>NW_028147268.1:712652-1928061 GCF_008360975.1 Lichenostomus cassidix | reverse complement strand
CCACAAAAAAAACCACAAGTTATTTTAAAAACATTTTCTCCAAACCTTACTCCAAAAAAAAATTCATCACCCAGCAAAAACTACATACTAAACAAAAATCAAAATAAACTCTATTCCCATTTTTTCCATTCTTCTTCTTTTTCCTCATTTAAACCCCTTCTCTTCCATCTACTTTACCACCCAAAAACCCAAAAAAACCAAAAAACAACAAAACTCTCCAAAAAAACTCCACCCGGCCCCGGGTGGGGAACAAAAAAAAAAAACTACGTCTAAACAAAACACTTTTTAATCAAATTAAATAACTACCTTTCACCTTATTTTTTTCCCTTCCCCTGTGCCTTATAAAACACTCTGCGTAATTTTATTAAATAAATAATTTTTTCTTCACTTCCATCTAAAAAATTCTATTAAAAATAAAAAAAAAATATCAAAACCCTTCACTCTCAAAAAAAAAAATCTTATCATTAACCCAAAACACATTTATTGCCTGACCCCTCCCTACCCTTTTTTTCTCGTTGCAGGACACTACATTAATACCTGCAAAAAGAAAAAAAAATGTACAAAGCCTTCCACATTGGGTAAATTAATATCATTTCTTTCTCTTCTTTAGCAAGTCAAACCACCTGCTTCTACAGCACTTCTGAACTCCATTCTGACTCTTGGCAAGAAATTCTTACAGGCCTGACATTGTGGCTACAGCTCTGTGATGATCCACATGAAAGGTGGGTGCTTTCTTCAATTATCCTTTCTTCAATGCAACACTTCCTTTTTACTATCTATCTAGGTCATCTCCTTCATTTTCATAACTATATTCGGAAGGCACTGTGTACTGGGCATTGGCTATAAATGTCCACCCAGAAAGGTAGACAACAGCTTTGCTGCAAGGCAGATAATCTTTTCAATATTCCTGCAAGAGCTGGCTTGCCTGCATTTGGTAATTATGGAACATGCTTCAGCTACTCCAGCGACAACACGTGAACAATTACTTCTTACTGATAGTGAGGCTCAAAAACGACACTTCTGAAGCAACAATGCACTGCAGGCACCTGGACACATGTCCTTCCCTAAGGAAAAAAAACTCAAAGTTCTTTCCCTCTTCCCTGGCTTGCTGGTACCAAGCACAGAAAACTGTACCTGAGGGAAGCTTGGAAGCCTGTATCCTCTGACATTTTGCACTTGGTTAGAGCTTTTTATTCATACCTCTGCATACTTCTGAAAATTACAGTTCCTCTTTTACAACATAGCCAATGTCCACACTTACCTAGAAAGAGGCACTGGGATTTGTTTTCTGTAAATTCATTCAGGAAACTCCTTGTTCTTTCTCTCTCTCATTCATGGCCATAGTTTCCCAAAGAATATTTAGCAGGGCCTTTTTGCTTTGATACCCTCTATTTCATTTCCATTTCATTCCTTAAATTCTTTACATCCTGAAACTTTTTCTAGTACGTGGAAGAGCACAATCATAAATGGACAACAGAAAAATTGTAGAACTTCCCTAGCTCAAGATGTTGTTTTTCACTCTTTATCTATTTGCTCTTCCCATCTCATAGCTGCTCTTTTCCATGCACCTTTAAGGGCCTGCAATTCTCACTGCTGCAGAAGGACTTGTGAACTGCTACTTCCCTACCTTGCTCATCAGAGCACGGAATCCAGTCAGAAGGTGCTGGTCCATCGGTGCACAAACCTGCAGGTATGGCTAGAAAGAGTAGAAAAAATTCATGAAATACTTTCCCTTGGAGAACAGTTCCCATGCTTTGCAAATGTGGGTTCATACATAGAAATATTGGCACATCAAGTCTGTATCAATTTCAATACAGAACAGCATCGCTTTAAACTCTTGAAAACTTCAGGATTTGGATGATGTTGCTACCACTTCCTACATTACAAATGTGGCTATGCTGATCTCAAAACTGGTACACATGTCTCCAAATATTTTATCTAATACTGGACAGTACATAAGGTGCTTAGCCTTATACCTGCACATGCTTATTACCTGTGTGTGAACTGCATACCACGTGCATAGCCTGCAGAAATACACTTCAGGATTAATTCTGATTCGTAAGGCTCCGTTACATGAGCCTTACAGAACTGCACCTCATCAATTATCCATGTACAGAAATTTGGCTTTCAAATGGCCTAAGAGAAAAAAAAAATAGTTTTGCTAACTCTTTGAATGCCATGTTAAAGGAATAACATATCTCATGTTGCTGAGGAAACAGTAACTGCAATAACCATCCTCCCCTGTTCCCTGTATGACACACTGAAAGATGGTTCAGAAGGTTTACTTCAACCACTGTAGGAAATGCCACACAGCTCACATGGTGGCCGATTCTCAGCCTCTGTTCCACTCACTGTACCACTCGGCCAGATCAGAGAGAAGCAAGTAAAAAAAAAAGTAAAAAAAGTTTAAAAAATATTATCCCAAAGGGAACATTTGCAGGTGGTGGTTGTACAATTGTTCCATCTGAACGTGTGAGCGGCCCAGGCCACGCTTCTGATAGAACTGTTTGGTGTGGATGAACTCATGTCACTGTGACCAAAATATATGAGCAATACTTTGCTTCCCTTTATGCAATTAACACCTCTCTAGTCACCACAGTTCTGGTATTAGGTTAGCCTGAGATGCTGCCGTCTGACAGGGATCCTTCTCAAAACCTAGGGAGAAAACTCAGGTTTATATGTCAGCACCTTCACTGATGACTTCTTTAGAATTCAGTGGCAAGACGTCCTTCATCTATTTTTCTTATTTGCCACGTAAGCCATACAAGATATTTATTCTTTGAAATAGGACTCTGACATCTCTTCCCTGAAAAGGTTTTCATCATTGCTCATAAGTGTGATCTCCCTCCCTCTTCCTGCTGATCAAACCTGGCTCAAACCACTGCCTCTTTTCAACAGCTAGGAAATCCTTGCACACACTGGGCACAACACACCCAGGAGTCCAAGGCCAGCCTCAGGCCTACCTCCTAGCAGCTTCTGTCTGGCACAAATCCTGACATTTGCACAACTTTACAATACAAAATCTCACATTTCCCCATGGGAACCTGGGTGCCAACAATGGCTCTTTTCCACGGGAATGGCACATCACCACTCTCGTGTAAGATAGGCAGTTTGGAGGAATCCAAGTGCACACAGAGCTCTGCTTCTTTACACCTTTCATCTGACAGGATTCCTGCAGCATGCACACTTTTCATCTACAATACCACATTTGGAACCTGGCTGCAAACGGTGCCTCTTTTACACACGTAACAAACTTTTCCACCCTTCTGACCTGCACACCGTGGCAAATGCCTCCTCACATCATAAAAACCATCTGACAACACTTCATAACAAGCCTCAAGATACACTATATCGCCTCTGTGTTACCTCACTCCACTCAGTCAGGTTTTCTGGGAAAAAAAAGGACTGTTTGAACCTTTTACAAACCTGCTGTGGGACTAAGAACACCAAGCTATACTGATAGCAATCATAACAATCCATTCTTTACATTCATTTCAATTATTCACTACCCACAACAACACCTGTAACTCCTGCTTCAGGACACCACATCTATAGAAATACTGCACCAATCATATTAAAGGAAGCGAGGACAATAACCACATCAAATCTCTTCTTCCCCCACAGCAATGACCGTGGCCACATCTCCTTCTCTCTACCTCGAGGACACGCTCTGGGGAGTACCTGACAGCATAAGAGCTCTCAAGAATCTTCACCACTGTCAAGACAGCCACTTGACCCCAATGAATGCAGGATCTCCTGCAAGGACTGATGCTGCCACCACTGCAGCTTCTCTGCTTCCACACAGGGAACCCGGCAGAGCACAGCCACAACACCCTCTGCACGCTGCAGCTGGCCACAGCAGGGCAGGGTGGAGAGGGAGGCAGCAGCACTTTGGGGAGGCAGCAAAGAAAAGCCAGGAAGAACGACCTCTGAGCCAGGACGAGGCCAAGGCCCGTGGTGGCAATGACAGCAGCGGTGGAACTCCCCAGCAGCAGTGGAACTCCCCAGGTAACCGGTGGCAGCAGATGCACCCACGATAATCAAAGTGCTCCGGCTAACTGACCTGGCGCCGGGTCACCCACGACCGTACCTCCAAACTGACCCACTGTCACCACACCCTGCTGTCTAACTGCCCCAGCACCAGATCACCCACAGCCATACCTCCAAACTGACCGACTGTCACCACACCCTGCTGTGTTTGGCAGCCTGGTGCTTTTTTCCGTATCTAGAATGTGAAATTTCCAGACAAGGAGGTTGCTTTTTCAAAATTCTACATGTGAGGACACTCCAGTGCTTTTCCTCAACATGAAAATTATGGCTTTTGGATTTTCTTTATGCCCGTGACAATCTGCACACTTTTGGATTCTGGCTGCATCGGTCTGTGCACTCTATTGAAAACATTCTACTGTTTGGACCTTCCGAGAAACGGAAATCTTCCAGGATTTATGAAGCAATACAACAAAACCTTTTCTCAAAACTGTTTTCTTGTTCCCACCCCCTAAACTTTTATATACTTACACTCATCTATTTACATTATATCTATTTGCACTTATTATAGAGAAAATACTTACAAATCCTTTGACACTTATGGAACCTCTGCTAAGACACAAGCCACATATTTACAATGTTCAACTTGTACATTTTGACACTTCAATATCACGTCAGACTTCTACACTCTAACCATACACATCTACTCATATCAAACCTCTCTTTACATTAATATCTAATATCTGATTAGAGTTTGTACAGAACAGCTAATAGATCTGTTTATTCTTTTTTTACATTCTGTCCTATATATCATCCTGCCTTATAAGTTAAGCTCTTTCATTGGTTCATTTATATGCACAACACTTGTGTTTGCACTTTAAAATCTTCTATCTGCTTTGGCCTTGCATGGACAAGCTTATGCAGGACACACATTACTCTCTCTCCCTCATCTGCATGGTGCCCCAAGGAAGATTTTACAATAACATTCTCCTTTCCTTACCTACACTTTAGGTCCATTTCATACCCTCCATTATTCAAATCCTAATACTTTTCTTACTGCCTACAAGATCATTGTCTTAAAGGAACAACAGAAAAATTGCAACACCTCCCTAGCTCAACATTTCTTTTTCCTCTTTTCCTAATTGCTCTTCCCATTTCACATGTTGCCTTTTTAATGCATGTTTAAAGGACTGCAATTACCACTGCTCCAGAAGACTTTGGGAAGTGCTGCTTCTCCCTCTGGTTCACCGTGGAACAAAATCCAGACGCGAGATGCCGCTCTGTAGCTGTAGAAAACCTCCAGGTATTCATACGAACAATACACTAAATAAATGAAATTCTATGCCTTCAACGAAATTCCCCATGTCTGTAAAATCTGACAAAATACATTAAAAAACTCTCCTGATCAAGTATGTATCCATTTCAATGCTGAACAGACACACTTTGAACTTTTAAAAACTTCTGGCTTTGGTGCTACCCCTTCTTACATTACAAAAATAGCAAATTCTGACCTCAAATCTGGGTTCTGGGGGATCACAGGCAACTACACCACGGCTGTCACCAGCCCAGATCCTACCTAGGCCCGTATGGGATATAGGTTCACCTTGGGGTTAGACACAGCTGCTCTGGCAAAAATTCCTCCTGCAGGCAGAAGATTACATGGCAGATGTCCTTAGGCACACTCTGAAAGGGGTAGGTTTGGATGGGACTCTGGGATGCAGGGTGCTGCATCACCCACTGCCCTCAATACCTCTCACTCATCCTTCCTTTCAGCTAACGGGCCACGGCCCCCCACCCGCTCCACAGCCCCCTACAGCCCTGTGGTGCCAGGTGCTGCCCTGGACAACACAACACCTGTCAGCTCTGGAGCCCAAATCCTGGTTTTGTAAGCCTGTGGTGGGACTCAGCAATAGGGACTGGGGGCTGCACCTCTCCTGGGGTGACCTTCGGCTCCACTAACCTTGTGTGGTAACAATTCACACAGTAGCCAGGACTCTGCCCGTGTCCCATGGGTTCACCCCCCATCCCGGTTAGGGCTCACCGCTCCATACCCCACCTGTCCTGGACACGCTCTCACTCCCCCAGCAGAGGCACTACCCTGGGGCTCTGCACCCTGTAGACATTTACCTGTATCTCTCTGACATCCCCTGCTATGCCACCGCCAGCAACCCACCTTGGGACCAGGCTCTATCTCCCACACCTTTCTCCCTTCTGCTGCTCTCCATGCCTCTCCCACAAATGTTTACTAATGCATTCTATTGCTGATCAAACAGAGAAATAATTAACACATCCACACTTTTCATTAGGAGTTTATTTATTAAAGGAATCATGGGGAGTAATAAGCGAAAATAAATTGCATCAGCCTGCACTTACCACGCAGCTTTTCCTTGCTTAATAAGGTGACGCTGAACTCTCTCAGCAAGACTAAAAAATCCAGCTCTCCAGTTTAATAAAAGCCACCTTAGACCCACTGGGCCCAAAACCGTAAGAAATGTCACACTTGTTTTATAGAGCTCTGCAACTAGTCACATTGGATACTACTTTCGGGACTGCCACAATGACAGTCTTGCCATCCTGGGAAGCTCTGGCTCTGAAGAGCCTGCTTGCTGGCAGCTCCTGCAGCCAAAATTTATCCAGGGGCTTGATTATTGGCATCTTCAGCACCTTCATGCCACCCTAGGCAGCTGAACTGGGACACCCAGGACATTCCAGGCAGACGTCCCTGCAGAACCATTAAAATCATTCAGTACTTTGCAAAGCAAAGCTCAGAGGGCTACAAGGCATTTCTCAGGAAAACCCACCAAAAACCCTGAAATTTCAGTGCCCAAACAACATGCTTTTTGCAATGCAGCCGCAGCCCAGCTGATACACCTATCCACACTTTTCAGGCTGTGGATAATGCCTTCAAAAACAGGTTATCCCATCACCACCTCCCACTGACAGAATCCTTGAGGCAACTATTTGATTTTTCCAAGTTCAAATGACAATAGGAAAATTGGACAGGTATTTAGGATTTCTCTCAGCACACTCTAGCAGCTCACAATACCCTTCATGAAAAGAAGGTACTACCAAAAATGACAAGATGATGGATGGCAATATCTATCCGGTCTCACCAAGTCACAGTGACAAGATGCCAAAAGAAGCCCCATAGGGGAGAAAATGCAAGCACAGACCCTGGCTGCTGACACAGCCCAGAACAATGCTGAGAAAGCATCAAGACAGAACAAAATCCTAGCACACACACAACATCACACAGACACACACTGGACACGGACACACACTGGACACGGACACACACTGGACACAGACAACATCACACGCACAACATAACATGGACACCCACTGGACACGGACACACACTGGACACGGACAACATCACACGGACACACAGTGGACACGGACACACACTGGACACAGACACCCACTGGACACAGACAACATCACACAGACACGGACACACACTGGACACGGACACCATCACACGGACACACAGTGGACACGGACACACACTGGACACAGACACCCACTGGACACAGACAACATCACACAGACAAGGACACACACTGGACACGGACACCATCACACGGACACCCACTGGACACCACTGGACACAGACACCCACTGGACACCCAATGGACACGGACACCCACTGGACACCCACTGGACACCAACACCCACTGGACACCCAATGGACACGGACACCATCACACAGACACGGAAACCCACTGGACACGGACACCAAACGGACATGGACACCCACCACACAGACACGGACACCATCACACGGACACGGACACGCACCACACGGACACGGACACCCACCATCACACGCACACCCACCACACGGACATGGACACCATCACACGGACATCCACTACACAGACACACACTGGACACAGACAACATCACACGGACAAACACTGGACACAGACACAGTCACCATCACACGGACACAGACACCCACCACACGGACACCATCACATGGACACACACCACACGGACACAGACACCCACCACACAGACACGGACACCATCACATGGACACACACCACACGGACACGGACACACACCATCACACTGGACACGGACACCATCACACGGACACCCACCACACGGACACGGTCACCACCACACACACACGGACACCCACCACACGGACATGGACACCCACCACACGGACACGGACACCACGACACGGACACAGACACCATCACACGGACATGGAAACCACCACACAGACACGGACACCCACCACACAGGCACCTACACCCACCACACAGATACAGATGCCACCACACGGACACGGTCACCATCACACGGACACGGACACCACCACACAGACACCAACCACATGGACATGGACACCCACCACAGGGACACGGACACTCACTGGACACAGACACCACCACACGGACACCCACACCATCACACGGACACCCACCACACAGACACGGACACCATCACATGGACACCCACCACACACACACACACTGGACATGGACACCATCAAACGGACACCCACCACACGGACACGGACACCCACCACACGGACATGGACACCAACCACACAGACACGGACACCCACCACACGGACACCACCACACGGACACGGACACCCACCACACGGACACGGACACCATCACATGGACACACACCACACGGACACCCACCACCACACGGACACGGACACCACCACACGGACACGGACAATCACCACACGGACACGGACACCACCACACGGACACGGACACTCACCACACGGACACGGACACCCACCACATGGACACCCACCACATGGACACGGACACCCTCCATCACATGGACATCTCCATCACACGCACAGACACCACCACACGGACACGGACACTCACCACACGGACACGGACACCCACCACATGGACACCCACCACATGGACACGGACACCCTCCATCACATGGACATCTCCATCACACGCACACGGACACCACCACACGGACACGGACACTCACCACACGGACACGGACACCCACCACATGGACACCCACCACATGGACACGGACACCCTCCATCACATGGACATCTCCATCACACGCACACGGACACAATAACACGGACACCCACCACACGGACACGGACACCATCACACGGACACAGACACCATCACACAGACACCCACCACACGGACACAGACACCATCACATGGAAAACCACCACACGGACACGAACACCATCACACGGACGAGGACACCATCACATGGACACCCACCACATGGACACAGACACCCACCACACGGACACCCACAGGACACGGACACCACCACATGGACACGGACACCCACCACACGGACACGGACACCCATCACACAGACACGGACGCCCACCACACGGACACGGACGCCCACCACACGGACACGGACACCCACCATCACACGGACACAGACACCGTCACACGGACACCCACCACACAGACACAGACACCATCACACAGACACGGACACCCATCACACGGACACCCACCATCACACGCACACCCACCATCACATGCACACCCACCACACGGAAATGGACACCAACACATGGACACCCACTACACAGACACACACTGGACACAGACAACATCACATGGACAAACACTGGACATGGACACACACGCACACCCACCACACGGACAGACGCCACACGGACAAGGACACCATCACATGGACACCCACCACACGGACACAGTCACCACCACACGGACACGGACACCATGACACGGACACAGACACCATCACACGGACATGGAAACCACCACACGGACATGGACACCCACCACACAGGCACCTACACCCACCCCACGGATACAGATGCCACCACACGGACACGGTCACCGTCACATGGACACGGACACCACCACACGGACACCCACCACAGGGACACGGATACCCACCACAGGGACACGGACACCCACTGGACACAGACACCACCACACGGACACGGACAACCACCATACGTACACCCACACCATCACACGGACACCCACCACACGGACTCCCACCACACGGACACAGACACCATCACACGGACACCATCACACGGACACCCACCACATAGACACCCACTGGACACGGACACCATCACAGGGACACCCACCGCACAGACACCACCACACGGACACGGACACCCACCACACGGACACCCACCATCACACGGACACCCACCACACGGACACGGACACCATCACACGGACACGGTCACCCACCACACGGACACAGACAGCACCACACGGACACCACCACACGGACATGGACACCACCACACGGACATGGACACGACCACACAGACACCCACACCATCACATGGACACTCACCACACGGACACGGTCACCACCACACGGACACGGACACCCACCACACGGACACCCACACCATCACATGGACACCCTTCACACGGACACAGACACCCACCATCACACGGACATCTCCATCACACGCACACGGACACTGTCACACGGACACCCACCACACGGACACGGACACCCACCACACAGACACCCACTGGACACGGACAACATCACACGGACACACACTGGACATGGACAGGGTCACCGTCACACGGACACGGACAGACACCACACGGACACAGACATCATAACACGGACACACACCACACGGACACCCACACCCACCACACGGACACCATCACACGGACACGGACACCCACCACACGGACATGGACACCATCACATGGACACGGACACACGCCACACGGACACCATCACACAGACACGGACACCATCACACGGACACACACCACACGGACACAGACACCACCACACGGACACCCACACCCATCTCACGGACACCCACACCCACCACACGGACATGGACGCCATCACACGGTCACCCACCACACAGACACACACTGGACATGGACACCATCACACGGACACCCACCACATGGACACGGTCACCCACCACATGGACACACACTGGACACTGACCCCACCACATGGACATACACTGGACACCGACCCCACCACACGGACACACAGAAAATGACACAGGCACAGGCTGAAACTCCTCAGCAAGATTCCTACTGCAAGATGACCCAAAGGCTGATGACAGTAAAGGAAAGAAGCCTCCACAGCAATAGCACATGATAATGAAAACTCAATCCTGACCACAACTTACTGCCAAACTTATTAAGACCATGCTCAAGAACCTCAGCAGGCCTGCAGAAGGAGACAATGAATGCCAGGTGACCGTGCCGATCGCTCCTGACACAAAGGATAACATCTACACTCAAAGAAGGCCAATGACAAAAAGCTCATGAGAACAGGGATGTGGCTCAGAGCTGCCCTACCCAGCAAAGGCTCACCTGATGCTGAAGAGAAAACCTCTCCCTTTACTTCCAAAGGGCCTGTCCCACAACACTGCTCTCCTCTAACCCAACTTCAAATTGCCTCTTGTCATTACAAAGCTTTTTCACTTCTCCCAACCACCACTCCTCACACTTACCTTTCACTACACAAGCAGACACAATCCATCCTCGACACCGTGGATGGCACTGTGTTCCCTCTGGTCCGCTTCGGTGCCTGCAACAGTTCAAAGGAAAATTCAGACTGCCGTGACATATCCCAAAAGAGACCCCTTCTGCAACACCCCTCTCCCTCTTCACTGACAACGGGTATCATTTACCTCACCTTTCCAAACTTCAACTCCACACCTGCTCATAGTACCTAACACAACAAAACAGAAAACGGGACTAATGCCCTCAACAACAGCCATCCCCAGGCTCCTCCCCAACTCTGCCCCAGCTCACCTCAAATCTTCATCCAAATACAGAGTCTCATTGACAATGCATGCAAAATGAAAGCCAAGATGCTTACCACACACTGCTTGCCTGTTACTCACCCTGCCTAGATGACAACTCACACCCTGGCCTCTGTTCCTCAGCACACCTAGCACAGCGGTGGTACCTGCAAAGAAACAAAGCAAAAAAACCGCAGTCATACACTGAGAAACTACAACCTCCCCACCCTCACTGAACTAGATCACATCTACACCTTCAGGTTACAAACCCACACTGCTCTCTAGCATCCTGGGCCAAGGGATCTTCCAAGTAAACTGCCTAAAATGCAAAACTTACAATGCATTCTTACACTTGCACCACCAATTCAAACCCCACCAATACAAACTCATTCTGTCTGCCAGGCACTGCTCACCTCACTCCATCAACCTTCACTGCTCACATCCACCATTACTTCCTAAAGAAAAGAAAAAAAACAAAACAAAACAAAAAAAAAAAGAAAAAAAAAGGAAAAGGCTAAGAGCAACCCTGGAACAGAATCACCACGTCACCTTCCCCTGCAAACACAAACACTGACTGACCTCCCTGTGCAAACCCCCTCAGACTCTCACAGTATGGGCTGCTGTGACACCCATTTCATCCACCTGCATCTGAAACATTCATTACACAACTCAAAGTGCTACATGCTACCTTAACACCCACACACATCTTTCTTCAATCTACACATAACACTTACACTCTTACTACCCCCTACACCACAAATTACAAATCCCCAGCTGGCAACTCTCCTAAACATCACACACAGAAGGCCGGTCACCAGGAGGTAGGGGATGCTTGCAAAATCATGGCCTCCACTCCCTAAGTCACTCAACAAATGAACACTACACCCTTAGTCCTGTTACACCTACACACCACACCCCACAGCAGGGCAGACCAGTTCCAGGCAAAACACACACGTACACAAACATTAGACCCACATGCAACAAGGGGATGTGACAATGACAAAAAAGCTCTCGGCAAGATGACTGCAAGGATCAAGACGATGCACAAGGACATGACCCAGGTAAGACTGATGGCAAGCCAACCAGGCCCAAAGAACCCTGCCACAAGATGCTAACACAACCACCTTATGACAACCACGCCAGAACAGCAAAGACGGATGCCCAGGAATCATGAGGATAGAGACAAGATTCCGACCGTACGTTCTTACAAATCCTAGCCTGCTATAATGGACTGTTGCCATGTACAGCTATTGATACAGCTCAGAACAAGATCAGAAAAGGCATCTGACTCGACGCTTCCAAAGAGATGTCTTTCCTGTGCACACCCGAGCTCGGGAGACAAAGGTTCAAAGATATGGGCACCAGGCCAAGGAATGCAGCAATCGGAGATGCTGAGGACGGCACAGACATTTCAAGAATCCCCTCAGAGGGGTACGGCGGAATGTATGCGATGCAAGACACACGGAAGACATCAAATGCACATTACACAAGTGACATGACATGCACCGAGACTGCTCTGCCATGCACACATCTGCATTGCAATCAAAAGTCACGCTCTCCCTTTATGTGCCCTAAGGGGCCCTTTTTTCCACATCCCCATCTCCAAAGCTAATGCAAAAACCCCTCCCTGCAGTTCCCAGCCCGGCACCTGGCTTCCACCCTCTATGTGCCTTACAGCCCTCAACTTATCTCTTGGCCTTCCAGGGATGTCCATCCACATCGGGTGCCAAAGAACGCCTCCTCACCGTCTTGGAAGTTCCTGCCATCATCATGCTGTTCTGTTCTGGTCAGCTACAAGAAAGAAAGCCAATGTGTCAGCTTACTGGCACGTCAGCCAAAACCTAACGGTCCCTCTACTTGCTGCCTCCTAAGAATGCCTGGCTCCTCAGGACGAAGGCTCTGGCCACGCTCGGAGGCTGATGCTGCCATCTTGGGGCATACCTGGCTTAAGAAGAGACAGTCACGTCACTTTGCTGAAACTTCACTGCAACCTCCCTCCTCCTCCTCCTCGCCTCCCCCACTCACCACAAATCCTCACCCTTTGCCAAACCACATCCATCTAGGTCCATCTGCTTGCCACCAAAGCATACCTATACACTGATATACCTATACACTGACATGTATAATGCAAGTGGACTGCCTAAAACACACGAACAACAATGCATGCTTACAGCTCAGCACGCTGCCACATGGCACTCACCTATTAGTCACCCCACATAAACACCGATTCACCAAACTCACCTCTATTCCTCGGCACACGTGGGGTGGCAGCAGCACCTGCAAAGAAACAAACCAAAACAACACATTCACACGCTGAGAAAATAAAACATCCCCGCTCTGATTCAAGTACGCCACATCTACACCTTTGCTTTGCACCCCGCTGCTCTCTGCCATCCTGAGCCGGGATATCTTGCAAATGGACTGCCTACAATGCAAAAATACAATGGATGCTTACAACTGCACCACAGATTAAGACTCCAGCAATAGTAACTCACTTTGTCTGCCAGTCACTACTCACCTCCCTCCATCAACCTTCATTCCTGATATCCGCCATTACATCCTTAAAATAAAGACTGAAAAAATGCTGCCATACAGCCACCCTTTTACACCTCTCCCAAAAAGCCCTTCCCAGGCTAGAAGTGGCAAAATGGCATTGAAAGGCACGTACCGACACGGCGTCACATTGCTGTGATAGTTTCCATCTGAAACCGCTTGACCATGACCGCTTTCCTCAAGGGTCTCTCTTGTATTGGACAAGAGCAGTGAATGCTGCAAACCTCCTGTTAAAAAAAAAAAAAAAAAAAGATGCTTATACTTTCATCACTAATACAACTCTGGTAGCATCTAGTTCTGTTCAGGAATCAATACTCACCTTGCTATCCAGCACTCATCGAGCTCATCGACCCCCACCTGTGCCGACAACTGGCCACAATGCCATAAATGTAGAGCCAAACGTCCAGCCATCCCTTGGGTACCAGATGCCAACCTGCCTTGTAACTGTTCTCCTCTGGCCTCCTCCATTCCTGTCGGGTTTACATCCTATTCCTCTGCCTCTGGAAAAGAATGATTTGTCAAAGTCACACAGAACCACAAGGAAAGCTTAACCCTTCCAAAGCTCTCATTTCTCAATGCAAAATGTCTACAACCAAACAACAGCATGCATTAAGACAAATCACTAACAAACTGCAAGATGCTGCTGTAGCGCTCCCACCCTCTCCCCCAAACCCTGCGTGAACCGGCCACAGCTGCTCTATCCAAGCTATGGCTCTCATGGCTAAGTAAGACAACAGACTACTTGCCAAGTTTCTCTACTCCACCTACTCCTGGTCTCTTCCACAGGGCAGAGCAGTTCCAGTCTAAACGCTGACACAAACAACACATTATACTACAAATACTGTGACGCAAGGATGATAAAAAATGGCTCTGGCCAACAGGATGTCAAGGATCAAGACGACGCCAAAAAAGACGACAAATGCTATGGCAACGGTGCACTGAGACCAGAGGATGTCGAGGACCGATACAACACCAAAACAGACAATAACTGCTATGGCAACGGCGCACAGAGAACGGAGGATGTCAAGGATCGAGATGATGCCACAAAAGACAACAAATGGTATGGCAACGGCGCACCGAGAACACTCTAAAGAGCGAAAGAAAAGACTGTAACGCAGCAACCTGTCTTAAGAACTGTCAGCCACAATGACCAAGATGGCTGGAACATGATGCTATGTTCACAATGCTCCCCAGATCGTTATAAGCTCCGAGACATTACAACTCACAGCTGGAAAGGATGGATGGCAATACAGCCAGTAGTGAGGCCTCAAACCACATCCAACTCCAAACTTCTAATAAGCCATTGCAAGACAAAACCAAGAAGACAGATAAAAGAACAAATGATACCGGCATCAGGACAAGAAGTGCAAATATTTCAGAACTGAGACTTGACGGCCGACACTTGCAAAAAGGCCATTTGAAGGTAAAAGGCAGAGACGATTGATGCGAGAGAGCCCGAAGACATGGCGCATGACAAAAGACGCTAGACAACGTGACAGAGACTGGAACTGCTCTGCCCTGCGCACTCTATGCTTGCAATCAAAATACAGCTGCTGACTCTGCCTGTCCTAACAGGTGCCTTAGAGGAATCTCTTTTCCCATGCTCCTTTTCACATCTCTCCCAGCAATTTCCAGCCTGCTACCCTGCTATTGTTCTATCTCTACGTCATGGCCCACAACTTATCTTTTCCGTGACTGGCAACGTCAATCCACGCTGGACACAAAAGGACTCCAGCTCGGCCCTCTCATAAGGCCCCGTGATGGTCACTTAGTTTCTTAGTCGCCTATGATAAAGAAAACCAAAATCAATACACAACTTTAGTGCCTTCAACCCCCCCCATCCCACCCCCCTCTAATTCTTAACACCGTATCCTGCTCACACTCCTTCTCTCTATAACAATCCTCACCTTACTTACTGGAAGACTCAGCTTTGGATGTCATCTTTCACATCAGCCAGGTCCCTTTTATGACATGATCAATCGGCTGAGATAATTTCAACTATCATACTTGACACAATCTGCAATTTCAGCAACTTCCAATACTCCTTTAAAAAAAAAAAAACCAAATCACAACATTTCTTAAATATCAAAATTACAAAAGCACCTTACAGGCCCTGAGTGTGCAACCCAAAATCATCACCTTAAATACTCCCCATATTCAATGCTATCTTCCTCACCGTGTCTTTGAAGCCTCTCTTGCTTTGTGTGCCAAAACCACCCAATAAAAAAAACACTGAGATGGGCTCAAAGGTCCCCTTCGTTGAAATGAGAGCACAGCTCTGACCCCTGAAAACCCCAGAGAGGGAATGAACCTCTTTGCCAAAGGCTGTGCTTAATATACCCCTGCCTGGGCCCACCTCTCCTTCCCCGCAGCCCTGAGAAAAGGGAGGAGGTAAATACCACCTGCTCTAAAAGCCCTCAGAGGAGATGCAGCTGTTTGGCTCCTCTGACTTACATTTATGGTGAGTAAAAGGCTTGACAGAGAAGAAAACTCTTCAGGGAGATGACTCTCCTTATTTTTTAATGCAGCTACATCAAGTAAAAGGCCAGAAAGCCGGTAACAAATACAGCTTTGTGTTTTAGCAGCACACCTGCCTGTGTTAGTTGAATCACGTGTTGCTAATTTGCAGAATTATTCCTTGATAATTGATAAGTAGTATTCCACATGGGACTAAGTAGGGTGGGGAAGATTACTAATGATATCAATGTGTGACTCATTGGGACTCATGTGACTTTTATTGGGATCTCTAATTGGGGTCTTATGCATTATTTAAAAAAAGGGAGAAAAACAACATACTTTTGTGTAGTATTGGGGTTAAGAATGTGCAAAGCTTGCTCTTGTATGAGACTTCTGGTACCGGGGTATGGATCGAAGCACCTGCTGCTCCTTGGAATGGGGGGATCAAGTGGACAAAAGTCTTGCTGCTTGTTCCCTCCCCTACACAGCCTATTGTCTGCCCCTAAAACACCGGGGTGCCGGGCTTTCATTTCTGTGGAAAATAACCAGCCTTCTCCCCCACTGTTTTGAAATACAATTCCATTGGCATTTTGGAACTTGGTGTCCCGGCATTTTAAAACTCAGTTATTTTGCCATTTTGCAACTTGCTGTTCTGGTACTTTCAAACTGCCATTTTGCAACCTGGTTTGCTGATTTTATCAAATTTGATTTTCTATTATTTGGAAATTCTGGAATTTTGGAATCAGGTTTGGTTTGGTTTTTTGGGTTTTTTTTGGTGTTTTGGAACCTAGTTTTTTGTAGGCTGCTTTTGGTATTTTTCTAAGCTGGCTTTTTTATTATTTTGGGGGTGAGGGTGGGGGTATTGCTGTGGGTCTGGAGTGTTTTTGATTGGTTTTGGTTTTTCTTTGATTTGGGGGTCTTTGTGTTTTTCTGGTTTTCTACTATTTTTGTTGTTGGATGGTTGGTTGGTTGGTTGGCTTGGGCCTTTTTGGTATTTTTTTTGTTTGGTCACTTTATGATTGGGCTTGGTTTTTGGATTTTTTTGGGTTTTTTTGTTGTTTTTTTTTTTAAAGGGGGTTTGGGTTTTGTTTAGTTGTGTTTTTTTTTACCAGGGCCTTTTACTTTGCTGTTTTTATAACCTGGGGTTTTAATTATTTTCTGACCTGTGCTTGTCCTGGGCTTGCACCATCCTAGTCCAGCTTCTTGCCTTCATTTGCCTTTTTCCACTGCATTTATCCTCGCATGGAAACTGCTAAAAAGTATAAAACAATGACACACACTCCACACCTGAAACACAAATAAATTACAACTATGAAAAATCTTGCTGCCACTTCTATACACTATTCATCACACACCTTAGAATAACCAAAGGTGATGAGTCCCTGACAGGGACCCCGCTGGGACACCCGAGCAGGCTCAGCGGGGCGCGGGGAGGGAGGTGCCTTTGGGGACGAGGCACAGACACGCAGCCCCTACCCCCGGGGACACAACCCGCACCGGGCGGCTGCGGCTCCGCCCCCGCCCGCCCCCGTGGCCGCACGGCCGCTCCCGAGCTTGTCCCTTGGCTTTTGCTCCTCTTAACTCCCCCACGGAGCTTCGTGCTCTCTGTGTTCAACACGCGAATCGCTCCGTACAAACCTCACCTCAGTGCCACCGCGGCCCCAGCGCATCTCCGGCGTCCCCTCTTTTCCGGGGCGGAACCCGAATGCGGACGGGAGGGAGAGCCAGGGGCGGGGCTGTGCAGATTCAACAGTCACAGCACGAAGGGGCTGCTCGGAAGGGTGGCTGTGCAGATCTGCGGGCTTCCAGGGCTCTGTGCTTGTGAAGCGCGGGCAGGGCAGCGGGGAATGCAGCGTGGGAGGAGCTCGGGAACAACGCGGGAACAAGTCCTCGATGAGAGGACTTTATATTAAACGGATTTTTGGGCTCGGGAATTGGATCCGGAGCTTGCTTCCTCCGCTCCGCGCTCGTCCCGGTATTGCCGTGCCTCCGGAAACGGTGCACCCCCGGCGGGGACCTCTGGTCGGTTAAAAACACATTTAAATCCAAGTGAACGTGATTATCCATAGTTAAAGGTAAACAGCAGCTCTCCCGACCCCTGTGAAGCTGCAAAGCTCGGGCGGCTGTGATTCTCTCCTCCCTTCCCCTCGCAGGGTGCTGCGAAATGGCGGCACTTCCCCCGTGCTTTCGCGTGCTATTTGGGTTAAACTCAGGGATCTCGCCGCTTTCTGAGGGGGGTTCCGATTTATATCAGGGTAATAGAGGATACTAATGTTGTTTAAATGAATCGGGGAGGGGATTTGGGGCAGTTTTATGACATAAACACGTGAAGGAGGTGAGCAGCGGGGTGGGGGAGCCGCACGGCTTTTTTTTTTGCAGCTCTTTGATCGCCGATGTTTCTACGATGCAAATTAAAATCTCAATTCTTTTTAAAAACACGGATTTTGTTTATCTGTAAAGTGAAAAAGATGCAGAGCCTCATCACAGCTGCATCGGCAGCGGCTGGGAGGTCCTGGGGGTGACCTAGGAGATCCCCGGAGTCCCCAAAGCCGGAAAAGTCCCTAAAGCCCCCCCGACCCTCCCCGGTTTCCTCAGGAATTTTGGGGGCGATGCGACAATTTTGGGGGATTTTCGGGCGTTCCCCGTGTCCTCCCCGGGAATTCCCCCCTCCCCTGCTCTTACCGCAGCCCCGAGGGTCCCTCTGCCGCCCCCGAAAAGCCCCAGAAAGGGGCGAGGGATCCCCCGACCCCCGCTGTCCCGAACCCGCTCGGCAGAGCGGGCCGGGCCCGAGCCGCGCCTCGTGAGGGAAATGCAAATGAGGAGGCTATCGGCGGGGTTTGCGGCGGGGGGCGTGGTTATGCAAATCGGCATTACCTCATGCCCCGAGGTGCATCCTGGGAGAAATGGGCGGGGCTATGCAAATCGGCATGACCTCATGCCCGAGGTGCATGCTGGGAGAAGTGGGCGGGGTTATGCAAATCGGCATTACCTCATGCCCGAGGTGCATGCTGGGAGAAATGGGCGGGGCTATGCAAATCAGCATGACCTCATGCCCGAGGTGCATGCTGGGAGAAATGGGCGGGGTTATGCAAATCGGCATGACCTCATGCCCCAGGTGCATCCTGGGAGAAACGGGCGGGGTTATGCAAATCGGCATGACCTCATGCCCGAGGTGCATGCTGGGAGAAATGGGCGGGGTTATGCAAATCGGCATGGCCTCATGCCCGAGGTGCATCCTGGGAGAAATGGGCGGGGCTATGCAAATCGGCATGACCTCATGCCCGAGGTGCATGCTGGGAGAAATGGGCGGTGCTATGCAAATTTTAAAACTCGCTCAGCGAACGGCACCACGGGAAATTGAGGCGCGGTCACGAATTTTTGGGGGATTTAAGGCTCAGCGCCGCAGCAGCGCGGGCGGATAGGGCGGCAGGCGAGCGGGAAAGGGCGCGGCAAGAGCTGCGAAAGAGCTGGATGGTGGAGAAATGGTCGCCGTGACTTATGCGTGAGGCGATCGGGGTCCGGTCGGGAGCGCGGGAGGCAACGGGCATCACTTGTCGGCCTTTTGGCTAAGTGTAGCGATCGTTGGTATTAGTTTAATATTTAATACGTGCTCGATGAGGCGACTTTATAGTGAACGGGATGTAGAGCTCGAGAGTTGGATGCGGAGCTTGCTCCCTCTGCTCCGTGCGTCCTCCCGGTGTTGCAGTGCTTCCGGGCACGGTACACCCCCGCCGGGGACATCTGGGTTACAAACAGATTAAAATCAGAAATAGTAGGATTTGCGAAGGTGTCCCGCACTATCGCCCACCCTTTTCTGCTGAAATAGGGCTTCTCCGCCTCCCGAGCTGGTGCCAGGCTCGGGCGGCCGTGATTCCCTCCCCTCTCCCCTCGCAGGTGCCGCGACATGGGGGCGCCTCCCGCGCGCACTTTTTTGGGTTAAACTCCGTGATTTCGCCGCTTTCCGGGTGAGTTTAAACTTTTTCTGAGGGAAATAAAGGATAATAACGTTGTTTAAATGAATCGGGCAGGGGATTTGGGCAGTTTTACCAAATAAATCCGTGAGGGAGGTGAGGAGCGGGGCGGGGAGCCGCGCGGGTCTCTTTTTTGCAGCTCTTCGATCGCGGATGTTGCTACGATGCAAATAAAGATCTCGATTCTTTTTAAAAACACGGATTTTGTTTATTTGTGAGGTAAAAAACGTGCAAAACCTCATCGGAGCCGCTTCGGCAGCGGCCGGGAGGTCCTGGGGGTGACCTAGGAGATCCCGGGAGTCCCCAAAGCCGGAAAATTCCCTGAAGCCCCCGCGGAACCTCCCCTGTTTCCTCAGGAATTTTGGGGGCGATGCGACAATTTTAGGGGATTTTCGGGCGTTCCCCGTGTCCTCCCCGGGATTTCCCCCCTCCCCTGCTCTTACCGCAGCCCCGAGGGTCCCTCTGCCGCCCCCGAAAAGCCCCAGAAAGGGGCGAGGGATCCCCCGACCCCCGCTGTCCCGAACCCGCCCGGCAGAGCGGGCCGGGCCCGAGCGGCGCCTCGTGAGGGAAATGCAAATGAGGAGGCTATCGGCGGGGTTTGCGGCGGGGGAACGTGGTTATGCAAATCGGCATGACCTCATGCCCGAGGTGCCTCCTGGGAGAACTGGGCGGGGTTACGCAAATCGGCATGACCTCATGCCCGAAGTGCATGCTGGGAGAAATGGGCGGGGTTATGCAAATCGGCATGACCTCATGCCCGAGGTGCATGCTGGGAGAAATGGGCGGGGCTATGCAAATCAGCATGACCTCATGCCCGAGGTGCATGCTGGGAGAAATGGGCGGGGCTATGCAAATCGGCATTACCTCATGCCCGAGGTGCATGCTGGGAGAAATGGGCGGGATTATGCAAATCGGCATGACCTCATGCCCGAGGTGCATGCTGGGAGAAATGGGCGGTGCTATGCAAATTTCAGAACTCGCTCAGCAAACGGCCCCACAGAAATTGAGGCGCGGTCACGAATTTTTGGGGGATTTAAGGCTCAGCGCCCCAGCTGCGCGGGCGGAAAGGGCGGCAGGCGAGCGGGAAAGGGCGCGGGAAGAGCTGAGAAAGAGGTGGAGCGCGGAGAAAAGGTCGCCGTGACTTATGCGTGAGGCGAGCGGGGTGCGGCCGGGAGCGCGGGCGGCGACGTCCATCGCTTCTCGGTCTTTTGGCTGAGAGGCAGTGTAGTGCTTGTTGTTATCAGTTTAGTATCTGATACGTTCTCGATGAGAGAGCTCTGTATTAAACGGATGTTGGTGCTCGGGAGTTAGGATCCGGAGTTTGCTACCTTCGCTTCGCGCATCATCCCGGTATTGCGGTGCCTCCGGGCGCGGTGCACCCCCGCCACAGACAGTGCACCCCCGCCACAGACCTTTGATTGGTTAAAAACAGGTTAAAATCAGAAATAGCGGGAATTGCGGAAGCTGTCCCGCACTATCGCCCACTCTTTTCTACTGAAGTAACGCTTCTCCGCCCCTCGAGCGGCTGCCAGGCTCGGGCGGCGGTGATTCTCTTCCCCTCTCCCCTCGCAGGTGCTGCGAGACGGCGGCGCCTCCCGCGCGCACTTTTTTGGGTTAAACTCCGTGATTTCGCCGCTTTCCGGGTGAGTTTAAACTTTTTCTGAGGGAAATAAAGGATTATAATGTTGTTTAAATGAATCGGGGAGGGGATTTGGGCAGTTTTACCAAATAAATCCGTGAGGGAGGTGAGGAGCGGGGCGGGGAGCCGCGCGGGTCTCTTTTTTGCAGTTCTTCGATCGCGGATGTTGCTACGATGCAAATAAAGATCTCGACTCTTTTTAAAAACACGGATTTTGTTTATTTGTGTGGTAAAAAAGGTGCATAACCTCATCGGAGCCGCTTCGGCAGCGGCCGGGAGGTCCTGGGGGTGACCTAGGAGATCCCGGGAGTCCCCAAAGCCGGAAAATTCCCTGAAGCCCCCCCGGAACCTCCCCGGGTTCCTCAGCAATTTTGGGGGCGATGCAACAATTTTAGGGGATTTTCGGGCGTTCCCCGTGTCCTCCCCGGGATTTCCCCCCTCCCCTGCTCTTACCGCAGCCCCGAGGGTCCCTCTGCCGCCCCCGAAAAGCCCCAGTAAGGGGCGAGGGATCCCCCGACCCCCGCTGTCCCGAACCCGCCCGGCAGAGCGGGCCGGGCGCGAGCCGCGCCTCGTGAGGGAAATGCAAATGAGGAGGCTGTCGGCAGGGTTTGCGGCGGTGGGGGGGAACGGGGGGGTGGTGGGGAGGTGGGGGGGTGGTTATGCAAATTAGAATTACCTCATGCCCGAGGTGCCTCTTGGGAGAACTGGGCGGGGTTATGCAAATCGGCATGACCTCATGCCCGAGGTGCATGCTGGGAGAAATGGGCGGGGTTATGCAAATCGGCATGACCTCATGCCCGAGGTGCATGCTGGGAGAAATGGGCGGGGCTATGCAAATTAGCATGACCTCATGCCCCGAGGTGCATGCTGGGAGAAATGGGCGGGGTTATGCAAATCGGCATGACCTCATGCCCCGAGGTGCATGCTGGGAGAAATGGGCGGGGTTATGCAAATCGGCATGACCTCATGTCCGAGGTGCATCCTGGGAGAAATGGGCGGGGTTATGCAAATCGGCATGGCCTCATGCCCGAGGTGCATGCTGGGAGAAATGGGCGGGGTTATGCAAATCGGCATGACCTCATGCCCCGAGGTGCATCCTGGGAGAAATGGGCGGGGCTATGCAAATCGGCATGACCTCATGCCCGAGGTGCATGCTGGGAGAAACGGGCGGGGTTATGCAAATCAGCATGACCTCATGCCCGAAGTGCATGCTGGGAGAAATGGGCGGGGCTATGCAAATCGGCATGACCTCATGCCCGAGGTGCATGCTGGGAGAAATGGGCGGGGTTATGCAAATCGGCATGATGGCATGCTCGAACGTCATCTTGGCAGAAAGGGGCGGGGTCATGCAAATTAAAGCATAATTCCGCATGAATGGTGTTTCGGGAAGAGAGGTGCGGCCATCCAAATTAGATCACTGCGCGCAGCGATCGGCGGCATCATGGCGGATGAAGGTCGGTCAGGCAAACTCTATTACTTAGCGGCGCGAATGGCATCTTGAGTGCTTTATTGGGGGATTTGCAGAGTTTAGGCCTCGGTGCGCGGGGGGCGCGGAGGGGAAATGAGGTTTCAAGCCTTTCCTGAGTCCCCGAAAAAAGACTTTTTTCCCATTTTTCCCCATTTATCCCCGCAGCTCCTCTCAGCCCCGGCTCGGCAAATCCAACCGCATGGTCCGAGCGGCCAAAAGCCCGAACGCGGCACCTTCGCCGTGCCTCTGCCGGCCTGTCCAGCCCCGCTGGCCGCGCCGAGCCCTTGCTGCGAGCCCCAGAATCCATGAAAAAACTCCTGCAGCTCCCGAGCATTTCCGCCTCTCCCGGAGCTCCCAGCGCCTCACGAGCTTCCCGCGCGGCCGGCCGGAGCGGCGGGGTGATGCATATTAGAGACACAGAGCACCGCCGTGATTTCGGGTCAGTGCTTCAGAAACATGTGCTGACAGTGCGGGAACACAGCGGGAAAGAGTCTCTAAATTGCTGGAAAGGAGGTGCGGGGCGGCGCGGGGGAGACAGCGAGGTGTGTGTTTGTCGAGCGGGGTGCCGCCGGGAGTTGGGGAAGGAAATTGTCATCGCCGCTCGGCCGTTTGGCTAAGATCGAGTGTAGTGTTTATAGTTATTTAATCGGTTTTGGGTACGTCCTTGATGAGAGGACTTTACGTTAAGCGGGTATTTGAGCTCGGGAGTTGTGTCCAAAGCTTGCTCCCTCGGCTCCGCACATCGTCCCGGTATTGGAGTGACTCCGGCAGCGGTGCATCCCCACCGGGGACCTTTCGACTGCCAAACACAGACTGAATGCATTCGGAAACACTAAACATCACAAGTCTGTGGGTATTCCCCCCGCGAGTTCCTAGCACGGGCTCGCTGTCATCCCGGAGCTCGCTCTCACGCCCGGTGCATCTTCCCGGCAATGCGGTGCCTCCGGGAACGGCGCACCCTGCACGGGGACATTACAGTAGTGAAAAAGCACAAGGAGAGAGCGGTTGCTTATCTGCTATGTATACTTGTCGCAATATCAGACGTTATTATGTGACAAAAGGTTTGTGGCGCTTCCGAAGGTGCCGCGAAGGCAGCGCTGTAGGTTGTGGATCCCGTCCGTCCTTCTGCCTCAGCGCCCGCAACATCTCGTGCCTTAGCCCCGCCTGTCCCAGGGGCTCTGTTATAGGGCGCTAATAACGGGGAGATGAATAAGTAGGTTACAGTGAAAAGGGACAGCGCAAGTCTGCTTCTGCAGGTGCTACCGGAAATACCCGAATGGTGGAGAGAGCGAGGGTAAGTATGTCAATTCATAACGTATCTTTCTATTCTTTAGCAAGTCAAACCACCTGCTTCCACAGCACTTCTGAGCTTCATTCTCGCTGTTGACAGAAAACTCTTACAGGCCTGTCTGTGACTGACGTGATGGCTGCAGCGCCACGATGGTCCATATCAACAGTGGCTGCTTCTTTCAATTCTCTTTTTTCTGGTATACTTTCTTCTTACTAGCTACTTAAGTCATCTCCTTCACTTGGGTAGCAGCATTTGTAAGGCACTGGGTACTATACTGTGGCTTGGGAATAAATGGCCAGCCATAAAGGTAGTAAACAGCTTTCCTGCAAGACAGAAAATGTTTTCGAGATCTAAAAAAAAGGTGGTTTTAGCCTGTGATTTTGTAATTATGGAACATGCTTCAGCTACTTCACATACAACACATGAAAAATTATTTATTGCTGAAACTCAAAAAGGCCACTACTTCTGCTGTGACACACTGCGGACACCTGGATACGTGTCCTTCCCTAAAAAAACAAGAAATGGACAACAGAAAAACTGCAGGAGTTCCCTACCTCAGGATGGTTTTTTTTTTCTCTTTTTCTTCCTGCTCTTTACCTTCTCATATCTCTTCGTTTTAACGCACATTGAAAGGACTGCAATTATCAGTACGGGGGAACAAATTCTGAAGTGCTGCTTCTCCCTCTTGCTCATCATGTCACAGAATGCACCCAGAAAATACCATTCTATACCATGCAAACTTCCAGGTATGGATACAAATAATAGAAAAACTTTATTAATTACTTTCCCCTACATAACATTGCCCATGCTTGTAAAATCAGTAGGGATACATAGAAAAATTTGCAAATAAGGTCTCTATCAATTGCAGCCCAGAACACCATCACTTTAAATTGCTTAAAAAATACAGGTTTGGATGATGGTACCATTTCTACCATTAGAATGGTACAATGATGGTACCATTTCTACCATTAGAATGGTAGAATGCTACCATTAGAATGGTAGAATGCTACCACTTCTTACATTACAACCTTTGGCAATACTGATCTCAAAACTGCTAGACATTTCTCCAAATATTTTCAGAAATACCAGACACTAAATAAGGTGTTAAGCTTTAAACCTGAACTTAGTTTTTACCTGTGTGTAGACTGCATAACACACATGTGGCCTGCTGAAAAACACTTTAGCGTTACACCGGACTCGTGCGGCTACACTCCGAGAGCTGCCACTAAGTGCACCTCCTAGAATGGGCATGTACACAAATTTGGCTTTCACATGGCCTACAAGAAAGAAATGAAACCTTACTGATTCTTCCAATGCCATCTGAAAGAACACACATCTCTTGTTTTAAATACTGGAGGGTAACTGTCTTAACCTTCCTCCCCTGCACCCTCAGCGAGGCACTGCAAGAGGCTTTGCAGGGTTTATGTTGGCCTCGGCACAAAATGCTTCATGGCTCATATGGTGGGTGACTTTCAGTGTGTGTTCCACATGCTATGCTGCGTAGCCAAGTAAGAGGGAAGCAGGGAAGATGCCCAAATGGATACCTGGGACGTAATTGTTGTGTAATCATTCATTCTAAATGTGTCAGCAGCCCACAACATGCCTCTGATGGAACTGTTCTGTGTACCTTAACTCGTATTGCTGAGACCAATACACCTCAGCAATACTTTGCTCTACTTTGTGTATTTCACAGCTCTCTGCTCAGCACACCTCTGGTATTGGCTTACCCCTAGATGCTGTGGCCTGAGGGGATCCTTCTCAAGGCCTGCTGACAGCACTTCCATTTCAATGTCAGCAGCTTCACTGCTCATCTCTTTGGAACTTTGTGGGAGGATATCACAAATCTGTTTTTCTTACCTGCCCCATACAACAGGCAGAGCAGCTGGGCCCCTGCAGCCTGTGGACACTCACAGGGATGGAAAGATCCACATGGAGCCCCTGGAGGAGACCACACTACAGCAGCCCATCCTTGAAGGACTGCACCCTGTGGAAAAATGACCCGTGCTGCAGCACTTTGCAGACATCTGTTGCTCATGAAATGGACTCACATTGCAGAAGTTTGCAGAAAACAATCTTCCATGGGAGAAACAACAGGTGAACATAGCCCCCATTCCCTGCTGCCCTGCACTGCCTGGCTAGGAGGTAGAGTAAGGAAGGAGGAAGGGGCACAGGGAAGATGTTTTTAAGGCTTCATTTCACTTCTCATTATCCTGATACGAAATTTTTTTAACAATAGTGGTGTCTTTCACGGTTTGGGGCTTTTTTTCTTTTCTGCAACATGAAAATTGGGATGAGGGATTTTCCAAAATTCTTTTCCAAAATTCTGCATTTTGTCATTTTCCGGTGCTTTTCCTCAACATTGAAATTATTGCTTTTTGATTTTTTTTTAGCCCAAGACAACATGGAAGGTTTTGCATTCTGTAAATATCGGGGGAGGAAATCTGCAGGGAGAACAGCTTTCACAAGGACTTCCTCATGTTAATGTTTACAAAAGCACAGAAAGAGAACATTTTAAAGCTTCTGTAACAGTTGCCTTCACCAGCTACACTGGCTTCCATTTATTAGTAATGAAAAGAGAAAAACATGAGGAACTTTTCAGCACTTCAATCTTTCACAGTAGGGTAGGAGGGCAGAAGAATTTTTTTTAAAATAAATTCTTTACAGCTATTTTCTGAGCAAGGAAAAGTTGGAAGATGTAAAAGGACATGACAATTATATATAGCAAAATATACAAATAAATCTACAGGACGAGAAC
The DNA here is from genome assembly GCF_008360975.1 of Lichenostomus cassidix. NCBI lineage: Eukaryota > Metazoa > Chordata > Aves > Passeriformes > Meliphagidae > Lichenostomus > Lichenostomus cassidix. Next base: position 1,900,166 of record NW_028147268.1, on the reverse strand, counting down.
TTGATAGTGATCAACTGTTTCTACAGGAATTAATTAACAATGTTTATGCAATCTTTGTTACATATTTGTTATTTTAACGGGGAATCTAGGACTTCCGATAATAAATTGCATTTCTATTAGAAAAGAGAAGCATGCTTGTGGGTAAAACCTGGATCACACCCCTGGAAAGCCAACCAAGAACCTGGTTTAGACAGTGCAGAACCAACAGACCGTTAACTGGAGTTTAATTTTAATATCTATATAAAAAATAATGAGCAATTTACACATCTCTCTCTAGTCAGAACATCAGAAGTCTGTATAAAGGTGCTGTACAATATACAAACATTTACACCCAGTACATCCATACGTTGCGTAGCATTCCAAGGCCACGTGGCTAAGTCTCATATAGGAAGTACAGTTACACAGTCTGGAGAAGAAGAAATCACACACAGGTAAGACATTATCAGATCACTTTACCATATAGAAAAATAGAGGGCAGCTGATGGCAGGGAAATCATTTCAGCACTGATAATTCATCTGGAATTTAAGGACTTGATTTGTCACTGTACTCAGCAGTCAGGCACAGTACACACAGCTCAACATAAAGCAACCTCTGGGGAACAATACAGGGTATTACCTACACAGGCTACTTCAGAGTATTACGTGTTTCACGGTCATATCCCACCCGGGTAGTATTCCTACATGTCATGCTGCACAGCAAACCTCAATGGCTCACCAGGTGTCAAGCAGTTGAGCTCACTTCACAGGTGCTTAAAGACTTTGGAATTACAAAAGTCTTTCTGTAAAACCTGTTCCAACGGTCAGCTGTACTTGTGAAAAATTCCACTCAGAACTGCCTCACGGTGCTTTGTTAGCCTTCAAAAACATTTAATGTTTCAAAGCCAAAACAACACAGTCACTTGCAAAGAGCAAATCCTATTCATTTGCATTTTGAATAAGTAAAGCTCAACCACTTACTCTTCTTTCTCCTGCAAACTGGACTGATGGCCTCCTTGTACCACTCTTTGGTACTCATTAAAAACCTCATAGGTCAGGAAATAAGCAGTATCACTGAATAAAATAAACACCTTCAGTTCATGTTGCTATTGCACCCATGGAACTGTGTCACTACAGTAGCTTATGGCAGTAACATCCCTCTTTAAAATATCTCTGCCACGACAAACCACAGAGGGTGTGCCTTCTGTACCCTGTGTGTCACCACCGGTCCTTGATCACACATTCACAGCAAAGAGGGGAGACTGCTAAAATAACGCAGGCAAGTACTTCACTGAAAAATGTGCCCTGGCAGCTGAGTCTGTCCTAAGGTAATTTCTTGCCTCTACAGAGGAGAAAACAAGCCATTACAAAGTAGGATTAAATAATTAACTGGGACTTCGATATTGGCTCCCCACCGAGACCGAGGATGACCTGGTGCCCTGAGTGAAACCAAAGGAACTATGTCATTTAACAGAACCCAGACTCATTTTTCCTCTCAAAGATAATTGCAATTCAAATCCCCATGAATGAAGGAAATAAAGGGATCTCAACATGGTCAGAAAAAGCACAATTACAACATTATTTCAAATACCATTTTTAGCTACTGGGTTTGGTATGACATACAAAAATTTCTGAAAATTATCAACATGGCAGCATCAGTGGCTCATTTGCTGCCCTGGAACTCGCAGAACACGCTCACCACTGTTCTCCCCGACCCAGCAAGAACATGCGGGTTTCCAGATGTAAACATGCAACATGCCCTACAGAAAACACCCACTTCAGCCCAAACCTGCCTTGTCTGAAACTGGAATCCACATGGGATGGGGATGTGATCGACTGGGTACAGTACATAGCTTGGCACAAGAACAGGAAGTGAGTCAGGATCACATTGGCAATAAAGGCATTAAATAAGTTTGTTCAGAGCTCACGACACTCAGGGAAGCTCAGCGGTGCGACACTGGGAGCGGCACACGTGGCCTGCAAGGGGACTCGGGGACAGCAGCTCATGGAACAGTTTCACTGAAGCAATCAGAAAGGTCCTTCATGCAGCCTTTGATAATTTAAGAACAAACCAAATACTTTCCCTCCTCTAATCAGTTTCTGAGGGAAAAAACCCCCAAACAAACAAAAAACAAACAAACAAACAAAAAAAGACAACTGTGTGAGAAGAACCAATGCTTTAAATTACACATATTGGAAATTTGATAAAAATATGTTCTAAAAAACAGCATCAGTCAGTTACACCCGTTTTACAGGTGCCCCTGCTGCTGAGGTGCCCTTACAGCCACTGGGGACCCTCCACGGCCCAGGAGTTATCAGCATTTTCCTTACTGGAGAATTCCTCTCGGGTTGGGAAGTTCCCTCTTTGGTTTCAACGGGCAGGTCCACGTGTCTCTCTCCATAATGTCTGTTCAGTAGAAGAGCATCCTGCGTTTCCACCCTCTTTTGTTTCTCCATTGAAAGCAGTGGGATATTGGAAAGGCTGGAGGTTTTGAATCTGCCAGAACCTGAGTCCCCAGAGCCAGACTTGGATAATAAATCGTCCTCAGAGGCATTTCTCCTACAGTAACTGAAAGAAAGGTTATTCCCACCGAACACTGGGTAATGTTGCTCTGCAGAACACCCTTCTGACTTTCCTGGGGTCTTCTGGTAAGGCTCTTTCCTGGTGAATCCTGCTTTAACATCCCTACTTTTCAACTGCTCACCAGTTGCCTTATCACCGCTGGATGTTCTACCTCGGACTGTTCCCGCGGTTTCTGTACTTGCTGGCTCACCAGTATGCCTTTGGGGACTGGCTGACCTTCCTCGATTTCCACTGCAATACTCTTTCTTGTCGCTATTCTTCATCCCTGTTCCTGTGGTTTTAGTCCCACTCGGGGAACTGTCAGATTTATGAGAGAGATTGCTTCTTTCAGGATCCCCTTTCCTGGGGCTGTGGAATCCCGTGCAAGGGTATCCCACGTGAGATCCTGACTTTGCCGGACTAGCAGATCTGTCCCTTTCGGTACCTGTTCCCAAATTGCCTTTAGTGACTCCAAACCCAGGACTGGAGGGACATTCCCATCTCTTCTTTGTTCTCTGGGGAGAACACTGAGTCTTCCTCTCACACTGCTTTTCAGTTAAAGTGCTTATCTTGTCAGGCGCAGTGCTCTCTGCTTGTTCCCGTTCCTCAGACGGCTGAACTCTGGTTAAAGCTTCTCCAGGTACTGACAAATAACACATTTCAGATGGGGAAGCAGAATGGGAAGATGAAGATAATGGTGGCTGTTCTTCATATATTACATTTGATGAAGCAGGACTATACCTATCCCAATCACCTGGAAATGAACAGCAAAACACTGGACTAAATACACAAAAAGTAATAATCGGCAAACTCAGTTCATATCAAAATAAATTATGGACTGCCTGCCATCAGCTCAAAGCTTGATTTAGCCAGATTTCTGTACCGTGTTGTTCTACAACACACCGACAACCCCGAGGATGGGATTTTGGGGAAAAAAAAATCACGCTCACAATGATGGATCCCTACAGGACTAACACGGTCTTGGATCAAAACAATTTTAGGGCCTACACAGCAAAATTGATAATTAGAAAGTCTATAACCTACATGGTCTAATAAAACCAAATGAACTAGAACTGCTATGCTAAAAGAAATCTGAAACAGTGAAAAGTTGGGGTTATTCATAGCTCTGCACTTTAACAATAGGAAGAAATGAAACACAAGACATGCAGATTTACCAAGTCTTTAAGGAAAAACCAAGAAAAGCACTGAAAGCCCTTAATGTTGCTCAGGTTTCACGTAGGGACACAGACTGGAAGGAGCCAAACCTGAAGGAGGAAGAGAAAAAGCCCAGAAGTATATACCAACAAAAATCACAGAGTACAGCGAGCAAGATTCCAATCAGAAATGTGGGATTAACAGCAAGGCAAGACGCCTTTCCCGCTCCACCGCTTCCTTCACCTCATCCTAGGACCCGCTCCAGACACAGGGCTGGCCTGGACATGATACAGAGGTTCCCTTTTGTCTGATTCTCTTTCTCCCTCAATCTCAGCAAATTGCTGTGACCAGCAGGGCCAAGAATGATGTTCAAGGCCCTTTTCTAGCTCTCAAGAGAAAAGAAATGGAGACAGCTCTGGGCAGATTTTTCCCCTCGAATGAATGCCAGTAAGTGACCCAACACACAAAGTATCTGGTAGTTCAAACTGCATGTTTGGGATTTTGAACGGATAATCTCAGGGATGGTCACCATGACCAAAAAACCCCTTATCGGAAAAAGTGAGCTTACAGTTTAGGAAGTTTAACTGTCAGCACTTTGCTCTCACCATCAGTGATTACAACAACTAAAATGCACACTAGGAAATAAAATATTCTTTGCTTTAAAATGCTGCCACCGTCACTGCCACAAGTCATTGAACTGCAGTTTTGGGGCTGAGTCAGAACCAAAGTCATCGGTTCTGCATCGGTTCTGTGCTCTGTGGCTCCTGCAAGCATTTGCTTTCCTGCCCTTCTTCTTTCCTTTCTTTTTTCTTTTGGCCTAGAAAGTTGTGCATTCCTGTTGTAAGTGCTGAAATCACCTTCAATCAAACTGAATCCATCTGGAGAGCAAAGTTGACCCTTTCCTGATTCCTGAAGTTTTGCCTCTTAAAAACTAGGCATTCCATACTTTAGAGGGCTAAAAACTGAAGTAAATCTGTATAGAAACTAAGTTTTACCAATAATGTAGCACCAAGATTTTAATTCAAATTTAAAGGAAATCTCAGTTAATCAGCATATTCTTATAGAAATACTTAATTACCTTGGACAGAGCTGAGAAACTAATTACAAAAATGGAATAATTTCAGACTGTGCAATACTCCAATATACTTATTGTGTGTTAATTTCACCCCAAATAATCCTTATATATTGAAATAGATAACTTTCAATTTTTATATTTTCGTTTCATTTTTAATTTCATTCAGTAATACATGCGCAGCTGACACAGAGGCAACTGCCAACTACTGCAGTGAATGAGCCGCTGCATCTCCTTACCCCGCTTCACTTCACCTCCCCTCCCTGCCCTGGACACCAACACCCAAAAGCCTTTGAGGCAACATACTGTGGTCTGGTATCAATCCGGTCCCAGGTCTCAGCAGCAGCAGAACTTTATTCCCTCCAGCCTGAATCAACTCGATGGCTCGTGTATGAGTGATTCCTTGGGTAGGTTCTCCATTAATTTCCACAATTTGGTCACCAACCTGAGGAAAAAAGAGCGGCAGGTTAGTCTTTGGGAACGTCTGACACACTGAGAATTGTTTTTTAGTTTGAGAAGAAAAAAGAATAGAAGCAGGTACTTCTGTTTTCCCTCTCGTGCTAAAATAAAGTGGGCAATAGAGACACCATTGCATGGACAGCGAGCAGGATTTGACCCCAGGCTATGGGGGTTCAGAGGTGCACAAGGAAAGATTCCAGAGATCTTAACCATATCTTCTATTTATTTACAAGTGATGAGGCAGATACTTTATGTGCTTGAATGTTTCTTCATTCTGGATCATGGTGTGGAGGGAGCGCGTGGATGAACCGCAAACCATGCCTGTCTGAGGTCACCTTATTCAGGGGACGACATGGCACCTCCCCTACACCCACTGCAGAGCCCAACACCGTACGACAGGTTTGACGTAGGGAAAGGAATTGCTATTTCAGGTTGGAGAGATCGGTAGCGAGGTCTCAGAGCCAGTAAATAACTCTCATGGGTACCAGGCAGGTAATTTTGCCTCCCACTAAGCTCCCCAGCCACTGGAAAGGGGCTGGAATAGCATACCTCAAAAAGACTTCTCTATTACAAGAAATTGGAAAGGTAAATTGGAAAAAGAAAGAGGAAGCCTATTTGGCATTGCACAGAGCAGCCAGCACATGTCACTGGTGTGTAACATTAGCAGCTTAAAGACACTGCATGGGTTTTGTTAAAGACACCCTGTAAAAGGTGTGCTGGCCACTGCCAGCTACTCACGGACAGGCTGAGACGGGAATGCACCAGGACAGCTCTGCTGCCACTAGATGGGTGAGAAATTCCTACTCGTGGTGTTAAAGAACAGCCAGAAAGTGACACCATATCCAGATGACAAGAAATGAGAAGTATGAATAACCTCAGGCCAGGCGAGCTCAGCCCATTCTCACTCCACACAGGGGCTGTGCTCCACACATGGCACATCCCAGCACTGGGAGGGGCTTAATGCTAAGGCTGGAAAGGGGCTTTATGCAAGGCTGCTGCACCCACACCCCACGAGAAGGTCACCGTGGGAACTGGTGCTGGAGCTCCCGGCAGGATCTCGCTGCCTCAGCCCTTAACGACCCCTGGCACAGGTGAGACTTGTGAGGCACAGTACAAGTCAGCTGGTCCCTTATGGAGTCATGGAATATTCTCAGCTGAAAGGGGCCGCCAAGGATCATCCAGTACAACTCCTGGCTCTGCACAGGACACCCAAATGTGCCACCCTGTGCCCGAAAGCATTGTCCAAACGCTCTTTGAGCTCTGCCAGCCTTGGGGTTTTGACCATTCCCTGGGTAGCCTGTTCCACTGCCTGAACGTCCTCGGGGAGAAGAACATTTTTCCAATGCACAAACTAAACCTCCCCTGACACGGCTACAGCCGTTCCCCCCGGGTCCTGTCAATGGTCCTGCCCCTGGGAAAGAAACTGCAGACCCCGGTGAGGTCTGACCTCCGGCTCCTCTAAACTTGGCTAAACAACCTTTTGCTTGCTTTACCCAAAAAGCAAAGCTCTGGGGCTCAGTGTGACACCACTCGTAGGAGGAACATGAGAAAAAGAATACCAGCACTGAACACTATGCTCCTGTTGTTTCACAGGTGTGTGAGGAAAAATGCTAGTTACTGTGAAGAATAGGATGGCAGAAATTAACAATACCAAGAATTCCACATCCAATTAAGCCTCACAACAACTATCTGTGACAGCCCCGTTCTCCAAATATGCTACCAAAGAGGCACGGAGCCTCATGCCACCGGCAGGAAAGCACAAGGTCTGCAAGGGATGCCATCTTATAGGCACCTGGCTCAGCTCCATGCTCCAGCCTCTGAAAATCCAGCTCTGGCCGGTAGCCCCACAATTTCACCTACCGTCATTCCTTCTCTCATACCCACGTACTTTGCTTTTACTACAATCTCTGAAATTTAATTCCTTACACAAAGGTAAGAACTACCACAATGACTGGAAAAAATTCAGGTTTGTATCTCCAGAGAGGGTACAGAACAGCAGCAGCACGATGCACACACAAACGTTCCTTACAAATTAACTGACTTGGACAGTGATTCTCCTCCCAGCTCTCTGCTCCACCAAGCCATTTCTTGTTGGGGCTCCTAAAATACCCACGAGTAGCGGCTGCTCACACCTGGGCCAGAAATGCTACTGTAACCACAGCAAAACAGACAGTTCCTTTGGCACGGCCAGAGCTGTTAGTGTATCTCTCATCCAAAAGCACATGGCCAAGGGGACACTGACGGTGATGGTGAAAGAAGGCCAGAGGACCAGACACTTTTCTGGGACCCTGCACTCGTGCAAATCCAAGTTTGTTGCCTCTCTCGGTAAATTAATGGGTCAACTTCGGCAACAAATTCATTACAGAGGAGCCAAACTCACGTGGACTCTCCCATCCTTGACTGCTGGACCATCCTCGGCCAGACGGAGGATGAATAAGCCCATGTTGTATTCCTTTCCTCCTCGGAGGCTGAATCCAAACCCTCGAGGGCCCCTTTCCAACTCCACTGGGAAACAGCCAGGATTCTGTGCAGGAAGTCAAAGGGTAAAAAACAAAAATAAAGGGATGAGGGCCTGTAGGCAGATTTAACCTTCCGGTGTTCGGAAAAAACTTTCCAATATTTCTATATCTTGAACACTTAAACTGAACTCATGCCACTTTATGGGGTGCCTCGCAGTAATGCTTTCAATCTAAGTCTAAACATTAACAACACCTTTCCTTCTAAGTCTAAGATAGGCACAAAGCTCTCAAAGAAACTTAACCAAAGGGTCTGATGCAGCTCCATTACAAGCATTTTCTGTTTCTCTCAGAACAATACTGAATGTTCATCTACCTTTAAGGGGATAATCACATTTAAAACATATACAGAAACATTCTGTGAGACGCTTCAGTACATTTTTATACACGACTTCTACGACAGAGAAGTGTTCTATCGTTCCGCTTTTGAGAACCCCCGTGACAATGCCATTAGAGTGCCCTGATGGATGAGGGACAAGCATTCCCCATGTCTCCGCACCCTCCGCATGGATTTTTGTACCTGGCAATGACGGCTGCCAGCATCCGACTGTGCCGCGTGCTTGTGCTCGGGCCAGGATAGCCGGTAACTACTAGAAACTTCTTTTCCAGCTTCACCTTCTGTAGCTCCCCTATGGAAAGGTGAAAGGATGTGGCTGTTACCTTCACATTAATCCCTCTGGACAAACTTTTCCCACCATTCCCAGCCACTTCTCCCAACCTGTCAGAGTTGATTGGTGTCGATACCAGCGGTCGGTGCTGTGGGGCCGGGCTCTGCCTGGCCGAGTTTGTTCCTGATGGAGGTCCACGGTGCTCTAAAATACAAACAAAATCAACAGTCACAACTTCCCTGTAACACAGCCAGGACAATGGTCACCACCAGTACCAGGGCTGCCGCTCCCAAGAAGCCGGAGCTGCCATACCTCCAGCAGGGCTCAGCTGAGCTGAGCGGAGCTGAGCTCATGTGGGCACAACAGAGAGAACATTTTCCAAGCCAGGAACAGAAGTACAGCTCATGAGTTCCATGGAATAAATTCCTAGGAATTTTATATTCTTCATTTTTATTCTTTTACTATGCTTTTCCTTGGGGAAAAAAACAGTGCGACTCCATGGATCCTGACATTAACAGAAGGGTTTCAGCCTGTTTGCAACTTGATAAAATGCCAGAGGGGATCAGGGCTAATCAGATCCATGAAATTGCTTGAGATATTCAATATTGATAATCAATACATTTTGTAAGAGATGAAGAACAACATCCCTTTGATAAATATCCCTCTGTAAAGGTAAGGGGATGAGGATCTGCAGGAGCAATGGGGATTTGGAGGTAAAGGCCCCATCAACTGAGGGAAATTGCCAATTCCTTTAAGGCACAACAGTTTCCTGCCACCCAACTCCAGGAAAGGTGAGAAACTGGTCCCACGGCCACAATGCGGGGAGGAGTTTGCTGGCAGGTAATAGAGGGGAATTTTGAAGTGCTTTGCCTTCTCCCAAAAGCTAAGAAAAAATAAAAGTGTGATAACATTTTAATAAAACCATTTAAAATAACATCCTGTTGTTTTCCTCTCCAGGGAAAATAATGTTGCCTCTCAGGTAGAACCAGAATGGCAAGTACTGGCCCAAGATGGACTTATGCGCTGAACAATAGACTAATAAACCCCTTTTCCCTGAAAGTGTCAAAAAAAAATCATTCTCAGCACCAATACCCAAGATGTTCCAGCCACGTTAGGTGCAGCGCATTACTGCGTTTCCTAATTAAGAACAAACAAATATCATTAAAATACAATAACTGTTCAAGAATGTTAAGGGAAGGAAAATTTAAAGCATATTAAACCGTATTTCTCAGGTATGCGAGACCCGAGCCCTACACGGAAATGCTCGATCTTGTTCCCGTGACATGCCTTAAAGAGGTTTTTCTCTAGAGACAAAATGTCAACTTTTACTCCTGCTTTATCCTCAGATTTTTAATTTAGAAGCATAGGCAAGAAAAATGCCATCTGTTTGCACAAGTCCTACAGCCCTCTCAGCAGCCTCCTCTCATGTGTTCCCAGCTAATACATGACAAAAGCCGACAGGCTCCTGCTTTTGTGAGAAATGTTAAAGAATCTCTTCTGGCGCATGAATGGAATTCGTTTATTCCCATGAAAAGCAAAGATCATGGTTCTGCGAAAGCTTGGAGGGAGGGAATGGGACCAGGCAGAGGTTTTGCTGCCAGTCTCAGAGGACAAAGCTGGGGAACACCAAACTCTGTCAGGGGTTGAACTTTGTGAGGCTCAACAACTTCCTGCAAAAAGGGCATTTTGTGTTTTCAGAGCCGCATCCTGGATTTTCCTCAGTGAACCAGTCCCATGAGGCTCAGCTTTCTCACCGAGCACCCGAAGCCCCGAGTCGCCCACATCCATGCTTGATTTCCCTGCTACAAAGGGTTCTGCTGTGAGCTAAACTCTCTTTCTCCAGCTACATCAATGGGAATTTTTGAAGTGGAGATATATTCCCACTACAGTGGAACAGGTTCTGCTTCTTTCTCCTTCATTGTCACAAAATTTTTTACATCTGAAATGCACCAACTCCAGCTCCCCTAAGCCACAGATTCCTTCTGACTGATCTTCACTCTGGTTTTACCATCCACTACTGAAGGCTTTTTCCTCTCTTTGTTGAGTCTCCCCACATTGCGTTTTCATCTCTACATTTTGGCTCCAACTCTGTTATTGAGGCAGTGGGAAAGTCCACATAAAGTGACCTTACACAGAGTCCATGTAAGGTTATGCATAAATAATAGCTAGAAATATGATATTCGGAAAACTTATTTTGAAAACAAGTGGAAGGTGTCCCTGCCCATGGCACGGGGTGCAATTAAATGGGTTTTCAGGTCCTTCCAACCCAAACTGGTCTGGTATTTGATGACTGCAAGCTGCAGAGGAAACAGATCTCATTCAACCAACTCAAACTTCAGTTGCTTTATAAGCATCACCCTGGGAAACTGCTTGGAAGTGTGTCACCTCAAACTAGAATGAATCAGATTTGATAAAAATAAAAATCTTAATAGGAAAATAACTAATAGAGGTCTTTCCACTTCAAGCATTAACAAAAAGGAACGTTACGTCTTTGAAATTCTGTCTTACAGGCTGAGATGGCACGTTAAATATTTGCAACGAATGTGAAATTACACAATCATCTGCTGGCTTTATTGACAGCCTGGCTCTGGGTATTTAGCATTTAAAAGGTGAAGAAACCCAGCTTTATGACAAAATAATGACAAGGAATTTAATTAAACCCATCAGCAGCATTCAAGAAAAATGCAGGGTTGGAAAACAGCTCTTCTCTCCAAATTACTGGATTTTACAGATTTACATTTTTGTTTCTAAACAATACCACAGTGCATGCAGTGTTATATGGGAGTTGTCATTAAATCACAGTCTCTGAGGATGGGACTTTGCAGTGCCCTGTCATCACTTTGCTGCTCAGGTGACCCCGCAGGTTTTGCAGGTGCAGGATCTCCAGAAAAACTCTGTCAAGGTTTTTTTCCCATGTGGTGGGATGTGACCCTTTTCCAAAGGGGAGCTTTGGCAGGTAGAACTGCAGTGTATTTCTGCTGCAGGGACGAGGCATTAGGGAATTTGTGTTTTGACACAGGAGATAGGGTAAAACTCAGGGTTTAAATGGAGAGATTTTGAAAGCGGGAGTCCCTGTGTCCTTAGAGCAGGGACAGAGCATCCTGGCACCACTGGCCTCAGTGGGAACAGAGCTCTGGCAGCACCTGCAGCAGCAGGAGCTGGGCCCTGAGAGACAGGGTGAGATGATTTTCTCACTAAGCATCATCCTGTGGCTACTAAAGCCCCTGACGAGGGCAAATTTCTCCTTGGCTGGAGACTACAAGGCCTGGACAGGACATTGATATGTCAGCAGCATTTTCTTTCTCTCACACGTGAGAATTTCTCTCACTTTTCACTGTGCTGTGAACATTTCTAGCTTCTTTTTGGGTACAACCACCTTGGCAGCTGTCTTCGGCTCTTCCGGAGCAAACGCATGAGCTTCCAACTTATTCGGCTTCCAGGACCTGATGATCCCTGTGGGTCCTGCGCCACTCAGGATATTCTGATTCATTTCCAAACATCTTCAAATACTCCATTAAAGCCAATAAACTTCAGCAGCGACAAATACCCAACTTTGATAGCAGGGTAGCATCTTCCTTACCTTCCTCAGCCACCACCGTAAGGGTCACCACGTTGCCCGCATCCTTGATGAGCTGCACAATGCTGTCGTGGGAGAGCTCCACGATGGACTGGCTGTTCACTGCCGAGATTCGGTCGCCCACCTTCAGCTTCCCACACTGGTCAGCCGGGCTTCCCTCGATAACCCGCCCGATCTTGTGAGGAATCACTAGAAACCAAGAACAGGCATAGCAACACCGTAAGTATTCACAGAATTACGGATTATCCTGAGAAGGAAGGGATCCACAAGGATCGAAGTCCAGCTCCTGGCCCTGCACAGGGCTACCTCAAAAAGCCTATCATGTGCACATCAGATAATCATCACACAGACCCAGAACTGCCAGTTGCAGAATCACAGAACAGGCTGAGTTGGAGGGACCCACGAAGATCATCGACTCCTGGCGCCGCAGGGGACACCCGAAAACCCAAACAAATCCCACCCTGCACCTGAAGAGCGTTGTCCAAACGCTCCTTGAGCTCTGGCAGCCTTGGGGCTGTGACCACTTCCCTAGGAGCCTGTTCAGTGCCTGTCCACACTCTGGACCTTTTCCTAATTTTCAGCCTAGCCCTCCCCTGCCACAGCTCCTGCCACTCTCTCGGCTTCTCTCACTGGTCATCACGGAGCAAATATCCATGTCCACCCCTCCTCTCCTGCTCCAAAGGGTGGCACTGCTGGTACAGGAAAAACCTGCAAATAACGAGGAATGCTTCACTGGGAGTGAATGAAGATGGCAGCCCAACAGCACGGCCTGGTCACGTACAGGGTGTTGTGCCTGAAGGAAAACATGGGAAGGAAATGGGTCACATCTGCAAAGGGAGGAGTGAGAACACGTGGCCCTGGAACGCTCCGGAGCAGTTGGTTTTGCCATATATAATGTAGTTTTCCATTTCACGCATCAACCCTGAAGGACAGTGTGTGCTCAGAGGAAGTTATGGGCATCCAGCGTAACGCAGAGATTCAGACACACAGACGTCTCCTTGCAACCAAAAATTAACCCTTAAACACACTTCCAAAAGAAAACAAACTTCTCCTGCCGGGGACTGACTCGGTCAGGTGAGGACCTGAGCAGGGACCCTGTGCACAGCCAGCAAGGCGCTATGTCGGCTCTGAACAGACTAGCTCCCTTTTTCTGGTCTCCGAGATGAACACGCACTTGTAATGATTGTCTCAAAAGTCTTCCAGCTCTCCTGGCTTGGTTCCCTCGGTTCACCCCAGAGTGACACCGAGCCTTGCACAGACTCCTCCTGAGGCCAAAGCTATGGGGTGACAACAGACAGAATGGAAAAAAGAAGACATTTTATGAGAAGTAGAAGGGAAAAAGTTCAGTTCCTTTCCCAGAGATGAACACAGAGGCAGAACTAAAGACAACTACGCTTGAGCTATGTCCATATCTCAAAACCGCTATACCGGACCAGGCTACTTTTTCATTTTGATGATCCTTCTAGACAAACACACTCAATGACAGTAAAACTTCATTGCTTTCCACCAACTACTGTAGACTCTACCTCCTCTGATCCCCAAAAAAAGAAATTTTACCTGATTAGGTAATATGAAGCCAAGGCTGAAACTATCCTTCCATTACAATGCCAATGAATTAGTGCATCATCATCAAGACAAATATCTACATCCCAAATGCTGCCCTGTGACGAGAGCACACTCCTGGCTGGGTACGGATTGTGTGGGATATATATTCCCCGTTCCCCACTTCTATTACAGGTGAGTGAAAAAGAGCATAAACGTGAAGCAAGACAGACTGAGATTCAGCTGGCTGCGCTGTGCTAGCATGAGTCAAAGGTGACTATGAGGGAAACGCCAGCACTGCACAGGAAGAGATATCCCTGGAGAAGCCCCAGCGAGGCCGGGCAGGTGCAGAGCCACCGGGACATGGCACTTACCCCCAGGAGGAGGTTTGCTCTTGGAGGTGAGGATGACGAAGCCAAATCCTTCGTTCTCCTTCCTCTGCAGACGGACATCGTAGACCTCTGGGCGTGGTTGGTCAGCAAAGTCGACACGGTTCGTCCGGGGAGAGCCGTTCTGTGTTGGGACGGGTTGCGGCTCCTCCTCCTCCACCTGCTTTTCCCCTTGCAGGGGAACAGGCAAACAACAAATAAGGAACAAACCACACCAAGCAACTTCTTAAGAACAACCATGAAGCTTGGTGTTAGTGCCAGTGTGAGGTAGCGACAGCAGTTGCTAATGAGAGCTGGGGACCCTTGTCAGCTCTAAATCCCATCCCAGCTTTGTCTTTCATGGAGTCACGGACTAATCTTCTCTAAACTGTTGATCTGGACACTGATCTAAAACTGCAGAATCGCAAGATGATACCCTGAATCAGCTCTCTTAAATACAGTCGATCTTGCGACACACTGATGCCAAAAAACTTGAGAATACAGCACGTGGAAGGGTGCCCCTGCCCATGGCAGGGGGTGAAAAAACATGACCTTTAAGGTCCCTTCCAACCCAAACCACTCTGGGACGTAGAGAAAACAGACTGGGTCATTATGCTGCTTCCACAGGACTAATGGCTGCTTCAAAAAAGGTTTGAAGGAATCACACCTGCATCCTAATTTTCAGAGCCTTACCTGTGCAAGTAGTGCACGTTAGTGAGCACCAGAGCCCCAGCTTTTCAAATTCTGCTTTTCTCCATTTAAGAGCTATAGCTGACCTCCTCAATGTCAGGCTGCTCAGCCTCAGTGCAATAATTAAGTTACAGAGCAGCTTCAGTGGATTTGATTACAAGCCCTAAGTGTTCTTTAGCCTCTGGGCAGGCAGACACCTACCACTGAAGAAAATCTTCCTCCGGACAGTGAGCAGCACCTGCCCATTCCGTGCGGCGCTGGTCATTAAATCCAGAACTTGCTTGTGTGATTTCCCTTTCACAGGGACTCCGTCGATGCACATCAGCTCATCCGCTGCGCGCAGCCTCCCGTCCTTTTCTGCTGCTCCCAACGGGATTATGGCTCCGATATAAATCTGCAGGCAAAGTCAGGGGGTTTGAATGGGAATGTGAATTCATCAGCACACACAGTGGTTGGAATCCAGGTGAATATGGGCAGATGAGGTCTTTTGGGAAGACTCTTTTAAAGGTTATCTCACCGTGCAGCTATAGCAGAAATGTGGCCAGCAAGTGCACTCTGCACAAGTTGACCCAGTGGAGACAATCTGGGGTCTCAAAGCATTCAATAAATACTTCAATAATCTTTAATCCATGGTTTTGTCAATTCTGCTCTCTTGACCGTGTTTGTCAGTTTATTATAAAGCCCAACTTTTGAAATGAGCACACACTGTGTACTTATTATATATGTGATTTCACAGAAACTAATGAAACAAAAACCTCTGTCATTCATTCTACTTTTCCTTTTATTTTTTTTAACCGAGACTGAGCCACAATGATTGGGGAAGAAATAAAAGCTTTTGAAAGAACTCAAATTTCTGAAAAGTTGCTTAGACCATTCCACACTTCAAGTTGCTTCAGTGCTTAGATTTTGGTGATTAGGTGATGAATTCAAACATTATCAATTCTGCCTACTCCCACCTCAAAAAGTGCTACTAAATATAACACATATAAGAACACCACACTCTCCTTCATATGCTAGAATAACTTTCAGATTAACTGGAATATTAAGGATAATTACAGGTAGTACTGTTGGAGGTTACGAAATGGTGGGCAGCTCCTCAGTACACATGTGCGCACTGAAGACATCAGCTCTGCACTTCCTAACAGCTACAGCTGTTATGGAAACCAAACACCACAAATGCTACGAAGTGCAACAGAAGTAACATTATCTGGGTTTGCTCTTTACTTTAAATGCATGTTAGGATGGGGAAAAAAAATAAGGCTAGCAGTGGATCAGAGCTGGGGATGGAAAAACTGAATTCCTTCACTGTAATCAGAAAACAATCTATGCAGATCTACTCCAAAAGTTTCTTCTCTCCACTTAGCAGCTTAAAGAAAGGTCCCTGATACACGATACAAGTCTTAGTGCTTCTTCCCAGAGAGAAATTCATGCATGTTTGAAAATAGACAGGAATCTCCTACAACCTGCCCTAGGACAACACACTCTCCAGGGGTGTCCAGGGAGGCAGGCCCAGCTGCCTCCAACGCAATCCACGTTTAAAAATCCAGTGGGAGAAGCAGGGAATAAGGAGCGTGACACCATCTCAAACCGTGTTTCACTGGGCTGCGAGAAAAAGAACGGCCTAATGAAACTCTGACGGGAGGAGCAATTGCTTCCTCCAACTCAGCCGCTTCCCAGGGTGCACCGCTGTGCACAGCACACCGGTCGTTGAATCCGGGCACATCCTCTGAGAAGGCCACCACTGGGATCAGGTGGTAATGGGCAGAGGCCGGGCACCAGCACACCCCTTCTGAGACACGGCAACAGCTATAGAAACACCACTGGTGTCCTCAGCCTGGCGAAAAACTCCGGCCAAAGACAGGCTTGGTAGTGGGAAGGGTGCAGAACCTTGGAGATGAGTCCACAAAGAGGGGAAAAAATAAAGGTAATTGGGACCAGTTCCTGATCTCTGAAAGGCAGGTAGTGAAATGATCAATTTTGCCATCACTGAACTGCTTGGAATGATGGGAAATGAGTATGACAGAGCAGGATCATTCCAACAGCAATACTATCAGATAACTGTGAGCAGTTTCACTTACAGGCTGATCCGGTCCATCCCCTCCAAGCACCCGGAAACCAAAGCCCGACTCTTGTTTTCGCAGGAAAACATCTAAATCTCTTGTGTTCGGAGCTAAGAAAAAATAAAAACCACTATTTCAAAACATGTAAGGAGCTACCTCAGATTAATGAAGGATTACGCTTTGGTGGTACATTCTGAGTGTTCTAATGACAAAACACAGTAACCAGAAATGCAGTGATATTCTCTTTCCAAAATACCTCATTTTCAAAGCAGAAATCACAACTACATTTGTGCAGTAGCCCAGGATAAAAGTCAGCCTGTGACACAACTCAGAGCTACTTTTATGCACTCTGAAATGAGCAGGTCTGATCCAGCTTACTTCAGAGCCATCCTTGAGATTATTTCTGCAATTAACTGTTTCATTGAAAATATTGTTGTAACACATTTTATCTTTTTTTGATTTTTATTTGCGGTTTGCATTATGCATTACTCGAAATGTTTTGTTCGAAGCAGGTTAACGACTTAGCAACAAAGTTTCAGTAGTTTTACTGCACATAGGACAACAGAAAAAATTCCTTCCTAATTTAGTATTTTCAAGGTGAAGATGATGTACTCACGTTTGTCCTCATAAATAGTTTTAGACTTCAGGTAGACTTCGGAAGGGTCCAGTTTAGGAGAGCCCGGTCGCACAGCAGAGGGTGGGAAGGGCATCGGCTGCGGAATGGGATCGCCGACAGCTTCCAAACTCCCTGAACTGTCCTGCTTGTCCTTCTGAAACAGCCCACAGACACAAAATCCTTATTAAATAAAGGCATGACTAAACTTGTGGGTGCAAAGACAATGAACACCACGCAGAAGAAAAACAACGGAGCAAGGGAACAAAATTGCAGCTTTTCCAGTGGATGTGTCTGACCAGAGTACTGAAGTCTTCTTCACAGCTATATGAATTTCTACTGGAAACTGGGCTTAGAAGGGGTTTGAAGTGACTGATGCTCAGAGAGGAGTGAAGCTGGGCAGATGCTAGTGGTTACCGACTCATGGGATGAAGTGGGGCATAAAGGAGGGAACACATTTGTAGAAGACACCGAATCCCTGTCGGGCACTTGCCAGGCTCTGGATCACAGTCCAGCACTATGGGCACACACTGCTCCACAGGCACTGCCTCCTGCCCCCTGCCAAGCTCCTGCCCACAAGCACCAGAGGCGCTCCCAACATGAGCTGTTTGCTGCAGCAATATACATACAGGAAAGGAGCACACACCTGGGTAGTGTGAGGCATTAACAACTCGCTATTTGCATCTTCATGGTGCGACAGCCGCACCGCTCCTGTTTGCAAGGAAACTACACCAAACGTCCTTGTGGTCTCTCACCTTAATTGACAATCAATTTAGCACTACAATAACTCTAAATACTTCTCCTGCACTGAAAACCAGCCTGGAAAACTGGCATGTGGCAGTGTGTGCCAAACCACAGCAGGAGCAGAACAGACGTAGACCTGCCCTTTCACCAAGAGCAGAAGAAACTGCCCAGAGCCATTCAGCAGCTTGACACTTCCTGTATGTTTATAAACACCAAGAACTTGCCCTTTTTAAGCAAATTATTTTGCCGCTCTGCTTAATGCCACTGAGCATTGAGCGCTCTGTGGGCTATTGCTCCTGCACGTGTGCCGGAATAGAATGCCAGCTCCCGAGACCAAACTATTTTCACAGATCCACTCAGACCTCCAACTGCAGGGAGTTCTGCTCTGATTTATTCAGTGCGAGCAGCTGGACGCTTGCAAGGAACAGAATCTGAAGATCTTACTGAGTATGGTCTGCTTTGAGCGCGCTGAACGTGCGTGCTAATGTCACCCCGCTTCTGGGATACAGCTACAGCACCCAAACGGCAGGATAAAGATAGAAAGAAAAGTTACATCTGTATTCTGGTAATGGGGTTTTCCTAAATTGCCCTGATTTTTTCTGGACGAGAAGCATTTTTCAAGAAGTATCTGCTTTCAACTGGCCAAGTTTACAACAGAAACCTTCATGACAAACATAAGCATTAATTATCAGCATTATTAAATCGGAGGTTACTTTATTAAGCCAAAGGATTCTTCAGTGAGCTAATATATATTAAAAGAGGACGCCAAAGATCAAACTTTCAAGACTAATGACTATCGAGCTAGGAATGTATAGCTCACAGAGACTTGCTGAAAACATGGATCCAAAGATAAGCATTTCCAGAAGGGAGCACTAACCAGTCCATTAATTCTATGTGAGGATTGAGAAGAATCAAAGTAACATAAACTTCCTTTAGAAATCCCATTTCACTTTAATAATTAGCAGTGAAAAAAATAGATACTCTATTTTCTTTCCTTTTTAATGGGTACTCGGGCAGCAGCTACTTCAGGCGAAGAATTTATGCCTACCAAGTAGACGTGGTTTGACTAAACCGTCTTGCAGGTTATCACAGGGACTAAAACCCAGATGAAATGAGATTACAACGCCAGTCAGAACCCAAGTGAAATACATCACCGATACTCACCCCTTTGGCAGCTTTAGTGGGTGAGGATGGACCTGAAGAAAACACAAAGTCGTTTTAACAGCAGGTTACAGAAAGTTTCAACAACATTGTAGCAATATAATCAGCTGCTCCTGGGGTGAAAAATAATAGCTGCTGATTCACTGTGCTCTTAAATGGTAAAGTGACCAAAACCATCACTTTAGAGAAGTCTCAATTACAATTGAAAGCTGTACAAGAACGAAAAATATCTATTTCTCTTTTTGCTAGAAAATGGTCAACCAAATCAGCCCTCAGTTCATGGGATACAGAGACTTATGAATTGTCTGACGGAGTTTCACTTGCCACAAAGAAATCTGATTATTTCCTTAGCTGATTAAGGAATAGTAGCACTTATACAGAAAAAGATCTGGAGATTTTTGCAAATGTCAGTGGCTGAAATCAGGGTTACAATAAAGCCTAAAGGGACACTGAGCAGACGCTACCTGCTTCATAATCCGTTCAGCTTCCTTTAAAAAACGCACACTATCTACTACAGTTTTTGGGGAGAAGATGCATTCTGGTCCGTGACTGACAATCGAGGCAGAAGTATAAATTTGCAAATGAAAAATCTGAATTTTTCTGCTATTCCCAGTGATCAGCCCCACCTCTGTGCTGATGCTACTTCCTGTCTTCTGCAATCCCCTGTCCATTGTAAACACAGTTACTGGAATATATCTGGAGAGCCTCACGAAACTCAGCTCATCATATGCTTTGCATTATGCTGGAGATCACGTGTTTGCTTTAGCATTCCCCAGAGACTCGGAAGAGACAGTGCATAAACATATCATCACAGAATTTTTGAGACAACAGAGAAAAAAAAGGAAGAAAAACCTAACAAAACCCCCAAACAAAACCCTAGCAACGTGCTCTCACCCTAAACAGTCAGGGATATAAATTAAACTTAGAACATAATGGCTCAGAGGTATGAGCTGCTGCCAAGACTGGACACGATTTTGATATCACGCTAAAAAGGAACCTCAAAAAGCTTATAACCAACATGACGATTTTAAGTTTGTCTGTACCTCCTCTTAAAATGAGCAGGGGCACCTCTGCTCCTACTGGAAACTGCTTGAGCACCTCTACCACCTGCAGGTGGGTCAAGCTCTGCACATTCTGATGGCAAATCTCCTTGATGACATCCCCTTTCTGCAGGCCTTGACACCACTGGCTGTCCAAAATCATCTTCACCTTCTGGCCTGTGGGACTGTCTGCAATGGCAAACCCAAAGCCTTTAGGCCCTTTGACCAGAGGGATGGTGACCAGCTCTGGCTGAGAGCCCCCTGAGGAGGCGAAGGAGACTCTCTGCTCTGCCGAGTCCACGGAAGGGCCATTCAGGCGACCGTTGAGCAACATTTTCCCATTCTGATCCAACACAACTGTTCCCGCTATTAAATCTCGGCTGGATGCAGAAACATCTCCTTTGCCCGCTGGCGGGCCATTGACGACAGGCATGGCTGTCACAATATCCACCACAGGGTCTTCGTTGTCGTCAGGAAGAGGGTACCCACGACACAGAGTCATGTTCACGTACTGATTGACGGGAATGAGCTGAAACATTTGGACAACATCTGCGTGGGTATGGCCAAGGACACAACTTCCGTTTATGTCCACAATGACGTCACCTGTTAAAAAAGAAAGTTTGACAGTGTCAAAAACAAAAGCGAAACCTTCAACAAAAGCTCACCTTGAGGAAATCACTGTGCCAACTAACAACTAGTGGCTGGAGTATTACCTCGTAGCTAATATTGCCAAAAAGCATAAAGGATTTCCTCTCTGCATCTATTCTATTTCATCTCACAACACAGTGGGCTAAATATATAAAGTTTAATCTGCAGCAGATTTAAAAAATGATACTGTACAGCCACGGGAGACGAAGCAGAGCACGCACACTACTGCAAGCAGATGTCTTCTACTTAAATTCACATTGCACAGCTTCCTAAAGCCAATCCAGAATAAATCGGATTTTTTTGGCCCCGTGTTTATTTTAGGACTGGCTGAACTTAAGCTAGGATTGCACACACATGCGCTCCCATACTCTTACACTGCTGCCACGTGTGGCTAAGAATATATTTTCAAAATGAAGCGATGTGAGCTTCAGATCTCAAACCCTTGTTCCATGTTTCCATCATTTTGATGTGAAATTTTGCACGTGTGGTACACTATTCCCTGCAAACTGTCCTACCCCTTTAATGCCCGGGCATCAGTAAAACAGAATCTTTCTTATTCCATAAACTAAAAGAGGAGTAGCTGCACCTCTTTTCATTCCAACACTTCTGCAAGATTGTTTTGATTTTTGCAGAGGTGTAAAATGAACCGCATACAAACAAGTTCAAACAATACAGCAGCAACAAAACAGGAAACTGTTCCATTTTGCGAATAAATAGAATTAAATAATTCAAAGTATGAATTCTTTTACTCATCTGAAGTGTAAGAATTTACATTATACATAAAGAAGCATTTTGCCTCTTCTAATATGCAAACTACAGGTTACAGTAAGGTTATAGGTAACTTAATTAAACATGTAATAACAACAAAAAAATGTGCAAGTCTTCATGGATTGCAGGAATCATCCCTCATCCCTCTTCTTTCCTCACTTGTCCAACTCATACAACTGCGCTTCCTTATTCCTCCTGCAGGTTTTTTTCAATTTTAATAATTGGTGTCATGGTTTTTGGCAGCAACAAGGCAAAACAGCCCAGGATTCAAACACACAATTTTTGCTTTACATACAGAGAGGGAACATAAACCATTCCATGAACAAACCTGAAGACAAGCGTCTTTGCTAACGCAGAAGTACTGAAACCTTCAGAAGTGCCCTTAAAGTAGATTTTTATCTAGAATGTTGCTTGTTTTCATTTTCAGCCACTGCACTGCACAGATCTTTCACAAATCTGAAAATATTTCATTTAGTGAGGATGTGGGTGGAGTCATCCAACCTCCTGTGCCTCAAGCTGTGTTCTCCAAAATCCCCCAGGAAATGAAAGTTTAGGGAAATAATACTTGACCTGGAGCGATTCTCCCATCTTGTGCAGCGGGTCCATCTTTTAACACATTCTTCACTTGGAGAAATTCATCAGGCCTGTCCCCTCCGATGATTGTAAAGCCAAATCCCATGGTACTTTTTTTCAGGGATGTCCTTATAAGTGCTCCAGTAAGCTGGGATGGATCTCGAGTGAAGACAGACCTCCCTGGTCCTTTGGAATTACGGAACAGACAGACAGGAAGGCAGGAAACCAGGGTTAGTTCCCATAAATTTTTTGTTTGTTTTTAAGGTGTCACAAATTTAATGATTTGCTTGCTGTTGGTCAGCCTCTGAAGCACTCTTAAGGAGTAAAGCAAGCAGACAGGAAAGCTCATTTTCCAGTTGAATTCGCTGAATGTAAAAGTTAAGAGGTTTTTTTTAACAGACTCCAACGGAGCTGTATGCAAACCTCTCATCTCAAATTCTCGATTTTAATCTTTGAATACCAAGCTTAAAGTAGATCAAAAGCATCAAAACTCCAGGTGTGGTTTTACCTGCATCTTCCAGATGGCTCTTCTAACCCTCCATATATTCCAAAGCCACTTATGACAACCGGCTTCGGAACTATCAAAATGATTTAAAAGCAGTCTCAGTGCCTCGATTCAATTTTAAAATGAAAAACATCCTTCAAAAATACTGAGAGATCTGCGATGGCAACACTGTAATGGCCAGCAAAAGGACAAGGTTGATGCCTTGATGAATTCCACAACTGGGTTTTTATAAAGCAGTCTTGAAGAGAAAAATATGAGTGACAAAGAACACAATGTTCAGTGATACCTGATTTAGAAGGGCCAGCATCAGTCTGTCCTAGTTGCTTTTTTCTTTTGGCTTCCAATACTGGATTTTCAAACTGAGTTTTCTGGTTAATATGACTGTAGGCATACAAAAGGTAGGTCAAGATTTCAACAGAAAACATTCTGCCTAATTCACAAAAAAGACAACCCCCAAAAAATACATCAACAAACATAATTTTTTATTATCTCAGATGAATGCTCCAGAGGAATGAACAATAAGCTCTCATAACCAACACTGAAAGCATGTTTGTTCTTTCAGCAACTTTATTTACTTTGAGGCAAATAAAATTTTACTCCCTTTAATTACTAGGTAGAGTTGTAATATTTTAGAACTGAGAAAACCTGCTTTTTCTCATGACCCATTTACCTGTACTGTTTACAAACTCAGGCATCACCTTTTTCCTAGTAGATGCTAGGACAGTACAGAAGAGGGTGGGGAAAACAACAAAACTGAGCATAATTCAAATACCTTGGCTTTGCAAAGTGAAAAATGTTTGCTTGTTCTCTGAAGCTACATTTTCAATTCTACTGATTTCTTCTCCACGGTTAAGGAGAGATTTAATTTCCTCTGTCCTGAAGGAGATTCAAAAGAGCTCTTGCAGCAGTTTAGTGGTTATTGGCATGGCTCTTCAGACAATGAGCTACAAGTTATTTTTCCTCTTTTACAGTTATCACGTGCCACTCTTAAATCTGGTGAGTCTCTTTTTGTTAAAGCTAAGAAAAATTACATCAGCTCATTTCCATTTATAAATTACTTTGGTTCCTACTCGCTTTCCTTCTCCCAATGAAAAACACTCCAGTAAGCCTTCGATGTCACACCGTGGAATTTTTGTACGTACCAATGTTGCCAGAAGTTTGTGCCATGAATTCATTGCCCCCAGAACTGTTTTTCCTGGATACATTCAATACTTTCACAGAATCACAGAATGGTTTGGACTGGAAGGAATCTTACAGCCCATCCCATTCCATTCCCTGCCATGAGCAGGGATAACTTCCACTGCACCAGGTTGCTCCAAGCCCTGTCCAACCTGGCCTTTCACTGCATTACAACCTCTGCTTACTGGGTATCGAGCACTTCAGAATTTCTTGCTCTATTTATAACTACACCAAATCAATAATTAGCACTTACTCAACATAATATGTCCCATATTGAGGGTCTTCTATTTTCTCCCATCCATAAGGAAGTTCTGGAATCAGAAAGACCAAGTTCTCTATTACAGGGGAAAGCTATCCGCAAATATCCGAGTTTTTACAAAATAACACCTAGAGTCATAAAAACCGTGAGGAAAATAAAGTTCTCATTTTCTTCCCCGATGAGAAGTATCAGCCTGTTCCAGGAAATCTGAAGGCCTGCAACTCTTTCTTCCACTAAATGATGAGACTTGTGCTCAATTGAAATCACACCACTTTAAACATATAATAAACTTAAAGACCTGTTTAGAAAGTTAAATGCAAAAGACTCCTTTTTATGGCAACTTTGGCATCTGGTAAGAGGATGCCAGCAGCTTGTGACTGCCTGAAGGTGAAAAGCAGCTACCACAGAGGTCAGATTATTCCAGTTTACTGTTCTAGTTATCTTGACCACGGAAATTTAAATACTAGAATAATGAATGCAGTCAGTTAGCCAGACATTTCAAGGATAAATTTGCCCTGCAACTTGTTTGAGGCTGACCTAAGTTTGACAGTAACAGGGATTATCCTAGCATGAGACAGCAAGTTACCAATTACTAATACCAGCATCGCTCCACAGGGTCTGACAAAAGACCCAGTGTGTCTATTAATTTAAATATTGTTCATTTGGATAGCCTGCATCTCTGTTTAAAGTGCACTTTTTATCCTGTGGTGAGCTGCACATATGCTTAACAAGCAGCAGTACACAGCGATTGCTCCAGCTGGCTCTATTATGGATACATGGCCGTTTGGCTGGACAATTTTGGAGGATGACAGGTCATTCTGAGCCTGTTTCAGCTTTTGGAACATGTCAGGAATTTGCTGAAGACAGAGCTATCTGATACTCTTTCCTCGCAGACTAAATTTTTCAACTGTGAAGGAGATGGTTGCAGGAATTGCCTGTAGGCTACTGACCTGGAAGTGTTGAGGAAATTGAAAGCAGTCAGATTGTTCCCATAGCTTCTGTGTGCAAATACTAAGTCACGTGCAGTAGTTATCATTAGAAATACATATTTTCCCATACCTTCTCTATTATTTCTATATTCTGTTACTTACGGACTTTCTCCTTCTGACATATTCCACCTATACAACAACTTCCAGTGAGATTGCAACTCACGTGCAGCTTTCTCCTTCAGAATGATACTTACTGGAATAAAACATCTCATATTCTGCTCAGGAATGCAGACAAACCCCTCATTCAGCCAGATTCTACTGCTCCAGGGAAAATACACCATAGACTTTCCCAGTCATATAAATTCCTATGGCCAGCAAACAGGACACTTGGCACTACACTGCCAGCTCCAGAGTCATGTCTACCAGGGAGAAGCTTCTACCACAGCAGTAATGGACTGCATCCAGCTGGGATACACTCGGATATTTATTGGTGACAGGTGTCAAATACATTCTGAACATCTCACCTCCATCTTCACAATCTTCAGGAGCCTTGGCCTTCTTACAGAGCCGGGGATCAAGCCACGTGGTTGTCTTGGTGTTATGACTGTGGAGAAAAACACTTATCGGAAGAGGGGAGGGGACGGGAGGGGAGGAGAGGGGAGGGGACTCCCTCACAATGAAGAAACATTGCTTTCAATATTTACTATTGCAGGGAAACTGCAGGTTTCAGATAACACAACCTTTACTTGTGCCTCAGTCACATCATAAAATACTAAGAAGAAAAGGCATCAGCACACTGGAGACTCTCCAGGACACAAGGGAAGCGTTAGAGGCAACGACCCTCTTGCCAGTCCCCACAAGCTCATATGGGAATAGCAGCTGTTTCTGGCTGAGAGGAAAAAATATTTTTAGCCTCCTCATATGCTTAACTCTCAGGAAGTTTTCTGTTTAATTTTTGCTTTAGAACTCATAAATGAGGCAGTCTCACACATAGACAGATGAGCTACTTTCCTATCCTGGACTTTCATCTGGGCTATTTTATTTTGAAACATCCATTCCCAGCCAAGTAACAGAGGAGAAAAAACAAAGGTCTCAAATTTCAGAGAAATTTGACATAGAAAAGGTTTGTACGTTATATTTCACTTAGCAATATCCACTCAGTTTTGTATTTGTGCAATACAAAACTTGGAACAAACAAACTGACTTTTCAGGTAGAACCGGTAAGGTTTTCCTGCACGATGGCAATTTTACCGAGCATGCAACATCAAGGACTACGAGTAAGGAATATAGCAGTAGGAATATATTACATTTCATAAATAAATAGAAGCAGTAAGAACAGAAGAGAGGTGCAAGAGCAGCTTTCCAGACTGCAGCCACCAGCACTTCTCTCCTCTGAGGTGAGGGTTACTCACTCAATGAAGTAGATCATGCCAGTGTCCGTGTAGGCCATCTCCCAGTTCCTAGGCAATGGTTCCAGGGTCTCATCCCTCGACAAATAATTTCTGAAGTCCATGTTGCTGCTTGTCTGGTTGTAGCTGGGAACAGGTTTCATCCAGTCAGGAGAATCTGAATGTTTTTCTTTGTTTTCTGCAGTTGTTCAGGGAAAGTGTTGGTCAGATGCTTATGTTGTTTCTCACAAAGAACCACCCTCTTAATCTGGCTATGAGGGGATGTCAAACACATCCCCGTACGTGATGTGCGTTTTTTCACTCTTTTCTTTTCAGCTGTGAATTTTGAAAGGCTGACATGAAAACACTGAACTCTGCTCTTCCCCTGCCAAACAGAATTAACCTTGTATTATGTGCCTGAGCCTACCCTGAAAAATCAACGCTGGCAGAAACCCAAGTTGACTATGCTCTGTTGCCTTTCCTAAGAGAGAACGGTGTTTGTAACGCCATAAAACAACCCAAAAACTCCTACTAATATTCCTCAAAGAACCAGAAGGAAAGGTAGAGAAGACCCAAACTGCTGGTAAAATAAACAACACCTTCCTACAAGCCACAGCTAGAAAAAAAGATTTCAAAAATTCCTGCAGGAAAATTTAAATTGAAGCCTCCACCCTACAGTGCCGAGGTTATGTTTGGTACCCTCTGTAACACGATGATGTCCATGACCTTCACCCAACCACCAGCCCGACCGCTGGCCCCTCTGTGGTGTTGCCAGCCCTGAAGATGACAAGATCAGGTCAGGTCTGGTCAGTATAACTCTGTCCTAAACACTCACACAGAGGATCAGCTGCGAATGCAATGTGACAGTTTCTCTCCACCATCAATTCTCCCCCCTCGAGATGAGTAACCATGACAGCAAAAGGAAAAGGGCATCCTGCCAATCCCAGAAAGGTCCTGCTGGACGCTGCTCCAGCCTCAACACACTTGGCTTATTTCTCTCCACAAGCTCCCCCTCGGGTGGTTTCAGGTTATGTGATAGTTCCCTTACACAAAAATAATCTGAAAATTCTACGGTGTGAGCCAATGCTGCCCCTTAAACTAATCGCTTCCCTAAAATCTCCTGTGTACAAAGTCAGTAATTGCCTCAAAATTAAGCGTTAACATTTACGGGGTACGAATTCTACTCTGTGAAGGATTCTGTTATTTAAGGAGTGGATAAATTTTTCCGTTCTGCTCGTGTAACTGGCCCATACCCAGCACCACATGTTCTTGACCGAGCAGTGCATTTTATGATGCAATTGGACATCTGGCTAGGAGAACAGCTGGTTCTTTTTAAAAGGTCATTTCAAAATTGACTATAAACACCAGCCGGAATAGAAACTGCCTTCAAACGGCACCAAAATTAAGGAAGCATGAATATTACTTGTATGGTCCTTATCCATTCATACAATACTCCAAGGAAAATTTCTCCCCTTGTCAACCAACCTATCCCTCCGCTGCCATTAACTGCTTCCTTTTCCTCCTCTTCCTCCTCTTCAGGGACAGAACTTTCCATCCTTTGCATTTTGCTGACGGATGTGGTTCTTTTCCTCTGTGATTCAGTATCAAAATCATTGTCAAAAAGAACTTGATCCACCGGATCAGGCTGAAAGGGGCTGGGCTCTGCTGGAGGCTTCGGAGTACCATAAAAATTACCTGAAAATGAAACAGAAATCAGGATGACTGAAGCTCTGATACTCCTGGAGGCACTGGTAGTGGCTGTTAATATTTTACTGCCCAAGCAAACACGTTTTCATGAAAACGTAAAGCCTCAAAGAAGACATAGCAAAACCCAACCAACAGTCAAAGCCTATTTATTCCTACATTGACTTCTTGCCAATCAAACACTAGCTGTCAGAAAACAAGAGGTTAACTCAAAACTCTTGTCCTGCCATAAGTTTTCTAAAGAAAAAGACAGATTGGTTACTTTGCCTGCAATTCACTACTAGTCCATAAAGAGACTTAGGGGAGAAATCTGAGAGGAGCAAAACCAGTGAAAATCAATTATTCTTACTCTATATACTAATTAACAGAGCAACAGAAACACTGAAGTCAAAAAGCAAATTAATTTTGTGCAGAAACAAAGTATTTATTTCCATAAAAACAGTAAACAAATAACTTCTTTTTAACACTTACAGTTTTCTACTGAGAATACACTTGCAAAACAAAAATGGTAATATTGCTTCATCTAAAAATTATTTTTACTTCAGAAAAATGGACCGATTTTTCCTTCAATATTTAAATCTGAAACAAATCATCTCCTGTTTTCTGGGAAAGGATTTCAGCAACTGACTTCTCTCCCGACTGCTCATATGACTTTTATTAGGGATTTGAGCACACAGCAACAAAGCTTCCCAGAATTCCTGCTGGGATAACTTTTGGTGCCTAGATATGGTTTTGACTATGTAAATAAAGTTAGAAACACTTCTGCAAGTATCAAGCAAAGTGGGGACAGCCAGATAAAGTGCAGCTGAGGGGTTTAAAAAAAAAGCACTACTTCAGCCTAAATTTGCTTAGGAGATTTCCACAGACAGGACAATAGTAACAGTCAGTGTGGGATATGGAAAAGTAAGAGACACAGAGCCTTTCACAGGATTGTCTGACATATTCTTTTGTTTTTTCACCACATTCATTACAATGTTTTTCCCGATCACATTTAACAAACCGAACTTTACCACAGATTTGGACAATCTGCTCTAGTTCGGTCCAATTTTTCATTGAAAAATGCTTTTGTTTCCCTGCCGGGTCAGAATTTCTCTTGCTTTCTGTCCTTTTGATGCACACCTGAGAGGAGAACATGGCTCCATTCTCTCAGATTTACACAAAATTGAATGAATTCTCTTAAATTTGTACCAGGCACAGATAAAACCTTTTCAGAATGCTTCCCAAAAATGCAACAGAGAAAATAATCAGGTGGCATTAGGAGTGGTTGAAAGGACCATCTGTGGTTTATCAGAGGGCTTTAAAACAAAATTGCTCTTCCTCTTCACAGTAATCCAGAAACAGACTCGCTATTGTCTCTCTACTACTGTAATGACCACCCGGTGGGCAAGAAAACTGGTACGACAAGGAGCTATCCTTGGACTAAGATCCTGGACACGAGAACCGGCTCCTTATTTCCGTTCCGTTAAACATCACCAACATACCGTCGTATGTTCCGCTTTCTAGTAAGGCTCCGCTTTCTTCCAGCGCTTTAAACTGCTCAACGGGGATGAAATTATAGTCCACCCCAGGGACCTCCCCATCTCTGGGAGCCCTTGTAGTGCCTGCAAGGACAGAGAAAACACTCTTGTAAGGTACTTAAGTGCTGCCTGTTATGAAATGCTGCCTGCTGTACAGCTCAGTAAAGACAATGTGTTTTCGAATCCTTGTGTAAAGATGCTGTCACTCCAGTAAGACTTAGAACAACTGGTGAGCAAGTGAACAACAAAGTACAAAAACTGGGCCAATAAATTACACGGGAATGACAGTTCTGGTATTGAGGGGGAAGGAGAAATACAGTTGGGTGAGGGGGTAATTAAGAGAGAACTTTTTCTTACGGTCAGTGAACCAAAAACAACTTTCGTGGCAGCTGATGATACCTGGGCCAGGCAATCCCAATCTGGGATTCTGGGAACAGCTGGGATTTCAACCCAGCTGTAAGGGTGCTGCATCTCTCCCTGTCTCCACCAGCATCAACTCTCTAATTTGCAATGAGGCCAGCATGACTGAGCACATTTGATTTTTGGGCCACCAAATCCATAACTATGCAGAAAACTTATTTTGTAACCTACAATTCCGAATGCAATTCAGCCACACTCCAACCCCTGGCTGTAGGTAAACTTTATCAGTAAATTGCTGAGTTAATGCAGAGGTTCTCAAAGTGCTTTTTTCTTTGAAAGTAGGCCTCCCATAGTTATAACAGCTTAATTAAAGCTCTCCTGATAGGACTGCACTGATTCATTACAACCTAATAGCATTTCACAAGTATATGTCAATTTTTTTCAGGCAGCAGCATGAACAAGAGCTAGTAAATAAAAGCTAATAATAGTGAAATGCAGTTTAAGAAAGCCACAAACTCTCAGGTGTGCTCAGAGAGAACAGAGCAGAATTCCTGTAGATACAAAAACAGTAGTTGACAAAGTTTTAAGTTTTTACTGCAATGAATATTTAAATAGTCAATGATGACTGTTTTTAATCAATCTGTCTTCTCAGGATGAGCAGTTTCCCTGTACCTTCTGCCACTGTCATCCTTCTGCACCCAACCCCTCCTGCCACCCTCCTTCAAGCTGCCCTGCTCTGCCTAATGCACGCAACACTCTCAAGGTCTCCGTTTCCTCTTTGTGAAGAAAAAAACCCTAGCACATTGACAAAAATCAGGAATGTTTTTCCACTGCTCGATCATGGTGAGGAAGATTTGTTTCTTGTGGTGGCTGTGGTCATTCTAACAACTATTGGCAAACTTGAGAAGAGTAAAGCACAGATATTACTGAAACACTCTGAGCTGTGAATTCTCAAGTTTTTGCTGGTTTTCAGTCCATACTGGCTGTACCGATTCATGGCAACTTCAGATGAGAAACTGCTGCAGCAAAGCCAGAAGTCTCTGCTGCAAGGTAAAACTCTAAACCAGACTAAGAGAGAAGGCATTTCAAGCTCACAAATGATCTGGGAGTTAGCAGGAGCAGATCAAATGAGGCTGATCTTTACATACTTACAAGGGATGGTTCTCAAGTAGAGATTGTCTCTGATCACTTGCTGGAGTTTGTGGTCTATCGAGCCCTTCTGGAACTGAAGGCTCAGGTAGTGGCGCAAGTCCTTGTTGATGACTTTTCCTTAAAAATAAAAAAGAGCAGATTAGAATAATTTATAAAGCAGGATCTCACAATAAGGATTGTGTTTCGCTGCTACAAAAGTTTCAGAAAAAGCTAGCAGTTGGAAGAGTTGGGTTGTTTTAAATACAACAATGTGAATGGAAAAAACATTCTGTGCTATCAAATCACAGAATCACAGAATGCTGTGTGTCAGAAGGGACGTTAAAGATCATCTTATTCCACCCCCTGCCATGAGCAGGGACACCTTCCTCTATCCCAGGTTGCTCCAAGCCATGTCCAACCTGGCCTTGAACACTTCCGAAGATGGGGCAGCCACAGCTTCTCTGGGCAACCTGTGCCAGGGCCTCACCACCCTCACAGGGAAGAATTTGTTCTGGCACAGTGATTTCAAGCAGAGCTGACTAACAACCACCCCCCCTCATCTCCCAAGCAAGACAGTGACAATATTCTGGAATTGTTTGAAAATCAACATAAAGCATTCAAATACAAAACCTATTAAGGAAATTCAAAGTCTCTACAGACAGGAAATTATTTCACTGTATTTTGATGCAATTTCCATTCAATTTACACCTACTCACAAGTCACCTGAGTTCAATATTTTATCACATTTTATCACATTCTTCAAATGATAAAAAGAAAATATTTCCTTCGCAAAAAACATTGCTTAATAGAAAAGAGTTAGGTTTTTTTACAATTACTCCTTTGCAATACTTCTGTCAGGTATCATTAGATAATCTGTCATATCACTGGAGAACCATGGCCCCTTCAGCATACAAATAACTGAGCTCTTGTATTACTGCCTCATCCTTCTGACAGAAGGGTACAAACCAATCTTTTGTACCCTGTCAGCCTCCCAGAAAGCACATTATATAGGGTTCAGTGACCTTGGTAAATTTCAGTTACGTATTACAGCAGAACACTCAGGGCTTTAGGGAAAAAGCTCAACCTTTGTCTCCAAACCCAGAGCAGGAGATGGGCACCAGCAGGCGGATGCTGGTGTAGCACAACAGCAGGGACAAAGGCTGGAACAGACAACTGTTCCTGTTAAATTACATCACCGACAGGTTATGAAATGCGTAAACCTGCCACAGAAGCGTTTCCCACGGGAGCCTTTGAAGAGTGTGAGCTCAAAGCTGCTGATGAGACCAAGTCAAAAAGCTCACAGTCCACAGCAGTCCTCGTACAAGGCTCACTCACCTACATCTTCAAACAATTACTATACTTACATACAGGTCAAATCTGGAAAAAATCCCAAACCATCAAACCCCTCCCACCTCTAACCAAGTTTTCCCAACCTGGGAATGTCATTCCTGCAGTTAGTTGTACGTTTTGGTTGTGACAAGTTCGTACTTTCCCTTCCCTTTTAGCCAAGGTGAGGGCATTTCACACCTTGTACTCAGCTCTCAAACATGACCTCAGCAACCACCACTCACCAACAGCAAACAGAATTTCAATCTGCACCCTCTTCCCTCCAAACAAAACCGTGGCACAATGAGGAGTATTTCAAAGTGGAACCAAGATTACCTATCAGCACTTCAGAGAGGTCAGTGATTTCCACAGATTAACCAAAACACACACAAAAGCACCTTAAGCCCTCAAGCAAGGACAGAAGTCCAGCACATACCCCGAACAGGCAGTACATCCTGTGCCAAACACAAGCTCTGTTTGAATGGGGTTCGTATCAAATGAAGTCAACTTCTCACCTGCTTTAACACTGTCATTTATTTAAAAATTACCTCCAAACACACAAAAAGCATTTTGCAGTGTTGGAACAACACCTCAACATTGTCCTTGTGACTGTCCCGGAGTTGCACAAGCCACACAGCAATTCCCACTAACAAGGCTCTCCCCTCCCTGCCCCGCCAACCCCTTCTCAGGAATGCGTAGCAACTCTGCTAGCCACCGCATCAATTCCCTTTTTACCAATCCCAGTTTTACCATCATTAACTGTTCCTTATAAAACTTTGGATTTGCTTCCTGCAGTATTTCCTTCCAGCAAAACATGTCATGAAAAATAGAAACAAATGGGGTATTCTCCAGCAAGAAAAGCATTTTCCATTTGTTACTACAAATTATCCTTTGTAGACGAGATAGTTTCTCAACATTAAAAAAATGTTTTGCTGCTAAAATGGCCCATCCATCTCCTTGTCAAAGCCAAATCCATAGCTCTGCACTTCAGCAATCCCAGCATATTTCACTTAGGCAGATCAATACACTCATATTTCACTGAGGCAGATGAATCTGGTCATTAGTTATATTCAGAGCACGG
Organism: Lichenostomus cassidix; assembly: GCF_008360975.1. Classification (NCBI taxonomy): domain Eukaryota; kingdom Metazoa; phylum Chordata; class Aves; order Passeriformes; family Meliphagidae; genus Lichenostomus; species Lichenostomus cassidix. Next base: position 1,866,654 of record NW_028147268.1, on the reverse strand, counting down.
CATGTTGGAAAAACTTGGCGAGATGTGAAAATCTGTTCTGGATGTGTTAGAATTACAGACTTTATTTACTCACTGATCTTTCCCTCTTCATGTTTTAAAATTTAAAAGCTCATAAACCCTTTTCAATAAATATCAACTCAGTTAAAAGACAAAATAAAGGCAAGCCTGCTACTAAGGATACACTGATGCTGAGGGGCTAATCTTAGTATTAAAACCTTAGAGACTGGACTATACTCTGAGACCAAGATGACTAAATTGAAGATTGACAGGATTGCCTGGGGAAAACAGAGAAAAGTCAAACAAAATAGTGGGCAGAGGAAAAATGACAGAAATCCACACAGAGAATGGTTTGTATTAGAAAGCAGAAAAATAAAGTAAGGATGCTTTAGGCAACCTCTGGCAAAAGCCAGATTATTTTCCCTCCAGGAGTTTCTTTTACATTGTTTCATGCAGGCTTTTAGGAGAACCTCATGTATCAGCCTCTCTAAAATGACCTGATAAATGTCTGGTTGGTGTTTGTTGTGCTGCTGAGACGCCTCTGAAGGATGACACAGGCAACACAGGGACCAGTCGAGAGGAATAATGTACTTTATACCACTCAGGTTCTGCAAGATGAACAGGCACAAGCCTCTTGTTTTCAGTTTTAATTTAAATTAACCACAAAAGAACTGTTTAGGCGAGGATACACACACTGGAGTTGGGGAAGGAGAATTATGTGACTGCAGAATAAAAAAAGGCTCAAGTGCCACTGCAGCAAAACACAGCGTCGTGAAGGAGAGAGGCAAACAGGAGTGACGGGTATCGCAAAAATGGGGGTGTTGGCTCTTACAAACTGCACTGGTGGTCAAGTGGCCTTTGCTGCTGTACCAAAGCAGGACAAAAACCAGCTATTTATATATCCAACCTGTCATGGAAATGCTCAAGAATACATTTTGCAGTTACAAACAGAGGAGCATTGCCATGGTGCCCCTAGAACTTGACACAAAACTGCATTTCTAGATCACCAATGTTGGCAAGGCAGCAAAGTTCGACATTGAAAGATACAAACAAATTCTAATTCAGTCTGTGTAGTTTTTATGTTGCTGTCTGGTAATAAAGTCACAAACACCTCTGGCTAATGCTGCTGGCATACAGAGTATCTGCAACATCCCCATCAAGTCACTCTGAAGACCATGTGGAAATTTTCCATTTTGTTTTGATGAACCTTTTACACAGACACAGGTGACAACTTTCCAGAGCCATAGTATTCCCCGCACTACTGGAGAGAGATGCCTGAAGTTTCCATGCCAACACCTTTTGGAGACAGTGGCAGCTACACGCTATCAAGGAGCTGCAGGGCTGATCAGAGACTCGGTAGATTAAAGGTGATTTTCTTTCAAACTTTTCAAAAAATACTTTACTGTTCACTATAAAAGCGATTTTTCTAAGTAGCAGTTTATTAAAAGTAAGCTGCTTTCCTATTAAATGATGTAATTCATTACTAGGGCTTACACCTTCATTACAACCTTTTGCACAAAAATGCCTTTTAAGTGAACAGATGAGAAAATGGAATTGCATTCCCTTGTTTCTGGAGAAAATTTTTTTAAAAAACAGCTGAAGTCCTGGTATGCTCTACTGATGACCTGAAGGGTAAAGTCATAGAATCCCATAATGGTTTGGGTTGGAAGGGACCTTCAAGCTCACCCACTTCCATCACCCTGCCATGGGCAGGAACACTTTCCACTAGACCAGGTTCCTCCAAGCCCTGTTCAACCTGGCCTTGGACACTTCCAGGGATCCAGGGGCAGGCACAGCTGCTCTGGGCAACATGTGCCAGGGCCTAAGCACCCTCACAAGGAAGAATTTCTTTCCAATAGCCCTAATCTAATCCTGCCCTCTGGCAGTGAGAAGCCGTTTCCCCTTGTCCTGGCACTCCAGGCCCTTGTCCAAAGTCCCTCTCCAGCTCTCTTGGAGCCCCTTGAGGCACTGGCTCTTAAGATCTCCCCAGAGCCTTCTCTTCTCCAGCCTGAACACCCCCAGCTCTCCCAGCCTGTCTTCAGAGCAGAGGGGCTCCAGCCCTTGGAGCATTTCCATGGTCTCCTCTGGACTTACTCAAGCAGCTCCACATCTTTCTGATGTTGGTCCCAAGAACTGGAGGCAGCTCTGCAGGTGGGGTCTCACCTGAGCAGGGTAGAGGGGCAGAACCCCGTCCTCCCCTGCTGCCTACGCTGTGGGATCAGCCAAGGACTCGGTGAGAGTGAAGGGGAGGGTGGTTTCTGGGTTCCAGTGCATGTGGCCAGGGCATGTCCAGCCTGTCATCCACCAAAACACAGCCCCCACAATCCGAAGGGTCGGGCAGGCAAGAGCTCTCCCGGCAAAGCTTGTAGTGATCTGCCGCCACCTTCTGGCACCTTCCCGCTGATCCCCCTAATTCCAGCCCCCAAGTCCCCTCACTCCCCCTCCGCCACGGGAGTTTAAACACCACAGGATGAAAATTGCACGTGTTACATACTGCCACGCAATTTTGTTTCCTCACTTAAAACTAAGCAGAGGAGAAACGTAAACAGAATTCCATCATGTGCATTCAGAATTCCACACGTGAATACAATCTCAGTGTGTCCAATGGCTACACTCAGCTGTATGATGTGTTATATAAGCCGTGATTGCAAAAAGGCCACCCTGACTATGAAAATTCCAGTGAAATACACATTAGGAGCTATAAAAACAGCTCCATGGCCTCGCTCACAGTCTAAACTAAAATAGGAATTCTCCAGGCTCACCAAGTGGAAAACAGTTACTGTTTAATTAAACTGAGCTGCCAATACACACATTGAAATCAGGCAATTTTTGACACGACTAAGCAAAAGCCATTTAAAGAAATGTTCAGCTCCACAAATCAGAGATGCAGTGTTAGGAAACCCAAGCTAGAATTAGTGGGTAACACATTAACTTTATTATATTCCTCAGCAACTATTAACATACGATAATTTCACGCAAGTTCCAGAACTGAACACATGCAGTCACTGAGCACAATGAATGATTCCTGAGCATGCAACAGAATTACTGTATTCATGAAATATGAAGAGGTCGGAAAAGCCCAGCAGTTGTACAGTTGTGAGTACCTGCTCTACTTCACCAGCAAGTACTTCACTGTGACCTGGCAAATACATAACTGTGCTCTCAGCACAAGGAGAAGGTAGGAGGTTCAAATTATTACAATGAATATAGAAAAGAGACTGGAACATTTTGAGAATGTCCAACCCAGTCAGCAGGAGCTTCCTCAGCTTGTGCAGTAGAAGCATAGATGGATTCCTATGCAGAAGCCTGCTTTTCCTTCAGGGAAGGGGGCCCACAGCCCTGTGGATTTCTGAGGAGGAAGGCTGAGACTCGCAGCACTGTCTGGCAGCTCACGTCCTAGTCCACCAAGGGCTCCATGACATGCTCATACTCAACACCTCCCTGTCTCCCTTCCAGGTAATGAAGGCAGGAATCCAAGTTGGGACTCTGCTGTGGAATAGAGGAGCTCCCTAGGAAAATCCAGGCCACTTTGGGAGGTGAGATGACAACCATGCCAGGGCCAGTGACCCACCCAGGAAAAGAGATCCTGGCGCTGTTACGGACTCAGGGTAACTTCTGCTCATTCTCTGAAAACCTGCAGCTTCTTCAAAGGGCAGGCAAACTCCCTGTCACATGAAGCATTACTTCCCAAGAGACCCGCAGTAAAGGCAGGGCTGTGTCCTGTCTGCAAGGCTCGATAAAGCAGCATTCATTCATTTAGAGTTAAATTGCTACACGGATGTTGAAAAGACCAAGAACAGATAATCATCTCAGGAATACGGCACCCACTTCTGCTCGACTGCCTCTTAATGAGACTCAAACAGCAGTAGGTCTACACTCCCAAAGTCTGAATTAATCACATCTTTTGACTGTCAGACCCGACACCAGAAAAGGCCAACCTATGACTAATTCAGCAAAGATTCTCCAAATCGGGCAGGTTCTGGTGTGGACACCGTGAGAGCATCTTGACTTGCTCTATCACTGGTAGGTGGCAACATTTGTCTCAAACCAGCAGTCTGTCACAGGACACTGAATTCTTGCCTGACACGGAATAGAACAGACAAGGTAAAAAACAAAACTTGACTTCCTAGAGCAAATGTGGGAGAAAAGCCAAATACATTAGCAGTATATTTTGAAGTGTGAAATGCCAGTGATGTATTTTACAGAGACAAGGAAAAAACCCCAAAACCTTGAACGATCAAAGGGCATGAAAGAAGAGCAAAAGTGTATGTCAATCTGGTCTGGCCACACTGACAGACTTCTCACCTCCTCCCTCAAACCAGCATCATTTGCAAAGCTTTGGGCTGAGAACAGACCAACACATGTAAAAGACCAAACTCTTCAACAATTAACAACACTGTTATCAGCAGAGGACAAATCCAGGAATGACTTGTGAAAGACTTTTGGTGACGGAAGGGAAGGTCCTGAAAATAAGAAGCTGACGAGTGCAGATGCAAGTGAACTGGACTATTTGGTAACAGGTATCAAAGGAGGTATTACGATTGAGAACAGGGCTGTAAGGAGAAAATATTTTCAAAATATATTTTAAATTCCTTTTTAACAACAGCCTTCAAACATTCACTAGTAGCATCTTACTAAAGCTTGCTAGGCTGAGTGAATTTTCCTTTACTAAATGTATGCAGAGAATATTTGACTGGACAGGGAAAGCAAAACGATTTTAATTAGGCCATGCTGCACTCACACTTAAGTTATTCCAGCATCTAGAGAAAACGCGTTATTAGGAGAAAGTGGTAGCTGAGAAATTCCCAAAACTTTCAGACAGAAGACAATTTGAGATAAGGGCCTTTGCCCCACTCTTCCTTTGGGATGAGCTTTTCTACACAACCTTGACAAGTACATCTCAGCTTTTCAAAAGCTCAGAAGAGATTGCTATCCGTTTGCTTTACTTTACCATGCATTTCAATTGCATGATAAAGATATTGAGGAAACATTAGCCATATGGAAGTGATTACCCTCCTCATGCCACTGTCCTACAGAGACAGATCCAGGAGAGGTTCAGAACGGGATAAAGTTTTTCAGGTGAACCTGACCCGCTTTGTGTGCTCTCCAGCTGTCCTGCCCACTTTTTTCAACACAATACGTGCAAGAAATGGACATCTAATAAATACTGAAGACCTAAGATAGCTACATTTACATTTTACAAACCCATACCAAATACTTCAAGGCACAGAATAACCACAAGGCTAATTGGTACACGTAGGAAGTCCCAGAACAGCAGCGTGGACGGAAGGAAGCAGGACTGGAGGAACCACCCCCTGACAAGCAGCAAGGCCTGCCCAAGCAGCAAAGAAGGAATGTAATTCCTCTAAGTAACACAATTTAACCCTGAACTTTTAACTACAATAGCAAACCTTCTTTCTTTGTTCTGAAGAGAAATCATGGTGCAGAGCACTTGCAGATTATTATCCTGCTGTGAAATAAAGGCTGTTAAGTGGCTAAGTGTTACTAGTGTCAGTCTGCCTTGAAGAAAATTTAATTAAGCATCTTTCATGCAGCTGAACTATAGCTGTGTCATTAAAGACATTCTGCAGTTTTATAGAACGTAAAGGGTAAGTATGTCAGATTCACATAATTACATTAACATGGTAGCTGCAGAACAATTCATGGAGGAGTTTACATAGAGTCTACTGCACAGAAAAAATCTCAAGGCTATTCACAGCCGCAGTAATCCATTAAACCAAACTCATTTACTAGCTGAAAGCTGAGAAATATTAGACAGATTTACTCTGAAAGGCTTGTTTAGCTGTAATTTGCTACATGCCATCCAATAAATTCTTTGTTACAAAGTCTGATTTACAGAAATTATGGTAGAGATAAGCCTTACAGTATTAATAAATCATTTACCAGAGTACTCAAAATACTAGCAGGGTGTTTGCAATACTACTGAAAGAAATGAAAACCTGTTTATACAGATTTAAGTAAGGTTACCGCACACCTCATTACAGTATGTATATCCCAGTGCACTTTAGGGATTTTCTTATTTTTGTTAGTAACACAAAATAGACTGCAGAACCACCAATAACTATGAAAGTTAATTTTTAGGGTCCAGATTTAGATCATTCATTACTAAAAACTAACAAAGAGGTGCTCAACACCAGCCTTCACAGGATAATGCTGTCAGATCCTCAGTCAAGGTGGTGAGAGATTCAGGGAGACAAAGTTTCTCACTCCACATTCTTGAATATCGAAGCATCCTGTGTCACAGTTTCCTTGAAATCTTAACGTATTGGAAACAATAAACCAGGCCACTGGTAGTAAACCTGTGCAAAACTAATTTGGCTTTGTGTTTGCTTACGAATGTCCATCATTAAAGCATTTCAAGGTCTGGAGATAACTAAAATATCATTTGGAAGGCACACCCCCAAAATTTCTTTGAGGAACACAAAAAGTACCGGCAAATCATGCATTGTTTATTCCAAAGTATACCTGGAGCTGAGAGGGACAGCACATGAAATGTAAACAGTGGGAGGCTGGATGCAGTTTTCTATGATTTTAGTTTTGTCTGTATAGAAAAGCAAAGTCAACTGTAACAGAAGCCTCTAGAGTGTGAAAATCCATCCATAGCTGGCTATTGTTCAGTGTACAAGGGGAAAGAAAATATTGGCAGAACACAGATGGCATTAGCTTGAGCTGTCAGTGCCATTTGGTTGGTGTATGAAAGTAACACTTGTTACTGAGTTAACACTTGCCATTTTTCACAGAGGCATCAGAACTGGCTGAAGCTTGGAAGTGAAGAATAAGCCTACAGTGACAGGACAAGAGGGAATGGCTTCCCACTGCCAGATGGAAGCAATTCTTCCCTGTGAGGGTGGTGAGGCCCTGGCACAGGTCGTCCAGAAAAGCTGTGGCTACCCCACCCCTGGAAGTGTTCAAGGCCAGGTTGGACTCGGCTTGGAGCAACCTGTCTAGTGAAAAGTGTCCCTGCCCATGAAATGAGATGATCCTCAAGGTCCCTTTCAACCTGAACCATCTATTCTGGGATTCTGTGATCCAGCACTGAAAAACCAAGAAGTTTTTAACCTTCTGCCACCTACCCTGAGCTGATTTCCCTGCCAGCTCCAGAGCACCCATGGGCAGACACTCCCCTGTGCCCACTCCCATCTAACCACAACCAACAGCAAACAGTTTTTTTTAAAACAACCTAAAAGCACAAGCACTCAGCTCACACGTCAGAACGCATTCAGAGCATGGAGAGCATCAGCAGAGCTCCCGGCAGATGCCTGCCCCTTCCCTTCCATCTGCTCCTGGGACATGGCCATGTCTCTGCAGGGCATCCCCAGCCGGCACATGGCAGGGCGGGGTCACGCACCACTTCAGAAATGAGGAGAAAGCTGGAAATTGAGACCAGCTGCATTTGGAAATCCGTATGTAGGGCACCAACAGATAAAGGCTCTACCTGACACAAAAACAAAGAGCATTTTGCAGCAATGCTACTCAGTTACACAGTTCTAGCAAGGGTCTCTACTCTTCTTCGCTGCATCGTGTTACGTCTATAGACATTCTCAGCCTGTGCATGATTTCCGCAGAAAGGAAGCATTTTAAGTTGGTTTTATGCCCTGCACTAGCATTAAAAAGCTTGCACAGCCTAATGAATTGCCTACAACCTTAAGGATTTTTAAAACGAATATTCTTTCGAGTAAAGTAGCTCCAACTTTCACACTCCAGCTTCACACACAAACCAGTATCAGATGATTACAGTAATGCCTTGCATGCACACAAAAATTCATTAACCATGGGAATACAGTCAGGAGAAATACCAATGGACGGGATTTACTCTGATCATGTCAAGTATTTTAACACTCCCATTACTAAACAGGAGAACAGCAAGGTTCAAAGGCCTGCACAGCTGTTTTCCATGAAAAAATATTTCCTAATACCTAATCTAACCTGCCCCCCCACCATGTAACTTGAGGCCATTTCCTCATCATGATCAACTCAAACCACCGTGCAAGTGATGGAGCTGGCATGATGTTATGATCCAATTATTAAGGCTCTTTAGAAATACCTCTGCCCAAATTAAGGTGCAAATGAGACCATATCCCAGTCAATACTATGGTTTCATTTGATAGTAAATATGAGAGAGAAAGAAAAGAGAGAAAAGAAGTAGGAAAAGAGGTGGGGGGGGACAGAAAGAGAAAGAAAGAATAAAGGAAATATTGCCATCTGTGGATCCCAACGATGTTGCATTGATCCTCGCCAGCTGGTTTCCTTGGTGGTGATGGTCCTCCCAAAAGCATAGGATCCCATGGGTTAATATATACTCAGGCCAGGTGGCAATGTCCAGGCATGTCCCCCCAAGGGAGGGGGCAGCCTCTTGCAGCAGACAATGGATCTGTTGCATCACATACAGTCCCATGGTGCAAAGCCTAGCATGTTGGGGGTTCTTTGATGGATTAAGACACCCCCTCAGCTGCCTCTCATGTGAATGTCTCATAGATGTGGCCCGTGGGTTTGGGGGTTCTACAGCTGGGCCAGTTTGTGTAACGGAGGATGGGTGTTTATCGCCTCTGACCAGAGGTTACGCCACACACCCAAGAACCCCCTCCTCCCCCCTTCACCTGGGGGGAAGTCTGTGTAAACCTGGCTTTCGTGAGTTGTGGATACACGCAACGGGCTCAAACATGTTAAGAGTGTTACAACAATCTAAACAATCAAAATAACAATCAGAACTCGTAATACACAAACGTTTTAAAAAAATTAAAATATAATAGCACTTTATTACAACTTCTTAATTATGCACTCAAGACCTTGCTGAGTTTTAATCACTGTGCATCTCAATACGCTACAGAGACTCTTCTAGGTGAGTAGTATCTGTCGCTGCAACACATGTACTGTGAAGTCAAATACAGACACAGCCATGAAACAGGAATCCTCTGTAGCTGCCCCAGGTTACAATAATATATAAATCATTTAGTCTGCTCTCAACTGAGAAGTGGAGCACCAAAACAAAGACAAGTAACCTGAACAAAATGGAGATGATTTTCCTTGGGCTAAAACTATGGCTTGTTTTTCTCAATTTAAAAACAATCTTCCAGTCATTCCCTTAAATTTACAATGGAAGGTTTTAATTTATTTACACTTGAAAAAATGATTTCTTGAGATAGCAAACAGATGCATTTGGTCTGGAAAGCACAATTAACATACCCAACTGAACAAAATGTTGAGTCCCCAAACTGTTCTAATATTAATGCTTCCCTTTGGAAATCTGCAGCTTATGTGCAAATTCAAACTTACTGACATTTAGTATTATTCCATGTCACATCCCAACAAGGGACAATACACAGGGTACCTGTGCAGGTTAACCTGTCTTAGTGTTTGGTAGAAGCTGCCAATCCTTCTGTTTGTCCAGACAGAGCATCACGTTTCAGCTGTGACGTGTGTCTAACACACCACATATCTCATTGCTTAAGCACCATGCAATTCTACAGAATGACACATTTCAGTCACATCCCCAAAGAAGAATGTCCTTGCAGCTGCTCTCTGTTACACAAGCCATTTAATCTACTTGGGACTTGGCACTGCTTTCCCAGCAGAAGGGTACGTGTTCACATGCCAAGACTTTTTTTTTTTGAGTGTTCTGATCAGAATAGAATTTATGCAAATCACACAGAGGTTTATTTTTAGCATGCTTTCCATAGGAAGAAAGATATGCAATTACACTCCGCATAATTTCTAGGCCCACTAACCTATTTCAGTGTGGAGTTTGGCAGAGCAGGAGCCTGACAAAGACACTATCGACAAAGATGCTGCATTCCTGTTCGCCTGGATCAGACAAACCTCTGGGGTGACCATCCAACATGGAAAACAGAAAATGTTCCCCGCAGGTGTCCTCTAGCTGTGTCCATCAGCAGCAGAGCATGGACTGTCATAGCCGGACACATAAACTAATTTATGCAACAGCAAACTGGGCTTTTAAATACCTGCCCCATGCCAAACATTCCTGCTTTGCACTGCCTTCAAGTATAACACCTCTTGTAACAGATCATTCCCACACAGAAACGTCACCCAAGGGCTTTCCAGTGGCTCCTCAACTCCACTTTACCCTGAGACCACCCAAGGTACCACCAGAAGAGACCCCCTGAGCTCAAGGGTAAAGAAGCAATTCCTGTTCTGACAAACAATAGTCATTATGCAACTCTTATGAAGGAATTAGAGCTTCCTGAAACCAGCTTCTCAAGGAGCCTGGGAAATCCCAGCACTGCCAGAGGGTGGGCTGCAGCATTCCCAAGGGAGAACTGATGCTTCACGCTGTAGATTGCATGGCTGTGCCTCACCACACTCCCAAGGACTCCCAGGAACCTGGAATCACCAAGATCTACGAGCCAGGTCAGCACTCCTCTGATCAAACCCATAAAAGTGCTGTGTCACAGCTGTATTGATTAGAGACATCTCGCAGTTTAATTGGAAAACAACCCCCCCACAGTGCTCTGTGCTCAACATGGGCAGCCAGTGAAATCCCTGGAACTCCAGATGTGCACCAGCCGTGACTAATGTCAGTGCCTGACTCACACAGTTCACACAGCAATTCTACACCGAGGGATGCTTTAATCAGCGTGCTGCAACACTCAAGGACTGCGGGCATACCAGTGTGCAGCACAGCATCCCAAAAAGAGCAGAGACGTTGATCCACACTGATCTGTCACACCCATGAATCCTGGTGTCACTGTCCTCTGGTGTCACTGTCCTCTGGTGTCACTGCATGAACTGCCAATCTATTATAACCCAGTTTTGCAGGGAAGCTTCTGTTTATAATTTTCAACAGGCTCTTGTTCAAGTAATCAAGTAAGAGAAGACTATTTCCCTACATGTTAAGTTAATCATCACATAATATTAAAAATGAAAGGAATTTCTCTTTCCACTTGCACAGCATATCCTATATTTCATCGCTATTCATTTAGAAAGATTTATTTTTAGTTATGGCACCCAGGATTTTCAATTAACTATAAAAGAGTGCTTTCTCCAAGGATTGCACATGTGAGGAGCTGGATGCCAGCAGAGAGGAACTGCTCAGCCTCTGAGATCCAGCTGCTTTCCAGTGAAGTACAAACAAGCTGGATTTGCCCAGGCAGTGCTGGCGCATCCCATCACAGCCCCTGCCTGCAGGAACCCAGGTCACACCAGCCAACCTGGCACAAATGCACCGGAGGTGCTGACTGACGAGCTCCAAAGTGTGTCTGGGAGCGGTGCAGGACAGCCACAGCTCAAAGAGCTGGCAGAGGTGCTCACTTCACCATTTGGCACAGGGACTGGCATTTCTAATAAACCCAGTCAGCTGAGGCCAGACTCCTCCTCATTACTGACACAGCATTTAAGTTGAAAATCCATGCACTTTCCCATCACCAATTTGCAGGAAAAACCTGTCTAAAACCAGCTCTAAAATCAGCTCGACTGACCTTGGTGTGACTTACCACAACACAGTCCACACTTCAGCAACACGGATGGTTGAACTGATGCTGCCAGTGCTTTAAGCTCAGAAAGTTCTTCTTGGTTTTTTTTTCCTAAATTAATATTATTTACCTACGCTGTGTTTACTGTTTCACACATGCCTCTGCCTGCCATGAAATTGTTAATTAATCACCATGAGACTCATTTCGTTAGCACACAGCTGGGTATTTGCTCATGCAACATCTGTTTCTCGGCATTTCTTCTTTTTCTTATCTATCAGTAGTTAGTAAGAGGAGTGCCTCAACAGAGCATGTCAGTATGTGGAAAAAGAAGCTACTAACCAAGAGCTATTAAAACATAAACCTTCAGATTAGTAACGACCTCACAGAATCATAGAATATCCTGAGCTGGAAGGGACCAACAAGGATCATGAAGTCCAACTTCTGGCCATGCACAGGACAATCCCAAAATAACAGCAATATGATGATCTTCTTTCAAGAAATACTTCTGCAGTAAAGTGTTCAGAACATTTGCATTTGAGAGACTGGCAGATTAGAAAAGGGCAAATAAGCTATTCATTAAAAGGATAAATTAGATTTATCCACTACTCTGTATGATAAACTAGAAATAGTCAAAGCACAGAGTAAGAGCACGGGCTGATTTAGGAAAGAGACAAAACTTCACAACCTACATAATTTTAAGTTGTAAAGCCGGTATGTTTATTGCAGCATTGGGCACGTGGAAGGTAGCCCTCCAAAGACACACATGCTGTATGTCTCCTATAGCTCAGTATATTTGTGGTTACATGTTACAAATTCATAGTTTCCCAATACGCTTATACATATGCATAACCTATCCCCGCTTTGTATTATAATGAGTTAAAGAGTCATTTTTATATCCTTGCGCCTGTGTAGCTCTGTTTTGTGGAGGGGTCTTTGCAGAAGGTCTTTTTCACTGACCTTCTCTCTATCCAAAGGCCAGAACAACAAATTTGATTTTTCTGCCAGCGTGGAAGTTCTAGAGTATCACAGTCCCTGTCTGGCAAACACAATGAATGCTGAGTCAATAGATATATTGTGTGGTGAACAGTTTCTAACAAGTTACCTCTTAACTTCTGATTCCTTTGTATCAGGGCAACAACTTCACAGTAACTTCATTTTCACTCTGATTTCCAGCATAAGCCATGTACAAAAAGTACTTAAAAGAACATAACTAATCTGATTTTAAAAAGTCCTGCAGGGCCGTGGCTGTAGTCAGGGTACAAATGGCACAATCACTCGTGGCCAGCTTCAAAGATACCTACTAGCCCTTCTCCAAGTACAATAGATGACAAAATAAAAATTTCAGCAGGGAACAAGAATCAAAGTCTACAGAACAGGGCAGCAAAAAACTGCTCCCCAGCAGATGTCTGTGACAACTGTCTGGCTGATAAGCCAGTAAATTCAGTGATTAACTTGCACCAGTTGCTTTCAATTTCAATTAAGATTGCCCAGGGAAGTGCTGGAGTGCTGGAGATGTTTACCAACATGTGGATTTAGCACTTGAGGACATGGTTTAGTGGTGCTGGTTGACGGCTGGACTTGGTGACCTTAAAGGTCTTTTCCAACCTTAACAACTCTCTAACTTAATGTTTGCCCAACAAAGTTTGGCCACAAGGTTGAGTGTTGTCAGCAAAATAATAATGTTCTCTAGGTCATGAGACAGAAAGAGTCCTCAGTTAAAATAACAGAAGTTTCAATGCATTCAGAGCTCTTAGACTGCGGTGCATTCTGCTCGGGAAACTCGCCAGCCCATGCCTGTACGCAGCTGTCTCCAAAGGCTGGAGTCATTTATGTCTGCTTAAAGGGCTCACTACATCCAGGATCGACACAGAAATGGAATTCTCGTAAGAAAGCACTTCAAATAAAGAGACAGCTTTGAAGGCAAAGCCAAACCCAATTTCTGTTCACAATTCACAATCAACCCCAAGGCAGCTATGGCTATGCACCCCAACAGGAACACCCAAACTGACAGCACAGAGTTTGTTCCTGTATTTATTGCATCATTCCTTTTCTGTCATCCTTGTCTGACCATATTGGTTCTGCAGTAATCTCTCCGAAATGCTCTGCTACCCTCAGAGCACAAAGCAGACATTTGTTACCCACAGTCGATGTTAAAAGTAGTTATTAAAACACTCCTTTTTCTCCTCACTTCCAGGACACACATGAACTTGAAGGTAAGAGTTTTAAAACGTTCAATTTTTGTCTGAATACCAGTATATGATAGCTATCAATTTACCAATATAATAAGACATTCAGCTAGGTGATGAAAACCCACCATGCACCTACAAGCGTAATAATTACATCAGGCAAATCTGACAGCAGGTACCTGTCCTAACCATGCACATCAGCTTACAAAACTGTGATTGGAATGCAGTCAAGATCCTTCCCAATTTTACTCTTCGTATCGAGTCAGAATCTGGCAGCAATTACACAGTGAGCACTTGATTGTTACTAAATAAATCCATTTCAATTCCCAAATTCATTGGTCAGTCCCCACCGGCAGTTTTACAGCAACAGCAAACAAAAGCAACCAGACATCTTGCTGTTCAAATAGATCATGGGATGAAACAGAGATTAGATTGTCTTTACCTGCCAGTTTAAATTCTTATTAAGAGACTAACAGGGCTTTCCCAGAGGCAGTGTCAGAGCAATCAGGTGAAGCCAAGGCTGTGCTGTGAGTGCAGCACATCCTCACCTGCCCAGCACGGTGGGCACCCGGAAGGTTTACAGTGCCAGGATGGTCTGACTGGAGAGGGACAACTGCATCATTTGTGACTCTAAAAAACACCAATGCAAGTGCAGCAAGCAGGTTAAGAATACTCTTCGTACAGCAAAATTCCAAATATCCTCTGCTTCTTAACATATTTTGCTGCAGCAGTCGGGCCCAACTAAGCTTGCAGGCATTGTTCAAATTTCCTGCATTTGAACCAGATGCACATTGTTAGTTCAAAAAGCAGACTTTATTTTTATCTCCACTTATTTGTTAAATAAGGAATGCCTCGCACTTTGCATTTAGAATTTAAGAAAAGCCTTGTATTTTGCATTTCAAACTTAGACTGCCAAGTAACAATAAACACTAAATCCTTCCAGTTGCTGCAGTCTGAAGAGAGCACCCAGTTCTTATGTCCCAATTTCAAACTCTTTAGATAACATAGAAAGTTCTGTCAAAGAACTGGGTGGTTTTTTGAAAACATTGTTCCTCTTTGCCATTTCCTTAATACCCAATATCTCTGCAGCCCCACACCAGGAAGAGCAGCAGACCTCTTAAGAACATAGCTCAAATAGAAAAAAATAATATGTATTTGCCAAAAGGCAATAAATAAGGTTTTCAGAACAAATTTTATGCCATCCGAAGGTAATTCAATAAAGCAGAAAGTGATTTGAGTCCTTTTCCTCTTTGCTGCATTTCACCCACTCTAAGAAACAGCTCACAGAAAGAACTTCCTCATGTAAAAGCTCTTTTACTATTCCTACAGCATGACACTTCACATTACAGATTGGGTTTTGATGCCTGAATGGAAGAATATCCTATTTTCAGTAGACATTTCACTGAGAGAATAGCTGATAGTTCTGAATACTTTGGAACTTCCCTGTGGATAGACTACATGTACTGCGTACAAACACAGACGGATAAAAAGGTTAACGAAGACCCCAAAGACCCTGTCCTCCACTGCCCCCGAATGGCTGCCAATGCTTGATGAAAATAATTCTATTTTAAGCAGTGTCCAACTCCACAGTTTAAATAGTGGCTCATCCACACAACACTTTTCATGCTCATTCCAGGTTCCCTCCCTCTGCAAAGGCCAGAGGAACTCAACCTCCTGCTTGCTGCAAGACACACCTGTCTCACCTGTACTTTGTTACAGAATTTGGACTAAAATCAGGCTGTTGCATGGGCAAAATTTAATAAAGCTATGCAAATCACAGTGTGGTAACAGAGTTTTCCAGTATCCAGAGAGTTCCAATTCTCAGTATTTCCGATAAGGCATTGCTGGAGTAACAGGAATGCTTCCAATGCTTGGAATTGCCAACAACTGCCATCTCCGGTGTCAGACAGCTAACAGCTGGAAATGAAGAGCTGTGCAAAAAACTTATGCTTAAAAAAATGTGCTTAAGAATGTTGTTTCAATGATAAAAATACCCCTGATTACAAACATTTGTAGCTTCAGGTTAAAACCTCAACTTGAGTTTAAATAAACGCAGGGCGGACCCTGAACCCACTAGATATGAACCAACACCCACAGATGGGGAGACACTGAAGGCCAACCTGAGCTGTGCCTGTGGGGCATCTCACCTCTGGGCAGCTCTCTGGGCTGTTGCAGGAGGTAAGTTCAAGGGTATTTCCAACCCAAGACACCCAAACCTGCACATGAGCTTACAGGTGATGTTATTCCTGCACTCCTGCTGGCACTATGGAGGGGCGGGCCCCTGGAGCACAAGACAAGTTGGCACCACGCTCTTAACATCTTCTGTGAGATATTTACTATGGTAGAAAGATTAACAGGAAATATTCAAATGACTAAGGCCATTCAGCCACCCAAACGAAATGCAAAGAAGTGTTTCCAGTGCGGTACCTTACAGCTGAGCAGACATATGTAACTTTTCTCTTAAGTTCCTCAACTCCTCATTGACAAAGCAACAGGAGATTTAGAGACTTATGCTATAAACTCAAACCTCATTTTGAATCCAGACACTTTAAATGGGTTAAAAGACATCCTTGGGGATCCTTGTGGGAAGACCCACATATTCTGATACAATTTGCAAAACAGAAATATACAGCACACAGTACAGCGTAAATAACATCCACTCCACTGCATTTATTTGCTATTCTGATGAACATTAAGAGTCCTGCCCTGATGAATTCCTTTAAATACTAGCAGCTTCTCCTAATGAGCATTAATTAAACTTTTCCAGCATCTCTACCTTCACCAGAGAAAAGTAATTACTCAGTGCTGCCCTACAGGGAGTGAAATAAAATCCACAGGATTAGGTTTTTTTAGACTGAGTAAGTAGGGCAGAGAGGAAAGCCTGCAATTTAGAGGCAAGTCGTATAGTCCATAATTCCACAACATGAGCAATACTTCAAGCCTCAGATTGAGTAAAACTGTTTTCCTGCTGCCTGTAAATAAACCACTAAATAAGGTTTAATAATAGTACCCAGGTCTGTCAAGGACATAACTATGCCTTTCTCAAAATGCGTAAGAGGACACAGCACAAGCTATTACCTCAGCTGTTCTGCATGGTTTAACCCCCACCTGCACACACCCATCCACAGTTAATACCTTACCTAGCACGGAATACTTTTAAAAAATATTTTAGTTACATATATGGCACGTTATTGCCCTTTAAAACAAAAAGTACACACATGAGTGGCATCTGAATGTGTCAGATCTTAAGTCACAGAAACACAGAATCATCATAGAATGGTCTGCGTTAGAAAAATTTTTATTAAAAAAAACCTATTTTTTTTTAACAGGGACCAATTCTCACTATGAAAGAAAACCACACCAATTTTGTTGTAGAACTTATGTCATGAGTATTTTTTGTATATGCCAAACACAATTCATTGAAATTCATATTCCAAACACCATCTTCCAAGGAAGCACTGTCAGCTAGAAGGAAAGCCAAGGCAATACATCTCTCAGTAAATTCCTTAGCATGGAACACTGCATCTGATTACTTACTGGTATTTCCCCTCGATGGCACCCCAGTACCAAGCAGTTTTCACAAACAAGTTCTCCCTGCACCAAAGAATTTCCAATCTAATCTCACTGCAAAGAAGATTAGTGAAATTACTGAGAGATAATAGTTGTAGCAACAGAGGTAAAAATACTTCCCTGGCACTTTTGGTCAGCTGATTTTTGAGGAATTCTTTAGACCAATAAAGGATGAAACAAGCCATTAAACATAATTCCCTGGGATTAATACAGGGCTCTGCCTCTCTTTTACATAACAGGATTCTGAAATTCCTCCACTGCCCCCCCGCCCCCAAAAAGGGCATGCATTAGGAGGAAATAATTTCTACAAACCTAAAACTTTAAGGCTTAGTTATTTCCTGATAGTTCTGTGGGTTTAGAGGAAATAAACTGGATGTTAATCCGCTTGCATTTAGTGAGTGGTACCAGCATACTCTGCTGCTTTTTGCTGCAACAAGGTCATGGCAAACCTGGTGTATAACCAAAGCAAAGCTGCATCTCCTGGCAATGAAACCTCAAAGAGGGGGATGACTTAAGTGTCTTGCGTGTTATTTTTGTCTATTTGGGAAAAAACTGTGTCAAAATAATTTTTAAACGCACAGAATTAAAATCTTAGAAAAACTCCATAGATTTTTCATAAAAATCACTTAGTGCAGGAGGGAAGTACTTAATCAGTGTATCAACTTACTGTAAGTTCAAATTATTTATCAGTGCTTTAGGGTTTTAATAGCATCAGCTAAAGAAGTACTAAATTACATACATGCATCTCTATACTCAGCCGCAGGACAGAACTGGTAGGCAAAACTAGCTGCACAAACACCAAAAACATGCTGGACACAGCACAAGGCCCTTGCTTCTGCTTCAGTTCCACTTCTGCTGTATAAAACTCTTGCAGGGAAAAGGAAATCTTATATGAAAACAGGCACTTCAGCTGAGGTGGGAGCAGGGCACAGTGGCATAAACACCAGTGTTGTGTTTAGCTAGAATAAACATATTAAAAAAGATCTCCTTTCATGATGATGAAAGAACAGATGAGAGAAAAAATTCTGTCTGAAGTGGCTGCTTAATTACTGTTTGATACAGTGATGTAGTTTATCAAATTAAGTTGTTAGTGGACATACTGTTAAGGTAGAAAGCATGCTTTTCCTCTGGAGCAGTAACTTTCAACCCATTTGTCTGAATTTTCCAGTGTCGCCAAGTTTTGTGTGGCCACCTTGAGCCTGCTTGAAAGCTGTCTGCTCTTCTTAAATGTTTCATTAACACTGTGGGAGCCCTGGATAGTCCCAGCCTTACCAAACCAACCCAGTTTTGTACAGCTACCATTGTGGTTGTAGTGAGATTTTGTGATTTTGTGTTAGGCTCTCACATCAGGGCAAACCAGTCTGGATTTCATCCTCATTGGCTCCAAATGCAGCGGATGTAAGAAAACTTCAGTAACAGACAATTCACAGAGTCACACTAACCTTGTTAACTGCCCCTACCACCTTTTTTAAAGAATACTTCATTACCATGCAGATGGAAAATGCATTTCCAGACTCCAAAACCCAGAATACTTCTGATGTTTATACAGCACTCCCAATCCATATTCATCAGTCACCAGCTGCCAGGCTGATTGTATTACCAAAGGCAGTAATGAAACAGCACTGAAGTAGAACACAGCTAGAACCACTGTTCAAGTGTACCATGATCTGACAGAGCTACAATTCAAGCTTTACTTTTATTTTTTTTTCACAAGTAGCTGAAGAGACATGGCAATTCAGAGCTTAAATGATTTCACTTTTTAACTGTGTCTCAGGAAAATAATTTACAATGGATCAAGCTATATGAACTAGACTATTCAGCAAGCAAAGAGTGACACAGGATGGATAGTAAACACACTATGGATTTTCAATTTAAAGAAGTAACATGCAACTGAGAGCAATCACCAATTCATAAAAAATTACAGGCTTGAGAATCATACGTATTGAAAAGTAGCTTTAAGCAAGCTTTTTTTAAGCGTAGCTCTGAGAACACACTTTAAAAATTTCCTGCCAAGAAAGCCCACGGTTACAACTAACAACCTGGGTGTGCTTTGCAAATGGAATCAGATTTCTACATACAACCATTACTTTAACACGTGGTACAAGCGAAGTGATATAAGCCCAGACAAAAGATTGCTGTGATTGTGTTTCATATTGAAAGCTGCACCTGGACTAATGACAGAACATGGCCGTGTGTAACTACTTGCATCTGCACCTTAAACAGCTGGGGACAGCTTTACACAGGTTTTTACAATGCCCTCGCCACCATTAGTGCCTTTACTGTCCCCTTGACAAACACCCTTCCTAAGATACTACCCTTTCCACCTAAAGTACTTGCTCCTGCTTTTAAAGCTGATGAGATTGGCAGCCATCGTATCCAACTGCTGTTGAAATACCACTTGGGAGAAGATCCCATTTCCATCGTGACCCGCAGAAGGCCCAAAAAAAGATTAATTTAACACAAATTCAAACACCAATTAACAACTGAGATGACAAATTACTAAGAACTCTGATTTCTACGATGATGTAGCAGATCAATCTGAGTCTGAAATCTTCCTATTGCATTTTTCCCCCTCACCTTCTGTTCACCAGAACTGAATAAGGAATTTACTCACAAATAGAAAGAGCTCCTATTTTTCTGAATTCAGATCTAGTATTCTCAAGAACACGGTTGCTCTGAAGAAGAAAATTGTTCCTGTTTGGGAAACAAGAAGCAATTTAACTAACAGCCCATGAACACAACAAGGAATTTGTTAAAAGGAAGCATTATAAATTAAAAACAAGGACCAAGAAAATGAGTTGAAAAATCTTAGAGCAACAATGAGAACTAGATCAATTTTTTCAGCTGTCAATTCAAATGTAGAATCCTTATCATATTTTAAGATTTCTTTTTTAAAGTTTAGCAGCTGAAAGATAACCCGAATCAGATGCTTCAATAATAAAGGAGCACAGTGCATAGCAAGTTATATGAGCACCACTTGTTTACTTTAGGGAGTTTCCAAAAGACAGTCTAGTTTCAAAGTGTCTTTGCTTTATCAAAGCAAAATGAAACTTCCTTAAAAACAATTAAGGATGTTGCATCTTCTGAGATAAAACCCAGCCGTTTTCTACAGCTGACTAGTATTTCATTAAAGCCAGCCAAGAACTCAAGAGTCGTACCTAAACAAAAATTATGGAGACAAAATCTGCTGTTGAAATCATGACTTCTAATAAAGGTTCATCTTTATTTCGTTCTTGGCTTCATTCACAGAGAAAATGACACTTCCTGCCATTGCAGAGTAGCGGCAAAATTACATTTCGGGGATCTTAAGTTCTCTGCTGGCACAGACACCTAAGGTTGGTGGGGGCTTAGTAAAAACCCAACATAAACATACATGGAAGCATTTCAGTCAAAACTGCAATGCAAACAAGCATTTAAATCTACCTGCACAAGAAAAGTTCTTTCCAGGAATATCTGGAATACAAGTGCTTGATTGTTCAGTCCCAGTGAAAAATCTGATTCCCCTAAAACAGGGGACACGAAGAGGTGGGTCTGGAGAAGAACACAGACAGCACCACCTGCCCTGCCAGCAGCTCCAGGTAAATGCACTATCCTACAGTGTCTCTCCCAAGAGACAAAAAGGATCGAAACAGGGGAAGAGAACGGCTCTCCTGAAGGGAACAAAAAAGTACAAATTAGTCACAAAAGCCACACGAGGCCTCATTATCATCTGAAAAAACAAACACACCAAGAAAGACCAGAATCATTAGAGGGCATTTCTGGTGCAATCATTACCACAGCATTCATCACAGTAAAATTTAAACAGAGAAGTATGTGAAAGGGAAAGGCAATAAGGTCTTTGCCAAGAGTAGTATGTTTATATACAGAGGAAAATGAGAAGCAAGATCATAAATTATATGAATGTCCTAATACCCATTGGTATTAGTGCTCGATAGTCCTCTGCATCCACACATCTGAGGTGCAAGCTCGCAGCTTTTTGTACAAGGCACCTCCAAAACTGATACAGGACAGTTTTAGAGAGGCAGCAGCCTCCAGCAGAAAGCATTTCCCCTTCAGTTTTCTTTTTCAAGACAGCATTGTTTAATGAAAGTGGGATACCCTCATTCACTACAGCAAACCCGTATGCTCTGGGCTTTTCGTAGTGTGGTCAAATGACTCAACCTTTCCTCTGCAGTACAGACCAAGTCGGTTCCCCATTAACTCTCAAGCAGGGAGGGCAGTTTTCCACAGCAGCACCCAGTAGCCCCCATCTGAGACCTACCAAGAGCTGCGGGACCCAAGCTGGACGTGCAGCTCCTCAGGCTTCCTAAGTAACACATTCCTCTGTTTCATCATGGAGCTGGACTGCTGCCAGCTTCCACAGAAACACTGAATCAGGGTAATGCCTTTTCTCCAAGATGCAAAATTATCCTAGTGTATGTACTCTGATCTCTGTTTCAACATGGCACGTTTAGAATTCATCGGATTTTGTGAAAACAGCCCAGGTAAACACCCTCCTCTCTGCCTTAACTGCCAAACATGCAAATGTTTACCCCTACATGGTGGCTTTGTACCTACCTCAAGTACAAGACGAAATGTAAATGAACCTCATATACTCAGCTTCAAGTATTGCGTCTCAAGTGCTGAATCCTCATCTGAGTCACTGGATTTGTCATCACTATTTTCATTCATTCTGCTTCAGAGAAGGGACCCCCACCATACACAAGCCGAGTCGTAACATTCCCATTAACTCTTGCTGGTAACAGAGACATTAGGGATCGATCCTAGTTATGTGAGAAAATGCATCCAGCCATAAGCTGTCTTCTTGCAAGCTTGTATTAGATTTTGATCAGTAGCGTTCTTTGGGAAGGTGACAGACTCATAGAAAACACAGTTTGGTATGAGTACATACACCTGTCAATACTCTCATCCTCTGCACTAATGTACTGTAATTCAAATAAAGCAGTAGATCTGAGACACTTTAGAGGTGTCACATCACAAAACTGCAGACAACGGTTGAGTGCACAGAGAGCAGCAACACACATCAACTTTGGACTGGGGTGTACTGAACCTATTGGAAGCCAGAAAAAGGACTGGAAAAAGATCCCATCAGTTCTGTCAGTATGAGCTGGGATGTCCTCCACATGTCTCACCGGGGGCAAAAAAAAAAAAATTTAAAAAAAATCAAAGCACAAACTGACACTTACCAGAGGCCAGCCAACCCTGACTGGAGACGACAAATAAATGCCCCAGCCAGAGGAACAGCTCCAGCCATGAGTCAGCATCAACTCTGAAACAAATCTAGAGGAAATCAGGGTTTTTCAGGGGCACTGAAAAAGAAGTTAGTCCGAAGAAGACTTTTCATCCTTTTACATCTTGCTGCATTTTTTTATCAGTTTTGACACAACAGAGCCAACACACATTCATTCTAAAACCAAGGGACCAAACTATGTGCTCTGGAAACATTTAAGTGGAAGAGCTGAAAGAGTCTGCCCATTTCCTCCCAGATCCTCCTCACAGTGGCCATGAAACCATAATAAGTGCCACAGAGTAGCTGTATTCATCAAAGCTCCTGTCTGGAAGCAGAAAACATTCCTTCCTACATAGTATCTGGCAACTCAGCCTGCAGAAAGAGGAACTTGTAGATATCACTGGTTTTTCTCACTTTAAGTTCTGCAGCCTAGTTTTGATGTATTTTTTCTACCACGATGCAATGAAGAAAGAAGGCATTCAAAGTTGTACTGGTGAGTATTTTAGCAAACAGTCTCACTTGTACATACAAACATCTCTCTGCCTAATTCTGAATCATCACAGCATCCTAGAACAGTTTGTGTCAGAAGGAACTTTAAAGACCATCCAGCTTCAATCCCCCCACCAGAGGCGGCAATGCCACCACTACAGCAGGTTGCTCAGGGCTCCTGAATATGTACGCAACTATCGATTCTATGCAATACAGAATCACAGACTGGTTTGGGTTGGAAGGGACCTTAAAGACCATCAAAGTTCTATGCCCTGCCATGGGCAGAGACACCTTCCACTAAACCACATTTCTCCAAGCTCTGTCCAACCTGGGTTCGAACACTTCCAAGGATGGGGCAGCCACAGCTTCTCTTGGCAACTTGTTTCAGTGCCTCACCAGCCTCACAATAAAGAATCTTCTCCTAATATCTAATCTAAAACTACTCCCTTCCAGTTTGAATCCATTCCCTTTTGTCCTATCACTACTCATGCTTCTAAAAATATCCCTCTCCATCTTTCTTGTAGGCTCCCTTCAGGTACTGGAAGGAAAGTAGGTACCTTCAGAGGATGAACTTAGCACTCAAATACAATGGATATGACTAGAGCGTTTTATTTCCCTAATGGAAATGGAAGACCCTGCAGCAGCACCAACCAGTTACAAGGCTAATGCCCTAATCCAAGTAACACCGAACACGGAAGGTCCTCAAGCACACAGAAGCCATTGTTTGAATGCATGCAAGCAGGCGATTAGCTGAAAACCAGCACTTCCGAAGCGTGGCTAAAATACAAATGGACTCATTAGGATGAGCCAGCCCCTGGCAGCATGCGTGCACATCCATACAGATATCCCACTGCACAAGCTGCCCTAGGTCTCCGGATGCTTTGCTCATCTGATCAAGATGACAATGATGAACTATACACAAACAGAGGTATGGTTATAATTTCAAAGTTCATTTAGAATTTAAGTTTTATTTAGGCAGCTCAGATCCCAGCATCAGTCCCAGGCATCACTGGCAGAGCATTCAAGACTGGCCTTCCAGAGACTCTGCTTTGTCAATCCCTATTGATACTGGACCAGTGGATTTTCTGGCTAGTCCACACACACCTGAGACCATCCTCACCTGGGACACGATACTCACCCCTGGCACACTGATCTTGTTCTCCCTCCTCAGCTAATAAGGTTGGACATTAGGAAGAAGTTCTTCACAGAAAGGGTGATTGGGCATTGGAATGGGCTGCCCGTTCCAATGGCTGCTGACAGCGACTGCCCAAGGAGGTGGTGCAGTCACCGTCCCTGGGGGTGTTTAAGAAAAGACTGGATGTTGCAGTTAGTGCTACGATCTAGTTGACAAGGTGGTGTTAGGTCATAGCAGTTGGACTTGATCTCAAGGTCTTTTCCAACCTAGCTGATTCTGTGATTCTGTAATAAAGACAGAACAAGAATGGGAAGGACAAATTTCTTCATCAACAAAATGGTCCATCATTTGTGATGTGCAGTTAACAGATGGCATTCAAATTAACATTTATATCCTTCAAGTGTCTTATCAAACAAGCCTAAACAGCATCTTGAAATTTCCATTTTAAATTTTCTATGAGCTTGCAAGAAGTACCGCAGACAGATTTTACTGCTGTCAACTAAAGCTGTTACTGCCTTTAATGAGGGACTATATTACAACTTGAAGTAAAGCAGTCCAGATCCTGCTGTTCAAGGCCACCGGGTCACCTGCAGAGACTTCACCTGGAAGATGGAGCACCAAACTTGCCCTTCTAAAATACAGAGGCAGACTGTAAGCATCGAGGCCTTACAAACACCCTACAATTCAGATTCAAGGAGACAAATTCCTCACTGTCAGCCCCTGACACTGGATCCCCTCAGACTTCTGTCCCAATTAGCGCTCAAGCCTGAAGAACCGTGGGGCACACAAAGGTCTGGTGGCAGAGCCATCCATGCCTTTCAAATGATGGTTCATTTGAATTTTGACTGGGGAAAATCACGAAACACAAGACCTTGAAATGCAGTAACACAATTACTTGTCTTTGAAGATTCAGACATATTATGAGCCCACCAGGGACCACCAGCTCCTGGCCCTCACTCCCTTCACCTCAACCACCCACAGGACCTCACGTGCCTGCCCAGATGCCTTCCAAAACCCAGCAGGTTCAGATGACTCTGGATCACAAGGGAAGCCAAATTCAAAGTCACAGGTCTTCACAGAGAATGCCTTGTCAACAACTTTCCTAACTACATATACCCTGACTGGAAAACTGCCACTGAGCAGCTGTGGCAGCCTTGCAAAAAAACAACCCAAAACCAGTATGCTTTAAAACTTTATCTTTAAAAAAACTAAACCTAACAGAGAAAATTACTACCAAACTCATCCGATGTGGTTAATATGTTTGGGTATGGGAAAAATTGCTGGATTTGAAGATTCAGTTTGATGTGCTCCAAAAGTTATATAAAATCAGCATAAAAATGGTACTTCTCTTCGTACAACTCACCAGCACTGGGTTTACAAGTTCTGGATGACTATGCTAAACAGCACAGGTCCTTACAAGACTCCAGCAGCAATTTCCTTCTGTTGAAAAACCATTCCTCTATTTTAACCAGTTACTAGGCCACAGAAGAATTCTGCTCTTGTATTTTGGCAGCTACACTGCCACACCATGCTCACGAAGCAAGAGCATCATCCAAGTCAGTGATACCTTACTGAAAGCCTACTTGAAAATCCACTACACCAAAATATTTGGATTGATTAAACCAGCCAGTGAACCTTCAGAAGTTAAGAGATTTACCTCTAAAGAGCAGCCCGCTCTCCTCATTAGGTGGTATTGATTCACATGCCCAATATTCTCCTTCTTCACTCAAATTTTAACCAACTTGCTGGAATCACCAGCCAGCCTCTGTTGATCTTCTGGACCTTCTTCCCATCAGCATTCTACATTCCCCACTCCTACCCCTTCCACACCAGCAGGGATATAAGGAACAGGCAACACATTACTGTTAATACTTCATACCTTCTCATGAACATCATCTGGCTCTTGCCATGTTCTACTATTCATTGCAGCAATTTCTTCTAAACCTTTTCTACCGGTTTTAACAGTTAGACATCTCTGTAATGGAAATTCCCAGTACAAGAATACCTCTATTTCCCTCCATGGTAAATAAAAGAAATCCCTTTGAACTACAGTTTCATCTTCCACAAGCTTTCTCATTTAAAAAGATATTATTTTCTATCTTAAACAATTTGTCCTTCCTTTTTTTTAATCCTCTTAGTTCACGTCTAACTTGCAGCTGTTTGTTCTTTTCTATTTTCTCCCTTCAGAAAGGATTTCCAATTCTGTAAATCAAGACCTCTTTCAAAATCTACCAGCCTTCTGTAGGTGCTTTTAAGATGCGTGTCTGTTTCATTTTTTTGCTTTGTTGTTTTAATTTAGCAAGTTACATGACTCAGGACCAACAGCACAGTCTCTATATTGCAGATGACTTTTCATTAGTGGTCAAACGAGGAAAACCCAACTTAAAATATGTGTTACATGAAGTCAAATAGCACCCAGCAGTTACAAAAGAAGAACAAGACAAGTGTTCAGCAAAGAAACTCTATGAGAAATATTACAGACTCCAGTCACAGAAATACTGATATCCGTTGGGATTCGGAGAAAAATGTTTTTTCCCATGACACTTTCATGTAAGGCAGCAGGCTCACACCTGGACTGCCTGACAGAGAAAGCGGTAGGTACCTCTGGAGCTCATGAATTAGCTGATGTGGGTCCAGGTGCCACTATTCAGCATTAATTTCACATTTAACAGGCAGGTTAATAAATATTATTTTACCACAAGCATTAGTTAATTAAGGGGTACTCAAAAATAATACAAGTATATGGAAAAAAAGAATAGCCAGAGTTTGTTCTCGGTGTTTTTGTCTTAGCCAAATGGGAAACAAACATGATGGAGCGATGACATCCCGGTGCTCCATCCCGGCCGTCCCCCCACCCGCCCTCAACCTCTACAAGCAGGCGATTATATAAACATCATGGAAAAAACCTCCTGCTCATCCCAGAGGAGGACGCGGGGACCGGACGCTTCGGGAGCCACCGAGTCAACAGGAGACCCGCGAGGGTCATACCCGCACAAACACCGCATCGCAGTGGCGCGAAGCCGAGCGTTCTGGGCGGAGAGCGAACCCTCGGGAGAGGACGCCGGGACGGGCCGTGGGGAGCGAAGTCCGTCTCGGGGCCGCCCCGGGACTACGGGACCGCCTCCCCCGCCGCATCGCCCCGCTCGGCGGCAGCGCCGCCTTCCCGAACCCGCGGAAACTTTCCCAGCGCGGCACCCACGCCCCGGTTTTTCCCCGGTTCCCTCCGGGCGCCGCTTCCCGCCGCGGCCCTCCCGCCGCCCCGCAGGGCGCCGGCGCGGCCGGGCCTACGCGCGGCCGGCTGGGCGGCGGCGGAAGGGCCCCGGTCCGGCTCGGCGGCAGGAGGGCCCCGGTCCTGCTCGGCGGCGGAGGGCGCTCACCTGGGCGCACAGTCTTGAGGCGCACGGGCTCCCTGAAGTGCCGCACCACGGCCAGCGTGTCGCGGTGCGTGAGGCCGCTCACCGGAGTGCCGTTCACCTCCAGCAGCACGTCTCCCGGCGCCGGCGGCTTGCCCGAGAGCAGCGCGGGGCCCGGCGCTCCCTCGCCGCCCGCGGGCAGGCGGCCCGCCAGGTACGGAAACTCCCCGCGCTCGGCGCCGCCGCGCAGCAGGTCGGGATCGGGGCCCGCCGGGCCGCCCCAGGACACCACGCACTCCTGCACCTTGCTCAGCCAGTGCCGCTTCTTCCGCAGCGTCTTGGACATGCCGCAACACGGGGCGACGCTACCCACCCCGCGCTGCCGCCGCTCCCGCCCCGGCCGCGGCTGCCGCCCGACTGGGGCCCCAGTCCCGCCTCGCCTGCCCCGCCCCTTCAAGCCCCGCCCCCAGGCCCCGCCCCGCAGCGCGGACCCCCGGCCCCGCCGCGCCCTGCCTGCCGCACTGGCCGCGCCCCTCCGGTCCTGCCACGCCCCCGCCGCGCCCTTCACACGCCCCTGGGCGGGGCTGCCGGTCACGGACTGCGCGCCCGTCGGGCAGGGCCGGGCCCGGGTGTGTAGTGGAGCTCGGACCCGGCCCCGCTAGGGCCCCCCAAGAGCCGCGGCACATCCCGCATGTCACCCCCCCCCTCTCTCGGGAAGAGCTCCTCAGCCAGGAGCCCCCCAGCCAGTGCTCGTTGCGGCAGGGTCCCCTCTCGTCCAGGACTTGCCTTCTGTAGGATCTCTCCTCAGCCAGGGCCCCTCAATCAGTGCCCATCCCAGGCAGGGTCTCCTGTCAGTCAGGATCTCTAGCAGGATCTCTCCTCAGCCAGGAACCCCCCTCAGCCAGGACCTTCGCTCAGCTAAGAGCCCCCAGTCAGCTCCCATCTGAGGAAGGGTTTATCTTCAGCTAGGATCTCCCCTCACCTAGGACCACCCCGCAGCCAGGAGCTCCTCTCGGCAGCTGGGTTTGAGGTGGATGTGAGAGCTGAGGTGGGCTGTCCATGCTCTTTCATGTTTGCACTTAGTGCCTGGGCAACCAGACAGGCAGAGACACCATTCCTGTGTGTTCCCACCATTCCCATGACCACTGCCACTGGAACCAGTTGGTTCAAAGTGTCTCGAGCACTTCAGACCAAAGCAGAGCTCAGAAGAGTGGGTACAATTTAGATACAAACGTGGATACTTTTTCAACTGGAAAACACAAGTGCAGTGGGTTTTCTCTTCACACAAGCCTGATTATTTAGCTGTGATTCACAGATCTTCGGCACAGCAATTAGGTCATGCCACGTGCAGAATACACGCCAGGTATGTGCCATGCGCATCCCAGCATTCAGGAGCACAGTGCAGCTGCTGAACAAATGAAACACTAAAAAGTACAAAGCCCAGGAAAGTTCATTCCAAATCAATGTCACTGCCATAAAAATTGCCAATGTCATTGCCATAAAAGCTGGCAATTAATCCTTTGAGAGCTTTCTGGTTCAAACTGCAAATTTGACTGCCCAGTCCTCCAATTGTTTTAATCAGAGGCTGAATTTCCACTGCGAATCTGTTGACGTCTACAGTGTTTTAGGAGTGTCTTGAAGGCTCCAGCTGTGCCCAGTGGCCTGAAGTCCTTAAGGAGCAGTGGGGCTGCAATAAAACATGAGCCCTGAGAGGGTATAGCTTTGACTCTGTTTGCAAATAAAGAGGCGTGACTCAAAAACTTCTTTCCTTTCTGTAGGAGGAAGTGACGAAACCAGTACCTGCAGTGTCTAAAGAATGTTTGCTGAGTCGTAAAACAATGGATTTTTGTTCCCATTGCTCTGCCCCTGTGTTCACCTCAGTCTGGACAAAATGTTGTGTTAGAAGTATCCGATTTCAACACTGAATTTTGCAATGGTAAAGAGCAGCAAGTGAAACCATCAAGAAACCTGCTCATAACAAATACCAGTAACTTCTGCAGCCGGGTATTTTCCAGCTCTTAGAGACTCATCTACCTTTAAGGCCTATCAGTCTGTGGCTTGTACCAAAAAAAGCAAGAATGCTTCCAAAAAAGTCAGAAGAACACCAAACTTATAATAAAACCATGCTTGCTGGGGTAAAACAGTGTAATCCAAACTTGTCTGGGGATATTAACCAAATGCTCCAGATACATCTGAGGTGCAGTGCCTCTGGCACTAATGGAGTTGCAACAAGCATAGGTTCAGCTCATCGTGTTCACTGCTATTTGAGGCACATTGGGCTGCCTGCCAACAGGCACGAGAAAACTGCCAGAGATAAATTTTCTTTCACACTTGCAGAATGGAAGCAAGAAGGCTGAAAGCTTTGTGGTGCTTGTGAACTGGACATTAAAAGGGACATCGTCTCATTGTTTGAAAGCAGCCTTCAATTTTTCACATTGGAATTGTGACATCAGGCATGAGCTGTAATTTATGAGCTGCTGACAGTAGCCTGCGCCAGATGTTCCAGAGAATACAGAGTCCCGTGTAGACAGTGTGGACATCTCAAGGAGGAGATGAGTGTCCTTGTGGCTCCAGGGTTGGCAGTGTGTCCATCCTCCTAAGCAGAACATTTGTCCACCCCTCCTCTTAGGAAAGCACAGCTCAGTCTTTTCACTGGCCAAGACTTCAAACCTTGGAGTGAAACACCCACTGCATTTACACACCTGAAATGGGGAACAACTCCAGAAATGCTGAGATGTGCCAGTTAATAATAACACTGGTAAAAAAAGCAAGTCATGAAGCTGCTGTTCTGCAGTGAAAGTACTGTTGTCTTTAATAGTATGCTTCCCTATAAAAGCCAAAAAAAAGCTGCCTAATCCTTGCAAATATTATGATGCCAGTAAGTTGGGCAGGTTCATTGTACATCACATGAACCATAATCCTCTTCTGGATCTGCACGTCTACCTGCCAGTCTCATTGTATTCTGAGAGAACAAATAGCACTGTTGAATGTATTTATTTTCTCTGAATCACTTGCCAATCCCCCATCTCCTCTTCAGCACCTGGCATGGGGATGCTTTGGCACCACAGACTAGTCCAGGAGATGTGTGGCACTGCTCTCAGACAGTGACAGTGACCACAGTCTGTGGGGCTCCTTGGGGCCTTGGCTCCTTGGGCTCCACAGTCTGTGGCCCTGCCCTGGGGTCCCCAATGTCACCTCTGTTGGGGTGGACACTGCTGGAGGTCAGGGCAGCCCCCCCCCAGGTCACAGGGTGGTTTTCGGGTAGCCCACCCCACACAGCTCATCTCAGTCCGTGGGACCTGCTGTACTGGTCTCCACAAACAAACTTTGAAACATGTACAGGCTGCTTGAAAACTGGTTGACAGTTTTAGTCCATTTGTCCAGCTTTCGTTACTCCTTCCAGATTACTCATTGCAGGTCCCACACACATGAAGTGTCTGCACAGTCTTGATGTGATCAGAAGGGAACCCTGCACTCCCACCAGCCCCAACCTGCCAAGGGCTGAGGAATTGTGTATTTACTGAGCCCTGGTGTTTGGAGCTCTCAGTGAGCTTAAAGGGACCATCAAAGAAACATCAGAGCTCTAGCATCCCTGGTTCATCACCCATCATGCTGTGGCAGCTGCCATTCCCCTCTGCTGTTGGCGTCAGCACACGCAGAATGCCACAGGAAGAGGGTGCTGAGCTCTGCCACATCAGAATGAAGGACATAAACTGCTTCAAGGCAGCACAGCCTTTGGTAGACAGGGAAGCAAAGTTTGTTTATCACGCTGCCAAAGTTCAAAGGCAATCAGAACAGCAAAAACATGTCAAACTGCTGTTTAATTAGAGCATGAAGACACACTTTCTCTGAGAGAGTAGAAAAGGAATTGTGGTGTTATGCTTGGACTCCTCTGAAGTCCTTTTCCTCGTGCCCAATGCTTGCCATGCAAATCTTGGTGTGATGTGTAGGTCAGCAGTCCTGTGCTTACAGGGAAGAGACCCTGCCAGAGGCAAAATACTCACACAACATGCACAAACACAAAAGAGCATCTCCATCCTCAGCGAGGATGACATGAAAGCCAGTTGCACCAATACAGAGCAGTGTGCAGGCATTTACTTACACAGAAGTATATTATTTCCTTCTTCCTGGTGACTGGGCACACAGGAGCTCTGACTGTCTCACAACACCACTACCTGACCACAATGCTGTTACAGCTTTTGGGAGAAGCAGCAGTGATGGTTGACTGCACTGCATTAACTGAAAACAAAAACAGTTGCTGGGGAAAAGCAGCGGGCATAATGTTCCTCCCTAACAGAGCCCTCATCTCAAACACGGGGTAACAAATTATTCAGGAAGCTTCGTGCCTCTGAGGAAGCACAAACAAATCATGGTTGGATAAGAGTGGTTCAAAGCCAGGCACTTGCTGTTCTGTTGAGAGATATATCCAGGACTGTCTCTTTGAGAATGTTGTGACCCTAAGATACATTTATGTGAAGACAAACTTTTAAACATGTCATAAATTAACTTGTACGAGAGCAAAAGCTGCCATGGAACCAGATCTTACCAGGGAATTTTTTTAAAGCTTAGAGAATAAACGCAAGCCTTAAGAGAGGTCTGTGTCACCCTGGGCTGACTAATCTTTGGTGTCTGGGCTTCTCCCCTGGGAATGGAGAATGTATCAGCCCAACAGGCTGTAGATGGGGATCAGCGGACGCTTCACTGATGCAAAGCTCCTTCATAAATCTGCCTGTATTTCATAAACACATCAGCACAGTAGGCAAATGAGAGGCAATGCCAGCAGGAATAGCATCAACACAGTGGTACATCCTTCTTTGCCCTGTTTTCACAAATAAATAACCATTGTTAAGCAATGCAGATATTAACTACTGATCATTGCATACAATAGAATCAGAGAATCATAGAATATGATCATCAAGTCCAATTCCTGGCCCTGCACAGGACAACCCCAAAATCCTACCAGGTGTTAGAGAGTGTTGTCCAAACAATCCTTGAGCTCTTGCAGCCTTAGGACCATGACCACTGCCTTGGGGAGCCTTTACAGTGCCCGACCACCCTCTGGGGAAAGAACCTTTTCCCAATATCCAGCCTAAACCTCCCCTGGCAGACCTCCATGTTGCTCCTTCAGTTCCATCACTGGTCACCAGAGAGCAGAGATTGGTGTTGAACATCTCCTTAGTAATCCTGTAAAATTTACAAACAATGAGAGTGTTGGGCTGGGAATTTTAAATGTTTCAACCAAGATTTTACAGTAAATCAGACAGTGAGTACAGATCCTCTGTATGCCTCAACTTTCTAGCTGTACCTTCAACTATATTTTGCATCTGAAACATCACAAATAGTTTTAAACTAATGCTCATGAAATAAAAGACGCCTCCATGGAAAGAAGCTATGTAACTCTGCAGTGAAGAATATGGGAAAAAACAGACACCAGATGGTTCGTTTGTTTGCTTGAAACAAACAACTGACAACAAGTTAAAAGCTTGGGCAAGGGATGAGTCTGCTCCTGACCTGTGTTGTACTGCTTTGCACAATGACAGCAGTGTTCAGTTAAACTCAAGTTGGCAAAAAAAAAAAAAAAAAAAAAAAAAAAAAGGAGGGGGAGGAGAACAATGAACAAGGCACTTCTGAAACAGGAGTAATAATCTCCGAGAGCAGGTGTCATGCAGGGATATACAGGAGAAACAGTCATATATGCTCAAGCACTTTTCATCTGCTTTGCTGTTTCCTCTGTTCCTCACCCCACAAGACTCAAAACTTCCAGAATAAATTTGAAAAGTAACTACAGGGATTGCTCCACATTTGACTGCTCTAGGTATGATTGGATTCTGCGGTAGAGTTAATGAGATGAACTAAGAGGACTTGTCAAAGTGAATAAAGAAGCAGTCTATGCAAATACCCCTCAGCCGTTCATGATGTGATCAAGCATTGCCGCAAAGTGGGGATAAAGGCCCAGTCAAACAGTGAGTGGAGAGTCACGCAGTCGTATAGAATTACAGCATGGGTTTGAAGTCTACATATTGGATTTAGGGCCTAAATGTAGTAATGGAGTGTTTAAGTCTAGATCTAGAGCTTAATGCTTTGCAGAATAAACAAGGCTGGAGAAAAGCAGTAAAATGCTCTGGCATGGCTGAGAGAGGCAAGCAGGACTGACATGTTTGGGAAGCAAGGACCGAGCATGATGGGACCAGGGGACCATCAGCAGGGAGCTGCAGTGGCAGAGCCACTGCTACTGAGTTACAGAATCACAGATCACAAAATGGGTTAGGTTGGAAGGGACCACAGTGGGTCATCCGGTCCGCCCTCCCTGCTCCAGCAGGGTCATCCCAGATCACATGACACAGGATTTTGTACAGACCGTTCCTGAGTATCTCCAGAGAGAGAGAGACCACATCCTCTCTGGGCAATCTATTCTGGTGCTGCGTCAATCACGCATTAAAGAAGTTCTTCCTCATATGCAGGTGAAACATCCTGTGCTTCGGTTTCTGCCCATTGCCTCTTGTCCTGTTATTGGGCACCACCAAGCAGAGCCCGGTCCATCTTCTTGGCAGCCCTTCTTTAAATACTTATAGACATGGATGAGGTCCCCTCTCTGTCACCCCTTCTCAAGCCTGAACAGGCCCAGCTCCCTCAGCCTTTCATGCTTTCAGCCATTTTTCCACACTTGGGTGTGTTTCTGATCAGCACCCACTAAAATCCTTTGTTTGACCTCCCCCTTGGTGTCAGCTTCCTTCAGCAGCAGCGAGTTAAAATCTGTAAGCGGTTCAGCTCTGTCAGTGGTTTTACATCTTTAATAGGATCTGAAATATCTGTAGCAGCCTTGTCAAGTTTTATAACCCTGTTCATAGGGATTTGGGATAGCTGGCATGGTCCAAAACCCTATCCTAGTCTCTGCCTGATAAAAGTAATCCCCAGCTCCTCTCTGATTCCTGCTCCTTTTTACCAGCCACTTTCTCTCTCCTCATTGACTATTAGCTGCTTGAGCAGCTGGGGAAACAAGGAGGACCAGTCAAAGGTCATAGAGCAGCACTACAAGCCATCTCTGTCTGTGCAGAGAACACACTATCCCCTGGAGAACACAGAAGGAAAATCAATTTTCTTGAGAGTTGATGCCCACTCCTGTCAGTCATCACCTCCCAGCCTGAGTCCTGCATGTGAGGTCTGAGCTTGTCTTTCATAGACATCTAGAAATATTTGAGTGGACTGGAATCAGTGACAGAGGGCTGAGGTGTTGTCCTGACCTCTCCAGTTCCACCAGCCCTACTGACAGAGGAGAGGGGGTCTGAGCTGCAGCAACACACTAACAATTCTCTTTGCATGTAGAGAAGAGGATGGAGGAGCAGCAGAGTGTTAGGAAGTGAAAACCAAGTCTCTTTCCCTCCACTACATTTGGAGGGAGCACTACGGTTACCTATGGGAGCATCAGCCTTCTCCTCGCGTCACTCCCTGGTGTTCCAGGTGTGATTTCAGACTGACATAGCCAGCCTTTCTTTGACTGCTATTGATGACATCACTGACTTCATCCCTTTGTCACTCTTCCAACTGCTTGAACCTTCCAGAAAGCCTCATTTGAGCAGATCAGCCTTGCCCAGCTGAAGCATGACTGCCTTCATTTTTCTGAGCAACAGCTCATGCAGATCTGGTTACATTACTTGTACAAATCTATATGATTAATATACTCCTTGTCTTTCCATGATTAGTATTTAAGCAGAAGGGTACAAGGGTTTTTACAGACTTACTTAGAAAAGACTGTCCCCATTCTTCCTTTTTGAATGTTAATAATGTAGCTAGAGTCTCAGTGGATCTGTCATAAAAAATATTATCAAAGGAACCAAGAGAAGTAAAGAATTATTTGCTGTTTGGAAAATCCAGACACATCACAGAAAGCAATAATAACACAAAATAACTTTGATAAAAGTTTTACAGGGAACATTTTTTTATAGCCCCAGCTGTAATTACAGTTCATACTGAATAAGCTGCTTACAAAGGCTTTAAGGTAATTTACATTTTAGTACAAGAAGCAGAATAACACACTCTGACAGAAGAAAGTGCACCTCAAGGCAGAGGTCACCCAGGTGTGGCTACAATAGAGTCAGAACTTCGAAAAAAAATATATGGGTGGGGCTCAGAGCCAGGTCGGGGCTGTCATGGCTGCACCTCACACAGAGCTCTCCACGCCTGAGATGTAAAAGTCTCCTTATTTTCTGTGGCCTTCACAACACTTTTGCTGAGAGGTGCCACGGCTGAGTATCTGCTGAGAAATAAATTGTCCTCTTCCCACTGCATTGTGTCCAGTTCTACATTGAGTTCCTCCTTTTCTCCATGGTTTTCAGCACATTGCAGAGGCAATCTCAGAACAGAGCTCGTGTAGCAATGTCAGTGTTCCTCTGAGAGCACTGGTGAGACACCTTTCTCTGTATTATTTTTTTGTTATTTTTTTCCTCCCGTATCAGCCAGACAAAAACCCTCTCACTACATTATGTCATCCATAATTCTGGAGGTCCTGTTCTATTATAATTCAGTTTTAAAATTATTACTCTAAACACAGGGAGAGAGCTTTTATACATTCTTATTTCTCCTGGCAGTGTTTGTACAGCAACATGGGTTACTGTAGCCAAAACCTGATTAGTATTGCTGGGTTTTGTTAATAAGCAAAGGACTCTTTGGGAGTAAATGAGATCTAATAGAAGCTTCATAGGTTTTCCATTAGACTCCACCATTATCATTTAGAGGTAGCTTCTTTTGTAGTCATTAATGAATAATGACAATATTATAATCTTCAAAGCTCACCATTCCAGCACCAACATTTCCTCTGACTTATAATTAAGATGTCAGTGTTAATTTCTGTCTCACAAAGCAGGGACTTTTCTTTCTTTGCTGATGCATCTGTTTTACAAGTATCACCTCTCTGCTCCATTGCTGGGCTTAACCTTGCTATGAAGGATGGGGGGGTTGGAGTACACAGTGCTTCATCTTTGTCTGTCAGCCCTCAAAACCACTTTTGCAAAAAAAAGAACAGAAGAGTGTATCATGTTGCTAGATGGCTCCTGTGGGCTCGGACACTATCTGTTATTGACATAAGGGGCAGGAATCTTAGAATCATGGTCAGAAAAAACCTTTAGGACCATCAAGTCCAGCCATTAACCCAGGACTGCCAAGGCCACCACTAATCCATGTCCTCAAGTGCCACGTCTACACATCTTCTCAATCCCTCTGGAGATGGTTACTCCACCACTGCCCTGGGCAGCCTGTTCCAATGATGGACCACCCTTTTGGTGAGGAAATTTTCCCTAATATCTCGTAAAACTCCCCTGGTTGGTGCAACTTGAAGCCATTTCCTCTCATCCTGCTGCTTACTTGGGAGAAGAGAGAATCATTTAGGTTAGAAAAGACTTTTGAGATCCTTGAGTCCAATGTCAAGAACTTTCACTGGTCTCCAGAGTATGATGTGATGCTTTTCATTTTTAGGTGAATGAAATAAGATCCCTGAGGCAAAGCTGTGCTCCATGGATGTCAGACATACTGAAATGCTTCCATACAGCAGCCTTTTGACATGTCTGACACCCACGGAGCCTCACACTGGGCCTGCCTATGTGTCATCCTCGAGGATGCCCTCATCCCTTTAAACTTTCATGGGCTCTTGCTTCTTCTCATGTATTCCTATTACTAACAGGCCTCCCAGCTGACAACACAACAGTGAATACATTATTCAGCCTGGCTAGCTGACTTCATTGCTGTCTGTCTCCATTACAGCGACATCCTCCAGCACCTAAGAGTGGGGATCCCCAGATTCATTCAAGTGTCCTGGCAGAACATGGCTGATGCTGGAGGGCTCAGCGGGGAGAGGCAGTGAGACGGGACCAGAGCCAGAGATCTCGGTCAAGACTCAACGCAGCACTGGAGCGCACAAGCCCAGCTCCTCCAGTCCTCTGTGAGCCCCAGGAGGTGCAGGGGAGGCAGGAGAAGCTTCTTGAGGCTGAAGTGCCACTTGTGCTTCTGCTATTACATTACAGAGCTGCTACCACCCTGCCACACCCCTTTCCCTCTTTTTCCACATGAACTGTGAACTGAGCAATTACCTCTGCATCTCACAGGATCACTGTGAAGCTTAATTAATTTGTGCATTTCAGTTCATTGTGCTCTCAAAATGCAGCATATTTAATTCCTTCATTACTTCACAGTTAATAACATTATTTATTTTAGTCAGGGTGGTCCCCACCAAGCCTGTGCAAGGG
Organism: Lichenostomus cassidix; assembly: GCF_008360975.1. NCBI lineage: Eukaryota > Metazoa > Chordata > Aves > Passeriformes > Meliphagidae > Lichenostomus > Lichenostomus cassidix. Next base: position 1,829,012 of record NW_028147268.1, on the reverse strand, counting down.
TGGATTCCCAATTCCACATGATACACTGGCCAGCCACAGACGCCCTGTGTTCCCTACCACTGACTAAAACAGGAGACATTTAGGTTAGATATTAGGAAGAAGTTCTTCTCTGTGAGGGTGGTGAGGCCCTGGCACAGGTGGCTGAGAGAAGCTGTGGCTCCCCCATCCCTGAAAGTGTCCAAGGCCAGGTTGGATGTGGTTTGAAGCAACCTGGTCTAGTGGAATATGTTTCTGCCCATGGCAGAGGGTTTGGAGTGAGGTGAGCTTGAAGGTCCCTTCCACCCCAAACCATTCTAGAAGTCCGTGATCAAGCACCAGTGGGCCTGGGGAGTAGCCGTAGTGTGGGGAAAGGACACAGGAACATGGCCATGGATACCTGCATGCCCTGTCATCCATGTGGAAGAAGAATCTGTGATCGATGAGTGGTGTGGTACAAGAGGAATCTGAACCCCTGCTTATCCCAGGCAGCCTTCAGCTGCTTACAGAGACCAAGAAAGACAAAAATTAAACAGGCCATTAGCAGCACTCCAGTGGATTAGCATTTGTCTGTCTCGCTTACACTGCAGGATTTCAAAATTCCTTTGAAGTTTGCATATAAGAAAATCACTTTCCAAGCCACAAAACTTTGAGCTTTAGCTGTTTCCTAACAGTTCTGTGGTTGAGGAACAGCTGACTAATCTTTTAGGATTTAATAAGGTTAACTAACATGCAGTTTTGTAGGGAGCTATAGTTTTTATTTTGGTAGCAAACATGAAAAACATTGACAATAAGTCATGTTCTGTAAAGAGCCATTATGGGAGCATGGCATCATTTTGCCAACTTTTGCTGAAGTTTCTGTTTTCTTCATAGAGCACGAGTTGGGCTTCTGATCTTGTTCAATCATAACAATTAATAGTTAACAGAACTGTTTACTTGTAACACTGATGTCAATAGGATTACACTTTTCTGTTTTCTGGGTTAATCTATGGTTATGTAGTTTCTTGTCTGACTCTACAGGACCCCCTTCCATGGACTGGCAGAATATCAGCCATGTTTTCCAGCAGCTGGGAAGGGGGTGTCCAGCACTGGGCTGGCACTGGAGCCACATCCCACTGTTTGCCCAGCAGACCCCAAATCCACCCCTGGGAAGGTCTGGCTCGGAGCCTTCCCCCAGCTGAGCTCCTAGAATAACTATGGAATAGAATCATAGAATCATTAAATTTGGAAAAGGCCTCCAAGTTCATCAAGTCCAGCCTTCTCCATTCAGGAGGTTGGCTGTGGAGTACCTGTGCCTCAAGACTGAACGACAAACTTAATTTGGTATTTACAGAATACACCAAAGTTGCATGTAACAAGCTGACACACAAATTCATTAGGATGCAATTACAACGATCAGAATGTAGACTACTCAATTATTTTAGTGAGAACATGTAATTAACTGCAGGTTCATGTTGAATGCTGCCTGGTGCCATGAAGCAAGTTCCGAGGATTGGCTTGCATGGGAAAACACAGAAGCAGGGTTTTTCCCAGAGCACGGCCTCTGGTTGAGACATGCAGACTGATGGAAAACAGCAGTGGCTGGATTGGTGGGAGACAAGCCTGAGTGAGATGAGAGGAGCAGAGCATCTTGTCCATCATCTAGCAGCCCAGCTGACAGGGCTGGAGCTGCTAGAGATGTGAGCTCAGTGCATCAAAATTCATTGGGTATTGTCACTGCTTCACCATTGCTGCCTCATGATTAAACACCATGAATATTAATGAGTTCTTATAGCATCTTTGGAAAGATCTGCCTTTTATGGCTCATAGATCAAACTGGTGCTGGGAGAAAATAAAACTATGTCAAACTGTTTGCCTTTTGCTCCTTTGTAATGCTCTCCTTCAGCTCACAGGAGCCTGGAGAGTATTCTGGAGAAGTGGTTTCCTCAGCATCTCTTCCACTTGTGAATTATTTCATGGGAAGATTTATCCTAGCAATGAGTGGAAAATTCAGTGTGGCAATTAATATGTCTGTTACCCTCAGGCCTTCACAATCCTTGTCAAAATATGTGTTACACCAGTAAAAGTTCCATACAGAGCAGCAGGCAGACAGGCGGCTGTTCAGGGGCTATGTATGGAAAGAAGGAAGAGAAAAAAGACAGGAAATCCGTCAGGATTTACTGGGTAAATAAAGCAGGAGAGCAGTAAGGGCATGAGTGGCACAACAGGACCTGGGAGCAGTGACACAGAGTCCTGTAAGGTGCTGAGCAGCTTGGTCTGGGAAAGGAGTCCCTGCCCATGGAAGGGGTGGGGGAATGAGCTTTAAGGGGCCTTCCAATCCAAACCATTCCATGATTCTATGAAGTCAATTTCATTAATTGCTGTTCCTCATTCCCGGGGCAGTGCCATGGGGTGCATGAGTTCCATCTCCCTTCTCCTGTCCCATTGTTTTAGAAGAAAGCTTCTGCAAAGAGCTTGATCTTCCCACAACTCATTTCCAACTGGGATTTAACAGACTCCTGTCTCCCAAATAATAAATAAGAACCTTTACACTGCAACACTCAGTTTGTTAAGCAGAGCTTTAAACAAAGCCTAAATAGCAGCTGATTTAGGGAACCAGGTCGGGAAGGCAATGTTGCCATAGCTGCAGCACTTGAGTGGGATAAACCACCCAGTCCTGTCTGGTCAGATCCCCAAAAACCAATCCTACTGCCAGGCTTGAAGTCACCACCAAGAGCTTTCCCCTGTAGCAGTGAAGGGAAAGCTCTGAAGGATTACAGGATTGCTGCCTTATTCCAGCAAAGTAATGTGGCTCTGGGTTTCACCATCTGCACTCTGTGGGGAGAGCCCAATGTGGCCAGGCTGGTGGTACAGCAAGGGCAGGGCCAGCACCAGCAGCTGTGCCCTTCCCAGGGAGAGCAGAACCAGACATGCTCACAGAATTCCCAGGCCAGCCTGGGAACCAGCAAGCACCAAACTGGGACAGGAGCCTGTGAGCTGATTTGCTGACAGCTGGAATGGGCTGGCAGAGACAGGAGCACCCTGGGGCTCGTGGCACCTCCACACAGTGGATCCATGGACTGCTCTGAGCGCTTTACACACCACTAACTCATGCACTTCCTTGCTGCATAATTCATACCATTTTAGCAGAAGATAAAAGCTTCATAACTGTTAAAATGCAAGTGTTTATTAACGTGAGTATGCCAGACAGCCCTTCAATTTGGAAGGAGCTCTTGAGAAAGAGCCAAAGTCTGTCCTCTGTAAGCAGACTCTTTTTGAAAAAGCAGAGCATGGTGGGTACCAGGTTCCAAGCAATTCTCCAGTGGCTGCTGAGCTGCTGCTTCATCCTGGTGCCCCTGAAGAACTTGGAGCATCACAGAAGCAGATATAAATAAATAGATAATTTCCTTTACACAAGGCCGGGTGCTGGATGTGCTGTATTGGTCATGTCCCTCTCCTGCACAGAGCAGTCAACCAAGCACAGAAAGGAGATAAGAACATTTGTTCGCACAAGGAACACGGAAAGGATGGAAAACAAGTTTGCAGTTGTGTTCTGTGCAAGGTCGATTATAATGCCTGTGACTATTTTTAAGCCTGAGAAATGAAGGGCTGCCAGCTGCAGCCAGCCCTTGAGGGAAGGTGCCTTGTGTTCTGGAGCACTGTCAGGTGAACCAGAGCAGACACTTGTCACCCGGCAGCCAGCACGGGGACATCAGTGACACCACCCTCCCCATCCCTGTCCTCGGTGGGAGCCCAGCTGCAGGCACTGTCCTGGCAGGGGCACCACGCAGCCGCTACTGGGGTGACACCAACATTCACAGGGACAATGTGACTGCAGAAAACCTTCCCAAAGATACTGCTGGAGGGGAAACACAGTCTCTGGGTCTAGCGTGGCTGCTTGGGAGTGGAGGGAGCAGGAGCCTGGGCTGGTGCTTTTGTAGTTAGTTAATTCATTTAATTAGTTGATTCATTTCTCATTGTTTTGTCCTACCTGGATGGAGCATAGCTGTGAGTGCTGCACCCTTGGAGAAGGATTTGCCATGGACCAGCCCCAAGGGAGGCCCATCTGCTGTGCCACTTCCATCAAAGAGTCTGACAGTGGTGGGGCAGAGGATCCCACAGCCCCGGGCTCCAGCTGGTTGCCTCCCGCAGTATGCGCTTCCTCACCGGGCACTGAGCTCAATCCATGGGCACTGGGATATTAGGCAGGGTGTTTCCAAGCAGAGGAGCAATAATGGTCTCTGCTTCACAGCAGAGAATTTCCACTCTGCAATGACACGCGGAGAAGAAGAATTAATTTACTTTTTCTCTGGTTCAGCACTAGTGATTGCATTCCACCTTTTGGGCTCCTGCCTCCACTCCCATTGCTTGAAAAACTAATGAATTTACACTGATCACTCGTCTGTGCTGTGTCTTCTACTTTTATTTTATTCTCATTTTAGCTTCTTATCTTTCTTCACACTCTTTTAACTTCAGTGAATGGTTTCATCCTTTCTAAGTGAGGCTCTGTGCTTCTCATAGGCTCTTTCTTATCTCTGTGGGCACTAAAAGGAATCACCCACTTTGTTCTATAGCTGGATGCCTCACAGTCCTCTTGGAGAAATGGGATGGAATTCACTGAGAATAATATCTGGTTAATTAGTTGGTAAAAAACCCAGCAGTTGAAGTCTGAGCTGAGGATGACGCCTGTGGACCATTCTCAGCAGTGTGGCTCCTCCATCCTCCAGGCTCCCACGCCAGGACACAGGAGGTGGGAGATGCCGATAGATGCCATGTGGGATCCAGGCACAGGCAGCAAGTGAAGCCACACACATGTGGAGACACAAAATGGATTTACTCTCGTAGTAAATGAGTAGCCATGTGAGTGGAGGTGGAGGGGCTGGGGGAGCACCACCACATACCCCAGTGGACCTGTGAGCACAAGGGGGCTGCTGGCTCCTGCCATTACCTGTGATGGTGCCAGTATGGCTTCTGCAAAGCAAAAACCAAAAATAGACCTGAACCAAGTTTTATTTATTTCCAGATTTATGCAGGTGTGACAGCTTTTGCTCTCTGGCTCTGCATTAACCTGCATAGTCTGGGAACAGGAAGTCATGCCCAAACAATTACGATGATAAAATTTCTGACTGAACTCATGGGATTATGAGACTCTACTTCTTTTCCACCATTTGCTGGGTAACGTGCTCTCCTGGCCCAGCTTAAGTTTATTCTTGAATTACCAAAACCACATAACATAATGCAGAAGAGCTCAGCGCTCTTAGATGAACAAGGACATTCTTCCTGGCAAGGTATTTCAGCAGTGCAGGAAATCAAACATGCAAAAGGTTAAGGCTACTATTAATAAATTAAAAAAAAAAAAAACAAAACCCCCAAAAAGTCCCAACCAAGACACATAGTGTTGAAAAAAATGCAACACTCATAGCCTGGGGAGCCACTGATTTTGTCCTCAAGATGACTAAAGCCGGGGTGTCTGAAATATCACAGAGAATTTTCACATTTCCTTTCACAAGTAAAGCCAGAAGTCGTTTCTTATTATCATAAAATCACAGAATGGTTTGGGTTGGAAGGGACCTTCAAGCTCACCCACTCCCATCACCCTGCCATGGGCAGGAACACTTTCCACTAGACCAGGTTCCTCCAAGCCCTGTTCAACCTGGCCTTGGACACTTCCAGGGATCCAGGGGCAGCCACAGCTGCTCTGGGCAACATGTGCCAGGGCCTAAGCACCCTCACAAGGAAGAATTTCTTTCCAATAGCCCTAATCTAATCCTGCCCTCTGGCAGTGAGAAGCCGTTTCCCCTTGTCCTGGCACTCCAGGCCCTTGTCCAAAGTCCCTCTCCAGCTCTCTTGGAGCCCCTTGAGGCACTGGCTCTTAAGATCTCCCCAGAGCCTTCTCTTCTCCAGCCTGAACACCCCCAGCTCTCCCAGCCTGTCTTCAGAGCAGAGGGGCTCCAGCCCTTGGAGCATTTCCATGGTCTCCTCTGGACTTGCTTGAGCAGCTCCACATCTTTCTGATGTTGGTCCCAAGAACTGGAGGCAGCTCTGCAGGTGGGGTCTCACCTGAGCAGGGCAGAGGGGCAGAATCCCCCCCTTCCCTGCTTCCCACACTGTGTGATCAGCCCAGGACTTGGGGGGGTTTCTGGGTTCGCAGCACATATGGCACTCACCCACCAGCACCCCCAGGTCCTTTTCCCCACAGCTGCTCCATGATATTTTGCACTGACACTCATTGGGAGGGTGTGTCATTGGAGTGCCCTGCTTGATCTTCAGCACACCGTGTGCTCAGCTGTCCCATTGCCTTCAGAAATGCCCCGCTATGCTCCCTGCCTTGCAACCCATTTTGGAGAAACCCAGTGAGCTGAAGGGCAGACTAGCAGGCAGATTCAGGTTGTTTTTCTTTGCTAGCTGGACATACAGATACAGGAAATATTAAGAGACCTTGAAAAGGAAAAGTGCTTCCCTTTGAATTGCTAAACCAATGGCATGGCTAAGAATAGCCTCTGAAGAGAAAAGGAAGATGAACGACATGAGGCATTCAGCACCTTTTCTTACTGTGCAATAGTCTTGAAATTTAACAAGTGAAATACCAAGGCGTGTGCAGGCAAAGGGGAAAATTTGTCCAAAGAGGACATTTGGAGGAGTGTGCTGTTATGTAAAGCGAGCCAGGGAAAGGTTAGCAAATACCACTGCTTCCCTGGGGAGCCCTTCTCTTGCCAGAGTCATTAGTGCATAGGCAGAACCTCTATACTAATTCTCTAGGTCATAAGCAAATTAAGACAGAAAAGCTGATCTGCTCTCAGTCACATTAGGCACAGGAAACCAGCTCACCTGTCCAGCAGCTACTGGTTTCCAGAAAGGTTAGGGCTGGAATATCAAAAAGTCTTGTCATTAAACCAAGTCCATTTTCCTCTCAGCTCAGCCAAACTGGGCATGGAGCTCTGGGACAGGGCTGCAGGATTATGGATGCTCTTGGGTGAGAGCATGGCATGGGGAGAATGATTCCCCCAGGACTTCCACCAGTGCCACTTCATCCCTTCAAGGAAATCCGTGGCCATGGTGTTGCAGCTATGCTCCATGTCCAGAGGCTCTGCGGGTGCGGCCCCACAGGGAGGGCTTGGGTTCAGCCAGCTCATGCTCACCTCAGAGGCTTGATGCCATCTTCTTGCACTAGTGTACCTTGTGATTTGGAAAGGGACAGACCAGGGAAATGTTGCTCATGGGATGTGGGAAATTCCATCTCTAGGTGGGAAGGGATGAGTGAGGGCAGGAAGAAGCAGAGGCTTTGCTGGGAGCAGCCCAAGTGTCTCCCAGCAGGGGCACAGAGAGCTTTTGATAACCTCAATATAAACTGCTCAGTGAGGTTAAAACAACCCACTCATGGGAAGGATTAGGCCCAGGTCTGGAACCACTCCCTCCATGGACATACCACTCTGTGGATGAGTACCCTGGGCACAGCAGATGCTGGGAGAGTGATCTCCTCTACCAGGGCCATTCCATGGGTGCAGAGAGGTTTAGGGTGGATATTAAGTAAAGGCTTTTTCCGCAGAGAGTGATTGAACACTGGAACAGGCTCCCCAGGGAATGATCATGGCCCCAAGGCTGCCAGAGCTCAAGGAGCGTTTGGACAATGCTCTCAAGCACAGGGTGGGATTTTGGGGTTCTCCTGTGCAGGGCCAGGAGCTGATCCATGCAGGTCACTTCCATCTCAGCATATTCTCTGCTTCTGTGATTTCAAACACAAATATTGCCTGCAAAACCTCCAGAGTTACATTTGCAGTGAACAAAAACATCCACCCGCACACAACACAGCATTTCAAATCCTGTGTTTAATCTCAGGTTCCAGTAACAACCTTCTCCCCATCCAATTACTTGTCTTACAATTGACATCAAAATATTAAATTCCTAAGAACTACAGCGCTTTGAAAGTATAACCTACTTTTAAAGCAGACGAGATTTATAGTGGGAGCATTTACTTTCTAGTCCTTGACATTATCAAAGTCACTGATGCCTCATCAGCAGCTCCATAAATGAGGCCTCCAAACAAAATATCTGGTTGGCATCTGTTGGGCACTGTTTGCAGGCTGAGCCCTGCCAATGGCAGCCTAGCAGAAGTCCAGAGCTTTTCCCCAGAGGCTTTGGTGTTGGGTTTGGTCAGGGTGTGATTTCAGCTCAGGAACCCCAGAAAAGGCCTTTGCCATTGCAAGGAAAGGAAGTCAAACAGCCATCCTGGAAGTGCTCTGTCCCTGCAACTGTTTGAGGCCAAGGTGAAGCAATCTGATCTAGTGGAAGGTGTCCACAGTCATGGCAGGGGTAGAATGAGATGAGCTTTAAAGTCACTTCCAACTCAAACCATTCTGGGATTCCATGATCCGTCAGGAGCAACCACAGCAAGTCACAGCTGAGCAAAGAGCAATTTGATAAATACTGCTGTAGCAGGAGTCTTGACCCACAGATATCACCACAAAGTGACTATTCCAGAGGAGGACTTCCCTGTAGGGATCACCCCACTACCCCACAGCCACATCCAGCCCCTTCTGCCTCTCCGGTGCTTCCAGATCTGGTCCTGGCTGAGCCACTCTGGCTGTGTGGCAGGTGACAGCCCTGTCACCGCTCCCTATGACTCTGAAACCACAGGTGACCACAGTGTGTCCTTGGCACCCTTCTGCTGCCACATGCTGCCTCGTGCAGTCAGGTCTATCCTGCACCCCTCTGACCATTGCTGAGTAGCAGAGGCAGCTGCACTGTGGGCTCACTGCTGCCAGCCACTGCTGCCAGAACAGCTCAAATGAAATCTAGGGAATTTTTGCACTAGGCTTCTAGCAGCTTCTAGCACTAGACTTTTGCACTAGGCTTCTAACAGCAGCAGCAGCAGCAGCAGTAACACTGGTGCCTCTGATCTCCACCTCTGCCTGGCCCCAGCCCTCATCATAAATTGCCACACTAACCTACATGGAGAGGCATTAACTTTCACTCCTGAAACAAGGTACAATTAGTTGGACATAAAAGAACACCAAAGTGATGCTAATTACCCTCTAAAAGGTGAATATCATTAAGCCAGAGAAGCAGAAAATTACCTTTGTGGGAGATCTGCTGCAGAGTTTAACTGAACAAGGATGGTAGCTGGATTGGTGCTGAGAGGTTCAGCCCTGCTTCTCCTCCCTTCTTCGAGCTAAACCATGAATCCCTGTGCCATCCAGGCAGGACCCCGGGCCCTGCAGGCAGTCTGCACCCACCCACATCACCCTTTAGTCATGGACTTGGTCTTGAGCCCCCACTGGCACTTCTTTGGGATGAGGGGCAGTGGGTAGGCTGCTGGGCAGCTGCAGCTGCTCTAGCTCAACACCCACAATGAAGAATTTGTCTTTTAACACCAGTTCACAAGCACCTTGCCTGTCCTCTTTTGTTTTTTCCTGGAAACCATCCAGAGTTTTAATTAGCCATTAACTATTGCCTACATATTCAGCAGCATTCAAGGACCCAATTCTACTGGTTTCACATCCCTCCCGCTGGCTCCTATCTCTGCCTCGGGGCACTTTGTTGATCAGTAATTGCTTCCAATAACACATAATTCATCACTGACCAACTCTGCTCCTTGCAGCCTGAGCCAAGATCACAGGATGGTTTGCATTGGAAGGACCTTCAACCTTATCCCATTCCACCCCTGCCATGACAAAGGACAGCTCCAGCTAGACCAGGTTGCTCCAAGCCCTGTCCAACTTGGCCTTGAGCACTTCCAGGAGTGGGGCAGCCACAGCTTCTCTGAGCAGCCTGTGCCGGTGCCTGTTCCAGAGATGGGCAGCAGCCTTCCTGGGAAGCCATGGTTCCTCTGGAGCTTTGCCACCAAACCACCAAGATCCAGCCCCATCCCTGGGGTGTTTGCAATGGTGCTGCTCTGTGCCAGTGCTCCTGCTTTGCAGGTCCCCACCAGATGGGATAGTGACAGCACTCACAAAAGAAACTGGGATTTGCCCCAGGTTTTCTCCCCTGCAGCCCTGAGGAAACCTGTTCATCCGGCAGCACTCCAGCTGCTACACATTCCAAGTGCTTTCTGACTCCAAATCCTTCCCATGCACAGGTTTCTTCTCTGGCTGTTGCACCCAAAGAAACCTGAAGCATCTGTGGAGGAGCTGGAACCCAAACAGGACAACTTCGGGGCTCTGTATGGCTAACACGTGCACAGGGATGTGTCATGAGCAGCCCTCAGCACAAGTGATTTTCAAGGCTGGTCAGCCATGGTGAGTTGATGCTCTCTCCCTTCAGCCACAGCATTGAGCTCAGGGCTGTACCCAGGACAGACCCCCCAGCACAGCCCACTCAGGACTGGAGTTCCCCATGAAAACACTGGAGGTAACAGGGAATTTTATCCAGTGCAAAGCATCCAAGACCTCAAGGAGTTTCTGCTCCCATCTGTTCCGGGCAGGCAGGAAGCACACAGTACTGTGCAGCTCGTGGGACTTTTAATAGTAATTAATCTGTTCTTCTCAAGTCTTGGTGGTAAGGGGTTAGGAAAAGCTGTCTGCCAGGAAGAAACCCACCAGGATGGCTCTGATGTGGCTACAAATGCTCCTGAAAGGAGAAAGATCCATCTCTCCCAAGGGCTGTTGCCTCAAGAGCCTCCTGCTTTCCCTACTGCTCTCTGAAGTTCATACATATAAAATCTTTTTGTTCCCATCAAAGCCACTCCTGGATTTATGCTTATGGGAAAAGCCCATGGAATGTGTTGTGGGAATAGAAGACTTTAAAAAGCAAGTTGAGAAGCAGTGCAGGAAATGCGCTCCCAATAACTGCTGCCGCTACTCTCCCTGCTGTGCAGGACTTGCTGTACCTGCAGCACCAGCTGCTTGTTCCAGCCTGATTTCAGCTCTCTTCATTTACAAGATGCATTATTTACCAGTCTGACATGTACCTCATTTAAAAATCAGATTTATCAGCAAAATAGTAGCACTTGCTATGGTAGCTTCCAAGAGTGTTTTGCTGGGCTAGTGTTGACTTGGCAGATTTCTGCCCAATTCATCCCAAAAGAGTGCTAGCACAGAGCCCTCAGCCCCTTCCCAGCCTGGGGGCTCTGCTCGCAGCTCCACTGGGGTATGGACCACCTTGGACTTTGGACATCCACAGGCAAGCTAAGCAGGAGGAGGCTCATGCCAAGGGAATGGCCTTTGTGGAAGCACAATAAACTTGGTACTGCAAAGAGCCTGGATCCACAACTGCATCCTGTTTGGGCAGCGGGATGCTGACCTCAAGGGACTGCTCTACAGCACTCACAAAGCAGGGTTAACACAGTTTGTGATGTGTGCCAGTGGCAGCAGGTCCTGGTGGAAGGTCCCAGGATGCAACACTGGCCCCAGGGGTGCCATCCTGGTGCTCACTGTTGACAAATCTCTGTGTGGCTGCCTGGGAGAAAGGCTAAAAGAACATCTGAGCACTGGCCACACTCTTATGGAGCTAGGGAGGGTATAAATGTGTACGGGAAGATCCAAAGCTGCATCCTGGAATGCACCACCTGCCCCGTGCCTCGCAAATATCTGAGCTGCCGCTTCCCACACCTGGAAGCAGGGTCTGCCCTGCTCTTTTGGTTCTGCAGCAGTCCAGCAGTGCCTGGTCTGTTGTAGGGAGCTTTGAGGGTAGGAACAGCTTGCTCCAGCTGAACCACACCACAGGAACCGTTCTGGTGCCAAGGAATTTTTAGCAAACAGTGGGAAGTGTCAGTCGCTTTGCAAAGGTGCAACTGTTCTTGGAGTGAAGTGTATCTGAAGCTCCTCAGCAGCTTAAGATACACCCTGGAAAGGGGATACTGGTGGTCAGAGGAGCAATGTCTTTCCCCTGTGGGCTCGCTTCCCAGCTCGCACCCTGCAGCCTGTTCCTCCAGCTCCTGGGACCAGTCACCCCGTTGGGCCATTAGCCAGTGGCAGTTTTGTGTGGGAGCAAACCAAGACCTTCTGAGCACAGCAGCAGAGCCAGAGCCAGGGCCAGGGCCAGTCATGTCTGGGTCACCCATGGTTGAGGGGCCCATGGCCATCTCATCACACCTACGCCTTCTCTCTGCAACACATGTGCGGACACTCACTGCTCCGGGCACTGTGGCCCCTCCTCTGCAGCCAGGAGTAGGAACACGCTGTAAACACACATAAATATTTAATGTTCAGAAAGAGAGTTTTTGCCATGACCCAGATTTCTTTGCCCCTGATGCCCCGCTAGGACCCAAGGGGATTGCATGGGATGGAAGCTCAGACGTGGACATGTGCAGCCCCTCTGTGCCCACAGCAGCCCCCAGCCCAAATCAGCCAGGACGACATATTTTTCCTGCCCACTGTTCCATCCTCGCAGGGCTTATCTTTGAGCCAAGGTGGACACATGCCTGCAGGTGCCACACTACCCACCTGCAATGGGGACAAGCACAAAGTGGGAAGGTGGATGCCCTGCTCTCTGCGAGGCACAGGAGAAGCTGGGATGTTCCAAGCAGAATCAGCCCCTTTCCCACAGCAGACTTCTCCTCTGGGAGAGGTGCCTGGCAAGGGCTTCCCAGTCTCAGGCCCACCTTGCTGCAGCATTGCTTGGCTCCTTTCCACACCTGCTCAGGCCAGGGGCTGGTTGACCTCCCTGGGAGCACCCACTGGCACCGGCAGGGCTCACTGCTTGTCCCCAGCTCCCGCTCCAGCTCACAGCAGAGTTGCATCCTCCAAAGGCAGCCCTGCCTTATCAATAATAAAAGGCAATTTCCTCAGAGAGAGCCAGGAGATTACTCAGCTCTTCGTGTGCCTCATCTGCTGCTGACAGGATGGGAAGGACTTTAATAAGATGAGATTTGACAGTAACACAAAACAACAACAGCATTAAGGGAAGAATAGTGGCAAAGGCAGATGTCAAAAACCTCATGTTCCCTAACCAACAACAAGAAATCAGAACTGTCAGGCATGAGCAGAGACTGAAAGGGAGGGCAGGACTGCAGCAGGGAGCCAGGTACCACTGCCCGTGGGGCATCCTGGCCACTGTGGGATCTCAGCTTTGGGATGTGGACACAGGGAAGATGAGAGGTGTTACCCTAGCCAGCTCAGCAATTTGCCAGTTCCACAGCCACAGAGCCCAGGGGAGGGAGAGGCACCACTGTGCACAAGGCAAGTAACCTTGCACATCCGTCAGGGCAGGACCTAGTGCCATGAGCCCACAGCAGGCACAGGGTAGGGGGGGAGCTGGTCATGGCTGCTTACAGGGCTGGCTGCAGAGGGGGATGGAGCCAGGCCAGATGCTGCTGCTTCAGTCTCTATGAAAACAAGCCAGAGGATGTCTGACATTGTTAGATGAAATGTATCCAGAGGAGCCAGGCTTCATGCGGTTGTGCTGGCTCAACAACCAAGGATCTGCGGCCCAGGATTGGATTCAGGCACCTGCTGTGGAGAGGGGACCACCATTCCCCCCAGGGACAGCTCTGGTGACACCAGGGGAAGAGGGAACGTGTTTTAGCTGGCAGAGCTGGCAGCCCTTGGACTTCAGCACAGTTGTGAGAGCTGAGCAGGGTGCAGCAACTGTCCTGGAGCTGGTAGGTAGTCTCCAGAGGCCCCCCAAAATCCAGGAGCAGGGAGATCTGTCACTGCTGATACCGCAGTACAGCAGGGCTCAAGCCGCTGAGAGATCTGCACAGATGAGGCTGGCCTGATCTTCCCTTAACAAGGGCTGGATTTATGGGTGTTTATGTGTCCTCCACATGTCATTCGAGCCCCTGCTCAGTGATTCAGTTTTGCCCACCAAAGTTCAAATCCCATCAATGGAGCTGCCATGGAGAGACCTGCCCAGCACAACCAAAGCTCACAGGTCCTCTCCAGAGAGTCAGCAAGCGGCACCTCTCCAGTCTGTGGGAATGCTGGTGTCAAGCACGCAGAGTGTGGCATGGCCCAGATGGGACCTCATTAAGAGTCTGTTATGCCTCAATACTTAAAACAGAAAAATGAGGGTGAGAAAGAGAGAGGTACCAGTGAATGAGGATCTGATCCCCTTTCGAATATGGGCTTTGTGTTATGAACCACTTGAATACATGAATACAAGAATCAGAACCATGCCCCATTGTGGGGACCTGCCCAGGGGAGGCAGCACTACCAGAGCATTTCAATGCACTACTGGGCTCTGCTGAGTGGAGGATTCCCATTAATCAGAAATGCTTCCATCCCATTCCCTCACACAGACCTTCTCCTCCAGAGAGGTTGTCCCTGACTCTCACTAAGGATCTCATGGATCCCCCAGAGTAGGAATGAGGGTCTGACCGAACAGCAGGGTGGGTGCTGCAGGCAGATGCTCAGTGTAAGGGTCTGGGGGGACCCTGCATAAAGCCTGTAATCCCCATCACGAAGCCACACAGGAACAACACATCCTGCTGTCTGTCTAAGGTTCCCCTTTCCACATGGAGCAAACAACTGCGCAAACTTCTCTCCCTTCTGGAGCCAGGCCCCTGCAGAGCCTGACACTCATCTCTCCATCCAGGCTGGATGCTCTTGCTTTCCTTCAGGCACTTGGTTTAGCATAAGTCACTGCCGGGTCATGACACCCATTATACAACCCACTCATGAATTTTGCAGCAGCTACTGGCCAGGCAGGTGCTGCATTGGGAAGCAGCAGAAAGAAAACCTCTCCAGAAAGTCACTGGCAGAGCCCCAGCCCAGCACTGCCAAGGAGCTGCAGACCTCTGCAGCTGTGGGCAGTGCCAACAAAGGGAGAAAGAACACCACATGCAAGAGTGACATCCCCCTTGGAAAGACACCAAGAGCCACTCACTGTCAGAAGCACTGTCCTGAGGTTGAAGAGCGTGGACAGGGACACCAGAGCTCTGGAAGCAGAGGCTCAGCCAAAACTTCTTCTCTGGATCTCGCCATGTCAGAGCAACCAAGGGAGAGAGGGCACCTCCTGTGCTATCCAGGCTCCTAGAGCTGCTGCCAGTCAATAAAAACCAGTGAAGGGTTCGATAATGTGTATGTCTCGACCGACAAACAAACAGGACTTAATGAAACCTTTATTTTAAAAATACGGTTTTTAATTTAAATGCAAATTGGGTGCTGCATTGGCTTTAGGTCACTTGCACGGACACACTGTGTAATTAGCAGGGATAAGGCTCAGGAAGCAACAGCACAAATGGTTGGCCTTTTCCTGGGCATTTATTTTAATTAAAATTTTTCAGGACAGGATCAGTCCTGCTCTACAGAACAGCTCTTCACCCCAGTTCAGCCAGACCATTCCCAAGCCATGTATGCTGCCAGGGATACTCTCAGCAGGCTGTTTGCTATTAATGGAGCAGGGCACATTTATTTCTGCATCCCAAAATCCCCTTTGGCAAGTCACAAATCACAGCCCTCTGCTCAATAGAAGCTCTTGCAACATCCAGCATCAGGCAAATGGTGTAAGTGATAAATCTGTGCAAGGACAGCAGAGATGTTTCCAGCTGCTGGGGCAAATTACATTGATAAATCTTCAGAAGACATATTAAACCTAACATGAAATCAAACCTTCCAAGTGATGAGCAGAGCAGTTATCCTGTGTTACATGCAAGTCATGCACACGAAGATCTTGTTCAGAGAAGATCTGCCTTTGCAAAAGAGATGAGCTGGAATGAGAGCCCTGATCCGAGAGAGATGACCCGGAATCCAGAGCCCTGAAATAAGAGAAATGAGAGCTCTGATCTCTGCTTAGGGCTCCAGGAACAGAGCTTTAACCCTTCCCTCAGACCAGCTCTGCTTCGTGTGAGAGAAATCCTGACACAAAACATCACCAGGAGATGGAGGGGGCAGAGCAGGAGCGACCCTGCAGCTACCCAGCTGTCAGTAACTGCTCAGGGTTCAATCAGTGCATGTGCATCATGAAGCAGATCAATGGCAACTCATTGGGAGAAAATGAGATAAACAGTAGCCTTAATAGCGCTCCATTGCTCTCCAAATAGCAACCCCAGACAGGGCTGCCTCTGGGCACAGCAGGAAAAGGCCCTTGGATTAAAGGACACACTCTGAGGTTGTCCCTTCTCTGCTGTGCTGTGTTTCAGCCCATTTTCATCCTGGTCAGCTCAGAGCAGATCCAGAACCAGCCAAATCAGACATGGAAAGGAGAAGCACTGGGTGGAAGCCCAGGGCCTGGTGTGTGTGCCCGGTCTCCAGGGGGCTGTTCCCTTCCTCCCTCAGTGTCCATAACCGGGAGGGCATGAGCTCACCCATCCTCCTAAAGGTTGGAAATGCCATCTACAATGCACAGCAGGAGCTAACCACCCGTTTTCTCACCTGCACAAGCCCAGGTGAACAGTCACAGCACTTTCACATGCCCATCGCCGCCTGCAACAGCGGACATCCCTGTGTGATCTCTGCCATTGTCTGCTCTGTGCTGTTGGGACTTGGTGATCCTACACCACCAATGTCTGGCTGGAGGCAGCTGAACCTCTCGGGTGGTGATCTCCACTGCTGGTGCTCCCAGTGAGCCACTTCAGGGCGAAAGCCATACAAATTAGGATTTGGAGTTTATTTGTTCCCCTCTACTTCTGTCTTTCTATGAATACATGGGTTCATTCTGAAAAAGAGCCCCATGTATCTTCCAGCTTCCTTTGTGCAGGGAACAGCAGCCTGGATTTCAGGAAGCTCCCAGTGCAGGTGACAGCCATGGCTGCTTTGGGATTGGAGTCCAAACTCCCCAGTGCTGGGGGTCCCATGGACTCAAGGACTTGTCTTCTCCTTCAATCTCAGCTATTTGCTTATTGCCTCACTAGGTCAAGACCTGAGGGACTTGGGGCTCAATTTGGCAGAAGGTAAAGCTATTAACCCACAAATGAGGGGATAATTTTTCCAAGCAGGAGTCTGGAGGAATCCCAGGGACACACAGGACTGCTCTCAGAGGGGGCTGCACCCAGCCCCCTGCCCCTGCTCACCTCCCCATGTCACACATACCTGCCCACCACACCATGCTCATCGGCTCCATCGCTCCACGGTGCCCAGGCTCGTGCTCAGGGCACTAGCCATTACTCCCGAGCCTGGAGACTCATCCAAAGGGAACACAAACTCCTGCAGGAGGGAAGGAGGGGAGGAGAACCTGGCAGGCAGGAGGGAAGGTGCTTTAATGAAGCATCCAGTACTAAACCACTGAAGGATTAAAGTGAGGAAGGACTAGGATCCTCCACAAAAATTCAGTCATTAGTGAAGCCTGAGGGTAAATGCAATTGTTTTCTGTGTTTTCCTGTCTTTGATGACCCAGTTTTTTACTCTCATCAGCACCAGGCTTGTGTTAATTTTCAAATATGCTTGGGTAACTGAGAACATTAACTATTCATGATCTTATCTGCAATAGCTGTTGGCTCTGACACTGTGCCAGAGAGAGCTGAACTTGCCAGGGAAGGCAGTAGCCGGTTCTTCCTGAGCATCTTGTTGAAATGATCACGGGGTGTGGTTCTGCAACACTCCTGGATAAATCAAGGCTTGTGGGGCAGGTTAGGATCATTGAGGCCATTCTCCCACAATTGAGGTGGCTTGCAAATACTTAAGAGCACACAAAAAGCTGGGATCTGGGAAATGCTGTGGACACAGAATTCTTCAGCTGCAGGGAAACCCCAGTATGGTTTATAAATACGAGGGAAGCCTCCAGAGGTGGCAGGTGACTGCTGTCTCCTGCCCAGCCAGGTACTGTCCTAGTCCAGGCAGAGGCTGGAGGAATCCCTGGTTATCAGGAATGTGAGCAGATAAATCACAGAATCATGGAATGTTTCAAGTTGGAAAGGATTTAAAAGCTCACTTCATTCCACCCTCTGCCCATGGGCAGGGACATCTTCCAGTGCACCAGGTTGCTCCAAGCCCCATCCAACCTGGCCTTGGACACTTCCAGGGATGGGACAGCCAGAGCTGCTCTGGGAAATCTGTGCCAGGGCCTCAGCACCCTTACAGGGAAGAATTTCTTCATAGTATCTAATCTAAGCCTTCCCTCATCAGCTTAAGGTCTTTCCCCCTTGCCCTGTCACTACATGCCCTTGTACAAAGTCCCTCTCCAGAACAAACACGGAAGTCAGTGTGTCTAAGGTGGCGGGAACAATGCACACGCAGCTCTTGAGAGCCCATTCCCTGGGTGTAAATATCTCTGTCAGCAAGAGCACGGGATGAAGCAGATGCAGGAGCTCAAATTAACCTGGGAAAAGCTACAGAGTGCTGAGACCTGAGAACAGGTGCAAGAGTGAAGAACACAGGACAGAGCACAGGAGAACAAAGGTGATTAATTATCAGAACATCAACCAGCAGAAGAACGCGGCAAGAGAATTATTCAAAGGAATAAAAAACTCACAACGGTTTTCAGGAGGTATGGAGCTGGCAGCACCTCCCACAGTCGGTGTGTGGGGCATACTCCCACCAACTTGCACTGAATGTTTGTTGTTGGAAAGAAAATCTCCTTTTCAGAGGATCCAAAGTGCATGAGGGCAGCATTGGAATAGCAGGAGAAAACTGTGGGGTGAACAGTGATGTGCAAGGCTCCTGGCCCAGAGTCAACAGCACCATGGAGAAACCACCCCCACAATCTTCCAAAAAGGGTCCAGGTGCTTCCCGCACAAAAACTGAAATGAGAACCACAGAATCAGAGAATTGTTGAGATGGAAACACCCTCTGGAGATCACCTTGTCCAATTCTCAGAGTCCCAGGAACATGTCCAGTTGGCAAATTGAATCAATTCTTTTCCCTCTATGAAAATTAAAATACCATAGAAAAAATATAATCATACAATCTGCAAACTAACAGAGTTACACTGAATGCTCAATGTATCCAGCGTTTTATTGATTGGACATATGTTACAATAGACAAACATATATTACATATGCTATACAAAATATACATTCTAATGTGAAAAAAATATAAATAGACACTAGGAAATAGCAAGAGGGAACAGGAGCAGCTTTGCTCTTGCTGCCCTCTGAACCCTCAGCTCCTGTACCAGTAGTGCTTTGGCATTGATTGAGGAAAATTGTTTGTTTTTATGGAAAAAAGGAAGACCACTCTGTCCCCTCTACACACCTGGACCAACAGGGATAGAAGACACACGTGATTTTTTTCTCCAGGTCTACCAAAGAAGTTTTTCCACAGTGCAGCAAGATGTCACCTACTTAAAGCATCAGCTATTTACAACCAGCTTATGGACTTTAAATGCTCATGGAAGGATGTAAGAGTCTTCATTCAGGATGGCAGCTTTTATAGGTGACTCTCTCACAGAAATCGGAGCAGCTTTAGCTGCAGTCTCTGACAGCCAACACAGTCCTGGTGCAGACAGCAGTGATTTTAAAGCCCTGGTCCAGGCCAAGCAGGTCTAACCTACTAAACGGGAATTCCCTTGCTCCAGGGAGTTGGACCCCAACTACTCCCAGAGTCTGGACACCCCCATCTGGACTGTGACAGATCTGGATGAGCTCAGCTCCTCTGAAGAGAGAGGGGAGTGAAAGAAAAAGGAACAAGTGTTTGCCAAAAGATGATGGGAGACAGAGCAGCAGCAGGAGGGAAGCTGTTTTCCTACTCCTGGCAATCACACATGCCAGCAACTCCCTGTCTCTGTAGCGTGAGTGGCTGGCTGAGAGCAGCCCAAAAGAATGAGGCTTTGCTGCTGCTGTAGTTTCATGACAGGACCTTTCTCATCTGGATTTAAATTGACAGTGGTGGGTGCCTGCAGCCAGGATCACTTTGGATTCAGAGTAAGCACTGTGTCTTAAATGCTCTCTGGGAAGGAAACGTCTGAAGGAAATACAAACAGGAAGAAATGAACTTCAGATTTTTTTTTTTTTAAATTGTATTAAAACATTTCACCTGTCAGGATCCAAAAATTCACTTGTCCAAAATCAAAAAAAAGAGAGAATCCTGTGTTTCTCTCTACTTTACCCAAAGGTCAAGGACAACTGGATCCTCTTCCCACTAAAGCTGCTGGCTATCAAAGCTCCTACACTGGCTTTGAGAGCATGGGAAGAGTGCTTGAAAATACTTGCTCATTTGCAACAGATCTGACTATCATTCATGTGCAAAGAGCCGTGGGAAAAGCATCATTATTCCCAGAGTTTCCTCACTCATTTACTCAAATACTTCACTACAGTCTCTAAATTCAGCTGTCATTCTGCACAACTACACCTGACACTTGAGTCACAAACCCTTCAGTCCAGGAATGGATCAATGGGAATTCTCACATACCTTCACTGAACTGGGCCAAAAAGAGGTTACTCCCTTTAAAAAAATACCACAGAGATGATTTTATTTGGGTACAAATCCTAGAGCTCCAAAGCAGGCAGCAGTGACCAGGAAGGAAGCACCTGACTCAAAAGGTGTGAGCACTGAGCGCAACTTACCCACTGAAAACCCATCCCTGAGGAATCTTTTAACCCCTTCTACAAAAAGGGGTATTTTATCAAAAGAAAGAATTTTTCAGGAAGTCTTTATAAATGTCATTGTTCTTCCTCATTTTGTCAGGCACATCTCACTGGAGCTATCAAGTCTGAGCTTCCTCTGTCTCAGCAAGATTTTCAGTAGTGAGGGGTTCCCTGTACTGTATAATTTCTCACCTGTCAAATATTTAAACATTTTGGCCACACTAAGGTTTAGAGAACTCTTAGTTCAACAATTTAGCCTGATAGTTTACAACAGAGAAAAACAAGTGTTTTAAAGTCCATATGCCTTTGGCTATGCAGAAGAAACAGAAAATCCACAGTACAGTTCACTAAGTATTTATCAAGTGCTCTCCCAATTTACCTCACGCTTTTCATCACCACATTCTTTTTAAAAATTCACTTAACTGTCAGCTAGGAAAAATATGGAGACCCTCTCAACATACACAATATGAAGGTGTTTTTTAAAGACAAAAGCTTAGATAAACCTTGAAATTCTGCTAGTATCATGAAATGGATCAGCTTGCAGCCCAGTCAGCCAGGCACACAGTTGTAGGCAACAATGAAATTCATCAATATCACAGTTCTACCACATATCTATAAGTAAACGCACTTCTTTCCAAAATGAAGACAGCTATTCCCCCACAAACAAGCTTTCGGTCCCCTCAAGCCCCACCATATGGCTTGATATGCAGCTGTCAAGACTAACAGTATGATACATACTTTGGCATAATAAAAAATAATTTACATTACAGCCAACACATTTATATGCTTAGTGTATACAAAATATTTATAAATGCAAATTTATTTACAACTAGAGTCCATTATTCATAGGAGAAAACAAGCCCCAGACTTAAACTGGTAACAGACACCTGCCAACAGTCTAAGGAAGGAAAAGCTGGCCAAGGGTTTTACACTTACAGTTCCTGGGGAATTCCATGAGGAGGCCCTGATGGTTTGTTTCCAAGCCAGCAAAGCACTGTGAAATAGCTACATCCATTCTTGAGAGCTTTTCAAAGCATGCACCACCAAAAAGGCTGCTTCCAGCATCACGCAATTCATGTTTTAATGCAATTTCTGTAGATGGCACTAATTATCCACGTATTCTCTGGTGCACATTCCCATTTTCCAACGGAGAAATCACAGAAAAAAGGGCATGTGCCTCCTCCTCCAGACCAGAGTCTGGCTGTTTAGTAACTGCGGACACATACATGAGCATCTTTGGCTTTGGGGTTAGTCCTGAGGTAGTAAACACAGTCAGTCAATCTGGATTTGCTTTCAAGGCTCTTTAAGTGTCTTATGTGGTTTCACTGTGGTCATGAATGTTCCGTGTCCTGTTATAATCAAAATTCTGCTCTCGTAGCCTGGGGCAGGGTCTGGGTGACACCTGGTCCTGGTCACTCTCAGCAATACCGTCGCTCAGGAGTGGCTGCGGGGCCTCATGGGCCAATGGATGGTGAAGGAATTGTGGGTGAGAGCAAGCCAGGTCTTTGCTGCCTCCCCACAGAGGAACCTGGAGGGGCTCTGAGGGAGAAAAATTAGAAGATGAACAGGAGCAAGTTCATAGAATCAAGGAATATCCTAAGCTGGAATGGACCCTCAAGGATCACTGAGTCCAACTCCTGGCCCTGCACAGACACCCCAACAAATTCCACCCTGTGCCTGAGAGTGTCGTCCAAACACCCTTTGAGCTCTGGCAGCCTTGGGGTCAGGACCATTCCCTGGGGAGCCTGTTCAGTGCCTGACCACCCTCTGGAGGAAGAACTTTCTCCTGATACCCAGCCCAAACCTCCCCTGACACAGCTCCAGCTGTTCCCTTGGGTGCTGTCACACCTCACAGAGAGCAGAGATCAACCACACTCAGATTTTAAACAGATTTAAGCTCTATGGCAATAACTTGGCAATAACAATCATTCTGAGCTGACTTTCTCTGGTTTTGAGAGTATGTTCTACTGGATGCTCTCCTTTTCTAGCAATCTCTTCCAGTAACCAGTAACACACACAGCTTTGATGTGAATTTTTAAAAAGGTGATATGGAAGAAAGTCAACAGAAAAACAAACAATTTAGGGAGTTCTTTGAAATTCAGGCCAGCTCAAACAGAAAGCCCATCTGGATTTCTTAACGTGAAGCTCCAACTTTTGGTTAATAGATGTCCTTGAAATATAAGCAAAGGCTCACATTCCACAATTTTAAACCACAAATTAAGAAATTCCATCCTTTAACATCACCCTCTTTAATCTTGGGTACTGGATGCAAGCTGTTGTTTGTTTGCTGATGCAACAAGGGCATTTGAAGAACAAGTGATTAATAAACATGAGTTGCTCCACAAACAATTGGCACTTGAAGGATTAGCTGTGTGTCAACAGTGAAGGGCAGCAAAATGAAAGCCAAAGTTATCAGGGAATACAAAGCAACAAAAGGAAAAGTGGACACTCACCATTAATCTGCTGGCAGGAGATTTTCTTATCACTTTTTTTGTCACGGTTGGTAAGGAAGACAGGCATGTCTCTGTCTACTATGAGATTATTCAGAGCGCTGGTTTCATTCTGGGTGCGTGCTGTACACGTTTCCTTGGGCATCTGCACCATGAGATTTGGGAGTGTTTGATCCAGGGAGTCCTCCTCGGTGATGAAAGCATAGGGACAGTACTCTCGGGCCCGCGAGTAGATGTTGGTATTGTCATAACAATCTGGGCAGATCACTAATGGTGCTGCACCACCTGATGAACACAATGGAAAAATAATATACTTTCAAAAAGGATGAGGATGCCACATTTCCATAGGCTTTATGTCCCGGTATGACCATTTAGTACAGCAGCACAATCTGAAGGGCCTTTATACAGTTAAGGGAGTAACAGAGTACTTGGCCTGAGATGCCACATGAGAAACTTTACAGATTCTCACCACCCAAATTCTCCACAGCAGTGCCCTTCTGAAGTTGACCAGGGGAACCATGGACATGTTCCCCTATTTCATGGGCAAAAGAGCTCCATGCAGCTCCAGCCAGCTTGGGCACCAGGCTGAAACAGCCTTGGGATCAAACCAGGGTATCTGCCCACATCCATCTTGGATCTGACTTGTCCCTGCATGCCCACACACCTCAGAGCTGATGATAAACTCGTCACTGAGATGTGCTGTTTCTCAACTCCTTCCTGATACAGACTCTAGTGCAGTGGGATTGGATTGGAGGGATCATGGACAGGTGTGAAAAACTCACACTGAGGATCAATTTTCAGCCAGCCTATATAATGAGTGATGAGTCCTCAGCATTCTGATGGCAAAAAAAGCATCTCTGTAAGCTCAATGACACAAACATCCAGCAAAGTGTCCAAACAAGGTAGGGAAATAGTGCAGACCCCTTAGTTACAATTTCAACAAGCCAAGCAGATGTCTGACAGAGGCAGGAATTTTATACCAAGGATAGGAGGCACAGCTAGTCATCTTACAAGCAAATTCTATTTCCACGTCTTCTGCCTGGGCTCTTGAGATGCCAAAGGAAAGAAACAGGATGAAGATCTACCTTGACACTTAAGCTGTGAGGATTAGACTGCATTGGTATCCTGCTGAGGCACTGGTAACACACCTGAGGGCTTTGCTTACCATCTGTGCCTTTGTGCATGTAGCTGCCAGCTGGAGGCATCAGCTGCTGATGGCTCCCTGCCTCCAAGTTACTGTAGCCTTCCTGAGGTTCAGACAGTGTTCCTTGGGAGGACAGGTAGCTGGGAATGTCAGCAGGTAGGTTCATCTCCTCTGTAAGGCAGAATTAACATTGGCAACATTAAACAGTGTGAATATTTCAAGGTATTACCAGCACTATTCCCCACACTAACAAGAATATCCAGAATTTCAACTCACATGTAGGTATCTTTTTTCTACCTCAGTAATTATGAATCCAGATGGCCAGTTCAAAGCTGACAGGACCAGAAAGAAAATTTACACCTATTATTTCAGGTCCTGTAAATATTTCTAAGTTTATTCAAATATTTACTTTCGAACTTTAGTGTTTTCCCTCAATGTAGGACAAATCTAATGTATATGGAATAGAAGTAGCACACTTCTGGTATTTAAAAGAACCTCTAAGTGGAGGAATTTGAGCAAATCCCTGACAGGATTTTTGAAGGAAATCTTCAGTTCTTTAATCTTATCCATTTGTAATGAATCCAGAAATTTCAAGTGTTTTTTATTAAAAACAGGACTAGAGACTGGTGATTTTGCACTTTACCGGTGTTAGTGATGCTGTAATCTTCATTCTTCCTCCTCATGTGGTAGATGACAATAACCCACACTAAGGATGTTCCCACCACACAACACACGACAACGATAATCACGATCCCTACTGTTGTCCAGCCGTCCTCCTCATGCACAATGCCACTCTGGGAAGAATCACAGCTAGTGGAAGCCAGGACATTTAGGTAAATATGGCCACGCTCAGTGCCCAGTGTGTTGGACATGATGCACGTATACTTCCCAGCATCCTCCAGTCCCGCATCCACGATGATGAGGAGCTGATTTGCTGCAGCGAAGAAATGCCGCTCGGTGACTATCAAAGGACCGTCGTCCTTAGTCCAGTTGAGGCGAGGGGCAGGACTGCCACCAGCTATGCACTGTAGGACAGCAGTTTCACCTCGGGTCACTGTCCTGTCCTCCAGGGGTCTCATGAAGGAAGGAGTTTCTGGGACAAAAAGCAAAATTGTAAGATAACTTCAAAGAATCGTGGAATTGTATTAATGATTTGGGTTGAAAGGGACCTTCAAGATCATCCTGTCCAACCCCCTGACATAGACAAGGACACCTTCCACTAGACCAGTCTGCTGCAAGCCCTGTCCAACCTGGCATTGAGCACTTCCAGAGATGGGGCAGCCACAGCTGCTCCGGGAAACCTGTGCCAGTCTGATTCTGTATTTGGCCATAACGTTAAAAGTCAGTGTCTTCAAAAAATGCTGCACTCTGGAAGGAACTGAGCTTCCATTATTACTCAGCACAGTTCACAGTTCAGGATGGGTCAGCTTGGAAGGACCATGGTGGGTCATCTGGTCCCACCTTCCTGCTCCGGCACAGTCATCCCAGAGCACATAGCACAGGACTGCATCCAGATGGTTCTGGAACATCTCCAGTGAGGGAGACTCCACACCCTCCTCTCTATACAGCCTGCTCCCACGCAAGAATGTGAGAAGTTCTTCCTCACATTCGTGTAGAACTTGCTGTGCATCAGTTTCTGCCCATGGTCTCTTTTCCCATTGCTGAGCACCACCGAGCACAGCCAGGTCCATCCTCTGACCTCTCCCTGCAGACACAGACAGGCATTGATGAGGGCCCCTCTCAGCCATCTTTTTTCAAGGTCGAATAGCCTCAGTTCCCTCAGCCTTTCATAGAATCATGGAATAATTTAGGTTGGAAAAGGCCTCTAAGATTACCAAGTCCAACCATTCACCATTTCCTTTTAAGAGTGATGTTCCAGTCCCTTCATCATCTCTGTAGCCTCTGCTGGACTTGCTCCAGGAGCTGTGCATCCTGGAGCCCAGAACAGGACACAGCACTCCAGATGTGCCTCACTAGGCCTGAGGAGAGAGGCAGGATCACCTCCCTGACCTGCTGGTAATGCTCTTCTCCTCATGCATACCAAGATCCCATTTGGTCTTCTTGGTGGCAAGTTTGTTACAAGCGATAACATTTGCTCTAAGTCAACACAAATAACCGGCCTAATCTATGCTGCTAGACTGAGATATGCCCCTCAGCTCCCTGCAAAGATCACACTAACTCCAACTCCACCGGGCAGCTCTGCAGCTCAGCTTTAAAGCTTCACTATGTAAACATCACACTAAGTGGTGCTCTTTGTATTTTAACTTAATTCTCCAGGATTTCAACTTGCTACTTAGAGCTAAGCTGCGCTTCCACTGCAGGGGTCCATCTGCCAGCACAGGCCAGCCACACTTACCCAGCACAGTCAGGGTGGCATTGGCTGAGAGTCCCCCTGCGATGTTCTGAGCCATGCAGCTGTAGATCCCCATGTCTTCCATCTTCACATTTGCAATGAAGAACACATCATCCTCAGGCATGACATGCATTCTCCTCTCTCTTGCAGCAGGGAAGTCTGTGCCACCATCCTTCTGCCAGGAGATCTGTGGCGGGGGGTGGCCTTCAGCAGCACACTCCAGCCGGGCCATCGCCCCAGTGCGGATAGTGAGATCCATGGGGGTTTTCAGAAAAGAAGGGAGCTCTGGGTGAAAGGGGACATCAATTCAGCGTTTTCAGTACCAGGTAAAACGCAGCAAAAGCTCCACAGCAGAGAGAAAATTTGAAAACACATCTGAAACACTCCAGAAGAATCTGCTCCTCTTTCTTAGGAAGAACTGCACAGACTTCCAGTAGTTATTTCTAAGAGCTTTTCTTCTAAAATTTAAATACAGTATCTACAGTGTTCATAGAATCATGAAATGCTTTGGGTTGAAAGGGACCCTAAAGACAATACATGCCCATGGGCAGGGACACAATCCACTAGACTAGCTGCTCCAAGCCCCATCCAACCTGGCCTTGAACACTTCCAGGGGCGGGGTAGCCACAGCTTCTCTGGGCAACCTGTGTCAGGGCCTCACCACCCCCACAGGGAGAAATTTCTTCCTAATATCCAATACAAACCTACTCTTTTTCAGTTTAAAGCCATTAAGTTAATCTATGATGATGTGAAGAGCAACATTTCTCATGGGAAGAATCCAGGGAAAAGTCTTTACCACATTTTTCTTCCCTGTTAACAGGGAAAGCAAGTTTCTATCTCATCACCTTGGCTCTGAGGTACTGTGGGGATCAGTGGTCTGCTGACTGATGTGAACATTGTCTTTTTACCTACCCTTCCCTCAAAATAAATGGAATCATTATGGCGAAAAATAAAAAAAATACTTCTCACTTTTCAGAATTTTTATCATTTATTTTCAGTTGAGTCTTTCCCAGTTTTACAAACGTGGGAAAGGTGCTGAGTTCTGAGGAGACAGTAGAGGGAGCTTTTTCTTTAAAGAATTCCACCTCCAATTCACTAGATTAACAACTAATTGTCTTCTGATAAAGCACGGGAGATAACTGCCACTTTCAAAAAGTGAACAGAAGTTTTTCATCCACAAAAAGAAAGAAATAACTTCTTTCCAGCTTTATAAAAAGATGTGCTCTAAAACCCGGTGAGATTTGCAAGACTATTTTGGGCCAGCTTTAGTAAAAAATAGACTTGTAGCTACTTAAATGAAGTTTTACGTTCAGAGTATTTCTCCATTTTTACCATTATCACTTACCATTGACGGTCAGCTTAGCTTTGTTGGAATAATTGGAGCCAAAGTGATTGGTGATAATGCACTGGTATTTCCCTTCATCAGTGAAATTCACATTGAAGAGGTGCAGGACAGTGGTGTATTCCAGCACCTCCCCACTTTGCTGCTGGTACCTGGCAAAATTCTCCACCTCTGCATCATAGAGGACCTCGCTGTCTTTGCGCCAGGCTGTGGCCATGGGTGAATCACTGCTGCTCACAGCAGTGCACATTAGGGTCACATTTGTGCCTCGCAGGGCCACCGTGGTCTCCGGGTGGACTCTGATCTGCGGTTTGGGGAAATTATCTGGAAAAAAAAGCAACAAGATAAGCTACTTTCCTCTTGAATTAATATTGCAAGGAAACGCACTCAAAAGACAATGTAACCAAAACCAAAACTTTGGGAACCGATGTCCTGCTTGAGGTGCACAAACTCAGCTGTTTTGAGCTGGAAATCAAGCTGTGAAGGAGGAAGAAGAATCAGCACTGAAAACAATCAGTGTGCAAGTGTGGTGCTGAGCAGCCCTGCCTTCTGTCCACCTGTCTGAAACTTGGTGTATTTAGATCCCACTCATAAGCCCTGCTCAGCTGAAGAGTGAGGCCATTTTATGAAGGACTGAGACTTACATTCAAATAGTTTGAATATCCCGAAGAGCCTTGACGTTCTACAAGAGCAAAGCATAACTAGCTCGCAGTTCGCTATCTCATGAGAGAGTGACTTCCATATCCATTATTTCAGCAAAGACACTCTCACAGACACACACAGAGCTCTGTCAGACACCACCGTGGTGGTACTGGAGTGGAGAAGTGGGTGCTTCCACCTACATGATTATTATTGTAGCCTTTGCCAACAAAGCAATGAAGGAATTGCATATACACAAGTAACTGTTATAAGATTGCTCACCAGAAAAAGCAAACGCCAATTCCAGGTCTGCCACAGACTTCACCCAGACTCTGGGCAAAGAGCCTCAGACCACCATAAACATCACACATACGGAGCACCAGAAAATGTGCCAGAGCCTGAACTACTCTAAGTTTTGCCCAGAGAAGCTGCAGCTGCCCCCACCCCATACCTGGAAGTGCTCAAGGCCAAGTTTGAAAGTGCTTGGAGCAACCTGCTCTTGTGGAAGGTGCCCTGTCTACGGTAGGGGGTGGAACTGGGTGAACTTTAAGGTCCCTTCCAATCCAAATCATTTTATGATTCTATGAGACTCTGCTGGTATGGACAAGAACCAGGGAGAGAATGTCAAACAGACCTTACAAAGCTAAAGGTAGTCATAAGCAGGTAGAATTGAGGCATAATCCATTTTTAACAGTAAGCTAAATAAATAACAATGCAGTCTCACAGTACGACTCCCTTGGGTTGAGTTCAGTGCTCAAACCCACAAAACAGAGCGTAAAGAAGCAGAATTAAACCCCAGACTCATCATTGTCAGGACCAAGTACCTCCCCAGCACAACAGTTTGATTTCAGCTACAAGACTTGTGTTACTGTGTTTTTATATCAAATGTGACTAAAAATACAAACCACAGACAAGGTCATCAGGGTCCACACTGAGAAGGCTTTGTCCTGCCAACCCCTCAGGGTGAGCACAGCTGACATTTACAGCTTGCAGCAAATGGCTCTCACTGAGCCACTGGGGCAGCCACTTCAACTGGCAATCGCAAAGCAAACTGCTCGTGTTCAACACTCTGCAGAAACAGGGCAAAACAAAAGGATGAGTGAAGTTTGTTTCACATGCCTACATGTGATTTCATGCAGCAAAACAACTTGAAAGCATACACAAAAGAACATCAGATTTCCAGTATCATTTTACACATACGAGTATTTGTTATAGAATCTCAGCTATTTATGCTAGAATCAGTCAGTCCCTCTATGTCAGCATTAAAACTTTACATTTCATTTAAATCCTGGAGAATATAATATTGTAGTTTTAATTTCTAAAAAAAAAAACAAAAAAAAAAACCAAAACACACCACAAAACCACTAAGCCTGTCTTTACAATTCTCTCATCCCTCTTTAAAGCAATTAAAAGGAATGTAACACTGCAGAGCAGCTTCATGTTTCAAACTAAACACACTTCCCATTATGAAATGCGCAGAAGCCTCAATTTGCATTTTAACACCAGCTGATAAATAGGCCAAAAGTGATTTGTTTCATACAGGTATCAACTGCAGCTCATTTTCTCTGCTCCACAGAAAAACTGCCAACAGGAAACAATGATGGGTCTCTTTTTTCCCTACCACCTGCTTCCAAAGTTTCCTAAATATTGAATATGAATATGACTGACTTGAGACAGTCCAGCATTTAACAAGAAGTGATCTGCCCTAAGATGAATCCAGTAATAAGAGAGGCACCAAACAAGCTAGGATTCCATCCTGCTCTTTGCCTGTACATATCAATGATTCCTCACTTTAAAAATACATCAGAGAGGGCAACAAAAGTCTGTAACACATGAAATTGTCTCCTCACATGGGCAGATCTTGCAGACTAAGTCCATCTGGCCAAGGTTAACTAACGGAGTAACAGTTTTAGACCAGATTACACAATAGTCAGAGACTTAAACTCACAGAAAGGACTGCATTAAAGTAGGATTAGTCTTGGGTGCGAAGGTCACTTCACATTACAATACCTCAGATGTCTGAAGACCACAAGAGTCCCTATCAACTTAAACATCTGCTGAGCACATAAAAAATCTTGTCTAGCTGTGAATTTTAAAGCCTTTCCAAAGCCCCCAAAATAGGAAGAAAAACCAGGGAGTTTGTTAATCTCCCTGAGAGATTCCTGATGAATTATTTCTTTTGTTCACTGCCTACATGCAGTGCTGAGCTTGCTGCTAAATCATAGGATAGGAAAAGCTTAATGGTTCAGTACCGCAAGAAAAAATTGACTCCTACTAATTGCAACTAAGGAAATGCAGGTGATCATTTTATCAAAACTTAGATCTAAATATATTGCTACCAACTTTGAGTTGATAATCTACCAGCATTGCTGCAAATATTTCATGATGAAAGCAGACACACTTCAGACACTTTTGGACAACCCTACAATGGCTGAAGGATTCTCTCCCAGGTAGGGCTTGTAAAGAATCTCTACATAATTGTCATGAACTTACAGCTCCTTCAGCTGAGCCTGGGAGAAGGCATTTTCTTGGATGGACATTACTGCATTGTTGCTTAAATCTCTGTAAGTTAAGCAAAGAGCACAGTAATGAGTCAGTGCAATTTCATATGCTGCCTTCAGTTAAAGTCTTGAAAATCTGACAAAGAACACAAGACTGATGTTGACAAATAATTAGGAGTCATACTAATTATAGTACTTACAGATGTTTGAGCCCTTCAAGACCAGAGAATGCTTTTTTGGTAATTGACTTAATTTGGTTTCCTTGCAAGATTCTGAAAATAAAAGGCCCAGAAACCAGTCTGAATGTCAATATGAGTTCACAAACAAGACCCAAAAGAAGTTCCCTATGATGCTTAACTGCATTTTTTTTCTAATTCTAGCTGAGATAAAAGATTAAATACTATTTTTTTTAGCTTAAAGGCTCAACTAATTTTCCCAAGAACAGGGTTTCTTTTCTATTTTCAACTTAGAGATTTGGACTAGAGACGCGTCAGAAGATAATTTAAGTCAGCAATATGTAGAACTTGGGAGTGAAGCAATGCAGTACCTTCCTAATGCCAAACTGCTACCACCACGCAAATTCCTGGACTGTACCCTCACACCAGGCTATTTGTTACAAGCAACATCTGTAGCTACACAGGATGGAACTTCCTACAAAGCATGTGGCACTGGATGAAAAGTTCACAGTCCACTGGAAAGTTTGTTAATGCAATAGTGTTTTGCATTTGCTCAAAAATACTTTGTGTTTTGGGGTTGTTTTTTTGATAAGCAGTAACTTTCACCCAAACCAAAGAAGGACAAAAAGCAATAATCATCACACAGAGGGAGTGAGGTATTCAATAACAAATGCAGTCAAATGCATTATGCTTAATCTCATAAAATTGGTGCTGTAAGGAAATCCAGTGCTACATGGATCTGATACTCCTGAACAAGGAACCCAGCCCTATATCAAGAGGTTGTGGCATGCAAGTGGAAACACTGTGACAAAGGCTTTCTGCCTGGTGTCATTGATTTACAATTACTTAATATTTTGCACTCTCCCTCTCTGCATGCCTGGTAAGTGCTGTCATTCCCCTAAGTCTGTAATACATACAGTTTATCCAGCCTGCTGAGTCCTATAAAAGCTTCATTTGCATCTTCTATGGCCCAGGAGATCTCGTTGTTCCGCAAGTCCCTGCAGGAGAAGACACCTCTTAGAAAGAAGCCTCAGAACACCATCATCACCATGGCCACTGGTGAGCTGGGGAAGACAAGCCAGGTATGCGACTCTGGCACAACATCACCTGGAAGGTCTCAAATCTTTTACAAAATTAAGCTTGTCAGGAGATGAGTATTTCACTTCAGAAGTACAAAAGGGAAAACTGCTCATGATCAGTGCTGCAGCCAGAACCACAAGCAAATTCTGCAACACAACTTCTTGATGTGGCATTTAAGGAAAGTCCCGGTCTAACCAGCACTTGTCATGTGATGGACTATTTGCCAGGATATGGGAGAGGCTCCTGAAGCAAGTTGGGTCAGGTAACCAATACACTAGCAACATTAATCTTCACGAGTAACAGGCTTATACCAGCATTAACATATTAAGGGATTATGCACAGGTTACAGTGTAGGCCTGCCAGGCACACCATGGTGGATTTTCAAAATGAAGCTGATATTCTGCTCACAAATCTCGTTATCAGCTAATGGGATTTCTGATTGACCTCAGCACAGCACTTCAGCCCCTCATGGAGAACAGAGGTCTAAACAGCAAAAGCAATAGAGCAATAGGGTCTGGGGAGGATTAAATGCTTTCCAGAGAGAAGATGAAATAAATTCACTTGCATTTTCAGCCTGAATGACATGGACTCAGCTGAGAGCACTTGTTTTGATATCACCATGCACAGACAGGATTGTGTTTAAAGGAAATCACACTAATAAAAGATAGTCTGCACTGTCTTTTACCAGATATTCTATGCAACAGCTAGATGAAGCTTCCAAATGAGTCAACTGACGGAAAACTAGCTGCATACACAGGCAACTCATATAAACACCTCTTTCCCTGTGCTAATGGGGGAAAAAATGAAGCATCTATTTTCCCTTACGTGAGACTGTAAACTGCGTAGAACACCATTGTGAAAGAGACTGGGATCAACCTCCAGGACACCATCTGTGGTAACACACAATTTTCTTATTTTTCTTACTTTGAAATATAGAAGTCTTGTTAAAACCGCACACAGCAGCCACTTCCACAATTTATATTTACACACTTCCAAGTTTAGGACAAAAAGAAAAGTATTTTCTATTTCATGCATCACAAGGTCTGAACAAATACAGCCTTGAAACTTGCTCAAATTGAATCTTTTTCTCTTTGAAAATTATTCAAGCTAAGGTACCCAATATGGAACTGAGAAAATAATGACTAGATGAATAATATGCCCAATTTATTTCCAAGTTGCTAATTCTTGTGATTTAAAACACATTTCTAGAATTATCTCAAGGTCTGCTTCAGACCTTGAATGCTGTGAATGCTGGAGAATATAAATGCCAAACTGCTCACAGTACTATGAAGTAAATTACATGGTACTATGTAAAACTTCAAAACTTCAGTGCTAGTCTTAGATATGTGTAATCCTAACTTGCAGCTAATATTTAGTTTTAGTTTATTCTCCTACATTGCAGAGTGGCAAGAGCTGAACATATAGAAATATTTACACCAGCCATAGCACCCAAACAACCACCATGCAACCAACAATGGAACTAATCCCAGAACCACATGGTATCTCTTGTTTTTTGAAGTACTTTTACACTCCACTACTCAGACCACTCAGAAACGAATGAGCAGCCCAGAAGAAAAGTCCCTTATTGTGTGAGTGAGGAGTTGGCTGCTCATGCCTGGCTGAACACTAATGCTCGGAGCCTTGTTAATTACCACTGCCCTCCATTCTGCACATTCCAGCCCCAAAGCAAAGGGCCAGGCCCTCAGCTGTTGACACCCGAGAGCCCAGAAAAAACCTACCAATTAATCTGCTCTTGTTCTTTTTCATGCTGCTCTAAATCTAAGAAATTAGGTTTAATTATTTCATTAAAAGGTTGCATTAAGGTTAACAGAATATGACTGCTTACATAAATCCCTCTGGTGAGTTTGCTTATTTAAGCATTTATTTAATGAAGTGACAGAGGGGTTATAAACTTTCACTCCCTTCTCAAGTACTGTTGTTTAGGATAATTACAACTCTTCAGATCTACTTAGGACAGGATTGGGTCTTTTCAGAAATATCCAACAGCTGCAACAGCTGCAAGTGCTAAGCTGCGTCTTCAACAGCAAGAAGCAACTCTACACCCCTGTTAGGTTTGTGAGATCAGCATATGAGCAGGGCCGGTTAAAACCACACCTCCTGCAACACAAAAGGGTTCAGCACTTGGTTTCTGAGGTTCTAAACCTAAGGAAACCCTCTGGACTAAAGAGCCCCAGGCTATTTGCTTCACAACGGGCATTTACACAAACTATCCACACCTCTCAGAACCAGCAGGACACACATCTGAGCACTCAAGGTCACCAAGTCGCTGTTTCTTACCACCTCTAAAATTGAGTGGTTGGTTGGCTGGTTTTAGCTGGGCTGGAATTCTGCCATCTTGGCAAGCCAAAAGGTTATCAGCCCCACCACACATGCAGGCAGGACTACATCACCAATGATCTCAGGCTTCCAGTCTCTACTTCCAAAAGCTCCACTTAAACTGAAATTGCATTAAACTGAAATTTCGGTTTGGAGTTTTCTGTACTTACAAGGTTTGAAGATTTGTCAGACCTCTAAAGACACCATCGGCAATGTGACTAATGCGATTGTCACTCAGGTTTAGTTTCTCCAATAAGCCAAGTCCCACAAAGGCAGATTCCTTGAGGCGAGTGAGCTGGTTGTATGACAGGTCTCTGGAAACATTCAACACACACTTTAAAGGCAAGTAGGGGGATTAATTATTAAGATACTATCTGACTTGATTAACTATTGTGTTTTAATTTCTCTAACAGAATACTTACAAGTAAAATACAGCATTACCATGGGCCTAGCAAGGAAATGGAGTAGTTCCTTTGGCAATTCATTCTTGCCAATCTATAACTGCAACATCTCAAAAATCCCCAACAAATAGCAGCCCAGGACTTACAGCTCAGCGAGTCTTTGGCAGAATTCCCATGCATCTGAGCTGATCCTGGTGATGGCATTCTGGCTAACATAGAGTTGTTGCAATGTCCGCAGTCCATACAGCCAGCCCTTGTTAACTTCTGTTAAGTTATTATGTTCCAGTTCTCTAATGAATTAGAAGGAAAAACATTTGTCAAATAGACAATCAATGAAACATCCATTTAAAAAATTTCACCTTGTGGATCTCAAAATTATTTACTAACTTCAAGCCTCAGACAACACATAATGCATGACTCTTTCAATCCCACTGAAATAAAAAGAGTGAGTTAAAGTATATGAAGAACTGAGTAACACAACACCAGCTGCATGGACCCAGTGGCAGAAACAAAACTATAATCTCTATGCCCAAAAACTTCTTTTTTAAAAAAGTCTTTTGCTAACACTGCATCAGACATCCTTGTGTTCACTCTGTCAAAGTCACAAAGGAAAGAACAACCCCATGTTATGAGGTTGCAAATGAAACCTCATATGAATGCAAATGAAAAACAGCAAGAAGAGATTGCAGAGGCAAACATTCTTGATCATCATGTGGGAAGAAGCTGGAAAAAAGGACCAATATTATGGAATCCCAAGACTGGTTTGTGTTGAAAGGGACCTCAAAGATCATCCAGTTCCAACTCCCTGCCATGGGCAAGGACACTTTCCACTAGACCAGGATGTTCCAAGCCCCATCCAACCTGGCCTTGAACACTTCCAGGAATGGAGAAGTGTATCCTTCCACTTCTGAAGTAACCAGAGATTACATAAAAATAATAGGAAAATACTCTTTTCCTATGATTTCATCAATATCTAAGCACAGCCTTGATGTAAGGGAAGCCATACAGGACACAACCCCTCCAGAGCCATTTTCTTTTTGCTAAACAAATTCCACAACTAGGCATACTCACAATTCCTCTATATTACCCAGGCCAAAGAATGCTCCGTCCATTAGTCTGCTAATCCCATTGCGCTGCATTTTCAAGGATTTTAAGGATTCCAGTCCTTGGAATGTAAGACTTTCCACTATTTTAATCCGGTTCCTTTTCAGTTCCCTTTTAGAAAGATGACATTCAAATATTAAGACACCTTGCAAAAAGCACCACTGTGTGAAAGTCAAGAACATGCTGAGGTTAACAGTTCAGCTGTAAATATTGTTTTGACGTTTTCACAACTGTTACTTACAGAAATTGCACATGAGGCAATCTGAAGATCTTTGGTGGAATCACACTAATCCTATTTCTGTTCAGTTTTATCACCGTTAGTGAGCTAGATAAGTTATCAAGGCAACCTGCTTCTAGAGTAGCTATTCTGTTGTTACTCAGATTCCTAAGGAAGGAAGAGGGAAAAAAGCCATTCAGAACACAGAGAGTTTGATGAACATAACAGCACAACCACCTCAGAGCAACCACTGATTAAAAGAATACAAGATCGTTGTGAAGTCACATGAGAAATATGAATTCTGGGATACCAAGCTAAATTCTTTTTCCCAAAGGAATCAGTGTGAGGAGCTGATTTTTACTGCATGCCCATGTTTCAGTTAGACGTGGTTAACCCAATGTCCACAGTGATCTACTCACAGAGGGCAGAAATTATTCCGTCCCTGATGGCTTGCGTACCTGCACTTTGACAATAGCAGTTGGTTATTTCCATGTTATTTGGGAAAATACAATATAGATTGGTATGAAAAATATTTTACTTCAAGGATATCTGTAGCTCCATTAAGCACTGCTACCAGTTCAAAGCTGTGTAAGGATGACAACTTCAAGGCACTAACTGAAGAGTAGATGAGGTCTCCAACATGACCATTATAGAGCCAGGAATCCCAGACACAGTAGCTCACTCATACTTACAGGTACTTCAGTTGCATTCGTGGAAATGAAGAGGCTTTAATTTCTGAGATAAGATTAGAACTAAGGTCTAGATTTTCCAATGAAAGGTAGACCTGGAGTTGCTCAGCATTTATTTCTGGAATGGCATTGTGCACCCTGAAAAAGATCAGCAATAAATATGATTATCACAACATCTCATCCTTCCAGCTGAAATAGCAACAGGACTCTATTCTATCAATAGTACCAGTGAGCCTCCTGAATGGGACATGCACCACATGCTTCCAAAAGTGTCAATTCCAAAAGCAATACTGGAAATCCGGGAGCTATTTGCCACTTTGACATACAAATAGATTCAAATTCTGAGGCCTGTAGCTGAGCTGGTCCTTGTGGGAAGTGTCTTTCCTGGACTGAATCCCTCCCCTTCAAAGATGCCTGCCTTGGTTGACTGCATTTTATTGGTAATTTAGGGTGACTTGATTGTCTAACTGATTTGTATTTATTAAAGAGTGTTTACATATTCCCTGACACATTTTACATGAGCAGTATTTCGAGAAAACAGATGTCTTGTTACAATTTGATAGCAGAATTCTCATGGATCTCCCATTTGTTAAACAAGAAAAAGGCAGATGAGCTATTACTTACAATGAGAGAAGAGTTATATTGGAAGTTGTTTCTCCAAAATATGGAATTTCACTTAGCTCATTGTAATTCATTTTCCTTAAGCAGAAGGGAAAAAAAAAAATATTGACACTTCAAAGAGGAGAAAAACCTTCCTGTACACAGCAGAAATAATTAATGCATTTAACAATTTTACTGCATTAATAATACTTAGTAGTTGACAAAAAAGATTTCCCAAGAGCTTAAATACTAATAATTTGAACAATTTAAACAGTGAAACATGCTAGCTTTTCTCATTTTCATGGCTACTATTACTTCTCTTTCATTTAAAATCAGCTATAGCCAAAACAAACACACCTCATTTCTCTTTAAAAATAACAGTCTTCTGATTTTTCATGAAAAACATTTCTGCTCACAACACAACAGTTTTATATATAAAATGTGTTGCCAACATGCAGCATCCATTTTTAATTAACTTGCACTGAATATTTCTGCAAGTCAGACCAGGTATCTTGACATCCAATGGAATGTTCTAATTAGAATTAGGGTAGGATATCTTTTGACTTTATTCCCATAAAAAACAACTTACACTTCTTGCAGAGTATGGACAGACAAATCAATGCTCCAGTTGGATGATAACAAATGATTATGACTTAAATCCCTAGGGAACAGAGAGAAAAGTTATTTAGCTCCTGGAATAAGAAAAAAAAAAAAAAAACAACAAACCAACAAACCTAAACCGAGTATACTTTATACAATCTCAAGTTTTAAACTGTACTTATATATATTATGTATATCATACAATTGCTCCTTCACTAAAGAAAAGAGCTTGTTCAGGTGGTCGCTCATAATAGAAGTCTAAACAGTTCCATTTCTCTGAACCAAAAAAACTTTTTGTCAAAGCTTCTTGAAAGGAAGATTGTACCTCACCAGATAATTTTTCCTTTAACCCAGAGCTTTATTAACAACACTTGTACATTGCAAGAAGAAAAAAACTTTGCAGGGACATGAGAGTAATTTCTTACAAAATGCCCGATATTGAACTGCTTTCTGTAGCATGATCCCCATTTTCTCAGCTTTCCAAAGTCGCTGACTAGCCAAGGCAGGCTTATTTTAAAGGAACGACATACACACAATTCCCAAACAAGCTGGAAGGGAAAGAACCCTGAGGCTGGGAATCTTACAGATAGATGCTTTAGCACCAGTTGGTTTTATTTATAGGCATCACATGCAGGAGTTGGACTCTTTCAATGGACAAAAGTCATTAAATCCAGCTTTAATCTGGCTCCCACTGGGTATTGGTGCTATTCCCATTGGTATAACTTTACACAGTATTTTACTCTTCCCTTGGACTTGGTGCATAAATGCAATAGATGGGTCCACTTCTGAGGGCTGATCTGAGCACAGGCTGCCTCTAGTCCATGACATGAGTTAAAGTATGACCAAAAATATAAGGTTGGTGATGGAAACATGGTCCTGGACACACCAGAAAGGACAGGCAGATGTCAGTCCAAAAGGTGAAACCAACTCATTGGTGTGACATTCTTCTGGCACAAGTCCAGCACAGAGGTGAATCCCCAAAAGCTCATGCCCAGAGTCTGAGTCACTGTGTCTGAACAGACCTGGCACTGCCACTGTGCTAGCAGAACACGACTGGTCCCCTCACCACAGTTAGAAACCTGTTGGTAAGTGTAGAAATAACTAGACACAGCTTATGTCTCTGAGCCATCTGTGAAGATGGTGAGAGGTCTAAAGGGGCCATACAAGGGGTGGTTGACGTCACTTGGCACTTGAGAGATGATCCCAAATCCCAGCAGTAGACTGTCTGCTGGATGTTTCAGACATGCAAGCACCAAGCTAGTGCTGAGCAGACTTATCTTGGTGCAGAGGGTTTAACCAGAGCAGGAAGTACTAAGCCACACTGTTTCCAAAGGACCAGCGTGCAACCCATGGAGGAAGGAGACAATGGACATGGAATATAACAACACACGCCTCAAGATGTGCAGATACTCCACTGATGAGCAAAACCGGGTCATAGGTGCTGAGCCAAACCAACTTGCGTGTCAGCCACAGCTAGCGGGTAGTGACATAGATCTTGGAAGCAAGATTAATATGCAAAGAAAACTGAAACTCGATTTTTCTAAGGCTTTCAGGAACAGCATCATAGAATACTTTAGTTGGGGGAGGACCTACAACAGTGCTACAAGTCCACCTGCCTGACCACATCAGAACTGACCAATATTAAAGCAAATTATTCAGGACATTGTCCAAATGACTCTTAAACACTGACAGCCATGGAGCCTGGGCAATGAGAACATGCTAACATCCAACTATCCCCTTCAGAAGCCTACTGTCTGATTACCAAGTTAGAAATTAAGATTTTAATTTAGAAAACGCAGGAAAGTATTTTTCTGTTATTACACAGATTTGTACTACAACAAAGTTTTCATTACAATAAGTGCTCTTTCAAGAAGTTTGGTATAGTTGATATTTAAACTGGTTCTCACATTATTTATATCTACTTTCTGTTACTGATGCTTTTCTTTTTCAAAGAGACCAACTGATCACAAAATACAGAATGAAATACATGGGCTGATGTTCTGTATTTAGAGATCATTCAATCACACAGCTAAGACTCATGTTATCCTGGAGAACTAGAAGCAATTCCCTTGCCCTGGAAAAGCCAAAACCAAAGAACCCATCCTTTCAGCAGCCTTGCACTGTAACTGGGAGGCCCAAGCTGTGCAAGATACAGAGCAAACACGCAAAACTTGTATTTTAGAGATTCATCTGGTATTGTATATAGCATCATCTAAACAGTCATTCTAAGCTTAAGAGGTACTCATCTCTTAAATAAATAAAACAGAACAAACATACCAAACTGATTATGGATGATGAAGAATGATCTTAGCCAAGCTGAGCATACTGTGGCACTGCAGAGGTGTTGATGCAGAATGCAGGCAGCCATCTGAGCTCACCCAAAAAAACTACTGTGAATGGAACTTGCTGAACTGATAACTGAACAACTTTTATTCATTGTCTGTCTGGTTACCAGGATATATAAACATACTTAATATGGGACTGGAGGCGGCGATCACCAGCATTGTGCATCCCTCTGACCCTACACACAGTCACCCTTCACACAGCGCTGGAATTCCTTGCTCTAAAGAAACTAATGTTAAGAGGCAGACATAAAAAAATATTTCCTAACTCATTAATTTCCCAACCCTTTTCATCATCCACCAGGTTAGCCACAAAATGCATATAACTTCAGAGGAAAAATGAAGTTACAGTCGCCTGAGCAGTTCCATCATGAAAACCAAGCCCTGCTCACCTGGCTTTATTAAAAACAGAAAGTGAAAACAAGACCAACCTGCACACACACACACACTGGAAGCACCAGTTTTTAACACAGATCAGACTCTTGAGACCTGCTAAAGGAATTCCTGGAGTTAACTCCCGTGGCCTGTGTGTTCATAGTACCTTCCCAACAGGCTTAATTTTCTCTTGGTCAGGAATAATGTCATTTTTATCGACTAGGAAGAATGATAACTGCAACAGGGACTAAAAACTCTGTGCACAGAAGCCAGTTTTGATATCCCTCACATCCCAGCACCTCTTCCACCCAAACATGCTGTAGCCAAAGATGACAAAACAGTGATTGTGACAGCAAAAGTCAAGAAAGGACAAAGGCTTGACCTGGGTGAACACTATTTAGCACATTGTCTTATTAAACACTTGGGAGCCGAAACTAAGGGTGGCTTTGAATTGCTTTGTGGGTTGTTTTTTTTTTAATAAACAATGGCAACAAATGTCACAAGGAGTCCACAATAGTTTAACTGAAGAAAAAGGAGAGTGTCACTGAGTTGCACAGCACAGCGGGATGCAAAGGAAACCAGAAGCAACAGGAAGTACCACAACACAGCTGAGGTTGGTGCTTGAAGGAACACTTCCAAGCACAATCCTAAAAGACCATGTCCTAAAGCCTGACTTGAAACAACGTTAACTCCTGGATTGAATGGCATTAATAAGTGACTTACTAACCACAACCTGCCCGTGCTCCACCCTCCTCTCACTTCTTGTCATCACAGAGTAGGGCAAGACAAGCGCCAAACTGCGCCCTGAAACCCCAGTACACGGAGCCTTCCAGGCCAGACCATCTTTCTCTCCACGGCACCACTGCAGCCGCTTCGCCCCGGCCGCTGCCCCGAGAGAGCCAGACACCACTGCTGGGGCCGCCCTGCCCGCAGCCCTCCGGGCTCCGTGCGAACACCCCGCGGACAAAATCACAGAAACAATTAGGTTGGAAAAGACCTCCAAGATGATTGAGTCCAACCTACAAGCAAGCACCTCCTTGTCAATCAGACCATGGCACTGAGTGCCACGTCCAGTCGCTCCTTGAACGCCTTCAGGCATTGGGACTCCACTACCTCCCTAGGCAGCCCCTTCCAACGTCTAATTACCCTTTTTGTGAAGAAATTCTTCCAGATGTCTAACCTGAACCTCCCCTGACGCACTTTTAAGACTATGACCTCTTGTCCGTTCATTACCTGGGAGCAGAGCCCGACCCCCACCTGGCTGCACCGCCCTGTCAGGGAGTTATAGAGAGAAATAAGGACACCGAGCCCCAGCCCCGCCGGCCCGTTCAGCCCGGGCCTCGCACCGCCCCCGCCGCCGGGCCCTGAGCCCGCAACCCCGTCCCCGCCAGGCCTAGACCTGAACACAGCCCGCTGCCCGTTCGGCCCCGCAACCCCGCCGCGCTCACTCACAGCCCCGTGGTGCCGGAGGGCAACGGCGGGATCCTCCACGGGTCCGGCCCGCTGGACAGGCGCTGCCGGCTGCAGTCCAGCAGGCCGCGGCGGCAGGAGCAGGGCGCGGCGCAGGGCTCGGCGGCGCCCGCCCGAGCACACAGCGCTGCCGCCGCTATCAGCAGCAGCAGCGGTAGTACCCGCGGCAGCGCCCTGCGGCCGGCCCGCGCGGCTGGCCCCGCTTCCCGCATCCCCCGGCCCGGCCCGGCCCGGCCCGGCCGCGCCGCGCCGCCCCGCCCGGAGCCACCGCAGCGCGCAGGCGACGAGGGGGGCCACGCCTATCGAGGGCGGGGCCCACAGAGGGCGGGGTAAAAGGGGCGGGGCCACAGTAAGCCCCGCCCAGTTCCGGCGGTAAATCAGCTTGCAGGCAGCGAGGGGCGGGGCCAGGAGAGCGCGAGGCCACCTCAAGTCCCGCCCAGCACTGACTGCAACCGCAGGGCGGAGTTCTCTCGGGGGCAGGGCAAGAAGGGGCGGGGTCATCACCACCAAGGGACGGAGCCACCGCAGCCCCCGCCCAGCCAGGTTGGCACCACGGGCTTGGAGGCAGCGTGGGGCGGGACCAAGACTGGGCGGTGCCACCACGAGCCCATCCCACCCACACCTTCAGTTTGAAGGTGCAAGGGGCGGGACAAGGAGAGGGTGGGGCGAGCACGAGCCCCACGGGCCTCAACAACGACCTCAGCTTGCAGAGGGGGGAGGTGGGGTTCATTGGGAGATTCGCTTCATCAGTTCTGTCAATGGGTGTCAGTATCTGTCAGGGAGGGGTCAGAGGATAGACCTGGCTCTAGTCCGTGGTGCTCAGCAATGGGAAAAGAGGCCACGGGCAGAAACTGATGCACAGTAAAATCGACCCGAACGTGGAGAAGAGCTTCTTTGCTGTGTGGGTACAGATTGCCCAGAGAAGGGGTGGAGTGTCCCTCACTGGACATGTTCCAGAACCATCTGGACACAGTCCTGTGCCATGTGCTTTGGGATGACCCTGCTGGAGCTGGGATGTGGAACCAGATGACCCACTGTGGTCCCTTCCAAGCTGACCCATCCTGTGATTCTGTGTCCTCACAAGCCAGGTGCTGCCGCCAGGGTGTCACCCCATCCCTGGGCTGTGGGTGCAGTCCACCCACGCTAAGGTGTCCCCTCACAGACAGTGGCTCCAAGGTGTGGGTCTGTGCTCCCACAGCCAGCGTGAGGGCAGTAAGACCTGCAGGGCTTCACCTGGCTCAAGGCTGGGCACCACCAGTGCCCGGCCTAGCTACCAATATCTGGGCACAGATCAAACCACTGACTGTGTGCCCAGCACTGTGTGCCCTCTGCAGCTCCTCCATCCCATTCACATCTTGCTGTCGGTCTCAGGCTGCTCTCATACACTACTGCTGTGGCCATGGTCTCCAGGAGACCACGGTCACAGGATCATTTAGGCCAAGGTCACAGAATCAATCATGCCGCTTGGATGACCCCAAGGTCATTGAGTCCAACTTATGACTGAACACCACCTTGTCAACTGGACCATGGCACTAAATGACACATCCAGTTGTTCCTTAAACACCTCCATGGAGAGTGACTCCATCACCTCTCTCAGCAGCCTGTTTCAATGTCTAATCACCTTCTCTGTGAAGAAATTCTTCCTAATGTCCAATCTGAACCTTCCCTGGCACAGCTTGAGGCCATTTCCTCTTGTCCTGTCATTTGTTCCGTGGAAGCAGAACCCCCCGACCTGGCTACACCCTCCTGTTAGGGAGTTATACAGAGTGAGAAGGTCCTCCCTGAGCATCCTTTTCTCCAGACTAAACCCCAACTTCCACAGCTGCTCCTCACAGGACATTTCCTCCAGACCCTTCAGCAGTTTTGTTGCCCTTCTCTGGACCCAGGTCTGTGGGAAGCAGGACCACAGGAACCCAGCAGGTGCACCCATGATTTGGTGGCAGCTCTCAGGAGGTCTGAGGGGTCTTGATGGGTCTCAGTGCCTGGGGTGGCAGGAGCCCAGGGCATCATTTATGCTGTCAGTCACTGACATCTCATCATCCTGGCCCTGACTGAGAAGGGGCACATGTGCTCGGCTCTTCGGGGGCATGGCTGCCCTCCGCAGCTGGCCTGCGGTGGGCCAGGCACAGGACACAGTGCCCCCTACACAGTCCCCAGCCCATGGCTGACCTAGCCCTCCCAGTTGGTGTGGGGCTGCTGGTGCCTCCATCCAGAGAAGGCTCAGGAGAAAATATCCCCTCTGCCCTCGAGTCAGGATCTGCAGCTCAGTGCTGCCCCAGAGCAGGGCAAGCAGGTGCTGGAGCTTGCTGTGCCCATGGTCCTGGGCCAGCCACAGCCTCTCTGAGTGGCTACAGCATGGCTGGGCAGCAGCTATGTCCTGCTGCAGGCGAGTCTGGCTGCGTGGGGGAGGTGAAGGGAGCTGTGCACATCCCTGCGTCTCAGAGTGGCTAAGGGCACAGCTTCTGATGGCTGCAGAAACTGGAATTGGATGCTGGTGGCAGGTGGAAGGACATTCCCACAAAGTAGCAAGCCTGTTGCTGCTGACACATAGGGAAGGATATAAAGCTGTTAGAGAGTGTCCAAAGGAGTGCCATGAAGATGGTGCGAGGTCTGG
Organism: Lichenostomus cassidix; assembly: GCF_008360975.1. NCBI lineage: Eukaryota > Metazoa > Chordata > Aves > Passeriformes > Meliphagidae > Lichenostomus > Lichenostomus cassidix. Next base: position 1,784,285 of record NW_028147268.1, on the reverse strand, counting down.
AGGGACCATATGAGGAGAGGTTGAGATCACTTGGTTTGTTCAGCCCAGAGAAGGAGAGCCCCAGGTCAGATCTCATCGGGGTCTGCAGCTTACTCCCGAGGCCAGCAGAGGCGCATCTCTAATCTCTGCTCTCTTCGACCAGCGAGAGGACCCAAGGGAATGTATGGAGCTTTGTCAGGGGAGGGTTAGGCTGGATATTAGGAAAAGGTACTTCCTCCAGAGGGTGGTTGCCCAGAGAAGGGGTGGAGTGTCCCTCACTGGAGATGTTCCAGAACCCCAGTTCCCTGGGGGCACTGGAACAGGCTCCCCAGGGCAGTGGTCACAGCCCCGAGGCTGCCAGAGCTCAAAGAGTGTTTGGACAACACTCCGAGGCACAGGGTGGGATTTTTGGGGGTGTCTGTGCAGGGCCAGGAGTTGGACCCGATGATCCTTGGGGGTCCCTTCCAACTCAGGATATTCTTTATATCCTTTATATCTTTATATCGATCTGTGCAAAACGGCCCGAGCAAGGACAGGGATGATGCCAGGTGGGAATCTGCTGCCTGCATCAGGGTGGCCTCTAGCAGTGCTCTCCCCAGCTGTCCAGGGCCACAGGCTTGGGGGAGCTCAATTAGGAGAATCTGCTCAGTCAAAGTCCAGGGCCCAGCACAGGTCTCTCCAACAATAGTTCCCAGTGTAATTTGCATTTATGAGATTATTGCCATGGCAGCAGAAATTTGCATATTAATAGAAAACAGTCTTAATTGTTGAGCTGCTCCTAATGTCTTAGAGCAGAAAGGAGCCTGCTGTGATTCACCAAGCTACAACTGCCATTTCTGGGGGCTCTGCCTTTTCAGCAAATTTCCTTAAAGCTCTCTCTCCTGCTTCTTCTACCAGTCCCAGTCCAGTGCAGCTCCAAGATCTGTGCAGTTGCCCACAACTATCCATTTAGATGTCACATCCCTCTGGAATTCATCTGGGACGATGCCTCTGGCATCCATTTGCCCATGCAGGGCTACTGCTACACACAGAACATCTCCTGTGTGCCCAGGATTGCCCACAATTCCCTCCAGGTGTTTCAAATCCCAGCCCAACTGTACTAAAGTGGGCACAAGCCCTTGCAGAGCATGTAGCAGTGGCACACCCGGGGGTACAACTGAAAGGACCCTGCTGGAGGCAATTCCAGCTCGGCCAGCAGTGCAAGTGTGGTTTAACATGGAGGAGGCACTTGATCCCTTTCCTGTCGCTGGCTCAGACAAGAGGGATGGAAGGGTCAGGAAGGGCCATGGAAGGACTTGAACATCTCCCTGAGATGAGGAGTCTCCCCGCTCCCCAGCACAGGTCGATCCTGGATCACTAGGGCAGGGGAAGGAGGCTTTGCTGCAGCCAAGCCCTGCTAACCCCCTCTGGCCACTCGCATCTCCCAACACCTGGACTGCTTCCCTGAGCATCCCGAGGGGAAGCCTGGGATCCTGCTACAGAAGCAGGAGGCCCCCTGCCCCTGCACGAGCATCCCTGCTCTGGGCATGCCTCCCTGGCTGGGTGGCAATGGAGACTCAGCGCATCCCTTTGTTATCTGCAGCTTCCACAGTGGGTCCTCCCCAGCAAGATGCTTTCCAGGCTCCAGCCCAGCATAGTTCCCTCCCTTCCCAGCACTGAGCTGCAGCATGGGAAGGCTCAGACTGTGCTGGAGCTGGGTCTTCGCCACTGGATGGCACACGAACCTCGGCAGAGGAGGCTGGGTGGTCTTGAACAAACCTGAAACAAACCCTGAACAAACCGCTCTCAGCTGCAGGCTGGGGCTGTCGGGGGGTGCTGAGGAGTGCGGGGGGGTGCCAGGAAGTGCTGGCAGGTGCTGGGCTCCCAGCCCCTCAGGTCTGCTCCCTCCATGCCGCCCTCGGGAGTGTCAGTAGCTGGGTTCGAGCGGGACTCTGACCTTGGCTGAACAATATCTGTTGCTGCTCTGGCCAGGCATCCAGCTGCTCTTCAGGAGCACACAGTTTTCTTCCTGATCAGCAATCCCTCCAGATAAGTGTGAGCTTACATCCCTGCTCTTCACAGGCTGGAAATTCAGGGAGGTTTTTAAGCCTGCTGGCCTTGACAAGCACAGACTGAAACAAGCCCCTTATTTAAGTATTGTCCCTTATGCCAACGACTCTGCTGGAAGGCAGAGGCTGCCAGCATGGCCAATAAAAACTCCTCTCTCCCCCAAATCCCTGACCAGCCACTTTTCTATCTGCCCCCGTCGCCCTCTCAGCCCTGTGTTCTCACCAGCACGAAGGTACCTCTGCATTCCTTTCCTCACTGGGACATGTTGACCAGCATCCAGGCAGTGCAGGGTGGCCTTATGCTGTGGGATGCCCAGTGCTGTGGTGCTTGGATGGGGCAGTGCCAAGCTGCTCAGGCTGTGGCTCCCCTGTGGGGTCACCCTGCCCTGGCTTTCCCCTGGTGCTGCCACGTCATCATCTGTGCTGTGGGTCCCTGTGGCCCAGCTGTGCCCAGGAAGGTGAGCAGACAGCCAAAGGAAGGGACAGGTTGTCTCTCTGCCGCCCTTGGCCCCATTGTTCTTCCAAGGCCACTGTGTCAACAGGAGCTGAAAGGAAATGGGGGCTAAGGAGATGCCAAGACCCCTGCTGCTCAAGGAAAGATAAGGAGGGAGGGGGCATTTACAGGCTGTCCAGGGGTGGCGGATGCAGGAGGTTCCCCTGTGGTGCAGGAGAAGGACAGCATTGTGTCCCCAGACAGCCTTCCATGCACCATGCTGAGCGTGGGCAGTGACTGGAGATGCATGGGATGCTCAGGTGGTGGTTTAGGCCAAACATTGAAAAAGATGGAAGTGATTTGCCTGAGAAGCTTTGGAGATGCCTGGAACTGTGGGGAGGACTGCATCATGCACAGACCCTCCTCATGGCACAGAGCTGGCTGGGCTCTGGATTTGGTTCTTGGAATGTTCCTGTCTCCTCCAGTCCATTCCCAGGGTGCCTGCAACATCCCAGCACCAAGGGATGGGTGATCCTGGCTGTGTCTGCCCATGGCCCCAGTGTCCAGGGCACCATGCTTGTCTGGGAGGAAGAGATGAGTGCCAGGGGACTGGTGGCACTGCTGCCTCCCCCAGGCACCCCCAGGATGCAGAAGTCTGCTGTGCACCTGCTCCAGGACTGGGAACTAACCTTCCCACATCCACTCTGCCAGCAAACCAGGACTGGACTGTGAACTTTGCCCTTCAAAGGGGTGACCATGCCCAAAGAGTCACAGCTATGGCCTTGGCCAGGGCTCAGAGGTTTTGCTTGGAGCACACACGGGAGACACGCTACTGCCACAATCTCCTTCCTGGCTCCCAGTCCATGGGTCTGGTGGCCAGTAGACCACCACTCTGCAGCTGCTGATGGGCAGCACCTGAGTGGATGCTGTGCCTGTGTCCTGGACCTCTCCAAGTGCAGTAACTGCATGTCTTTGCAGATACCCGTTGTCTGGCTGGGAGCTGGAGCCACGCCTCGACATTGTGTGCTGGAGCTGGGCATTGGTGCCTCATCCAGTGCTGCAAGTTTGCAGTCATGTCTGCTCAGGGCCACATTCGCAACATTGTCAAAAGGAGCCAAAACACCTCCACAGCCTTCAGGGTGCCCTAAATCCACACCATCCTGGTCATTGAGTGCTTCCCAGGAGCAGTAAGGAGATCTCCAGGCCTGTTTTTCCAGGGAAATCACTGCAACACAATAGCATCTTCAGCTGGAGCCCAGCTTGGCTCCACTGACATGTGGCCAACACCTACAGCCCTTCCTCTCCCTCCCAGCAGTTTGTTTTGTTTCCTTTCAACATTTATAGGTCAGCTGGAGTCAAGAGAGCTAATGAGCAGGAGCATGGCTCCAGGCACTTCCCAGGCCACTATGGACTAGGAATGGGGTGGGATGGGGAATTCTCCAACACCACACAGCTGACTTGGGAATCCCTGCATTTCAAGAGTGGTGCAAGTCCAGTTCAGAGATGATGGAATTGACTCGTGGTGAAAGTGAAAGGCAAAGGTTTTCATAGTAAAGATCTATGAAAAGAAAATTAGGAACAGTTTCATATTTATCTCAGCATGGAGACCAAACACTGTGTTATAATCAACAATTAAATAGAACTGTTATTTAAAACCTTTAAGCTATATTTAAACTAAATGGAAATTAATCTTTAAAAAATCTGGGTTTATTCAGATTTACGTTCTCACTGTCAGAGCAGATCAAAGGATTTTCTGGGGAATTTATTTGAGGACTGGTTTTGGGACATACACCTGCGTTGCTGCTCTATTTGGGGCACTAAGACTATGACACCAGTCACAACTCTTCCTTGTTGTCACTCAGCATTATTTCCAATGCAGGAACCAAGCTGCACATCTGTTCTCTGGTGTGGAAAAGGGCCGGATCCAGGCAAGGGGACTGTGACCTCTCCAGCATCTCCAGCAGACCACTAGAGGTGCCCAGTTCAGGTGGAGCTGAAATGCGAAAGCCAGCTCCGGGTCCCTTGCTGCTGGTAGGTCCCACTCAGAGGACACAGGGATCAAGCTCAGGAGCCACAGCTAAGCAGCACATGAACACTGGTGTGAGCACCAGGCCTTTGCCTGCCACCCCATCTGCCCTGCAGCTGCAGCACCTCCTGGCACTGCTGTGGCTGGAGCACCTGGAGCCAGCATGAGATCCAAAGAGCACGCCAACGTCAGAGCCAGGACAAAGTCTGGCAGGACATGGAGAGGTGTGAAAGACAAAGTGCTGTCACATGTGTCTAATCCACGTGACTGCCAGTGCAGGATGTCACCCACACCGTCTGCCCAGTGCCCTGCATTGGCGACACACATGGGGCCAGGACAGGGATGAATTCCACCAGGCATGTCTCCTGAAGCAAGCACAGGAGCAGGGCTATTGGGTACCTGGAACACACTGTGTGGTGTGTCCCAAGACAATCCCAGTCCCCTGGGATGACCGCACCAGTCCCTAGTGGGGTGCAGGGCCGAGTGGGTGCGTGTGAGGTGCCTGCGCACCCCAGCCAGGGCATTGCCTTTCATGGGGCTTTGTCCACACCATCACTAATAATATCAAGGTGTTCTGCCAAGTTCCTTCCAGCAAACCTATGACTTCATTCAAAGTGACAGGGGACCTGATTTATTATACTAACGAGCCAGCGATAAATAAACATGACCTGAGAGAATCCCAATCCCACAATTCCATTCTTGTTCGGCTCCTTGGGGGAGATGAAAGGTTTCCTACAATTTCCCAGTGCTACCCAGAATCTCCCCTACTTGATCTGCCAAAGCTTTCTCCTGCTGTCGAGCCTGGCATTTGATTGCATTGACAGAAGCAGCTTATTAATTGTACTAATGAGGGGCTCGGCAATATGGAGCAGTGGAGAGAGTCCAGTGTGGCTAATAAAATGCTCAAAGCTGAGCAGAGCATAAGGTCACCGTGTTGCCAGGCTACTGGCTAAGCTGCCTGGAAAACGAATATGTGAACCAGTAGGTGACTCTGGGAAAAATATTACTCCAGAACTCACATAATTAATAGGACAGTGATGCTTTATTTTCTTAGGAAGAGTGTAGAGCAGGGTGGGTGTGAGCACACAGGCGTCACAGCTGAGTGGCTGGGGTGGCTGAGAGCTGCAGGAGCTATGCTGGGGTTGGGATAACAGGGTCTCCTCCTCTCCTGGCCTTTTCCCAGCAGCCATTTACTCCTCATCTCAGACATGCAGGAACCCAGAGCCAGGCTCCAGGAGAGGCCTGAGGAAGGTGTCCACACCATGATGTTTTGGTGTGGCCTGAAAGGAGATTTTGGATATCTGGTTACATTAAGGGAACTGCCCCGTGTTTGACCTGAGCTAGTTCCCTAAATACCACTGCAGGGAGAGATAAACAAGGCTAATTAGATCTAAAGGTAACTGTAAATTTGGCAAGGGGATGTTCTCGGGATCTCTGATCTCTTGAGACTGTAATTCCCACTGGGAGTTTACCACACAGCCCCCAAAGGTTTATAGCAATAAACAGGAATATTTTTGCTCTGCTAGAAAGGAAAAAGGAAAAGAAAAGGACAAATACTGATCTTAATCTCTTTATTTGCAACTAGTTTTGGAGCCCCCAATGAAGTTCTCCAAATTGCATGTCACCAGGGGAGCTTATTCTCATACCAGACCGTTATCTGAGCAAAACCCTGGAGCACGAGCCTCTGCCTAAAGTAAACACTGGAAAAAGGTCATTAATCTTTCAGGCTCGTGTGGGACTTGCAGCTGTGGCACTGGGGGCTCCCACGTGCCCCCTGTGCTGTCTGCGAGACTTTGTGGGCTGCCAGCTCTGTGCTGGGAAGAGTCAGTGGGGTCCCTGCACATGGAGGGATCTCCAGGGGAGAGACTGTCACCCCAGCACTGAGCTGCTGGCCACTGTGCCATATGCTGGGTGGGCACTGACATTTTTCCACTCCAACAGCAGGACTAGCCTTTCAGTCTGCCATCAGGTGGGCTGTGATTGCCTTTGGGAAAGATTGGGTTGATGGTGCTGCAGTGGCCAGCAAGTGGCCACTCCTGAGCCACAAGAAAATACACTCAGACTACTGGGCCGAAACACCCCTTAAAAAATCCACCATGGTAAAGAGGCAACATGACAGAAATGCCTTTGCCTGCAGATAGGATCATGGAAGATTGATCCATCTAACCAGAGAGGCCCACAGAGTCCCTCTAACTGCCCTGGGTGTCCCTGACTGTGTGGAGATGGATCCTGGCCCTGTTTCTGGCCCTGGACTGGCTCCTGGGGAGGTGCTGGCTGCTGCCACACTATCCTGGAATGAGCCAGCTGCTATTCCCCACAGTGATGGGGTGTTGGGGCAGCAAGAGCAGAGGGTGCCCCAGACCCACATTCCTGAGGAGCTGGTGGCATGTGGCCTGGCAGTAGGGCTCAGACATCACCTGCAAGGTGGTGAGGGGTGGGAACAGAAGTGGAGGGGCAGGAAGGGAGAAAAGGCAGCCCCTCTCCATGCTGTGCCTCAACCCCAAGGCTGCCAAACAATGGCTGGGAAAGTGGAGGGGAGATGGGAAGTGTGGAGGGAATGACAGGACATGCTCCAGTTGCCTGTACCCTGCCCCTGCCAGAGCCTGGCAGGCTCCCTCCTGCTGACGCTTGCCTCTGCCCACAGTCTCATCCCTGTCCCACAGCTTCCTGCCCCACAGCTCCCTGCTCCATGGCTCTCTGCTCTTCCAAGAAGCCGCCAGCCCTTTCCTCCCAAGGTCTTTGTTTACCTTCTCTGGAAGCCAGTGGATCTGAGGCTCAGGTTTCCAAGGTGGAAAAGCAATTTCTTCCCCTGCAAATTGCCCGTTTTGAATTGTTTACTGACTCCCCTCACACAGCCTTGGAAGCTGGGGCTGCTGTCAGGCGCTGCGGTGGCTCCCCCTGGCACCCAGGGCCACCCTAGCAAGTGTGAGCCCCCTGTGAGCTCTGCCCAAACCTTTGCATGGATGGGTGTGGGAGCTGGGTGCCTTTCCCAGGGAGCTGCCTGCACCCCTGTGCTCAGCAAGTGCAAGCTGGCCTAGCACAAAGCTGCAGCTCAGAGCAGCCCCCCACACCAGAGCATGGGTGGACAGCACAGCAGCAGAGAGCAGGAGCCAGGGTTAGGGTTCCTGGGCTCCAGTATCCAGATAGGACACAGCTCCAGCCTCAACATGGCCTCAGCCCTAGCTCAGGTGGGATTCTGGGTATTTTTAGGTAGAAATGGGTAATAAGGGTCCCCTGCTCAGCCTAGGGGTGTCCACGTCTGGGGTCACAGCCTCTGACATCTCACCGAGACCCATGCAGCATTAGGGATGTATAGAGGCACAGACTCTGCTCCAAACAGGAATGCCCCCACAAGGGAAGTGAAACTAGAGGTTTCCTGCTGTGAAAGCTGTGCCAGCACTGATGCAGCCCCCTGTCTGTCTGCCTGAGGTCTCTTGGACAGGGCAGACCACTCCACAGTATTCTGCCCTCACCCCCACTCCCCCTGCACTGAGGATAGGGAGGTTCCCCCTGCCAAGTTCCCTCTGCCTGGCTCCTCTCACCAGCTTGAAATTCACTTGGGAAAAAAATACTTAGACTAACAAATAACAACCCTGGCAGCTGGCCAGTGATTCAAAGCCTCCAAAAACGAAGCTGAAATTTGCAGCTGGCCACACTCCCTGCCTGACTTGGCAGCAGCGCTGGTGTCTGAACACCTGCCAGGGCCAGGACCGACCGTGGCGCCCGCAGCGGAGCGCGCCGAGCTGGCCGCGGGGCATCGTGCGTGCCCTGGCACCGGTGCCAGGCCGCCGAGTGTGGCTGTACCTGTGCCCCGGGCTTTATTCTCACAGAAAGGGATCTTCTGACTCCCGGGAGCAGCTCTGCCAGGACAAGGAAAATACCCTGGAAAAATAATGTTTGCAAACAGCAGCACTGCTGTGGGAAGCAGGGTGTATGCTGGAGCTCTCCGGGTGCAACACCGCAGTGTGCTCAGCATTCCCGCATCCTGTGGACATGCGGCAAGCCAGACTGGCCCCTGCACCACCCTGGGCAGGCTGGTATCACTGCCTGAGCCAGCCAAACAGCAGCTCAGCCGGGATGGGTGCTGTTGGTGTGGCAAGGGAGCAGCAGCTGGCTGGGTAGGTGGGTCAGTGTGATGCTGGGGAGCGAACAGCCAGCTGAGAAAATGCCACAGAGCCTTGCAGAGGGTCGGGGCTCCTGCAGAGAAACACAAACTTTGATAATTTTAAATGACACGGAGGCAGAGAGGTGCAGGGCAGGAGAGGAGCTATGCAGGAGGCTGCTGGAGGGGCAGGGCACTGGGCTGCAGCCTCTCGGCCTCCCCATGCCCAGGAAGGGGTGTCATGTGGAAAGGTAATTGGATCCCAGGATTTACTGAATGATACTTTGGATTATTTCACAGCCATCATGTCACAGTGTAATCTCGTTATGGCATTACACAGCCACGTGCACACGCAGCCCTATTGTGCCCGTGGCTGGTGACACATGAAGACCTGCCCAGGATGTACCTTTGCTGAGGCTTGGTCTGAGACTGCACAGGAGAGGAGGGATCAGTTAGTCAAGGGTGGCTGGTGACAGCTGGGACCTGGGGTTATCCAAGGCACATGACATGTTGGGACATGGTGCTGTGGCTTTATGGTAGAGCACTGAGCCTGCAGGTGCAGGATGAATGCTGGCAGGTGGCAGTGTGGCCATTCCTGCCCTAGTGGTACTGGGGCTGGGGCCTTGCCCCTGGCATGGGCTCCTGGGGCAGAGGCAAGAGGCAGCCATGCAGCTTGGAATGCAGCAGCAGTGCTGGGCTGGTTCCAACAGAGCTCAGACCTGTAGAGGGAGATTCTCCATTCTGGAAGACCTGAGCCCTGGGCATCCCAGGGGAGCATGGTCGGGGCATCCCACAAGGCAGAGGGGGCTGGGGTGCTGTGGGAGATCTGGGAGCAGGGTCTGCAGCTGCCGCTAGCCCTGTAACAAATATCTCCTGCAAGCCCAGACCACATGCCTCCCCTCCAGCTCCCTGCACCACAGTTGGCTGCTTTTTTAAGGCATAATAGAAGCGAATCCTGTCTCTGAGGCAGTGAAAACACAGCTCACCCCCACGAGGTGTGTAAGAATAGCAGATGAGCTAGGGCAGACAAACAGCCTTGACCGCAGCTTCCTGCCACATCCCCAACAAGATGGAGCTGAAGGAGATCATCCCTGTGCCCCTGCACTGGAGCATCTGAAGCCAAACAGGGACTCAGGGGGACTCACGGTGCAGCCAGGAGAAGAGGGTGGCCAGTGCAGGGGTCTGAGACCTCAGCCCACCTGGGCTGGTGCCTGAATCTCCCAAGACAGAGGTGGAAGGAAACTGTCATCCTCTTCTTTCTCCCTCATCCCTCCACCTCAGGACAGGGAAGTGAGACTCACAGGGCAGCACTGAGAGCTGCCGCTACCCAAGCCATGGCACTGGGCACTGTATGATTAATTATGTTTGGTGCTTGTGCCCTAATGAACTTACACCCAGAAAATAAGTATTTGGACCTGGCAGCAACAGGCTTAATCAAAAACAAGCTTTTTGAGTGTTTTTTGTTTGTTTGCACCCAGCTGTAACATGGAAATCTGAAACACTGCAGATCAGCCAACTCTCCCACAGCAGCTTTCCAGCAGGTTAACTTTGAACTGGGATGATAACAAATTATCTGCTAAACACACATGTGGAGGGAGCTCAGTGCCAGTGTGTCTGACTTGTCTTTAGCTGCTCCTGCTCTAAAATTCTAATTTTCTTTGTCATTTTCTATCACTTGATTTTGTTCCTTAAGCTGGTAAACCAGGGAAAGGGTAGCAGTGCCTTTATCCTAAGATGAAGCATGACCTCCTGCTTTAAAACAAGAGCTGGCTTTATCTCCAAGCTGGGCTTGGGGAATAACAGGAATATTTGTTGTCCCACACAAGGCTGGTTTATCAGCTACTATTAGAGCAGGAATGGCAATTTGGAATGAGCAGCTTATTAGGCACATTTAACCCCGTTCTCTGATTATGGAAGATTGGGGATTTGTAACTGAGGTTGTTGCAGATATTTTCTGCTGAGGGTTTTTGGAGCCAGCACAGTGCACCCACCCCGTGCCTATGTAGCAGTCGAGCTGGGGGTGGTTGTGCTGCCAGCGATGGGTCAAAAGTCAATTAATGAGGCACCTGCCCAGTTGAGGAAGCAGTTCTAGCTTGCACGTAAGACTCATTAAATTGCTTTATGTAACTCCTCCTGCCTGTAGAGCTCAGTCACCAGCGAGTGTGTAAACCCAACACAAACAGCACATGGAGAAGGTAGGACTGAATTTGCCAGTGAGAGCTAGTTTTGATGGACACTTCACAGTGTCCAAGCCTTACCTCCAGTAATGCTGACTTGGAAGGCGGGACTTGGGAACTGTAAGTATATTTTCTTCCTCAAAACAACTTTCTTTCTGCTCACCACTATGGATAATACAATTTCAGAGAGAGAAGAGTGGGACCTGATATAGTGGGTTGTATCTCTGCCCATTGTGGGGGATGGAATGAAACAATCTGTAGGGTCCCTTCCAGCCTGAAAGTTTCTATGATTCTATGATTCTGTGATGACACGAAGAGTGGGCAGAGTGGGCAGAATGGGCAGAGCAAGTAGGATGGGCAGAGTGGGGTGAGCATCCCAGTGGGATGGGGTGGGAGGTGGGTGCTGACGAGTGGTGGATATGGCAGTGAAGCAGCAGCTTCCCAAGGACAAGCCACCTGCATCCTGCCCTGAGCGTCACATGCTAGCAGGGCATGAAATCCCAGTCTCTGTGGTAGCAAAAGGCAAAGTCCCCAAAGCCTGTTCTGGGGCCAGGCTGCCTCCAGCTGTCAGTGTACTTTGGTGGTGCCGGACTTAGGCCTGTGTTTGTGCAAGAAAGGCACCTGACCCACTTCAGAAAGAGCCGTCTTCAAGCGAGCCAGCCACGGGCACTGCTCCCTGCTCCCTTCTGCCCAGGGTCAGGAATAATGCTGGCCTGGGCCCTGGGAGGGAGCAGAGCCTGCAGGGTGTCCTCCCTGCCCAGAACTGGGGCCTGCTCCCTGTCAGCAGCAAGCCTGTGTTGGGGCATGCAGAAGCAGTGAGCTCCTCTCCAGGGATCTTTCCTCCAAACAAGCACAGTCAAACAAAGCCAGGGGGACAGAGGCTTTCCTGACATTGTCTGTCCAGGTTCTTTGGGAACAGAAGAAGAGGGGTTTTGGAACAAGCAACACAAACACATATTTACACACGCACACAATAGGTTGTGTGCTCACAGTGTGGGACGGGAGCACCCAGTGGCTGTCCTGCCACTGGGCCCTGCTAGCAAGGGGAAGATGGAAACAGTGACACACTCAAGCCACAAAGAAACAGCCAGTGTTGGCTTTCCTGTCTCCTCTGATCACCTCCATGCAGCTTGACAGGCTGGGGGCCAGACACTTGAAGAGACAGGTGGCTGCACCAGCTAGGGTGTTGCTGGCAGAGTGGTGCAGGTACCACCTGTCTCTCTCTTTTCATTACAGATGGTCTCTGGGGGGTTATTTTGGGGGAATGTTCAGGTATTGAGCCAGCCCAGAGAGGGAGAGTGGAGCTGACTGGTCTCATGGTCCTGCCGTCCATGGGAGAAAGTTTGGGGTAGCTGGGTAGGGATGCCGGGGGACAGTCACACAGACTAATGTCCCCTCTACCTCTCCTTGACCTCATGAGTTGGGTCATGCTCACTCTACAGACCCAAATGTCACTCCAGAGGTGGTCCTCCTCAGAAACGCACTCTGAACCACTGGGAGCTCACCTGAGGGCTCTGCATTCCCCTTGCTGGTGCAGGAGAACAGGAGCATGTCCCTGCCTTCCTCACTGCAGCTTCTGTCCTTCTTCCCTGACAGTCTTCCAGATACGGAGCAGCCCAGGCTCTGCAGCATGGGGATCTGCACTGGTGCTGGCCTGGCAGAGGGAGAGGGCTCAGTGCATTCTGCAAGGATGGACAGGTGCTCAGCCCCACGGGGCTGCACACATGGTCCGAGGGTGGCCCTCATGGCCCACTCCACCAGTGCCTACCTTTCCAAGTGCTTGTCCTTTTGGCCATCCCAGTGCAGCTGCACGTCTCAAGGACTCCCAGGTGGAGCGGCAGGGGCAGGCTCCACGCTGTCCTTGAGCTGTGTGTTCAAGCCAGGAAATCCCAGCCATCTGGTATCTGCCAGGCTCCAGTTTAAAAATACCTAAGGAAAACAGTCCTCTAGGCTCATCAAGGCCAAAGCAATTCTAGTAAGGTTTCTGGACAAATACTGAGGTTTGTGTTTTTGTCTGTTCTCAGCAGGCACTTGTCTCGGTGCTCACTGCCTCCCCAGGGCTCATGAGGTCAGGACATCTCAATGGCCATCCCAGCCACATTGTGGCTTGGGAGGGGACCGTCAGGCCAGACATCCACAGTGTGCTGTGGGGCAGGAGTGCTCAGCTCTGTTTAGCAGCAGTAGTGGCCTGATAGCAACTGAGGCCATAGCGTGTTTGGGAGTGAGGCATTTCAGGCCAGTGGCACTCGCCCTGTCGAATGCTCACCCTCTGTTTCAGCCTTCTCCGTCTCCGCAACCAGTGCTGCCCTGCTCCATAGTTCTCTGGATTCCACACATTCATGTCGCAAAGCACCAATTGGGTCTCTCCCACCCAAGCACTCTCCAGTGATTACCCCCAAGCTAGGAGCACCGGGGCTGGCAAACACTAGAGGCAGCAGGAATAGATGCCCCGGCACTGTAGGCAACCCTATGTGACTGAGTGGTGGGACCAGCATGGCCAGGGACTGAGAGGCATCTCCACAGGTGTCAGGGCCAGCTGGTCAAACCTCTTGGCTCTCAGGCTGCCCTAAGTCCTTTCCCTTCCTCTTCAAACTTATGAGACTGCCCCAAGCTCCCCTGAGATGATGCAGGACCAAAAATGTGAAGCACTACAGAGAGAAGCCTGGCTTTGTGCAATATCCCAAGAAAACAGCTGCTACAGATGCTGCAAAGCAGGACCTGAACTGGAGCACAGCCCAGAGCTCCAGCTCATCCCTGTGGTGATACTGCCCTGAAGTCACTGAGGGTGCCATCCTCTCAGAAGCAGCCCAGTCAACAAACCCATCAGCAGTGGAAACTGATCTTGAAGATGCATTGTATGGAGAGGGAGAGGTGCTGAAGCCTGTTTGGAGATCAAGAGATATAGCTAGGATGCCACCAACCTCTTGGCAGCCAGGAATCATTCAAAGCAGGATGAAGCCAGGCAGAAATAGTCTCTCTGGGCAGGGATACAAGGGAGAATGAAATGCAGGTGAGGAGGTAGTGTTATTGACACATTAAGTTATTTGGTGCAGGATATGGTTAAATTATTTGCAGAGCCCCCACCTTTTCCTCTCCACCCCAAGAACAGGAATAGAGTCATTAAAACAGCATGTTCTGGGACAGTGGTGATCCCACGGGAGAGCTGGACACGGTGAGAAGTACACCCACCACTGTGGCCTGACCCGATATCCTTGCCTCTTGCCTCAGGGGTCCCCAGCTCTGCCAGAAAGCTTTTGAACAAAGATGATCCTAGAATCTGGTGTATGTAGCAGAACAGGATTTTGTGCTTGTCAGACTGGTTTGGGTCTCCCCAGCTCAAACACAACAACAGTGTGTCTGGGATGCAGTTAGGTGTTCATCCAGCAGCATCACCTCTGTGTCTTGTACAGCACGTGGTGATGCTGCATTCCAGTGGACTGTCCCTCCCTGGGGTGAGATTTACCCCACAAGCCCCTCGTGCCAGAGGAAACACCAGCCCCTTCCCCTGTCTGCATGGAGGCACTGGCAGCACTGGCCCTAAAGGATGAGTTACCTGCTTGAGTGGAGGATTGGTGCTGCCAAGATGTGCTTGTAAGGCAGGCAGCACTTGGGAAATGAGGAAGGCAAATGTGGAAAGAACAAGTCACCGCACTGGGAACACATGGAATAGCAATCTGCAAGGGAGGACAGCAGCCCACACACTCCTTGAAGAGAGAGCAGAGACCCTCATGAGTGAGTCCTCACAGAGAATTAATATTGGAAAGGACAGCAAACAGCCTCACTTTCCACTGGGTCCAGATGTGGAGAGGCAGAAAGAACAGAGAAACTATTTTTTTCACCAGATAAGTTCCTTGGCAAAAGGTGACATGCTCATGCAGGCTGCAGCATGAGGGGCCCATGGAACAGAACTGGAGAGCTCTCACCCCAGAGGATGAGAAAGAAGCACAGTGCAAAGGACAAGGGAGGACCACAGCAATGGTAACATCTCTTAACCTTTGCCATGTGGTCTCCACATGGTCAAGGATCCCTGATTTCTAGGCAAGCTCTTCAAGCATAGGACGCTTATCCTGGCAGCAAAGAACAGGAGTGGCAGCTGCCAGGATGTAGCTGGAGCCAGCACAGCCTTCTCTTTCTTAGGCAGGATGCAGCAAAGCCAGGCCAAAGGAAATACAGCAGGCAAAGCTCTCTACAGGGCACAGGTACCCTCTTCCCATTTTGGAACAGCAGGAACAGATGACCTGTTGCCACTTCCCTCTGACTGCCACCACCCCCACCATCGTCCTTGCTCTCCTTGCCCTGGAGCTCACTGGGAGGTGGCAGTCCCTTTTGGTCAGGGCTCCTGAGAAAGACTACGGGAGATTATCATCCTTCTGCTGGCTTCACATCATCTCATGACCCAAATCACTGTCTCATCACTCACTGGTCACACTGTGCCCCAACAGCCGATTTTGATAAGGAGTTATCTCCACTGCTACTAGGTAACAAGTATTGGGCTCTCCATGCTGGCAAATGCAGGTCTCTCTGGCATGGTCACAAATGTCAGGATCCAAGGGGGACCTTTGGGGAGACACAGCCTTGTTAAGCTCTGATCTGCATCCCTGGGGATGTGTGTGTGAGTCGGACACAGGTGGCAACAGAACAGCAATGGAAGCCCAGACAGGTAAAAAGTGTTGACCTAAATAAGCATAAAAATTAACACAACCACAATAAAAATGAACACAACCAGAGGTTTTCTGTGGTGTTAGTGGCCATTTTGAACATCTTAGCAGGCCCTTTCTTCCTAAGGCAGATTATTTTCTAAACAAAGACACAGGCTGTTACACCAATGCACCCCTGAACAATGTCATGCCTATATCATCCATGGAGGAGAACTTGCACGTTCCATGAGGACAGTGATCTGATGCCTTCTCTTCCCTGTCCATTGTCCATGGGGTAAACTCAGAACCTGGAAGTTCAGTTGAAGTGAAATGTGAATCCAAAAGTTCAGAAAACCCTTTTCCAAAGCCTAGTCAGGAAGCTGGGATGGATATCTCAATAGAACAGACCTTCCCAAGAGATTTCCAATAGTTCCTGGATTTGGACTCATGCTGTTACTTCTCTTATCAAGCAGGACATGCGTATTCATGACAGACGAGGACTAGATTTTGCATCTGCTAGAGACATTAATTCCAAGAGAAATCAGAGCTAATGATTATGTTTTGAGATTACTACAGGTCCTTCGTATTTACAACAGAACACAGAAAACCTGAACTTGTATTGCTCTGCTGAAGCCTCTCTCACATTCTGGAAATGAAATGGTTTAGCTGTCCCGGACGTTGAAGTTGATTAGTATCCACAACAAATGTAGTCAGAAGCAGGACTGCAAGGCTGCTTAACGTTGCTTTTCAAGGACAGCTTTGTTGCCCAATATCCTGAAACAATATCCTGTTTTCCCCACAAGAAAAAAATTCCTAATGGGATTAATATTAAATCCGTCTTTTAAAGGAGACAAAAATGCAGCAGCACAGAGCAGGAAGGACTCCTTCCCATTTTCAATAAGATGGAGCAGCAGGAACAGCAGAGCTGTCCTAGATCTTCTCACATGCCCTTCCAGCCCATCACTACTCAGGCAGCTCCCTGCTCACCTGAGCTCTGCCATCCCTGGCCTCCTGTTTTGCGCATTGCTCTAAAACCCACACATGCCTGGGGCATTGCACATCAGTGCCAGATGAAGGTCATGCTCTCTGGCTTCATTCATCCAAACAGTGCTGGGTCTTCTCAAAGGAAACTGGAAGCCTGTGTCCCAGCTGGGGTCCCCCACAGCATTCCCCACTGCTTCTCCCCAGTGGAGCAGAGCACTCGAGCCTAGATAGGATTTTAAAAAACAGCTGAGACCACTGGCACTTCAAGTTTGATCCAAAATTGCCCCATTGAATTGTCTTTTATCTTGTTGTCTAAGCAAAACAGAGTGCAGGCCTCTCCCTGCTCAGTCACACAGGAACAGCTGGATCAAGTGATCCTCCCACCCACTCTTTGGGTTATGGTGTCTCACTTCAGAAGTGGGTGAAGGAGTTGTAGTCCCTGGTCTTGTATTGAGCGCACCTGGTCCATTCAGTGCCTCAACATGCTCAGAGCACACCCTTGACCACGCTCACTGTGATGGAGGAGCAGTGGTTCCTTTGATATGGAAGTGCTTGCACCTCCCTACAGCTGCTCTATCTCCATCTGTGGAGTGTCACTGTTTATTCTCTTCTTTCCCTCCCTTGGCTCACAGTTGAACTACACCACTACACCACTCTTCTTTTGGCTCTAAAACAAACTAGAGCATTAGACATGCGACCCAGAAAATAATTAGCGTCATTAGGCTTTGGGAGACAGCAGCTGGAGAAAAACATTTCCAGGTTAACAGTCCCTTTGTGCAGGACTTGGAACATGTGGGAAGTGAAGAACGTGGGATGCACAGCTGCCACAGGCTGGTTTGCATCCGGAGATGAGGAGCTCTGCTTGGAATGGGAACATGCTGGCACCAAGGGCCTCTCCCACACACTGAGGTGCTGGGCACACAGAGCCCGGGACTGTTTTATCCTGCAAAACCAAATTGTAAGTGGAATGGTGAGGGCATCCAGTTCCTTCACATCCCTGGGTACAAAGGCCCAGTTGAAATAACTGATCTACCACAAATGTTCCCCCCCCCCCCGCAGTGTGTCCTTACCTTCATGAGAGCACAGCTGCCAGCGTAGGGTGGCAACGCTCGGAAATGTGGTGAACACAAAAGCACAGTCGTTGGGTGATGTATTTTAATTTTAATGGATTTTTAAATGCTCATGGGTTTTGATACAAACACTGTGCAGCGTTCTGCACCTGAAGGGGTCCAGGACCCCTGGGGCAGGGCCAGGTATGCCAGGAATGGGGCCAGGACCCGCCAGCAGCAGGGCCAGGACCCCAGCAGTGGGCCTTGGAAGCAGGGCCAGGACCTCCAGAGTGGGGTCAGGAATATCGGAAGCAAGTCCAGGACCCCTGGGAGGGATGACGGCCCGGCCGTGAGGGGCAAGGGGAACCCCTGTTCTTTCCCAACGAGCGTAACTCCCGCGCCGAGTCACGCCGTGGGACAAGTTCGGGAAGTCCCACGCTGCCGCTGCGCCGGGCAGTGTCATCCCGCCCGGCCTCCCGGCACGCCCGGCCCCGAACTCCGTCCCGCCGCCACCGGGGGCCCGCAGGGGCCGGGGCGGTACGTGCCAGGCCGCACGGCCGAGCCCGCCCGACCGCGGGGCCCGTGGGGGCGGGCAGGGGTCGGGGCGGGGGGGGCCCGGCGAGGCGCACGTGGCGCGTGGGGGGCGGTGCTGGGCCGGGCACCTCCCCCGCGCCCCTCCGCCCTTATAGCGGCGGGGGCGGGGGCGGCTGCATTCGGCGGTAGCGGCGGCACTAGCAGGTAGGGGCCGGGCGGCCCACGTGGCGCGACGGGACGGACGGACGGACGAGCGGGCGGGCGAGCGAGCGAGCGGGGGGGGGGGGCCTGGAGTCAGGCCGCCGTTTCTGGGAGCTCCACGCGCTCCGGCGGCTCCGCACTGCCCGGGGCCGCCGCTCCCGGCCCGGCGCGAGGGTGCCGGAGCCGGTGGTGGTCCTGGGCCGTTGCCGCAGCTGCGGGTCGCCCCGTGGCCGGTCGGTTCCACGCCGGCGTTTCTGGCTGGGTTGAAACTGCTGCTCCGGTCTCCACGCGCCCCCGACCTGAGGGGGGAGCCATGTTTTGTTCCCTCTCTGGTATGGCCGCGTGGTGAGGATCCCACAGTACCCTGCCCCGATCGCCCTCGTCCCTCTCTCACCGGCAGTAGCGCCCTAGGGTCGGGGTTTCGCCCCCCTCCTTCTCACGGCGAACGGTGAGGATGGATGACGGTGGCCTCAGGCGGCCCGGTAGCCCAACTGCCCTGGGGAGGTGGTTCCCTGTCCCAGGGAGCTCCTTGTCTCCTCAGGCCGCCACCCCGGCGTGTTTGTGGGGCCCCGCGGGGGAGTCTCCACATCATTTGAGGGTGCACGATAAACGCTGGGGCGCAAGGAAGAGGTGATTACTGTGTGTGTTTGGCTTTTGATAAAGGCAGGGAGGGCCTGGGAACTGCGTGGAAACCGTGTCCTGGTAGTGTGTCTGCGGTATCGGGGTGCACGGGTCCCCGTGGGGCGCACTCCTGCAGCCCTCAGCGCTCGCACTGGTCTTTAGGTGATTCCTCTTGGCAGGTGCTCAGACCTGTACCTCGGGCACTCGAGGCCGCTCAGGTGGGTGAGTCACCCAAGTCCTCCGGCACCGTAATTCCCTGCTGGCTTTGCAGGATGGACTGTGGAACCGTGCTCCAGTTCCAGGAAAGGCACCTTTAACCTTGTTTCTGCCTTGCTTAGGGGAGGGGATAGCAATAAGGTCTCGATGGTGCCATACACGTTTGGACCGCGCACCCACCCTTTGGTGTGCGACTCGCTCAGACAGTGAGGTGTTGTGACCAGCAGCCGAAAACTGGGGCTGCTGGAGTTCACTGGGGGCATGTAGTACTTCACACTCGCTGGGCCACAAGGGGTTGTCAGAATGCTCCCAGAGCCAGCACCTACTTGCTCTAGTCCTGGGGTGTGCTCTGGTTGAAGCCTAGTGGCCTCTGGCAGGTATTTGCTGGCCCCAGGGTGAGATACTCGAGGAGCTCAATGGGGCTGGGCTCTAGGCAATGCTGCTGGGATGCTTCACCCAGGGTGGGTGTTGCAGGTCGGGCAGGAGTCCTGTAGCTGAGAGGTGCACAAATGCATCATGAAAGAGGTAACAGTGCTGGAGGGTTTGGAAGTTGACCCAGGCGAAGGGAATGAGTGTGAACCGGAGGATCATAAGGAAATGGTGAATTGTATCTGCAGCAGGAGAGGTGGGATTTGTGTCTTGGAACAGTAAATGGCCTGAGTGCTCACACCCTGCCGTTTAAGGATGGGCCTTTTGCACCATTGTTACTCATGTTCTCTGGCTTTAAGTTTCATCTGCGGAAAAAGGTGTTTTTTTCTTAGTTGCATCACAAGAAACCAGGTATAATGATCCTGGTTTTGTGCCTTTCTGTGAACCTTAAGTCTTTTTGTGGTGCACAGGCATCCCGTTTTCATGCTAAGTAAGGTAATTTTGTGCTGTTGAATTCTCCTGGGTGTCTCTGCACTGAGGTTTCCTTGACTGTGTCTGGAAGGAAAGGAACAGGAGCTGACAAATGGGCCGGGGCATGGAACAGCTAGGGTGTGCTGGGTGTAAAGAAACTCACCAAGCTCCTGATGGTGCCTTTGTTAGGAAGGAATTTTCTCAGTCTTAGGTGAATAGCCGTGGTGATGGATTTCCTAATTGCAAACAAGTTCTGCTAGTGTATGGCAAATCTCCCTGCCCCAAAGTCGTGGGGGTGCCTGTGGCCCTCCTGGCCCCTTGGGAAGGTGTGAAACATCATTCCCTTCCAGGAGTTGTTACCTAAAAAAGGTGTGAATGGTCTCGTGTGCTTTCTCTTGGCTCTTACTTGGCACAGTTGGCCTGATTTATCTGGCAGCTGAGGTGGAAAATACCCAGTGACTTTCATGCTGTCGTTTTATATCTCCTTTATGGGGAGTTGAAAAGCTGCACGTAGGCTTAGGAGGCGCATCTCATTAAGCCCTGTAGTGCAAATCTGTTGTTGCACTTTCATGGCTTTTCCTATTTCCTCCTCTGGAATCAGTGTATAACAGACTCTTAAGAAAGTGGGAGCCTCTCACCAGTGGTATTGGTATGATTCACTTTCAAATATGCTCTTAGAGTTGCTGCATAGTAGTTGTACTGTAGCCAAGGAAAATCCACGTGGGGCTATAGTTAATTACTGAAACCACAATCACCTGTGTACTACTGGGCCCTCGGTGTGACCTCCTCCCTTGCCTCGGTCCTGGTTTGAGGGCTGGGTTCTTGGTGTGAGTGTCCCACCTCCATCCCTATACTCCTGGGTCCTTGGTGTGACCGCCTCTCACAACACCACCCTTATGCTTCTGGGTCCTTGCGTGCATCTCCCACCTCCATCCTCGTGCTTCCTCATCTGTGGTTTCAGGGCTCGAAGGCAGCAATACTGTGTCAGTGGCTGGGATCAAAATTCAGACTCCTGCTCTTAGGAAAGGGACAGCTAGTTCTGTTTGATAGTGATGGCTGTGACTTTTTGGGGTTTTGCAGCCCCCTGCTTTGCCAAAATACCCGGAGCTGTCCCTGGCTGGCATTGCGGGTGTCTAACGGAAGAATGTCGATGCTATTCCATACCACATTTTTCTCATTCTGAGGATTTCCTGGCGGGCACAGTGTGTCCTGGGAGCGTTCCTGAGCACTGCTGGTGCAGAGGATCAACTCTGTGTCCTGGTAGAGCATGACTTGTGTTCAGGGTGGGACTGGGAAGCCCTGTACGGGGGCTCAAGCACCTGCTGTGCCCTCCTGAGACTGAGGGGCTTGGCTGACAGCCGGTTCTGTGGGAATCCCTTTCCTTAGGGATGGGGGCGGACAGTTATAGAGAGGACTCTGGGTGCTGTCCTGGAGGCTGAAGCTGATGTGACCCCAGAGTACATGCAAGAGCTGCTTGCTTCATGTAAGGTTCTTGTAACTGGCCTGCAAACTCCTCTGGCTCTGACTGTAGGGGTTTGGGTCGGAGGGCTCTAGGAGAGCCATGGCCACAGCCAGGCTCTGGTGTAGAAATAAGCCAGGTTTTCTCCCCTGGGCTTGTTGGTAACTTGCTTAAGCTTGACTTCATGCTTTCCCATACCAGTAAGATGCTCAATCCTTTCTTAGACAGGCTGAGCCTTGCTGATACTAACAATCAGGCATGGCAGCCCCAGATGGGAGCTTCTCTGGTGGACACAAATAGCTGCTCATCTCTCTCTGGTTGGTTGGCTTCCCCCAAAGCTGCCAACAAACAATTCCAATATCTCACTTTGCAGGGCAGCTTGCAGCCTTTCAGGCCCTGTGCTGTGCTTGGAGCATTTTGGGGACTGAGGGGCTGTGTTCACCAGAAAGACCAATTGTGAGTGTCCAGGGAAAGTCTGTGGCCCTGCCTGGTGGGGTGAGCAAGATGATCTGTGTCTCTGCAGGCCGAGGCTCGTGCCACCAGTGGGGGAGCTGGAGGAGGGCAGCTGCCAATGCCGTGCCCTGTGGCGTCTGTCTGTCTGCGCACTGGTGTTGGCTCATCAGGCTGGCAGACCAGGGCATGTCTGGGGATGTGTTGGCCATCCCTGGTGGAAAGAGGCACTGAGTGGGCTGAGCTGCTTTTGGCCAAAACTTTGAGCTTGCCTGTGCGAGCTGCTGGCCTCGAGCAAGCCGTGCCTGTGCTGCTGACCTTGGCTCACCCTGGCAGCAAAGACTGGGGCTGAGCAGGGCCTCAATCGACTATTGTCCTGGTGCAGAGCCCTTGGAAGCGCTGGGGAGTCACGTAGGCCATGTACTGCCAGGTTAAACCCGGGCTGTGGGTGCTTGCTGGAATTACAGCTCTGTGCTTAATACTCTAAACCCGCTTAAAACTGGTGAAAGTGGTGTCTCATTAACTCCTGGCAATCTCAATTTCACCTTGCTTCAGGCCAGAAAAAGGCCAGATTTGAAGCTATAGAGTGTTATTGGCTGTGAACAGCTGGCAATAGCCTTCATTTCCCCAGCGTGAGATCTCAGTGTAGTTTCAGGGACCAGAAGGGAAGTTTGGGGCCTGCCAGCTCCCCATGTTAGGCAAATGTCCCATGGGTGTTTATGGCCTTGTGCTGATCACTGGAAGAGCCTCTTGTGGTGAGCTGGGCTTGGAAGGTTGTGCAGGGGGTGCTGGATGTGGCTAATCCTTTGGCTGATTCTTTGGGATGGGGCTGATGGGAATGGGCTCCTGTGGAACAGCATCTCCCTGTCCTACTGGGGGCTTGAGAGAGGAGCTCCCTCAGGGAATGGGATATCTGCTGCTAGCAAGGGGCAGCTTTGTATCCATCTTGCCTGGCCTAGGTGTGTCAGTGTTGGCATTCCCAGGCCAAAGACTGGGTCCAGCTGATGAAGGCACAAGGGGCCCAAATGACCACTGGATAGCTGGAACATCCCTGGAGATCTTTTTGCTGTGGAGATCCTGCTCTGGATGTTGCTGTGTCCATCTCTGAAGCTGGGGGGCACAGGAGGAGGAGAACAGAGAGGAAGCAAAAATAGCAGGGCTTGGATGAGCCACTGTGGATTTCACATCTGCCAAGATGCCAGATGACCGTCTGCTGGCAGCAGCACAAGCCTGTGTGGGCACCAGGCTGATGATGGGTTGTGGGAGAAGGATATGGGGCTCTCTGCCTGTCTTGCTCCATGGGAGCAAGAGTTGAGGCTCCCTGCCTGCCCTGCTCCAGCTCTTAAGTGGTCTGGGAGCCCTGCTCCATGGGAAAGGCTTTGTGAGTTCACAGGGCAGCAGACGCTGGTGAGCATGTGCCCAGAGTAGGGAAGCCTTGAGCTGGAGGGATCTGTGAGCAGAGGCAGAGGTGTGTTGTGCCTGGGCAGGGCCTCTGCATGGGTGGGGGGATGTCCCTCTTCCTCTGACCCCAAAAAGGAGTGGTGTGAGTCCACTTTCATAAAGGCTTTGCCCCAGAAATACTTTGGGGCATTTGCAGTGCTTTATAAATGTGAGCCTCTGTCTTTCTGTGCTGGAGTCCTGCCAATCTGAGCTTTGAAAAGCACGGCAATTTACTGCATTATGTAACTGTAAGTCTTGAAATCATACTGCTCCAGGCCCCTTTGGAGAAAGGATAACTGCTTGTGGGTGGGACCTGGGAGATGGAAGGGCTTTGGTCTTCTGTGGGATCTGTTTTGAGGTGATACTGTCCTCATTGCCTCGATTCCTGCTCTCATTTATTTTGCTATGCAGGGGAGGGTGACTGTAGGCTACCCGTTCCTGCAGATTAGTCAGGACTTTTATAAGGAGCAGATGTGATATTCACAGTCATTACTTGGTCTCATCAGTCTTAATTACTTCAAATATGGTTATTTTATTTCCTAATAGGGCAAACTGTAGCTGCCTGCCTGGCAGCTATGAATTTAATTTCTAATCACATCTTACATGTTGCAGCGCTTCCAAAACAGCTGAAAATGTCATAACTATGTGTTCTGGGTGTCTTTATTTTTTTTTTTTCCCCTTTTTTTGCAAAAGGGAGAGAATCTTTCCAGTTGGGCTGGTTTCCTTATGTGTGCTTTTTTTTTTTTTTTTCCTCACTCGTTTGAAACTACTTCTGTGTGGGGGCAAGGAGGAAATCAGCAAGGAGGCTTAATCTGGTTGAAGGGTGAGCTTTCTAAAACTGGTCTTTCTTAATAAGGATTTTCAGTGAGTCAGGGAAAAGTGTTGTGGCATGCAGAACTCTTCCTGTAAACTATTTGGCATCAGACTTTGGGAATCTTTGATTTCAAATCTTGTTTAGCTCAAGGTTTTTCACTGTACCTCAGCAATGCAAGAGAGGTCATGTCTAACCTGCCAGAAGCCTTTTATTTTACAGAGATGCCACCTCAGCACCCGCAGGAGGAGGAATGCTGCTTGCAGGGGAAGAACAAATAAGTGAACCAAGCCACAGTCATTTTGGAGCAGTTGAGCTCCTTGGGAGTAGTGAAAAAATTAAACCAGTTTATATGTCTCATGAACAAAAGGGAAAAATCCCCAGCACCACATCAGGACACTGCCAGCCTTTGCCTTGGATGGCTTTTAGTGCCTGCAGTTTTAATTAGTGCTCACAAGTAGATTGTATTCCTTGCTTGGAGTTTTTGTAGCCAACACCTGGTAGTTTCAGCTTTCATAAATGTTTCGGATAAATCATTGTGGTTGGAAGATGCTTTAAGGTTCACTGAAGGCTGTGAAAGCTCAGTGTGACTCAAAACAAGAGCTGGTGTAAACTCCAGCGTGCAGCTTGTGTGTGGAGGGGACGTTCAGCAATTCCCAGCGCTCATGGTGGGTGGGTGGGCTGCTCTATGTTCTGAGAGACCAGAGTGCATTGGGGGTCTCTGTGGAACCTGGTAGTTCCCTCGGTGGCTGCTGGTGCTGGGTGGGTGCCCACAGGTGTGTTGGCCCGGGGGTCTGCCTTCAGGCAGACACCATTGATATGGGCTCATCCTGGTGAGTCCCAGAGAGGAAATCAGAAGAAATGGGCTCTGGCTCCTGGGCATAGTTCAGCTGTGGACGTGCCAGGGGCAGCGTCTTGTCAATGATTCCTTTGTTAGAGTAGCGGGTGGCTTGGAGCTGCTCGTGATGGTCATGTGTTGCACTGGCCAGGATGCAGGAAAATACCCTGCCAGTGAAGAATCATTGTCTGGGTCAGGCTAAACCAATCTTAGCAGCTTACAGAAACCGGCCTCCTGTGCTTTGCTTCCTCTCACGCTGTGTGGGTCCCGGGTATCACCTGAGCATGGCCAGGTATTGGGTGGCTCTGGCAAATCTGGTGCTGTATCAGGTAACTCTTGCCAGTACCTCCAGTGCCAGGTGGGAGGGGGATCTCCCCATTCCTCTGTGCTTTGTCTGGGACACTGGGATCCTGGCCTTGCATATGCACCCAAGTGACACAGAGTGAGTGAGAAGGCAGGAGCCCCTAGTCCTGTAGTGTGTGCCATGGGGACGTGCCTGGTAGATGCTGGCATGTCAGCAGCCATGGATGAGATGGTAATCGGTGCGAGCTGGGGCGGATGCAGGCTATAAATAGGAGGCTGCACCTCTCTGAGCCAGCACCACACTGCTTTGAAGTTGTCACTCTGCCTGGTATGACCTCGGGAGCTCTGGAAGAGCTCTCCTGCTCGAAGGTGGCTTTTTCCTTGAGAGCAAACCTGAGCAGCAGAAAGCTGCAGAGCAACAGGTGGGCTCTGGTGAAGGAGCCTGATGTCACCCTGTGTCTGGTGGTGCTTAATATGGGCAGGCAAGGGGGTGGTATCTCTGGCTGTGAGGCTGGGGAGGGCTGCATCAGAAAGTGCCTTCTAAAATCCCTGAGGGCACACAGGAGTTCTGGGGCTGGTAGAGATTCCTGTTGCTTAGCATGTTGTGACCCTTGTTTGTGAGCAGCTGCCCTGATTGCGGCATCCTTGATGGGATGGCTCATGCTGCTCTAAGCTGCGTGGAGCAGCCTTCATTTGGAGTAACTGAGGCTCTGGGGTGAGATCTAGCTGTGCTGCAGCTGCACTGTGGGCCCATGCATGAGCAGCCTGATCCTGATGGCCTCTGGATCACTCCCAATCAGCCTCTCCCTGCTCAGCGTCTCTGGGGGGATTTCACACTTCAGCAAGCCTGAAGTGCTGGTTTTGCCCTGTTTATTTTGTTTTCTAGTCACTTCTGGTTTTGAGCTTTTTAGGTGAATTGTGTTTATACTTGGGTGCTTTGGTAAACCTGCTGTAGCCTTTTTGGTCAAGGAGGAAGGTCTGGATGCCATCAGGAGGTGCCCTGCCAGGGCCAAAACCCCCAGGGAACCAGGCTCTGCTGGGACTGCTCTGTGTGGATCTGCCTCATCCTTCCTTGCTGGGTGGGATACAGGAGCCTTCCTTGGTCAACGCTCCTGCTAAGTTTAGCCACAGCCCCTGACCTTTGGGGTGGTGGTGGGTGTATTGTGATATCCAGCTGCTCTTTCCTAGCAGAGATAGGGGTGTCCTATTTGGCTTATGCATGGGGACTTACTTCCCCTCAGTAAATGTAGTGTGTCTGCATTTAATAACCTTAGTATGCTTCTCCTGCTCCAGGTGGGCTGGGGCTTCCTAGGATTTTGCAGTGCTGGGGTTGCACTCCTGGAGATGCTGTGGGAGCTCTGCCCATGCATATGAGCTCTGGCTGATGTCCCAGACACTGCCTGCCCTTTCCAGCTTAGGTCAGGGTGTCATGTCTTAAATTGATCACTTGAAAATGTGTGCTGACTGGGGCTCTTAAAGGCCAGCTGCAATCTGAGCGTGTGCTTTGGGGCAGCCTGGTGTGGTGGTGATCCTGGGGTGCTCTCACATCCTAGATCCGCTTTCGTGTAGGTGGTGGGGGTGCTGGTGCGGTGCCAGCCTTGCAAACAGAGCTTGAGCCATGCAATTGTATGCCAGGAGCAGGGATACAGCTTTCTGCTTTCAGCTGAGGCAATACTTTGTCTTTTGCAGCTCTTTGATTCCCAACTGAGTCATCAGCAACCTGGTTCAAGATGCCACCGGCCATCGGAGGCCCTGTAGGATACACTCCTCCTGAAGGAGGATGGGGATGGGCCGTGGTCATTGGAGCCTTCATCTCCATTGGGTTTTCCTATGCATTCCCCAAATCCATCACAGTGTTCTTCAAAGAGATTGAGGTCATCTTTAATGCGTCCAGCAGCAAAGTCTCCTGGATCTCCTCCATCATGCTGGCTGTTATGTATGCAGGAGGTAAGTGGGCTGGCGGCAGTGGTACATGTGCTCCTGTATCACAGCAGAAGATGCTGCTCTCCTGCTGGGGTTGACATGAACCAAAACTTTTAGCAAATTTGGAAATTTCTTCCTATGTGAGAGCAAAACCTCCCTTAATGAGTTTTCTTAAAGGAGGTTGCTCAAAAAGTTCTATTTAATGCCCAGAATGCAAAATCTGGGTTAATCTGTCCTCCTCTGCAAAGCTGTAAGTAAAATCTTTCTGGGGAATTATGACTTGTGTAATTCTGCCCTTGTTCTTGTTACAGTGGGCTGTGGATGCTGTGTCTGCTCCCAGCACCTTCCTGAAGGCTGGGGAGCTGCTGTGCCTCATGTAACAGCCCTGCTCCCTGGGGCACTTTCTTTCAGACAAGACACTGATATTTTGTGTGTGTGTATACTTTTTTTTTGGTTTTTTTGGTTTTTTTTTTTTTTTTAATTCGTGGAGCAGTGGTGTATCTAGGGATCTGTTCCCAGTTTCTGGTCAGCTCAGCTGTGCTTGGAGTGCACTGAAGCTTCATGCTGCCTGTTACTCCTTGCTGGTGCCAAGCAGTGCTGTAGGCAGCTTGTGCTGTTTGAGGATGGCAGTGTGCACTGTAGTACAGAGACATGAGCAGAATAAGGCAAACCCATTTAAACTAAAACAGCTCCCCTCCCCTGTCCTTCAGAAGCTGCCTTTTGAAGGCTTTTAATTCTCAAGCTGGGTGCTTTATGCATGTTTTTAATGGGTGATGAGCAGGCAGAATGTTCCTGTTATCCAGACCCTGGGGTCTTGTATATGCCTGCAAGGACAGCGTTGTGCTGGGCTGAGAGAAACTCCCCCTGTGAGCCCGCTGTTGCGGCCACTTCAGAGGCAAATGGGAGCTTGTCCTGCCGCCAGTCCCCAGCTGGCGAGTTGCCCACACCCTTGTTGCATTTGTGCATCCAAAGGAGCTGACGTCAGCTCCCGGCTGAGCACGAGGCTTTTCCTTTGCGGGGAACAAGCTCTGCTTTGTCCTCGCTGAGCTAGTGAAGCGACCAGCACATTTCCCTGCTCCAGTGTTGTAACAAGCTTGTAAACCATGTAACTGCCTTAATGAGACCCAATCTGGGCCATTCCTCCTGTCCCAAAAGCTCAGGGGTGCACTGAGGGCACTGTCTGGAACTGCCTGGCAACTAGGGGTAAGGACTCCATTCTCCAGTTCTGGAGTTGTGGTTGTCCCCATGTC
Organism: Lichenostomus cassidix; assembly: GCF_008360975.1. Lineage (NCBI taxonomy): Eukaryota > Metazoa > Chordata > Aves > Passeriformes > Meliphagidae > Lichenostomus > Lichenostomus cassidix. The sequence goes on along the minus strand of NW_028147268.1, from coordinate 1,755,964 downwards.
CCCCTTCCTTCATGCTGATACTGTCTGTCCTGCTTCCTCTGAACTGTTGCCATTAAATTCCAGCAGCTGCTGGCCTTTAACCACTTACCTGGTTCATTTTTTTTGAAGACCCAGACCTACCTGGGTGCATTTTTTTCCACCCAGAGGGTGGTCAGGTACTGAACAGGCTTCCCAGAGCAGTGGTCATAGCCCCAAGGCTGCCAGAGCTCAAGGAGCATTTTTAACAATGCTCTCAGGCACAGGGTGGGATTTTTGGGGTTGTCCTGTGCATAGCCAGGAGTTGAACCTGATCCTTGAGGATCACTTCCATTTCAGGATTTTCTGTAATTCATCCCCCAGCTGCTGGAGCACTGGAATTGCTGCTGCTGTGCTCATTCCTGCCTGAAACCAGACCCTTTACAGAGTCTGAATTGCACTGGAGCAGTCCCAGCGGGCATCCCGTTTTCCCTGTCTCCTAGGACACATGCTTGCTTGGAGGCCAAAGAAGTATCTCATCCTCTGGGAAAATGTTCTGAGTTGATGGAATCTCACAGAGCTGTGGTAGCTCCTGTCCTGGGCAGGGCTGTGTGTGATGAAGCAGCACATTTCCGTACAGCTGCCCTGTGCGGTCACCATCAGGATGCATGAATTCTCATGGTGTCAAATGCTCCTTTGTCAGCTCCATGTTGGGATTAGGGAAGACTCAGATTCTCTTACATATATTTTTTTGGCAGCTTGAACAATCAAGTTAGATCAGGTCATGTTTAGTCTAAAATGCTTCATGTGAATTTAGAAAATAGGAGTGGGTGTGAATTATTTCCCTTTAAAAAGGGGGGAGGGGGGAATTGCCACTGGGGCACCTGGCACTGCCCAGCTGGGTGGCTTCCTGCTGATTGCCCTTTGGAGTCTGCTGCTCCCAGGTGGACTTCCTGGAGGAAAGGCCGTGGCTGCCTTTAGACTCTGTTCAGAGGTATCACATTTGCTGAGTTCAAGGTCCAGGTTTTGCAAAGTGCTGAGTGCTCTATGGGGAAGCCTGTGGGACTTGTGATGTGGCAGCTCCCAGGTCTTGCTGCTGCCTTTCACAGGACTAGGGCCATGGCCCGTTCCTCGTGGCCTTGAGTTGGAGTGTCTGGTACTGCTCTAGATGCAGAGAGCAGAATGTCATGGGGCTGGGGACAGCCTCTGCAGTGCCAAGGCCTCTGTAACCTACTTCAGGCTTTGTTTAAATTGGGCAAAAAGGTCAAGTACCATCTGAGGACCCATGAATAACATGTTGACAACCTCCCTGTCTGTTAATGGCAAAGCGAGGTCTGTTAATATTCAATGGATGTTCATTCAGTGTATTTAAATACATTTTAGTGTCTGTAGAGCATGCTTGGCAGTATCTAATCACTGTTTGCTTTGGATTAAAGCTCCTGATAGTGAAGCACTTAAAAGGGCAATTGGGCCCTGTCTGCCTTAGGGGTAGCAGTGAAAACAGAAGCACCCCTTCCCCTGGGGCAATGCTGCTTCTCCCCAAGCCCTGGGGAGCTTCACCTGCACCCAGAGAAGATGCTTCCTCATAGCTTTGTCTGGTCTTAATAAGAAACATCTGGCAGGAGATGGGCAGTTGCTCTGCAGTTGCTGTGCACTTGCTTTGTTGCTAGGACCCCAACCCATGGTGGGTGGGTGGCTGCAAGTGGGGCAGAGCCCAGAGCGCAGCATGGGGCTGGTGGCTTCAGCCTGTCCCAAAGCCCTGTCTCTGGGGGCAGCTCCCTGGCAGCTCAGGCAGCTTTTATTTCAGCCCACAGAAGGCAACTTGCTCAGAGCAGTCAAAACTTTCTGTGCTCCAACAATTCTCTCTCTCTTATGGTTGGTTTAGATTAGGTATTAGGAAGAAATTCTTCCGTGAGGGTGGTGAGGCCCTGGGACAGATTGCCCAGAGAAGCTGTGGCTGCCCCGTCTCTGGAACTGTTCAAGGCCAGGTTGGACAGGGCTTGGAGCAACCTGTTCTAGTGGAAAGCGTCCCTGCCCATGGCAGGGAGTTGGAACAAGATGATCTTTAAGGTCCCTTCCAACTCAAACCATTCTGTGATTCTCTTATCTCCAGCTGCCTCTGAACCTCCTGCCCTTTCCCCTTACCTCAATTCCCTCACTGGGAGAAGCGCCACTGTATGAAAGCTGGAATCCTCTGGCAGTAAAGCTGCAGTGCGCTTGCGTGTATGGGTGTCCTGCCTCTCATGCAAAGATAATTCCTCTCTGGATGCATTTCCTTTGTTTGCCAAGGTCCCATCAGCAGTATCCTGGTGAACAAGTACGGCAGCCGGCCCATCATGATCGCAGGTGGCTGCCTATCTGGCTGTGGGCTGATCGCAGCCTCCTTCTGCAACACGGTGGAGGAGCTCTACTTCTGCGTTGGGGTCATTGGGGGTAAGTGATAGCTCTGCCTTAATGGCGCAGTGAGAGGAGCAACTTCAACCCAGTAATTTTTAGTTAATGTCTCTGAGTTTGCATAAATTCTGGTTCTTGTTGCTGCCTGGGTGCCTCCTCCTTAGCTGGCAGCAGGGGCTGACTCCTCTCCTTCCCAGCTCATGCAGCTGGGAAGTGGGTGGTCTGACGTTGGAATAGGCTGTCCGAGGCACTGGTGGAATCACCGTGGAAGTGTTCAAAAAGCATGTGGATGTCACACTTGGGAGTATGGGTTAGTGGTGGACCTGGCAGTGCTGGGGCTAGTGCTGGGTTGGACTCCATGATCTTTGAGGGCTTTTCCAACCTAAATGATTCCATGATTCTAAGTTGGAAATAGAACTGAGAACTCTCCAGAACTGAAACACTGCTTGTCCCACCAGCCCTTCTGCCAGGGCTGCTGGGGCTGACCAAACCCTGAGCCCTTCATCTCTCTCCTGCAGGCCTTGGACTTGCCTTCAACTTGAACCCTGCCTTAACCATGATTGGCAAGTACTTCTTCAAGAAGCGTCCACTGGCCAATGGGTTGGCGATGGCAGGCAGCCCTGTCTTCCTCTCTACCCTGGCACCCGTCAACCAGCTCTTCTTCGGCATATTTGGCTGGCGTGGCAGCTTCCTCATCCTTGGTGGCCTTCTGCTGAACTGCTGTGTGGCTGGATCCCTGATGCGACCCATAGGTCCCAAGCCAGATCAGCTGAAGAAAGAGGCCAATAAGGAGGTGCAGCAGGAGGCTGGGAAGTTAGGGAAAAAGGATGATGGTGACACCAGCACAGACCTCATTGATGGGAAGGCCAAGAAAGAGAAGAGTTCAGTCTTCCAGACAATCAACAAATTTTTGGACCTGTCTCTATTCACACACAGGGGCTTCCTGCTGTATCTGTCAGGCAATGTAATAATGTTCTTTGGGTTGTTTGCTCCCTTGGTCTTCCTCAGCAATTACGCAAAGAGCAAGAAGATTGCTAGTGAGTCTGCAGCCTTCCTGCTCTCCATACTGGCCTTCGTGGACATGGTGGCCAGACCTTCCATGGGACTGGTGGCAAACACCAAGTGGATCAGACCCCGCGTCCAGTATTTCTTTGCTATCTCTGTGATTTACAATGGGGTTTGCCACCTCTTGGCCCCCATGTCCACCACCTATGCTGGCTTCTGCATTTATGCTGGCTTCTTTGGCTTTGCCTTTGGCTGGCTGAGCTCGATCCTGTTTGAGACCCTGATGGACCTGGTGGGAGCTCAGCGGTTCTCCAGTGCTGTTGGCCTGGTAACCATCGTGGAATGCTGCCCTGTGCTTCTGGGACCCCCTATGCTAGGTAGGGTGTGCTGTGCCTGGAGAACTCACTTGAGGACATGGTTTTAATGGTAAACATGGGGGTGGTGCTGGGTTGATGATTGGACTTGATCTTAAAAGTCTTTCCCAACCTTAACGCCTTAAGGTTTCTACAGTTCTTTGACTCTGGGTGTCCTGCCTGGACTTGTTGAATGGTGGTGGGCTTCCTTGAGCCATGGGCTGCCCGTGGCACTGGGGCAGCAGTCAGGAGACCACCCCAGCATCTGAGGAATGGCCAAGGAAGGGGGCTCTGTACATGGGGTGGGCGAGCAGGGTATTAAAAGAATGTGGGACAGGTCCTTGCCTGAAGGTGAGGGTGATGGGCTTGTGCTGCTCTTGGGAACATCTCCACGACCAGGAGCTGCCCTGGGGATGTCTCACTAAACTGTCCCTTCTCTTGTCTCTTAGGGAAGCTCAACGATATATATGGTGACTACAAGTACACGTACTGGGCCTGCGGGGTTGTCCTGATCATCTCCGGGATCTACCTCTTCATTGGGATGGGCATCAACTATCGCCTGGTGGCAAAGGAGCAGAAGGCGGAGGAGAAGGCGAAGAATGAAGGGAAGGAGGAGGAGACCAACATTGATGAGGCTGAGAAGCAGAAAGAGGCCAACAATGATGTGGCCCCCTCACCTCAAAAGAGTGCAGAGGATGGTGTCAAAGAGGAGGAGAGCCGCATGTGAGGGACCGGTCTCAATCCCAGAGTGTTGGGGAAGTGCTGCTGTCCTGGTGTGGTGGCTGGGGCAGAGCTCTGCTGGCGCTGGGTGGCCGTGAGAAGTGTTTAAACCGGGTGTTCATTTTTAAACAGGCTCTGAATTGTCTTTCCATCTGTGTTCAACAAAGGTAACAGGACTACACATGCAGTATCCTCGTGTGTCCAGGGGCAAGGGGGGCTTTTATAGTCTGGCTTTTTAACAGTAACATGAATGTACTAATAAGTGCCTTACAATCTCCATATCTAGTTGAATCTGGATGAGCCTTAACTCTAAACTGTGCTTTAGCTCTGTATTCTGCTTGGGGTTGGGGGGTGGGGGGATATGTGTGTGTTTTGGGGAGTTTTGTTGTTAAAAAGCCATAAAGAGCAGGATACTGGATTTGTTGAAGTACAATGGGCTTCAGGGCCAGCCCTGGATGAATACTGCTTCACACGCTTCTTACTGCAGGCCCTCTGCAGGGGGGGAGATGTGGGCATGGGGCAAGGTGCTCCTCAACCCCTGTGCCCAGTGCTTCCTGGCTCTATAGGTGGTCTTTAGGTATGTTTTAAAAACACTTTAGCTACTGTAGTTCTTTAAAATCCCTGGTTTTGTAGCTGTTCTCTCATGGGATATTCAGGTTGAAGAAGGATGGCTGCGGTTCTTTTTGGGCAGCGTCACCCACTCCAGGGCTGTGACAGCCCTGCTTGCCCAAGCCCTCCTTGGGGAGGGTTGGGGTCCCCTCTGCCTCCCCACTCTGCCTCAATGGTGCCTTTTCTCAGCCCAGCACTGGGTGATGTGAAATGGGCTCAGGTTGGAATGCTGGCATTCATGCTGCTGTTGGCTGTGCTGCCCTGTTCCACCCCTGGGGTGGGTTTCCACCAGAGCATACCACCCAGCTAAGTGTTTTGGGTGCCTGACCCTGGGCAGAGTGGTGAGGTGGGTGGAGATGGCACATCCCTGAGACTTTTCTGCTTTTGCTCTTTTATCTGTTAGAGAAACCTCTTTTACTTGCTTCTGTTCAACTGAGATCTTAAGGTGATGGATGCTGAACCTCTCACATCTAGGACACGTAAGGGGGAAGGAATGAATTTGTATGTATTTATTTTTTATTTTTTAGTGTTGGAAAATATCTCAACGTACGTGGAGCAGGTTAACGGCTCTCAAGTTCTAGTAAATGTTGATCAGAATTCATGTTAAGAGGCTGAGTTTTTTCAAATAAACTTGTTTTTTTACAATTTACCCATCAGATGTTGAACTTCTTTCTTACAAGTGTGATTTCCATGTGCCATATCACATAGATTTAGGGTCAATGTGGGGGAGAGGATGTGTGGGGGCCTTGGGAGGGCCTGGGTCTCCACTTGGTGCTCCAGCACCCTGTAAAAGCTGGACACATCCTGAGAGGGTGAGATGCCCCTTTTCAGCTGCAGAAAGAGGCTTTGCTTGGCAGTTGGGATGGGTACAGCATAGTGTCCTCGTGCACTCTGGTTTTAGAAACCTGTAAAAACCCTTGAGAACTCCCTTGATTGCATGCACTTAAGTCTGAGCAATGTGCAGATGCTCTTGCTGTCTGGCTGTGCTGTCTCCCTCTCAGCTGAGCAAGACCACACCTGTGTGGGGTTGAAACTAAATGAGGGGTTAAATGAAGGTGGTCCTGAGGGAGTCGTTCCAGGGTCCCTGGACCTGTAGCAGGTTCAAGCCCTGCATTGCAGCTGGTCTCCTTGCTCTCCCTTGTCTGCAAGGCCCCTTTTGCCTTTTTTTGGTCTAAATATCTCAGAAAGCAGCCTGTATTGTTGGTGTTTTGTTCTGGTTTTTTTTTTATACTGTAGATTATAAAGCCAAGGGAGCATTTTGTACAAGAGGATGTTGGTTGTACAGTTATTGAGCTGTGATATTGTAAAGCCGGGTAATTGTAATTTTGGGGTGTCTGGTGAACCACAGGGACAGGCTCACATCACAGTAATCCATTCCTAGGAAGCTGCCCCTGTTTATCTGCGCTTTTGTAGATACAGACAAACTCCTGTGTGTGGGGTGGTCTCCGGTGGGACTCAGGCAGGCAGGGCTGCAGGAGGGCCTGGGCTCCTCTGCCAGACCAAGCACTGGTGATGCCTGGTTGAGAGAAGCATCTGTCCTCTGCAATGAAGGATGTGCTCAGTCCTCTGCTGGTCCCCACCTCTTGTGGGATTGGGGGTCCTGTCTGGGCTATGTCCACAGCTGACATGGGTGTTCCCATAGCCAGTGCTGCTGGGAGAGGCTCACACAGCCAGGGCAGGGAGCCAGCCCTGCTTCTAAGGAAAAAAGTGTTTAAATAATTTCCTGCTGGCTGGGAACACTTCAGGAGTAAATCCTGGTTATTCTCTACCTGTGATCTCCATGCGTCATGCGGAGCTCTGTGTTAGCCCTGTCCTGGCTCTGGGCTCTCCTGTGGGACTGTTCCTGGGGTCCGGTGCTGTGGAAATGCAGGTGAGGGAGGATGGTGTGTGTTGGATAAAGAGGAGAAACTTACGCTTGCCCTGTATTAGCCTATAAACTATTAATTACTCCAATTAGGCTAGAGCACAGTCCTTGCTGTGGCAGGAATGGCACCCCCACAGGGGACAGACTGGCCCAGACCAGCCTCTCCCAGAGGGTGGGGGCTGTCCCTGTGCTTGCTCCTCCAGGCTCAGCTCACAGGAACAGCAGGGTTATATTTAGTCACATTACTTCTGCAAGCAAAGTTATCTGCAGAGAGCTGGGCTCCCAGAGTCCTCTCACTGTTACATACCTGTAAAACAGGAGTTAAAATTAGACACAGGGCTCTGAAAAGCAGATGAGAGCCCTCACTTAACCCATGATGATGGGTGAGTGGACAGTGGATGTTTAAACCAGCCTTTGTGTTCCAGGGATGCCCTGCAGGCTGAACCCATGGGACTGCCTAACTGGAGAAGATTGAGATCTACTCTGATTGATCCCTTTGTGAAAGACCACGGTAAATCCCTGGCGACATGTGTTCTCTGCTCCCCAGGCCAGGAGGTGTGAGCAGTGGGAGTATTGCTGGCCAGATTCTCCCCATTCTTCCACAGGTTTCCTCTATGCACCCAGCCACGTTGCCTTCCTTCCTCCAGGAGTAGCAAATAAAATTCTCTTCATAGCGAGCAGGATTGAGGAAATACTTGGGAGCTAATTCCCCTGCTGTTTGTTTTCCCAAACATCTGAGGTTGCCGGCCAGAAGTGCTCAGCAACAGCTGGGGGGGGTGGTTTGTGGGCTCCCAGAGGAGCAGGCGGGTGTTCCAGCTGCTGGCTGGGAACCACTGCCAGCTGCTGACTGCTAGTGGTAGCCAGGCCCTTTGATGGTGGGAGCTGGTATGAGGCAGGCAGACCCCAGCTGTCCTCCTTCCTTTCCTTTCTTCCCTCTGTTGGGGAATTTGGGGACAGTTCACCAGGTAAGCCCTCTAGATACAGTGGTTATAAGCTGGGAATCTGCTGCTTCGTCTGCTGTGGTGTTGGGACATCCTCCATTGCCTCCCTGGGGGTGCCCAAATGCACCCCAACCCCATATGGGTGCCTTGAGCCCATTTTCCCAGGTCTGGGGGAGGAGCCTCCTGCCGTGGTGCCTGCCGTAGTGCGAGAGGCCAGGCAGCCCCACAGCCCTGCACCCACAGACGCTCTCAGCCTCCCAAAATAGCCTAATCCTCCCCACAATGCAGCACAATCCCCTTCCTGGGGAGAGGAGAGCCCGGCTGCAGAGCTCGTTCATGTGACAAGCATGAGGAGGGGATCTGGGTCCCTGCCTGCTCCTGCTCTGCCCAGGGACTTTATTCAGTTCTTTGGGAGATTTGGGTTATGCTGAGTGTGCAGCTCTGTCCAAGCACTCTGGGCTGCTGCTCTGCAAACAAATGCTGCTGTTCCCAGCTGCCACTGCAGTGGAGGGACACGGTGGGCAGACTTGTCCTGTCTGGACTGTGAGCTGGACTATGCATGATAGAAAGAGGCTGGATGGACCCAGGCACATCCTGAGCATCCCAGGTTTTCTACAGTGCTGGCAGATGGGAAGTGCCTGCAGCTGCTGGGGCCAGTGCCTCAGCTGAATGCCCATGTATGCCCACCCCTCTACTCACCCTGCATTCTGGGGAGAGGAGGAGATGCTGACTGGGGCAGGCACCAATTTCTTCTATCTACTGACCAGCAATAGGACCCGAGGTAATGGCTGGAGCTGTGTCAGGGGAGGTTTAGGTTGGATATCAGGACAAGGTGAGCTGAATTGGAACAGGTTGCCCAGGGCAGTGGTCACAGTCCCAAGGCTGCTAGAGCTCCAGGAGCATTTGGGCAATGCTCTCAGGAGCAGGGTGGGATTGTTGCGGTTGTCCTTTGCAGGGCCTGTAGTTGGACTTGATCCTTGTGGGTCCCTTCCCGCTCAGCATGTTCCATGATTCTATGATTTACCCCCTGTAAATCAGCAGAGCCTCCTGGGCCATGGAGTGTCATCTGCTCACCCATCTTGGGCTCTCAGTGTCTCAACAGCAGCTCTTATTGCTGTGCTGCCCTGTGATGTTTTGCTGTGGCTTGATATGAATTTATTACGATTAATCATCAGAAGGGGCTGTGCTGGTGACTTGTAGAGCCCCACCAGGATTTACAGCCAGAGCAGCTGGTCACTGGTGAAATTAGGGCTGGGGCAGAGCATCAGTGACCTGTACTGGGGAGAATGGTTTACAGGCAGAAGCAGGGTGCAGGCAGGAGGCTGGACAGTTATTCCAGAGTCAGATCCAGCTCCATGAGCACCCTCTCGTGGCAACCACCCCACCCACGGCCCTGCTGCCCAAGCAGCCCCCCTGACCCGTGTTCCCATTGTGCCTCAGAACCCAGGACTGGGGGGGCCAGATGCTACAGCCTGGCAGCTTCCACAGCTCAGATATTCCTGCTGGGAGTGGTGCCTGCAGTGGGAGGATGAGGTGGGAGGACAATGACACAGGGAGACTGACAAATTTAGGGGGTGCAGTGGGAGCCAGGACAGGATCCTCCAGGGGCTGTGGGCAGGGCTGTGCAGATTTTTCCCAGACTCTTGCACCTTTTATTCTGGGTATGAGAACTGGGAGTAATTGCACTGGGAAATGACTAAAACTGAGTAAATCAAACCAGTATGATCCTGGCCATGATTAGCAAAGTATTAACTAACTATGTACCCACAGAAAGAAAGATTGCTAATTACTTTCTATGGAAAATTAGGGGGGAAAAGACAGAAAACGAAACATGTTTAAAATTTGTTTGGAGGCCACAGGTTACGCATAAGAATGAGCCTGTTATTGCCAATTTAATTGTTTGCAATTACAGACCAGTATCTCGTTTCCATCTCCTCCCTGTCAGACTGGGAGCTGCACCCCTTCTGCAGTGGTGCTGATCTCCCTGCATCCCCTATCCAGCCGTGCTGGCCTCCTACCTCCTCACCACCCTGTTCCCAGCCACTGGCATGGGGTGTCCAAGCTAGGGTGGTGTCATGAGCTCCTCGGCTGAGACTGTGATGTGCTCCCACATGTGGGTGCAGTTCCTGAGCCCCCACTGACCCCTGCATTTTTTCCTTTGCTTTGATGTCCATGTCAGGAGTGCCCATGATCCGCAGACAAGGCCGTGGTGAAGCTCACCAGGCTTTGAATTGCACTAAACCGTGTAAAAATGGAATCAATCCTGTAGTCTGATGATTCAGTAATGAAGAAGTCATTATAAGTCCCCCACTGTGGTGTGACATGTCTCTGATATCTTCATTGCTTTTATCTGCATGGAGAGACCAGATTTACCCGGTGGCTCTTCAGCCAAGACTGCAGCAAATGGGCTGATGATTATCCCCTTACCAGTGACATTCCGGAGGTTAATCCCTTGATCCATCCCAGTGCACCAGGGCAGAGGGGAAGCTGCCGGCAGAGAGTTTGGTTCTGCGCTGTCAGCGGGTGCTGTGGAGCATCGCCAGCATCCGCAGCTCTGCCTGGCACCTATGTGCAGCCTGTGGCAGGGTGACAAGGGCAGCCCGAGGGACACCCAGTGGGCTTTGAAACACTTTTCAAGTGGGAGTGTAGCCCAGGAAGAGTCAGGAGCAATGCTGAGCTGCCTGAGATACCAGCAGGGTCCCTTGTGGGGCTCTACAGCACTTCACAGCTGGTGACAGGGCTTCAGGCTGGGGCAGAGAGCAAAACACTGAGGGAACTAAAGCATTAGTAATATTTTAAAATACTTGCTCTCACCGAGAACAATTCCTGCTCCTACATCAGGGCAGCACCAAGCTTAGGAAATGGCTGAGAAGCCAGTCAAGACACCCCATCCTGGTACAAACCCTGGGTGGCACTGGACCATCCTATCCTTCTGCAAAGTTAAACCGGAAAAAAGAGAAAAAGCCACATCTGGCCACAGTCCCAGCATCCCAGCAAAGGCTCTCAGGCAGCCCCAGCGCTGCACCCACTCATGATATGCAGATACCTTTACAGGCATCATTGCCCTCAATGTGCCCTCACCAAACGAGCAGCTCCACAGCTCTAAACAGCCTGTGCCAGCCAGATCTCATGCAGGAGCTGAGGAAACGGCTGAGCATGTCTATAAAATAATTTAGGAGCTCTCTCTCAAGTTTCTTCTTGCTTAAAGGGAAGAAACAGTAAAATGGGGTGTTTCTTCCCAGTCCATGTGGCTGTTCGAGGCGCGGACGCCAGAGGGCGCCCTGCGGCCTTGGATAGTTCAGGGATGGGGCGCCCGCAGCTTCCATGGACAGCCTGGGCCACCAATTGTCCCACGGATTGTCCCCCAATAGCCCATCTAACCCTGCCCTCTGACAGTGTGAAGCCATTCCCCCTTGTTCTGTCACTCCAGGCATTTGTCCGAAGTCCCTCCCCAGCTCTCTCTGAGCCCGTTAGGCATTGGAAGGGGCTCTCAGCTCTCCCTGGCGCTTCCTCCAGGCTGGAAAGAGAGGACATGTTCTGCAGCTAAAGTAGAACACTCGCTGCTGACACACCGTGCTATACTGGTCCTCTGGCTAGTTTGTCGTTAGGAGTAATGGACCTTTTCTAGAGAAGAGGAGGCTCAGGGGGCACCTCATCACACTCCACAGGAGCTTGTAGTGACATTAGGGTCGATCTCTCCTACTGTGCCTGCAGTGAGAAGACCGCATGAAAGGGCCTTAAACTAAGACAGGGGAGATTCAGATTAGACATTAGAATTTTTTTTAACTGATAGAATGATCAGGCATTGAAATAGGTTGCCCATACAGGGGGTGGAGTCACCATTCCTGGAGGTGTTTAAGAGGTGTCTGGATCTGGCACTGGGTGATGTGGTTTAGTGGTTTAGGCGTTACAGTGGCAGTGCTGGGTTGACAGTTGGACTGGATGGTTGTAAAGGTCTCTTCCAACCTTGATGATTCTGTTGATTCTATAATTCTATTCTATGACAGCTTTCTTTAGCCTTGAAATTAAAAAAAAAGAAAAACAACAAACCAACCAAAACAATAAAAAGTGAGCAAAATAAGTACCAGCACTCTCAGAATGTGTCTGTGCAAGTAGAACAAGCAGGATAAATGCACAGCAGGGTTGAATAAAGAAGTGCTGCTCTCAGTGACTTCAAGAGACAAGAAGGAATGAAAGCAAAGCATGGGAGGGGAATTAAACTTCACACAGATGGAACTCTGAGCATCTCACTGAAATGAGCTTCACTGTGGAGCCTAGAGGAAACCCACAGGACTCAGCATTGCTGTCCCTCAACATTTCCTGGTGAGCACAGGGCAGGCACCTGGCCCTGACAGTGGTGAGATTTAAAACATCCTCAAGGCAGGAAATCCATCCACTGCCACACAAGGATCTGAGGACACAGCTGGCTTCACTTGACACCCAGAGGTGCTTAATTTACAGGATTTATGGCCTCCAGGGATTCCTATGTTTTCTCTACCCTCTTGTATTAATCCATAATCCACTATTATAACCTGTAGGAAATGGTTTCTAGATTTTATCTTCAGTTTCCATCTTGGAAATGGTACCTGTCAGCATCACAGATGGCTCCAGAGCCTCTTGGGCTGGGAGGTTGGATAGAAATGGTGGGGAAGGGACAGAAAGGATAACAGGGCTACCTGCCCAGCAATGAAGTTGTCCTGTGCTCCAGTGTCCCTGCTCAGCACCAAGCCACAGATCCCATGTTCCTGCCTATACCAGAACAGTGTGGCATGGTCTGGATTAGAGAATGGTGGGCAGGAGCTGGAAGCAAAGCACCAGTAGCCCAAATTCCAGTGGCCGCTGGGCTACTGGTCTGTATAAAGTAATTTTCCTGTCACTGCAGCCACTGTTGGCAGTGCTGCAGCTGCTCAGTGTGCTGTCTCCAGAATTAATGCACAATCGGCCAGGGGCACGGATTATTATAGGGAAATTATGCAACTAAGTAGGTTGTTAACAAGTTGATTTAAAATTCATAAATGAGGGGGGGAAAGATAATAGGGCAGAGAATGGTAGGCTCAAATTAATTTAAACTGTTTGATGAGGAATCAGTGATGTAGGGAATGAGATAAGGGAGGAGGATTAAAGGGAGTTTCTATTTAAAATCAATTTGAAAAGGTGCCAGAACCCACTCCACTGAGACTCGGTCATTGTGAGTCTTCATCCCTCCTTTCATTAGTTCCAAACTCCTTGTCTGTAATTAGTGGATCCCAGACAGGAGGAAAGGCAGGGAGGGTCTGACCTCGTACCAGGGGCTGCAGAATGGCTTTTCTGCCCCAAATACATTTGCTCAGGACCACAACTGCCTGGATCCTGTGCCAGGGGAAGTGGGAAGATGTAATCATGTCTGAAGACAACACAGCTGGTGGATACAAGGATGAGAGGTTTGTGGGGAGGGAGGGAGGGAGGAGGAAGGAAAAGAAAGAGCAGTGACAGAGACAGCTCCAGGTGATGGGTTGGTGCTGCGGAGACACAACTGCTGCAGAAAACCGAGGAGGAAAGAAAAGGTGTCTGCAGTGCTTCTGCTGAAAACTTCTCCACCATCATCACACATGTTCTCATGATGGATTTGCATAGATGAGGCTTGGAAGAGCAGGATGAACACATCCAGTGACTCCTGTCCTGGCTCAAGACATAAGCAAAGCAGGGTAGAGGAAGATGCCAGCTCTTGTCTTATGCCTAGTCCTTACTGAGAATGAATATGTGCCTTTAAAAAAATAATTTGCTAAATCATCATAGAATCCCTGAACAGTTTGAGTTGGAAAAGACCTTAAAGCTCATCTTCTTTCACCCCTTGCCATGGGCAGGGACACCTTCCTCTAGATCAGTTTGCTCCAAGCCCTGTCCAACCTGGCCTTGGACACTTCCAGAGAGGGGGCAGCCACTGCTTCTCTGTGCAACCTGTGCCAGGGCCTCACCACCCTCACAGGTAAGAATTTCTTCCATATATTTAATGTAAATCTGTTTTATCTAGTTTTAAATTGTTCCCCCTTGTCCTATCTGCCTGTGTGAAAAATCACTCTCTTATTTATAAGCTCCTGCTTTAGGCATGGGAAGAGGCTCCAAGTTCTCCCTGAAGCCTTTCCTTCTCTGGGCTGAACAGCCCCTGCTGTCTCAGCCTTTTACACAACTTTCATCACAACTTTTGTCACATCTCCTGGGAGAGGCAGCTCTGTGGCACTGCAGGATGTGCTGCAGGGACGATGCCTGTGACCACAGCCTGGCATGCTGACTCCCTATCTCAAATAAAAACCTGCTCCCAAGCTGCTTCCAAACAGAGGCAGACAGACATAAAACTCAACTAAAAATATGCCAGCTTTGGTTTTGCTCTTGGTGACTTGTCAGTTTGGCAAACATTGGTGCTCAAAACCATTAATCATCCAGGCTCCATTTGTGCCAGCTGACTCCTCACCTCCTGAGCCGGCAAGTCGGAGATACTTTCACGGTGTGTGTTTAATATCCCAAATGATTTATCAAACACAACACCCAATTAAATTGTCCTTCTGTATCCATTAGCCACCATATTGATCTTCTTGCTGCCTTCACTGCTAGCTGTGGGTCTCAGATTTGGTTAAATCATAATTATTGCACTTCTTCCTAAAATCCTGCTGATGAGCTTGTGCTGAGCATCACCTGGGTTTGTTCCACTCTGCCTGTCCCCAGCTCTACAGGACATTCATCAGCCCCTGGGGTAAAACCTCAGCTTCTGGTAACAAAAGGAAAGAACAGGTGCAGAAATACCAGATGTCTCAGCAAATCCAAAGCTCTTCACTGCAGGGAACCAGTAGAGGCGGGGGTAGAGGCTCCTGGTTGCTCCCAGCTCTGGGAGCCACACTGGGATGTGCCTTCAGATGGGTTTCGGAATTGTGGCTGTCCAGTGCCAGCACGATGAGGTGGAATCTCAAAACATTCCCAAATGCTTTTCTTCAGAAATGCTGTAGAGCGTGTGGCTGGTTTATGTCAGTGCAAGGTTAAATAGCACACAAAAGGTAATCAAGTGACTTGCCCCAGGCTACACAACACATTTAGGGGAGGCTGGGGATTAGAAGCCAGCTGTCCTCAGTCCCTCTCCTCTGCCCTTTCCTTCCCGCCAGATAAGGCACCTTCTTTAGTCTTCTTTGCATCCACAAATCTGTTTAATTAGCTTCATCTCCATATACCTGCTTTATCTCTCTTCCTCAAGCTTAAGTACCCTGGCACTGGGCGGCCCCCTGGGTCCCCTGGCTGCGGGGCATTGCTCAGGGCACCCCTGTGGGTTTGGCTTATTCGGACATCAGGTATGAGCAGCAGGGACGTGTCCCCACGGGCACCACTCCTTGCCACTCTGTGCCCACCTGGATAAGGCAGCCCCCGGCACCAGGAAGCCACATGCACCAACCGGCTTTGCATTCCCAGCACATCTTTGGCTAACGGGTAACTGCGGCAGTAGTATAATTCCATAATCACTTGCAGAGAGAGTAGTTTCTGCCTTCTACATTTAAAATGTCACCGCTTGTGTTTGCTCTTTTATGCTTTGTACTTTCAATGAACTTCTTTTTCCCAGGACCCATTAGCTGGTTTAAAACTTTGTAACAATCATTAGGGAGTTGTTCATTGCTAATTGTGCAGGCAGGAATATTCCTGCCAAGCTCCAGCACTGCCTCCCTCCTCCTCTCCTGCTCATTATGGTGCATCTCTCCTTCCCTGACGCCCATCCTGCCAAGCACAAGGCATAGGGATGTGTCAGTAGTGGATGGGAGCTGTGGGGGCAGCGCGGGCTGGGGAGCCAGTGCCAGGTTTTGGGAAGGGATGCCCAGCCTGTCAGGCACTGGGCAAAATCCTGTGCTGTGGCTGCCAGGGCTCTCCAGGAGGGAGGAGCCCAAAGTTTGCAGGGGGAGTGGAGGAGAGCAAAGGTGGGATGAATTTGAGGACCCAGAGTCAATCTGTTTTAATCAGCTAAAATTGCAAAGGCTGAAATCTACGATTATTTTTGCATATATTACTTTGAAATGCAAATTGTAATTCCAGTTTAGATACCTGTTCAATCTCTCAGGGTTAAAGGACAAAGAGCAGTTAAGAACTTGAAAAAAAATCCATTTCCCCATAACACTTTTTACTAGCAGGTAGTATTTAGCCCTTGTTTTTTCTACCTGGCCGATTTCCATAAATCCAAGAGTGAGAACTCCTTTGTACTTAGCAAATATTGTGGAGCTCCGAGCAGTGGCTGGTTCTCTCTTCTTCCTGTCGAGATTCACAGTAGATGCCAGATGCTGTGGTACCAGGGAATTACCAGGCTTTGCCTGTTCGTCACAGGGAGTTCCCTTTTTCCTCTCTCTCTTCTCCCCAGGATTACCTAAAGCTTCTGTTTTTCTTTCATTGTTAATATTACTTAAAGCCAGATGGATTCACAGACTCCCAGTCCCGGTCCTAGGCACAGGCTCCTCTCCAGCACACACCCCTGAGGGGTGTTAATTAGACAAGGGTACAGTGGCAATAACACGTGGTGAATGTTCAGTTCTCCCACTCTCTGCATGTGAAGCGGATCAATAAGCAATTCAACCATTAGAAATAAAACTCGTCCTATTATCTGCTGATCAATAATTCATTAGTCTTGGATGTTCTGGCCTTGGAGCACCTCTAGAAGGAGAAGAGCTTGCAGCAGGCAGACCAAGGGCTAGGCAAGAGACACAGCAACATTTTCCCCTCCAACATCCCTGTAAACCTCTGGTGCCTGACGACAGTGGGATTTTCTTCACCCCAGGTCCATATCTATGATTAATATGCAATTGTAAACAGCTTTTTATTATTGCACACCTCCGACGTCCGCATCCCCCCTGCCCTCCCATTGCTGCTCCCCACTGCACCAACTGGAAATGTTGACAGTAATAAATGGCTGGCAAAGCAATTATACACATTAAGCTGCGAAGTATGAAGCTGAGGTCAAAACTATATTCTTTCTATAATTACATGGAGGGCAAATTTGTTTTGCCGAGAATAAAAGCAACACAGAAGGTCATGGTGAGCAGGTGGTCAGGCTGTCCCATCGGGAGCTGCCTCTGCAGCCATCCCTCCCTGTGCCCCAAAATCAAGGTGCTTAGCTGGTGCATTTAATTAGAACATTGAGCTGTGGGAAAGCCCAAACCTAGACAAGAGCTTTTTGCTTCATTTATGGTTCTCCTTTTGTTTGCAGACCATTTCCCAGCTTCTTGAGTGAGTGCTGAGCTGGCTATCCTGCTTTTTGAACGTGAGCCAGCCCTGAAACAGGGCTCTTCAGTCTGGTTGCATGTTTATTAAACTGTAATAGGGTTTGTTACTCTGTTAATGCATCATATAAAAAAGCTATGAAAATCAACTGCCAGGTATAACAACCTGCTCACTTCCAGCTGAAGTGTCTTGGCTGGTTTATAAGTAACTTTATCCTCTGCAGAGGAGGGAAAAGAGCCTCATTCTGCAGAGCTGCATTGTTTGTTCCTCTCCTGCCTCATGCCCTGCTCCTGCCCCAAGGAAGAGCTGGACATGGCACTTAGTGCTCTGGGCTGGTTGACAAGGTGGGGATCAGGCACAGGTTGGTCTTCATGGTCTTGGAGATTTTTTCCAACATGATTCCCCATGCACCGGAATGAGATTTGGGGCAGCAGCTGCTCCTGGAATCATGCAGTGCACTGGAGGAGGAGAAGGTAGAGGACAAGGAAGAAGAGGAGGAGGAGGAGCAGATGGGGATGAAGAGAAGGAAGAAAGCATTCCCAACCTTTCCAGGCACCGTGCTTGTGCCGAGCCCTCACACAGGGTAGGGCAGCAGTCAGAGCACAGTTCCAACACCGTGTTGTCAGGGCCAAGGGTCCCTGTCTTCCCAGGAGCCCTCTGCTGCAGAGAGAGAGCCCAGTGTGACGAGCTCCCTCCCTGGCACTGCCACTGCTCGTGTTTCAGCTGTCTGGTGACCTTCTGCTATTCTCAGAGTTAACATCTGGCACTACCTAATGAAACTGCAGATTATTAATGACTTGCATGCAAGATATACAGTCAAAGGGCATTTCCCACAGCTGTTTAGATTTCAGCAGAGGCATGTGAAACCTTTCTGTGGGATCCCCAGGGCCTCACTATAGTAATAGCATTTGATAAGAAAAATTCAAGTCAACTCCTTTCCATTTTTCCCCTCTTTCTTTTTTAGTTCACAAACCATGAAGGAAACAGATGGGAGTTAGAGATATTGAAAATGACAAAGGAAGTCTAGAGACATTTATTTCCACTCAGAACAAATTAATTAGCATGTTTGGGGACACCTGATTAAAGTTCTCGACAGAGTAAGGGAGCTAAAGCACCATTCCCTCTCCATAAAGGGAATGCTTTTGCACACTCCATCACCAAAGCAGAGTGACTGGGATAAGGGGACCCCAGCACAGGCAGGGCCAGGCTCACTGTCCACTGGATGGTATCTGGGAAGCTGTCATAGAATCCCAGAATGGTTTGGGCTGTGAGGTACATTAAACTCATCTCCTTCCCGCCCCTGCCATGGGCAGGGACACCTTCCACTAGACCAGGTTGCTCCAACCTGGCCTTGGACACTTCTAGGGATGGGGCAGTCACAGCTCCTCTGGGCAACCTGTGCCAAGTCTTCAGCACCCTCACAGGGAACAACTTCTTTCAGCCATTCTGCTTTCTAGGCTCCCAAAACACCTAAAAATATGTTTCCCAGGCTGGGTTAATTTGGGGTTTCTTGCCTGTATTATTTTGAAAGAAAGTAAAAAATAGTTTTCAAGTTTTTAAAGACTATAGTTTTTCCCTTTGATATTGGGCTTTCTCTCCTTCTTCCCATTTATTTTGCATGACTGCCAAAGGGGAAGAGAAATAAAGAAATAAAGCATTGAGAGAGTTAAATCTGAGGTCAAAAGGAGAGGCAGTGGGAGAAAGACTAGAAACATCCTTTAATCTTAGAGATGCTCCACCTCAGGGGATCGACTTTCCTCTTACCACACAATTAAAGCCTTTATTAGGGAGCCTTTCATTAAGGCCCATCTCCTGGGAGCTGCTGCTGCACCAAACGCTTGTGAAGCTGCAGCAGAGAGTGGTCTGACTAGGAGTAGAGGAGCACGAACACCATCAGGTCTTAATAATCACCTTTAATGGGAGTCCCGTATCTCAGTTAGGTGCTAATTGCGTGTGAAACTCTAGATCCTGCCCCATACAACAGCAACTGTTACGAATTTTGGGAGGCAGGTCAGCGCCCAGAGCTTTGCAGCTGGCTCAGGGTTTCATTCAGAGCTTCATAAAGATCATTTATTTAATGATCTTTCGGGTATTTCCAGGCAATTTCTGCTTAATGTGCTTATGGCTTGCACTGAGCCAGGAGGAGTCTGGTACTCAGTTTGCTCCATTGAGGATGAAGGTATTTACTGGTTACCATGCTGGGATGTGTCACAGGGATGGCAGGTGCTAAATAGGGTTGTGGGGACCTTGGCATGAGCCCCTTGTGGGTGCTGGATACCACATTACCACTCTAAGCTAATTAACACATTTCTTGTCTCCCCACTGCCCTGCAGCAAAGAACAGTTGAAGCACCTAAAGATTTGTTTACAAACCAAGGCAGAACAAAGGTTTCCATCCACGCCTGCAGGCTGGGGTGTAAAAGATCATGGCTACAAAACAAAATACAGCTTTTCGGTATTCCCAGTGTCCTCTCCTGGTGTTGCTGCAGCCAAAGGAGGAGAGCAGTCCCTGGCCTTTGACAGTTCCCGAGGCCATCACTCCCACAGGAGTGATGCTGATACCAAGGTGTGCAAACTCCTCACACCTATCCTGGGAAATGACAACATAAAGAGCAATTTCCATTTGCTCTCTCCCGATCTAGCTGGAAACATCACAGCACATGGCAGCAAAATGCCGTGTTTAAATTCATAATGACTCCTGGCACTATTCCTAATATATATCAAGGCGGATGTAGTTATGGGAGGGAATGTTTTTATGACCCTATCTACATATCATCTGTCAAAAAGACAATTTAGCTTCTGCAGTATTAATTTATTTTTGTCTAGACATGTGCACTGGTTACTTCCATGCTATCACCTTCCAAAGGGTGGGATTTATTTTTTCCGTGTTAGCCTCAGGAATTGCTTCCATTCCCCTGGTTGCTGTGGCAGGTAACTAGTGGATACACATTTATGGCCTGACGTAAAGAGTTTGAAAAGCCCTTTGAAACCCACTGGGTGGGTTGAAGATGGCACAGGGTAGGGTGGTGAACCTTTAGCATTCCTGGCCCAGCCTGGCACAGTGCCTGAACCTGGCACAGAAGCTCTTCCAGCCGGGACACAATTACCTGAGATGAAACAGCAAAGTCCTTCCTAATTTAAATATATGTAAAATCTGTAATTACCAAGCTGTTTTCCACAGAGAATGCTGTCTGCTGCTACTTGTTCCCACTCAGTGATCCCTCAATTTGCCACCACTCTGGGCCTAAAGTACCACCGCTATTCTGCGCTCTGAGGGGACCTTTACTAATATCCCCACACATGCACACAAAGAAATATTTTGAGCCAGCAAGCCCTCCTGTCTCTCACAAATAATAACAATACCAATAGTAATATAAATAATAATGATACAAACAATAATACCAATAAAACTAATGCTAATAATAATGCAGCAAAAGAAGGAAGATTGGTGATTTTTTTTTCAGAGCTGTTTCCCCAGCCACTTGAGCTGCTTTCAGTACCTAGACAGAGCATGGCCACAAGAGGCTGGAACATGTCCCAGGAGCAGGGATCATCTCTCCCAGAAGCCACAGAAGTAGAAAGTGCTGGTTGCACTTTCGTTGCTGTGACTGTTTCCCATTCCTCACGGAAAGCTGTGAAACCCCCCCTTAAGGGGAAGTAATCTCTACAAGGTCCTCTACAGAAGCTGTTCCAGCAGACCAACAACCTGAAGCAACTCCGTTTTTTCCCTCCCATTCTGTGAAAATGCCCGTTGGGCATCGCATTGTCTAAGTGGAAATTTTGCCCATTTTTCCTGGAATAGAATCTAGTAACAGGTCTGGCATAGCTTCCCTTTGCCTGTGTGTTTGCAAAGGAACACCAGGATAAACTCACATTCCTTAAATTCTGCAGCCTCTGCTGTTGGATAGCAACATAGATATGAAAAGCATAAGGGAATCACAAAAATAATGATTTCTTAAAAAAAGATATAATTTGGAAACAGCTTTTCTATTTCCACTCTATTGGATATTTTCAGTTGAGCAGCTGTTCTTCTGGTGTTGATCTAAAACCTGTTTCTTTCATTCCCAAAGAAAGAAATTCTTTATTCTTGTGGCTATAGAATTCAACTTTAGAGGTCACTTATTGTTTCCAAGTTCAATGCTCTCTGGAAGGAATCTATATTCTTCTCATATGGTTCCTGGGCATGAAAGCAATCTCTAAATACTCAGAGGATTAAATGAGGTCAGACCTGCAATTCCACATGGCTACTGCCGAGGGAAGTCGGAACCCCAACCCACCACTTTGTTTCTGTCAAAGCAGTTTAGAAAACAGCAATGGGAAATTATTTTGCAATAAATAGAAACTTACAAGCACAGATGGGCTGCAGCCTCGGGTTTTCCTTCAAACTATTCCACTAAAAGGAGATTGGGAATTGTAATTGGCTGCATTAGATCGGTAGGTGAAGGACAAACTGTTTCACATACAAATAGCTACAATTATGTCATTTACAAACCCCTCTCGTAAAGCAAAGCCTTCACGTGTCCACAAGCACAGGGCTCAAGCCTCGAGATTTCCCTTTGCGTGTGGATTGAAATGGTGCTTAGAGGTGGGAAACAGCATCCAGCACCTCACAGATCCTACAGAACGGGCACTTCCCTCTCTGTCTTTGTGAGAACTGAAGCAGGAGCTGAAGAAATGCTGCCAGTATTTTTTCAGAAGGGGTGGAGCTGAGCCATTTCTTGGTAAGGAAATGCTCTCCAGTGCATCATCCAGGGCTGGCTGGGGTCTGCAAGGCCAGGTCCACTCAGCATTTCCCAGGGGAGAATCACAGAATCATAGAATCATAATCAGTAAGGCTGGAAAAGATCTCCAAGATCATCAAATCCAGCTTTTGGCCAAATACCACCATCCCCACTAAGCCGTACTGGGGATGAGGCTGTCCGGAGCCAGCTGGAGAGAGGTGCTGCAGAGACACTCCTTCGCCCGAGGGTTGGAAGGGAGGCTGAACATTATCCTGGAATAAACCCCTAATTGCTGTATCAAAGCATTTCCCTTTTTCCCCTGAGCTGTTTATCTGGAAGCCTCCATTGTGTCTGAGGCTCAGTAGAGGTGTTAATTACACTGTGCTCATTTCCAAGGTGGATATTACAATGTGTTTTCTGCTGCACCTGGGGGATTTTACAAAATCGTTAATATCCCGTTCTGGAGAAAATCAAGCATTCTCAATGTTCCCCAAAATGTGTTTAAAAATTTCACACAATTCAGCTTTTGCAGGAGTTGCAATTATCTAAGCCTGAGCAGAACCTCCCAAAATAACCACCTCCTTTCTTTTCTGGTGCTTGTTTTAACACCCAGAGGTTGTTAGGCATTTTCTCACCATTAGACTGTAGTTAGATTCACATTCATATAATTAATATAATAGAGGATATAAGCCCAGTTTCTTTTTAACCTTTTTCTTACCAAAACTTCCTTTCCTCCAGCCTCCTGGGTTTGAACTGGCCTGAAATACTGACAGAATTTTGCTATATGAAATCCAAGAAAATTTCAACATTCATGGAACATACACCTGCCTAAGTTGTCCCTTTTTGTGCTCAGAAGCTCAAACCCTTTATCAAGTTAAACTGATACATAAACTAGAATTTATGTACGGATAGATATACATACACACTCTACATTATCTCCTGCATTTTCTATTTCATGTGTCAGCAACTCTGTATAGAAAAATATTGTGTATATAAAGAATCTTTGCTCTGGTGTCTCTGGATGAGAAACATTATCTGTTTAACTGTGCAGAGCAGCTCTACAAATCCATATAACATGAGGCAACATTATTACATTGCTATTTCCCATGGAGTTTGGGCAGCATCCTGTCAGCCAGGATGCTGCTCATTTGCTTTATGAAACGGTGGAATTTGGGCAGGGATTGGACAAGGCTTCATTTCTGCCACAGTATTCCTGGAAGTGTCCAAGGCCAGGCTGGACAGGGCTGGGAACAACATGGTCTAGTGGAAGATGTCCCTGCCCATGGCAGGGATTGGAATGAGATAAGCTCTAAAGACCCTTCCCACTCAAACCATTCCAGGATTCTATGTATTCTCTTGCAGAAAGGGTTAATAAACCTTTAATTGTCTAAACAACTGGGTGTTTTCCTCATCTGGAGGAAGACATCTGGCTTTCTATGCCCTCAGATTCCTGCTGTGCCACCACTGACATAGCCCAACAGTGTGGTCTGCTGAAATAATGAAGTTTGCTTTCAGAACTGCCAATCCTTTATTTTGAATCTGTCAGCCCAGAGTTTTGGCTAACAGTAAAAAATAAGCAGTTTAAAAATAGGTTTAAGCAACTCTATATGTGTAGCTCATTGAAGTAAAAAAATTGTCCACTGCAGCTTCAAGATCTTTGTAATTAATACACATAAGTGATTGATTGACCTCAAAACGTTGTGGCAGAAAATCTATTCACTTGTCAATCAATTCAAGAAGAGCTGCCATTTAGAAAGGACTAAGACAGATGGCACCAATGAGTTGTGCTGCAGTGAAATGAAGCTGGGAATACGACATCAATTTTTCACTTTCATCTATGCTGAAGTGTCACCGTGTTCATTTACAGAACCCTTGTGCAGAGCCATGCACCGGATGTAAAATGGCTGGCTGAGGCTGAGGGAGGGGTAAGAATTCGGTAACAAATTACAGCACAAGATGGAAACAGAATGAGAAATGCTGTACCCGAGATGTGGTTTGCCAATGGCCAGGTTTGAAATGCCTGATGGAAACGAGGAACCTCAGTGCTGCTCCCCAAAGTGGGTGGCTCTGAACTTCCACATGCTCTTCTGAGGAGATGGATGAAGCTCTGCAGAAATTTGTAAAATCATGGGAAAATGTGATTTGTGAAACCAAGTTAAGTTCCCCAATATTACATATTTAGGGGTGTCTGAGTTTGACGTGCAGCAGCAGAGACTGGTAAGGTGTGACCAAAAGACATTTGTGCTCGACAACCAGCAGCAAGGCTGGGAAGTGCTGCTGTCACCCACCAGCCTCCCACCTTTGCTGGAACACTTTGCATTGTAACCTGTACTTCCATCAGTACCCCTTTAAGGAACAGGCAAACAGAACAGACAAGTTCAAGAGCATTGCCATATCTTGGTCATACAAGCAGGTACCTGCAACAGCTCTGCCATACCTGGCAATGCAGTGGAGGTCACACAGTCATGGAATGGTTTGGAAGGACCTTAAAGCTCATCTTGTTCTACCACCTGCTGTCCTATTAACTTCTCCTTTGGTTTAACTCATATATGCAATTTTCATTAAGTTTTTGTTTTCCCCAGGGCTGTTTCTGAGGCTTGATGGAGAATTTCCCAAACTCCAACCTTTCAGTGCCTCTTCCTCCCAGCCCTCGTTAGCATTCTGGCACACGTCGGTGGGGTTATGTTTTCAAGGTTAAAAATTCTGATGGCAAATCAGATTCCTGGTCTGAAGTTTCCCTTTGAAGTATTTTTTCAAGCCACTGGGGGAGGAGCAGGCAGGGAAACGCTGTGTAGAGCCCTGACCCATAGCCTTATGCCCAGAGATTTCTGCTGGGGGGAAGAGCCGCTCTTCCAAAGAAAGGGAAAGTAATAGGAAAATTAATCACGCAGCCTTTTGTTTTCAAAACTATAGCTGTTCATCCACTCAATATTCATGAGAGGTGGCTTAATATGTAATGTACAATACATGGAGGCCTATTTCAGTGTCCTTCTGCTCTTCCAGCAGTACATGACATGCCTGTGAAACTGAAAGAATAATTACAATTCATCTCTGGGAATGAGCACTTAGTAATTACCATTAAAAAAATCTTTGTACTATTTTATATCATGCAAGAAATTCCACTAAGCTATTATCAGCAATCAGGCTCTGAGCAGCCTGGGCTAGTGGAAGGTGTCCCTGCCCACAGCAGGGGTGGAGCAAGATGAGCTTCAAAGTCCCATCCCAACCAAACCATTCCATGATACTATAAGTAGCAACACTCTTCAGTAACTGATGGAAAAGACACATGTCGGCTGGTTAAACCGACTTCAGTGCATCTGTCTGAGGACTCCAGGTGATGCTGCAGACTCTCCCTGAGCACTTGTGCCCCAGCCCAGCAAGAGCTGCAGCATCTCAAATCCAGATCCATCTTCCTGGCAGGGAAGAAAAGTGGAGGTTCTTGTATTTGCAAGTGGTAATTCAAGACATGGAAAGAATGCAAGTTTCATCCTTTCCCCCTTAAATTACTTTACGTTTTCTAGTTGGAAACATCTTTTAGTCATTCCTAAAACTCCAGGAACTCTTCTGTGCCATGGGAAGAGCAGCTCTGCAACCTGTGTTTTGGTGTGGGGTCTGGAGATGCTGCAGGACCAGGATTGCTGGGTCAACCCTGATTCAACAAACCAGTGAAGCAAAATGCAAATTAATCTAAATGGGTTGACATTAAATATGTACAGAATTCACTTCAGACTGTGTCCATTTATTTTTGGTGGGCTGGAATGCCTCACTAGGTGTAAAACTTCAGCAGGGAGGACCTGGCCTGAAAGAGTTCCTTCATTTTCTGTCAGGCAGTTTGAATTTCCAGGAGCAGCAAGGGTGGCTGTTTTTAATTCTTTTGATCAATTGTTTTTTCAACCGCTACTTGCTGGAATTAAGTGAGTTAATGGACACGCCAGGGGGTGTCCATTACTGCACTGGTTTCTTTTAAGACATCTGTGCATGGCATTTCTTGGCTTGACTGTGCCCCTTTACTCCCCTTGACCTCCCATACACCTTCCTCCTTCTTTGGCTCTCCAGTGTTAAACTAGTTTTAAACTAGTATTAAATACTAGTATTATAAACTAGTATTAAATACTAGTATTATAAACTAGTATTAAACTAGTTTTCAATTTATTCTCAAGAAAAAATACTCTTTAACTCCTAATAGCTTTCCTAAAGCCATAACTTGCTTTGTTTGCTGTTTAATAGGGAATCAATATTGTTGTAATACAATGAAATTTACGTTGATTTGTCTCATTTTAACTGGCAGCTAAACCAATAAGGCATTAGTCCATGTTCTCCTGCCAGGCAGCCCAGTTGGCTTCTTCAAGCCTGACGTGTTTCTCTTTGCTAATAATTAATTACAAAAATCTGACATAAGGCTTGCAAAGCAGATTAGGCAGAATTACTACTAGCAGCAGTTTTCTAAATTAATGCAGAAGTGGAACATATCAAACTGAGATGCCTTTTAAATGTGCACCTGCTGGCAGGTGCAGGCTGGACAAGGATGTCCACCTTGCTAAATCATTGTAGAATCCCAGAATAATTTGGGTTGGAAGTGCCCTTAAGGTTCATCTCCTTCCAGCTCCCCTGTCATGGGCAGGGACACCTTCCACCAGACCAGGTTGCTCCAAGCCCTGTCCAACCTGGCATTGAGCACTTCTAGGGATGAGGCAGCCACAGCTGTTCTGGGCAGCCTGTTCCAGGGCTTCACACTCAGGTGAGTCAGCAGAGTTGTGTGGAGCCCACACCTTGGGAGCCACCAGTGGGTGCCCAACATCTTGATGATCTTACACTTATATTGACTTACACCTCAACCATCTAATTGCCGTAATTTCAGCTCCCCTGATGCACACCCTGATCTTCCACTAAAAATGTGGTGAACTGGTTTTAGGGTGAACTGTCTACCCTGGATATAGGGAAGGTCTGTGTGAGCAGCAGTGCTGCTCTGCCAGTCCCAGCCCTGCTCTGTCCCTGCCACAGCACAGGCAGCAAAGCGTGGGCTGGAGATCTGAGCCTGAGGTGTCTGTGCCATGCTCTGAATGCCTAATTAGCCAAACAGCTTCTGTAATTACAGCAGCACAACCGGCTGCAGGAGTATTCCCTAACCTGCAGCTTCAGGGAGCCAACTGTGCATCCCTGTGGATCAGGAGGGACCTGAGATCACTCATGGAATGACACCAGCAGGGGGAAAGGGCAGGATTCTTGTTGCTTTTGCTGGTGTGGATCAGCCAACAAGAAATCAAAAGGTAAAATGGATTTCAGGCCAAGGAAAAAGGATGTTTGTCTCTCACTCATTAGGGGGTCTGGGAGAGCCATTTCTCCTTCTAACAAAACAGTGATTAATTAGGAGGCAGGAGGGAATATTCCTCTGAGACAGGAATGCTCCCAGCTGCAGTTTACATGGGATCTTACAGTAATTCTGTTGTATTAATATAATTACCAGACAATCCATTTCAATAACATAATCACAACCCATATTTCATTCCTCAATTAGAGTTCTGATGAGAACAGTTTCTAAGCCATACAAAACCACCACTAAAAAGAGAACGATCCAATAATTACTCTCACCACATTAAGCCAATTAGCCAGTGGCAATGGAGCAGAAGGGATTTTTCTTACTGGCTACTCATCAGCAGTAGAAGTTTCAGGAGAAGAACATCTGTCTCTTCAGAGGCCTTTTCTTAAGACAGCCATTTCTCCAGTCCCTCAGTTCTTCCTTGGCTGTCTGGAAGGGAAAGGGTGAGAGAAGCTGACAGCTGAGCTCACAGAGGACTGAGGCACCTAAACTCAAAATTTTTGGACTCTCCCTGTCTCAGAGCTTGGTGTGTTACCAGCTGGTGATGGAGCAGGTCACATCACCCTCCTGCAGGTCCAACAGCCTCCAGAGCCTACACTACCTCCTGCTCCAGGGATGCTCTGGACACCAGCCCTATATGTCCTAAATTTAAACAAATTACATTTCCACGTGTCCAGGAGATCACAACAACATGCATGGGATGAATCCTGCTTACCTCAGCACTGGAATAAAGGAGCAGAAATGTGAATGTTTGCCACAAGAGAGCAACTCAGAAACCTGCATATTACACATTGTCATGTTATACATGATGGCTTTGCACTGCAGTCCTTCGAGATTGTAATGAATAAATCTTGACAACATTCTCCCCTCCATTAATCATTTTAAGCTGATCCTACAGGATACAAGGGCAAATTAAATTCTATTTGCAATTTCATGCATGACGCCCAGCACAGCCGATGCCTGAGCCAGCAGTTTTTCAGTAAGACAAGCGTGTAAGCTGCAATTATGCAGTTACTTTCTCCCATGTGCCAACTCTCTTATTACTGACAAATTTATAAATGAAAATGTGTGAATGGTATTAAACTCACCTTCAAGGATGGAGCAAATTAAAATGAATAGCTTGTAAGACTGTATTTGAAGAAAAACATTGCTTTTAATGCTTTTAAGATGATAAATGGAACATCTGTGCGTTCACCCTCTGCAGGGACCAGGAGGTTCTGATTCCAACCTGCTGGAGCCAGCACACAGTCTCACACCTGGAAATAAACACAAGCACACCTGACTCCAACGGGGTGGTTATACCTCATCCAGGGTGCTCCCACCAGAAGTGCTGGATGAGACATCCTGTCCCCAAGCAGGCAGGGCTGTACAGGCAGCTCACAGGCAGCATGGGGATGAATCTTCATCCAGGTGGGTTTTTCCAGACACTTCTGTCTTCTTCTAGTAATTCCAGCATGCTTTCTTCTTCCTTTTTAAACCATAAATCACAGGAGGAGCCTGGCTGTGGAGCCCTTTGATGGGACAAGGGGGAATGACTAAACTGACAGAGAGCAGGTTTAGATTGGCTGTTAGGAAGAAATTATTCTTGTGAGTCGGGTGAGGCCCTGGCACAGGTTGCCCAGAGAAGCTGTGGCTGCACAATCCCTATAAGTCTTCAAGGCCAGGTTGGACAGGACTTGCAGCAACCTGGGGTGGTGGAAGGTGTCCCTGCCCATGGCAGGGGTGGAATGAGATGAGCTTTAAGGTCCGTTCCAACCCAAACCATTCCATGATTCGATGATTCCCATGCCCCAGCAATATTAGTCAGCTCTGGAGCAGGCAGGAAAGGGGCCAGATAAAAAATCTTCATCTGGGAGAAATGCCTTAAACTTTCCTTTAGAGGAATTAAATTCCTGCCTAAGTAGTCCCCAGCCAGCCAGCCCTGTGATCTCCTGTCCCTCTCCGCAGCACAGCGTATGCTGATCATGCTCTGTGCAAAAGTTCAAAGCCATTTCCAGCTGCATTTGTAAGGAGCCCTGTCTTAATTGGGTTAGAACATAATATGCTTTCAGTCCTCTGGAGGGGAAACTTACACTTTTCTTCAAAGCAGTTTTCTCTGATAACTTATAACCTTCCCCTCCTCCACCTTTCTCCTCCTTTGGTTTTATTTGCCCACTGGGAGGAAGTGAGTTTTGTGAAGTTATCATGTAGAATATAATCTACTAGACTCCTCTGCTTTGGTCTTTCTCAGGACATCAGCTGCAGCAGAGCCCCAAGAGCACCTGGGGCCCAAAGCACTGGAGCACATTCCACTGGGATAAAGCTCCTGCCCCGCTTCCTGTGATGGCCCCCCTTCTGCCCACCTTTTCATCCCCATGGAGTTTTATTCCCTCTCCATTCTCTTGGATTAAGAAACTCATCACCTGAGACTTTAAAAAGTTTGGTAAGACCCTGGAAAAGATCAGGCATCAGTACAGAGGACAAGGCAGCCTGGAAACTAAAAAAAGACAGGTTTAGATTGGATATTAGGAAGAATTTCTTTACTCAGAGGGTGGTGAGATCCAAAGGCTGCCCACAGCAGGTGTGGCTGCCCCATGCCTGGAAGTGTTAATGGGCAGATTTGATGGGACTTGGAGCAACCTGGTCTAGTGGAAGGTTGAAACAAGATGAGCTTTATGTCAGGGAATCTGAACAAGATGGTCTTCAAGGTCCCTTCCAACCCAAAGCCTTCTGCGATTATATGAAACCTGTGCCCTTACAGTGCTTTCCAGATCCTCACATCCTTTGTTCATCTCTGCTTCCCCTTCCCTCTCCCTGCTCTGTGTGTGATACTTATCCCTGTAATTAGGTCAGCCAGCTCTCCCGTGCATTCAGGAGGGCATGTGCCTGAGAGATTATCTGTGTGACCCAGCAGCAGGGTGCTGGCAGGACTGTGGTGCCACTGGCATTGTCACGCACCCCACAGCAGCTGTGTGAGCCATCCTGCCCAGACAACCTTCGAGAGCAGCCATGATTATCAGATCCCTTAGCAGGGAAGCCACCAGCATGTGTCTATCCCATGAATGATGGGCTGGATGGGCTGGGCTGGAACCTCGATTGCACAGACTCATCCCAAGGCTCCTGTCCCCTGTGTCTGCTTACCCCATGGGCAGCTGCACTCTGGTGTCAAGCACTGACCCTGCTGCTTCTGGGGCTTTGTGAGCCATATGAAATCCTAAATGTGGCCTTAGGCACCCCAAGAGGGAACACACCAAACCTGACAGCAGGTGTGCATCAGGCTGAACCCTCTTCAACACAGTTGTGTGCCCCAGTCAGTGGGTCTAAGTAAAGCCGTGAGCTTCCTACTATGGCTGCTCGCCTCTCAAATTTACCTAACCCTGGAAACACAGTCCTAATTAAAATATTGACAGGAGGAAGTGGAATCAATCAGCAGCTGGCACACCAGGACGAGCTTTGCATTAAGTAGAAGGTGCTGGGCTGTGACAGGCTCCTCAAGTGACATTTAATGGCTGATTGTACAGGAGGAGGAGTGACCCTCCGACTCACTAGTGGCAACAATTAGCACAGAGAACACCACAGTGTGAACGATTTTAATGTCAAATAAAGTCTCCTGGTCCTTCTACCCTTGAGCATCCCAGCAAGAAGTTGAGTTTTATTTGTCAGGGATGATGAAGGTCCCATTTTAGGGGTCCTGGGGTGCAGCTCTGTATAGATCATACAGGGGTGTTATTAGTTACCACTCTGTGGCAGCTTCCCTTGGGACCCGGCACAACTGAGGGGAGATTTTCTCATGTGCTTTTAGAGAATAGCAGCCAAACCCTGGGATGGTGGGAGGAGAGTCAAGGGCTTCACCCAAGGAGGTGTTTGGGAAAGAGGGGTCCTTCCAGGAAGGATTTTCCCTTCCACCAGGGAGGTGGGAATTTCAAGACTGCATTTACTACCACTCTATGCTTGCAGGTAATAATGGGGTTATTTTCTCCTCACTGCCCTCACCAGTGCCTCAGCTGTGTGCGCACAGCATCAACTGGTCCAAATTGGGCTCCAGGATTCATCCATGGTCCCAGTGACAGTGGCTTGGCCTCACTCCTGCCCTGCACACTGCTGCCAAAAAACGTAAAAGCAGTATTAAAGGGAGCATCAAAGGAGATATTGTTAACCCACATCAAAGATGGAGACCCAAGCAAGAGGTTTGGCAGGGGCAGCAAACACCACGGCAGCCAGATCAAAGGGAACAAAACACCAAGATGTGCTGTATTTCTTTGCTAGGCAGAGAGATAACTAAGAGAGCTTCAAAGAAATCTTCTGCACTCATGACTGAGCTCCTAACTGCTCGATGAGCCCATTGCTCCCTAACTTCCTGTCTCTGCTCCACACAAAAGCAATAACCAAGGAATCATAGAATCACAAAATAGTTTGGGTTGGAATGAACATTTCCTTTGCATGGTCCAGGGGTCTCAGGCCCAGAAAGAAGCTGATGGTCTGGGACCCTGAGGCAGAGCATTCCCAGCTGCCCAACCCTGGCATGTCTTGCTGTCCTCTTTCACTTTTTTCTGTGGCTTTAAGCTGATTCTCTTTGAGACTACTGTGACCCCTTGCACAAACCATCCTCACAAGTGTCACATTAAAAGAATTCTTAAACAACTTCCAGAAGTGTAAGTTTTCACACTCCTGTTACTTGCAGCATCTGCCAGCAGTGGCACCCAGAGCTAATTAACAGCCCCTGTTATCAACATATGAAATTCATTATTTGCAAGTAACCTCTTTCTTTTCCCAAGGTATGTTCAGAAAATGACACATCAGGCAATCTCTTGTCAGTCATGAGTTACACTCCATTTTCTAGATATTTTGAGAAAGCACTGTAGTTTCATTCTTTGGGAAATGAGAGTTTTGCCATTTGGGAGGAGACCCAAGTATCAGTGACGTAGCCCTTTTTGATCCCTGCCATAAAGGACTGATCCTGTATCATGAGCCCATGGCTGCTTCCAGAATAACCTTGTTAATAATCCCTGTTCCAGGGAGGAAAGTCCCAAAGGTGCAGAAGAACCAGGGGTGCAGGTGTGACTCCCTTTGGAGGCATTTGGGATATTTTTCTGATTTTTGGACATTCTTCCTATCAAGGAAGCTGCAGCAGTAAGCCCAGAGTTGCTGTTGAGCAGAGGCGGCAGGACTTTCATCTAAACAGCAAATTCAGAAAATAAGTAGGGAAAGAGTTTGGCTCAAAAACTGAGGAAACTGCAAATTATTCTGCTTGAAAGAAATGAGCCTGTTGGAAATTTCCAACTGGACAGTTTGGTTTTGAATGTTGGCAGATCAAAAGTTGCTTGTCCTGCGTGGCTGGAGGTAGTGGAGTGCCAGAAGCAATTCTCAGGCTCTGTGGGGTCCCTGGGCTGGGCTGGTTATTTGCCCGATGGCTTTAACCAGAGTTCACTCAGGCTTATCTGTGATTATTAGATCTTTAGGCTAGTCATGACGAAAATGAAATAACAGCACAGCAGAGGCAGACTGAGCTCCCTTTGCTCGGCAGACCTAGAGCCCTCTCCCTGCTGGAGCACCAGAGCACAAAATGGTCCATTTAACGCTGGAACCGAAGCCAAACAGGAAGAAATTTATTCATGGCATTTTTGCAGCTTTTGTTTGGGATCTGCAGGGGGGAATTCAGTGTAAATGTGCCTGGCTTGGCTTTTGTTAACCCTTGGCTTTCTTTGAGTGAGGGCAAAGGAAAAGCAGCAGAGCCTCAGGCAGACTGTGTTGGTTCTGGTGTCCTGCAAAAACCAAGAGTTTGTCTTTTGAAGACCTGGTTCCTGTGATAACAGACCTGTACCACACTTGTGAGGAGCTCACTCACTTGGCAGAGCAGGGATGGCAGAGGGGTGCATGCTGTGAGCCCAGAGACTGGTGGTATACAAAGAAGCCCAAAATCTCTTGCCAACGTATTTAGAGGCTTAGAGAAAAGCCACATCATACAAGGGATTTAAAGGTTATTAAGGGAGAAGTGCATTTTTCAGCACATGCTGCCTGAAAAGTGTGCAGCCAAGTATTTTAAATACCCTGGTGCTATTATTCATAGAAAATGTTTCTCTTTTATTTTTTTCTTTCCCTCTTTTTTTTTTTCCCCAGAGTAGCTGTAGTCATCATTCAGCCTTGTAACTATAATGGATGGTTGCTAGAAGACTTCCAAACAAGGCAGCACAATAAGATACAGACAGTTAACCCACATCAATTCTCTCAGGAAATTTCATATTGGGCCCTTTAATTTGCTCTTTTTGAAATTATTCTGATCAGTCAGTGCATAGGGCACTGCTGCAGGGAAAAGATTGAACCTGGAACAAAGTGGAATGAGATTTGAAATAATAAAAATAAAGAAAAAACACAGAGGCAAGCTTCAGGTACACCTCCAAAATTCAAATGAGCTCATTTGCAGAGCTAAAAATTTCCCAGGGACTCCAGTTGATTCAAAGAGAAATGTATTTAATTTAAAACAGCTCACTTCAGGGAGCTCTGCACTGAGATGAAATGTATTAAATAATTGATCAACCAGGGAAGAAGAAAGAGAGGGAAAGAAGATAAAGAAATAAGAAGGGAGGAAAGGTACCTGGATGATGTGTGACCTGGAAAAGAAAGACGCCTCTACCTGGGGGATGGGTGGCACACTGAAGTGGTGACAGGGGTCCCAGGGCCACCATGCTGCCCCCAAGGCTTGGTGGCACCAGCCAAACCAGGGACACATCCCTGCACTGCTCCAGCTCTTCACCTCATCCCGCTGGAGTAACACAAATTTTATTACATTTCCTTCCAGTCCCAAAGTCACATAGAGCCCCTGTGTCCTGTGTGGCCTCTGCTGTGCAATTGGTTTCCTTTCTGCTTCATTGGGTGTTTTACAAAGATATTAAAATAAAACAAATAGACTTCAGCCCTTGTCCTCAGCAGCTCTAAGGGCAAATTACAATGGAGCTGGTATCAAAACATACACACTGATAATTTTTCTGCAGTGGTTTAGATTTGGATGTAAAATGGAAATACACATTTAGTGCTTGGCTGTGGCACTGCTGCGTATGCAAACAGCAATTAAAACCTGCAGCCAGTTGCCATAAATCTACCAGCAACAGAGTAAATGCTGTTGAAGAAGGAAAATGAAAAGGAACTGCAGCTCATCTGCATTTTGTAAGAGTAATTTTGTTCAGGCTATGGTTGTTCTGATTGAAATGTAACTTCTAAGTGCTGTTTCACTGCACTGAGACCAGGCTGTGAGTGCAGGAGGCTTTGAGACACAGATGGGCTGCTCTGGAACAGGGATGTACAGAGCAGCAGGTGTTGGAGATCTTCAGTCCAGCCTGGTCCATGGCCACTAAATGCTCCCTTCCTCTCTGCAGGGAGGTTCTGAGCAGCCCCATCCTCCTTGACAGCACCGCTTCTCTACATATTCTTTTGATGATTTTTATTTAAGTAGCTTCCTCTTATTAAGCAGTCCAGGAGGTGGCAAAAAATTCTCAAAAACCCCAACAAAATCAAAACCACCACCACCACCAACAAAAAACCACCAAAGAACCAAACCAAAGAACCAAACCAAAGAACCAAAGAAAGACAGATAGGGACAAACAAAAATCTTTTCCCACTCTCTAGGAAACACCAACAGAAGATACTCTGTGCAGAGCACAACTTGTGCACTCTGCTCCTTCCCTGAGCCAAATGCATCCCTTGGAAAAATTATTGATTACATGGAAGCAGACTAACAAAAGGCAGGTAGCACCAATGAAGGCAGTTAATTGCTTATAGTGCTTTCCTGTGCCTGGTCCCTGGTGATTTTCTCACCAACGCATAATTCAACAGCCACTGACACAAGTAACATCTGATTTGCATTGAGTATCATTCATTAGGAAGAGGGCGAAAACCTCATCTATCCACCAGCTAACACCCCAGCCCTGGGAGTGTCCAAGGCCAGGTGGGACAGGGCTTGGAGAAACCTGGACTAGTGGGAGGTGTCTCTGCCCATGGCAGTGGGGTTGAATGGGGTGAGCTTTAAGGTCCCTTCCATCCCAAGCCATTCTGTGATTTGATGATAATGCTGGTTCACTTTCTTGTCCGGGACCTGGAGGCAAAACATGTCCTTCTGTGGGCAGGAGGGGAGTACCCACCCCATAGAGAGTATTTTGGGACCACTCAGTGCTGGCCACATGTGGTCTCCACCCTCCCTCACCATGGCAGGGATGGGAGCCCACATCTCCAAATCTGCCTTATTTCCAGCATCAGCCTTTTGGCATTTTAAATCACAGAGTGTTACGGAGAGCTGATAATCAGATTTACTGATGGAGCTTCTCTGTCTCAGAGGCCCAACTAATCCCCTTTAATCCTTTTCTTAAACTCTTTCTTACAAGTGCTTACAACAGAGTTTATCATTCCGCTTTGTGTCTGATTTTGGTTTCCGAATGTGTTTTCTTTTCAAGCAAGGATGTAGCTCTACTCATTTCTAAATGGCTGAAGTGGGGCATATTCCACGTGCTTTACAATTATTCCACTGCTCTCCCAGCTCATGCATCATCCTGCAAAAAGCATCCAAACATACCAAAGGGGCTGGGAGAGACATGGACCTTGGCAGCAGCTTTGTCTTCCTAAAGGGCACACGCCAGCATCTGCCCGGCATGGTACCAGGGCATGTCCAAGCTCTGGACTGACAGCAGGGAGGTTTTTAGCTCAGGGATCATTTTTAGGAGAGATTGGTGGTTTGTGGTGCATAATGCACTGTCAGGATTGAGGGACAGCAGTCCTGTGGCTTCTTTTGGTCCTTCCCATAGCTGGCAATAATTTCACAAATGGAAAATAAAAATCCATTTTTAACCTTTGACCAATACTGGTGAGACCAAGCCAAGCAAGGGCAAGGGGAAGAACAGCCTCTTGCCTTCCCACCAGCAACAGATGCTTCTCATGCCTTAGCAGTGACCTTTATGAGTGAGGTTTAAGTTGGATATTGGGGAAAATTTCTTCACTGGAAGGGTGGTCAAGCATTGGTGCAGGCTGACCAGGGAAGTGGTTGAATCACCATCCCTGAAAGTACTCAAAAAACATGTAGATGTGATGTTGGGGGACATGGTTTGGTGGTGGACCTGGCAGTGCTGGGTTAATGCTGGACTCAGTGACCTTAGAGAACTTTTCCAGCCTTAACGATTCCATGATTCTACGATACAGGTGATTTAGAAACAAGCGGATGGAAATAAATCACCCATTTCCTTTTTTTTTTTTTTGAGTAGGCACTACAATCGTTTCAACAAGCAATGAGATTGTTCTCCTGTGAACACCTCCTCATTGCATTCCAACTCCAGTGCCCAGGGATGGCTGCAAATTATATAAAAGCCCAGCCTGAGTCACACCAATTAATCTCTGCATCCACAGCCCCACTCACTCTTTCTTTTCCTCTCCTGCATGTGGGCTTCCAATCAACCAGCTCAGCCTGTTCCCATAGAAACTGAGCAGCACATCACTACTAGTCAGGCTGCTGGGGCTTTTTAAGTTTCCATCAGAGATTTATTCCACCCCTCAGAAAAGCAAGCTGGTTGTTGTGACTCGGGATGGCCACACTGCCTTGGCTGCCAGCAGAAAATGGGACTCAGCAGCCAGTGATCCCATGCCAGCACCCGGGGAGCTCAGGAGCTGCAGTTTGTTGTCAATATTTGCATCTCATTAATCTATTCCAGCTTCAGCTGAGGCAAGGAAAAGAAGAGACTAGAGAGGATAAAGCCAGGGGTGTTTCTTGGCCTATTGGCACCAATATTGGTTCCTTTACCAGTATTTTAAAAACTGTTTTCATCATCTGCTGTGAAGACCTTTAAGGTCCTTTCCAAGCCAAACCATTCCATGACCCTGTTTTTCAAAGACTAGTAAAATTGTACATCCTCTTCCATCTCTGCCTGTTCCATGACTGTGTCCAATTTCTGTGCAGGTATGGGCTGCACAACAGCTCTTGGAGCAGCAGGAAGATTGTGGTGGTGAAGTCTTTCTGTATCCCACCACTTCCAGAGCATCCCAGGAGGGTTGAACCAGGCTTGGTCATCAGCAGCAGTAGCAGCTCCCTAGTGTTTCTCAGCTGGGGGTTCCAAACAGCTTTGGAGAAAGGAGGCAGTGACCACTCACCAAGCCCTTCACACAAGGGAAATTGAGTTTAAGGCCTCCAGTTGGAGTGAGAAGTTCTTGAGAGTGAAAGTCTTTAAAGATGTTTCTGGAAAAGCTCTCTCCCTGGGTTCCACAGGATCCCTCCACATAAAGCCAGGCAGAGCCACTCAACAATCCCACTCCATTGGGGAGAACAGCAAGAAACCAGCAAGTCTCAGAGCTGCATCTGATGGGAAACCTTAGATCTTCTCTCTGGGGTTTTGTTTTTCCATCAAAAGATGCTAATACAAATATTTACAAGCAACTTTTCCCATTCTATTAATGACAGCACTTAATGCAGGCTGAGTTTCTTAAGGAAATTCTTGAAAAATCTACTTCATGTATTGAAATAATCTCCAATGCTTTTATTTAATTCGCTTTTTCTCCCAGGAGTGGAACTCCTGCACATATGGCTTTGCTTATGCAACTAGTTTGATTAGATTTTACATTTTCATATGTAATTTATGGTATATTGCCCACAGATTCATTAAAACACCCATCCTTTACATATGTTCTGAATAATCTCTTCCGTGAATTTTATATATAGAGCAAAAATGGAGTGATTCTGTATTCTAAGAGGACACCTATTGATAAGAACATGTTCCATTTGTAGCAGTTTAAATGCAGGATATAGAAAATGTCTATCTTGTTGGGATTTTAAAGCCCCACTAAAATGCATTTCAAGGAATCAATCAGTACCAAGTCAATGTACAGGAATTGCTTTAATAAATCTAAATAGAGGTGTCAGGCTCAAAGTGAATTGCACATTACATAAAATCTGATTCTTCATTGAATATATTGATTGTTATCATTAAGAGCAGATCTGTTACCCTTGGTGAGCAGGGGGCTGACAGAATAACAGCAGCACTGCTGAGCTCCAAACAGAGAAAGGGTGTTTTGTGTGCATCCTGGGAATTATCACAGAATCCTTGAAGAGTTTGGGTTGTGGAAGGGACCTTAACACTCATCTGGTTCCACCCCCTGCCCTGGGCAGGGACACCTTCTACTGGACCAGGTTGCTCCAAATCTTGTCCAATCTGATCTGGTCTGAAGGTCAGCTCCATGCACATCTTCCCAGCTCTGGCTGAGTGCCCAAGGCTAAGGCTCATCCCCAGGATGGAGATGGTGGGATAGAGGGGACAGCTCACACCTCTGCTCTGGACACAACACCGTGCCCTGCACTGACCCGAACCACTGAGCCATGACTGTGGCAAGTTCTTAGTTCATTGTTTGCCCACAGCTAATGACTGTAAAATAAAATGTTCAGCCCCATAAAATGTAAATGCCCTTACATTTTCTTTAACTCCTTTAATCAGTTCATGATAGATATTCCATAAATATATATTCTCTCCAAAAGGCCATTTTCCAAGTGTGGGTTTGATGTAAAATAAGCTGTTCCAGTGTCTGATTTATAAGGAATATGAAGTTTCTAACAGAAAAAATGATGATGGATTTCTCAGGTGTCTCGCTGATTTATTTGCCATGTGGCAATTGATTAGTCATGTCAGCAACTTCGTAAGTAACACAATTAATTCTGAAGTTATCCCCAAGTTATCCAAGTCCTGTGTCACTGATGAATATGTGATGGATCTGAGTTATAGGTTGTCTGTGAACTTGACTGACTCAGAATAAGTCACCAAGCTGAGTCGTAAATCACAAGAAATGGATCTGAGTACACCACTGAGTCATGAGCAGGTTGGTAGATCACACACGTCCCCATTTACAGGCTGGTGAGGTGGCCTCTGCTCTATCTCATGGTTTGGGAGTAAATGCCAAAGTGTAAATCTGGGATGCCAAAATCA
This sequence comes from Lichenostomus cassidix, assembly GCF_008360975.1. Classification (NCBI taxonomy): domain Eukaryota; kingdom Metazoa; phylum Chordata; class Aves; order Passeriformes; family Meliphagidae; genus Lichenostomus; species Lichenostomus cassidix. The sequence continues at coordinate 1,716,946 of NW_028147268.1, read as the reverse complement.
AACAACACCTTTCTTGAGGACACACAGCACCCATGGACAGAGCTGTGATGCTCCTGTCACACACAGAGGCACACTGGGATCAGCACCAATGATCTTCTCCTTGCAGATGAAGAACTCCAGGTGTGCCTCACGTCTCTGCTCTCACTCTCCTCCTGGGGTGCTGACTCCACAGTAAGCCTGACTGGCACTGGCAGATATCGTAGGCTTTAATTAAGAAGTCATTTAGAGGGCCACTGGATGACTTTAATTAAACTGTAAAATGGCAAACACTAATAAGAAAGATTATTTTCCTGTGAGGGGTGAATCAAGTGCATTAACCTCCTGGTGAGGAATTCTTTCTTCATCTGACAGATATGAGAGACCTCTCAGCTTGCTGCAAGGTGTCCTTGGTGTCACTGCTGGGCTGCTCATGGGACACTTTCTTCCTGCATGGCTGTGATTCCTCCTGCAGAGCACAACTGGATGGATAACTCCTGCAGACTTCACATTGGCACAGTAACGGCCCGTGGACCTTTCCTCAGAGCATCAGACACTGCTTTTCAGGAGCATCAAGATTAGGTTCCCTTCTCCTTTCCCTTCTTCTTTTGAGGAGCTTCTCCCTTTCCTGTTTATTACCACAGACTGAGTTGGAGATCACCAGGAACTCTGTGGATGTACATCTTCTGTTTGTTTTCCTTTCTGTGAATTGCTCCGATGCTGTTACACTAAACAGTCATTTCATATTCTCAGGAGGTGAGGGAGATGCCATGGGAGATACATTTACATTTGTAAACTGCAATCAAAAATAATTAAACTCAACACAAATACTGATTAATAGAAGAGGGAACCTGATGTCAAGTCCCATGGCCCCATCCCAAATAACAGTGGCTTCTTTTTTAAGACACAGATTTGCTTGTTCTCTTTAATTCCCAACATCTGGTGGCACATGTCCAGCTCCTGGCTCTGAGGCAGCTGTACTGCCTTTGGAAGTGATACAGGGGAAACCATCTGACATCTGGAGCTGTGCCTGAAATGCAACTTCTCTTTAAAAACTCACCACTGGGACACTTATGGTATGACTTGGAGCTTATGATTTAACATAACCTCCATCCTTGTGCTCATTTTGCACCAGGCCACTGGTTTAATTTTATTTCATTAAAGCTGAATTTATTCCAGCAAAGCAGTTAAAATATTCATTACTAGCCTTGCTGCCTTTAAAAGTCTCCATTCCCTGGGCATCATCCTGGATTCCTTGCCCCAGGCATCAGCTTTCCAGATGAGGTCTCAAATGGAACAGGTGCTAAGAGGAGTGATGAAGGTGCAGAAACAGCTCACACTGGAGTGAGTGGCCACAACACCACCCCATCAGCAACCTGGTGGTGAGTAAAATTAGCAGGAAAACCCTCTGCACATGGACTCAGTGGAAGAAGGACAGAGCATGACACTTGTTAAACATGTAATATACATGGAGCACTGGGCTGAGTGACAGAGGCAGGGACAGGGGTACCAGACAGTCCTCAATGCTCCCCTCCCAGTCCCAGGGGAGGTGGAAAAGCCAAAACCAAATATTAACCAAATATTGACCAGACCCCACAGTGCTACAGTGCACTCCTGCCTTTTCCCAGGAGTGGTATCAGCTCTGAGAAAGGCAGAGATGGGGCTGAAATGGGAGAGGGGTCTGTCCTGGGCCCTGCCTGTGCCAGGGCTCTGCAGGGCAGACACTTGGGTGCTGCTCCAAGGCCTCCTTGCCATCAGCCAGCATCAATCTCCCAACACTGACATTGGGTGGTTCAGTGTTCAGACGCCCTGTGTGGTAAGAGCACCAGCTCACAGTGATCAGTGTCAGTGTGATCAGATAACATTGATATTCCGCCTTCAGCTCAACTCATTAACCCACCGTTCCTTTCAAACAAAATATCACATCGCTTAGTTATGTCTTGGCTGACCATTGCCAAATGCCACCAGATATGGAGAACACGACACCATTGCCAAATGCCAGGCACTGGAATCAGGCTCTGTGTCACCCTCTTACAGGAGCATCATAAAACTGCATTAATCAAATTGTGTATCAGTCACAAAAATGGAGGAGTAATTTGTCAAAGTCACATCTGGGCTCAATAACTGTTTGGAGATGACTAAGTAATTAATCAATATGTGTTCTCACCTTTTCATTTCCCTAGATTCCTGTGACTTTCACAGCAGAATGACTGGAAAATAACGGACTGCATTGTCTGGTGGCTCCAGAAATGTTGGTTGGTGTTTAATGGGGAGCTGATTCAGTGCAAGCTTCCCTTCTGTCTGGCACATCTCCAGCGCAGTCCCAGCGTGAGCTGCACCTCACAGCCATGGGTGCTGATGCTCAGAAGCCCGTGTCAGGCCACCAAGCAGAGCCCAAGGCATGAGCAGAGGCACCATGGGAGGGATGGAAAGCATTGCCAAGTGCTTGTGTTTCTGGCCAGACTCCTGGATGGAATCCTGGCCAAACCCTCTGGCATGATGGTTCACCTCAGAGCCAGACACAAGCTGCAATTCCTCAATCAAAACCAGGCTTTTAACTTCAATTCTCACCCCATTATTTAAATAACTGTTTACCAGTGATCCTGTTAGTCTACATTCTTCTTTCTTAATGTTTCTGAAATAACACCCTCTAATGCAATCCCAGAATAACCCATCAGCGAAATGAAAAAATTTCCCCATGAGACTGAATTGCTACTTCTTCAGTGCCCTAAAAGTGGTAACTTGATTAATAAAATTGTTAGATTTGCAGTAGCACCAGACTTTTCAACTCAGAATCAATCACTTTACATCTATTGCTCAATGTTAGAGTCACTGAACGCATTGTTGAACTCGCTGAAATCTGTTAGTTATATTAAGTAATTAGTGAGATTAATGCTCTTGCAGAGCTATAACCTGGGCAGAGTCCAGATTGATTAAAGTTAATTATCTTCTGCCTGCTTAAATAATTTATATTTTGACTTCTCTGCTATGTAAGACCAGAAAACCCCGAAGGAAGATTTCTGTCCTCAGCATGGTCATGCATGTACCCAACAGACGATGTTTCAGAAAGACACCCCTCACCAGGGGGTCACTGGCTCATCCTGATCCTCCTCTTCCTCATTCTCTTCCTCCTTCTCCTCCTCCAGGTCAGGCCAGTTAATTTTGTGTGTCCAGAGCCCCTTGCCAGTGCCCACCACTTAGGCTTGTGGTCCACCAGCATCCCGGATGGATCGGGCACCCCTCTGTCCAGTGCAATGCCAAAATTCTCTTCAAAGCCAAAACATTCTCAACTGCATTCATAGATTCAATACACTGTTTGACCCAGAGGGTGGATTCAGTACCTTATGCATGATCCTGGCTTTCTAATAAAAATTTCATTATTATGAATGGTTGCAAATATTGTGATATTTTACATTTTGTCTTTGCAGGGAATTTTAAACACTAATTTTGTCCCTTGTTGCTGGTGTGTGTAATAATTCTGCTGATTCATATTCATGTCCTCCCAGCCTTGCAATTCCTGCAGTTTTCACAACTCATAGAATAATTTTCTTACAGAACTGAGTATCCATAATATTTATTATTTTTTGTTAATGAACATGGTCTCAGCCCCTGTAATAATCACAGGACATGATTCCCAGTGTATTTAAATAATTGATTGACTTAAAGCTCACTAATATGAATACATCCATGAGTGTTTAATAGGAGCATTACTTAATCTTGGCTCTGTGCTCTGTATCATGTTACCAAAAAATCAATTATGCATCTCTTCGCCTGCAGAATCTCACTCCTGGTGGCTCAGAGGGCCAGGCTTGGCTGGGAGCACTGCAGAGGTGACACAAAGGAGGTGGCCTGTCCTACTGCACAGGACTCCAGGCACAGCTGGCTCCTGGCACACGTGGAGAAGCTGCAACCAGAGTAAAGCACATCATTAGAAGGAAATGGAGCATGTGCTAATTGGTCTGTGTTTTCAGTTAGCAGGCATTTATTAGGGAAGTCTGACTTACTCATATCCAGGTCAGCCTGCTAATATTGTATTAACCTCTGGTGCCACTGATGTGCACAGGAAAAATTCAAACCACACTTTACAGGGATTTTACACATTGCCCAAGGCACCTCCTGAGCTTGCCCAGCACTAGCAGCTGGAGGCACTGCTGGCTGTCACCACAGCATCCATCGGCCTTACACTGGAGAGGTGCTGAGGCTCTTGACTCCTGGGCTCTGGGCCCAACAGTATGGGATTGAGACTCCTGTGAGACAGGGAACAGGGGATTGAAACTATCCTGTGATGGGAAGCAGGGGATTAGGAACCCTCTGTGACAGGGACCAGGGGATTGGAAACCCTGTGAAACAGGAAAGAGTGGATCAGGACCCCCCATGACACGAGGAGTAGGGGACGCTGAATGGGTTAGAGGAGCTGCTGCTAGATCACAGGCTGAATGCTCCTGCAAATGTCAACAAAACCATATATATACACATATTTTCATTTCTACTTATTTGACCCATTAACTAACTGCAAAATTTCTCAGTAATCCCTAGTAGATGAGCATCAGAGCAGACCTATGGTCCAGGCTAATCCCTGTATTATGAAGCGATGCTATGGAAATCAAATAACTGCAGTAAATCGGGAGATTAACAAGCTGGGAAATGCACAAATTAAATTGCATCCTCCCTATCTGCTCTGCCCCAGCCAATGACTCTGTTTCTGCTGTGGCCACTGCAGCCGCTCCAGGAGGAAAACAAGGGTAGAAATCACTTTACAAAAATGAGCCCCATTTAATCCCTGCTGCAGGTAGTAAGCAGAGTCTGCCCAGGATGAGCGCATATCTGTACAACCCCCCATGTCCTGGGGAGCAGAGAACATGGTTCTATGATTCTATGATCTGGCTTTGCCAAGCGTGGAGGGATCCAGATGTGGATATGGACAGGAGGGACATGTGGTGCTTAGGACTCCTGACTTTTCCTGCCAGGTCAGGATGGCAATCAGGGACAGGGCTCTGCCTGCAGCAAGGTGGGACATGGGCACTGCTCTCTGGTGCAGTGCCATCTCTGCAGCTCTGCCCAGGCTGTCCCACATCACCCGCCTGAGTGTGGCACAGAGGGACTGACCCTGGGCAGAAGAAAATGGGCAGCAGCAGAATTGTAGAACCCTAGAATGGTTTGGGTTGGAAGGAACCTTAAAAATCATCTTGTTCTACCCCTGCCATGGGCAGAGACACCTTCCACCAGACCAGATTGCTCCAAGCCCCATCCAACCCAGCCCTGAACACTTCCAGGGACTGTGCAGCCACAGCTTCTCTGGGCAACCTGTGCCAGTGTCTCACCACCCTGTTCAGTAGTGACTGTTCCAGGACAGATGGATCCAGTAGTTCTTCAAGGAGGACAGTGCCAGAGCCTCTGGAGAGGGCTGGGGTGTCTCAAGCAGGTGGCAGCGAGGGCCACCATCCCTCACCCACACCAGGCACATGGTGGGATTCTCGGGGATGTCCTGTGCAGGGCCAGGAACTGGACTCGATGTTCCTTGTGGGTCCCTTCCAAATCAAGATATTCTTTGATTCTATGATCCCCAGGGATCCTCCTGGGACCCATCAGAAGTCAGGCTGCCTGCAGCAGGGCCAGGTCTGCCCTGACCCAGCAGTGTGATTTCTGCCCTGACTCTGCTTTTATTGCACAGTAGCATCTGAATGAATATTTTATTCATTCCCTTAAGAACATCTCCACAAATGCACATTCAAATAAAACATGAGGATGCATTTTTGGAAGGGCCATCTAGTGCTTCAAACAGCCCTATCACAGGATATTAACCAGAGCAATCACTGTGCTGTTATATTTTTGTCTTGGTGATTCTAATGGAGTCCCATGGCATGTGAGACAATGGGGAAGGTGCCCATAGCCCCATGGCCCTGCAGCCCCATGTCACTGTATCCTGGAGGTGTGGGCTGTGGCTGCTGTTGGCTTCTGTCCTGAGTGCTGGTGAGATGGGGTAGCATGTCTGGGTGCTGAAGCCATTTGCTTCACATCTCCAAAACACAGATATACCTACTTACAAACATGCCAGAGAGGGGAAAAAAAAATGCTCATGTCCAAACATAGGAGTACCAAAACAGCCACCTGAACCTGCCACTTTTGTGACTCCTGTAAGCTGGATGAAATGGACTCTGCTTCTCATCTAATAAGCCAGTTCTGGGTTGCTCCGTTCCTAAACACAGGGAGATGCATGGGAGATGCACAGGGATGTTTTTCTATAGCTGGGGTGATTCTAACAAAAATTTTTCTACTTCTGGAAAAGACAATTGTTTTCTTGTTTGAATTCATTGAAAAGCAGCAATAAAACAAATGGGCAGAGAGGAGCAAGCAGAGCAACAGCAGGGGGGTGGAGGGGGCAGAGGTTACAGGGAACAGGAGCCAATTAAGCCTGAGAGGAGGAAATTTAGCACAGTTTAAAAAAATGGTCCTCCAGCGCTAAAGTGGATTTCAACTCATCAGTGCAAGAGGCCACTGATGGCAGGTTCCTTGTGAGATGCTGTAGGAGGAACACTAGCAGAAATCACAAGATTGGCATTAGTTAGAGCAGCAAAGCATCAGGGAAAGGGAACCAGCTTTTGGGGAAGCGGACAGAGCAGATGTGGCCCCAGTGCACCATGGCTGGGTGAAGGAAAAGGTGCCAAAGATGTGATCCTTGGAGGCATCACCTTCTCCTGGAGTGATAGACAGTTCACCATCGGGGTGAGCACAGCAGCCCCAGCTTGGACAAGTGAGGTGCATGCAAACAGCATCCCTTGGAAAGCTCCTGCTCTGGAATGCTTGGCATCACTGCTGACTGGTAGCACTGATTTATAAAGCAGAAATAAATGAGCCTGCTCTGCAATTTCACCTAATTTTGTCTCCCATTCCAATTTGCCATCTTTCATCATAATGCCAGGTTGTTAATTATGTTTCCATCTTATTTCTCTGATAATACCCCACCTTGTACTGCATATCGTGGCTGCTCAAAGGGTTTCATTTTACCTTTCATTTCACTTCCTAGCACAGCTCTAAATTTAGTCAGCTTGTAATTTGGGGGTATTTTATACATTATGCTTTTAGTATTTTGAGGTAAAATGGAATCCTTGTCTTTTAATTCACTCTCTAATAATTCTCCGCCAAATCTTAATACAAAAGGCCTTTTTTTTTCCCTGAAGACTAATTGAATGGGGTGTAATTATATTACCCAGGGAGATTATATTGAAAGTACGTTAGCTGTGACAGTTTCCTGTGACTAATCACCCCTCAGGCAACTTCAAATCTGGTCTGTGCAAGCTCCCAGTCAGTTACTGCACAGAGGTGCCAAGATGCAGCATAGCACAAGACTTCCCCACTGAGATGGGGATTTGGCCACAGTGGATCTGGGACCCTGGGCTGGGAGCCTGGGGTCTCCAAGCTGCTGATGCAGCTGCAGAAGCTGATCTGTCCTTTAGAGCCCAGCAGTGTGGCCAAAGGTAAAGAGGTGGCATTGTCCCATTGAGGCATCAAAGGGCATCAAAGGGCATCAAAGTCCTTGCCTCAGCCCAGAGAGGTTCCCACCACCTTCTCCCTCTTCCTTGGCTTATTGCTTCTGCTAGGAGTGTTTGCCTGCTTGGCCAAAGGAAAGCGTTGAAAATACAGTGAATGGAAGAAGGGCAGAGGGCCAGAACCTGTGGCAGGAGCATGCTTCCCTGGCTGTTCAGGAGTCAGAGATAACACCAGCAGTCCTGCAGGCTACAGTGCTTTCCTTGGAAACACATCTACCTGCCAGGAAAGGAGCAGCAATTTGCAGTATTTGTGTACTCTGATGGTGTGATAGCAGCAAGGTCAGCACTCAGCAGAGACACTAAGGGGCTATTTCCTCACTAAACTGTGGACTGCAGTAAGTGAAAAATAAGCGCCGAGAATGCCTATTATGCAGACAATAAAATGTTTTTATATCAATGTTAGGTGTCAAGCTCAACATTTCCTCAGAGCGGATCCTTCATGTTATGAGCCAACTATGAAAATGCTCAGCCAAGCAGGGATGCTCCCATCTTCAGCCAGTGTTTGCTACCAGAAAAAACAGATTCCTACTCTGCATTGGACAGCCTGGGTTCTCAGAGGGGACAGGACTCTGGTTGGGGACCTTACAGTCACAGTCTGGCCTTGGGTGGGGGCAGCGTCTGTGGGGACGTGGCACTGCAGCAGTGGGAGCTCCCACACAAAGGTGGAGGGACAGGACAAGCTCCCAGCAAAGCATCCCATAGAAATTAATGCACTTTTCTTTAGGATCACTATGATCACTATGAGCTAATCTGTCTTTGCTGTCCACAACATGCTTTCAGCTCTCCTCCACAGCCACTGTCACACAAGCTGGAGGGATTGGAACGGCCAGGGCAGAGTTCCCAGCCCCTCCACCTCGGATTCAGTTGGGGTGAAAAGTACTCCCAGAGCCTCCCTTCACTGCTAAGTGAAAAGATCCTTTGCAGAGATTAAAATGAATTTATTATTTCACAGTCCATTATTTACATCACATCTGGAGAGGGTATTACATACCCCGTTACAAAAATGTCTCCATAATGAGTCCCATGGTGGGACCTGGGGCAGGAGGCAGGTGGCAGCGAACACACCAGTGACCCTGGTACTGCCATGGCCCCCACACCATCTCCAGGCCCTTGTGAGCCAGCACATCCCCTGCAGGGTCACCAAGCAGTCATGGAGCAGGGCTGGGAGTGTTGGTCCCATAGCCCCAGGGTCTCAAGCACCTCTGATATCAGGGGCACAGAGCTCACATTCTCCCCTACCTTGAGCTGCCACACCACAGGAAATGGTGCATCCTGGAGAAGGTCACAAGCTCAGGGCCAGGAGGTGGTACATTTTTCTTTATTTTGGATTAATGCAACAAAACCTGGCTTGGTCTGGGGCCCTGGCTGGGCATCTGCATGCCCCAGAGCACCCCAGAGCTCCTGGGACTTGCATGGTGGAAAACATTAAATTTGCAACCTGATTAATGCAATTACTGAGGAAGGAGAAATCAGCAGCATGCGCCATGGAGACATGTCACCAACCCTGGGGCCAACAGGGTGTCAGACACCCTCTGACTACGCTGCCACATCTGCCACATGTGGCTACAGCAGGAAGGTGATGGGGGAGGGAGAGCCCAATGCTCTGAGGGCAGAGCAGCCCCAGTGACTCAGAATCAGGCTGGAGCTCAGTGGCTGCTCCTAGGAACCCCCAGGCCAGGAGCTGGGAGCCACATGGGGGAGGGTTTCGCATAACCATTGACTTCCCAATTCCCGACAGCAACTTGGACTCAGCATCTCGGGAGATAGGGGAGGGCAACTCACAGCAATGATTTCAGCTATTCAGATTAAAGCCCATTTTGGGGGGCTGCTGCCTGTCTGTCTCTGTGTTGTCAACAGCTCTGACACGGTGGGAGTACTTTATTTAGGAGGATTGGAGAATGAGCCCATTTCTTGGTTGGTGATCGTGTCCACAGAAAAGGAGGGAACTGTGGAGCGACAGGAGTCTGGCAGCTGCGCTGGGTTCCCTGCCTGCAGCCTCCAGGGAAGCTGGGGCTCAGCAGATGTTCTCATCCAGTACCTGTCACAGTCCTGCCAGCAGGTGCAGGACAGCAGACCTGCAGCATCCCACCTCTGCAGGCACTGGGCCACATCCTGCTGCTCACAGGAGCACCAGGAACCAAGCCAAGGCTGGTCAGCCAGTGCTGCACTGCACGGAGGCTATCGAGTGACCTGAGGAGGAGGGGAGAAATTGCTTAATACAATGTTACTTAATACAATCATTTTGTGGCAGGGGATGTGGGGTGAGTAAAACGAAAGCATAAGGAATAATTACACTTAACAGTATGAACAATGATTACAAAATTATGCAACTGATTAACCATGGCATATATGTAATTACTAATGATTTTGATAAAATTTTAATTACACCTTGCTCTTTGGGGCATTCAGCAAGCCATGAAAATAATAATCATGTAGTGCTCTGTCAGAAATGATTGCCTCAGACAGGGAATGGGGACAGATTTTGGAGCTCTCTCCTTCCCCACAGAACTGTTTTGGTATGCTCTCCTGGGTTTTGCTTGCTCCAGCCTGGGGAAGGCACAGCCAGGTTCTACACGTCACCTGCCAGGGACATACCTTGGTTGTCTTCACTTTGTTGCCACTGCTGCAGCTCCACCCTGAAAGGTCAGGCAGCACTTTGCATTCCTCCCCATCAAGACAAGGCTCCATTTGGCACCACCACTTCTGCAGCACGATGGACGCTAGGGGAGAGGAGGGGATCAGAGGCTGAGCTGCAACTCAGGGTATGGAGGACCAGCCCTGCCCACCTTTGTGTGACAGCCAGAGATACATACCCTCTTTTCAGCATAACCCACACCAAGGAGCCCTGTATAAGGAGCTGCTCATCACCTGCCTGGCCTCACCTGACCCAGCTGCTTCACCTGCCTCCAGAACACCCTGTCTTCTCTCGCTACCCCAGGTAAAAAGCTCAATGTCCTCACTCCCAGTGAGAGCAGTGCTGTTCAATAACATTTTTCAGGCTCCACTTACAGAGCAAAGCAATTTTCTCCTATAATTTTGCTCTACTAGAGTCTTGTGATTCATGCCTCCAGTGTGGGCAACCAGAGTGGACTCTCCTATGTTTGGGAATGATGACACCTGTGCTGTTTGGAATAACAAGAGCCTTCTCTGACAACTCATTCTGGCATTTCCTGGTGTTGCACAGAACTGCACCCAGAGGCCACCGGCTGTGAAGTGAATCAATACCACGCTGGCAGGGGCTGCCAGTACTGTCAAGGGCTCTTTGGTCATGGCATATGATGGCAATTGATAAAACATACACAGTGCTAGTTTGGCTTGCTGCTTCTTGCAGGTGAAAGTGCTGCATGGTTTCAGTCACATTGCTGCTTCCAGCTGTGGCAGCACAGTGAGGAAATGTGCAGGGATCGATGCTGCAGACCTGACCCCAGCACAGCAATGCTGGAACCCCAGTAACTCCCCCACAGCACATAGCCTGGGGCTGCACAAAGTGTGGTAACACAGCCAGAGCAATTCTGTGAGTGTCCAGTGAGAGTGTCCCCAGAATGCACTGTCTTCACTGCTCTGCTGCAGGGCAGGTCTCCCTGGCAGGGACTCCCTGGCACTGCTCTCCCTGGGCAGGTCTCCTCTGTTAATCCCCAGGGGCTTAACCCCACACCAGCTTAACCAGATGTGACGATGAGGTCAGGGATTGAAAAGGATGGGGTTGCACCATGGGGTACTCACCATCCACGCAGGAGGGAGCTGCCCGCGTTGTCCCTGCAACCTGCCCTGGGAAGCAGGAGCATTTCACCGTCTGGGAGCGCTCCTCGATCTTGTTCTTATTGCAGCACCGGTGAGCTGCAATGACTTCACACGTGCCGGGCTCTATGTGCACTGCAGAAGGAGAAACAGCCACCATCACACCTTAGAGACCTCAGGCCACCTGCTGCCCAGGTCCTGTTTCACACCTCTTGCATCTGAGCTCTCGCTCCCAACAGCCTTCACTCCCATCCTACCCTCCAAAATTCATCCCCTCTTGCCACGGGCAAGCCAAGAGCTTTATTGAAACTAATGAGCACATTAGCTAATTGCAGCTGATGATGAGATGCACTTTGCTACAAGAGAGGATGGTGCATCATGCAGCTTTTGGCTTCAAGCAGAGCACCACCACCTCTGACCCCAGCCACAATCAATGCCTACATCTCGCCATCACCCACCACCCTCTGCCTAGAGGAGGAGGGATAAGGATGGTGTTTCCACCCTGCAGTGGCAGAGAAATGTCATGGTGCTCATCAGCCATCCAGGCTGCTCTGCTGCTCCCTCTCTCAGTGCCATCAAAATATAAAGGAAAATAGAAGACTACTGTGTTGGCTGGTCACCTCTGAGATCAGGGTTTAGAGCTGGTCAGCATCGCAAATCAATGCCTTGACTGGGTAATGGCCCACACAAGCACAGTACAAATCAGCCAGAAAGGGCTGAGAGACTTCATTCCCATGACCCCAGAGATTCCTGCAGGTCCTGCTTAATGAGCGCTGGAGGAGTATTGCAGAGCCACGCACAGACATCCCCTGGGTCTCCTGGGTCACTGAACAGGCTTTTATTTGCTAGCAAGAGGGAGCCAGGCTGGGTAGAGGGCGGGGAAGCTGCATTCCTGCAGTGTGGCATCCCAAAATGCATGCAGGTGAGCAGGCGTCAGAGCCTTCCTGCCAGCTGGGCATGGCTGTTCCAGCTTCCATCCAAAGCACTCCCTGCCCTTCTGTTCCCATCGTGTCTGAGCACTGGATGGAACACAAAGAGCAGGATGTAAGGAGCTGCTCGAGGACACACCTCTGTGCCCTGCATCCACCAGCACACGGGCAGGATGGACTGTGCAATCTCCACATCTTTAATTTACTTTATTTATTGTTATTTCATGGTCATTTTTTTTTAATAAACCCTTACTTTCATTTCTGTCCATAGTAATTACACAATTGTTATATGGAGTATTTTCTAGTAGTATCTCTGGCCACAGATTTTGTCTTTCTCTTGAAATGCCATAGTCATTCAGCTTTAATAATGAATTCCACTCTTTTTGCATGCAGAAATGGAAGACTTCGGTGAAAGTGAGAAGGAAAGCAACTCCTTGCAGAAGAAACATGACTGTTTTTCCTTTTATTATAGTTTATGGCATTTTTCAACTAATCTGAGGAACAAGTAGAGAACCTTGGCATAGGCTGCCTATGAGCCCACGTTCCCATTGCACGGTGGTCCAGGACCACAAGGAGATATTCTTCCACCCTGTGCACCTCCCCAGGGGATTTTACACCCTCAAGCTTCAGTGTTCACACCTAGTTATGATTTTGACTCACTTTCAGAAAAGCTTCATTAGCAGAGCTCTTCCCAGGAGGGCTACCCAGGAAACCCCTCTGCTCCCTCACATTCCTGCTCTCCAGCTGCTCATTTTGAGCTAATTTTAAAAGGTTCAGCTGAGGGAGAGCCAGGCAGAACTGAGAAATCGGTCATTACAGCCATGCAATAGGAGTTTGTGAACGTGGCAAAGCCCTTTTAATTTGCTCAGAAAGGTGCAGCTCAGAGATAAAGAGAAATTTGCCTCTTGTCTGCCTTACTGCAGCTGGCTGAATGTGGGGCACTGTGGTGCTGGACCTGCAGCCTCAAAATCTCTGCCCAGGAGGAGCTGCCTGTGTGGGGCAGGTACCCCACTGCCCTGGCACAGCCACTGGCCTGTAGGCAACATGAACCATGCCAGATCCCAACGTTCAAGTGAGCACAGAAGTTTGGGGGCTTGTAACTGAGTGCAAACAAATCCTTCTGCCTCAGATATGGTGATTCCCAGGACATCAGCAGGAGACACTGCTGTTTCCTCACTGCAGAGGAGATGAGCATCCCCATGCCAAGGGATGCCAGCAGAAGAGAAGGGCTGAGAGGTTCCCTGCCACACTGGGCTTTCATGTCCCACACCTGGGAAGTGTGAGCAGAGAGGCTGAGCCCATGTGCAGTGCCAGCAATGGGCTCCAGAGCTCCCTGCAGCTGCTTCTCCTTTTGCTGAGCAGCAGGAAACGTGGAACAAAATGCAGATCAGATGGATGGTGTGTTTAACACTGACAGCAGGAAACCTCCAGAGAGCCTGGGATAAGTTCCAGAGCTTCTGGCATGCTTCTCCCTCCCATTTAACTGGTATTCCCCCACTGGAACCCTTTTTAAAAAGACACACCTTATCTTGTGGAACCATAAAAGAATTGTAAGAGCACAAGGCTTTTGAATCCTGAAAGCAAAAATAAAATAAAAATGCTGTCCTACTCTGGCTGACCTTTAAATGAGTGACAGAACATGGGTTTTTAATGGCATAACCTGAAATGACACATTTTGAGCGTCTCAGGAAGCGTGGGCACAACTCCACATGTTCAGTGTAAAATACTGCTCTGCTGGTGGAGAGCTACAAAATGAAGAGAAGTTGGATGCATGTAAGTGCCAGGCAATGCCCAAAGTCCTGCATTAAATCCCCTTCTCCTGGAAGTGTTCAAGGCTTCCAGGATGGGGCTTGAAGCAACCTGGTCTAGTGGAAGGTGTCTGTGCCCATTGCAGGGGGTGGGATGACATAAGCTTTAAGGTCCCTTCCTATTCTATTCTATTCTATGATATGGTTTTCCTGGGCACTGAAATTCTGTTAAAGGGGCCTGGGTGTCCCAAGGAGAGCTGAGCAGCAGACAGAGGCAGGAAGGAGGGAGCTAGAGGATCCTGTGCCCAGGGGAATCTGCTCAAGGGTGGCAGGGCCACCTTCCACTAGACCAGGTTGCTTAAAGTCCTGTCCAACCTGGTCTTAAACACTTCCAGGGATGGAGCATCCAGAGTTAGGACAAGGGAAAAGCAGGGAGCTGCCAACTGATTGGATGAGGGAGTCACTCTGGAAGATGGGTTTTGGTTTTAAGCAATGCGGGTGGGGATTACAGGATTAGAACTACTTTAACTGTCAGGCAAAAATACCAGAAATAGGACAGGGTTAGGTGTGGACAACCCAAATGCGAATCCCACAGCTGTCACAGTGGCACTGTGTTGGTGCCTCTTGGTGTCTGCTGGATGCTGCCCTGCACCTTTGGTATCCTTGCTGCCCAGACCCCACAGACAGAGATAGACCGAGCTCCTTGAGGCTGTCAGCATTTGGTCCCCAGAGAGACACCTGCCTGCTCCTGGTGCGCACCACAGCCTGAAACTACTCCTCCCACCAAGAAGCACAAGACAAAACTTCACAAGCATCTGATGAGATGCTTGTGAATCACATAACCCCCACCTCAGGCACCCCATGAAGACCACAAGGTACCACCAGTATCATGGGGACCCAGATGGTTGCACAAGCATGAGACACATGCAGCAAGGATGTCACTCCCTACCTGAATGGCTTCTGTGATGATGTGTGGAGGCCAGTGTCAGTCGTCCCCACAGTGTGGTAAGGCAGAGACTGAGCACAAAAACCCATTTGCTCAGGCTCTGTATATCTCTCTCACTCATTCTGCCAAAAAGAAGAGATATGTGGAGGAAGAGGGACTGCTCCTTTGCACAGTGGTTTGACTCCTGAACATATGGGGACTGGGGTGTCCTGGCTGTGGGAACATGGTCCTGGGACACAAAGGGATTCACCCACCACCCTCAAATGGGCTCGGACTCCATTAGCAGCATTGGCTGTTGCAGCAGGACAGAAAGAAACCCCACCAGCAGTAGTACAAGTGAGTGGCAGTTACCTTTTACTGGGGATTCACCCTCACACCTGTGCATCTGCCAACCTCAGGTGGGTCAGGTCTTTACAAGGAGCAGACATCAGCACATCTGAAAGGAAAAAGAATGATATGGGCAGTGATACCTGCTGTCAGTGTGAGCCACCATGTCCCTGGGAGTGGCTGGGGACACCTTGGAGTTTCACAAGCCCCACTTCAGGACACAGCTCTTGGGTGCCCAAGCATGTGCCCATCAGACCACTGAAACCTCTCCAGGAGCTCAGCCCATAACCCTGCTCCCCTCTTTGAACAACAGGACCTGAAGAGCTGCTCCTGTTTTTTACTGCTGAGAGCAGAAAATCAGGCCCTTTATGGTAGGTTATTAAAGCCGATGACAAACACTAAATGCAGACCCAGCATCTGTGGGAAGAGCCAGTGTAAATCAGCAGCAAGTCATCTCAGGTTCTGCCTTTTCTGCGCGTGGTCACACACTGTCATCATCCTTGTCTCGCTGAGGCCCCTTGCAGTGATGCCCAAGGTTAGGTATTGGCAAACCACTTGGTGACAAACAGCAGGATGGGCCAATCCCACTGGATGTCCTGGGAGAGCACATGTGGTTCAGGAGAGGACGAGGACAAGGTACATCCCAGTGCTCCATGCTGGCAGAGGCACTCAGGGCTCCCATTCATGCCCAAACTCCCATTAGAAAACACAGCTCCACGGAAATTGCTATTTTGGCAGTTACCAACCTCCAGTTTCATGAGATTACAACTACAAATGTTTGGTCTGACTTGAGATTTTTCAGCCTGGAATGTCAGTTTGAAATGAAGAGTGATGTTCTGGCATGTCAAAACACCTAATTTTGATTGAAAATCTTGGTATTCTTCATTCTGTTACGTGCTGTTTGGAATTTGTGGAATTTTTCATTAATGTTTTTTAGCTGCTTTTGCCTTTCAGGTCTGAGCTGCGACCTGAAGTAACTGTTAAGTGCTCAAATCTTTCACTATCACTATCAATCTCAGCTGCAACCCGTGTGCCAAGAGATGATGGTTTCTCTCTGTGGGCCCATGTCCCTCCTTGCAGGCACACATGGGCACAGGCCATCATCCACATAGGAGCTTCATCAAGGTTCTCTGGCACAGACACACAACAAGAACAGCACCCTGCTGCCCTCCCAGACAAAAACCACTCTGCCTGTCACAGGAGCTATGGACTTTTTCCTCCTCCTCCATTAAAGCCACACGTGAAACTGTGATCCTCCAGCCAGACTGCTCCGTCCGCAGTTCGCTGGAGCACAGCCCAGTGCTCCACAGTGCTAATGAGGTCCTCTGCATTGCCAAATTACACTCCAAGTCCTGCCAGTCTGAAGCAATGTTTGCAATGGTCCGCGTGAGCTGGATAATTTGCAGAATTCCACCCCAAAAGAAGAAAAAGAAGCTGGCACATTGTCTGGTTTCTGTGCTGAGTGCAATGAACCCTCCTTGCTGCAGCCCCAACACTGCCAACCTCTATGCACTCTCTGCTGGTCTCACAATCCTGCCAGTTTTCTGAGAGCTATTTCCAAACTTCTGCTGTTTCAGCATTTTTGGGACTTGGGCACCTTTGTTTGGTGCTTTGGGACAACACAGCACAAGCTGGGGGTTGGCAGTGCTGGGCAGCCCCGTACCCTGGCCACAGAGCAGGGATGAAACCTGGCCAGAGCCCATGGGCACAGAAACCCTCCCACAATGCTGGGGGTGTTATACTACTTGTTGGAAGGGGAGACTTGATTTTAGTATTTCCCTGAAGCAAAAATTCAGATTGTTTCAGCCATGTCCCACTGCCCAGGACACGGGGACAGGCTGTATACTCAGCCTGGGACAGCCCTGTGCATCTCTGCCACACCTGAAAAACCTCATGACAGCAGTAGCTGAGCTGTTCCCTCCTCATACAAAAGGTAGGTTGGACCCCCAGAACACTGCCTGGGGTTGCCTGAGGGAAGCTGTCCTTCCTTTACTGCCAAGCACAGCTCCTCGGGCTGCACAACAGCCAACACGGTGGTGTGGAGAGGCTCTGCTGGGTCTCCAGAGAAGCTGATGCCTCCTTGGAAGATCCTGACAAGCAAGGAGACATCTCCAGAGTCACCCAGGAAGGTGCAGCACAGGCTCTGGTATGGTTCAGTCTTCAGTAGCCAAAGAAAGGGCAAAACAGCAGGGCAGGCTGGGCAGAGGGCATCTCCTTTCTCCCTCTCATCTCCTGGAAAAACAGCTCAGCACTGGATATCCTCCACACTGGTCAGGTGAGGAAATGCTCAGACACACACGGGCTGTGAGATTTGGGCCCAGGATCTCCAGGATCGTCTGCTTCTGCCCATCCTGGGCCCAAGCTCTGAGGCTGGGGGTCCTTGGGGAGGCTGGTCAGAGAGATGCTGCCATGCCCTGAACACAGACCCACAATAGCAGCAGCTTCTGGCTCATCAGTGACAGGACAGCAGCCTGTCTGACCCATGCTCATACTGTGCCCCTCGAACCACCCCATGAGGAAGCTGGCCCTCTGTGCCACTGGCTTAGTCCAGCCTGGTATTGGTCAGAGGAAAACCCATCCTGGCTGGAGGAGCTATAGCAGAGAGAGAAGCAGCAGAGAAGGATAAAAGCCCCCATCCCATCCTGTCCTGCTCGAGGCTTTGGCTGCAGGGACAGCTTGCACTGAAGGCAGCAGTGGTTGGGATCCGTGGCCCCTTCCAGGGTGAAGGAGCATCCTTGGCTGCAGAATCTAGGTGCTTTGCCTCTGAAAAAGGCGAGTAGCTTCGCACTGATGGCAAAACCGTTTTACTAGGGGCAAACAGCACCCGTGGCGAGCCCAGCCCTGGAGCCGGTGGCCGCACTGGGCCTCACCGTGTCCGAATACCCTTGCACGGCACAGCCTCGTCACGGGCTGGGCAGGGACCCGGAGTGCCGCTGCTGTCGGAATCACCGGTAACGGGTCGCAAGGCAGAACCGGCCCCGAGAAACTGACTATAGGGACCCTCCTGAGCCCGCACCGGGGAGCGCCGGGGGGCGACAAGAGACCGGGACACGCGGGGACTGGGCAGCGACGTGCGGCCGCCGGGCGGAGCCGAGAGCGCCGGACCCCGCGGCGGAGCCCCGGACCGGCGTCTCGATGCCACCGGTGGCCGCTGGCACACCGATCCCGGCGTCTCCCCCGACCCTGGCTGCCCGGCCCTCGCCGGGGCTCAGCGTCCCCTCGGAGCGGCACCGGGCCCGCGCTCGGCACGGCGGCGGGAGTCGCCCCGGTGGTTCCGTCGCGTTCCCTCCCCCAAACTTTCTGCACGTACCTGCCGGTGGCCTCGGTGCTGGCGAGGGCCGACGCTGCCCATGGCCGGGGGCCGCTCCGCTCCGCCGGGTCAGCGCCGCCTTCGCGGGCCGCAGCCGCCGGGGGCCGCGGGCATCGCCGGGCGGCAGCGCGGGGCTGGGCGCGGGGCTGGGCGGGGGCGGCGGGCGCGGAGCCGAGCGGAGCCCGGCGGACCCGGTGGCGGCGCGAAGGGGCGCAGCGCCGCCTGCTGCTGCCGCCGCCCCGGGACCGGCCGTGCGATCCCGGGCTGCCACCGGCTCCGGCTGCGCGCCGGGCCGCCCGCCAGGGCGCTGCCCCACCCCGGTCAGTCCCAATGCCCGTCAAGGCGGCCGGGGAGGAGGAATGGGCACAGAGAATTTACCGGAAAAATTACTTACACGAGCACACCACCCCCCGGCCCCCCCCCGAAAGAAAGAAGAAAGAAAGAAAAGAAAGAAAAGAAAAAGAAAGAAAAGAAAGAAAAGAAAGAAAAGAAAAAGAAAAGAAAAAGAAAAAGAAAAAGAAAAAGAAAAAGAAAGAAAGAAAGAAAGAAAGAAAGAAAGAAAGAAAGAAAGAAAGAAAGAAAGAAAGAAAGAGAAAGAAAGAAAGAAAGAAAGAAAGAAAGAAAGAAAGAAAGAAAGAAAGAAAGAAAGAAAGAGAAAGAAAGACATTTTTCACACCAGCCAAATCCCAATTAAATTAGGCCAGAGTATTTAATAAGGAAGCCTACAAAACTCCAGCTCTTTATTGATGTAATGATATAGAAATATAAACTTGTTGCATTCCAGATCACAGCGTTTAAATGCAGGGGGAAATATTAAGACATCAGTAAAACTGGTGTAATTTAAATTCTGCTGGGAGTGAAAAAAGTCATTCCTCCTCATCATCATCCTGACTTCTTATTGAGTGTCCAGCAGCAGCCTTCAGCCTTGCTTTCTTCCCTGGCTGTGACTCCTCAAGGAGCCCAGTACTTTACTGGATGGGGGGGACCCAATTTTTTATTATCCATAACAAGCCAAGTTTGGAAAGGAAAGGAACTGCCCTAGAAAATCTTAGCAGCAATTCCTGATGAATCCTTAGTGATAAATCCGGTTTCCATGTAAGAAATCATTTCCCCTTAGACCAGGTGTCTGTCACATGCCTGGACATGGACTTCCAGGTGAGCAATCAGCTTTTTTTTTTTTTTTTTTTTTTTTTTTAGGAAAAAAGACTCATGGATTGGGGCTTGGGGTACAAGACAAGGGTTAGGGGCAAATGGTTATGCAAAGGCAGATGAGCACATCAAAAGACTTCAAATGCTCGGTGCAATCCACTTATCTACAGCTGCTAATAGGAAGAAGGGCACAAATTATTTTATTGAAGCTGAAAAAAGCAGAACTCCTGACATTTTATTCCTGGAGAAGATTTATCACACCCTGTTTTCAGTGGATCACTGAAGTTTATCAGTGGATTGTTATTAGTGGATCACTCAATTTTATTTATCCCCTTCCTCTGAGGAGGCCCCAGCATCTCCAGTCTGTCTCAGCACTGAGCACCCACCTCTGAGGATTTTGTTCCCCTTTCAGAAAATTTTGCCAACAGTGAACTTCAGTGCAGATTCCCAGCCTGTCAAAACCACAGTCCAGGGAGAGGATCTCTGGGAAGCCTGGGCACTGCTGCAAAGGCAGGGAGAAGTCCTGCTTCCTGCATCCTCTGGAATGTGGGTCTGAGTTTCCAAATTGAAAAGTAAATTCCCCAAAGGCTCCATAAATTCCAGTGAGTGTTATTGCCCCACATTTATTTTTCTTCTTCTGTATTTCTACGGTCAGGTAATATTAAATGAGACCAGGAGGCTCCTGAAGACTTTGAGAGCAGAACTGAGAATGAAGATCCCTTGGGAGATGTGAAAATGGTGTGGAAGATTTTGAAGTAGCAGAGGGGGAAAAGCCAAGTGATTCAAGGAGGTTAATGTGCCCCCTTCCCCCCACTTCTTTTGCAGAAGGGGGAGGAGAGGGTAAAACCCTCCGGGAATTTGCACCAAATCCAGGTCATCTGCTCTGCAAAACACTGATGTATCCACCTGCAGATAAGTCACACACATACCTGGAGCAGCAGTGCTCCAAAGGCTTCTCTGCACTCCAGCAGGAACAGACAGGGAATCAAGATGTGTGGTTGCAGTCAAATTATCCCTTCAAAGAAATAACAATAAATTCTGAACTTCCCAATTACAGGGGACATGCAAACCTTGGAAACCATTAAGAACTACTTCTTCTGTTGATGAATTATCCAGAGTGCACAGAGCTATTTGCTGAGCTTCACTGTATTATGCTAATTATAAATTAATATATTACTCATTACACAGTCAGGCTGTACAGTCAACTAATGCACTGCTGCAAAAAGCCTGTTTTAAAGCATCCTCTAGTACTTTTATGATCTAGATGTTTAATTTACTTCTGTTCTGGCTTAAATGCCACCATTCTTTCACAAAGAAATATCCCTGGCTCCACCCTACCTCTGGGGCTCAGCAACATAGCTAAAGGATGAAACTCAGAAAGGCTTTTTCAATGCTAAGCAGTTGCATGAGGAATAAACTAAAATAGCATATTTAAGCCTAATTCCTGTGCTGCTAATTTTTAAATCACTGTTCATCATGTCAGCAGGCTGGAGTGCTTCACCTGAAGCTGTGCCCATGGAAGGTGAGTATCTGACACCCCCATGCTCAAGGAGGGACACTTCTTTGGGTGAGGGAAAGCATGAGCATCCCAGGCAGTACTCCCAGCGGGATGGGAAGAGTGAAGGGCAGAGTTGCTGGCATCTGAAGTGGCTGTTTACTGGCATTGGCCTCCCCCAAACTCTTTGTCTGGCTCAGTCTGCAACATTTTCATCCCTAGGCTTTGTGCCAGGCAGCCTTGGGAAGGGAAACATCAGCCTCACTGATAAGGAGAAAACTTCACATGGATCTGGCTGGCAGGATGAACGGGGGGAAACTGAGTCCTCTTTCTTGGAAAACAGTTGTTAGCACTGCATTGTTTCAGGGAGTGTTCCTGCAGCGTGTTTGTCAGACCATTCTTTCCATGCCGTGCTCAGCATAAGTGAAATAACAAATATTGAGCAGGGTCACAGAAGTCAGTCTGGAAACTGCCATTTCCTTCTTTGCAAGGAAAGCATCCTGGTGACTCAGCAGTACAGGGCAGATTGGCAGTCCCACAGTGGGGAGACACATTCGCTGGAGAATACAGTGATTTTCAGCCTCAATAGCATAATGATATTGCACTGAGAATATCCAAGAGCACCCCGTGTGTGACCTGCATCTGGGCAAGGGTACTGTGAGGAGGAAGGCATCAGGTGCTGAGGAGAGGACCCGGGAATTGCTGGAGAGGACCTGGAGGGATGTTGGCCTCAGGCTGGAAGGGCTGGTTTGGAAGGGACCTATTGCCAACCCCCCAGGAAGGGACCTTAAAGATAACCTAGTTCTAATCCCTCACCATGGGCAGGAACGCCACGCACTGGATCAGGTCCTGAAGGGTACTAAAAGAGCTGAAAGGGGTACTGAAGACCATAATGCCTGGGATTAGAAGGTGGGAATACAGGTAGCACTGAGTGCTTTCTACAGTCTGATCCTAATAGACTGGTACAGTTTGAAGATCTCTGGTTGAAGATGGCTAAAGTCTGGAGGGCTTCCCAGTACTGCTTCTGCTTGAAACTTACCATGCCAAAGCCTTGTGTTGACAGGAATAAGTGGTTCCTCTGTGAAGATGAGGTATTGGGGCACACAAATTTTAAGAAACAGCCTCAATTTTCCTTTACAGTGGGCAAGTCCTGTGTTTTTTTCAGCACTTATTTTGCTGTCACAGGAGCCAAGAGGCAGGGAGTTGCTGAGGTCAGGCTGTGCAAGCGATGGTGTTTACGCTGGCTGCTCTTCTCCTCCCAGCCGGGGAGGATGTGTTGCTCTGGATCAGCTAAATCCGCATCCTGCTCACGCTGGAGCGCAGCATCCTGGGTGAAAGGGAGGGAGAGGTTCAGCTTTCAGCCCTCTCACGGTACGTCCTTGCTCCTCCGCAGGCTGCTGGTTATTAATAGCCCGGCATGGCCGCGCGTGGGCTGAAGAGCACAGGGCGGGTGACAAAGCGCCTGGCGCTGGAAGCGAATGTTGTCCCGGAGTAGGTGGCTCTGCTGGAGCCTTAGGATGATCCAGTCAGGAAACCCACCTGTCGGCAAAACGAGTGGACAGGGCGATCCTGTCCCCCCTCTCCCACCTCCAGCCGGGAAAAGACTTTCCCAGCGCATTTTCTGCACCGCGATGGCTCGTGTCCCCGGGGCTCCGCGCGGGGTGCCGGGTCCCTCTCCGGGAAGGTTCGACCGCGACCTCTCCCCGGCTGCGGGATAACGGCGGGGGGCGCTTGGGTCACCACCCGGGAGGGCTCTTGCTCCGGCGGCTGCGGGATAACGGCGGGCGATGCGCGTTATCGTATCAGCGCCGTATGCGCTGTGGCGCTGAGCTGCCGCGCCTGGTGCCCCCCCGCACCGCTGCGGGGCGGGAGGCGGGGCGGGGCGGAGGGCTCGGCTCGGTTCGGCCCCGCTTGGCTCGGTTTGGCTCCGCTCGGCCGGGTTTGGGATGCTGCTGCGGGTGCGCGCTGCCGTGGCGCAGCTGGCGGCGGGGCTGGGCGCGCAGCCCCCCGCGGAGCCCCGGGGCGGCGGGGCCAGGACTGGGGCCGGCCGGGGATCGCCGCCCCCAGCCGCGTTCTGCCGGCCGGCCTTCCTCCAGCTGACTCCCGAGGAGCTGCGCCGCGCCGACGACCACACGGGGCGGGCGGTGCAGAGCCCCCGCGACGGCCGCCGCCGCCTCCCCTGGAGCACGGGATACGCCGAGTGAGTGGGGCCGGCAGCGGGGCGGCGGTGGTTTGCAGCCTGGGGAGGGCAGGATGGAACCGCTCGGCACTGCAGCGGGGACCTTGGGGGCGAAAGTGGGTCGCGGCGGGTGGTGAGCTGCGTCTGTCCCTTTCCGAGCAGCAGCGAGGAGCGGGCGCTGTGGATGCCCGTGATGGGAGAGCATCAGCGAGGGGCTGTGCTCTCACCGATCCCCGAGGGCTTTAGACTCTTCTGCGCTTTCTGCACCACACCCGCTGTCACCGACGGGGAACGAAGGACGAAGGAGCTGCGGCAGCTCTGACAGGACTCGGGGGGAGAAGGGAGCTGGGGCCTTTTTTGGGAGTGGGACTGCTTGCGACTTCCCCTTCAAGGATCTGATTGTCTTGTTCTTTCACTCGCTGCTAGTTTCACCCCTAACTGAAACCGGGTGGGAAGGTCAGGCTTTGAAGGCTTTTGCTGCTCAGTGCTGTCAGCCCACTCCCGCATCCCTTCCTCAAGCTGATCTTCCCGATATCCTAGAGAGATTTATGAGATGTGGATTCGGCACTGGAGATAGTGGGTTAGGAGTACCCAGAGCAAAAATACCCTTTTCGGCGTCCCAAGAGTTCTTTCTGCAAACCACTTGGAAAGTCTGTGCCCAAAGAACAGTCATCCTGTTGTGAGTGTTTACAGCTTCTTCCTGTGAGCAGGTTCTGCAAACTAGACTTGAAATCTGCTGTGTCAGCATGTCAGGCTGGGAAAAGTCAGTGTGAATCTTTTTGCAAAAGTTCTGCCGATTTCATCATCATCACCTTCTCCCCTACTTCCCTGAGGCCCCTGCTCCCCCCAAGAGGTGATGAGACATGGGTGAGGCTGTGATTCTGTCTGTGTGTCCCGGCTGGGGGTGTATGTTTGAGGCTGGTGCAGGTTTTTGGGCAATTATTCTGCTTGGGGCAGTGCTGGGGATCTTCAGCAAACCCAGTTTATTTCTGGTCACCTCCCTCGGTGGGTGCATGGACAATTGCTCCCCCTGGACCCATCTGTGGGTGGGACCCAATGCTGCTGCTGGCCCCAGATCAACCCACACAACTGGTCTGGGACAGGACAGGAGCACCTGTGAAGAGTTTCCCTGGGGACACGGGGGCATGAGTGGAGGGTTGGGGCGGGGGGGAAAGAGGTGCTGTGGGATGGCCTTTGCTGGAACATGATGTGAAAGAAAGAGCTTTTACACCTTTTTTCCTCCTGGCAGGGTGATAAATGCAGGGAAGAGCCAGCACAATGAAGACCAGGCATGCTGTGAGGTGGTGTTTGTGGAGCGGAGGCCCAGCCCAAGGGGCAGACTATCGTCCAGGGAAGGCAGCAGGGAACTGGATGGGGTGAGAGCCGTGGTGATTTGCAGGCAGGGACACGGCAGGGAAGATGCTCAGCAGCAGGGCATGAGATGGGACACATGACAATGCATGCACACCAGGGATTCCCTGGATTCCTGGCCCTTCTCTCTGCCTGCTTCTACCATCCTTCATCCCCATGGGACTACACCAGGGCTGGCTGGCCCAGGGAGACCATTGGCCCTCGTATCTTGGAGGGCTGCAGAGATGGCTGCTGTGCTGGCGCTGTGGTGCCTCCCCTTCGGAGGAGCCTGCTGCCGGAGGCACAAAGTGTCTGACGCAGGGCTGGGCTCCAGCCAGGGACCAGCTGTGTCCAGACACCCTTGGTCAGCTACCTACATCACTCCTGTCTGCACTGGGACCTGTGAGACTTGTGTCACTGTCCTCAGCTGGTGGTCCCAGCTGCTCTGGACTCCCCATCCCATCTGCTTCCTTGCAGACTCATTTAACCTTCCCTCCTCTCCCCGCAGGACAGGAAGGGTTTTTATTTCCACTACTGGGCCTTGTTTGATGGCCATGCGGGAAGTGGTGCTGCTGTCATGGCATCTGAGAGGCTCCACCTGCACATTTGCGAGCAGCTCCGGGACCTCGTGGAGATCCTGCAGGACCCCTCCCCACCTCCCATCTGCCTCCCGCATGACGCAAAGACCAGTTCTGCAGATCCAAAGCGGATGTCCTTTACTGAGGACCATGAGGAGGTCCCAAATGATGCGGTGCCACGGTTTCACCTGGAGAAAGCGGTGTCCCATGAGAGCCTGGTGATCGGTGCCATTGAGAATGCCTTTAAGCACATGGTGAGGATCCTCTGCCTGTGGGACCATCCAGGGCATCTCCTGGGAGCACTTAGGAGCAGTCAGGTGCTATTTGGGGCTGCCCACATACCGTTCCTGCAGCCTCTCTCTGTCTCCCCAGGATGACCAGATTGAGCGGGAGCGAGCATCCCAGCACCTGCCTGGGGGCTGCTGTGCCCTGGCTGCCATCTACCTCATGGGCAAGTTCTATGTGGCCAACGCCGGTGACAGCAGGTACAGCCCCACAGGGCAGCCCTCACCTTTTGCTGGGTGACTGGGGACACCCCAGTAGAGTGGAGTGGTGCTGGGGGCATTGCTGGTGACGACCACACTGTTCCATCTCTGTCTAGGGGAGGGTGGAGGTGGCAGAACTGGGCAGAGCCATCCCCTGCCTGTTCCATGCCCCAGCGACAATGTGCTCTGCTGTGATCTCCACGTTTGCCTGGTGCACAGACAGGGCTGTAGAATTGCCTCCCAAAATCTGGGACATGGTCCCTTCCTTCCTAACAGCATCCTCTTTGCTACTCAGATGCCTATGGATCACACTCTGGCCCCTGCTGCTGGCACTGGCCAGGGTTGCAGGTTGGGGAGTGAAAATTGTCCTCAGCAAAGCTTTCAAAAATGTGCAACAAGATATTTTAGGGTACACTTCATACCAGTGACCTGTTTCAAGAGAAGGACACAAATCTATGTGCAGACAAGTGTTGTGGGAACTTGGAGCTCAAGAATTTTAATTGCCACGTGTATTTCCAGGGGTGGGCTGCTCTAACTGCACTGTGTGTGCCCACACACCCAAGCAATGGCAGGATGGCATGTCCACCTTACACTAAAGATGACACTGTGGGTGAAGCTGGTTTGAGCTGCCCTGTATTTATCATTGGAACACAGAATGGTTTGGGTAGGAAAGGACCTTAAAGCTCATCTCGTTCCACTCCCTGCCATTTGCAGGGACCCCTTCCACTAGACCAGGTTGTTCCAAGCCCTGTCTGACCTGGCCTTGAATATTTCCAGGAATGGGGCAGCTGCAGTTGCTCTGGGTATTTACCACAGGTTACTGTGTCCTCAGCAATGTCAGCAAATACAGGCTCTGGTCAATTTTCTCCAGTTTTCTGGTCAATTGTGCTTCCAGCTCTGGGACAGAGAAGAAGGAGATCCCTCATGCCTCTGCTTTTGGGTGCAGGTGCCCCTCCATGACAGCAGCAGCCATGCAGGATGTCAGTGTATCAGCATACATAGGGTCCTGAGGGTGTAACTGTGCCTCTGTGTGATGGTTTGTGTTGCCTCCTCAGGCATCAGACACTGCCAGAGCTGAGCTCAGCCTGCCTTACATCACTGGAGGAGACTCACAGCCCTAGGTGGAACAGCTGGACCACCAGTGCTGGAGATCCTTGAGCCTACCATGACATCCAGAAACATCTCATAATCAGACTTTATGTTTTTTTTAGACATTAAGCCATCAGAGCAGCCCGAGCAGCAAGTGACAGTGCTGGTGTGGGATGGGCACATGGACCCGTGTCCTGCTGCAGGCGATTTCTGCCCCTGCTGTGTGCAGCTCCCCTCTAAAGAAGGGTGCCCACCTTTGTGCTGCTCCTTTTCTAACCATATGCTGTCCTTTTATTTGCTCTGCTTCATCCCACTCTGGCCCATGCTTGTCTCCCATTTTCCCTTCCTTCCTGCCCCTGTCCTGCGCAGGAGGAATGCCGTGCCCTGCCAAGGGGGGCAGCGAAGCCAGCAAGCAGCCCCCACTCCAGACGAGGAAGAGGGCGGGCAGCAGAGGGGAAGGGGTTGCACCACTCCTGGGAATCAGCCCTGGAGAGCCATGCTCAGCTCCTCCACCACGAGTCCTCTCCTCTCTAATCTCATCCTTCCATGTTTCATTACAGGGCCATTATCATCCGTAACGGGGAAATCATTCCAATGTCCAGGGAGTTTACTCCAGAGACAGAGAGGCAGAGGCTGCAGTTTTTAGTAAGAAAGACCTTTCTTCTAACCTCATTCCTGCTGAAACACCTCCTGGCCTCTTCCCAGTCCCCTGTGCTGCCTGCTGGGCTGCTGCCATGGTGAGGTTCTGGAATCAAGGGCAACCCCATGGCTGGGACCTGCTGTTGGCACTTGTCCATCCCAGACTACTCCCTGGGATGGGAAGAGGAGCTGGGATACAGGGAGCTGTGGGGGCATCTTGTGTTTGGCACAGGCCTGGTTTGCTGTGAGCTCAGTGTGAGGGTCTATGACTGCAAGCCTGGCATGGCCAGCACATGGAGATCCCAGGCTTTTGGCATGGGGCTGGATTGAAACCTTTGCATGGAGCCAGTTTGGTTCATCTTGTCCTGCTGCTGTCCAGCAAACAGGGAGCATCCCCTGCTGGGCTGCTGTGACCTGGAGGAGCACAGCTCTGCTCCCTCCATCCACCAAGCTCCCTTTCACTTCAAAGGAGCTGCAGTGCTCCTGCTGAATCCTAGTTTCTTCCCTGGCTGCTCCCTGGAGAGTTGGAGCTGATGTGTGCCAGTGGGTTTCTGTCTTTCTCCCTGAAAGCTCCCTGTCCCTATCCTGGATGAGCCCCATGGTGCCACCCAGGGAGACTTTTTAAGGTTATAAAGAACTCTCTGAGGGCAGCACAGGGGAGGAGTAGTTTGTGTGGGAGAAGGTCTTGCTGGATGCAATTTCTTGGCTTGCAACGTACTTGGAAAAATACTGAGGTGTTTTTTCTTGACTCTATTTTTGAATGACCGAGAGGAGGAAACTGCTGTGATCAGTATCCTCTCCAGCTGGCTGCAAGGGGCAGGGCACAGGCTGGGGACAGGCACATGCTGCTCTGCCACATGATGCCCAGGCTGTAGTCAGGGCTCCCCTGAAGTGGGCTGGGAGTCTCCATGCCTGTGCACCAACCCCATGCCACCCCATCTTCCCAAGGGATCTCCTCTTTTGGCTTTTTCTTTCCTCTTCGGCATTTTCCAACACTCCCTGTTCCCGATCCCGTCCACACTGTGCTCCAGGAGGGCTTGGGGCTGCTCTGGGAAAGGCCCTGTGCTGCTGTTTGTCCCTTGTCACAGTCACAGCTGGGACACTGTTTCAGGAAAGACCCATCACTCTTTTCCGTGGGTGGGTGCCATGCCCTGTGCTTAGCCTGGGATCCTGGGAGGTTTGCAGCTGTGACTCCTTCTGGGCAAATTTCAGCTTCTCCTGGAATTTGCTGGGGTTTGATTTTTTGATTCCTTTTGAAGATCTTTATTTCCCAAAACTCTCTATGCAAAAGCTTCACCTTCCTGCTGAGTGCTGGCATGGCTATCCCCAGCTCCAGACTTCCCTCTGGCTTAGCACAGGTGGGTGGTTTGAAGCTGCTTTACCAGCACATATTCAAGTTGCTCCGGAGCAGACGATGTTATCTCACCACGGAATGTTGTAGCCAAGGTCCTGGTGGGTGGTGGGTCCCTTATCTGGGCAGGGCTGGATCCGAAGATCCCACTCTCCCAGCCCTGAGAGTGGCTGAGACAGCACTTCTTCCTGCAGGCACTGCTAAAGCCCGAGCTGCTGGGGAAGGAGTTCACCCACCTGGAGTTCCCCCGCAGGATCCAGCCCAAGGAGCTGGGGAAGAAAATGCTCTACAGGGACCAGAACATGAATGGCTGGTAACCCCCAACCCGCCAGTGGCACTGGGGTCCTGCTGCGGTGGCTGCTCAGCTCCTTGGCATCTCATCCCATGGGGCAGGGGGCTCTGGTACTCTGGGTACCCACGGCCCAAGTGGGCAGCAGAAGTGCTGAAGCCTTCACCTGCTGACACCTTTTCTCTGGCTTATTTTAACCAGGGCTTACAAAAAGATAGAAGAGGATGACCTGAAGTTTCCACTTATTTATGGGGAAGGCAAAAAGGTGAAGTGCTGTGGCAGGAGCTTGGCAGGGGTTATTTCCTTCCTGCTCTCGCTTTTTTGGGGGATTTCAGCCCATTTTTGGTAGTGCTGTCATCACTCCAATGCCACCATTTCTCAGCTGGGAATGGAGTGTGAGGTAAAGCCACTTAAAATTCTCTTTTGATTCCACCATTCTCCAGGCTCGGATGATGGCCACAATTGGTGTCACGAGGGGCCTGGGAGACCATGACCTCAAGGTGTTCAGCTCCAACATCCACATCAAGCCTTTCCTGTCCTGCTTCCCAGAGGTAAGCCTGACTGCCAGCTGCTCTGCATCCAGGGGTTCCTGCAATGGCCCAGTGCAGCAGGAGCTTCCTCTGCCTCTCTGCCTCTCACCTTTGCATCTTGCCCTGTTCCCTACCAGGTCAGGGTTTATGACCTCACACAGTATGAGCACTGCCCTGATGATGTTCTGGTGTTGGGCACCGATGGGCTCTGGGATGTCACCAACGACAAGGAGGTGGCTGGTGTGGTGATGGAGGTTCTGACAAGCTATGAGCCAAACGACCCATGCAGGTGAGCTGCAGGTGGGCAGGGGTACAAGCATGTCCTGCGCTCTACCACCTCCCCTGGGCCTGGCTCTTTGGAGCAGTGTTGTGGCCATGTATCCCTCTGGGCTCTGCAGCGTGCAGTGCTCCCCTGGATGTGTGTATCTGAGCTTGGATCTCTCCAAGGTACCCTTTCCTACATGTCTAGCTGCTCCAGCTTCTCCTTCCTTGACAGGATGCTGCTTCAGGGGGTCTCAGGTCAGTGCTGAGCCATGCTCTGCTGTGCCCCCAGGTACACCATGGTGGCTCAGGAGCTGGTGGTGCGGTCACGGGGGGTGCTGAAGGAACGGGGCTGGCGGCTGGCCAATGACAAGCTGGGCTCTGGTGACGACATCTCTGTTTTTGTGATCCCTCTGGGTGGTCCGGGCAACTACACATGATGCTGAATGAGCCTGGGGCAGTGGGCTCACCTTGCCTGGATGGAGATGAGTGGGACACTCATGCTGCCTCAGGGCCACCTCTCCTTTGAGCACTTGTTTTCTGAGCGAACTGCAACAAGAGTAAGAAACATGGAGCCTCAGTCTGTGCCCCTGTCCAGAGCATCCCCCTCCACCTGCTTGCATCCCAGTCCCAGGGGAGGTGGATAGAGAGTGAAGACTGGGGTTGAGGGATGTTTTTGGGCTGCTACTTTTTCGATGCTGTGAAAAGCCTGAAGACTCTTCAGCTCCACCACGTCTTTTGCCCCTTGCCATGGCTGTGCTGCCTCCAGCCCTGTGGGACAGCTGTGGGGCTGCTGGGGCACTCATATGTGCTGCAGTCACCCCGTCTCCTGTCCTGTGACCCTTTTGCCAGTGACACTGAAGCTGCTGTTGGAGCTGGGAGCTCAGATGGGATGTGACAGAATAAAGCCTCACCGGCAGCTGGACAATGCTCAGCCTGGCTCAAGTCCAGTTGTGGCCCTAACTATAGCCATCCCAGCCCTGTGTTCCCAATTTACAGCCCCTCAGACTTTCATTCCATCACCTACCTGTATCAGTCTCTGGTGTGGGAGGTTGGAGCAGTGACCAAGCTCTGCTGTGCACCCAGAGCCCTGAGGAGGGATGAGCCATTGCGCTGGCACTGGCTGTGCCACAGGTTCTACCCCCATCCTCTTGTGCCTTGGAACACTGCAGTGCTTCTGGAGCCAATTATTTATTAACTGGAGAGCTGAGCTGGAAAATGTCTAAATCCTTTCTTGGTGTGGGGAGTCTCTGAATGTATGTCTATATTTTGGAGTGGTTCTGAGTTAGCAGCCTCACATAGAGCAGCCCTATTCAGGCAAGCTTAACAGCTTAACTGCACTGGATCTGCTTAGCCCAGGGCTGGGAACCTGCAGGAAAAGCAGCTTGGTGTGACCAAGGCAGGGGAAGACAGCTCCCACTTTTTCCTTAATGATATCTTATAACTGGTGCAGAGTGGAGCTGGAGCGGTGGATCTCTGCACAGGATTTTTGTACCACACACATCTCTGAACTGGAACATCCATTTCCCAGACCTCTGCAGAGTATTGCATCCTCCTAAACTGTGAGGGATTGTCCCATCCTGGCATTATGGGGATGGGGAGAGCTGGGCCATGGTCCTTTGTTTGGGAAAGGGGCCAGTAGTTTGTGTCCTGTCACTGGGTGCAGCCAGCTCTTGTCAAGTGTCACCTCTGCTGAATGTTGTTTGTCTCCTGTAACCAGTGAGATGTAAATAAACTGGGTGCACATAATGGAAAGTTAAAGTTATGCAGTGAGATTTGAACATGTTGGCATCCATGCCGAAGGGAGCAGGGAGTGGTGCTGGGGCTGGGAGGCTGTCCTTGTGTAGTACTGTGTGTTTAAATAAAGATTTTGCCACTTGCAGTCCTACTTCAGAGTCTTTCTTTGCAGAGCTCCTGCAAAGAAGACTTATCTAAAAGCCAATTATCTCTGATTAATTTATGTAGGCAGGCAAACAGGCCCAGGCAAAGCCATGTGAGCTGCTATCCCTCTGCCCTTGGTACTGGTCAGAGCCATGGAGTATCTGTCTGGTGCCCACAGGCAGTGGGAACCACTGCCGTGCTGCCAGTCTTGGTGTGGTGCTGCCTGGGGGTCTTGCATCCCTGTGTCTGGCTGGGAGGCAGCAGTGATGGCCAGTCTGGTGGGAACAGGAACATTCCACATGGAATGGAAGGGAGAAAAGGCTCATGGTTTTCCCGTCTGTGGAGGAGGGAGTGGGGCAGGTTGTGGCTGCCAGGAATGTGACTATCCCTTTCTGGGAGCTCAGGCACTCAAGCAGCAGCTGCCTCTGCCTCAAGGGTGGGCTGCCTGCTGGAAGCATCCCTGCTGTCCCATGACCCTCTGACGGCCATCTGGTACCCCTGGTACTCCTGATGCTCTCTCTGAACTTATTTGCACAGCCCTGTTCCCCTGGCACATTCCTTTTCGTGCTGGTGGCTGAGAACTGGCTCTGCTTTTCCAGGTCACTGCCTTGCTGCTGGATAAGGCAAGAAGGCAGAGGCTGCATTTAAAGCTTCCTCTGTGGTTCCCTTCTCTACTAAGGAAACATTTCCTTTGGAACCAACTCCTGGCCCGGGGCTTGATAAATTAAGAAAAATTGTCTGCAAGCCCTTAAAAT
The DNA here is from genome assembly GCF_008360975.1 of Lichenostomus cassidix. Classification (NCBI taxonomy): domain Eukaryota; kingdom Metazoa; phylum Chordata; class Aves; order Passeriformes; family Meliphagidae; genus Lichenostomus; species Lichenostomus cassidix. Next base: position 1,684,394 of record NW_028147268.1, on the reverse strand, counting down.
AGCAGCAGTTTATGAGCTTGGGTCTGGGCCAGGCCCCTGGGGCTGCTTCTCTCTGGCCGAGGGACAGGAACTCTGCCCTGCAGCTGGATGTCACGGAGGAGCAGCCGCCTGGTGCTCGCTCCTGACAGCCCATGGTGGGCACGGGGAGCCGGAGCCTCCACCAGTGGCACTGGGCTCACCTTAATGCAGGGTACAACACGTCACAGCCCCCTCTGCCAGTGCCCTGTGGAAGGGACTGAGACCCTGGGGACAAGGCATGTCCTTCTGCCACCTCTGTGTCTGTCACAGTGCGAAGAGGTCTTTGCTGTTCTACCTGGCACGTGGGTGTCTCAGGGCAGCAGCTCAGCCCCTCCCGAAGGCTGGGGTTGTGCCCTCCCCACCTGGCCTCGGGACCCCAAACCGGGAGAACACTGTCGGGGTGCCCAAGGGCTCAGCAGGGAAACAGCGGGGAACGTCGAGCGTGCTGGAGCCGGTGGGGGGACAGCGCTGGGAGTGGCACGGCAAGGCTCGGCGCGGCACAGCGCATCACGGCTCGGCACAGCCCATCACGGCTCGGCACAGCCCCGCGTTCCCGCTCCGCCCTCGGGCGGCCCTGGACGGGGCGGTGCCCGGAGCGGCGAGCCCGGGAGCGGAGCTGGAGACGGGAGCTGGAGCGGGACGCGGTAGCGGCGGAGAGAGGTGCGGGGACGGCTGGGGACGCTGCTGGGGTCCGTGCTGGTGGGGGGCAACTGGGGAGTGGGGATACTGGTGGTGTGGGGGGATACTGGTAAGGAGTGGGGTCAGGGCTGGGGTCTAGGGGAACTGAGGTTTTCATTACTGGTGGTGATCAGGTCTAAGTTACTGGTGGAGTCTGGGGAAACAGGGCTTTGGGATTACCGGTGGGGCTTGGGGGAACTGGGATGAAGGTTTACAGGTAGAGTTTGGAAGGATTGAGATCTGGGGTTGCTAGTGGGATGTGGGGTTGCTAGTTCTGGTAAGGTGTGAGCTCAGAGATGAGGTTGCTGGAGTGTGGGGTTACTAGTGGGGTGTGGAGTCAGTGCAGGGGTGGGGTGTGAGCATTGCTGGGGGAATGGGGTATAGGGTGGGTGGCCCAGCTGGGCTGGATGGGGTACAGCAGGATAGGGTGCGGTGGGTGTGTCTGGGTTGGGGGTCCCTTGGTGTGGGCAGGGGTGGGTCAGCTGCACCTCAGTTACTGGAGGTTGTCGTCCCTTGAGGGTGGCCTTGGGTTGTGGGTCCCAACTTGCAGTTGTCCCTCAGGCAGTGTCAGACCTGGGATGAGAGCCTGGGAGCTGCTGCCCCATCCCACATCCCTCCCTACAGCACCCGCTGCAGCAGTGTCCCTATACACAGCCTTGCTCATGGAGTGGCTACTCTGTGTTTTCTTCAGAAAAAGGAAAAAAGTTCCCTTTGCTTACTGCTGAGCTCATTCTTAAACATTTATATTAGGGGGGCTTGCGGGGAAGGGAAATAATTGTGTAATGTCTTAGGAGCAGGGGAGCATTCCAAAAGCATGACTGCGTGGCCCTTTCCAGCACTAAGTCTGGCAGCCAAGTCTCCCAGTGGCCGCCAAGCCCCCTAAATCCAGCCCCAGCCTCACGACACTCCTGTGGGAATGGTAGCATGCTCCCTGGGTTGCATCTGCATGGGGTGGGCTGGGAGCAGGGCCCTGGCTGAGCCCCCCAAGCTAACTTCTGTGGGAAAGTGTTCCGGTCGGGAAACTGGAGACTGGAGGTAGTGGTTTGGCTGGCCGTGTGTCATGGAGATCAGTTGCATTTTGTTTCTATTTTGCCAAGTGCTTTTGGTGTCCAAACGCCAAAAGTCCAAACAGTTTCAGTTTATGTCCAGCTCCTCCTTCTCAGCTCAGGTAGAGACTGCATGAGAATTTATGAAGTTTAACGTGAATCCATGTTCCTGATAGCTACAGCTTCTCCGGGGAAACATATAAGTGGAAAATAAGCCAAGTCACTGTCTTCCAACAGGTTATTGGGAGCATTTAACCGGGCTCACCTCCCAACTTGCCGTTTGCACTGGAGAGGCGTATTGACATGAAAAGTAAGGAATTGTATTAGCAGATATTGATCGGCGCTGGGGCAGTCAGGCGTTGCACAAGTACAGGCATCTGCTGAGATTGTGGCATGTTATTTGGAGCTTTCAGCAAGACACTTGTGCTACCGTGAGGCTGGGAAGGCTGTCACTTCTGCAGGAGGTAAAATAAGAACATGGCATGATGTCCTTTGGAAAAGGAGGTAAGGGCAGGCAGCTTTTCCCACAAAGCTCAAACACTTGTGGTTCGAGCTTTGTTTAGGCTTTCAAATTCTTCTGTTCCAAGTTCCTTTCTGTGTTTTGCTTGTGGATGTTTTTTGTGGGATTTAGCAATGAAAACATGCCAGGCTGGACTGCTCCGGGTCTGGGTCCAGACAGTTGCCCTTTGCCACTGGAGTGTGCGGTTAGCCCAGCCTGCCTGGTCGTGCCCAAAGAATATCTCCAAAAAAAAGGGGTAAGGTCTAAACTTGAGCACTGAGTTGAGCTCCTATTTTGATGATCACTCATTTGAATACAGCAGGTCTAGAGGTCTGAGGAAGGTTTCAGGTGGTAAATACAGACATTTTCCTTGGTGCCAGGTAGTTTTGGCAGCGGAGGCAGGCGGGGTGGCAGGCGGGGTGGTAAGCAGGCTGGGAGGCTCGGAGCAGGGGGCTCTGGTGGTACTGGTGGTGGATGTGGGTCTGCTTTGGATGTCAGTGATGGCTCTTGGCCTAGGCGAGGGCTGGGGAGTGGTCTGTGCTGCACAAACTAACCAGCTTGGCCAGCCGAGGGGCTGCATGAGCATGAAATTGCAGATGCTGCTTTGCCAAAACCAGCGCCACTTGGATGGTCTCAAACTGTGATCCGCCCAGGAACCCAAGCTCTGCCTTGCCCATTGCATTTTCCCTCAGCATTACTGTTTGCTTCCAGTCCTTTCTGGAAATTTTTTCTGCCTTTCAACCTTAATGATTTTATGATTCTGCAGTAAGAATCCCTCTCGCACTTGCAACAGTGGCCAAGACACATGTCCTGTACTACCTTGGCCATGGTTTAGGTGTCTCAGCAAATGAAATTCCCCTCAGTGCGCATTCCTGTTGGAGTTTAATTTGGAAGTTTACTTACTTTATCATTGCACCAGTGAGTCCAAACTACTAAAAGCTTTTTCATAGTGAAACTGCCCCACAGCACTGGGGGTGGCCCTGTCAAGGGGCTGCTCCCAGCACAACTCTTTCCCCCCCAGCTCTGCCCAGGCTGCAGAGTTGTGCCTCTGGCCAGGGCTGTGATCCCTGGTGTGACAGGTCTGACTGGGGTGGGGCTGTCAGCAGCACTGGGGAATTTCTGCTTTAGAACAAAACCTCTCTGTTACCTCCGGGAACTCGAGCCTGGCCAAGGAGGGTTCAGGGAAAGATTTCTGTCCCTGGTTGGAGTCCTTCACAGCATTAACATCTTTCTGTGCTAATCCCGAGTCCCTGTAGCTGACACTGGATGATGGACGCATCCTGCTGCCAGAGGAATTCCCCATTTCCTGCACAGCAGGAACTTCACATTTTGAGGCACAAAGCTGGGAGAGGCCAGTAACATAAGGGCTGCCCTGAAGCCTGGCTGATTTTATGGTGATGGCTTTAGAATAGCTGCTTGGAAAGTAGAACAGAGCAATTTGGGGTCATGTTGCAGCTTTTTGGTGAGCTGAAGGAGCTGCCTGCTCAGGATTTGGCTGGTGCTGGCAGCAGTGGTACACACTAAATCCACAGCCATCCCTGTGTGAGCCCACCCTGCCTGCAGTAGCAGGTGCAGAGATGGGCACAGGAGTCCTGCGGGGCTTGGCAGTGGGAAATGCTGGCGCACGGTTGCTGCTCCCTTTTGTTATCTCCATGGATGAGCAGGAGGCATCTCCAGTGGGGCCCCTTGAGTGCTGCTCACAACCGAGAGCTGCCAGGTTGGATTGCCAGCATGGGCTGGGCAGTCTAGGCTATAATTTGGGATGGTTGGCACTTGACAGAGTTTAAAATCTCAAATTCCATGTCTGTTGTGGATGACTATGTGCTTTTAATCATTTGGCCTGGTGGCAGTTGTAGTAAAGCTGTCCTCAGATTATCATAGAATCCCCAAATGGTTTGGGTTGGAAGGGACTTTCAAGCTCATCTTGTTCCACTCCCTGCCATGGCAGGGACACCTTCCACTATCCCAGGGTGCTCCAAGCCCCATCCAACCTGGCCTTGGACAATTCCAGGGATCCAGGGGCAGCCACAGCTTCTCTGGGCACCCTGTGCAAGGGCCTCACCATCCTTTCAGGGACCAATTTCTCCTGGAATGGGCTCTAAGGTCTCCCCAGAGCCTTCTCTTCTCCAGGTTGAGCACCCCCAGCTCTCCCAGCCTGGCTCCAGAGCAGAGGGGCTTCAGCTCGATGGCCTTGCTCAAGCAGCTCCAGGTCCTCTCTACGTTGTTCTCCAGGGCTGGAGGCTCTGCAGGTGAGGTCTCACCTGAGCAGGGCACAGGAGCAGAATTCTCCCCTCCCCTGCTGCCCTTGCTGGAGGATCAGCCCAGAACATGGGGGTTTCTGACACTGCTGTGTCATGTTGAGCTTCTCATCCACCAGCACCCCCAAGTCCTTTTCCTCAGGGCTACTCTCAATTCATTCTTCTGCATTTGTGCTTGGGATTGCCCTGTTTGTCTTCATGAAATTGTCTTAATGTTTTTCACTCTTTTTATCTGCTCGTTATCTGGCAACAGTGCAAAGACCTTTGCATCAGAGTCCTCATCCCAGGGACTGGCCTCATCCTGCTGAGCAACAGAGCATCCCCTGGCAAAGCAGCTCATCTCTCCTGGAACAGAGAGCTGCTGACATCTGGTGTTGGTGCCATGCCAGCTGCTGGGTCCAGGGCACGGATGGGGCACCCAGCCGATCTTTGAGGCTCACAGCTCTTCCAGCCCCCTTGCCCCGCTTGCCATTGCACACCAGCTCTGGATTAGTAATGGGCTATTTCTGGATGGCTCTCCTGAGTAATGGAATGAATTGTGCTGAGATTTCGGGTGGGGACAGTGCCTCTGCCCTCTGAGTCAGTGCTCGGCATCACGCCGGGCTCGGAAGCTGCTGGGGCCCGGAGCCGTCCCAGGTCAGGGAGGATGTTGGAGGCCGTGGGAAGGAGCTCTGGGTGTGGTGACTGTGCTCAGTTTGGGGCATCTGCCATCCTCCTCGCCGCCGGGCAATGTGCAGGCAGGGCAGCATGCAGACAAGGAGCAGTGCCACTCTGGTTGGTTTTGGTTTCAATCCAAAGTCTGCAGACTGGGCATGGGCAGATCCTGGTGTCTGTCTGGGGGAGGATGCCTGTGTCCTTGGGCATCTGCTGCTCCTTAGGCTGCAGATGTTGTTGTCTGCGTGGTGGTGTGGGTTAGATAGCGGTATGGCCCAAACTGCCTTTCCTCTTGGGGATACGGAGTCACAAAGCAGCATATCATGTTTTGCTATGGACGAAGAAGCTCTGTGTCCAAAAAACAGGCTTTTTCTCCCTGAGGTTGCCTTTTTCCATGCTGTGGACATGCTGCTGGAGAGAGGACAAGCCTTTGGTCAGACAAGAAGGGTGGTTTGCAACAGGGGTTGGACTTATGCACCTTGGAGGTCTTTTCCAGCCTTAATGATTCTGTGATTCCAAGGATGATGCATTTCTGTGTCCCAAGGGATATACTGTCCTTGAGAGTTTTCCCTCCTCAAGCGGCAAGAGCCAGCAGATTCCTCCAACCCTTGTATCTGCTTCCATGACATAAACCGCCTGTCTCCTCCGGATGAACTCCTGGCCAGCTGCCCCTGCGTGGGACTGTGGGTGTGCCTGGCCCAGCTGGGACAGGCAGGAGCAGGAGGGCATGAGGAATAGGGACAGGAGCTCTTTCCCCCTCCATGTTCAGCCCTTGCCTCCCTAAAAAGTTCCCTCAATCCCTAAAAGGGACCCTTTGGAGCACTTTTTTCATTTTTTTCTACAACTTCCGTGTTGCACAGATGTGTTCACCTTCCTGTAGACATGCTGCTCCACTGGGATATGTGCCTCACACTGAGGCTCCCAGCTGAGGAATGTCAGTTCCTCCCGGATGCAGCCCTTGATTCTTTCTTTTCACCTTACAAGTGCCAGCTTTCTATTTTTATTAACAGCTCCAGAGCACTCGGCAGCCATAAACCTTCCTGCCTCAGCTTGTCAGCCAAAGTGCTTGGAACCTACAAAGATCCATGGCTACAGCAGCAGCTGGTCTGGATTTGGGTGAAAGCTCTCTCTCTTTTGCCCAAACCATTGGCAGTTTGATTTGTGAACTGGGGTGGTCCCGAGGGTTTTTGTGACAGGGGTGACCTGCCAGGCATACTGATGAGACAAGTAGCTTTGCAGCCTGCCTTTGGAATGCAAGTCAGCCATTCAGGCTCATTTTTTAATCCTTCACTTGCAGCTAATTATGATGCAGCCATACTCCTGTTTTACCCTTTTCCTCCATTTTCTGTTGGCACAGGGTGTGGGGCAGGGACAGATGCCCAGCCTTTGTTCAAGCTCAGTGTCAGTGCCCTGGTTAAAGGCCAGGCTTGTGATATTCTGGTCTTCCCAGGGTGATCCCAGTGATCCTGGAGTGATCCCAGCGTGGTCCACTCCCACCACTTGCAGCTCAATGCATCAGCATTGGTGTGTGTGTCCTTCCCACAGAGTTATTTCCCCTGAACCTTCCCCAGGCTCCCAGAATGAATGGCTCCTTCCCATCCCACTGCCTAGGCAGAGGGTCTAGAGAGGGATAGGGCTGAGGGGGAAGACATGGAATATCCCTGCCTTGAGGAGAGGTTTCCTGGTCACCTGTAATTTCCCCCAGAGCAGTGTGAATTTTTCAGGTATTAAACCTTGATGTCTGCCTGCATCATTCCCAGGATCTCAGCAGGGACAGGGAGCTGGTGATGTGCTGAAGGCATGTAAGGAGTGGGTCAGGCTCTTTGGACTGGGAATCTGCAGATGGAAAAAAGGTTTTGGTCACAAGGTTGGGGAGGGATATGATCTCCCTGTAGCTGATTTTCTCATGCCTCATTCAGATGCTGTGCCAGGCGTTTTGTGGCATTGTCCTGGCCGATTCCCAGGCTTGGCTGCTACCCCCTTTTGTAACTGAGGGATGCAAAGGCATAGTTTTCCTTGCAGAACTGCATCCTTTTCCCTTGGGACAGAGAGTAACCTACTTTGTCGTGGGGTTTCAGCTCTGTTTGCTGAGTGATGACTGGCAGTTTCTCCCGTCTCCAGTGCCAGTGTTGGCTCTCTTGGTTCCATGGCAAAGGCTCCTTTGTAAAACAGGCTGGGATGGGGCCAGCCTGGTGCTGGGTGCCAGGCACACAGGTCCTGCTTGCTCAGACCTCCAAGAGCTCGGCTTGATGCGTTCCAGCTGCTGATCAGGTTATTTGTGGGCTGGTGGGTGTGCTGGCCACAGTTTCTGCCCTGAACAATTTTTGATTTAAAATAAACTCTGTGTGTATGTGAGACTCTGAGGTTGTCTAAAATTGTGGTTACCTGGGTGGTGGCACGGCAAAGCCAGGGAGGGTTAGATGTCTAGGGAAAGCCTGAGGTGCCTGCTTGCAGCCACCAGCACTGACCACAGCTGGGAAAATTGTCCCAGCCACAGCATCAGTGCTGGGTGTAAATGGTTCCAGTCAGGCCAGTTCTTGCAGTGCCCATGAGCCTATGAGTGTGAAATGGTGTCCAGCAGGGGTTGGGGAAGCCTCTGTCCTGTGTGTCACTGGCTGCTCAGAGTGGGATGTGCCCAGATGCTTCTGTCTGGTACCTCCCAGGCTGTCGTGCACAGGAATTTGGGGGGCCAGAATTGTGAACTGCCCGTGCTGCTCTGTCCTGCTCACCTGCTCTTGTCCCCACAGCCATGGCAGCCATCAGGAAGAAGCTGGTGATCGTGGGAGATGGTGCCTGCGGAAAGACGTGCCTGCTGATCGTGTTCAGCAAAGACCAGTTCCCTGAGGTCTATGTGCCCACCGTGTTCGAGAACTACATTGCTGACATAGAGGTAGATGGGAAGCAGGTAAGGGCCATCGCCATTCCCATCCCTTGCTCCATGGTCCCATGCTGGCAGTGCCACTGGCCAGTGCTATTGCTAGGATTGGTCTGTGTGCTCGGATGCACCTGCAGCACTCAGAGAAGCCCCACGGCTCCAGCATTTCTGGGTCACCCTGAACCTGCCCCAGTTTGAGGAAGAGCACAATTATACCTAAGGAAGATAAATCTGTCACTCCTGGCCTGCAGAGCCACTGAGCCACGTCTCTCTCCTCTCTCAGGTGGAGTTGGCCCTGTGGGACACAGCAGGACAGGAGGACTATGACAGGCTGCGGCCACTCTCATACCCGGACACAGATGTAATCCTCATGTGCTTTTCCATCGACAGCCCGGATAGCCTCGGTAGGGACCAGGGAGTGAGGGGGACCTGAGGCTCCCACAGGACTAGGTGCTGCTACTGAACCTCCTGGGGTCTGGGAAGCTCTCATGCTGCCCCTTGGGGATGCCAGAGCCTTCCCTTCATACCCTGACTTTGTGTGCACTTCAGGGAAATGCTGGCAACTTGCTGAATGGGGAAAGGTGGTGGGAGCAGAGGATGTTGTGGAGTGAGCTCTCTCTGCTCCAATGGAAAAAGCTTGGGGCTGGTTTCTCTCACGAGACTCTGGATTAGCAGCCCCTCAGCTGACAGGATTCCATGTGTGCTTGCTGCAGAGAACATCCCTGAGAAGTGGACGCCAGAAGTGAAGCACTTCTGCCCCAATGTGCCCATCATCCTGGTGGGGAACAAGAAGGACCTGCGGAACGACGAGCACACGCGGCGGGAGCTGGCCAAGATGAAGCAGGTGGGGACAGCCCTGGGTCCCCCCAGCCAGCAACCCACCTCTGCCCATACCAGATCCTGGCTGGAAGGGTTGGATGCACCAAGGGTAGCTGCTGTTGTGTTCTGGCAATGTTTCCAAACCCTGTTTTTACTGCTTCCTAGGAGCCAGTGAAGCCAGAGGAGGGGAGGGACATGGCCAACAGAATCAACGCCTTCGGCTACCTCGAGTGCTCGGCCAAGACGAAGGAGGGGGTGCGGGAGGTGTTTGAGATGGCCACCCGTGCTGGTCTGCAGGTGCGGAAGAACAAGAAGCGCAGAGGCTGCCCGCTGCTGTGAGCAGCCCTGGCTGGCACCTGCACTGGCACCTGGTTGCCCTGCCTGGGGAAGGAGTGCTGGTAGACAAACCAAACAGGACCTCCTGGTGCCACTACCTGCCCTGAACCCTTTGCACCAGAGCTGCCATGCATGCTGGGGTGTCCCTGCGACATTCTGGGGCCACGAGGGGCCAGTGCCTTTAGCACCCGCTGCTCTCCATGGGCTGGGTGTTTGCGTTGCTCCCCGTGCCACCCCATTTTGTACCAAGGTCCCTGGTTTTGCCTTTCCCTTGGGGATTGCCGCGGTGTTCACTCTCCTTCCCCAGCTCCAGGCAGGTGCCACAGAAACTGCTGGTCACAGCTCACATGTGGGGTGTGCTGGGCCCTCGGTGTGCTCTGCCTGCTCTCTTTGGCTGTGCAGGCAGCACACACCAGTGATATGAACTTGCCTGGGCAGCTTTAGCCCTATCTGTGAGCAGAGCCGGGCTCAGCTGCTGCCAGGAGCTCTTTTCTCCTGGGACACGTGCCCAGTCCTGCCAGTATCGCCGCCTTCAAGTCTGCCTTTGTCACAGACTTGGCAGCAGTAAACTGAACTGCGTAATTGGGAGAATAAATGCAAACCGGTATTTTAGTAATTGTAACTTTGCTTGCGTGGCATCCTTCTGGCTCTCCTTTGTGCCCCTTGCTGCTCCAGGCTCCTGCCTAGGGCTTGGGGCCTCGTGCTGCAGGGTGGGGACTTGCCTGGCCCCCAGCCCCTCTTGCTTCAGCTGCTGGTGGAGGATCAGGGCTCAGTAGCCTGTGCTTGAGAAAGAGCCAGGGAGCTGCTTACGTGGGAAGGGCCAGAGAGGAGCTTCCCAGCTGTACACAGGTGATGGGCACTGCCAGAGCCATCCTGCCTCTGGAGCAGGTCGGGACAGGGCTGCAGTGACCCTGATGCTACTCTGGCAGCCCTGTCTGCAGTGGCAAGGCCCAGCCAGGACTCAACAATACACTGTTTTTCTCTAAACATTTATTCCAGGGAAACAAAGTGCCTGCACAGCCATGCCAGCTCTCAGGCCAGGCAGCTGCCTAGCGGAGAACCAAGCCAGCCTGCCCCAGGCCAGGTCCCAGCCTGCCCCAGGTCAGGTCTCTGCTTGCCCCGGTCACCCATGCCAGCAGCACTGAGCTCCCCTGAGCACCCAGCGATGCTCTTTGGAGGCCAGAGTCTCCAGCTTAAGCCTTTCACTGAATGGCGAGACGAGTCACAGAGAATTGTTTTGCCACAGCCATGTTACAAAATGGTTAAAATGGAGAGTGTTCCCAGTCTGATGCTGACACAGTCCTGCTCTGCAGTGGGAGGACCTGAGCTGGGCCTCGTGACTGGCAGCAAAAGCTGGCAACACCCTCTGGTCCGGTGGGTTCAGCCCCATCTCCACAGGGATGCACAGAGCACCCCAGCACTGAGAAAGGAAGAGCAGGAGCTGCTGCAGGCCAGGGACAGGCTGAGGGAGATGCAGCTTCATGGGGCTTCTCCTCCTTTCCCAGATGGGTTTTCTGCAGAAAAACCTCAAGGCAGAGCTGGCCCCTGACTTTGAGATGAAGACAGGGAAGCCATAAGCAAGAACCTGTTAAAAGCCCTGTTGCCTTTGGGGCAGGAGAAGCCTCCCAGTGCCCCAGGTGTAACCCTGGCTGTGCTGCTGCCCCGGGGTGCTGGCATGGTATGCGATGCTGCTGGGGCCTACTGGCAGCACCAAGCTCTGCTCACCTTGGTACTAAACATTGAGTTGCAGCGCTTGGAGGTCGCCGGCGATTCTATCCTCAGCTGGGCTCTCATCCTCGTAGGGGTATCCTGTGTAGCCACCCTCTTCCTTACAGTACCTGAGGAACCTGCAGGTGCAGAGCCAGGGGAGTGTGGGCACACGGTGGCACCAGCCTCACTGCTGCGTGGCGCTGGGCATGGCTGGGCACCATGTGCTGGCAGCAGAAAAGGGCAAGTGCTGGTCACAATTGTCTGCAGCAGGGGCCCGGAGCAGCTCACCTGTGCCAGTGGGGGTCCTTGCTGAGCACAGCTGGGTTACCCACCACGATCAACAGAGCCTTGGCCCTGGTGATGGCCACGTTGAGCCTCTGAAGAAGACAAGCAAGAGGGTTTTACCTGGCGGCAGCACCTCATCCTCTCCCAGCCCCAGCCGGGTGCAGGCAGCTCTGGTGTGGCACTGCTCTACCTGCTTGTGAGAACCAGAGGGAAGAAGGGGATGCCAAGGAAGAAGGGTCTGTGTGGGGCAATGCGGTACCTTGGGGTTCTTGAGGAAGCCCAGCCTAAAGGTCTGGTCAAACTGGAAGTATGTGCTGCAGCTGCGCACGGTGGAGATGACGATCACGTGCCGCTCCTGGCCCTGGAACTCCTCCACAGAGCCCACCTGGGGCAGGGACAGCAGGTGAGGGGCCAGGAGCACCCCTGGGTTCAGGCTGGCAAGGCTCCCTCCTCCTGTGGCAGGGTGTGCTCCTCTCCCCTCCATGCCCAGGATGTACCTTCAACTGGCTGATGTCTGGCAGCTTCCGCAGATCAGGATCCAGGGAGGTGATGGCTTTCCGGATCTTTTCCACCTGAGTGGAGGCATGAGGCAAAATCCAGCCACCACAGGGCCATCCTTGTGCCAGCCCTGGGGCTGCCCAACCACCCCAGCGTTCCCTGTCCCTTGGTGAGGTCTCTGCCCATGCCCTGCCTGCAGAGCTGTGCCCCTCACCTGCTTCCTGTAGGGAGAAATGATGCCGATCTCCTTGGGGGAAACAGTGGGACAGCCCCCCTTGCCCCGGCTCTGCAACAGCTTCTTGACGTAGTGGACCAGCACCTCAATTTCGGCTGTGTTGAAGAATGAGGGGCTCTTGGCCTCTCTCTGGTCTTCCCCATGAACCCCATGGAAGATGATGGGGAAGCCCTAGGGATGAAGAACATTTGGCTCTGCTCTGCCTGTGCCTCGGGGATCACCATGAGCCAATCCCTGCTGCACCCCTCACTTTTTTGGGAAGCTCCTCCCAGGTACAAAACAGATTCCGGATGTCAAGCCCGTCTTTCTTGCACACCTTCAGCTCGTTGTCATAGAAGAGCTCATTGGGGATCCTGAGAATGGCCTCGTGGGACCTGGCAGAGGCAGGACAGTGCCTAGGGTGGGTGCCATGTGGGTCCAGCACCCTCTCAGGAAATGTGCACCCAGGACAGCAGGTGCATTCCCATCTCCCACACCAGCTGGGGCACTAGGAGGCTCTGGGGGACAGATCCTGGAGAGCCCTGCTCAGCAATCCTTGCCTGGCTCATTTCCTGTCTGCACCATCCCTGTCCCCACCTGTAGTTCCAGAGCAGTTTGGTGATGAACTGTGGGTTGTATCCTCCACTTGACTTCTTGTACAGGGGATTGTGCAGCATCAGCCTCTCCAGCAGTGAGGTGCCTGTGCCCAGTGATATCCTGTGGCTCCCCACAAGGCCACTCAGCACCTGTGGGGTGCCTGCAGCATTCCCACCCCTGTCTTTACTCACCCAAGCCATGCTGCATGGCCAGTGGTGAGGTCAGGACTGGGCCCAGCTGCTTGGGGTCTCCTGCCAGCACCAGCTGCCCCCCCTTGGGGTTGGTCTCCTGGTCCATGGGAGTCAGGAGCCCTGGGAACAGGGAAAGCTCAGTGGGGAACAGTGGGGACCACGGGCCATGCAGAGATGCCGGTCCTTGAGACAGTGGCTGGGCACCACTCACCCGCAATGGCAACCAAGCTCTCTGGCTCTACTGCATGGCCACACTCATCAATGAAGACGTGCGAGAAATACCCAGGGGGAAAGTTGGCTGACACCAGCCTGGGGGAGAGGTGGAACAAGGCTGCCTCAGCATCCTGCCCCTCCTGGCCATCCTTCCTCTCCTACCCCTCATCCTCAGCCTCCCACAGAGGAGGGTTTCATCACCACTGCCTGCCCTCCTCCAACCCCTCCCCACTGAATTGCAGAGGGGCTGCCTTCACAGTCTGCCTGCAAGGCAGCCCTGGGTCCACCTGCCGTGGATGCTGGGGACAATCCCAGCTCCTCTGACCTTCCTGCTGTCACCAATGTGGTGATGATGATCCGGTAGTGCCTCAGGTGCTCCTTGCTTGGGTACACATAGCTGCTCTGCTGCTCATCCCAGTTGCAGCAGGGCTGGAATGCAGGCATTGGGTGAGGTCCCACTTTCGAAGGGGATGCCAGCCCAGATGTGCTGTCAGGATTTCAGGATGGAGAGGCAGGGACCTACCTTGATATCTGCTGGCACCTCCCTGTAGCTCCTGGAGCTTGCGATGAGCCTATAGATGTTCTGAGGGGCAATGTCCTTGATGAGACGCTGGCACAGCAGGTCTGCGGCGCTGTTGGAGGGGGCACAGGCCAAGATATGGGCATCCTTGAAGCAAGTCCACACCTGGGTGGGAGGAGGAGGTGACACTGAGCACTGAGCCCTATGGGCCAGAGTGAGCAGCAATGCTCACGGCTGGATTTGGGCACCAGCCACTCACCTGCTTGATGGCCTCCACCATAGTGACCGTCTTGCCAGTGCCAGGGGGGCCAAAGATGAGGTATGGGGCTGGCCGGGACACCCCCGTCACAATGTGGGTCACAGCTCTGCACTGCTCCTCATTAGTCTGCAGCTTGTGGTTAAACCACCTGTGGGGGCAGAGGCTGCGCTGCCAGAACCCCATCCCCTTCACCCCCTTCATCCCTCAGACCCTCCCACCCTGCAGAACTGGGGCCTCACCGCGGCTGGAAGGGGCCTGGGAAGAGGGACTTGTGGCAGGAGGCGGAGGGGAAGAGGAGGCTGAACAAGCCGTGGCGCATGGCCAGGACTGCAGCCCGATGCTGGACCTGCAGTGGCAGCCGGCTGAAGGTGAAGGTCACATCAAACTTCAGGTTGTTCACAAACTTCTTCTGTAGCCTGGGAAGGAGCAGTATGAGCAGGGCACAGGGCACTCTCCCATGCCCTCTCAGCCCTTTCCAACCCAGTCCAGGCCTTTGGCATCTCCATGTTGATCTGCTGGGGCTGGACATCACTCACTTGGAGGAGAAGCCCAGCTTGACCTTCTCCAGTTCCACACTGTGCACGTAGCCCTTGTACTGGACAAGCGGGGAGTGGTGCCGCTCGCTGCTCAGGTGGGCAAAGAGGTGGTCCCCCCTCAGCAGGGATGGGCGGTTCTCAGCCACACCAGGCACCTGTGCCAAAGGGCCAGTGTGATGCCAGGCACTCCAGGAGTGCCAGTGTGATGCCAGCACCCCTCCCACCCCTCACTCCCCTACGCACGTCAAGAACCAGCAGTGCCCTGTCCTGCACCATGGTCACATCCTGCATGTCGTAGCGCCGGATGTCTGCCTCCATCTGTATCTCCTCAAGGTGCAGCAGCAGCTGGAACTTCTGGTGGTAGTTCTCAGCCTGCAGAGGTGCTTCCAGCAGCGAGCTGAGGGCAGCAGCAATGTCAGGAGCAGCTTGGCCCTCAGGGAACACCTCAGCATTGCTCTCAGCCCTTGGCACTCACCGCATGGCAGCCCAGTTGGAGCTGGCACAATTGTTGGGTCCACGCAGGATTGTGTCCTTGAGGCTCTTTGGGCACTGGTAGGTGCCCAGAGGGATTTCCCTTTCCAGTTCATTTTTAAGGGAGCTGGGTGGAGGGGACAGCAGTGCTGCAGGGACTGCAGAGTGTCCCCAACCCCACCGTCACCAGCCATCGCACAGGGTTGAAGCACTGCTCTGTGGTGTCAGACAGCCAAAGCGCTGAACCTTGTACTGGCTGGAGAACAGGCTGGGCCCCTCTGATCAGAAAGGCAACAGATGACTCCACCACATACCTGTCAGGGGGGATGCCATCCTCAGTGATGACTGTGACAAGGTGCTGGAGGCTGGCCTTGTAAGGCTGGAAAGGTACCGAGGGCCCCAGGTCCTTGGCCAGCTGGCTCTCGGCGATGGCAGCAACATAGCGTGAGATGCTGAAGGGCTCATGTGGCTCCTTGCTGAACTCGAAGAACATCACAGCACTGAAGTGCCCATTGCAGGTAGTGAGGCACTGCACCTGGATGGGGTATATGCCACCTGCGGGGTGAAGAGGTGAGATTGGGTCCTGCATCCTCTCTGCAGGGCATGGCATGGGGCAGGAGTTGGGATGGGACCTACCTGGGTGTAACAGCAGGGACTGGCCCTGCACTGCCCCTTGCTCATCGGTGAAGGAGAGCTCCTGTGACTGCTGGCGTGGCTGGAAGCGCTGCAGTGTGACTGCCTCCGTCCCACGGTTCTGCACATGGACAGTGACTGTCCGGGGCTCACCCAGCACCACTGGGAAGCGGATATTCCCATTGCCCTGGTCAAAGTCTGAGACGATCTCTACCCCGTGCTTCCCACGAATGAGCTCAGTCCTGTGGGGAGGGAGGGTCAGGCTTTGCCAGCTGGGGGTGTGGATCTGGGGGCCATGCCAAGGCAGGGTGCTGCCGGTCATACCACTGCTTGGCATAGATCTGGGGCATCTGTGGAGTGGAGCTGAGCTGCTGTCTTGAGGCAGATGTGGACACGGATGTCTGTGCATTCGTTGTGGGCCTCCGGTATTGGTCTGCCACCACCACATGCCTCTTCACCTGCAAGGAGCAGCCAGAATCAGCGTGGCCCTGGGGACCTGCCTGGGGCTCCTGAGGAGCCAGTGCTGGTGGGCACTGCTCCAGCATGAACTCACCTTGAATTTCACCACCTCCCCGCGCACCTGCACCTGATGGGTTGCCTGCAATGCGTACAAGACACTGGAAAACTTGGGTGTCTTTGCATCAGTCCTGCAGAGACAAGGGAGAGGGTTTGTGTGGGACAGCGTGGCTCGGCTGCCATGGGCACAGACAGCTGAGGTGAGGCAAGTGAGAAGATGAAGCAGGACACTGAGGCTGGGGTGAGGGAGTTCTCAGAGGGTCCCCTCTGCACCAGAAGAGGAAGACGGACTTGGGCTTCCCACTGGCCTGTGCAAATTTTACATCTCTGCTGGCCGCTCCAGCAATTCCATGCTGTGCCATTTTTGATCCAGTTATGCCACAGCCATTTCAGCTGTCTCACTGCATCCCTGCTGGCCCTGATAACCATGCAGTCCCTGTCCATGCTAGTGCTCAGGAGCTGAGCTGGCACAAGGTGGTGGCTCTGTGAAGGCACAGCAACCATGGTGCTCCCAGCAGTGATGACTCCCCAGGTACCTCCTCCCAGTTCCACCAGTGCACTGAGCTCTGGCTTTGCCAATGATTAACAGTGGTGGTATTGCACAAGGGCCAGTGCGACTGGGGTCAGCAGGGTGAGGTGGGAGGGCATGGTGGGCACTGGGTGTCCAAGGCCATGCCCAGGCAGCTGCTGGGAGCACATGGAGCTGGGGATCTTCCCATCGGGGCTTTGATTAGACAGAATAGCTTGGGGGTCCCAGCGATGCTGCTGGGACCAGTGATGTTGGCCAGGCACTGGGGATGCTGACCCGGGGATTGGGAGATGCTGGTCAGGGAGAATGGGTTATGCTGGCCAGGGGTCTGTCCCAGGGGATGCTGCCGGGGTCTGGCCGAGGGCTCTCACCTGCCCCGGAACTCCTGGTTGTAGATGCTCCGCAGCGTTTCCCGAAGGCTCGTCTGCTCCCGGCCCGTATCCCGCAGGAACTGCACGAACTGATCCCCCCACAGACTGGCCTCCGCCACGCTGAACCGGGACATGGTTGATTCGAGCCGAGCCGAGCTGTGCCGAGATGCGCTGCGTCGTTGTGCCAGTTCAAGCCCGGCTGGGCTGGGCTGACCCAGGGCTCGTCACGCAGGGAGAAACGAAAGCGAAAGGGGCCGTGCGGCCGCCCGGCTGGGACCGGGGTGGATCGAGGCGCTGGACTGGGATAGCGCAGCCTGCTATAGAGAGGGCTGGTGGGGGAGAAGGGCCAGGAGGCAGGCAGGGAACGAGTCAGTCTAAAGGATGATTAGCTAAAGATTTGGAGAAGGACAAAGAGATAGAAACACTCTTAAGGCTGGAACACCAGCAGTGAACTACTTGCAGTGTAACCAAGGAACAGGAGACTAGCCTTGAGGCAGATAAAAGCCGTGTTGTGCGCACAGCCTTATCTCGGGCCCTGCTTCAGCTTCACATTCCTGGAATTGCAGCAGTGAGTTCCTGGAAGGGTCTAGGGCCACAGCCCACAGTACCTGAGGCCCACACCTTTCATCTCCCCTGAGTGCTGTGGCAGGGAGGAGACCCTCTTAACAAACTGTCCTTGAGTAACTTCATGCACAGCACTGTGCAAACCCTCCAAAAAGCCCTGCTTTGTCCTGTGTAGGATATGACCAGGAGCATCTGAGGTAGGTGTTACAGTAAGACACAGAGGATGCATGGCATTACCTCCTTGCTGCTTTTTTTCCAGGATGAGGAGCTTCATTAAAGCTCTGCAGCTGTTTTTAATTTGGAAGCTCAGCCCTCCAGTTCTCGTGTCTGTATACCAGGGTGGAAACATCACCCACGGGTCTGGAGTGGTAACACCCCTGCCTTAATCATGGAATTGTTAAGGTTGTAAAAGACCTTTGAGATCATCAAAGTCCACCCATCAACCCAACACCACCACCGTGCTCACCACTAAACCATGTTAAGTGCAGCACTCACATCTTTTTGAACACTTTCAGGGATGGTGACCACCACTTCTCAGCCTTCAGGAATTAACAGTGAGACCACAAAAGAACAGACACAAATGGCTTTAGACAAAGACTGGTGTATTTGCACTAGACTAGATACAGGGGATGGCTGAGGGATGAATGGTCAGTCTCAGCAGCAAATACAAATATATTTTATTTTGATAAAACTCACAAAGGACAGAAACTTATTTTGTGGTATTACTGTGCAAAACCTGAAGTGTAATGCACAGGCAACCCCATCCCTCTCTTCCCAACCCTTTTTCCTTTGTGTATTTAAAAACAGGAAGACATGAGCCAGTTTAAAAACCAGAACGTGCAAGGCGCCCACTGATAACCAAGTGCAAACAAGCAAAGGGAGTTCACCAAAGGAGGTTCATGTTGTCGTGAATCCATGTTCCAAGGTCTCAGAAAGGCATGTGTATCTCTCCATCCTCCCCTTCACTAACTGGTAGGAATGCTAGTTTTGATGGTATAGGGGGAAGAAAAGTAACGTAAAGCAAGGGTGTAGAAGAGATTAATTCCAAAATTTGCTCTTAGCATGACAAGGAACTGTCCACAACTGAGACAAATGGAAAGGATTTGTTCTCTCACTTTGGTGCAAGTTTATTTATTTTGTACACTATCCATCCATACACCTGTGATACAAATCTATGAACCTGCCACAAAGCATTAAAGCACAACATACTATTATTCTGTAGACATTTGCATTTTTAATCACCATCAAGCCCTTGTGGATCAGCAGTGACTCAACTTGTAGTTCTGTAAAAATGCAGATGTCTGGTAACCGTACGTACACAAGGGAGAAGAGAACAAAGATGTTCACTTTTAGGGAACATGGCTCAAATCTTCAGACTAAAAAGAAGTTATGTCCCTGGAAGAGCTGGGTGAGTAAGGAATTCTGTAAAGGATCCAGTAAACTCATTTTCTACAGTAAAATCTAAGCCTGCAGGCATCTGCTTTGTGGAGTCTGGGAATAAGGATACACGAAGACTCACTGTCTTGCAGTGCTGTGAGCTGTTGGCAGGTTTGACAAACTTACTGGATACCTGGAGTGCTCAATACAAGTGAAGGGAATGCTCTGCACCCTCCGCTGGGGTTATAATAGGGCTTTTCCAGCTAGGAAGTTTTCCAGCCAGTGACTGAAAACAGTTATACTTCTGAGCCATGAATGGCTGAATTAAAATGACCTATTAAATGCAGTTACAACAGGAAGTTTATGTGGCAGGAAACACAAAACACAAAGACAACTATTTGTTCCACAGTTCCCTCTCAGGCTAGAAAACCTGTTAACTTTGAAAGCCCTAAAAGATGCTGCTCTGGTTTAGAAACCATCTACTTGGCATAGGACCACATTTGTTTTTTTGCACACGAACGTTTCATACACCTCCTTGTTTTTGCATTAAGCATTCTGCATTTCTTTGCCAATCTTGTAGCTGAGGATTTTGTTCCAGTCAATCTTGGTGCGGGTGACGGGCAGCTGCCGGCGTAAGGCTTTGAAAGTGGTGTCTGACATGGTCTGGTAGTTTTCACTGATCGCTGTCTGCAAAAGCAAGCAGATTTGGTTAGGGCACTCATAAAATGCTGTGAGAAAGTTCAACTCAGTTTTAAAGCCACAGACTCCTTTTGTAAGGCACACTATTAACTGAATTAATAATGCCAATAATTAAGTCATGAGTGTGTGTGCAAGTCAAAGGGTTTCTATTCACCTTCCCTGTAATCCAGCAGCATCTCCTTAGGTCTTTCACTGACTTACCTCTTTCGAGGCTCCCTGCACACAGGCTGTGACAATTTAAAAGCTGTTGCACAAATTTCCTCCTCGCTATTCTTAACTGTCACAAAGGGAAATACATCGACTCATCCACCCACTCCCCTCCCATGTTTGTTCCTGGTATCATTTGTAACCCTTTAAAAAAACTATACAGCAAACTTCATAGTTAATTACAACACAGCTTCAGAACGATATTGTTTAAACAAATACTACTGCCCTTTTCTTACTGATTCTTACAGTCAATACCAGATTCAGCCAGAAACAGAATTAGAGGTCAGTCTTCCACATTTCCATTAACTGCAAATGGAGACTGATAGGATTCTGTGGTTTATTTAACCACCACTAAACTTACCTGGTACTCGTTTTCTGCATTTTCTATTATCTTAATAAACTCCTTAGCAGTCTGGATATCACTCTGCAAAGGAGTAAAAAAAAAGTTTATATGTTTAAGAGCAACTTAGATAAGCCACACAAAAGATTTCTTCTCAAATGATAGGCTGAGTACAGATTAAGTGGGTAACATCAGTTTGTGCCTTGTGGCTGCTCTTTTCACTTACTATATACTGGGTAGAGCTTGTGCTCCAAACTGGAACAGGGCTGCACCCTAGTGAGCAAAAGGGAAGTGGACCTTCACACTAAAATGAGGCATTTTGCAGCTGTGGCTCCCTCTACCATACTAGAGGATTCTTCATTTCCCTTAATGTACATCTCTTACTGTTCCTTTCCCTTACACAGAGATACAAAAACCCATTCTGTCATCTTTAACCCCAACTTCCAAGAGAAGCTTTCCAGCAGAGACTTTCTAGTAAGACTGAATTTTAAGGAATTGGGAATCTGGGACTTCTATGTGACTCTAAACACTACATTGACTGTTCACCCTAAAATTACTTTAAAGTCAATACAATGCAGTCATAGCAGTGCATGCTTCGTGAGCTGTTCAAGGAATGAAACAGTTGCTGATCATAGAGATCTTTTAGCATACTTACTGACACCTGTACAGAGTCCTGGATGTCTTTGTGACTAACCAGCTGGACGTTGCCATCTTCATAGTAATGGACCTGGACAAAGAGACAGAATGCAGGTTTTATCACAACCACTCAATCCAGAATCCCTGAGCCCCCAAATGCTACTAAAATGGCACAATAGAGCAGTGTGCCAGTCTTCTCTGCTTACGTGGAGACTAAAAGCAGGATGGATTTTCTAAAAGGTTTCATTCTTTGTCAAGACTGTTCAAGATTATGTTAATGCAGTAAACGCCTAGAGTTGAAATAAGAGCAATTATAAAAGATTCATGGTAGAGGTTTTAGCTCTATAAAGTGAAGCAAAGTGGAGGCCTATAGGGTAATGCTACCTAATAAACCACAGGTCAGATCTGAGACTATTCCTGAAATATTAGAATTAAGAATGAATTTCTTGAATTGTTTAATAGCATCCTTACTTGAGAAGGACATCTCTGCTGCATTTCAGCATCTCATTGTGAGCTGAATTCATTTGTATAAGGGAAGCACAATGCAGCTTCTCCTGTTATTGCCAGGAAAAATAACTCACCTGGATTTTAAGCACTGCAGCCACTTGAGCTGTTGGTGGTGTGATGGTAAACTTCCATTCTGATCTCCAACGCCCATTCCTAAAAGCAATCAAAGCATGAAAAACTATTTCCAAGAAGCTCCAGCAGCAAAAAGAACCAAACTAACAAGAGCAAGATGTTTCTGATGTTGTCTTATCACCAATACTACATGGGATTTAGTGCTTTATAGGGCATTGAGTTCAACTTCTGCAGCCCAGCTGAATATAATGCAGCTTCAGTACAGAGAAGCTCCAGTGTGCTTGTGCTCCAGAGATGTAAAGGGTTCTCTATCCAGCTCTACAATACCTTTCTCTCTGCATAGGTCACACAAAGGGTTTTGCTAAGTGCTAAGGGCGCTGCAAGGAAAACAGATTACAGAAGAACAAGTATTTCTTGGGCAGTCCAAGACTCCCTGTCCTTCAGACCATGTCAGAGCTAGAGGATGGGTTGGTTTGAGGACTAGCAAAGGAAGAAAACATACTCTGTTGAAATAGTCTTACCAGAAGTTTTTTGGCTGAAACTGGTGGCTCTCAATACAGGCAATAATTGTCTGCTGTCCATCTATAGATTTACCATAAACCTGTATTTAGAAAAAGAGTTAAAAAGGCCCAAGAGCTAAGGAAAGCCATTTTCAATCTCTGTTCCTGGCAGCAGTGTGGAAGCTGCTGAGGTGGCACCTCACTGGGAACATGCACATGCACTGTCCAACACCTCCACTGGCAGGCATGTTATTACCTGTAGGTGTGAAGGTGCTTGGCAGTCCTGACTATAAAAGGGTCTAATCCATCTTTACCACTGTGTGCATACCAAGATAGTTGCACCCTCTTTGGAACTTGTCATTCCAAACTTAGCCAAAATGCTAGTGAGGATGGAGAATTCCAACAGCTTTGCCCAGCAGGGTCTGCTCAAGGACTGACTGATTCAGAGCAATAAACTTTCAGAGAAACAAGATGGATACTCAACAGTGCAAAAGCCATTGGGGTAATGATCTTTGACGTAGGCTCTCAATGCACTGTCACAGGCATCTCTCCATTGTTTTAAAGCTGATTCTGTGTCCTCGGGCTGGGGATCACTTGCTTCTTTCCTTAAGTGATCAAACTTGAATGAGAGTTTGTTTCTTGGGTCTAAAAATCTGCCATTGCCCAGATCACCATGTTCTGTGATTAAGACCTGTAAAAGAGTTGAAAGTATGATACATTTAGGCTGCTATAGATGTGTTATTTTGCACTTTTCCTTACATGCATTACAGTGTTATAATAGGTTCTTTCATTGAGCTGTAAGATCACATAAAGAAAACCAAGTATTTTCAGTAATTATTTAAATTAATGGTAGTTGTTGTGAGGCTGAAGGTAACTCTTTGCTCTCCAGTAATACTGGACTTAGACTTATGTCTCAGAAAAGGCTAAACTATAATAATGTATATATTTAGCTTAAAATTGGGTATCCTTACAATATAAGCAGGTTGCTTTGGTTTTCCTTCTTCGTTGCTAAAGGAAACTGAGAATTTTATTCTGGAATCTACTATTTATTGCCATGTTGCAATAGCTCTACTTCAGGGCAAGAAGGGTACACAGAAGTGACTACTTCTAAAATACACCAACTAAAGCACACAGCAAAGCAGCATTGCACATACCCTCCCTTCTTCTTATTCACCATAATTCTCTGGCACCCCAAATATTGACTTTATTGGGGTGGTTTTTTTCTTTTGCAGGTTGTACTCTAACTTTCACATCAAAGCTATTTCTATGAACAGCCCTCTTAAAAATATCTGCCTCCCATAAACATATCTGGGATACCAGAAAAGCTGGGTCAGAGCACAGAGCAGATGGTCAAGCAGCTTTCTGGCTTCTCTATGACTTGCTGTTTGTTCTCAAAACAAAGTTAAAAAAAACCCCAACCTGTTTTGCTGGCATAGACTGGCTAGTATTAGGTATAATCATTATACCAAGTCAATGATTTGGCATAAATGAAGATATAGTTTGTTTTTTAGGATAGCTGGGAATGAATTAAAATTGCAGA
Source organism: Lichenostomus cassidix (assembly GCF_008360975.1). NCBI lineage: Eukaryota > Metazoa > Chordata > Aves > Passeriformes > Meliphagidae > Lichenostomus > Lichenostomus cassidix. The sequence goes on along the minus strand of NW_028147268.1, from coordinate 1,661,226 downwards.
AAATGAAACAAATGAGCTATTAAGAATCTACTATCAATTCTCAGAAGGAACTGTAAGCAAGTAGCAACATAAGGATTTGTAAGTGAGCTTTAAATAGATAGTAATCTTTAATCATTCATACTCCTAAGTAAAATTCCAGTGACTTCAGCATGGAGCTTCAAGGAACAACAAACTGGACTTAGTAAGCAGTGCAAGACAGGACTTAAGAGTATTTTACGTATGCTTTGTTCTTATAGAAGAAAGTTTGGCATTTTAATATGTGGGGGAAGGAGGAGAGGTGGTAACTTGTGAGCAGAATGAGTGAGTCAGCTGATGGTTATGTTGACTTGTGAGTCATCACCTTGATGAAACATTCTTATTGCTTTTTCACAGTGCAGTAATACAAACCTCAAGCGTACTAAGTTTCCTCTTACCTGATCATCGTACCCTTCTATCTTCACCGGAGTGAACTGATCCATGTTGTACTGTGCAAATGCACTGTTGAGGATTAAAAGAACATGAACTTAGCTGTACTTGCACATTTGACTCAGAATAAGCACTGTGTGATTATATTACAGGAAACGTCAATTTAATCAGGCAAATAATACACATGAGCACTGTTAAAAGATTTTTCAATACCTTTTACTATAGATAGCTATAAATCCTGGGTCTAAAGGCAGGTTTGTTTAGTAATGGCCAGGAAAATACAGAGTTCAAAAGCAGAACAGCAAGCAGCCTGGGGGAATGTGAGCAAGCCAAGGCAAAACAGGAACACCCCAGCTACAGTTTAAACAGCAGCAAGGTAAACAAAGGAGTAAACAAATATTTACAACAATTTTCTTATGTAAAGACTTGCTGACATGCCACCTAGCTTGAAATAAAATCTTAGCATCAAAAAGCTTGCATGTGTAATCTTTAAGTACCTTCTGATGAAGCTCTGGAAATAAGGAAGATATTTTGAAAGCTTTTTATTGAGGGCAGCTCTTTTTCTAAACTTAGGCTACAGATTACTCCGTATTTCAGGCTTCAATATGATCAGACATTTCTGCTGCTGCAGAGTTAAACTTTTTGGCAGAGTGCCTTCCACTTTGGTATTTTATACAGCAAAAATTCCAATTTAGGGCTTTTAAGAAGGACCATCCATACTTTTCATCATATATTTTGTTAGGTGGGATAAGGAATTACAGAACTTTGCTCTCAATACAGCAAATGCTTTTCTTGGTCACAGAATGATGGGTATAAGAACACAGAAGTATCTCTGATAGTAACCTGACGTGTTCAAAATCTTACTACTTACTGTGCTGCTCCTTCCCTGAGAAGATTGTCATTGTTAAGCAATAACCGGACATCTGGAGAAGAAAGTGTTCAGGTGGGTTATTGGATTTTTTAATAAAATGTTTCTCTTCATGCATTTTATTTTCATTTGTACAAATGTAAACATTAAAATTATTAAATCATTTCATTAAGCAGATGTAGTCCAGAAGGACTGCATGCTTTCCCAAGCCACTTAACCTTAAAAGCAGTACGGTGTGACACAATCTTAGACTTTTGTAATAGATAAAACGTGAAGAAAACACCACAGATAATTTTTTCCTTCATTACCTACCATTGAATACTTCATTGAACTCTCCAGGGGGTGCATGAGTGATGAATTTTGCAGCTATACGCACCTACAATGAAGCAGAAAAGTAATTAAAGACAAAAGATAATTTATAAGACTATTCAAAACAAGGTTGGACATGGCTTGGAGCAACCTGGTCTAGTGGAAGGTGTCTCTGCCCATGGCAGGGGGTGGAACTGGATGATCTTCAAGGTCCCTTTCAAACCAAACCATTCTGGGACTCTATGAAGGCATTGAGTTTGTGATACATAGTGAGTGATACTATAAATAGCTGAAAAGGCCACCTTTGAACGTCCAGAAACTTTGAATCTGGAAAAGAAAAGCCCTGTCTCTTCTAAAAGAGTAATAAAACTGCAATGTGTTCTGAAGTCCAATATACATGTCTTGCACTATTAGAATTTAGGTGGTCCAGGTATTGATTCTGTTGGAATTAGTAAGAGTTTATGGTTTTCATTATTGAACATTTTATGGCTTTTACAGGACCAAAGGGAACAGAGAGATCTTAGAAGAAACAAAAGAGGAAATGTCACAAAATTAAACCTCTCCCTTAGAATACATCCTTCCACAAATTCTCTCATTTGGAAGGATGAACAACATTAAATCAACACATTAAGGCCTCTGTGCTTCAATCAAATGTTATTACAAACCCAGCTCTAAACAAAGCAAAGGCTGCAAGTGAAAAGTGTTCACTTGGATAATTATCCCTTGCCCTGCCTCTCACTGTGCAATAAAATACAAAACATTTCAGTCAAAGTACTGAAATCAGGAGTGCAGGAAATTGGGGAGTGATTAATTTGAAATGTCAAGCACTTGAATGGTTGTTAGTTTCCAGAGCTCATTTCTTGCAGGGCGGTGTCAGGATGCTCCGCTGCAGAAACACCAAAATAGGACTTTCTGCAACCTGCCCCACTTCCTGGCCCCCGGCGCCATTTCAGGTGCCATTTCAGCTCTGCAACATCAACTTCCTGCTTCTAAAATGGGGAAGGTGTCTGAGGGGAAGGGAAGCTGCTCAGCTGTTAGTTTAAACTCACAAATTGGCAGCAAAATGAACTTGAGCAAAACAGGAGATTTCAGAGGAACTGAAAATCACAGAATCACAGAACAGTTGGGTTGGACAGGACCTTAAAGCTCATCTCTTACTTAAAATATGCCCACAAAGAAGTCAAGCTTGGGGGATGAAATGAATTAATTTTGTTGCTCAATTGATATTTCTGGTTTTTTTGCTTTCCTTTAAAGTACTGGTAAACTCAGACTTAAAAAATTAACATATGTAAAGTTTAGACTCATCTGAAAAGTCACATGATGGATACTGCAATAAATCTTTGCTGCATGCTGCTCTTCCAGATCCTCCCTCAAGGTTGTCCTTCTCTTCCTGTGTGAGGCATGGAGTTAGCTGAAATTGAATCAAGCTGTGTGCTGAAGACCTTAACAGTTCTGCTCTGGAAAACTTATTTCAAACAGTCTCACCTAAAATACTGACTAATGGATGAACTGCACCTTTAAAGGTCTGCTTATTTCACAACTGATGTCACTGAAATGAAGCTGAAATTGCAGTTTAAGTGAATAATGAAAGCACACTTAGGATCCTTGAAGATCCATGAGCCCGAACAACTCCTCTAGAATGTTAAAAAACAAAGCAAGTTCGTAATGTAACACTTCTATGACGTAAGAAAGAGTAACAGTGTATTTTTAAACTACTGTTTGTAGACAGCACTTTTACCTGGCAGAGAACTTGCAGACTGTAAGTTTCTCGCATTCCTACACAAGAGGAAAAATCTGCTCGTTTCCTCCTTTCCTAAAATAATTAGGGCTCTATTTGCTCCTACTTAGTACTTTCCACCCAGTACAATTGGTAGGATCTACATCAAAGTTCCTGTCAGCAGCTGGGGCGAGCAGAAAACGCGACGACAGACTCAGTGGATGTTTAGGAAGTGAAGAGGTTGCACAGCACCTTACAGACAAGCTGGTTACTTTGCTGATTTGGGAAAAGAAGCGCAGAAAACACATTTTCGCAAAATCGTTTTGATTGGAAAAGACCTCCAACATCATCGACTTCTCAACCTATGACCGATCCCTGCCTTGTCAACCAGCCCAGAGCACTGAGAGCCACGTCCAGGCGTTCTCTGCACATCACCAGGGATGGGGACTCTACTACCTGCCGGGGCAGCCCCTTCCAACGTCTAATTGCCCTTTCTGTGACGAAACTCCTCCTGATGTCCAGCCTAAATCTCGCCATGTTTAGGTTGAGACTGTGTCCGTTTTCATACACAAAGATGAGCCGAGGCGCCTCAGCTGCACCGAGACAACGAAGAAATCGCAAGACAATGAGCAAAGCGGAAGGCAATAAGGAAATCTTAACGCAAAGTGCTGCGCTGGTAAGGAACGGCCGGTCCTTCACCCGGGCGGCGGCGGCCCGGTGGTCTCGGGGGCCCGCGCGCCCCGAGGCACCCGCAGGACGCCACACCGGCACCAGGTGAAACACCCGCCACTCCCCACCCGCTGTCTTCCCGGGGGCGGCGGCGCAGGCCCACAGCGGAGGAGAGGCCACCCCCTTCCTTTACCTTCTCCTCATCCGACACCCGCTCCTCCAGGTCCGCCATCTTGGCAGCTGTGTGCCCGGCCCCACGTGGTGCATGCCGGGAGCGCCGGGCAGTGGACCGAAAGCGCCAGTAGCGCCATCTTAGCTGCGGGCAGACGCGGCGCAGCGACCATCATGGAAACGGGTGGGTTCTCGCGGTACCGGCTGACGGAGCCACCGCCGCCCGGAGCCTTCGGGGCTCCCGGGCATAATATGGGATATGCTTGGGCGGAGCAGCGGTGATGGGCTCGACGAACAGGCTGCCCGAGCAAGCGGAGCCCCGCCCTGGTAATCCCGGCGTGCCCGGGCTGCGACGGTCGAGGGCTGTAAACCGGAAGCGCAGCTCCTGCCATCTTAGCTGCGGGCAGACGCTGTGCTGCCGCCATCACAGGAATGGGCAGGTTTCCCCGTACCGGGAACACGGCGGTGGCGGAGCCGCCGCGTCTCGGAGCCTCCGGGAATCCCGGTTGGGGTGTGGGGAACGATCGGTCCGCGCTCCGCCTTAGAGCTGCGGTGATGGGGTCAGCGAACGGTCTGACCGCGCTGACGGAGCTCCGCCCCGATGCTCGTCCCGCCCCTGTCCCGGCGTGCCCCGTCGGCGGCAATGGCGGAGGGCAGCGGCGGCGGTGGGAGCGGCCGGGGGCCGCCGTGCCCTGGGGCGGCCTCAGCGTTCCGGCGCTGGGAGCAGCTGCGGCGGCGGGCGGCGACGCCCTGGGCCCGCGGGCTCCTGGCCGTGGCCGCCGGGCTTGGGCTCCTGTACGCGGTGCTGCGGGTGCCGGTGCGGCTCCGGGACGGCCTGGCGGCTGGTGAGGGCGGCAGGGGCGGATGGCGAGCAGGGGAGAGAACATTGAGGGGCTGGAGGTGTCCAGGAAAGGGACGGAGCTGGGGGACGGTCTGGCGCACCAGGAGCGGCTCAGGGAGCAGGGGAAGGCTCAGCCTGGAGAAAAGGAGGCTCAGGAGGGCCTTTGGTTCTGCACAGCTGCTGACAGCAGGGTGCAGCCATGTGGGGTCAGGCTGTGCTCCAGGGAACAGGGACAGGACAAGAGGAAACGGCCTCAGGCTGGGGGTGTGGCAGGCTGGAGCTCTGCCCTGGCCACCCTTGTCCCTGTCAAGCCTGCATTGGTAGCAGCTAATAAGGCTTACGTGCAATTTGAGTCCAAACCACGGTCAGAGCACCACTAGGTAATTGTCAAGAGCATTGTGTTCTTGATAGCAGGTCTGTGGAAAACGTATGTTAGCACTGAATTTAAATCTGCATCAAAACAGCATGATTTTGTCGTACGTTAAAGCGAAATGATATGTTAAATTGGCTCGTTGTGGTCCACCAGCCACTGTATGGCTGAAACTATAAAATGCTTTGTCTAGAAATGTACACTGATTTTTTAATTTGGTATAAAAGTTGGCTGTCATAGGTGCTTACAAACACGTGGTGAGGATTCCTCCTAACAATGTAGCATTATTAAGCTACTAGGGCTATAGTATAGTATATATTTGCATGTTATTTAGCATTCCTTAATAAAAAAGCATTTCTGTTTTTCAGTTCTGCTTGTTAAGTCATTGGTTTTGTTTCTCTTAACAGTGACCGTGTTCTTAAGCACTTTGACTCCAAAATTTTACTTTGCCCTCACAGTGACTTCATCTTTTATATCTGGACTGATATTTGTAAGTAGTGTACTTCCATTTTGTTAAATAAATAACTTTAGCACCTCTCAGATGACCTTATGAGGGGGAAATGGAATAAGTATCAGACTCTAGAGGGTGCCTTTGTACTGAGAAGGAGCTCCTCTGATGTATTGTGACTGTGTGAATCTGAGAAAAGAACTTGTACGGAATCCCAGAATGGTTAGCAGAACATTCAGTTTAATGGGCCCTTTAGTCTTTTATTTTTTTAATTATTTTTATGAAATGAAAAAAACTATGTGTGTGTTGAATACTGCAAATTTAGTACTACAGGTAGGGCTACAGCTTGAAACATCCTCACCAAAAAAAGAGGATATAATGGTTTTGTCTCTATTCCGAGTTTCCCTATACAGGCACTACTGAAAGAGTTTATAAGTTACACTTATGACCTGGGGAGGGAGGAACATAACATTTGACTAAAATTTTGCTAGTTTTTTTTTAATCTCTTTCATGTTCTGTGAGTGATCCTGCCTGACTAGACAGGCCAAACCAGATAGTTAGTGTTACTCTGTATGGAGATAAGTTCCATCCCAGATCATTTGCAAGGAGTTGTACTCACTGTTGTGAACGCTCTTCATCTCTCATGTATGCTACAAGGGTGTCACCTAAGGAAATTTCTGGTGCTTTTTTCTCCTGTGACAGGTGTTTGAGTGGTGGCACTTCCGAAAATATGGCACATCTTTCATTGAGCAGGTTTCTGTGAGCCATTTGAGGCCCCTCATTGGGGGTGCAGAGAACAGCCCCCCAGCCCCAGCAGCTTTCTCAGCGGGGGAGAATGAGACCAGCAGGCAGAACATGCCAGGTGATTCCTGATGTGCTGTAGCAGCTTTCCTTAAGCTTCAGGGTGGCTTTTAATGGCTTTGGCTCTGCATTAGTGCTTGTAAAGGATGGACAAAGCCTACATCTTACAAAGTGTTTTGTTAGTAATGGTGAAACTACACTAAATAATAATGTATTTTTGCTCTAAACCATTCATTGTTAAAAACATGATTTAGAAAATGTTATACATTTAACTAAAAGTGTTTCAGTAACGTTAGTTATTTACTGTTCTAAATATGTGCAAGGTAAACACTGCATAAGTGTACATGGTGGTGTTTCATCTTCCCACCATGTGCATTTGTACCCCAGCAGTGTTGGGGAGCAAAAATCTTTATGGAATAGCAGAAGTTTATAAAGATGATCTTTGCATAATAATAAAATTTAAGCAGCTTTTGAAAGCACAACTGCTTTTGCATTACTGCATTTTAATGTCAAGGTAATATTTCGCACGCATTTAGTTTAAAAAGTACTTTTTTTTTTATTCCTCAGAGTGCAAAGTGTGGCGAAATCCTCTCAATCTTTTCAGAGGGGCAGAGTATAGCAGGTATTAATTATCTTGCTTGCCATTGCATATTTTTAAAATTAATTGGGGGCATGCACATGACTTCTACACAGAGTTTGCACTGGTGATGTCAGGAGACAGCTGGAGACCTGCAAGATTATAGGGGTGATTGATGCCCATCGTGTGTTTAAAAGACACCAAGCCAAGCTTTGGCAGTTTCAATGTTAAGAACAAAATAATTACTGTAACATCAGGATTTTTGGAGAGTAAAGTACGAAAAAAATTTATTCAGTGGTTCAGACAGGGATTCTCAATCTAAATTCTCTTTTATTAAACAGTATTGTATGTCTCCTAGTGTTACTTCATGGGAAAAGCTGCTTTCTAGGAAGCCAGTTCCCAAGTTTTTTAGAACTTTACAGATTACTGAACAGTAGTACTTGAAACTTCATTTTAGTAGCTTTGGTCTTTTATTAATACAGATTTTCTGCACAAAGCACATCAGATATCTGCTTGGTATCAGCATTGCTAATTACTAGGAATGCTTCTTACTGAAATGTCTTTTGGTTTAGGTACATGTGGGTGACTGGGAAGGAGCCTCTTACTTACTATGACATGAATTTATCTGCTCAAGATCATCAAACCTTTTTCACCTGTGACACAGATACACTTCGGCCTTCGGATACAGGTAGTGATGTCTGTGTAAGGTGTGTAAGTGTTGGATAGTGTGAAGTGAGTGAACTTCAAAGTAGTGCAAGTTATCATGTCAAATATTTTGTGAAATTTTAGTTTCTCAGCTACTAAAGGTAATAGAATCACAGCATGGTTTGGACTGGGAGGGACCTTAAAGCCCATCTCATTCCACCTCCTGCCATGGGCAGGGCCACCTTTCACTAGACCAGGTTGCTCCAAGCCTCCTCCAACCTGGCCCTGAAATTTAGCATTCAGTGTTTAGTGGAATTTAGTGGAAAAGTATTTCACTTTGTGTATTTTCTCAACTTTAGTGCTGTCAGGGTCCTGACATTCTTTTAAGATCTCACACATTTCAAATAATTAACACAATATTGCAAATCTGGGTTATATTCTCAACAGCCAAAACGTGGTCTCATTTAAGCTCTAGTAATGAATTGTGTAGTCTCCAGATTTTTTTCCTTGTGTTCCACATCTTTAGTGCAAAAAATATTCTTTACCTGGTTATTGTCAGTGTGGGTGTGAATTATTGTCAATTTGTCACATTCCGGAGGTGTTCCTTGTCAGTTGGCTGTGACATGTTTGATATGAAAGATGTGTTTTTATTTCACAGAAGGGAGTGTATTGTCTCGCTTGCTGAGCCAAGACTAATATTTTGTTTCCGAAAGAAAACTCAAATATTTTTCCACGTTATTCTTGCTGGACAGCAGGAGGTTTTGTTCCAAAAGAAACATGTATAGATTCTCCAGTTTTCTTATCGTCCTTGAGATAGGCCAGATATGGAACTCCATGAATGTAAGGTTTTGGAGTTCCTTCAGAACTGGTTTTTAGTGTGAAAGTTATTAATTCTGCATAGAAAATGGTAGCTGTGAGTGTGTTGTTTTCCTTGAAGTTGGTTTTTGGTTTGTGTTTTCCATTTTTCCCAAATAGAAGCACAGTGGGGAGGGGTTTAGAGTCATTGCATTGAAATAATTTTGAATTATTCTGAAGCGTCAAAGGACGCTTTCACCTTTTTTTACTTTTTTCCTAGAACACTTTCTTGTAAGCTGATAAATTGTGTTTCTTGAATTGGTTTTGCCATGTGATGCCATTCAAATGTGCACTGTAAATTTAAAAAGAAATTGTTAACCATTTATGATCTGACAGTTGTCTAAAAAGAATTTGAAAGCTTAAATTAAAATTTGTGCAGGTCTATGCAAGAACCTGTGTTTAACAATTGCTCCTGCCAAGCTTTCAACATGTCTTGGGAAATGTGTCCAAAAATCTGTAGCAATTTAGAAATTGTACATCTGCCTGGTTATGTAAGCTGTTTTTGTGAGCCCTGTAGGAGTTCTGAAATGGTCAGCGACAAGTCTTTCTGGTGGTGTTGCTTTCTTAAACTAAATTTGGGATGTAGTGTGCTGTTGCAAGGGTTTGGTGCTTGTGGTAGGAACAGTCTGGAATTAAAAAACACTTGTTTCTTCTTCCTTACAACAATCATACAGCAAACAGGAATTTTCGGACTGGAAGGAAATGTTAATTAGAGCTGGCTCCAAGCAGCCAGTGTTGGCCTCCACTGGCTCCCAGGTCTTTCACAGGTGTCCATGTCCCTCACCAGCCTTTCCATGGTTTTCCTACAGTTATGCAGAAAGCATGGCGAGAGAGGAACCCACAAGCCCGGATTAAAGCTGCATATCAAGCTCTAGAGTTGAACAATGAGTAAGTTCATCAATTCAGCTGCTGTGTTTCTAGTGTGAAGGATTAAGTGGAGGGATACTGAGCACACTATCAGTTTCTGTTTCTTCATGTAATAATTCACTTTTAACAAAGTTCTGAATATCTTAAGGGGGACACAGGGGGCTGTAAGTTGCACTGAAGTATTCCCTCAAAAGGGCTAGTAGGTTTTTCTGTTATTTCAGTTGTGCTACTGCGTATGTCCTCCTGGCTGAGGAAGAAGCAACAACTATTGTGGATGCTGAGAAATACTTCAAGCAGGCTCTGAGAGCAGGAGAAATGATTTACAGAAAATCTCAGAACTGCCATTCCCAGAGCCCCCAGCACGAAGCACAGCTGAGTAAGGACTTTGAATCACATTAACTCTTGGGTTTGTGTGAGCAGAAATGTAAAACTAAAGTTGTAATTAGGAGAGGTAATTGACTGGTAATTGAAACTCGTAGACTCATATTTTTTTGTCTTTGTAATCAGGAAGAGACACCAATGTTTTGGTGTATGTGAAAAGGAGACTAGCTATGTGTGCCAGGAAACTTGGAAGAATACGAGAAGCAGTAAAGATGATGAGAGATGTAAGTAAAAGTAAAAAAACCCTGGAATTAACCGTTTTTTCAGTCTCATTGTCCATATTGATGGTTTTAAGTTCATTTCTAGGCATCATAATTAATCTAATTGAATTATTTTCCCATGAGATTAATGCACTGTGATTGGATGGGGCTTTGAGCAACCTGGTCCAGTGAAGGTGTCCCTGCCCATGGCAGGGGGTTGGAATGAGATGAGCTTTGATTGCTTCCAACCCAAACCACGCTGTGATTTTATGAAATGATTCAGTTCTTTTCATACTGCTTCTATGCCAGTTTCTGTCACTCTGAAGCAACTTGACATTGAAAAATCTTAAATTATTGTGCTGATTTCTTGCAAGTATTTCAGCGATTCAACTGCAATTCTACATGTAATTTATTTCTCTTTACTGATTTGCAGTTGATGAAAGAGTTTCCACTTCTGAGTATGCTGAATATTCATGAAAACCTCCTGGAGGCCCTTCTGGAGTTACAGGCTTATGCAGATGTCCAGGCAGTTTTAGCCAAGTATGATGGTAAGTGATGCTTGTCGGCCAGTGTGGGTGTTTTTGAATAAAAGTGAGGTGGGCAAGGGATGTCTGTCCACAGGCAGGAGTCTACCCATGACCTCAGCAAGGTGATCAGATTCCCTTCATTCGTAACAAATAGGTGCTTCCTGAGTGCAGGTCAAGTTCTCCGTTTGACTGCTGAGGTCAAATATTGGCAAATTTAAGTTGCATACAAATTACCTCTAATCTGTAAAGAAATCTTTGCTTCAGTTGAAGGATTATTTTAATTAATCTCTGCTACATCCCTGATTTTGCCTAAATTCATCAGCCTTTTTCAGACAGCACAAAGCCCTGTAAATAATTGTGCCTTGATCCTCTTCTGCATTGATTCCTCTTAGTCTATGAAAGCCATTTACACCTCTCCTGGTGCTTCTTTCTGCTAAGACTAGGAATTGTGACACTTTCTTAAGAAAGGTTTGCTGATTTTTTTCTGAGCATCTGACAAAGTGAGATTTGTCAGATGATCTGACAAGCTTCAAACTCCCTGCAGCACCACTGTGTTTTGCTTGACACGACAGCCAGACTTGTAGTCAGTGATAGACAAGCCCAGGATGGGATTTAAAAAAAAAAAGCAAGAACTATCTTGCTATACACAACAAAGTACTATACACAACATGGTGCTTGGGAATTAGACCCCAGACTGTCTGCTTTTAAAGTAAACTTGCACTGTGGAGTGCTAACCTCCTAATCTGTAATTGTCAGCTCAGACTTGGCTTCAGATAGTCTACAAAGCTACAGTTAATAGAATGTCCCCCCATGGAAATGCAGAAGAACAGAACTTGCATTTTTGTTCAAATTTGTCTACCTGCCTGAAATGTCATTTTTTGTGGTCAGCTTCTGGTCAATGTCTCAGTGGTGTATAAAACTGTGTTAATTTACAGTTGCAAAATTAAATAAAGATTAGAAGATTACTTTAAATCTTTGTGGGTTAATACAGGAAACATTCTGTTTTTAAGTGTGATTATACATGCATTTCTCTTTGGATTCAGGTTCAGTGTGTTGGTACATCCAGAAACAAAAAACGACTCTAGCACCTAAACACAACTCTGAGTTTTCTGTCTGAGACTGACTGACTGGCAAAGAACTTTAGTGTTTCTAATCACAGCTGAAATGTTCCAGATATTACATTCATTGTCTCCCATACCCAAGGAAAAGTCTTTAACTCAGAGGATGTGGGTTAAAAATGTTTGTATTGCCCTAGAATGTTACATTGTAATTATTTTATTTCATCTTATCACAGATATCAGTCTTCCCAAATCAGCAGCAATATGTTACACAGCAGCCCTGCTAAAAGCCAGAGCTGTTTCAGAAAGGTAAGCAACGACATTTGAAAACAATGGTTTTTTGCTACTCTTGGGTTCTCGTGTAAAAAAATGAAGGAAAAAGGTCTAAATCTTTTATATTTTAAAATTATTTCTAGTCTGTAAGGAAATACTTTCTTCAAGGATTATTTTAATTTTTTAATCTTTTTTTACATCCCTGGTTATGCCTAAATAAGTAGCAGTTACATTTCTAAGAGCACGTTGAGTGTATTTATATAGACACATACATATTTGTGTGTGTATTTAAACACAATTTAAAACGCCTTTTAAGAATCCATAAAGTTAATACAGGTGAGGATGCTTTTCAAGAGCCCATGTATTGGCCAAGTGCTTTTGTATAAGTTCTGTTTTCAGTGCTTGGGATTTGTTTTTTGGGGTGGGTGCAGGATATCTGTGGTGGTTGATGCTGACATTTCTCTGTGGTCTGAGTCCAGCTCCCCTTTCCCAGGAGGTGATGCTGTGTCAGGGAGCTGAAAGTCAGCACTGATATCACCTGACATGATTGACATGAATTTTCAAACATATTTCATTTGGGCATGAAAAACAGTCAGGATACCTAACTTAACATGAACATTTGTCTCCTAGAAGTGTTTGTTTATCTTTCTTGACAAATCAGCCAATTTTTAATGAACTCCAAGCTCACAATGCAAATAAACACCTGGCTAGCATTTATTATTTATTACGTTTGTCCAATGTGGGTTTTTCCCTTCAGGTTCTCCCCAGAAACTGCCTCCAAAAGAGGGCTTAGTACAGCAGAAATTAATGCTGTGGAAGCAATTCACAGAGCTGTGGAATTTAACCCTCACGTTCCAAAGGTAAGAGTATTTTATTTCCTATTGGACCACTTCTGCTGTATTCTGGAAAATACCATGTTGTAATATAATTTTGTTATTGGAGCCTTTCTAGCCCCGTGTTTTCTTGAATTTGGTTATAACTCTAGCCATGGAGTTGTTAAAAACATAAGTATTTATATCATAAATGTTTTGTGGCCAGAATTTTTTTGATAATAGCTGATGTTCAAACAGGGTATTTTGCACAAAAATTTGAACTTGGAATTTCCTAACTCACTGGAAAATCCAGTAAGGTATTACTAAAGGCCCTTTACTCTCAATAAGGGTCGAAATTAATAAATATAAATGTAGATATTTAAAGTCATAGAATAATCACAGAATGGTTTGTGTTGGAAGGGGTCTTAAAGATATCTTATTCCAACCCCTTGCTTCCAAGTCTGTGAAGCCAAATTAAGTTCTCCAAACAGTAATCACTCCAGTATTCCAAACCCCTTTATTCTGCTGTGCTTCCAACCATGGCTCCATGGTTATTGAAAGATCTACAGTCACTTATTTTCTTCATCCACGTGTAAACAAGATTAGGAGTCTGTATCACCACAGACTGTAATTTAATGTTTGGCATCAAAATACAGATTCCACACAGCATTGGGTGAAAATAAAATCTTGCATTGCTTTTTACTGTAGTAGTGATGCTTTCAGTATGAAACCTTGAATGCAGGAGGTTGGCTCGGTGCTGCCTCTAATCCTCTGCAAATGATGATGGAGTCCCAGTGGCTGCTGCTGGGAAGGCTGGAATGATCAGCCGCCCCGTTCTGTCTGCCTGTCCAATCCAATAGAATGTGCACTGAGAAAGCTAATTGCTGGGAGAAATTGCTGCTTGTTTGCATGACTGATCAAGAGCACAGCAAGTTCATTTCAGACAGTCTCAGACAGATTTTTCTTTAGCCTCTGCCTTTAGGGGCAGAAGATTATAATACATTATAATTATCTAAAAGTTCTTTTGTTTTGGGTATCCTCCAGTTGTTTCTGGAGCCTCATATACCTTTTAAAAGAAATTAGAAATAATTTCAAAACAGACTGTTGTTCAAATATGGTCTGTAGTTCTGCAGACAAATGCACAAACTGATTCCAGTTTTCAGTAATTTGATTTTCTCTTCCAGTTGTAGATCTATCAATTCTTCATGGGTTTTTTTATTATACTGTTGCCTTGAGGCACCAGTTGATTAGATGACAGAGCAGAAATTTACTGGTATGGGCTGTTTAGAACTCTGAAATGTTTATGGTCAAAGCAAACAAGTGAACAAGGGCAGAGAAGTGAAGCAACTTGCCCAGTGAATCACAGAGGGGGAAGCAAATCTGATTTTTAATTTCTACTCTGTTCTGTCCCATAGACTAAAAACAAGTGAGTATGTAAAGTAGAAATCCCTTTGCTCACACATCTGATGAAAGTGGTTGTCTTTGCACATAACATCGTATTGCATAAGGAAAATAAAATAAAGTTTGTTCTGCTTTTACAAGTCTCGGGTCTCTTTGGAAAGTTAGAACCAGCTAGCAAACTGGTTCTCTTAAGCTGTTTCAAATTAGAAATCTGCAACTGCCTTTTGATACTGTATGAAACAATCTTTTGCAGTCATCTTCTAAATATCTTAGAGATTTTTATTGTGTATTAAGACTTCAAAACCTGTGATACTTTCAGTACTGACACCTTGCCTGTTTTATGCTTAAATATGGACATGAAAACCTGCCAGACTGTGGAATTTTTCTGTTTATGTGGTAACATGGGCTTAGAGAGAGCCAAAGCCTGGAGTTGAGCATTGGTGTGTTGTGGCAGTACTTGCAGTGGGGCTTCACAAGCACTGCTGGGTTTACATCCCCAGTTAGCATAATGGAAAAGTGGGCACTGTGGAGAGCATGAGGAGTCAGGTCAGGGGTCAGATATTTGAGACCATTTTCCCACAGCAGCCCTGTGTGAGTGATCCTTTACTGTGTTAAAAAAAAAAAAAATTAGAAAAAAATTGAAGAGGATTAGAGGGGATTAGCAAGAATATTACTCTCCAGAGTGCAGGCCCAAGGCATTGAGAGAAGAACCTAGCCAGGCAGCAAATGTGCTTTATTTGGCTGGGGCGCAACGCCTCCTACATTCCTTGAAGAGTCTGAATGGGAAAAGTTAAGTCCTCAAACTGGATTAGTAAATAATCTCATAGTTTGTGGCATCTGCTGAAATCGGTGAGTTAGTTGCATTCTTACACTTTGGGGGACACTCCACAGAATTGCCAGCTACATTGATCAAAGATGTGGATTAGCTTTGGCTGTTATTGAATGAGACACTATATGGTAGAAGAGAACAGCTCACAGGTGAATACCAGAGCTGAAATTGTCATTTCATGCTTGTAAAAAGTACTCATCTATTTTTAAAAGCTAACTTCAAATGAATACCTGACCTTATTAATGCACCATGAGAAAGTGTGCATATTAAAAAAGTTGCATGTGCTGTGTTTCAAAGGAAATGGGAAATGATTAATCCTTGCGCTCTTTGACCCTTCTGAGCATCAGGTTTTCTGCTGATGGAGGGAGAACGCTGAAATTGAAAAAATCTGAAATCAAAGATACTTTGTGGTAGCCCAGTAAGACCACATTAAAAGAAGATTTTCCTGGGTTTGGTTTATTATTCTTCCTTTGGTTAGCTCACTGACATTTTCAGGTTTGCTGCTCATATTTTAGAACTAACAAGTCCTCAGCCTTCTACATTGAAACTTTCAGTGATGAAATAATGAGCAAAAATACCTTGGTCTGGGGTTTTTTATCAGCCTAAATTTGTCGCTCATTGGTGTTGCACCTGCAGCATTATACTTAATGTCTGTTCCACAGGAATGTATTTTTGTTGTACTGAAGCTGTATGTTTTTTCTTGATTTTTTTTTTTTTGAGTGTGTGTGAGAGAAAGCTAATTTAAGAGTTACACACAGGAGTATGTTTTGCTGCTTTTCATTTCACATGTGAATGCAGCCTGGCTTCTGTGTGGTAGAAACTGGCCCCTTCTATGCTCAGTTACGCCTCAAATGATCATTTATGTTTCACAATTAAAGGTTTTGGAATATTCCATGTAACCAGGTGTGTTTTCCATTTTTCCTTTCAGTATTTACTAGAAATGAAAAGCTTAGTGCTGCCTCCAGAGCACATTCTGAAGCGAGGGGACAGTGAGGCAGTAGCCTATGCTTTTTTTCACCTCCAGCACTGGAAGAGGATAGAAGGGGCTCTAAATCTGCTGCACTGCACATGGGAAGGCAGTAAGTGTCTCCTTTTATTTTTTTTTCTATACAGTAGACTAGCCTCTCTGCCTCTACTCCCCTTAAACATGATTGGTTCTCTTTGTGAGAAGCGGGTCGCAGATTTAATGTCACTCACCCTTTTTGCAGCATTTAGGATGATCCCATACCCATTAGAGAAAGGACATCTTTTCTATCCCTACCCGAGCTGCACAGAAACAGCAGACAGAGAACTGTTGCCAAGTAAGTGGTTTCTAAGCAGTAATGATAATAAAACACAGGCTAAGGACATGTTCAGTTTGTGGTATTCTGTATTTACCTTACTGTGATTTTTTTAGTTTGAGCTTCCTGTGAAGGGGATTCAGCTATTTGTTGATATCCCTCTGAAAAGATCCTGAAGCACTTGACGTGTGTGTGTGGTAAATGTCAGCTTGATGCTGTAATAGCCCAAGTCCTTCAGAGATGAAATCTCTGTGTGGTACATTCAGACTGAGTCTGGCCAACTTCGAGGACAACAAAAAGGACCATTTTTTAAAAATTGCTTTTAAAAGAATTCATGGATTTCACTACTGTAGCAAGGAATCAGTCCATGGTTCCAGTCCTGCATTGGGTATCCAGTAAAACCTGGGATCTGAGACAGAATCCTTGGTTAATCTGTAGCTTCATAGAACATGTATTGCTTTCTGTCATTACTTCATTGGTCTGTATTTATCTGCTGGCTGCCTCCTGAAACTTCTTATCCATGTGTTTCTATGGACTTATATTAACATTTGATACTGAAAAGTAAGTCTTACCCAGTTGCTCTTTGCTTCAAGTTTCCTATATGCTATTATGAGGATACATGTTTTTTTCCTTTGCGCAAGACAAATAAACTAAATCGTTACTGCCTGTTCTCATCATATTTAGGAAAACAGCATTAATTTAGATTAGAATTGAGCTGTTAATTATACATCTTAATTGAATTCCTTTGGGGTTGAACGTCTATACTGTGAAGAAACACAAATCCCCTGGGACTGGAAAGGGCTACTGCGAAAGCACCAGCAGCCCCACAGAGACCACAGCTGTGGAAAGGAAAACTGCACAGACGTGTTTCTATTTAAAAGCCTGAAGTTATATTTAAAATGTGTAATTTAAATTTGCCCCCAGACTGCTTTAAATTACTCATTTCTCACTTATGCAGGATATTGCACAAGGAATTCCTCGGTTAGCAACTAACCCTAAATTGTAGACTTCCCAGCATAATTAAACACCAACACATGCAGATATTTCAACAGCATCACTCACGCATTCCTGTTATGTTTTAAATATAAAACTACCCATAAATAAAATCATCTTAACACTTTTATTGCAGTACTTCCTCAAGAAATCTTGACACTTAATTTTTTAAATTTATCTATTTAAAATAATGTTGACCAAATCAATGATTCAAAAAACCTGGATTGGTTGGATGAGTGATTCTTCTCAAATGGCTGTAAGCATATAGAATTCACTTTAGTTGTCCTTAGCTATTTTGGATTTGGTTTTAATTTCCCAGTGTAGGGAAGGCTACTGCAAAAAGAATTAATTCCTATTTTCTAAACACTTTACTAAATTATATCAGTCCATGTTTTAGAAATCAGGTGAGTTTCTATATAGTATGAATCTCTGGGTAACATTAACATCTCTAATGGATATTAAACATGGATCTTCAAATATTCTGCTTATTGTGCTCCAAAATCATATTAAAAGCAAACCCTGAGCACTTTGCCATTATTGAGTTGCAAGAGCACAAGACACTTTTTCTGGGTTAGTCTTCTAATGGTGCTTTAATGCACCAGCATTCAGAAACAGTAACTGGGAGGGTAAAGTGTCTTTTTTCCTCCACAGACTTCAGTTTGAAAAAGAATACAATTATATTTTCTCATTTTACAGAAAAAAGTTTGCTTAAACTTTTAGGGTTTTGTTAGATTTTAAAAACAGCTTGTCAAGAAGGGCAGTCCTTTTATTATTACTTATGTCTATAGAAACTATTTTTTTTTTAAATTTAAAAATGTTTTCAGATCATTGGATAGAAATCAGAGCTGCAGGTATCCAGAGCCAGTCAGTAATTGTATATTCACCAAGCAGATCCTCAGCGAGTGACCAGTAGTAGTGTTGTGAGTGCTGAAAGCTCCACATGCCACCCTTGGCCTGGCTAATCACCTGCTTTGGATTTTGTTACCAGAGATTGGAAATTGCAAAGAGCTGCTATATACAGAATTTATAACCCAGTCCTGGTGATGTTTTCTTTGAGGTCTGCTCTGTCAGCTGCTCTGAACAAATTTACTGTAGTCTACAACCAGAAGTCTTCAAGAAGTACTAAAAAATATACGTGTATTTAATATGCTGGTTGTTTTGTACTTGCTGAACTTCTTACAGGGTGGGGAGGTGTGCTGTTCTTTTCAGGTAACAGGATTAGAGCTCCAGAGAGTTGAAAACACCTGAACTGTTTTAATTGGTCTGGGTAATATTGACAGCTTGAGAACTTCACAAGTGTTCCCTCTGTCCTGCTAAAAGAGTAGGTACCAAAAACTGAACCTGATGAAATGATTCAAAAATAAAGCCCATGAAAGTGAAAAAGGAGACTGGGAAGAGAATATTAATAATGAAAACAAA
Source organism: Lichenostomus cassidix (assembly GCF_008360975.1). Taxonomy (NCBI): domain Eukaryota; kingdom Metazoa; phylum Chordata; class Aves; order Passeriformes; family Meliphagidae; genus Lichenostomus; species Lichenostomus cassidix. The sequence continues at coordinate 1,642,510 of NW_028147268.1, read as the reverse complement.
TATGTAATAACTATAAATAATGAAGACAAGCATGTAATGAAGGGGAAAAATTTTTAAGAAGTTAAAGTACTGGAACCTAAGATGTGCTACACAAGTCTTGAGTTCACACTTACTTGTTCTGAAAGTCCAGAACTGAGTTACAAGACTGCAAATAATTCAGAAAGGAGTCCTTGATTATCAAATGTCAACATTCTTTGTTTTTTCCTTTCAGCATTTCATGAAGTCTCCGTTTACCCCCAGAAGGAACTTCCATTTTTCATCCACTTCACAGCAGGCCTGTGTTCCTTTTCAGCCATGCTGGCCCTCCTTACCCACCAGTTCCCTGAGCTGATGGTCATTTTTGCAAAAGCTGTAAGTACTATCTCCATCATGGGGCTTGCTTAGGCATCTCATGGGATTTTTGGGAATTTTGAGGTCCAGGGTGAAGTTTTATTTTAGCTTGAATTAATGTTGACTCTTAATCATACTCTAATGACAAAAAATCTTCCATATTTTACCTATTAGATGATTTTACTCATGATCCCATTTGTGGTGTTTTCAGAGGGATTCAGAAAACTTATGAGAAGCAATGATACTCAACATCAAAGTAGTATTTCTGATTTTATTGCCCACAACAGGGGTGTTGCAACTAGATGATTTTTAAGGTCATACATTCTTGCATTCTGGAGGTCTGTATAAGTAGCATTTAGTTGAATTTTTATACCAAAAATGTAAGATTATCTTCTATTTAATGACACCAGCCTTTCCTCTCAAGCATACTGTGATAAAGCAATTATTATTTGCTATATTCATCATTATATCTTCAAGTAATTCTAATGCTTTAAGCTTTTAAAACTTTTTTCCTATGTATTTCATTGCTTCAAGTGTTTCTCATCTCACTGTGCTTCAACTTGTTAAATATAGTAATTTGAGATAATAAAGTTCTAGCTGGTATATCTGGAGTGCTTTGGCCTTAGATAAAAGCAATGCAAAATGTATTTCCAGCAAATTCTTGAATTTCCAAGAAACCAAGAACACAGTTTTAGGAATGGCAATTGGAAAGTATTGTGTATATGGAGTTTTTTACTGTAAATCTCCAAGCAGTGACTCCTTAGATTACATTTCAGTTACTTCTTAATCAAACTGTTTTTCCAGCAGTTGAATCCACAGCAAGCTGAATGCCTTGGATGGGGTTTAAGAAGTTGAATACCTTTCTATTGACTTGAAAAGTCTGAGTTTACATATTTTCATTTGTTAGTGCTTGAGTTTGTTTCCTCCATAATAAATCACAGGGTAAACCTTGGCAAATTGCTAAAAATATTCCAAGTGGCCAAAAATCACAACGAAGCATTTGCTAGTTCCAATGTATACAGTGTGATCCAGCATGAGCAGCGGCCGGAGCGCTGGCACCGGCAGTGGGAACTGCTCCTGCCCCCTCACTCCCAGCCCTGCCAAACGGCGCCATGGGGATTTCTGTGTCTTGCACAGGTCGGAGGGTTTGCAGGTGTTGGGGACTGGGGCTGGCAGAATGGTGAGCATTTACTGATGCACTTGGAGCCCATGAAAGTGCCCAGAGCAGCTGTGGCTGCTGCATCCTTGGAAGTGTCCAAGGCCAGATTGGATGGGGCTTGGAGCAACCTGGGATAGTGGAAAGTGTCCCTGCCTATGACAGGGTGTTGAAATTAGAGGATCTTTAAGGTCCCTTCCAACCCAAACTATTCCATGATTCCATGATAACTGTGTGAGTGGGTGCTGGTGAGAGCAGTGGAACAGGCAGTGGTAGAGAATCCACATGAGCTGCAGTACAGCACAGGTGCTCCCTCAGCCTCACTGTTTGTTTCACCCAGATTTCTGATCTCTTGGAGAATCACACTGTTCAGTTTCTCAAGTAGTTGCTGTTTAGATTCTTCTCAGTGAAGTGACAGAAGGGAGGAAAGTATGTGAATGACAATCTGAACAGCTCACTAAACAAGCTGAAAGACACTGCTAGATAGAAGAACTTCAGTTGGAATTGCAGACAAAAGGGTCTGATTGTTTTTTCTTTCTTTATGAATTTTTATTTTTTAATAGCTACATAGGTGGAGAACTGAGTGGATGTGTATCATCTTGCAAAATGATACCTTCCACTATCCCAGGTTGTGCTAAGCCCTGTCCAACCTGGCCTTGGGCACTTCCAGGGACGGGGCAGCCACAGCTTCTCTGGACAATTCCAAGCAGATCAATCCAATTTTTTTGCACTTGAACCTTACGTTACTGGAATAAACCAGTATTAATTATTACTAAAGTACTGAAAAAATAGTGCACCAGTGTTCCTGCTGTATCCTACTGAAAATAACTTTCTTTTTCAGGGAATTGGACAAAATCTTAAGATAGTCCCTGTTCCAAAGTGGTTTTATATGGATGGCTTGATATTTTCACAACAATGAAAGAAGTCATGGGACTTAAATTAAAAATTGGCTAATTTTGATGATTGCAAGATTAGGAGAGAGCATTTCACATTCTGACTGTCCCCTAGCTCCCTGTTGGAAGATTCCTTGCCATTTCGTCCATGGCAGCCATCTAGGGACAGAAAATAGGACAAAGCAGAGCAGTGTCTGGCAAGTCCTGCTTTGTGTGACACTCTGCTTTACTTTCAGAACAAATCCCCCTACCACTTTCCCCAAAACTCATTAAGTGAGACTGGAGAATTAACTTTTTAGCCAGCTGCTGAACTTTTCATATTTATAAACACTTGAGTCTTTTGCTTATCTAAGAGAAAATGTGTATAGTTTGGAGATGTGCACTTCCCTGCCAATGTGTAATGAGTGGTTCTACACTTGGTAGGAAAAAAAAGCCTGGAGTTTCCTGTCAGAGCTGAGTGTCGATGCCAAGGGCAAAGGTTTCTTGCCTTGCTAATCTACATCTTAACTCATGCACTTAATGTGAAGGTGCCACACACAAACAGGCAGGGAAGAAGCCCACTGCAAGGAAAAGCTCCTACACTGCTGTGAATGTTATGTTTTAAAAGCCTTTTTAATGTAATATTTGAGGTTATGATAGAAGCCAGGAGGGCCAGAGTAAAACCTTCAAAGTAAAAGAGTCCTGTTGTTGCTGCCTCGTGAAACAAAGGTTTGCACAAGGATAACCCGAGTGCCAGTGGAATACTTAAGGGGGTGGGTTGAGAAGGTGCAGGGGAGTTTGTGTGATTCCTTTTAGCCTAATCTTAATTCTGGAACTGTTTAGATGGCATCTAGAATATGGATCCTGTCTGGAAGCACAGATTGGTCTTGGTGGATGGGCTGTTCAGTTTGAGTCGGTGACCTGTAAATAGACTATGCGTGAATATTGAGAAAATGAGGTCTTTAAGGTTCCTTCCAACCTACACCATTCTGTGATTCTCTGAATATCAAATGTCGTCCTCACCCCAGCCTGTTCTGCCCTGAAGGCACAGTGCTGAGCAGCTGGAAGAGCTGTAGCATGAAGAAATGCCATCCTAACCGCTGTGCTTTTGCCCAGGTGCTGCGGGTGCTGTGGCCAGTGAGTGCTCCCAGTGTTCTGGCCTCCAGCTGAATGGATTGCGCCAGGGTGAGTGAAGAAGTCTGGAACCCCCTGGGGCTTCCAGAGGGTTTTTATTCTTTTGTGTGTCTTCATTAATATCTAATGTTTACAACAAGCCTATTTCATGGCATGAGCAGTGAAGGGATTGCAGTTGCCTTGAGTGAAAGACACAGGCTGGTTTTTATTCATACCTTGAGTTTGCAGAAGGAAGTTGGTTTGGAAACTGAGCTGATTTATTCTTGTGTTCTGTTTCTTACAGTGCTTTGGGACTCTTCTTTCACCCTTCAGTTTCACTATGGAACACATTGAGGTCCTGCTGCTGTCCAGCCCCTGGCATCAGCTGACTCCAGTGTGACTGCAGTGTGTTTTCCATGATAGTTTGATTTTATTCTCATGAGCCTCACTTGGTGGTTGGCTGACCCTCAGTTGTGGGGGCCAAGGAAGAAATCTGGGCTCTTCAAACTGATAACCTTGACAGGCTTCCATGTTGATGGTGCTTAACATATGAATTTCTTCTTTGGCCTTAATCTGTAATCATCTAAGAAAATAGTTTTTGTTGAGCAATAGTTTATTGCTCTCTAAATCACTTGGACAACTGGAAGCTCATACTTCCTCTGTAAAAAAGGAGAATACACAAACTGAGCAGGTGTTTGGAGTATTGATACTTCCTTCTCAGCTGCAGATGCACCAGATACTTGGCTTAGATTTAATTTTATAAGCCTTTTTCAAAATATTTGTTAACAGCAAAGTATGGTTCTGCTTTCTTTATTAAAAGGTTGCTACTTAACACATTGAATTAGTTGCCTTTTTAAGCGTCTGTTTAATATAGATTATAATGTGCAAACTAAGATTTGTTTGTTCTCTATCTTAGGAGTTTGCATTACTCAAGGAGATGGTAAACTCCTCTATTTGATGTTACTTCTTTAGATTTAACTTTTATTCTTCGAGACAAAGATTATGAAAGACGGGATGGCTTCTGAAACTGCCCAAGGTGTTGTGATATATGCTTGGGAGTCTTTGTTGGGAGACCTGAATTTTCAGGTGTTAGTCCAAAGTAGCGTTGCAGTTGATACAAAGACTTGAAGGGAAAGGAGAAGTGGAAAACTCTTCAAAGGAGTTGCTTCATATACAGACCTGAAACAATCTGAATTTTTTCCTGTATTCTCTTAAACAATCCCTAAGTCAATCAATCACATTTCATTTGAATTGACTTAAAATACCTCTTGATACAGAAGACCAAGAACGAATTATTTTTCTTTTTTCATATTTTCAAATCCTTCTTTACTTTATAAACCAAGTTTTATGAATCAGAGAGTCACCTCTGCATCTCATGTAAGTGTAGTTTATTTGTAACTGCCTGGGAGGAAACACTTGCTTAGGTAGAAATGCCATTGTTTGCTCTTCACTGAATATTTCTATTGACTGGACTTTAGTCCAAGTAGAATATTTGAATTCATCAAGGAATCAAAAGGGAAGCCCTACAGAAAGGTACTACGAGTGTTTTTAGAGTTATCTAACTACTAGAAGGTAATTTTCTCAACTTTCTTTCCAGTTGAATTTGTGTCATTGGGGCTGTTTCTCACTTTGGAGTCATTGTGGTGATTAATAGGCCTGTTATGTTCATGTGATTTCACTTCTTGGTCTGCAGGGGCCCATAAGGTAACCAACCTAATGCTTTTTAAAGTTGAACCTTTTCCAGCAGTTGTGTGGGGTTATAAATGAAGCTCTGCCTCCCATGTATCATCCCAAGAGCTGCTTTCTCTCACTGTCCTCCCCTGACATAACAGTAACAGAAAGGGGATGGGCTTGTTCTGAAAGGAGAGCTGGCAGTGGGTTGTGTAATGAAAATCTTCCTGTCTCTAGAAGTGCCAGCAATTCTTGAGGAAGGAGTGCTCTTTCTGATTTCACAGCAGGATTGTCCATGCTTTTTAGAAGTGTTCCTTTGCCACTTAGGAGCAGGGACTTACACCTGACCCATACCATAGTAATACTCCATCAATTATGTTGTGTGTGTGTGTGTGTATTTAAAAAATTACAATTAATACTGATGAATATTGATGTAACTCCCTTGAAACGAGAACTGTGATGATCTTACAGCCATTGGGATGGCAAAAGCTTTTCCACAAGGCTTTATGTGGCATTAACAGATTCCTCAACTTTTCAGTTCATTCAGAGTAGTCAGTTGAAGTTAAATCTTGAAGATCATAATTTATTTCTATACCTAAATCTGATATGTGTATTTGTAAACCAGGGTAATTATAGGCTCTTTGATCGTTCAGGCAGGGTTTGAGCTTGGGGTGAGTTTGGTTTGTTGGATGGGTTTTGGTGCTCGCATATCAGATTCTGGGGAATGATCTCTGGCAGATATTTACCATGCTGGGACCCCTTCATTTTTGAAATTTGGGATAGATGCACGTGTTAGTAGCTTTTATGCATGTATGTACATGGCAAAAGGACCTTTCATGCTGTCAGACACCTTGGTCACTGAAGTTATGGGGACAAATTTATATGAAGATGGCCCTGGGGTGTCTCCATCCAGGTTTGTCACAGGCCAGTTCCCTTCTTGCATTTCTCCAGCACTGGCCAGGCATGTTTATTTCGTGCTCCTCACCCTGGAATTGTTGTGAGGGTGCCAAGCCTTGTAGATCCATGACTCTGAGCAAGGCAGGGTGTAAAGGTCATAGTTGAGACCATTAATAACAAGGTGCAAATGGCTGGTTTATATGTAATGTGAAGCTTTTTACTTATTTCATTTTTGCACTTTGGGGGCTCTGTTTGCTTATGGAGCACTTGGTGTCTGGTACCTATTTAGGCTGAGAGCAGGCAATTGGGTTCCTTCAGGCCTTCAGAGGAATGCAGAAAATTGTTCTCTGGTGTTGTAATTCTGCTGGGATAACTGGAGCTTATTTGTCTCACTGCTTATTAAATGCATACTTGTCTAGAGGTCCTTTTTTTTTTTCTCCTTTTTTTTTTCCTGAAAAACCTTGGGTGAATCCCAAGGACCACAAGTGAGAGGAAGATTCCAGGAGGAGGGGGAGAGGGAAGTGCCTGCACCTCTCCACAAGCTGCATCATCCACCTCCAGTGCCAGCAGAATGAAGAGGTTAAATATGAGAGCAGACTCCCTTAGGGAAAGGAGACGAATGTATGAGGCTCGGCCAGACATAAATTAATATTGCCCTTCCCCCTGCTCAGAGATGAGACAGCGAAGGGAGCAGCACCTCCCAAACACTAATGTATGGGGTGTGTGGTTGGGAGCCAGTGAGGCTGCACTGAGGTGTCCAAACAGGCCCAGCTGTGGAGGTCAGGAGCAGATGTGAACAGAACTGGTGCTGTGCTCTTTGCAGAGCTGTGGGCAGCAGGGCAGAGGGTACGTGGGGTTCATGGAATCACAGAATATCTTGAGCTGAAGGGACCTACAAAGATAGTGTCCAACTCCTGGCCCTGCACAGACACCCCAACAATCCCAGCCTGTGCCTGAGAGCTGTGTCCAAATGCTCCTGGAGCTCTGGCAGCCTTGGGGCTGTGACCATTCCCTGGGGAACCTGTTCAGTGCCCCAGCACCCTCTGGGGGAAGAACCTTTTCCTGATACCCAGTCCAAACCTCCTCTCCAGCATTCATACTCTACCAGTTTCTTGAGCAGTACCCAGCTTGCCCTGTTTTGCTGTTAAAAGGGACAGACTCCTCGTCTGTCTCCTGCAGTTAATTAGGATGACTGCAGAGGTGACGTGTGAGCTGTTGTCACCTCTTTTGGGTCAAAAATCTCTACACATCAAACAGGATGACAGTAGCAATGACATTGGGCTTCTGTGTTCATCTCCTGTGCTCTGAATTCACCAAACTTAAAGGTGGATAAAGAGTAAAGGCAGCTTCAGTTTCCAGCTGTCTCCTGGCTGCCTCCTCCCTGTCTGGAGCCTCCTCCGTGGGGTGTTCTCTGCATGCCCCAGCCCTTACACTAGAGGGACAAGACGGTGATCAGGGATGCTGCTCATGTGCTTGGAATTTTCCTCATTTCTAGCGTCAACTGCTGTTGTGTGCTCTTTGGTGGGATCCTCAGTGAGTCTGGTCATTGGGGAGAGCGAGATAACACACCCACGCTTACAGCATCACTGAGGGTACATCCTCCATGATGAGTGTGTTCCTCCATTGGGATCTTCCCCCTTTGGTTATTTCTGGCCAACATTTTCCCTTTACTCTGGATGCATTGAGTTGTGCAATCACAGTGTGGCCTCATCGCTTGTACCCTTCTCTTAACAACCTCTTGATTTCTTTGCTAATTTGGCTGTGGGGTTTCATCAGTTATAAAACAGTGACACAGTATGTGACTATTGCATTCTCCTGCCTTGACTCACCAGCTGTGACTCCAGAGCAGTGACCCCCCTGCTGCTAGCTGGAGCCCTCCATGACTCGGCCGGGGGAATATGGGACGTGAAAGCTCCCACACAGATCTTGACAGGCTGTGCAAATGTCAGTCCAAATGCAACAATAAAGCTGTCCCTGTGAGCTGGACCTGTTACAGCAGGTGATCCGCGAGGATTACACTGAGCACAGGTACCTGAGCAAAGCCTTCTGTGCCTTTATGAGCCCCATGGAGAACAGAAAAGGCCCATGGGGAGACAAGAGGGATTGGGCTAGAGCTTGGCAGTGTATTCACCTGCATTGCTGAGCTCATGAACTTACTGATCTTACCATTATCTCCAACCCAGAAAATGGTGGTGTCACCTGTGCTGCTCTCACTTTTGTAGAGAAAATCAGAGTCATAGAATCTTCTGTATTGTGGAAGAGAGCCACAAGGAACATTTGGGCCCTGCACATGATCCTATGTTTCCAATGCCTTCTACCTCCTCCTATGTGTCCTGAAGAAACTGTCACTTATTCTGTCAGCTCGATGGGCTGTCTCCATGACTGCTTCTTCAGCTATTTGGTAGCACTTGCACTTGATTCCAGTTCCTCTTATTTCCTGCTGTGACAGAGGAATGGAGCTGTACAGGTGAACCTGGCACGGGCTAGGGAGGGTTCCTGTCTCAGCTGTGGTTACTTGACAGAGCCCTGGAGGCATCCACTTTCAGCATCTTAGTGATGAAACAGGAAAGGGGGAAGGGAAATAAACCCAAGACAGCCCATCCTCAGGAGTTTCCCTGTTTGTTTTAAAATATGAACATCTGAATTTGAGGGGAGGATATATTTTGGCAGCAGCCATTGATTAAGTTTGGTGGGCCCACAGATCTGCTACAGACATCTCTCTGGGGTCCTGACCCTTGGTCCCCAGGCACTGAGTCCCTCCCAGCCCACAGAGCGTGTCCTGCTCTGGGGAGGGAGGCTTGGATTGATGGCTGAGGGGGCAGCATTTTTTTCAAGTCTGTTGTAAATTGCTGGTAGGTGGAACAGTAATGAAGATAAATGAGAGGCTCTTCCCAGTCGATTAGCCTGTGCTGATGGGTGCTGCACTGGCTTGGGATGCCTTTGGCCTAGCTCAGACCTCCCATTCACCTGCCAGCATTCCTCGGTACAGCCAGGATGGGAAAGTTGTCTCTCCCTGAAATTCAGAGGGCCTAGAAGGACTTGGGGGTGACCAGAAGCATCCTGGGTAAAACACCAGCTTGAGTACAAGAGCAGGGAAGGTGCTGCCCAACCCTCTTGTGCTGTTAGGGAATTAGTTTAATTCTGTAAGAAACACGTTCACTGGGAGGTGGGATTCCTGTAATTCTCTTAAGTTCTTCATTAAAATGTTACCTTTTGGCTTGTCTGTGGCTTTGCAGCAGCTCTGCTGAAAGTCCTTTTCCTGCATGAGCACTCTCAGGGTCTGGCATGCAGGAAGGTGCTTAATCCAGCCCCTGGCAGGCTCTTTCAATTCTTTGAATAGTTCCCCCCATCAAAGTAGGTTTCAAAGTGGTTTTCTCTTCGCACTTAAACTTTTATTTCCTAGGGCCATTGGGTAAAATCCCTCTTTAGAGATAGTCTTGGTGCAGTAGCTGATGGGTGCCTTAGGACTAGAATAATCTTCTTTGGCTTAATCCCATTCTGCTCCTTTGACCTTCCTTCAGACTTTGCTCTGTTGCCTGCTCAGCTCCCTCTTGCCCACACACCTCACTGCTTCCAGAAAACCCCAGCTCCTCTGAGACATCTGACAGCTCCTCTGGCAGCAGTAAAACAGACCCCAGCAAAATGTCCTGATACTGCTAAGGAAGGATTCCCCTGGGACTCTGGAATGCTGTGGATGCCATCCTCAACTTTGTGGGAAGCTTTAGGACAGCGGAAGTTGCAGACAGTGGGGAAGAGAAACACTGCAGGCTGGTTGCTGCTCTGGGGAAGTGCCTGACTGGGTGTGTAGGAATTAAAAAAGCACAGGACATAATTTTATGATACAGGTTTATAATGAATTTTGACTTAAAATAATAAGCAGTATACACAACATACACGGGAGTTGTACAGAGATGCTGTTGTATCGTTGACCTCAGAACCTACCAGTAAGTTCACAGGTTTCATTTGCTCTCAAGCCCTGTGTGTCCGCCAGCTCGAAGTGGCCTTTGTGCAGTCCTTCAGGGTTCAGTTCCAAGTTCCAGCTCCACTTGTTCCCTGTGCTGGGGACACAGGGACAAGCCTTGTGCAGAGGTGGCTCTTGCTCAGTGGGGCCAGTGATGTGCCAGGTCCACTCAAGGGGAACAGGTATCATGGAACTGTCTTATGGATTTGAAACACTCTTCCTCTGGCCTTGCAAAAAAGGAAAAGCAAGAATGCTTTTGCAAGAGTGGATTATTCTGAACTAGTGTTTTTTGCTGGTGAAGCTTTACTGTAACGTAGATTCTCTGGGGAGGTGCAGGATTCCTCAGCCATCACATCCTGACAGTTGGTCCTCCAAGTCCGTATTGGTTGCACCGTCCCTTTGCGAAGAAAACCATTGCAGGTTCACAGTTAAAGCAAGGATTGCAGCCTCCTCCTAGGTCGGGGATTAGTTTTGCTGAGCAAATCGAAGGGCCCACAGTACCTCCTGGGAACTGTAGTCCTTTCCTTAGTGCTTTGCAGAATTAATTAAATAAAAGCCATGCAGTTGAACTACAGCTCCCAGAACACCATGGCCCTCAGGGCACCGTGACTTAAAAAAAATTGCAAGGGGGGTGGCAGTGAACTCTCCTTTGGGGCTCCCGTCTCATCATGTCTGGTCCAACCACTCGGCCCGTTTGGGTGCTTTACACGTGTGCACATCCACAGTGTCCTCGCACTCCTTGCAGCGCACAGCGCAGCACCAGTGGAACTTGCACTCGCACTTGGTGACACGGGTGACACGTGTGGTGTCATAGCCCCGCCCGCAGCACATCACCTCGCAGCCATCCGTCCCACGGGACACCTTGTTGCACACCCTGCCAGCCGTGCCCAGGGAGCCTGGGGAAGGAAGGGAGAGCAGGTCAGGGTGTTCTCCATTGCGTTCCAACGCTTCCCCACCACCCACCCGTGGGGGTTACTGGTGAGACTGGGCATCTCTGTCATGGGGACCTTTGGTGGGACTACTTTAGTGGGGAAATCCCGCTGCTCCTGTCACAGCACGTGCTGCAGCTAGGCCTCCAAAGGCAGTATTTTGAAGCTTCACTTCCCGTGCATTATGGACATGGGATGCAATGAGCCTGGCCAGGGATGCAGCTTTGGTATCTCTGCCCATGGTGGAGGGTTGGAATGAGATTATCTTTCAGGTCACTTCCAACCCACACCATTTAGGGTTTCTATGACCCTCTGCATGGCCCTTTCCCATACCCACTGCTAGAGCCTCTGTTTGCTGCTGCCAGAGCATAAAGGCAGTGGGGGACAAGGATGGGCTAACTGAAAGCTGCTGGCCTGTTGGGAGGGAGGAAAAGATGCTTTTGGGCAATGGTTGGAGCTCTGGGTTTTACCTGCTGACTTGTCCATCACACAGTAATCAGGTGAGTTCTCAAAATACACCAGATCTGTTTTTGTGGGCTTCCTGAAGTTCTTGTTGGCGACCGTGAAGCCAGTGCCGTCCTGATTCATCGTCACCTGGATGGCCCCATTGTATTTCTTCCTTAGGTAATCCCCTGTTTTTCGAAAATCTGACATTGCCAGCCAACAAGTCCTTAGTGTGCAGGAGCCACTGACCCCATGGCATTTGCACTCCAGCTTCAGGAAGCGCTTCACAGCCTGTGGGAAGAGGGATGCATAAGGACCAGTGGTCATCCTGGGCGTCAGATACTGCAACAGTGTCTACTCATTCCTGGTGCAGCTGATCAGCCCTTGGCTATGTGGGATGGGGTTCCTAATAGGAGAGGGGGGCTGTGTATGGAGATCACTGATGGCAACATCAGCAAGGACACAGGAGGCAAAGGTAAGCAGGGCACTGCCATCCTTATGGGCCATTCCCCAGGGCAAAGCGTGCAGGAGAGCCCTGGGAAGGCAGGGCAGCATCCAGCCCTGATCCACAGCAGGACCTGCCCTCCAAAGATGCCCAAGTTCCCATTTCTGTGCCCAAGCTGTTCCCGCTGCCCAATCCCCTTCAGAAGGTCCTAGTGGATGGGCAAGTGCTGGGCTTGGCTGCAGGGGCTGCACTCACCATCCTCCCACAGCGGTTGTTGTGCAGATTCATCAGTGCCCGAGCATCCTTCACCTTCTTCTCCTTGGCATCCACAAAGGCTTTGGCAAAGCGGATCCCATAGTTGATGTTGTCGCTGCAGCCACCCCAGTCGAACTCCCCGCGCTCGTCCTTGGAGCGACCCCTCTTGAGTGGGTCACAGCTGCACACCTTGAGGTCCCCTTGGCTGCAGGCCCGAGTGATGGCATAGACCACCCCAGCCGAGGAGATGGCATAGACGAAGGCTGCCTCCCTGCTACCTGCCATGGGAGAGAAACACAGCGATGGGGAGTGAGCATGCCAGGCTGTGCCAGGTGCCTGCAGCCCATGAAGGACCAGGACACTGGGAGTGAGACCACTCTGGGTGTGGGTAAGCCAAGCCCAACCATCTCTGCTGGTCACAATATCCAGCCTTGGCTTCCCTGGAGCTCTTCACACTAAATGAAATGCTCAGGGAACATGCCTATGGGTCCTTGGCCTGCAAGACCAACCTGCACCCTTCAGCCAGGGCCACTTCCTCCCTCCCGGTGTGATGCGGAGCATGGGGACGGCGCCAGCTCTGGCCAGAGAGCTCTCGGCTCTCCCCACGCGGCACAGCTTGCCGCCTGCTATTTTATGTCTCTGGTTCAAGTTCGCAGCTGTTTTTATAATGCTGTAAAAGAAGCTGCAAATCAAAACCATGTTCGTCTTCATTTCGAGAGCCTTTGAAAGCAACTTCAAAGGCAGCAGAGCTCTCTTTGGGCCTCGCAGGATGGGGCTGTGGCGAGGAGCTTTCATCATTCCCCTTCCTTTGCCAGGAGAGAATGCGAACAGGAGAAAAGGTGCCGTGATGGGAATGGAGAGACTGAGCAGGCAGGCTGCAGCATGGCGGGGTGAATGCTGCATTAGGTATCCCAGTCCCCTTCCCTCCAGTCAGATCCTTGGTGGGCATCTTGACTTGTGGCTCTGCTGCTTGTCCACGCCAAGGGCAGCTGCCCCATCCCCCCGCCAGCTGGGAGCAAGCCCCCCACTCCCTCTGTAGTGCCCACGTGTCCTCCATACGAGCTGCGAGTGGGAAGACTCTTCCAGACGCTTTTGATTTAGAGGCCACATGGCTGGATGCTCCCAGCACATCACGGGATGCAGCAGCATCTGTCCTGCAGTGCCGCTGCCTGTGCTGGGGCTTACACCAGCTCCCAGGGCTACCAGAGCACTCCCGGGACAGCTGGAGCCCATGGTGCTGCTCCTGCTCTGGAACCACCCCATCCCTGCCCCATCATGTCTTTCCTCTTTGTTCCTTGGGTACATCCCTGCTCGTGTTGTATCCATCCCTCACCTGGAGTGGGAACATCCCTCCTGTGGGCATGGTCCTTCTTCACCTTGGAGCCCAAAGCAAGGTCTGGAGCTGCATCTCTGCCTTGCCTCCCTTGCCATGCGAGGGAACAGCCAGTTCCCACGTGAATTGCTGAGTCCTGGCCAACCCTGCTCTCCAAATATTTATATATCCCATTACTGTTTACATATGAGCCTGTTCCCCGGAGGTGTCTCCTCCTTCCCCCTTCTCCCCCAGTGCTCCCCCTGCTCCATCTCATCTGGTGCAGCTATTCCAAATGCAGTACTCTGCTCCCATTACTATTTGATTAATTTACAAGGAAAGGCAAAGCTCTCCTAAGGGAGTAACCCAAGCCACCGGGCACAGCAGCCCAGCAAGAGGAGAGACTCCCAGGAAAACAAGGCACATGGTGGTGGGAAGGGGACAGGGCAGAACCTACTTCGCAGCATGACCCGTCCAAAGACAGTGTGGTCCCGGTCCAGGGTGCTGCAGTTCCAGCGGTGGTGCCGGAATTGGTGCTGGCACTCCCGGATCCACTCCTTGGCTCCCTCCCCAACTGACTGCATGATGTCAGGGTACCTCTGGCACAGCTGTCGCTGCTTGTTCACCAGCCCGGGGATGTTATCACAGATCACCCTCGCGCCCAGCGCCCCGATGTACCTGTGGGAGAGAAGGGTGCCACATTACTGCCTTGCCTGCAGAGAGTCACAGAATATCCTGGTGGGAAGGGACCCACAAGGATCATCGACTCCAACTCCTGGACCCACACAGGACACCCTCAAATCCCACCCTGTGCCCGAGAGTATTGTCTAAACACTCCTTGAGCTCTAGCAGCCTTGGTGCCATGACCACTGCCCTGGGGAGCCTGTTCCAGTGCCTGATCAGTCACTAGAGGAAAACCTTTTCCCAATATCCAGCCTAAACCCCCCTGACACAGCTCCGGACATTGTCTGAGTCCTGTCCCTGGTCACAGAGAGCAGAGATCAGAGCTGCCTCTCAGGAGGAAGTTGCAGACCTCACTGAGGTCTGACTTCAGCTGAGAGCAAGCAGAGCTCTTCTCAGTGTGTGCATCATTGCAGGAAGGAGCAGGGAGTCTGCAGAGCCCATCTCCCCCTCTGGGTCGGCTCTGAGTGCTGTGAGTCATGGGATGTGTCCCATAAGCCTGGGCTCTGTCAGCTCCTGGGGCAGCAGCAGAGAAACTTGCTGATGTGCAAAACCTCCCTCCCACCCTCTTCCCAACATCCCAGCCCCGCGCTGTTGCACAGCCCTGCTGAGCACAGCAGGATGAAGCCCAGCTGAGCTGGTGCATGGCTGGTGCAGGCTCTGCCCTGTCTCCTGCCTGCATTCCTCAGGAATGTCCATGGCACAGACACCTGCCATGCACAGGTGAGGGAGGAGGTGGAGCAGCTTTCACCTCTCGGTGCTGCACTCCTCACCCCCACTGCTATCCCCCAGCTGTCCATTCCTCTCTGTGCATCTCCTGAACATTTATTCTCATGGCCTGAAGCTGCATAACTGGTAGAACTATGCTCTGGCTCCTATCTTGCCTGTATTCCAGTGCCCTCCCTGGGCAGTGGGGAGAGAGCAGGAACTCTGAGCAGAAAGACAAAGCACAAACAGCAGCCTGGCTGAGCCCCACGGGCAGCTTTCCACAGCCACGGGGGAGGGAGGGACCTAAGCTCTGTCCTGCACTCTCACACCATCCCGGACAATGGCAACAACATGGAATTTTCCGTCCCAGTTAGCTCCTGCCTGCACACCACCCGCTCACCCCTCTGGCTGCTTGTGCTGGAGGATGATTTTTGCCGCAGAGCATGGAGCTGGGATACTGGCTGGAAGGGATGAGGTTTGGGTGATATTCAGATTTTTTCTAGCCCCCAGACTGGAAGCAAAAACTTTCCTTCAATAATAATAAAAAGCAATAATCTTGGACAATATTTCATTGTCTCTCTCTGGCCATGTTCTCTCACTTCTAACCACCCCAGAGAGATCTCCCAGGCTCAGGAAAGCCCTGCAAGCACAGAAAGCAATGGGATCTGTTCCCTTTTTTAAAAAATATTTTGTTTAAACTCTGGCAGAAGCACAAGGTCATCTCGGGCTGGAGCTGAGGATAATAAACTTAGCTCCCCATGGCTTTACAAGCCCAGACTCCAAGGGGCAACAAGCATTATTGTCACAGGCATGCTCACCAGCCTTTCATCCTGAAGCAGAGGAACAGCAAAGTGGCAGAAGCTGTTTGGGATAGAAAAGCCAGCAGGAGCTCCTTGAGCACTGCTGACTGTGGCTGTTTCTCTGCCTTGCTCGTGCCAGACTGTGAGAGCAGCCTGCTCCTTCCCATGGGGAGGAGGGCAGGGCAGAGGAGCATCCCACCCACTGGATAATGGCACAGTGGCCTCGAGTGGGACTGCAGAATTCCTATGGGGAAGCATGGTCAGGTCCCCAGCCTTAAATGGATTCTGCCCAGCAAGGATGGGAATGGCTGGCTTGTGTGCTGGCAAGAGCAGCAATGAGATGCTGGGAGGCAGCAGATTGCAGGATGGAGGTTCAGAAGGAGCCACAGCTCCTCTCTGCTGGAGAAAAGTGATACTGAGGAAGCTGGAAAAGGTAGAAAGTTCTGTGATGGGCCACCTCAGCAAGGACCTGATCCTCGCCCGACGGCACTGCTGCTGAGCAGGGCACTGGTGTCCAGTCACAGCTGTGGGCTGGCAGTGGGATGGGACACAGCAGCTGGCAGAGGAGCTGCCTCCCGGACTGGAGAGTGATGGATAAAACACTAACACCATCCCCTGGGAGACCGAGATCAAGGGAAACCCTCCAGACAAGATAAACACTAGGCACTCCCTTTTTCACACTGGAAGCTAATTACTTTTCCTTAATTCTCCTGCCAAATACCCAGATCAGAGCAAACATTATCAGCAGGAGAAAGTGGGAGGAAAGCAGAGCAAAGGGCACCAACCACTGCGGGAGCACCTTGTCATGTGCATCCAGAGCCACCAGGGTCAGGGGCTGCCTCTCCCTTTGCCTCTGGCCTGTGGCAGCAGATTTACAGTGGTACCTATAGAATTCCATCAGAGTTTATCTACTGAAATCTAACACACAACTAAAGGGAAAATTCCTCCCACGTCCTGGAAAGACTGTGGTTATCTCAGCAAAGCTGAAAGCTTCCACTTGGTGAGAAATTCTCCAGTTGGGTTCAGTTACTCTGAAATGGAGAGAGAGGGGAACATCAGAAGATTTTGCCAAGCAGAGTTTTGGGAGGGAAAAAACCCAAACATTTGTTTTGGATGGATGAAAGCATCCCTCCTGATTTTATTTCTCAAAATCTGTGACATTTTAAAAACACTGCAATGGGGAAGACAATGGATGTTCTGAGAAGTCCCCAGCTGCCTTATCAGAACTTCATTTCCAAAAGAATGAAGCTGTGCTGAAAGTGGCACATTTCTGGGCAACGCTGTACTCTGGGGGAATCTGCATTTTTCCAGCTGAAAAAACCCCACAAAACCCAAGCCCTAAGTTCAGAATAGTGAGAGAGAACTTCTCCTGATGCTGGAGGCTGCTCAGGCCTGGACTTCATGGCTGGGAGGAGAAAGGCATAATCAGAAGCCAGGCAGCCTGCAGTGAGGAGGAGCTGGGAGGGAGTGAGGGAAGGAAGGAGTGGATAATTAAATGCATGTGGGGATAACAATCCCCCACCCTGTCCGACAGGATTCCATGTGCTGCTACCTCCTGAGGGTGTGCAAAGCCCTGGCATCGCCCTTTGCCAAGTGCAGAGCTGTTTGCCCAGCCTGGCTGAGAGGTGGCACAACCCCTCCAACCACCTCTGGCTGCACGATGCTGCAGGCATCACCTCCTGCCCACCAGTGTGCAATTCCGAGCTGGGTGCATTTCCGATTTTCTCCCGGAGCCCTGCTGCCAGGAGCAGGGTGTGAGGGGCTGTGCTGTGGGACACACTGTGCACTGCATCTCCCGCCCTCCCTTCCGTGCTTCTCTCGAGGCAGCAACACCAGCAGAAGATGGAGGCTTCCTGTTCCAAGGGCAGGTGCTTCTGCAGCCCGCGAGGTCAAGCCCTCCTCTCTCCCTGACAGCCTTCCTCCTCACTGCAAGCTGCAGGGATGTGTCCAGAGGCTGCAGCAAGCTCTTCCCAAATGCCGTGAGTGCCGAAGCACGAGGGAACAGGAGACAACCGTCACGCGCTGCCTTCCAGTTGTTGTTCTTGTGGAGAGTCTGCTGACTTTGGCTCTTGTAAACAAGGAGAAACCTAAATTGCTTCTAAGATAAACATGCAAATCAGAGGCAGACGCATCTATTTACTTGGTAGCATGCAGGCTGTGCTAACCTCCTCCCACAGCCCGACTGTGCTGGATGTCCTGCTCCTGTGGTTCCCACTAGAGCCTGCCCTGCTTCCCAAAGGACCCCCAGGCTCCTGTGGCCCATGTCGTGTCTCTACCCTCTCAATGGCTCCGTTTTCCATGGCTGCTCTCCTCCCTGCCTGTGCTCACTGGGAGATATCACGTGGGAAATGACTCTTGTAAAATGATTTTTTGAAGAAAGGAATTTTTTAATGGGAATTCGTATAATTGCATGGAATCAGAAACTGTCCTGTTGCTCTTCCATAATGCCAAGGTGTTCTTGGGAAATGGGTGCCCTAATTCAGTTTCAAATGAAATTTATACTAGACATTGCTTTAGCTAATACTTAATTTTTCACTATTTCATATGGCATTGGAAAACCTATTTGAGCATCACTTGATATTAAAAGGGAAATTTTTGGAATTGCCATTCTGAGGCAAACCAACATTTTTTGTCCGCTGAATTAAAACAGCTGTTTGAAACATTGGAAGTTCCCACTGTAGGGAAATCAGGGTTGCACCAATACCATTAAAAGAACAGTTTTAAATTAGATTAATAGAAGCTAGGCTTGATTAAAATCACTATCACAGCTTTACATGGGAGAAGGATGGCTGTGCAATCGGCTCCCGCGATGCAGTGAGCCCGGATCCAGGTGGGAGGAAGCTTAGGGAACTCACAACTGGTCCCTGACACACAGAAACACTGTGTGAGACTTCCTCACTGTCACTTATTAATGCAGAGAGTTTGTGAGTGAAAACACAAACCCAATACTTTGACAGCAGTTTGTACCTCCTTGTTGGATGGTAGAGCTGGGTGTGAAGAGGAGCATGGAAGGACACAGCTCTGGCCGTGAGAAACATCAGCACGATGGCTTTGAGGTTGAGGGATGCTCCTCCAACCCAAAGGGTCTTAGCACCAGCAGCAGGCTTGGCTCTGGTATCCCAGGTAATGCGTTTCCAGCTGGAGAATTTTCCTCTCCTGGCACAGCTGCTCCCTACCAAGTGCAGGGTGTGCTCAGCTGGGGTAACGCAACCTGGACGCCTGAAATCCCTGGACATGTCAGCTACTCCTGGGGGTTCTGGACAGCCTCTACTCCTGAGGTCTGAAAAGAGCTCTGAGGCTGAGATAAGAACCAGGCCTGGCTTCTTGGTGGCATCAGAGGCTGTTGAGTGCATCCCCTGGGAAAAGTGATTCACCTCCTCACTGCTCTGTAACAGCTTTGACAGTCCTGAAGGATCAACTTGGGAGCCAAACAATCCTGGCTTCTGCTCTCTCCATCCCATTGAGTCCTCATGAAATCTGTATTTTAGTGGGAGGCTGGAAAACCCTAGGCAGACACCTCATGCAGATAGGATCAAATCCAACATCCCTGCCTCTTTGCCTGCTAAAGAGCAAATTCCATCATGCCTGGCAACATTTCACCTCCTCGAGTTCTTTGCATACTTCCCAAGGATGCTGCACCTTCCTTCCTCCGCTCTCCCTGCTGTGGCAGACAATTTATAGCCAGCTGCCAAGCACTTTGGGTTGCAAGGTGCTACAGACATCTGAGATATTATTTTAGTATTACAAACCCTGAGTATTTTATTAAGCCCCACTGGGAACAGGGCCATCCTGGCCTGCTGGAATTGTTAACGCCTTGGAATGATTAATAGTCCTAATTTCCTCACTTAGAGCCACTACTCTGCATGTTGAGAGCGTTAGTCTCACTTCAATAATTTTTAATATCATAATGCTGAGCCACTACCAGCGCCACTCAAGGGACATATTATTCATTTTCTGCACCGTTATCTTTCTCTTTCTTGTGCATCCCCCTTTTAACAGTTGTCTGACTTCAGATCCTGGTCAGAGTCCCCTCTCTGTGGTTTTCCTGCACTCCAGTGCAGTCACTGGGATGTAGTTTCTGTGGGGAGGACTGAAACACTGTGGTCCCGGGGAGATGGAGCAGATAAGTGCTGTACTCTGTTATCCCCTGGGCAGATGTGGGAGGGTTTGCTGCTGGCATCTTGCATGAGAGTGACCTGAAAATTGAGGTCTGAAAACTCCGCTCAGTGCTGGGTGAAAGCTGCGCCTCAGGGACATTGTTGGTGATGCATGAATACAAAATAATTGCTCATTAAAAATATGCTTTACCCTTAAGAATAAATTATTTTCTCCCCAAATCTCAAAGTCCTTTGCTAAGAGGTGGGGAGGCAAGACAGTCTCTGGTAGTAAAGCTCGGTGTACGATTCTCTTTTCCATGGCACATCCTGTGTGTTGTGTGTGAGCTGCTCTGAGCAGAGGCTGTGTGTTTGCACGGGATCTGACCCAGCATGGATCTCCTCACTGCACTGCTGAAATCACTATTGGTAATAGTAAAACGCAATGAGTTTGGAGGAGCAGAAGAATTTTTTCCTTCTACATTTCTTTCTAAGAAAGATTTCCTATAGGTGAAAGTGACCCTAATGAAAAATGGACTAAGCAGCAGTTAGGATTATTATAGTGGCGCAGAGTGACTGAGAGAACCCATCTGTTCCATCCACCCCAACGGAGAACACCAGGGCTGCTGCAAAGGCCATGGGGTTCATTCTCCATCAGTCTGACATTACTTTAAAACTTATTTTTCACAGCAGGCTGCCTGGACAGCCAGAGCTGCAGAGCGCCTCAGGATAAAGACTTCCTGGTCGCTGACCTCCTGCTTTTATTGCCATGCAAAGTGCTCTGCAACAACAAACCCACAGCCGGGGCGAACACCCCGGAGACCTCTGTGTCCCCAGTGCTGCACGTCCTCTCCCCTTTGAGGTGGCAAGTTCTCCTGCTGGTATCTTGTCCCCTGTCCCTGTCCCTGCCCATGACAGAGGGGTTGGATCTTTAAGGTCCCTTCCAACCCATTCTGTGATTCTCCGATTCTGTATCTTGCCTGCAGCGGTGCCAAGACTGATGAGCTGGGGGCACTGGTGGCAGTGGGAATGGTTCATCCATGTCACAGGATGGCATCACAGCCCTTGGAGCCCCAAACATAGCCCTTGGAGCCCCCAACATAGCCTGTGATACCCTGTACTAGCAAAGCCTCCTGCTGAGACTGGCACGGAGGGGAGGAGCAGCACCCCCGCGCCCCACAGGGTTACACGGCAGGCTGTGGAGCTCCTCCATGCAGCTGTCTTTCCCTTGGCTTAATTTCAAACATTCCTATTTATGCTATTTCCCCTCCCACACACCTCAACACGATGCCTGTATAAATGAGCCTCTCTCCTCCATCCTACATCCCCACATATGTGTGGCTCCATTTTTCCATCACTCCTTGTGCCCAGCCACTCTAGCTGGACCACGAACAGCACTTGTGCCACCATGGAAATACATGGCAAATCCTGGAGAAGCACATGAGCATGAGCACAGCTCCTGCCAACAACCCATTGTGGTGGGAATATCCCCTTCTCCCTCTGCAATGGGGATGTCCTTGCCAAACCCTTGGCCAGAGCCCAACACCATGTCCAGAGGTTGCTGTGGCACAGAGGGAGCCATGGGCACTCCTGCTCCATGATTTGCCCTTGGTATGTTTTCCATGCCCATGAACACATTCCTCCTGCCCTGGCCAAGGAAGGGAGCTGGACCATGATGGCTGCCTGGGTCTGGACTGGTCATCCCTCAAAATCCCCATCTGAGCATCACATTCCGGGATGCAGCAGCTCTCTCGGAATTCCCATATCCTGCCAGCGCCATGGGCAGCCCCACATGGTTGCCAGGCTCCCACATGCTCCCCAACCCACACCCAAACTCACGATCCTCTTCCTTCCACAGATTTGTTTTATCTCTTTGGGAGCCTGATGCCTCCCATCTGTTCCAATGCCAGATGAAATTAAATATTTGCAGTTTCCAAGGGCTGTGGTTAGCAATAAACAAGTTAGCTAACATGGATTTGGTGTGCTGGGGAGCTGGGGGTGTCCCTGTGGGTCACAGGAGAGTGGGTGTGTGTGAGGGTGGGATGCAGAGGGTGTGCAGGGCTTTGTGTACATTTTTCTTTAACCAAACCTTTAATTTTAGAATGGCTTTCCACACCAGAACAGCTCGCCAGGCTCTCAATAGCGAGTAAACTCTACTTAGTTATTTACACCAAGTTTGTTTATTGCACAGTTTATGTTTATAAGCAACATTTGTCTAATCTCCCAAATCTTTCCAAAGGAATTTCAGAGGCCGCTTTTGGGGCCCGACAGCCTCTGGCAGCGCGGGGTGCAGCCCTGGCAGCCGCTGTCCCCCAGACCAGGCTGCTCTCCCTACCCGACTGCACGCAAGTGTAAACGGGATTTAGGGATTTTCCCGTTGCATTCCTTCTTAATTTCTGTCTGTGTTTCAGCTGGTATTTTGTTGCTAAGTAACACTTTAGCGTTTGGAAGCATTTATGTGAGGGTGCTGCTTCCCACAGCCACGGCCACCCTGCTGCCACTGCTAGTCACAGTGGCCTCGAAGGCTGGCCACAACCACACGGGCCAAAACCACACTGTCCCCAGCCCGTCCCCACTGCCCGTGCTCCAGGCACGTGCACATGCACACACACGCACCCACAGCCATTCTTTTGGGTGCCAAAGTTCACCAATTCCTGGCGTTTCTGTCAGGCGGTTGGGCCATGCCTGACGTCACTGAAAATTAATAATTTGCAGTTGTTTAGAAGAAACATTTGGTTGATATTTCCTTTCCATGTACTGTGATCAGACAGGACCCAGTTTTCCTATTAAACTACTTAAAAAGTTGACTTCGAAAATGAGAAGCATTTCCTCTAGTTCCACAAGTTTATTGTGTGTGAATCCCTAGAAGAATTTGGCAATAATAATTAAAATAAGGAATGATGATGCACCACCAAATGTATTTACTGTAATATCAGTGGTGCTAAAGATGTACTTGGAAATCACTATGCAAATCACTGAATAACTTTTTCCCAAACCACAGCTGGTTGAAACCATTTTCAGTAAAACACAATTTCATCTAAACATGCTATTTTATCAGGACTGACACATCCAGCACAACAGTGCTCAGTTCAATTTAGGCTTCTCTCAGGAATGTTCTGCTTTTCAGAAGAGAAAGTTCAATTGAAAGTGTGAATCTGAACAGTTTAATACATTCCGTTTCTAATTGTTTTTGTTTTAAAAGTCATGTATTTAAGGTCCTCGGGACCTATTCTGCTTGTCAAAAATGTCCAAATTTTTGCTGCTGCCTGGCAGCACTATGGCTGTGGGGCTGCATAGGGAGCTGCCCAGTCCCAGACAACCCCAGCAGCCCAGGGCTGCCCTGCTCTCCTCTCCCCTCAAGCTGCCAGCCACGGATCGGTCTGCAAGCTGAGAACACAAACTGCTGTGGGAGCTAAATCTAGCTTCCTCCAAACAAGCCACAGCTACTGAGGCTTAAAACGTGGCTGGTTTTCCTCCCGCTTGCTGGGAAGCGACATGCGCTTGGAATGAGGGCAGACCGCGGTGGAGCCGTTGTGGGGAGAAGTGGGGTACGATAGCAGGGAAATAGGTGGTTTCTACACTCCTAAAGAAAGAATTTTCACCCTTCAGGCAGCATCCACGTGTGTTACCAGAAGTGCCCATCTCTGGGCAGATGATGCTGTGACTACTCCATTCCTCCTTTTTTCCCAGCCACTTTATCCCATGCACCCACTCCTCAGCTCTTTCTCCTGCCTCCTCGATAATGGAAATAATCCAACTTCTCTAATGTGGTTTCCTTCTTTCCTCAGCTTCTTGCATTTTAGCAATCTCATCTTGCCCACAGAAGCCGTCCTGCCTTCACCTGCCCTGCTGGGTTGGGGCAGAGGCGCCTCTGGAAGCCAGGTCAGTGCTTGTATCAACCTGAGACTCCTGAACAGTGACTCATTTTCTCTGTCAGTGACTCCAGTTCCCCTCGGCTGACCAGGCTGCAGGAAAGCTCCTCTGGGCATGGCTGTGAATGGCCTCGCTCTTTCTACTTTCTGTTTGCTCACCAAACCCTTTTCTGGTCTTTGGAAGAAGTTGCTTTTGTGTTTGGTTGCCACTAGCTGCCCGAGCAGCACATTCCCTGGGCTCCCCACTCCCTCCTAGCCCCACAGCTTTCCCATCCACCTTCCTCACCCTGGAAGCGTTTTTCTAGGGATGCCAGCCTGGCCGCGACTGCCACACGCCCAGACGTGCTCTCAAACACCGGGAATACCTGCACTACCAGCATGACTATTAAGTGCTCCCTGGCCCCTAAAGAGTGCTCCACGGCACCTGAGAAATTCCAGAAACTATCGTTTTCTTTCAGTGGCAGATGGGTTGAATTTGATTAAGTTTTGCCTCATCCACCGTGATCTGCTAATGATGATGAAATTGGCATGGAGAACAGTTTTCCACAAGATTAGACAGGACTTTTACAGGGTGGGCAACACTGAGAACTTTCCTGCAGCTAAATATTTTTTTCTGCAGTGTTGCTGAACTACTGAAGCAGCACAGTGTCGCTTGGAAAACTTCGCAATCCTTATTTTCCTAATTACTGTCATTCTGCATAGGTGAATTTTCGTTCTTACATGAACCGGGGCAGAAGGAGGTTTTTGCTATGGCGTCATTTCTATCTGTTGCAAAGCCCTCGCCTTATCTAAAGGAGGGGGCGACATCAACTTCTTCGCTTCCCAGGAGTGAAGTAATATGCAGGCAACACCGCAGCCCGCAAGGCTGGGAGCCCCGGCGGGATCAGGGTGGATCAGGAGAGCTGCTGTTGCTATCCCGGTCTAAACCGGGTACTCTAAAGTACCGAGGGGCTCATCCCGCTCCTCGCCGTGTCCGGGACGGATAGCTTTCAGAGGGGTCACAGCATGCTGGGTTCGGCTTCCCGACAGAACCGCAGGTCCCCGCGTCAAGTCCCGTTCCCAAGAAAGGAGCGGCGGCATTTTCGGGTCTTTCCCCGGGACCGCTGCGGTGACGGCGCGCCGAGGAAAGGGCCGGCATCGGCCCCGGGGCGGTTCCGTGTCCGCCACTCCACCCCGGCCGCCGCCTGCCGCTCTGCCCCGGGAGCCCTGGCCGCCGCCGGAGCCGCGCAGGTGGAGCCGCGGGGAACCCGCACAGCCCCAGCAGTCCCCGCCGGCTCCGACGGCCGCACGTCGGGCGCTGGGCGCCGGCTCGGGCACTGCGGGGCTCGCCGCATTCCCGCCGTCCCCCGTCCCCGTCCCCGTCCCCATCCACGACCTTATCCTGCCCCAGTTCCCGTTCCCGTTCTCTTCCCTATCTCCATCGTCACCCCCACCTCCATCCCCATCTCCATCCCCATCTCCATCCCCATCTCCATCCCCATCCCTGTCCCTCGACCGCGCCCCACGCAGCTCCCGCCGGCGGTGGCCCGGGGACCGTCGAGGCAGAAGCGCCGTCGCAGGGACTCACTCACCACCACGAGGAGTCGGCGCGGGGCGTCAGGGCGAGCAGCAGGAGGACGAGGGGAAGGCAAAGCCGGGGGGCCGCGCCCGCCGTCCGAGGGAAGGCTCCGCACTCCGCACGCCCGGGGGCCACGGCAATCCCAGGAGACGCTTCCAGGCGGTTTGGGCTGAGCATATCTCTCCGGGGCGGGGTGCAGACGGAGAAATGACCGGGGAGGGGGGTCCTGCCCGCGCTCCCCTCGGGGCACTGCCCGTCACGGCAGTCCTCCGGCTCCGCGCTGCTGAGCGAGCCCCGGCTGGGCCCCCGCGCCCAGGCTCATGCTGCTGCGGGGGGCGGCGGCGGGGGGCCTCCCCGCGGGGCTGCGGGGCGCTCAGCGGGCTCGGCACCCCCCGAGCGGCGAGGGGAGGGCGGCGGGGCCGGGCCGGGCCATGGAGGTCCTTGCGCGGAGGACGAGGGCGCTCTGGGGATGGGAGCGCGGGGGCCGCGGCCAAATATCGCCGGCGCCCGCCGTGCTGCGGGCTCTCATTGGGCAGAGTCAGAGGCGCGGAGCCTCCGCTTCGGCCGGACCGACCCCCGCCTCCCCGAGGGCACGTCGGACAGCCCCCTCCGGGCTCCTGCCCCCGCCACCGCCCCGCACCGGGGCCGCTCCCACCGCCTCGTCCGCACCCGCGGGATGCTGCGCGGAGCCGCCGCTCGCGGCCGTCCCGTCGGGCCCCACCCGGCGAAGGCGCTCGGCGGGATGCGGGATGCAGGATGCGGGGCCCGGGGCCGGCTCCGCCCGCGCTCCCCCCGCCAGGTGTCACTGCAGGGTGGGAAACCGCAGGGTGAGCCACGTTCCTTGGAGCTCCGCTCCCCGTCGGCGGCTGTGTCCGCCTGTCGCAGCGCCCGCGGCCCCGGTGCGGGCAGGAGCGTGTGGCGCACGGGGATCGGCGGCTCCAGTGCGGGGTTGCCGGGAGGTTCCCAGTAATGGAGCGGAGGCGGTGCAGACCCCACAGGTGCCCGGGGACCTGCAGGTAGCGATGTGGGGAACAGAGACACAGTGGACATAAAGTCCCTGGGATGGTGATGGCCACAGCAAGAGCCATCATCTGGTATCAGTGCCAAAGCCCAGACACAGTCCTTTGCTCTAGTTTGGATAGGGCTCTCCCGCCTCTACGTGCCTGTGTCACCTGTGCTGTGAGACAGGGAGAGCTAGTGGGTGGGCTGCCCTGGGCTCTCAGCTTTCCTTCCTTCATCGCCATAAAACTATTGACTGACAGCTGGGGAAGACCAGCCTTACTTGGGAGTCCCCTCTTTCCTATGTGGTCCCTGCCTGGTTGGTCCTTCCACACCATGGAGGTGAGCAGGTATTTTGGTAACCTCTCATTGGCAGCACTTTCCAGATATACCTAATTATTTACTGGGACTGTAAATCCCATTATCCACCAAAGTCCTTTCTGCATTGCCAGAGCCCTCAGTTGCCCCCTCCCCTCTGCCCAGCTCGGCTCATTTGCTCTTTCCTTCCCATTCCTGTTGTTCAGATCAGAGAGTGACTTCCCCAGCCTGGGAGAAATGGGGACTAGAAGCTCACACGTGGTTATAATCCAATTATACTTCAGAAAACTGCAGTGACAGAAAGCTGGTGCTGGTGGGGTGCTGTCCTTTTGCCCGAGAGCCCACACAGAATATTGCATTACAGCTTATCCCTAAAGTGGTGGCACTGAAAAGGCTGATATTTATAGACTGTGGAAGGCTGTGAATTTGTTTAGAAGACCCATCATAGCAGGCAGCATGCTGGAGGCTCTGCTGTGGCTGTTTTGTGGGCTTTTCTCTGTTACTGGGCTGTTTTCACACAAAGACAGGAGCAGGATCCAGTGTGTCCTGCTCTCATGGGGATGGAAAGGGAGGAGGTGACGAGAATGACATTCATGTGAGTGTGCAGGTCTTGGCTGTGATGTGGTGCTGGGCAGGAGACCTCTGGCTGGGGATGAAACTCAGGATGAGAGCAAGAGGAAGCAGTGGCAGCCCTGGGAGGGGAGGGTGATGGGTGTCTGCAGGAGGGATCACAGCTGAATTTTGGCATTCAAGTGAAATGCTCAGGCTGGGCATCAGAGCTTTGCACCCAGGATACTGAATTTCTCTGTCCTGGTGGCTTATTTGATGCTCTTTTCTCCAGCCCATGGACTGTCCCCTGGGTTTGTACCAGGCTGTCCCTGCACTGGGCAGCTCTCACTCTTCCAACTGCAGCTCAGCTGGGCAGAGTCTCGCGTTTGATCTTCCATTCAAATTAGCAGCACTCAGGGTGTCTGGGTGCTTCGTCCACATGAGCTGTGGTGAGTAAATAAACAAGGCTCTGCTTTCAAAGGCTTTCATGATTCATTAACTTCAAAGGAACGGGCTCTCTATTTTCTTAGCAGGTCGGTCACTCCACAGACTTGCTCTGGGTGCTGAAGGTGGTGACGGGACATGCTGGGAAGCTGGGCAGACACTGCAGGGCCTGGTGTCACACACAGATCTGTGGCATGCGGCAGAGGGAAGTCCATGGTCAGTGTTACGCCTAAGGAAGAGAACAGGGTAAGGAAATGCATGGACAAGGCTGGTCTGTAGCATTCCGTGTCCCAAAGAGCTGCTTCATGGGTGGCAAGCAGCCTGCAGCGTGCTCTAGGCACCATCAGACAGGGTTTGCAAGCCAGGGATGGGTAGCAGATCCACCCCTCCTCTGCAGAAGTCTCCCCATCTTTCCATGGAGACGAAGGCAGCATGATATCACCTGCCCTTGCCCTCTACAGCTCTCTGTCCTGCTGCGGCCCTAGATTCTTGCTTTGTGCAAGCACAGGTGCCTTCTTGGAGGCCTTTGCCAGGTGTGGTGCACTGGAAAGAGTTGGTTTCCCATCACTCATTCTGCATCATGGCATCAGCTAGGACTCCATCCCTCCTTCCTTGCCCACCAGACCAACAGGCTTCTCTTGGAGCATCTCAATGTGCCCAAGCACCCAGGTTTAGATGGATTGCCACAAATCCAGCTGTGTTAGTCATACAAGTCACCAAAGGCCAGAAATGGTGCAATAACACCTAAAAATACCCACATTGCTCTGAGCAGCCCCGGTTTCCGTCATCCTCCCGAGGCATCTGTGTATTGTGTGCGGGAGAGCGTGCCGGGCAGAAAGAGGCCATAAATC
The DNA here is from genome assembly GCF_008360975.1 of Lichenostomus cassidix. Taxonomy (NCBI): domain Eukaryota; kingdom Metazoa; phylum Chordata; class Aves; order Passeriformes; family Meliphagidae; genus Lichenostomus; species Lichenostomus cassidix. The sequence continues at coordinate 1,614,251 of NW_028147268.1, read as the reverse complement.
CTACCGGCCGCCGCTCTCGGCTTCTCCCGCCCGGTGCTGTCTGGCAGGCGCGAGCTCCGGCTGTCATCGGCACATCAGACAGGCTGAAATGTGACAGGCCTGTGGAAAAACACGGGGTGACATCACGCAGAGACACCAGCCCACTGATTAATCTCCGAGGTCAGTGGCTGCTTTATTTATAACCAGGGAAGGGTTTAAGGTGGGTTTTTACAGGAGTGGAGCAGCATGGGCTGCCTGTTCCTCATCCCGGAGCAGCCACCTTCCCCTGCTGGTGGGGACACCTCTGCCTCCTCCAGACACCGCTGCAGCAGCTGAAATGGGGCTCAGAAGCACCAAAATCAAGCCTAAACCAGCACTGAAGCCTGGGACTGGTCCCACTGTGGCACTGGTATGCCTTGTCTAGATTTCAGCTGTTTTCTTTGCTCCTGGAGTTTCTTCTTACCCTACCCAGCAGAAACAGCTCAGCTCCCCCAAAACACAGCACATCAAACTTGAAATGTTTTGGGAAACTCTGTGGAGCTTTGGAGGAAAGGGAAGGTGGTCCCAGAGAAAAACATTCTTTCTTCAATTTGAAAACAACATTTCCCATTTCCAATGACTGTTTGTTCTGTGGTTTTTAACATTTTCACTCTGCTTTATGATGCAAACTAAAATTACAGTCAAAGTAATATATTTTGACTTTATCAGTTGAAGCGTTTCAAGCCATCCATTTCTCTAGGTTTTCTTTTACAGATAACCTGGAAAGCTTTGGGGTGGGTGATTCTGAATTGGAACAGAAACAGGTTTCAAAATGTTTTTCAAAGGCAGAACTTCATCCCTGTTGCCAAGTGGGAAGTGGCCAAGAAGGAAAAAAAAACCCTATCAGATATATCTCTAGCATTGTTTCTGAGTGGAGAATTTTTCCTGTGATTAATGAAAATGGGGAAATAAGGCCAAATCCTGCACATGCTTTGACCACAAGGCTTGTACAAACATGTTGCTTGGGCTTTGGCTGGAATGACCAGGTTTAATTAGCTCTCTCCTATCTAGGGATGCGGGTTGTTGCTGTCAGTACAAGGAGGAATTTATGTTTCCTTTTCCTCAGGAATATGATCAGTGTCTGAGTATTAAGAATAATAATTTCGCTAATGTAAGGCAAATTTCTTATCCTACACTACTGATAGTGAGGGGGATGCTGTGAGCCACGGATGTGGGTCAGATGAGTTCCTGACAGTGATGAGGATTTAATGCTGTTGTCACGAACCCATGCTCAGCTCCTGGGCACAGGGGTCACCTTCTCCTGGGTGGTGACCTACCTGGGCAGAGGTGACCCACTGCCCTTGTGCAGCCTCCCCTTGAGTCCTGGCTGCACCTTTGTGCGCCACAATATAAGAAAGTTATAAAGCTGTTAGAGAGCGTCCAAACGAGAGACATGAGGATGGTGAAAGGTCTAAAGGGGCCATACAGGAGTGGTTGAGATTACTTGCTTTGTTCAGCCGAGCGAGGAGCTGCTCCTGGGCTGGTGGCATCACTGCAGCAGCTTTATTGATCAAAGTTCCCACAGGTGATTCTCTGCCCTTTGAAGCAGGTAATGCTGTGCCTCCCCATCCTGATCCATCCTTGCTGCCTGCTCCCTATTGAAGCCCCAGTGTGATCACTGAGTCCTTATGAATCTCCACTGAACTGCTTGAGGTTTTACAGCTTAGCATGGTGGGGAATTTAGAAGGAGAAAGAAGGTGGAATAAGCGAGGAAGTGTGGAGAGCCCAAGCATAACTCCAAACTAGGGCAGGAAATGCACCACACATAGCTCTAACCTTATCATCCAGGATGGATTTTAAGTGCTTCTTTAGTGACTCATCGTCCCTGAATGGGTTTGAAGGACTGTCTGCCAGAGAGGAAAGGCCAGAGAGCTCAGATCAGATAACAGGTTATTACAAAGCCCTCTTGCTGCTGTGGGGCATCTCCCAGGGCAGCAGCCAGGGCTGGTCAGCAGTGGGGAGGCACAAAATATGGTCCCTCAAGTGTGATTCAGGTGGGCAGGGGGTAGAGAATAGGGCTTCTCTCTCCTCTTATTTATCATAGAATCACAGGATGGTTGGAGTTGGAAGGGACCTTAAAGATCACCTTGTTCTGAGCCCCTGCTGTGGGCAGGGACACTAGAGCTACGTGCTCTATGGCCTATCCAAACTGGCTTAGAAGAATTCCAGGGATGGAGCAAGGTTTATACTCAGTCCTGGCCAGTCTCATTCCTTGGGCACTCTTGGTGGCTCTTGCCACCTTCTGAAATTTGATGGTTCCCTTGTACCCTGGCTCCTGGAGTCAGGAGAAGATGGGGGGAAAATACAGTCTGAAACACACATTACTGTGCGAGACCTGCTGTAAAAAGCCCTCTCTGCATTGTGCCTTACATGAAAGATGCTGCTGCGGTGCAGAGGTTAACTTTTATCTTGAGCTCAGCTAGAAGCTGAAGAGTTTTAGCATTTTTTAAAATACCAGAAAAACATTAAAAAAAGGGACAAGTTCAGATCTCAACTATGTTGGTGTTAATGGGGAGAAATTTAATGAAAGTCTGTAGAAACTTCTGATTTACCTTTGTGTGAGATTGGATAGAAATAGCCCAAAGAATCTCATTGCTGCTGCCCAAATTCAGCTGCACAGCAGAAAGCTATTAATGCTGTTTTCTTGCCTTTGGTCAATACATCTTGCAAGGCAGGAGGAAGCTGGATTATGTCTGCAAGTGTTCCAATGTCATGCTATGTCGGATAATGAACTGTGGATAAATTGGATCAGCTTTTCAGTTGCCAGCTTCTCAGAAATCCAACAAGGAGTCAGGGCAGCAAGCTGTGCTTTCAGCCTTTGCTCTGATAACCTGTGTGCTGCTGTCAAGAGCTATTGTGGTGATTCCAGGCTGGAGCAGGTGAAAATCATTGTTAACCTGGAAAATGTACATCTCTGTTTAGCTTGGTGCTTCCCCATACCCTAAAAATGTCTGGTCTGATGCAAATCCTCTGTTCAAGGAAATAGAGATGTAATGAGAGTGGCCTCTTGCTGAGCTGAATTCAGGCATCGCTTTTGACCTGGTTATTCAGTTAATCCTGGTGGGTGAGGAGTGTGGCTTGAGAAGCATCCAGCCTCTCTGGAGGAATGTGAAGACCCTGAGGTTGGATACCTACAGGTTTGTGTTTCCATGGAAATGGAAGGTTTGATCCAGAGATTTGTGTTGGAAGGGACCTTAAAGCTCACCTACTTCCAACTCCTGCCATGGGCAGGGACACCTTCCACTAGACCAGTTTGCTCTAAGCCCCATCCAACCTGGCTTTGGACGCTTCCAGAGACGGGGCAGCCACAGGTTCTCTGGGCAGCCTGTGCCAGGGCATTTTTGCGTAAATAATTTCTTCCTAACATCTAATCTAAATCTCTCTTAGTTTAAAGCTTCTCCCCTCTGTTCCCCTCTGCTTGTGTAAATCCTCTGTGGCTGGCAGAAAGCTGAGCCCATTCCCTATGTATCCATGAGGAGCTCAGCCTTACCCTTCATTATGACTTTACAAAACCCTGGAGACTCTCACCCCGGGGCTCTGTGAGCGGGCAGGGGGGGCTGCCCGTGGCCAGGGTGTCTGTATTTTCATTGGAGCTCCCGGGAGCGTAATCCTGTTAAGGGCTGAGCGTCTGATTCAGCTGTCCTGCTATATGGCTAATCCTGCCAGCGGGAGTGTGCATTATCCCATAGCGGGGGCAGTTCTCCCGCCCCTCCCGGCCTGGGGTCACCGCGGGTGTCTCTGGCCCCTGCTGCCAGCCCTGCTCTCCTCCCTTTGGGAAGCAAGCCCCCAGAAAACCTGGGAATTGTGTCCCACCCCGGGGAGCTGTGCGAGGCTGTGTGGGCTCCTTTGAACTCTGCTGAGCAGCTTAGGGCCCCGGGCACAGCGGGCACGCAGCCCGGCCAGAGCACGGGGAAATCCCGGCTTTGATCCCTTTGTCCGCTTTTGGGGCTGTGCTGCTCAATAGATCACAGACAGGGAGTTAATTTACTCATTACCTATACATTTGCCAGGCTTTAAATGCCATTTTTGCTCACATCCTTCCTTCATTTGTGTGATTTCCCTTTATTTCGGGGACTATCAGCCTCCTGCGGTGGCTGAGTCCTGCAGGCAGGACTTGGTCTGGTGGGCTTGGTGTCACTGCTGGCTGCCTTGGCTTCTTGGAGGGTTGTAAATGCTCTTCAAAAATAAGATTGCTACAGAATAGCCCATTTTATTTGCAAACATTTTTTGATAAAATGTGGGTTTGCCCATTTCTCCACCGGAAAAAAAATCAAGTGCTGATGAATGAGAAATGTGTGGATAGAGCTGCTAATAAAATGGGTGAGTGCTTCTGGCAGCTGTGGGGGTGTGAAGATGCACAGGAAGTCCAGAGTGCCAGGGATACTGAAGGTTTCACTGTGTAGCAGCCTTGAACTGGGTTCATTTTGGCCATTTGGTTAAATTTGGCCACAGCACTCCCCTTGAGCAGATACTCCAGGAATGCCCCATTTCATCACTTTCCGCTATAACCTGAGACAGTGAATCTGGGGTTAAAAGCCTGAAGGAAAGCTGATAAATGTGTATAATATAAACTACTGAAGACTGAAAAATCCTGAAAACACTGGAGAAAGTAAATACAATAAATTTGGGGCGACATTTCTCTTCCTATCTCAGGTTTTCCAGCAACAGCTTTCCAGCCCTCTAACAGCCTAGAACTCCACATCACCTCCAGACAGGCTGGGCAGGAGGAGGTTGATGGGTGCCATTGGCCACTGCTTTGGTCAATGAGCAGAGCTGGGGTATGTGAAGCTGAGGCTATGTAAAACATGGTGAGGGCTTTTTGCTTTCCTGCCTGGCTTTTTCGATGTCTAATTCTCCCTTGACTGTCAGAATTCTGCCTACAACACCTGCCCATGATGCAGGGCCGTGGGCAGGCAATGGGCAATGGGCTCTGGGTCCCTTCTGGGGCCACTCGCAGTCACAGGGGGTCTTGTGAAGATGCTGAGATGCCTCCAGGGCTCTGACAGGTCACTGTGTGCATTCAGCATGGTCTTGTTTATCCAAAAGCGCCAGGGCACTTAAGCCCTTTATGAGGGTAGTTATGCCATGTTTACCGGCTGGTGTGTGACACTGTCAGCCTGTGGGGCCCAGGCTGAGCTCCCCAAGGCCATGGGACAAACATCCAAGTGACCCACAAGCATGCAGCCTCCCTCGGGGTCCAGCTCTTGGCTCCCCACCAACTCTCCTCCTAATGGTTTTGTCTAAGTGCTTTGCAAATCAGCCAGCAACTAATTTATCCCTGAAATATTTTGGAGATGTCACTGCGAGAATGTTCATGGTGTGTGATTCACTGGGTCCAGCAAGCTGGAACATGCACGGCCATACAGGAGGCAGATGTGGGACAGGGATTTATTGGTGGGTCATCTTGGCCCTCAGGTCCTGCGTCCCTCTAGGGCCACTTGGCAAACTGGGGGGGAGAGACGGAGCCATTGAGCTGGTGAGGATATCATCCTTAAAACTTGCTATTTTTGGATGGAGTTTTCAAGTCCCCTGTCCCCTTGTGGCATCAAACATGGTTGTTTATTGGAGCTGACAGAAACACAAGCAGTTGTCAGTCGCTTCTGCAGGAGTCCCCAGCATTGGAAGGAACATGACAGAGCTGATGACTAATACAGCGTTGAGTTTTATATGCTCCCAGCTAACAGGTCCCATATGTTCCCCTGCTGCAGCCCAAGGGGACAGAGAGGCTCTTTTGGCCCCAGGGCAGGAAGCCTTGCTGGCTCCTAGGAACTGGCTGTGGAGCCAGGGCAGAGGGCAGGGCCAGGACCACCTGATGCCCAAGCTCTGCCCCTCACACCTGAGCATGTGTCCTTCCTGCTGCAGTCTGTTGGTGCAGCCCAGACCTTGGGAGGAATATTGGGAATGTGAGTATTGGCAGCTCTAGGGTTGGTGCCACTGGCAAGCTTTGCCAGTAGCACTCAGCCAGATTGGAAGTATTTATGAAGAGATCAAAAATTTCCAGTCTACCCTGGCTAACCTGGATCTGTTACTCTGCAAGAGACCATCATGATCTAATTGATGCCCTTCACTTGGAGATGTCTCTTGGAGCATGTTGGGAGCATGCAGCAGCAGGGAAAGTGGTGTTTCCTCAGCAAGCTGCCGTGTCATTAAAATAACCTGTTGGCTCTCACAAATCATGCTTAGTAAATCCATGTGCAGTTTTATTGCAAGAGAGATTGTGAGATCCTGGGGTGCAGTTAAAACCCACGTCAAGCACATGTAGACCACATCCTCCCTGGGCACCTGAGCTCCTGCTGGCACATTCCCACATGTGCCTATGGGTGCTGCCTGACTCTGCAGCAGCGCAGGAGCTCTCTGGAAGAGCAGAGGCACTGTAAAGTGATCACACAGTTTTGAATGAAGGACGAAGCAGTAGGAAGACCATTGCCTCTCACAAGCAGCCGGCTGTGGCTGGAGAAGTGCTGCACACACTCTGCTGCCCAAGCTCTGTAGTCTTGCTCCTGGCACATCTGCTCCCTCCCCTGCCCTTTGCCAGACTTGGCAGCCTGTCACTCCTCAGGACAGCACCTGGCAAGTCAGGCACACAGGCACAGCTATGGGCTGATGCAAATGGCTGTTTAAACAGGCACGTGGCATGTTCTTGAGTGGCTGACTCTGGAAATAATTCCCCAGTCTGGGAGAAGTTTGGCATCCCAACCGCTGGGAAATAAAACACAGCCGTGGCTGTATCTGTCCTGCACTCACTGACATGCCAGAGCCTGGCGGCTGTGCCCGTGCTGGTCACCTGCTCCCTGGGGAATTCTGACCTCGTGTACTTTGAAACTCCAAGCGCAACTTGGCTCCAGAGCTGGCAAAACCAGCGGGTGGTGAGGGTGAGGCTAGCAGCAGGAGCATGAGACCTTTGCTGCAACGATGCCCTCAATACCCATCATTTCTTGGATGCCACGGGGCTGGAAGGATGGGCTGGAGTGTGCCAGGGGATGAGTTGCTGTCCTGGCTGCTCTCGTCTGGCTCTTGGAGGAGAGTTCCCCTCTGGGTGCTGCGTTTCTCCAGCACTGATCCCTGTTTGACCTCATCCCTGCTTCCTTGCAGAGGTGGTCCTGGCACTGGCGCTTCCAGGGGGTGAGCTGCCAGCCTGGCCCTGCACTGGAATTCCCGTTATAGTGTCTCCAGCGAGTTTCCATCTGTTACTTCATTCATGTGATTAATCTGCCAAAGAAATTCCTGATGTAAACACAGCATTATCAGAATTTTACTCCGGACTTGGCCCCTGGATTCCCTGCCAGCTTTTGCTGGAATTGCACTTCTGCTACAGCAACTCTTCAGTGCAAACAACCCAGCTGAAGACAGGGCGGGAGGCCATGGGGTGGGCTGGGGATGCTCCAGGTCAGCCCTGGGAAAGGCTGCGGGTGTTATCCTACAGGGATCAGCTGTTCGCAGTGCAGCCAGGAGGCAGCGGAATGCCGGGGCCGCTGGAATGTTTGGCGTTCTGGATCACGCCAGGAAAAAGACCTGTTGCAAATGTGACCATATTCCCCTTCCCTGTCCGCACAAATCCGGCAGCACCAGTGCCCCTCACACCGGGAATTCCGATGGATATGTTACACACTGGGAATCCTGTCAGATGGCTCTAACATCGGGAATCCCGCTGGACAGGTCGTACGCTGGCTATCCTGACACGAGTGTCACATTGGGCATCCTGACGGGTGGGTGCCACACTGGGGGTTCCCGCAGGCAGAGGATGCACAGCACCGGCTGCTCGGTGTCCCCACGCTCGTTGTCACTCGTGGAGGGGCGGGACGGACAGACGGAGCCCGGAGCCGCGCCGCTCGGGCGGTCGCGGGCAAGGGCGCAGCCGGCGGGGCCAGCGACGGACCGGCAGCGCTACCTGCTGGCTACCAGCCCGGCTGGCTACCGGCCCGCCTGGGGACACGCACCTGCGGGAGATGGACAGGGCTATAGTCTTGCGTGGGAGCTGTGGGGGAACCCCAGCCCTGCAGGATGGAGGGAACCCCAGCCTTGATGTTAAAGTGATGCTTGTTCATGTGTAGTTGTGTGTAGAGCTGTTTATACCTAACAAAATCGCTGCTAATGCAAATAACCAAAAGGCTCCCAGTTGTTTATTTCCTAACCATTCATGGGCAGGGACAGAACAGTGCAACTTGTCCCCCTGCAGGCTCTGTGTGCTGGGATCAGAATGCTCCAGAGTAAGAGGAAGTCTATCATGAAAGGTATTTTTCAAGAGACTTTTTCCCCCTGGAGCAGCTGTGGAATATTTCAATGTACAAAGTAATTTTTCCAGCTATTTTGTCAAAGAGAAGTTTTTAATATAGATTATCTTCTAAACTTTATAGAGCTTTTATCTGTTTTTTTATTCTGTGGAAGAAAAAGTCACTTCCCACTCACTCTCCTGAGCAGCATTCCAGCTGGGATGGCTCTCCCACACCCAGCTCCATCCTGCTGTCAGTGCATTGTCCTCTGCATGATCTTCTTGGAGCCTTTCAGAGCCCCGCTGGGTGTTTATGCAGGAGGGCACCATAACCCTGCCTTGCTGGTCATGTCTGGGGAGGTAAAAACCTGCCCATGGACAGCTGGGGGAAAAACTTGCCCTGCATCCAGCTGGGTCTCCATCCCTCTCTTCTCCAGGGTTTGGTTCGGGTCTTTCACTCCCCACTCGTGCTGCTCTGAGGGGTGGGAATGGATTCCCAGATGAGCACCCGGCAGTGGGTGCTGTGGGCACTGTGTGAGCTCTCCTGCATCCTCACTCCTGCTCTTCCCTTGCCTCCTGCCCGCTGTGACAGACAGTCACTGGTCAGGGGGGCTGGAAAAAGGTAGCTCCAGGGGTTCTATTCCTGCACACTGACAGTGGGAAGATGTGGACACAGGCAGGATCCCAGCGCCGCTCCCACAACAGTCCGCAGCCATCACTCACGCGCATGAGCTCTGTGTTTGTTTTTGTAATCCCCCTTTTTTTTTAATTGTGATTTTAGCAGTGGTGAAAGGTGCTGGATTGACAAGCTGCGGAGACGGAAGGGCCTCTGGACTCCACTGAAGTTTACATTTACAAAGGACACAGAGAATAAATAGAAGACAGTGTTTAGAGTCCTCTGTAGACACTTCAGACTTGCTTATAGTTCTGCAGCAATTCCATCACCTCCAAAGTGATTGATGCTCTCTATAAAGTCTTGCCTTAAAACATTTTCCTATGTGTCAGGGGAAGAAGTTTATTACACTTTACTGAAATGGCAGGATTTGTATTGAGCTGAAGGCTGAGTCCTTCCCAGCCCTATCCCCAGGAGAAAAAATAATCAGACTGCTGGAAAAAAGGAGCCTGACCCAAGGCAGGCGTGTGGTTTGTGGTTAGCCAGGTCGAGTGCTGGGTGTGGGGATGGAGCTCTCCCTGAATGTTCCAAACAGGGCAGGAGTAACAGATTTTCATCAAATTGTTGTTTTCTAAAAGCTTACATTTTCCTTCAGTGGAATTATGAGATGCATCTGCTGTCGACAAAGAGCAAATCAGCTTTTTTTTTCCTTAAATCACCAAATACTTTGAGAAGAGACTGCTTTGGGATGGAGCTGCTTGTGTTCTAATAAAAGTACCAGGGATCATATGCTTTAGGTCTAAAGCTTGCTGCATGGAGCATCCTCAATCCCAGCCATGGCCAGGGATGCTGCCGCTGTGCTGACATTCACTAACCTGAGGCTTCCTGCAGTTCATCTGCCTCTAAAACAGCAGTTGATAAAATACCCAGTTTCTTTAAATGCTTGTTGAACAAAGTCAACCCACGTTTCCAGTCTCAGCACACGCAGAGCCCTTTGGCACTGGCTGTGGAAATATGGAGCAGATGCTGAGGGAAGACATTGTTTTCTCAATTGCACTTTAGTTGCTTGGTGGCTTTTGGTGGTGGCACTGGTGTCCCCCTGTGCCTGTCTGGTCGCTGGGCTGGATCTATGAATCAACCTCACTCGTGGCTCTCAGCCATCAGACTGGGTGTGCAGATGTGAGGCTGGCAGTGCTGTGGGAGCTGCGCTCTGTCCCACCTGCCCCTCCCCTGGAACATCCCTGGGATCAGGGCTGGATGCTGCTGTGCAGCCACGGACACTGGTGCTGATTTATCACTGGACCCACTGGCAGGGAATTAGCTGTGTCTGCCTACATTTAATCTCCAGTTTGATGTTTTAGGCAGAACCCGATGTCAGTTCAGTTAATTGTCTACTAAAAACTCTGCTCCTTCTCTGCTTTCGTGCTAGATTCACCTTTTCTTCTTTCCTTTCTGCAATGCCCTCAGGTAAAAGACAAATAGCAACATATAAAAAATGACCCGAGTCACTTAATTTGAACCAGAGAAGACAATAACAGTCTGGAGGCAGAGCTGGATTTATCTTTTCTCTCCGTTGGCCCCTCCTCCAGCAATGGCTGTCGGATGGTGAGAGCAGCATCTGAAGCAAATTGAGGGTAACCTTTCATTCCACAGGGATCTTCCAGCAGGGTTTGCTGGTCCCAGGGACATCTGCAGCCCTCATGTTAGATTTTGGCAGCCTCTGAGCCCACTGTCAGCCAGTTCCATTGCATTAACTGGTAATGGATAGAGAGATGTCTGCCAAGCCAGCCCATGCATGTGGAGCCACGAGGGGCTGGGAGCTCTGGCCACGGGCATGGGGATGGTGACAGAGCTCAGGCAGTTTTTGGCTGTGGACTCACATTTAGGGCCTTTCCACAGTCTGTTTAATCCACCCCAAACTGCAGCACTTTTTCTTCTCTGCTGTTTTCCCCCTGGGCTGAGCGGGTGTGTGAGGATGCCTGGGCAGCCATCTGGACCCGACACAGGGAGGAGCTGGGAAAGCAAATAGAGTCTTGCCCTGCCTGATAATTCAGAGGGCTTTTTTCCTTCTTGTATCCAACAACATGGAAAAATGCAAATGATGCAGATCAGAAAGAGGAACTGGGAAGCTTGACCTCTGGTTTTGAGCTGTTGGACCAGCAGCTCAGCAATGAGAAGCCAAATGTCAGACTCATGATGCTTGTACTGCGTTCAGCATTGAGGGGTTTATTACTTAGTTTTTCCAAGTTTTGTGGTGCTTGACTGTGCATCAGTCATGGCTGCGTCTCTGTTACAAACTCACTTTTATATCCACACTCATTCTCCACTAATCCACTGTGCTCCTGGCCATTCCCTTCCCTCCAGTTCTCCAGCTCATTTTCTGATTTATGATCAAAATCATACAGTGACCAAGGAGTGTGTTCAGGATACTTTATAAAACCTTTAATTGCATTTCATAACCTCTTTCCCTAAACCATCTTCAGCATGTTTAGAAACTTCCCATCCCTTGTTTCCTGTTTCAGGCTTGTGCTGTGTAGGGCCAGGAGTTGGACTTGGTGGCCCTTGTGGGTTCCTTCCAACTCAGCATATTCTGTGATTCCATAATTCTGTGATTCCTCATGCCTCAGCTGGTGGAAGGACAGGTCAGTGAAGTGTCAGCCCCATCCCTGGCCACGGGAAACAGCCACATCTGCTGACACCCAAAGGCTTGGGTGCTCTGGAGGGTGCCCATCAGTCACTTCAGTGTCATCACAGAATCCCTGCTGTGTCCCACACCAAAGCCTTGAAAAATCCCTGCTCTTTTTTTTTTTTTTTTTTTTTTTTTTTTAAGATTCCTGCAGCTCTTGCTGCCTTTCAGGGATTGTTTGTTTGGTTTTAGCACAATATAAGCAAACTGGAGATTGCAGGAAATTGCAGTGTCCTCAGCAAAGTGCCTGACTCCTATGGAGGAGTGTTTCCACACAGAAAGTAATGACAAAGTAATGGTTTCATCCCCCAGGATGTGAAATGTGCACAGGTAAATTTTATCCAGTAGGTCAACAGCATTTAATTTTCATCCCTAAATCCAAGCCTCTTAGGAAGGAAGGAAGGAAGGAAGGAAGGAAGGAAGGAAGGAAGGAAGGAAGGAAGGAAGGAAGGAAGGAAGGAAGGAAGGAAGGAAGGGAGTGGCCAGTGCCTGGCTGAAGCTGGTAAAAGCCTCTGTCCTGGAATTTTGACTACCAGCCTGGTGCCAGCAGGGATTCAGACTGTCTGGCTCAGGCTGAGCACAGCACGCTGCTGTGGGTGCAGTGGGTGCTGTGACTGCCAGAACATCAGCCGCAGAACACGGCCCCCCCTGTGTCACTTAGGGGAAGCAGAAAAACAAACAAACCCAGGATAATTGCCAAAACATCTTCTGGGGGACTTGCAACTTTCTAACTTTATTTTAAAAAGAAGGAAAAAAGTAAATTTTCTCTGTCAGAGCACTGCTATCATCATGCAATGGCACTTAGGAATATTATAAACAATGGTGTCAGTTTATAGGGCTGGAGACATTTTCCGGTGGCTTGCTCAGCTTCCCTCTCCTCAGCAAGCTGGAAGTGGGGCAGGATGGCCAGGATGAGCCTGGGAAATGAGGGATAAGCAGAAGGGTTTGTGCAGACATCAGGGCTTCCCATCCATGCCCCAGTTCATCTGAGGGGCTGACTTGCTGCTTGTTCCCTCCTCAGCCACAGACATCGCTTGCCTGGCCGGTGCAGGCAGCCAGGGCGGGATGATTTCGGCTCCTGAAACCTCCCCGGCAAAACCCCCCTGCTCTTCCTGGTCTGGTCCTCATTTTTTCCCAGCTCAGCACTTTCTCTGCCTGCAGCTCCATCAGCTGGCAGGCTGTAAATCAGAGCCCAGGCCTGTGTGGCCAGGCTTTGCTCAGCCAGCCCAGCCCAGGAGGACGTTGTTTTGGAGGGCTGGGGAGGAATTATCTCGGCAGCAATGGAAACCAGCGGTGTGTGTTCTCTGCTGGCCCTTGCTGCACACTCTGTTACACTTTCCTCCGCAGGCACAGCTGCTGTGTGAAGGATTTTTCCCTGCAGCAGAGCATCCTTGCTCTGGGCATCGCAGGCTCAGAGCCTGAGGATGGATGCTCTGTCCTGCCTGCGAGGGCATCCAGCCCTCTCTGCTCCTGGTGCACTCAGAAATGAATGGGTCTGCTCCAGCCCTGCTCTATAATGCTGAAACCTCCCAAAACCTACTTTAGTCTGCGTGTTCAGGGCTGCAAAACATGTGCTGGGGCTGGATTGCTGGCGCTGCAGTTCCTTACCTGGCAGATGGAGCGTGTAAGGCACACCCTGCAATGCTCTCACATGGAGAGGCAGAGGATTTATAAGATCAGTACGTGACTGACAGATAAGGGACTCCCACAGAGCAAAGACAAGAGCAGGGGAACCACAAAGCTCTGAGCTTGGACCTGAATCAAGGAATTCACAACCCCTCTTGTTCAGGCAGGTTCTAGCAGAAAATCTGCCAAATCAACCAAATGCCATAAAAATGTTTCTTGTGGAAGGGTTGGGGCAGAGATGGGTTTATAAAAAACACCCACCAATAGCCCCGCGTCCCACCCTGGTATTTATGAGATGCACGTGGAGGGTGTTGATAGCAGAGGCATTTTTGTAAGTCAATAAAACGGAAAAAGAGATTCCACTTGGTGAGGAGGGGTGGTGACTTTGAACGCATTGAGGGCAATGAAGGAGATCATTCCATTGTTCTAAGATTTCCATAACTCACTGTGCTTAAGCACATAAAAATGTAGACATTCTGGCAATAAAGTTTGGGTAATTTTTGAGTATGAATCAAAAATCTCTCCCTCCTGCTCCCCTCCCCCTTGTTCTGCCTTTTGTTGTTGCTGCAGGCGCTGCCCCCCCTTTCGCCCGCTCCACCCCATGGCCTCATGAATGGAAAAATGTCTTCAGCAGAAACCTCCCAGCTTTTCATTCTCTAATCTGCAGCATCTGTGCCCAGCCCTGATGCTCCTGCAGGCAGCCATGGCCTGGTCTTCCCACAGCTCACGCTCACAGGCACGTGCAGGTTGAGCTCTCACTAAGCAGCTTGGCTGCTGGAGGTGGCACTGGCACCACCAGCCTGGCCACACTGTGATGGTGTCACCTGTCACTGCCATGCATGGGGTTCCCACCACCTGGGCAAGGTGATGTCCCTCAGGCTGGAGCAGTGCAGGGCACCCCATCACCAGGGCCACTCATCCCAACCCAGGTGCCTGACTGCTGTTTGCCATCCTTTACTGGCCAGAGAGATCAGGTTTGGGTTATTTTTATTTCTTTCTGTCCTGCCCTGTATATTTAGCCTGCTCCAGGGATGAAAAATCCAGACTCTTTTGCCTCACCGCCTGAGCCATGATGCTCGGTGCTGGGCACGTGGCAGCGATGGTACAGAGCTGGGAATTTCATGGTGCTTCATGCCTGAGTCATCGCACTCCCAGCAGACCTCGCACTGCACCACTAGGGCTTGTTCCTTTCTTGTTCCTTTTTGTCTTTCCCTTTCTCCTCTCTCTATTTTTTTTTTCCGGCGAACAACTTTATTTCCCACTTTGACATTTTCCAGACCCACCTGGGAGCCTTCTTGCCAGAAGGAGAAATGGCACAAGAGGAAATACATCTTCACAGCCTCGAGAGAGGAGAAGGTTGGAATTCGAGTCCATAAACAGCCTTGCTGTGCAGTGAGCAAAGACAGAGCAGGTTGGGCTCTGGAGAGTGTAACCCCACCTCTGCTGCTCCACTGCCAATTAAAAATAAAGAAGTGGAGCTCATTTGTTTTTCCCTCCTGGGCTAGGGATGCCATGCAGGGAAAACCCATGTAACAGACTGTTTGGGGAGATTTTTGGTTTTCTCTGGCTTTGAAGAAGGCAGGTTAGAGCAGTGGTTAATGGGGATGGCAATGAGGTGTTGAGCAGCTGTTTCCTTCAGTGTGTTTCTTTGGAGCATTGTCACATTGCCTGCCAGCATCCATGCTGATGGCTCAGAGAACGTGGAAAAATCAATCTGAGACACCCTGGTGCTTTATTTCATAATACTCAATGCCTGATCTTGATTAAATCTCCTTCCCAGTGTTGCTAATGCTGGCAAGCCAGGGCTGTCCCCAGTGGTGAATTGCACAGGTACAGAGCATCATTTACTCTCCCACCTTCACTCACCAGAGCACAGAGCATTTTTTTTGTTCCTGAAATTGCCAACGGTGGAATGATGGATATGACCCGGTCAGGGAGGAAGCACAGCCCATCCCCACAGCCCTCACCCTCCTGCCCCACCACAACTTTTATCCCTTCACCTTTTTTTTCTGACTCACTGAGCAACAACTGTCATGTTCATACTCTTCCCCCCCTGTCCTGCTGTACCTCAAGGATTAAGCTTTCATCCTTCATTATGAACTTCTCCCCCAGGCAACATTTTCCACGAAGAAAAAGGAATTTCTGGGATTTTGCTTTTAAGAGATTATGTTACTAAGCATGTGTGTGTTTGTGTCGAGGCGAGGAGCTTTCCCACACACACGGGAGATCTGTCACATCCTGGGGCAATGAGTGAGTGGGTGGTGTGTGGGGAGAGGTCCCCAGGTGCTGCCTGGCCCTGGCAGCTTATGCCCTTCCTCCCCTTGAATTCCCACATCCTCCTCTCCCATCAGAGTGGTGCTGGTGATGGGACACCCACAAGGGTGTCCATGGCCCCATGGTGGCCCCCTGGGACCAGGGTGTGTCCCACTGGTATGTGGTCATCCCTCTGGCATGAGGGATACAGAATGGGCATCCCTGGGGATCTGGAAAGGAGCAGCCTCATCCTTCCTCCCCGTTTTGGGGGTCACTGCCATGGCCCTGCCATTTGAGCCACAATCACCAAATACTGGGTGCTCTCTGCATGAGGCTGAGTTGTGGCTTTCCCTGTCCCCAGCACCACCAGGGTGCTCCTGGGGGCTCCTGGCCTGGCAGAGCTGGACTCTCCTCCTTTGCCTGTGGGGCAAGCACTGACCTCGCTGTGCTCTTGCCTGTGCTCACACGAAACCTCAGCTACTTACAGGGAGTTGATGCCACGCCTGGAGGCTCAGCGTTCCTGGGTTTGGCTGCACAGTAAGTGTTGAACAAGGTTGTGCTTTCATTGGCAGCAGCTCTTGTTATTAAATCCTTTTCAGGAGCTCATCTAAGCCCAACAAATTAACATAAGGGAAGCACGACAGATAATGTCAACCGATGAAAATAATCCAAGTCTGTAGTTACAACAGGGAAGACATAAACACAGCCCAGGAGGAATAACTGCTGCATGTTTAGTGTCAGCATCTGGGCTGCTGCTGCTTAGCAAGCACTCCAGTTCTGCTGGGAAACAACCAAGGGAAGGTCAGGTGCAGCCTCTGAAAAATTCCAGCCCCAGCCAAACCCTCCTGCATTCAGGGATGCTGGTGTGAGGATGCTCAGGGGACACTCGGGGACATGGCCCCGACACAGGCAAGGGGGGAGCAGAGGCAGAGCCCCCTGAAAGCTGGGACATCCCCACCCCTCCTCACACCAGCTTCACCCGGTGAGTCACAGCGCTGAGTCAGACCTTGCTCATCCTCTGTGCACTAAATGCCGCTTATTCCATGTGTTCTTGGGGACAACATTAAGATGTGTTCCTAGAGAGACAAGAAGCTTTCCCCTGCTTCAACTGTAGCCAGTATATGCAATAATTAACGATTATATACATGACCAGCTTGCTGCCTTGCTGCTGGAGCAGCTGCCATGATCCTGCTGTTGGGAAACTAAACAATTAACAGCTTTCCACTGCTTTTTGACAAGTTGTTTTCAACTTAGAAGTCAATAAATAAAACCAGTAGATTCTGCTGAGCTTAAACTCAGCTGGGAAGGAACATTGAAAAAGGACTCAACAGCAGTGAAAGCCCAAGCTTATGCAGCCGTCAGAGTCCCCATCAGAATACCCTGAGCAGTAGGTCTGTATCACTTATGCAGACACCACTATTGTGGGTAATAAAGAGACTAAATCTGATTAAAGCCTTTCTATCCCCACCAGTGGTCAATTCCAGAATCCAGCTCACCCAGGAGGCTGAATTCATTTCATCCTCGAAGTCTAATTAAAGCCATTAGTGTATTCCTTGTCTTTCTGATAAGATCAAAGCATTCCAAGAGCCAGGCATTACCTTGTTTTCAAGACAATTATCCAACATATAGCATCGATTTATTCTGCCTCCAGCTGTACACATTTATCTCTGTCTATCATCAGGTAATCGGAACCATCAGACACAGCCCAGCCTGGGCTCTCAGCTGACAAGTGCCTGCACTTGCCAGGCCAGGTTTCTCTGTCACCCTCACCTCAAATCTATGTCCGAGGCAGCACCTGGTGTCCACAGCCCAATGCCCACAGCCATGGTGGGACATGGGCATGTCCAGGCTATTGTGGTGGAGTCCAGGTGGCCACGGTGACCTGTGCCCATGGCACGTGCCACAGCCATGGAGAAGTTGGGATACCAACCTCCCCACAACGTCACACCTGGGTCCCCTTGTCCCTGCCTGCCCCACACAGCCCCAGCTTCAGGCAGGAGGGCATGGCTGTGCAGATGCATGAATGTCCTTGCCTTGGGGACCCAGTGCTGTCCCCAGGTGCTCTGCCCAGCCCAGGGCTGCCGTGGCTCACAGGGACTGCCGGCTCAGCACGGCCAGGGGCTGGGCAGTAGGCAGCAGGCACGGGCTGCTCTCCCCTCACATAAACACCTCTCCAGCAGCTCACGGCCCCTGAAAGGGCCGAGCTGTGAATTTTCATCTCTCAGCTAATCAACTCGCCTGCTAGTCCAAACTTGTCAGGAGCTTTATCCCTGCCCTGCCAGCCTCCTCCCGGCCCACGAGTGACAGAAGACGTTCCCATCCCTCCCCGAGACACATCCAGCTGCTACAAAAACAAACATCCTCCCGCTGGTGATTCCTCCTCGTCAAACAGTCTTGACCCTGTTTCCCTCGGGAACATCTGCGCTGCGCCCATGCCCAGCCGTCAGCACATCCTGAGTGGCCGGCAGGGAAGGGCGATGTTTATGGTGGGGACAGCAGAGCCGTGTTCCTGCCTAAGCCAGGCGTTTACTAATTGCTGGTTCTCGCTATTCCTCTGTGACAAAAGATTAATCACCTGGCCGAGGCTGCACTGCCCGTGAGGCTCCTGCAGATGGGAGGCAGCTGTGGCAGAGCCAGGCTCCCCGTGGAATCTCTGTCCCTTTGCTGTGCCTGGGAAGGATGTGCTATCCCAGCCTGGTGCCTTCTGAAGGCTCATCATGCTCTGGGCAGGTTGCACGCCAAGGGATTCCCAGGAACCCACCTGGGAAGCTGCTGTGGGCTGCAGGAGAGAGAGTGGGACTGGTCCTGCCCTCTGCTCCCTCATGGCCAGGCTGTGAATTTTGGTCTATTTTGTGACCATGTGACCTTGCATTAAACACCCTGAGCGCTGTGCCTGGCCCAAAACGTGGCCGTGGGCAGCTGTTTCTCCAGGACACCCTGCTCTTCACCCTCCAGTCACCAGAGTTTTCTTGGTGTTTGTGTCTCTACCAGCTTGCAACCATCAGACACCACCTCCCCATTTCTGGCACTTGGCTGTAGGTGCTGGCAGCAGCAGATCCATCCTGAGACAGGACGAGAGGCGAGCAGGGAGCACTGAGCACTGCTGGGCAGCACAGGGACTCCAGAAGTGTCTCTGACCATGGCATGTGGGCATCAGGGGAGTTTGTGCCCAGGCTCAGCAAATGTGCTGCTCCTCCAGCTCTTCAGAGGCAGCACATGGAGCTGCAACATCAATGTGTTAACAGCTCTTAGACTCCACACGAAAAATTCCCATATTTCTTTCAAAGCAGGATGAAAACCATCAGAATCAGCTCTTCAGCTGAATTCCCTTGTCTGTAAGGCACCCAAGATCTGCTCACCCCGTGTGAGGGCAGTGCAGGGGACCATGGCCTGTGGTGGGGAGCTCTGCAGTTCCCTGCCTGACTTGGGACCAGCAGCGAGCTGGGAGCTGAGCAGCCACCCTGCATCCAGCACTAGCTTCAGCTTCCAGAGCACCCCTGACGCAGTGTGGCTCTCCACAGGGATCAGCAACTGCCCAGCCCACCTTGCCAGCTCACTCGGTGCAGAGCTGGCCCTCAGCACCCCTCAGAGCCACCCCTCAGCCAGAGCTGACTCCAGGCGTGCAGCACATGGGATTGGTGGCCCAGTGAAGCTGAAATCGTGCAGCCATGGGGAATATTTCCAGCTAGACTGACTCCTAATCAGCCGAGCCACATTTGGTTCATGTTGCAGGTACATCTACAAACACTGCTGCAGCACATGGATTTTATGAAATTCTACCTGCCCCTGAGCAGGTACAGACGCTCAGGATGAGCAGGGGATCCAGCATGGAGCAGCGCCAGGAAATACACCAGAAGGATGTACAAACTGGAAGCAGAGAACTACAACCGAAGCACACGATGTTTCAACCTCCAAACTAGCCCTCTGTGTGCCACTTTTGCAGTCTTCGTCCCAAAAGAGATGATTGCCCTGAAAGTAGTTTTCCCAGATCCTCTAACCTGCTGCTCCCACTGCCGCTGTCGGCGGGATGTCCCCGGGATGGCAGCTGCCGGGTGATGGAGCCGAGGCGCTGAGCGCGGCGCCGGCCCGGCGCCCAGGGGTTATCAGCAGCGGTGGCCGAGGCGGAATTAGCGGGGCAGGGAAGTGGGGTAAGCAGAGCTCAGCTTCTTGGCATGTTTGCTTGTGCTAAACCTGCAGCATGAAAACTTTTCACAACAACACTCAGCGCTTGAAGCCTTCCTTGGCCGCGTGCGCCCCGGCGGAGGGCGAGAGCCAGGGCTGGCTTGTGCAAACAAACCAGAAATGTCCACAGGCACGGCGGGCGGGATGGCCCCGAGCTGCTGCTCAGCCCACCAAAGCTAAAGAGCTCTTCCTGACAGAAATGTAGCTCGCAGCATTTGGGGGCAACCACGCCTCCCATGCCCTGAGACGGGGGATTCCTTGGGCTGGGGTTGCGGGGTGATGGGACGCCGTGCCATGGGATGTGCAGAGCTGGACCTGCCCTTCGGCGGGGGCGCCCGGCCATGGGGGAGCCCAGCGGCGGAGCTCCGTTCCCAGTCCCGGCGGCGGAGCTGCCGCTGCCCAGCGCGGTGTGGGACGGAGCGGCCCCGGGCGGAGGCAGCGGGCGGGGAGCGGCCCCGGTTCGTTCCGTTCCCATTCCCGTTCCTTTCCGTTCCGTTCCCGGGCGCAGGTCGCCCTCCAGCGGCCGCGCTGCGCCGCGCATCGGGCACGGGACGAGCCCTTCCCGGCTGCAACGAGCATCCTTGCCCAGTCCTGAGCATCCTTGCCCGGTCCTGAGCATCCCTGCCCGGTCCTGAGCATCCCTGCCCGGTCCTGAGCATACCTGCCCGGTCCTGAGCATACCTGCCCATCCCTGAGCTCCTCGTCGCTCTCCTGCCCGGCCCGGGAGCGCTGGGGGCAGGCTGGGGATCAGGAGGTGCAGTCCCGGCAGCGCCCGGGGACAGAGGTGCCTCGGGACATCGCTGCCCACACCCAGCAGTGCCTGAAGCCCATGTGCAGAGGGTGCCAAGCCCCCAGGCCCCCTCTTTGCCCCACACAAATCCCTGGGCTCCCTCCTTGCCCTGCACAGACCCTTGGACTCCTCTCCATACCCCACAACTCCCGGGTCCCTTCCTGGCCCTGCACAAACCCCGCGCTCCTCTCCTCGCCCCACACACGCAGACACGGAGCTGGCACGGGTTCGCTTTAGGGGGTGAAGGAATGCCTTGTGCCCAAGGACTGGCTGAAGGAACTCACTCGCTGTCCCCTGCACGGAGCGGCTGCAAGCGGGCAGCAGGACCAGGATCAGGACAAGGATCAGGACTGGCTCCGGCTCACCCCAGGCGGGGCTGGGATAACTCCCGTGCTCAGCACACACTGTGCCGTGTCGGAGGCACGAGGAGCCAGCACGGAGCTGTTTGCCCAAGGGTTTCTCAGCATTCCAGCCTTGGGCAAGGACCTGCCACCGCCGCTGCTATAAAAAGCCATCGGGGCTGCGGCTGAGCCACACCAGCTCCTCCTGTTCCTGTCCGGGCAGGGCTCCTCACCTCCGGCTGTCCCGGGCAGGAAGCAGCACCAGTTTGGTGGCTTTTGGCTGGTACCCGCACTGGCACGGCCTCGGGGATGTCATCAAACCTGGAGAGATGAACAAAGAGCTTCTTCTCAGGCTGCTGCCAAACCTGTTCAACAGAACCGATGCAAAGATAGGAAAATCGGGTCACGGTTGAGGTACTTTAGGGAGACTCAGGAGCTGTGGGCTCTGCCCTGCAGAAGGGCAGGGAGACACCTGGAGCAGCCGCAGCTCTCCAGGGCAAAGGGGTGATGGTTTTGTGCAGGAACATCCTGCATCCACACAAAGGGGCTTTTCCTGCAGCCACGGTCTGTTCCCAGCTGTATCCTCTGACATACCTGAGCTACACTCCTCAGTGGCACAGAGAATTTCCACAAGTCTGTGTCCTGTTTGAACCATCCCCAAGGGACTGGCACATCTTCCCCCCAAGTCCCAAAGTGTTAATTAATATAAAGTGTTATCCATTCAGTATCACCACACTGTGGCAAAAAGGTACTCTTGGAAAAACTGTTTTTACATATAAACATCTAAAAGCCAGAGTTGTCTGGAGCATCCAGAGCATGCTGTGCCACCTGAAGCACACTCTGCTCCAGGGAACCTCCCAACTTACAGCACCAGCAGCTGCAGGTGGGAGGAGATAGAGGAGCAATATGCTCAGGCTGCAGCAGCCAAAACTGCTCAGGATCCACTGCACTCAGAAGAAATTTGCTTTCTTCTGACATTTCAGAGCTTCCATTAAAGCTTCCAGGTGAGCACAGACGCCCAGTTATCACCACCAGGACTGTTTCCTGCTGGGCAGCCCCAACTTCAAACATTTCCTTAAGCAGTTTGCACATCTTAAAAATAAAATCCTTTATTGATAATATGAATGTTTAACATGTTTAATGCCATCAGCTATAAAAATGATTAAAGACCTCAGCTTGGTACATTTGGCTTTACAAATTTACAAGTGTTAATGAATTAATACTAGTGTTATATGTTTTGCACTTCATTATACTCCATTAGCCAGTGACAAACTCTGCAACAATGTCTGCTTAGGACACATGTGAGTTAGAGAAGAAATATTTAGTTGCTTCCACACAGAATCTACATCAACAGTTAAATACTAACTCTAAATGTCTTACTGATTTAGTTGGATCCATTTTAATCCCTTGTGCTTAGTTTCTTTCAGAAGTTAGTCTACCAGCAAAAATACATTCTTTTGCATACCCCCTTCCCATATTATATTTTAGAAGAAACAGTACTCAGTGCATTTCCTATTAGACTTCATCATAGTATCTCTTTCTCTCTAGAGCTATCAATAAAGAAAGGGGATAATACCAGTCAGATTAATGTAAAAGCAAAGAAACTCATTAAAGCAGTGTATACAAAAGCCTCGCTTTTCAATCAGAAGGGATACATGGGCAAAAATCCATTCACCTATCCATTTTTACATTTACTCTCAGCAAGAGGAAAAAAACCTGCTGTGGGTACTTAGTTAAAAAGGTAATAAATGTGCTTCCAAGAGTTGCTGCCCATTTAGCTCTGGCTGCCTGTTTTCCTGCTGTTTCCTGCACTGGATTAGGAACAACAGCCCACAATCCACTACCTAAAAGGTCTGTGCAAACCTCTAAACCCCTGCCATGGCCTCAAAGCAGCCCAGAACTCTCACGTCCTAGGGAACGAAGCTCAAAGCCCAAAGGAACCTCTCTGCCATGGACAGCTCTGCACCTCCCATGGCACAGGGATCTTCCCCACAACAAAGGGGTTTTGTCTAATGAAACAGTGAGAATTGACAAAGGAGAACGAGTCTCTGGCAGTGGAAGCTGTGCTCTGTGCAAACATGGCTCTGCAGCCGAGGGAAGTGCTCAACACTGGGTGACATGGAGCAGCAAATCCAGTTTCTAAATTTAGGATCAGCTCCCATCCAACACCCGAGATCATTAACTCGGGGTCGTGCTCTCAGCCTCTGCCACCAGTCTGTGGTGTTTGTCCTGTATTTCTCAGCACAGTGACTCACAAAACCACTGTGCCCATTGGTTTTCTTGCAGCAAATATTTCTGCACAGGAACTAGCTGCTTCTCTTGGGTCCAAATACTTCTTCACTCACACATATGGTCTGCCTCAAACTTAGGCAATTCCTCACTGAGGAATTTTTTAAAATCTCAGTGAATTGCCATGTTTTCTTCATATGAGGCAGAAGAACAGATAAATATTTCCAATACTCCGTGTGTTTAATATGCATGTGTGTGACATACACAGATCTACATATTCAATTCCACAGCAGCAATGATTTGGTTCCATATTTGCAGCCAAGGAAAGCCAGCCATAGCTAGTGGGTAAAATCGAGGTCAGTCACACTTAACTGACAGAGATGAGGAACAAAATTATTGCTTTTGTTTATAGTCAAAGATCCCATGTTACTGTTGCAAAAAACCTGTATTGTACGGATGAGTTATTTTTTTCAAGTAATAGTGAGATCTTTGTCAAGTAACAGAAAGATCTTTTTCTCAGAAGTTCTACACACAACAGTAGAATGCTTGAAGAGCTTGTAAATTCCAGGTGATACACCAAAACCCACAGTTTAGCCATTTAAAACACACAGGCATTTCTGCAGGAAAGCAGAAAGAACTATATGGATAAGGAATACTGACAGAGAAGCCATCTAGATGATAACACAACTAAATTTTACCTGAAGAAAATCTTGTGTGCTTCCTCAAATAGCTGGGAGCTATGTCCTGAAGGACATAGCTGGACTGGCTGCACTGGCTTGGTGGTCACCTTACAGAATTTGTAGCACATTTACTAATTCATCTTAGCAAATGGAAAGAACTAAAAGTAAAACCAGTGTTGGTTTCAACATTCAGGGCTCAGAAGAATTTGTTTCTGCAGCTAGATGTTCCCCTCCTCACCTTTTCCCGAGAATCACATTCATATTGCAGGCTTAGTTCAGGCACTTTTATAAAATGTTCATCTGGAGTAAAAAGTCTGCAAAAATTATTTCTGCATAATTTAAAAGTAGCATTTCAGTCCCATTAGAGGTTGATAGGTCCCACCACATAATTATGGTTGTTATCTCTAATGATTTGACTGCTGCCATGAGACATTTGGAGGCTACTGTATAGCTGTAGTTAAGGTTTCTTCATAAACAAAAATATTTTCCTACCTATTAAAAAGAAAAAAAAATACTAAATGCTTTATACAGACAGAATCTGCTACTATGGAAATAAATAACATGGAGTGGAAAAACAGTGTCTTAGCTCCAGGGCAAGCTAAGCTGTGGAATGTCACATTCCCATTTTCTGGAGACTAGCTGCTGGTTGGCAGGAGGATCTCAAGGTCTTTGCCATTTGACACAACAGTGTTGTTAGAGCAGCTACTCGCCACGTCCATGGGGGCACCCAGGGAGGAGGCCTGGGAAGAGGTTTTGGTTAGAGGAGCAGGAGCAGCAGGTGACTGAGCCAGGCCAGGTTTCTTTGGAGGAATGGGTGGAGGGTTCCCTCTTTCTGCTCGAGGAATGGTTGGTGACTTAATTCCAGGAGACAACGGGCTGAGCGGACTGGAAACCTTGACAGGGCTTGGAGAGTGACCAGATTCGGTTTTGGGGCTGACAGCACTTGCCAGGTTTCGATAGTCCGTGCCAAAAGGGGAGCTGTTAGGGGAGACAGGCTTGATGGGGCCCTGCTGGCTGGTGAATCTGGACAGCACCTGAGTGACTGTGTTGCGGGCCAGCTGCTTGGCAGCAGAGTTGTCTGCCAGGGTGGGAGATAAATCCCGGGAGGGTGGGCTCTGCAGGCCACTGGACTGGTGGTCCTGCTCTGCTTGGGACTGGAACTTGTGCCGAGCAGCATGGAAACGCTGGTTGATGCCCACCTGGTAGGAGGACTGGTAGCCAGGGCTGCTGGCAGAGGCTCCCACCAAGCGTTTAGCGAGCACTGGTGAGGAGCAGGGAGAAGGCGTCAGAGAGGAGGCAGCTGTGCCGCTGGGAGACAGGGACACCCCAGCAGATGGCAGCTGGGACATCAGATGCACCGGTGACTCTGTTCTTACAGGAGAACTTCCATTCTCCACTGCATTTTCTGAGGCTGCAGCAGATTTCTCCCTGGGAACTTGGCTCTCGGCAGCATTTGCCTGCAGCAGCTCCCCACCTGTCTGCACGTCTGTGTCGCAATGCCCGTTGGATTTTGCATAGGAATGAACAGGAGTAGAGGGGCTGGCAAACACGGTGTGAACAGCTTTGCTGGTGCTGGCAGGGTTTACCCGTTCTGCCTGCACACACTCGGTCTGGCAGGACACAGACTTCACCGGGGGACTGTCAGTGGTGACCCCTCTGGATGTCACCGAAGGGCTGGGCTGCACAGCCTCAGAGGGACCATGCTCCTGGCAAGAAGCCTCCAGCTCTTTCAGGGCTTTCTTCAGACATTCCACCTCTTCTTTGAGTGCTTTTGTACGATTCTCTTCTCTGTTCAGCTTGGCTTTCAGCTGCTCTCTTTCAATGTCAAACTCTGAGAGCTGCTTTTCTACTTGTGCTTCCATCTGCAAACCCCGCTTCCTCTTGGCTGCCAGCTCCTCTTCCAGTTTACTCACCTTACTCTTCTCCTTTTCCAATTTCAAGCTCAGTTCTGCTGTCTTCTGCCCCTCTTCAGCTGCTTTTGCAGTGGCTTTCTTGCACTCCACAACAAGCATGGAAGATAGTTGCTTGTGGCGTGCTCTTTCCTCCTCCAACTGGCTTGACAGCTTCTTCTGTTCTTTTTCAAACTTTTTCACTTGGGATTTTTCAAACTCCACCTGGAAGTTTAGAAGAAAAAAGATTGCAAGGGTACCATAAAACCTCCTGAAAGTAAATGAAGGGCAACACCCCAAAAGGAAAGAGGGTTACTGTGTATGTTGGAGAAATTTCACAGTGAAAGATGACAATGGCTAAGAAAGATGTTATTGCCCCAGCAATCTGCAAGATAGTTTGGAACAACTCAGCTTGAACATAGTAACAATTACTATTTACTAGTAGTTTTATCATTATGAAATTCAATTGACCTTCAGTGAGGTCTACATCCATTCTGCCATGCACTGATGGAACAAGCAAAGCTTCCTTCCACCTCATTTGCTACACTTTGTCAGTTTGCCTTTTAAAGGCATTTAGGTTTCAAAATGCTGATGTGTTATGTATGCTTAATAAAGGCTACAGTGCTTGAGTAACAGAAAACAGTGGCTTAAATATTTATTAGCATCTCTGAATAACACCCCCAGGAGATCTTCCATTACTTACTCTGAATTTTGAATACTACAGAGCGCTGCCAAGTGTAAGTGCAGCTCTTCTCTCCAGAACTCCTTGGATTTCAGGCTGAAGCAAGATTTCAAAGCATTTGATTGCCTATCAACACCTTTTAGCACTGCTCACCTACCAAAACACACTGAGAAATTTCAGGTTGTTTTTCCTGTCAAGATGGTAAGAGCTAACATTGCCCTACAGAGGGAGTTTCCCACTACCCTTCCACCCTGCCGAGTTCACCGCCCAGGAGGTACCTGCTGGGTGAGCCGCTCCCGCTCCTTCTCCAGCATGTAGGTGACATCATCCCCCTCCGCCGTGTCCTGGGCGTGCCGCTGCCTCTCCTCCTCCAGGTCCAGGATCACCTGCCCAAAAACATCAGCCACTTCAATGTCCTCTCTCACAGGCAGGCAGAGGTCAGCGCCTTTCCACACGTCCACAATGACATGAGACAGCAACCACGGCAGCCTCAGACACCCAAGTTCAACTCAAGTCACAGAAAAGCAGCTTTTGGACAAGTTCAATATATGTTATTATCTAGTCAAATTGAGTTACTTGGTGAAAGAAGTCAGGAAAACCTCACACTGGATCTATGTTCATTTTATTTTTAAATACCTAAACTGCACACTTTTCCTCCAGACTGCAATATCCTTGAGAAGTTCATGAAATGAATGGTGCCCTCATCCCAGAATGGTTAGGGCTGGAAGGGATCTCTGGAGATCATCCAGTCCAACCCCCTTGCCAAGGGGAGCAGGTTGCACAGATCAGTCCAGGAGGGTTCTGAATATCTGCAGGGAAGGAGAAGCCACAGCCTGCTCCAGCGTTCTGTCACCCTCACAATAAGTCAGTTTTTCCTCATATTCAGCTGGAAATTCCTCTATTTCAGTTTGTGCCTCTTGTCCCTTGAAGCTCAGAATTTCCTGGCAGGACCATCAACAAAAACCCCAGCAGGAGCAGAGCTGATCCAAGAGATGCAGGGCACTAACAACAAGGCAGTCCCTGCTGTGGCTCCAGCAGTAATTCCCACTCAGGCTTCTCCCAGTGCCTCACAGGGATTTGAGGACTCCAGTGTAAAGTTTATTTTAAAGAACATTAATTTGTTCTTCCACTTAAGAACAAGATGAGCTCTTGAAATGAAACTGCTTTCCATAAGGACCCAGTGAAGGAGCTCCTTCAGCTTTAACACTGAATTACATGAATAATTGAAATGCTATTAACAAAAAAGCCAGAATACAAACTTCCCAAGAGGCTCTGCTGTATCTCATCACCAAAACTAAGCTCTCATAACACATGCTCACCATCAATTTAGCAGCTCCTCAGTCTTTCTGAAATTTAAGCTTCCAAATAATGCTTAAATATCATCAAGTATACAGGAAGCTTTTCACAGAAGCAGACAGGAAGAGGAAAAGAGGAAAAACATCTTATTTCACCAGTAGCAGAACAGTGATAAATCTGCTGGGAATTCCATCTTCCAGAAACCTTTTCCCACATTTTGGGAAGCATTATTCCTCCCAGCTGTAAGCTAGTTCCTTCCTGGTGTGTCCTAACAAAACCATCTTGTGTATATTTCAAATTCTGGAATTATAACTAATTAGCTCACCAGCTGCATCATCTGGAGTGAGAAGTTTAAACAAAGGTGCAAAGTCCTTTCAGTTACTCAGGGCATTTAAGTGCTTTTGCTGAAGTTATCATGATATCAAAATGCAACTATTAACTTCTGCACATCTTAACTGAGGCAAAACCTACCTTTCTGTGTCTGCTTTCTGCAGCAGCTAGTTGGGATAACATCCTTTCCTGCATATTCTTGCAATGTTTCATCACCACTTTCAAAATAGATAAAGGATTGGAGCATACTGGTTGCTTTTCACCATGATTCGCCTCTTTCAGGGTCTCAAAATCTCTCTGTAAAGCCATCAGTGGATCACTGATGTTGTATTTCCCATAGCGTTCCTCAATGAATGTGTCCCTGTGCTGGGCCTGCAACACAAACACAAATTTGCATTTTAATATACTTAAACCAGAAAACTAGCAAAAGAAGAAAGGACATTGTAGTTAATACTCCTCTTCCTCAATTTTCCACTTAAAAAGAATTTAACACAGTCTGATTCATGTCCTGTTATCTGCTAGAAATAAAGGAAATAGAGAAAAATTCTATGTCAAAACACAGTATCTCCAATATATTCAGTCTACAAACATCCTCATACCACAGCTACCTGCTGTGGCCATGACTTACATTCCACAGCTGTGTGAAAGGAAAGAAGGTAAGTACCAACTCTTGCTCAACAAAAGATTAATCATTTACTGTCGCATCAGTGAAAGAAGCAGTTGTGTGGTTTCCTTGACTATGTCACCATCAAAGAATTTCATGTTGAGCAATTCAAGAGTTTCATTCTAGCAAGAGCCTATAAATCTGTGAATTGTTAATAAAACCCTTAATGTTCTCATCCAGACTAAACAGAGTTTAGTTTCTCAAGAAGCAAGACAGGAATGATGAGGTTTCTTTTAGTGCATGTACGAATCAAGACAAGTCACACGTCCTGGGCTCTACATTTACAGTGTTTGATGGCTGGATTTGATGAGCTCAGAGGTCTTTCCCAACCCAATTATTCTATGAATCAGCCATTCCATCTGGAAATCTGTTTTGTTAGGACACCAATAGGCTTATCATATTCAATGATGACTGTAAAGTTCTAAGAACAAAACGAAATTTAATAAACACACAGATATTAAAGTATTATCTGTATGTCTACCACCATGATAAGAAACCATATGAAACCAAATATTTATGAAACAAATTATATTGGAGGAAAAACAGATCTAGATTCAAAAGAGCCCTCAGAGCTGTCTTGGCTCTAAGAGATACAATCATTGATTTCCAGTGAAATGGTTCTGGGCGGAATTCTGAGCATTTGTGAAAGCCTGTGACAGTGTTTCATTCCCTGTGTGCATCACTGACAGCACAACCCTGTGCCCAGCAGAGCTGATGCACCTGCTGAATATGAGACTTCAACTTGATTTCTCTTGATTCATATTGTCCTGTAAGGTTACCATGGCAATTCATACCTTTTCCACAGCACACAAATGACAGTTCTGTTCTGCATTACCATGTCCTTAGCAAGGCCACAGAGAAAGATGTGGGTTGTGAGCCTCAGGACCTTTAATAAAGTGTGTTTAATTTAGAACAGACCTCAGCAGGTGTGACCTACAGGAGGGTTCTGATCCTAAATGCACTTTTCCTGCCAGAGCACACACATGAACTGTTTTTCCCTTTAGAAACTGCTCCAAACAAATGCTGCCTGCACCTCCTCAGCTGTGCTTCACCCTTCTGCTCCCAGCTGGGCAGAGCACAAGCAGCAGCTAACCCATCCCAAGTCAAGCACAGCAGCTTTTTGGAGCTGGTGGAAGGCTCTAAATGTGAGCCCCACACAACCCCAGCTCTGCTGATGCTGGGAATGGCATTCAGCTGAACAAAGCTCCCTGCTCTGAATGCAGAGCCAGCCCGTGCCAGCCTCGCTGTGCACTTCCCAGAAACCCTTTCAGGGAATGGCAAACTGTCACCCAGCTCTTTTGGGATCGCACAAGGACATCATTTACACAGGAAAGACTGAGCCTGACTCAAATGAAAGGACAGCTCAGAAGCTACTTGGAATGGTTCTTTCCTGATGCCCCAGTATCAAAACCTCAAATACTTCCCTCGAGGACACAAAAGCAGGAGTCACAGAACCACTGAAGAGCAGGGCACAGGGAGTTAGGCAATAAAGAGCTGGTGAGCTTTTCTGGTCCCACCTGCATTCTGAAATGCAGCCATGTGATTAACATGAAATAAACTAAAAAAGTTGGTTTTTGCTCTTAAAAGTGTTTGCATCACCTTGACAAGAGGTATAAAAAACTCAAACCAAAGTATCTTCTCCATGACCAAATTAGAGACATTGGTCCTGTGATTCCAGTTTGGAGCTGGATTTTAACCCTGCAGTAAACAAACACAGAGGAACAGCTCACACTCACAGACACCCCTCCCTCTCTATCACCAATATCCATCAGGAACTGTGGATACCTTTGATCAGATCTTCAGATATTGTTCTAACTTTATACAATAATAAAAAGGAGAGGAAGGAAAAGATCAGCCCTGGAAATGAGAGAGCAGCCCTGGATAATGGGGCAGCCCTGGTTTAATGAATCACAGGAAAAACTACAGGATTTGCCTTTTTTTTTTAGGAACAGGCAATCTTCTGTTTTTCTGAAGCATTTATAAAAATGACTCAATGAAACCTCAGTATAAGTGAGGAGGGAATTTCTAAGTGACTCAAGCATTAATAAGTCTGTAAATATGAATTGGGATCTCCATCCAGCTGGCCTAACTGCTTTGACAGATGAGCTTAATCCCAACTGGTCCCAGTGCTGGAAATTCCCACAGAAACACAGGAGAGACCCTTCAGAAGGGCACCAATGCTTCAACTGGGTCAACAAACCTTGCCTTTACTGCTGCAGCTTTTATTAGGAAGAACTCGCCCAAAAACTGGGGATTAAGGTGTGTCCCCCTCAATTTCTGCAATACTGAAGGTGCAACAAAAGCCATGTTTTGCTCTGCTCCTCACAACACTGGGCTCTGGACTCTGTTGAATTTAGTGGGGAGGCTTATTTCCTGTTTGGGAAAGAACAAGAAGTTCTTCCTTGCTACTTTGAGCAATTAAGTATTTTCCTGAACTAGCATGACAAACAGATGAGACTATCATAACATTAAGAGCTTTCTCAAGTCCAGCTATTCTTCTTTAGTAGCCAGCAGAGCATAAACATTTAATTAAAGTTGTCTAGACTAGAAAAACTCTTAACCAGGTCATCCTACACCGACCACATCAAGTTTGCAAAAACAAACCCAGCGCTTTGGCATTTGGGCCACTGTGCACTTGGAAATGCAAATAGGGATTTTGCAGCCTGTGACACCTCTGGTCCTACAGAGCAGCTACCTGGGACACCTCAATCACTGAGGCAGCTCTTGGAAAATTGAGTCACAGTGCCATAACCTCCAGAGTTATTTTGTCCAGGTGTGGAAGTGTCACAGAGAGAGTGACTTCTGCCACAGCTCATGCTCCTCCCTGAGACAACTCTGCAGCTCAACTTCTCTGTCACTGGAGGTCACATATAAACATCTTCAACACTTCTGATTTTGTCCTGTCTGAACTGGATTCCACCTTAAATAGCTGTTGTTCAACTTTCAGAAGAGAAGGAACTCGATGATGGAAGAGAAACACTCTATTAATGAGCCCAAAGTGAAAAAAAATCAACCCAGATCTCAAATCCCAGCACAGAAAACACAGGAAATTTAGTACTTCCATCTACATCATTTCAAACATGCAGAACTGTGAATTTCCCACCAAAACACTCAAATTCCAGAAGCAATTAAATGGATTATTCAGCAACTTTCAAGGCTATTAGACTGACCTCTCCCAACAGGAAAAAAGGTAACATTTAAGCTCTTAAAAACAGGGAGGAACTATACATGTGAACTACCCTTAAAAACAAAATTCCAGAAGATTGGAAGAATCAGGCATAAGCAGAGAGGGTTCCATGTGAAACTGGCTGGCTTTGAGCTCAGGTCTGGGTAATGGACCACAGTTATTCTGTCTGGGAAGAGAGAATTCTGATTTTATGGGGCAGAAGCAATATCTGACCCAACTGAAAAGATGTTTCCTGTTCAGGCAGGCAAAGCAAAGGCTTCACTTTGTTAGGAAAAAGCTACTCTTTCCTCTTGGGATTTCTAGGCTGTTTTGGGATGAATGTTTCCCATAACCTATTTCTGTATTTTTTTTTTAAATAAAATATTTCCTTTTACTGAAACCTTGTTTATGTGACAGAATATTCTCTCTGTCTTCAATAATCTTTGCAACTTGTTTTACTGGAACATCACACAGGGAATTTCCAAGACTTATTTCAAGTATTTTTTGGACATCAAGTAGAGCATTTCTTTTCCCTGTAATTTCAGAGCCCAGGTTTTAACGCTCAGTACAAGACAAACACACTGTTAATTAACTGTAGCTACTGAGTTTGCAGTTCTCCAGTAATAATTTGCACAGAAGTTCCTCCTTCATGTAGCAGAGAGTGGAATAAGCTTTAAATAGCTCCTTACTGCCTTGAACTTCCTTATTAGCTTCTCTCCCCAGAGACAGAAATTGGGAATAAAGACAGGCTGAGGTCACAGCAACCACTGACAGGGAGAAGGGAAATGGGGGTGGGGACCACTTGCTTTGCACAAAAAGAAATGTCAAAAAGCTGGAGTGAGATCTCCAGTGTTGCACTAGCTCCAGCTCTGCAGCAATGCCAGGCACAGAGCCACCAAGCAAATTGCTCAAATGCAGCATCTGCCTTAACTGCCACCATTACATCAAGTGAACAGACCTGATAAACGAGAGCTACCCACATTTGCCCATGTGGGACCTGCTAGCAGCTTTGAAAAATAGACGAAGCTTTCTGATGAAATGTCAAGCAGCACAAAATTGCAGCTTCTTTCCCTGGGAAGTTCTGGTGCAAGGCTGGCTGTGCCTGACTCCCAGCCCCCTGGGATGGTTCTCCAGGGACTGTGCTGTGCTCAGAACTGTGCTTTGGTCACCCTTAAACCAGGGAACCCAACAACACGTGGGCAGCTGAAATCCAGAGCCCTTCCAGCATGGGAGTCACTCCCACACCTCTCTGCTCCCTGCTCAGCACCCACCTGGGCACTGGGAAGGTGAGGACAACCAGTTTTTGGAAGATACTGGCAAATGGTGCTGCTTCAGGCAAGAAATAAACAAGAAATTCCCCGAATTTGCAAGAAAAGCTGTAAGGAATGCCTGCATTCCAGCAGGACAGCACCCATGGGAACACTGCTCCATGGAAGCTGCTTTTAAGTGATGCAGAAGCCCAATTTGCCCCATCTGTGAAAGATTTACCAGCATCTGCAGGAAGGTTTTGTATTACTGAGCATTTCTTTTTCTTTAAACAAGGGGTAGACTTAAGTTTTTGAAACTGCACTGTAAACCAAAGTTCTAAATCCACTGACAAACAGCGCTTAATTTTGCAATGCATTAATATGGCTTTGTAGTGAATCACTGAACTCAGAAGCAGAGATGAACACCAGCTCCCAGTCATTAACAAAAAATAGTTTCTATCCCAGTGTAAATTGCCTGAGGCCTTATTAACATAAAAGAATAAGCCAGAAAGCTGTTTCCTGTTTTCTACAAGTAAACAGAACTTCAGTTCTAATGTATGGAAAACTCTGTTCAGAAGAACAGGGGGAGGGAACAAAGTGCTTTAACACAGTGATAGAGATCCCTTTAAATATTGAATTGTTTCCAGTCGTGGTGTGCTATTTCAGAAGGCAAACCTGTGGTTCATGCAATCCTTCCTACATAGCAATAAGGGCTGAGAGTCTAACTCCCAGGATTATGCAACTCTCTGACAGCATCTGGGCTTTTTGGATGATATAAACATAATTATAACCACAGGAAAAGGAGCACAATAAGAAGTGAGACTTAAGACCTGTTCCAAGGAGAACATTGAGATTTATGCAGTGGACAGGAAGCTACTTTCAGGCAAAAGAAAAAATAGCCTTTTTTTTTTTTTTCCCCGAAGAGATTTTAAAACAGAGGAAGAAAACTGAAGCACTGGGAAAGAATATTTTGTATACAGTCAGTTTGTCAGGCAGCAAGGAAGAAAGGGTAAAGAGTTGGGGAGAGAGGGTGAAGAGAGGGAGGAAAAAGCAGCCAGTTCAACAAGCAGGGTCTGGAATGCTCTGCTCAGCAGCTCGATTTTGACACAGACAGAAACAGGGCCAGTGCCAGCCAACAAGTGCCTGATACCATGAGGGAGAAGAAAACTATTTTAAGCTTTGTCATCTGCACGCATGGATTCTCTCTGCTAAATGCCAGATGCGAAATGTTTGTCTCTAAGCATGCAGGAATATCAATACTGCAGCCTGTACTACAATCAGATTACATGTTTACAAATTAAGGTACTCTTCCTCTGCAAGTGCTTGTCCTTTTCTATAATGTACCACAGGATTTGACTCAAACAATCAGAGCTCAGAACCATTTAAATCTGAAGCAGAAGTCAAATTAGCCCATGAAGGCAAATGTGTTTTTGTTACTATGTGGGAAGCAAACAGGCAGATAAAGTTCCGATTTTCAACCACAGACATCTATGTGTTTAACACAACTGCTGGAGAAAATCACTGCTGTGCTTTCGGATTATGCAATCCCCCAAGAAAGTTCAGAGGACTGAACTCCACCTGCTCCCAACATATACCCACATCTAACATAAAACTATCACTCTTCCAAAGCAATCCAGCTGCTGAGGCAGGATAACTGTCCACAACACTTATAGAACAGAGAGAGCTGTGACACCAAGTCAGACACTTCCTCTGTGTGGAACAAGCAGCTTCCCTCAGCCCTGGGTGTCCCAACCCCTCTCAGTGTAAATTACAACTCAATTTCTCCAATACATGCAAGTCAAATGAAATGCTCTCAAGAGTGCCAATCTTTAATTCGGTCTTAAAAGTTTTTTTTCTTCAGGGCAGCACTTTTACACATCAAAACATGACCAAAGATTAGCAGGGTTTCCTTTAATTAGTCACACACAAAGCCTTTCAGCCAGTGAGGCATGGTAAAGCTGTTACCACAGCTACTATCAGCAAACAATGAGAAAAACAGTGTAAGGCCAGAATTTCTTTAGCTGTATATTCCAAATAAATGGACAAAGCAAAGCTGGAAGTTCTCTGCTGCTGAGCCTTTGCCCAGCCACCAGATTAAGGCGTTACACGACTTTTCCTTCCACGAATCGAAAGGGCAACAGAGCTGCTGCCAGCAGGAAGCCAGGCTTGGGCTGCAGCATCACTGGGGAAAAGCTTTTGGAGCTGAGGAGCAGCACAGCTGGAGAGCTACATCATCTCTCAGTGCTGCAGGCATGGATCCCAGGGGTGGCAATTTTCCCCTGAGGTCACACTCGGGAGGCAGCAAGAGCCAGCTCAGATTTGAAGCTTTCATTGCCCTTTCCCACCACCTCCAGCTTTCCTCACAATCTTGGGATGAAATCCTACAGCATATCCCTGACAGGAAGGGGGAAATAGCACTAACCTTTGATTAGCTCACTATTTTACACTCCATAATTATCAAGCACAGGTTACAATTTTGTTTCATTTTGTCTCAGTTATGAGTACTTGAAAAATTATGTCAAAGGGTATTCTTACTGTATTAATCTCCTCACACAAGAGGGAACTGCAGGTTAAATTTCAACAGGAAAGATAATTGCTTTACACTACTGGAAGGTAGGCAATAAAAAGCCTCTGGAATGGAGCTGCTACATTCCTTCCCATCAGTCTCTCTGTGCTCCATTACACGCATTTCACACTGAAATACTGAAGTGAGGCTTGTTGTGCTAACACATTCTGACCACACACAGTGAAAAAATAGATCTCAGGACGGAGGAGAAACTTACAAGTGTGTTTTAAAACAGAAGCCAAACCTTCCACCTGATCAATAGTTTTGAGAGGGTAACAATATTCCTCCAAAATAAAAAGGTTATCTAAATGCAAAAGCTCGTAACAGCAAACATAAGCATCCTGACTGTTCTGGAGAAGGATTTCCTCCACTCTACAAGGTGTTTGGAATCAAGCTAGAGAAGCTTTTGCTGGAAAACCAAGTCCCTGCAGCTCTCAGGCCTGCAAGCTGCCATTCCTCTTTTGAAATAGCTGCAAGTTTTAAACATTATGAGTAGTGACAGGTCAGCTTGTAAAAGCCTTCAATATTCAACCCTGACACAACTAATTTCTTCAAAAATTGACCCCTGCCATCATTTACACCACTGGTTTTTTCCACCTTACTGAGGCTGAGTGCCAACCAGGCATCTTTCAAAGAGCAGCAGAATTACAATTGGACAATATATAAAAAAGAATCATTTCGAGGCTCAATATTAGCACAGCAAACTGTGCAGAGAGTACCACAGCCCACACTACCTGATCCAGGCTAGCAGCACCACAGAGCTCACACCATTTCAGCCAGTTTTCCTGCACCATGAGCAGTTTTCCTGCACCCCTGCCTTGTCCCATCACATGCTCTCACAGCACCACCACCACCTCAGCTCACTGACATGGACTGAAAGTGGCTTTTTGGAGCGGTTTTAGCTGGCATCTGCCTCACTGCAAGGTTACACTAATGCTCGTGCCAGCAAAGGGAAGGAATAAGTAGTTGAGCACTCAGGGCTGCTGCTCTCAGCAGTGTCAGCTTATGGTGGCTTAGCCAACACAAAGCCATGGATGCTTTTGACTTAGTGTGACGTTATTGTCATTAAAAGACTAATCTGTGATCCCTCCTGGCAAAGAGAGTTTCTGCTTTAAGCAGCCCTCCTTGCTAAAGGAGAAGAAAAAAAACTGCAAAGGAATTCTGGTGGACCTTTTACACACCAGAAACAAATGGTTCTTTATCAGAAAGGATGAGAACACACATGTACCACTGTATTTCAATACCAAAATACTTCTTGCAGCCAGCTTCCAATAATGGATTCCAAGACAAAATTTATACACAGCATTTATTATGTAATCCTATTGATATTAAGATGGGATTCTGATCCAGCAATAAATCTTTACCTCTGAATTTCACCTTGGATACAAGCACTCTGCAGAACTTAAAGCAGTACTGTTGTCATGTTCGCTTCTTATCCTGATACTTAAAACCTACCTTTAAAGCCTCTATGACAAGATCTCTTGCTTCTAATTCTCCCTCAAGAATGCTAAACAGCGTCAGTAGTTCTGGTTTGCTGAGTTTTTCCAGATTCATCCTGAAAACCTGAAAAAAAAGAAACATAGTTTAGTAGATATTTCTTTAGACACTAAAATCAGTTATTCGAAGCTATGACATATAATCTCCATTTAACTTCAGCTTCCAGTTTTTTGGATTGCAAACTGCCCTGGGAAGGGATCATTTTCTCTCCAGCTTCCAAGACCAGTTGCAGAAGATGCATTTGTTACCTTCTCCCCAGGGACAGGAACATATGCAGAGCCACATGGTGAGGGTGGGATGTGCAGGCAAACAGGACTGCATAATCATCACCAAGAAGTAGCCAAGGTTAACAGGAGAGAGGAAAACCCAAATACAAAAGTCCTATTGCTGTAAATTACACCTCTGGGTCACACAGCTGCAAACATCACTGAGGAGTGGTGATGAACGAAGGCCAAACTGGGCCACCCACATGAACTCAACAGGGATGGGAATGTTGCAGGGCTGATTTGGTTCCTGGGAATGCCATTATCCATTCTGATGCAACAGGCCCAAACCACTTTACAAAAATCAATGCCACAGAAAATACACACTTAATTACTGCTCTTTCAAACTGTTTCAATATCACCATCATTTATTAAATGCAATTCTACAGCCCACATAAGAACAGAGATCCATCATCTGAACTGCACATAAAGCTTTATACTGTCTTGCATCTTTGCTGATACAACACAGTTCAGTAATAAGCCTTTTTTATTACATTATTTTGTTAAAAATGGAAATAATTTCAGACTAAATCCTTGTGTCCGATACAAATATGTCAACTGATACAGTCTTGTGCTTTGCACAACCATCAAATACACTTTTTTAAGTCATGTCCATCTTTCACCACACTTTGTGTCAAGCAGAAAACGCTACAGCACGAAGAAGCTACTCAGAGATATCAAACTTCAGTGGCAACTGATAAAGTGTTAAATTAGCCCTTGCTGGAGAAGTCTATCCAGCTAAAACATTCAACCGAAGTCTAGTTTGTCTGAAGTCACTGCTCCTTTACAACTGATTTGCATAACTGTGCCTTGGAGAGTTATACACAAAAGCAAGTCCTGTCTTGTTTGTGCCAGAGCATTCCAGTCGCTGGGATCAGAAAATTCTGTAGCCTTCATACAGCAAGAGAAATCAGAAATCTACTTCATGCCCCTCTGCTAAGCAGGGAGGTGTCTCACCACACACTCATGTTCTTGCCTCACAGTGTTTTACATGAAATCCCATAAAGCAGCAACGTTTCTTACAGGCTCTCCTGGCTCACCCTCCTTGGCATGGGCTGCTCAAGGAAATGTCAGTGAAGTGACCAAACCAAATGAACTGGACACCACAGCTCTGTCAGCATTGCACTTCTGTTCCCTACTGCAGATCCATTCACATATTCGAGAGAAAAATCCATGAGTGGAACATTTGGGAAATCTGTTCAACTTTGTCATCATGTCAAAAACAGCCTGATCAAGGCTTGGCACAAAGGCATAATTTAGGAAACTCACTGTACTGACTCAAATCACATTTTGTGGGCCAGAGCAGCGCTGGTCACTCTTCAGTGACAGCTGGAGGGTTGTGTCACCATGGGGAGCTTGGCTAGCTGAGACCACTTGGAAGAAGCATGATTTACAAGTTGGTCATCTTATAAAAACAGGAAGAGAGGGCAACAAAAGCAGCAACGAAATGCTAAAACATAAAGAAGTAGTCATACAGAGTGAGAAAAGAGATAAGCTGACTCTAGTCTTTAATATTTCCCATGTTCATGTTGGTGCTTATGTCAAAGCTGCAGCACTTCCCTGGGCAGCTCTTAGATGTGGAATATCCAAATATCCAAACATCTGCTCAGGAGACACACAGCTTGATTTCAAAACCATCTCAGACCTTGCTCAGACTAAATTCACAGGTTCTAAGACTGAATCAACACCGATGGGAAACACTTTTATTGCCAAATATTCACCAAGTCACAGTACTGTTGTGGCATTATAAACCAGAATGAAAAAGCAGAAGCTTCCTTGGAGATCTTAGAACAAACTGTATAATGTAATTCTGTTACCCCAGGACAGTAAGTGTTGAACACAGACTTTCAACATGACTGCATCCATGCTTTTTCCTTAAAAAGAGACAACGTGGAAATGTGCAGCTGCATCTCTCCATGACCTACCAAACACCTCAATCTCACAGCAGGGACAGCTACCAGCTGCAGTCTGGTATTTTAAAGCTATTAGTCAGGGCAGTAATAATTTCTGTTCTATAGTCTAACTACTCCCATTGTGACTTGTACTTCCCAGTGTTATAGGAATAAGCTATGCTATTCTTACCACGCCTTTGTAGTCTTTAATGAGCTTAATAACTTTAACAAACCCTGTTCTAAAATATACAGGTAAAAATACTTACAGAAATAAAGAGTGGGAGCCAGTTTGCACAGCAATCACTTATCCACCAACAAGAGGTAACATTAAAGGTAAATAAGTGGTACAGTCTCTGATTCCTCATGTGCAACCTGCTGCTAGAGAAGATCTCTACCTGTTTTGCTTGCATCAGTCACCCCACACTGCTGAGGGAACAGACTGGGAGCAGATGCTACAAATAAAAGTCACTGCTCTAAAAAACCCCACCAACATGCACTTGCAAACAGTCCCCTCCTGCCTGTGATCTGGACACTTCAGCTGGGGAACATGACCCTCTGTTTCCAAACCTTTAACTGAGAGACAGCTTCCCAGCATCAGAGACAAGACCTAGCAATTCCTGGGGCACATTTATCCCTTTGCATCCCAGGAAACACACTGAGTGCACTCAGATCACAAACCACAAACACGTTGTTACTTAGGCTGATGATATAAATATTTTCCCTGAGTCTGAGATATATGACCATTTTTGGATAATAAGCCAGAGTTTAGAGCATAAACAAAGGTAATTACTTTCTGCTTGCCTAAAGGTGAGCTTCCTCTCAGCTGTGGACCACTGGAGTCTACTCAGCACCCTCCAAGGAGATAAAACTCTTCTAAGAAAGTTATTTCCCAGTATTTAACTGAAAATAACTATCAAGAGCAGTTTAAGTGTACGTCCAACCACGCAAGCCAACAAACCAGGGGGAGTTATCTTTGGCATGTGCCACTTGAGGAACAAAACAGATAAGCTTGCAGCCCGTGGCAGCTCCTCTGCACCCTAAATCATGGCACGATGATTATGAAACCACTCCAGGCTCCATTTCACTGGCCTCACAGACACAGGAGCACGAACCAACCGAGAGAAAGCTGCCAACACAAGACAACCTCACCTACCCACTGCAGCCAAGGCTCGAGTCAGCGGGCAGGAGCCAAAGAGCAGCGACTGCACAGCCCGAGGCACAGCCAGGGCAGCTTGTCAAGGGGAAGCTTCACAATCCCCTGTGAGCCCTTGGTCAAAACTCTTCTACTTTTTAAAAAAATATCATGAAGAACAAACCTTGTTGTTCCTTTTTTCTCTTAAAGAGGGTATTTCCTAAGCCTACACCAATGTGACAATGTCAATGATCCTGAATCAGCTTTGTTTTGTTTCCTGTGTTCCTGAAGAGGAACTGGTGTTTTCCAGGAGCCAGCAGGGCAGTCGTGCAATCGCATTAATAGGAGAACCTAAATGACCAGTTTGAGAAGTCCTGATAGACAAGTTCCCAAAACTGCTCCTGTGTGTATCGCGTGGTGTTTGAGCTCCAATAATTACACGATATGTTTATGTAATGAAAAAAGCTAACACAGACTTAATAATTGTGTATCCACAATGCTACCTGGCATTGCATCAGAACTGTGGAGAATTGAGTTAAAATGAGAACTGTTTATATCTCCTCCACCTCTGCATCTAAGCCCTAAAGGAGAAAGGACATCTATATACAAAAAACCATCCTCATCCCATTAGTATTTGACGTAACACTCAGAACGAAGCAAACTAGCAGAATTTTGGGCATGTATTTAGTGAGAGTCCTTGAACAGCCCCTGTGAAGCAACTGGAGCTCCTTGAAAGAGAATGAAAACCATCGCTGGCTCCTCTGACCTTCAGCCCCCCAGCCCGGGAGCCACACGATCGCTCGTGAGCGCAGCCCCGGGCCGGGCGAGCTCCGCGGGTCACCCCGGGACAGCGGGCAGCTGCGGCCGCCAGCACGGCCGGACTGCCCGGCAAGGCACGGCACGGGAAGGGAAGCGCTGGCAGCGGCTCGGTGCCTCCCGCGCCGCACCGCCCGGCACACCGCGGCGAACAAAGGGACACAGCGCACCGGAGCCCGCGGCCACCGCTGCCCGGAGCCCCCGGTGCCGGGGCACGAAGGCGGGCGCGGCGCGGGGAGCAACAAGCGGCTGCATCGCCCCTCGGTCCACCGGGACCGGCCGGACCGGGCAGCGCCGCCCAGCTCCCGGTAACGCCCCCAGCCTCCGCGCCCCCCGGCACCGCCCCCGATCTCCCCGTTCCCCCCCTCCCCCGGTACCACCCCCCCGCGGCTTGCGGCCGCCCAAGTCCCGACAGCGGCCGCCCCCGCCCGCAGCGATCGGCCCCGCCACCGCCCCTCCGAGCCCCCGCGGGCCGGGCCGCCCCGCACCTGCTTCTGCCCAGCCGCAGGGGCAGCGCCGCGCCAGGCCGGGCCGGAACGCGCCGGGTCAGACCGAGCCGAGAGCGGGACCCGCGGCCGCCCCGCCGCACCGACCTGCCCTGCCCCGCGCCGCCGCCGCGCCGCTCCCCATCGGCTGTCCCGCCCCCGCCCCGCCCGCTGACCGACGGCACGTCCGCCAATCAGCGCCGCCGCCAGCGCGCCCGCGAGCCAATCAGCAGAGGGAGAGGCGGGGCGGGGGTGGAATATCCAATGAGATGGCGCGGAGGGCGGGGCCGCGGCTGAAAATCCCTTTTGTTCGCGGCGGAGTGAGCGGGCGGCCGTGATTGGCGCGTCACTTCCGCCGGGGGCGGGGCTAGGGCACCGCCCGATGCCGGTCCTGCCCACGGTGTCGATCCCGGTGCTGATCCCATCCCGATCCCATCCCGATCCCAGTCCCGATCCCATCCCGATCCCGGTGCTGATCCCATCCCGATCCCGTGCCGATCCCAGTCCCGATCCCATCCCGATCCCGGTGCCGGGAAGGACCGTGCGAACCCAGGGACCGGGACCGGGACCGTGCCTCCCAGCGGCTCAGCCGGCCCGGAGGAGGCTCGGGCAGGTGAATGCCCATGGTGCCACGGCAGCGCAGTGCCCCCAGACACTCTCACGGTGCCCGGGGCAGAACAGTGTCCCTCACGGTGGTTCTGAGCCCTGATCCCCTTACGGTTCCCGGGACAGTCCCTCTCCCTGGCAGCTCCAGGTCCTGCTCCCCTCCTGGCACTGAACCTGCCCTCCCTCCCGAGACTGCTGTTTGCCCCAGGGTGTCTCTAATACCTCTGGTTTGTGCAGCAGCTCTCTTTGCAGCGTGACTCACCTGGGCAGTGACTCACCTGGGCACAGCCCTGGGCGTGGGCACAGCCCTCTGATGCGCTTTCACAATCACCGAGCGACTCTTCTGCTGTGGAAAAATGAGCGTTTTGATTTATTTACCTGCTGTCGGCTGAGGAAAGAGCCCTGAATACGCTGCAGACGCTGGAGGGAATGCTGCCCGTGGATTCCTCAGCCATGGGGTCACCGACAGTGTTGAGGGCAGCAGGATTTTTGCTGTCAGAGCTGCTTACCCAGCGCTCTGCTAAGCCGGAATGGGAACGAGCCCTTTCTGTGGAGAACGTGGCCAATCGTTCTGCCTCCGAGCTTCCCACGAGATGTGCTTGGCATTGCTAACACGCTGATTCTAGAGAGATGACAACAGTTTTTAATGGCTTTTCCCACTGCTGGGAGCACCTTAAGCTGCACCGAGGGAGGTTTAGTCTGAACATTAGGAAGAAATTCTTCACAGAAAGGGTGATTACACATTGAAATGGACTGCCCAGGGAGGTGGTGGAGTCACTGTCCCTGGATGTGGCACTCAGTGCTCTGCTCTGTTTGGTCACAGGTTGGACTCAATGATCTCAGAGGTCTTTTCCAGCCGAACTGATTTTGTGATTCCATGCCTGTGACTGCGGGGGAAAGCTGGGAATCACAT
This sequence comes from Lichenostomus cassidix, assembly GCF_008360975.1. Classification (NCBI taxonomy): domain Eukaryota; kingdom Metazoa; phylum Chordata; class Aves; order Passeriformes; family Meliphagidae; genus Lichenostomus; species Lichenostomus cassidix. The sequence goes on along the minus strand of NW_028147268.1, from coordinate 1,571,180 downwards.
GGAGCTGCAGCGCAGGGCCTGTGACATGTGACATGAAACCAGCAATGTCCGAATCCACTACAAAAAGGTGTCACATGACGACACAGTGACACGGAGTGGCTTTACACAGTGACAATGCCACCTCTAACCATTGCAGTCGCCTGTCTAGTATGTTCAGAAGATGGTTTTGTCTAGACAGGGTCGTCTGAATGTTATTTCCTACCATAATAAGTACTGGAAGTTTTGCAGCACCTCTGGTCTTGAAGCCTCAGAGCCCGGGGGAGAAGAAAACCACATGGATTACCTCTCCTGCGCTGTGCCAGGCTGGAAGTGCCCCTGTGGCATTGCCGAGCAGCCCGTATATTAAAACATCTAATTGTGATTACCCTGTGCTGCTCCTGTCTCTCTGCTTTTCACCTGTTGTCTCTTCTTTAATCCTTGAAATAAAGTTTCAGGGCACACAGCCCTTAATGATGCATATGAAAAATGGTGTTAGCTCATATCACAGTCTTGTCTCTACTTCCTACACACCATTTTCAAACCCACTAGGACATGGGGGTGAAGCCCTTGGTGGAGCAGGGATGGGCTGGAGAGGGTGTAAGAGCAGGGGATGCTCCAAGAACGTATACATTGGGTATATCGAGCGGAGGAGATGGCTGCTGGCCCAGGGAGATGGGCTGTCTGCAGCAGCGCTGCTCACTCTGAGCTCACTCACCCTGTCTGCGGCTGGAGAAAAGGGGAAGGAGGCTCGTGGAGTGCCACAAATGAAGGAAGTTCGGGGGGGAGAAAAGCTGACTTAACTCACCGCATCCTGCGAGCGCAGGACGTGCAGCCTGCCACGGGGATCTGTAAGCTGGCACGGCATCTCATCTTCCTGGAAAAACGGGCTTTAGGGGGAAAAGTGGGTAGAGACAGAGATCCACACAGAAGAAGTGGTGACGGTCAGCGGGGGAGGCAGAGCTGCGGTGAGCACCCATTCCCAGAACATCACTGCCATTCCCAGAACATCACTGCCATTCCCAGAACATCATTCCCGTTCCCAGGGCACACGGATCACCCCCAGCGGCACTCGCGGCTGACAGAAAGGCTCCGTTGCGGTTCCCATCCCGCCGCGCTCCCCGCGCTGCTCCGCTGGGTTCGCGGGGCTGCAGCGCCCTCGTGTGGACACAGCGCTCGCTGCTCCAGCACCGCTCGGCGCTCCCGGAGCTGCTGCGCTAAATCTGTTTTTTGAGTTCCCCAAAACGCATCTGAAACATTCACACCTCAAAAGAGCGAGGGGGGGCCTCGAGTTTCCTTGTAATTCCAGGCTGGCAGGGACCGTCGGCAGGATCATCTGCTCGCTGGTCATTCGTGCTGCAAACATTCCTGATGCTGCCCAGTCCCACTCCTGGAAACATGGGAGAAAGGAGACCTTTGTGCAGAAAGAGCTTTGCGTGAGGCTGATTGACTAGCGATGAATTGAGCCTGGAAAGGTCATAGATGCATGAGTTACATCAGGGAACATCTGGCACCAAAAGCTTCTCTGTTCTGGGGCTTGCTGAGGACACTTGATGAACCGAGAGCAAACATCTGAAAGGACTGAGAGTCCTAAACATCCTAGGTGGTCTCAGGGATGTCAAATAAACAACTGAAGCCTTGAAAATTAGTTCAAATGAGAGAGAAAAAAAAATCGTAGCTGAACCCATACAGAAAAAATATATTAAAAGATAAAGAATATATTCAATTGCCCACTAGTCTGCATTTAGACAGCAATAAATCAGAGGCTCAGGAGGAGGAGGAGGCTTTCCAGGTCTGAAAGACATCTCTCTCCAGACTGTTTGATCACTTCATACTTTTCATTTTTTAACATGCAGTAGAGGTACTTGCACAGGTTGCCCAGAGCAGCTGTGGCTGCCCCTGGATCCCTGGAAGTGTCCAAGGCCAGGCTGGACAGAGTTTGGAGCACTCTGGGATAGTGGAAGGTATCTCTGTCCATGGCAGCAGGTGGAATGAGATGAGCTTTGAGATCCCTTGAAACCCTTGAAACATTGTGGGATTCTGTGATTGCCAGGTGTGTCAGATAGAGGCAGAAAAATGAGGTAGCTGCATGTGAGTCTGTGCAGGGTGGATTTCTGGTGCAAGGAAATGCAAAGATGTGCCAAGGAGAGAGCAGAGCCAGATGGCTGCAGTGCCTGCACATCCATGAGGTGTGCAGGAGGTTTTGGTTCCCTGAGTTTGGTTATGAAATGTGACACAAGTCCCAGGTAAGAGCGAGGGGCTCTTGGGGGTTGTGGCTCCTCTGGGGTGAGGGCAGCAGGTCTTGGCAATTTGGGAAGCCAGAGGAGGAGCCAGGATGGGGTGCAGCCCCTCAGCAGCACCAGGCAGGCTCACGTCCTGCTGGCGATGATCAACCACCAAAAAACTCCCAGGAGGGGATGAAATGGTAAGAGAGAGATTTCTCCTGAAGTATCATAGGCAAGAGAGATAAACCACAAACACAAACAATTAGGAAGAAGCACATCTGTCATGTTCTTGATGCTGTCGGAATGAGAATCCATCTGGGAAAAGAGCCAGCCCTGCCTCCCTGGGAATTATGCATTTTTTCTTCTTAAATATTGTATGACATCCATCTCTAGAGCTGCGTGTTGTTTGTGCTGGCATGTGGGTGTGTATTGCTGAAGGCTCCCCATATTAGCACAAGATCTATAGTCTCATTTTAGAAAATTTGTGGCTATAAAAATATATTCTGGGTTTGACTGAGTGTTTTTTCCTTCCCTTCTGAAACTTCGGAGCTGTGTAAAATAGCTTCATAAAACTTGTAGGGCTTTTAAAAGTAGAAGTTACTGCCTTGCCTTGCTTTTCAAAATGCACCCTTGATTTTAAGTTTTGGGATATTGTTTGCTTTTAAACAAGTGAATGCTGAAAAGATGCTCTAAAATCCTTTTTTATTTTGTTGCTTACTGAGAAGAATCCAATTATGCCTAAGGGAAATGGGAATAAAGCATTTCATAAAAATATAGAGTATATAAGCAAAAAAAAAAAAAAAAGCCTCAGTCTTCCAAAGCGAGTGTGCAAAATAAGAGGAGAATTCTTTTAGCATTATTCCTTGAGTAAATGCCCTCTCTTGGGAGCACAGTGGTACTCAAATGGGCGTGAGCACCAAAAAGTCCTTTCACTGGTGTTGGTTGCTCAGGGCTGTGGGATTCCTGGATCCAACAGATCCCCCTGAAAGGGAGGGAAATGTCCTCAGTGCAAATGTCACTGCAGACTGACTCAGGAGCTCTTGGAGCTTCTCCCAACCTCTGTTCCCACCTGGTGGGACAAGACATGGAAGCCAGGCTGTGGCTCCTTACATCTCTCTCCTTTCAGTTTCCTTGTGACATGCTGGAGTGAGAGTATTTGAGCAGCCAAGAAGCAGCTCCAGTTCAAAGGATTTGGGAAAACCCTTTTGCCAATCAGGCAATTTGTAATTTCAATTGCTAAGTGTTTCCCTTCCATTCCTTGGCACTCTAGCACCATCTGAATTGGTTTTCTCAGCACTTTGGGATGGCTTGTATTACATTATGTAAGATTTAACAGCCACCACTTTTCCAGAAGTAATGCATAAAAGTTACCCCAGGAGTCTCAGTGATCCCTGTTTTTCCAGGGAACATGACAGATATCAGCCAATGCTAACACATCTCTGAGAGAGGAGCAGGAGTCACCCAGAGCATGGGTCCTGCTTGGATTATTTCTGAGCTGGCTGGGGGGGAATAGAAGATAAGAAGGAAGAAGATGTGAAATCAACATTTTAAAGGCCATGGGCAATGAGGCAAGTCAGGAGGAATAATAAGAGCCCTGTCTGCATTAGGACTTCACTTACAAATAACTTGTGGAAGGCGGCTCTGAGATCACTGTGATTTCATACCCGATTAAACCGTGCTGCAGAGTCCTGGAGGCAGCTTATAAACACGACTCCTGCTCTGTGCTGCTCACAGTCATGATACTCCAACCACATTTACTAATGACGTTTCCTCTGGTGAAGTGCTTTCTCAGCGTAACCAGGTGAGGCTCAGGTGGCACTGGTGGGCAGCAGGCTGGGGGCACAGGGGGTCCCCTGTGCCTGAGCTCCCCTGTGCCACATCCAGCTGTCCCCAGCATCCCCACACCGCAGCAGCAGCAAAGGTATTCTCCAGGCTTGGCTTTGGGTCTCCAGAATGACAATGTGATCAGCAAGAGGAAAGGCTGTTGGGGCTCTGGGGGTGCTCAGTAAACCTCAGCAGCTCCTGCAAGAAGCCAAATGCTCGTGTGGGAGCAGCACTTCAGCCCCACAGCACAGAGGGGAACTGGCCTGATGTCATCATGCGTGTCAGGCTTGCTCACATTTAGCAGATTACTTTTGAATTTGCATTCAGGCAATGGGAGTGAAAACAGCAACCATAAACTTGATCCGTCCAATGTAAGGTGATTTACATAATTTCCTATTTGCATGGGGCTCCTGTTTAATTATTCCCCCTTGTATGATCAAATATACCTACTTCCAGATGAATCATATTTCGAGTTTAGAGGATTAACCTGCCTGGAAGAAGTGACAACGCTGACTGCTTGTTATCTCCAAAATACAATTCCAGGATCCCTGCTAGCTGGAGAATCTCAGCTTTTTCCATGCCTCGGGGAATGGCATCACCACCACTTCCAGGGGTTGAGAAAAGTCGCATGTCCAAGCCGCCTTTCCTCCCCCTCTTCTAGCGCCCAGACTACTGAAATAGGGTGAAAGAGGGCTGATGTAGATCACAGAAAGCTCCCGAATGCCCCCCAGAGATCGCAGGTCTGATGTCCAAGGCTCGCAGCTCCCACAGGGGTGCAGCATTGCACCTTCTGCCCGGGGATGCAGCTGGGCTGCTGCTGCTGCAGCTCCCGTGCAGGGCAGGGATGGAGTCACAGCTGCACCCAGGGACAGCAGCTGCTCGGGAAAGAAAGCTCTGCAGCCTGTCTGAATAACCCGAGGCTGCAGGAGTAATGCTCACTGAGCGATTGGATTGGGAGCTAGGAGAACGTGGGCTCTGTGGCTCTTTGGAGGGCACAGAAAAGATGTGCCATCCCTGCCTGCCTCAGTTTCCCCACATCGGGTACCAGGATGGCAGCGTTGGCAGTGCAAGAACAAGGGCACAGCCAATGTTAATGAATATCAGTTTGCAAAATGAGCTCTCAGGCAGCAGATTCATAGCCAACATCCTGCTCGAGGATTCGCCCCCTCTGCCCGCAGATGGATCCACAGACTCATCATCAGCGTGACTCAATGAAGCGTCTGGCTCATGGCTCACTCAGGGACAGGGAACTCGCCCAGGTCGGCAGTGCCAGGTCAGAGAGGGACCCACCCTTGTCACTGCCACCTCCCGAGCCCGCGGGGATCCTCCATCCGCATCGCCCGACTGATGCAGACCAACGACTCTGCCTGACAGGAGTTAATATTTAACGTAGCCTTCCTCACACCTGCCATGCTGGCTGGACAGCCCAGCCTGCCTTTTCCTTCGTGGGCAGAAAAGCCTGCATTGATCTGCTGCTAAAAATAGGAGGCCCGAGGTTCGGAGGCAGCAGCACCAGCTCCGCCAGCGAGGCTGCGAGAGGTTCCTCGCATCTGTTGCCTGGCAGAGACCCAAAGTATTTTTCTGGTACAAGGGGCTTTTTTTCATGCATCACCAAAGAACAGAGCTGCTATTTTTAGCTCTAATAAGCATATTTAATTTCCTACTGCCTCATTTCTACTGTTTTGTGCAAGTAGCATTTCTGAGCATGTTGAACCCTCGGGAGCAGGTGAGGATCTTGTCTGCATGCCTTGAGCATCTGAACTGATGCTGTTGCCCTCAGCACCACCAAACCCTGGGATTCAGTGAAGAACAATGTACTGGGGCTGCCCCAAATGGAACCCCGAGGTTCCCACATCGAGGGTCACTCATTTGCATTCCAAAGTGGCCACACTGTGCTTAACTCCCAGCCTGCCACTGCCATCAGCTCACGGACAGCCTGGGCTGTGCTTCCCATCAGCATCTTCTTCGATGGAGGGAGATTCAAAGTGGGATCCAAATTCACTTCCCATCTATTATTGATTTTGGATACAAGGTGAGGGGATGCAAATGCTGACCTGTAAGAAATAACATTAAAGCACCCAGGATCTCCAAAACTGACTGTCAGTTCCGGGCTGCAAACACTCCCCTAACAACGAGACAAATAAGAAATGTGGGCTGTTCATACCCTGCTCCTTACCCTCCACTAATCAATATGGCTCATCGGGTTTATGAGACAATCGTGTCTTCTGCTACCTCAGCCCAGAACCCCTGAGTAATGGCTTGCCAATGCCAAGTAATTATAATGATGTCTTGCAAGTGAACCAGAAACAACCAAGTAAACAGATTTAAAGCAGTTTAATTGGGCTGAGTTTTCCTTGAGTTCAGTTCCATTCCATTGTTCTATCAGCCCAAACCTGCCCTTTATGAGATGTACTTGCTGTCTTTAAAAGCTACTCTCCAGTGCAGCCCTGTGCTCTCTGGCCATAGCCTTACCCTGCCAGAGCTTTGCTCCGTGGAGGGGCAGAGCTCAGGGAGGGTGTGGAGTCTCCCTGTCTGGAGACATCCCAAACCCCCCTGGATGTGCTCCTGTGTCCCCTGGTCCAGGTGACCCTGCCTGGGTGGCATCCAGAGATCCCTTCCAACCCTCCTGTGTGATTCTGTACCAGCAGAGCCCACGGAGGAGGTTCAGGGACGAGAGTTTCTCTCCCTACAGGCAGCAGCCAACGCATTTTGCTGATGTCTCTGCAGCCACGCCACAGTGTCATTTCTCCCACCAGTTTTCCTGTCCCCTCTCCCTCTTGGCTGCAGCTGGACACTCACCCTGTCCCCCAGACATCTCTCCCACCACTTCAGAGACAAACCCAGCTCCTGCAGCCTGATAACTCCAAGTGTTCTGTGGATTACTACCTTGGCAGGGCTTAAATGTTTGCTGCAGACATAAGCCTTGTCATGGCTGATTTTATTTATCGTTGTGTAAGTGTATTTCCAAATAAAACAGAAAGTGAACAAATAAACTGGGTGACAGAGCTGTAAACCCTGCGCCTGCTCATTCACTTGAAGAAAAGCCTGCTTCAACTAATTAACCTGTGCAAGCCTTGTGCTGTTCATAAACAAGCCAGGAATTAATAGTGTGTTTTTTCAAACAGCCAGCATATGCCAGTAAATCTTTATAAGGCAGCAAAACAGAAATAGCTCCCCTTTCCAGGGTAGGTACTACAACAACAATGACAGGCTGAGTTCTTAAATGAGAGTAAAATATCAGAACAAGTTTCTCTCCTGCTTTTGCTGCCTGTCCTGAGCCCATCTGGGATGTGCTGGAGTGAAGGTTGTGTGAGCGGAAGCTGCAGCCTCCCCAGCACTGGGGATTATGGAAACAACACCAAAACAGGGCTTTTCTGCACCAAATCTCCTCACAGATCCAGTGGGAGGATGGATAATGCAGTGCAACAGTCTGAGAGGCTGAGAGGAGCAGAGAGGAGTCTGTGGAATTGGTAAATAAAGCTGTGCATCTGTGGGGATGGGCAGAGGATGGGCATGAAATGTGCAAGGAGCCTCTAGGAAAATAAACAATGGGGAAAGCTGGCAGAGGATGTGTTGGGGACAAGGATCTGCTGGCCCCACACAGGTGTTTATGCACAGGTGAGGCTCTGCTCTCCGACAAGCCCTGTCTGTTCACTGGTCACACACAGAATGGAGACGTGGAAAAATAGAGAGAGGGCAGAAATACAAATCAAGGAGTAACACTTTTGAAGGAGAAATTATAAATTGCAATTTAATCACATAATCACTTTGACACTCTCAAGCAAGCTAATTTCTTCCCTTGCCTCATTTCACCCACTTGGCAAGATGAATCTTGATGAATAATGTCCTATGAATATTTAATTTTTTGATCAATTTGAATTTTTTTTCCTCCTATCCCTACCTGCTGGATAAATCAGTTCTCTTTTCCTCTCACAAACATACAGAGAACAACAGCTTCTTCTTCAACTGCCATCCTCCCCTGTTTTCGTCTTTTTTTCCTCCCCTCTGGAAGGTTTTTTGGTCAAGCAATAATCATTGTCATTACCCCTTGCCCATCCTCTGCCAGCTGGGAAACTGGGGCCAACCAGGAAACTTCCTCAAACCAGGAAAGTTTTGCAGAGACAAGAAAATTGATTATCTCTAATGGTTTTAAAGCCATTTCAATAGCATCAGATTGTTTGTGCAGGTGAGTGAGAAGAGAGGATGATGATCTCCCTGTTAATGAGCACTGAGAGCAGCACCTCACACGTGGGTGATGGGTTGTCTCATCCACAGGAGCCTCAGGGTCACCTCTACCAGCCCACAGCTCTGCTTCCTTCCTAACCACAGGTCAGAGGTGTTGGAGATCTCTGCCAGTAGAGAATTCCAGGAATTAGCTGGATGTGCCTGCTAGGCTTACTGACAGCCAACCACCTCTTGGAGCAGGAGGGAAGGATAAATTGTCCACTCCAATCCCTGTGTATTTTATTTGCTGTTTTTCTTTGTTTCTCCCAACTGTTTAATCCATTTCTGCCTAAAATTGCCAAATTAGGAAGGTGTTTTCAAAGTTAACACTGATTCCAAGCTAGAAATTGATGCCCTTTACTTCCCAGCACAATCCATCCCCAACACTGCTGCTCCTAACAAGCTGCAGGGATAACCAGACTGTGCTGAGGCCATGAGAAATACAGAACCAACTTCACCCTGAAAGCCATGGGATTTGGGGAAAGGGGAAAGCATTGGAGAGCACCAGCCAGGGCTGCAGGAGCCCTAAGATTCTCCCTCCACACTGCTGCAGCCGAGCTGTTCCACCAGCTGGGTACATGAGCACAAATGCTTTCCTTAAATCCATCGCCCAATATTCAAATCTGCCAACTGTTTGAGCAAGTGAGAGGCTGCAGGAGTGGTTGGCACGTGCTGTTTGTTTAAGCTGTTTATTAAAACTGACAGCCAAATCACTACAAATCCAGCTGAAACGCCTCCATGGATTTAAGGAAGGAGAAGGAAGCCTGCATGCTGTGGCACACGGGGTTTATAAGCTCTGAGATTGTGCTTTGAGCTCTGCAGAGGGAGGATGGAGGGCAGTGATGCCTTGGGAAGCTGCACAAACTCCAGAATGCTGTGTCCTCTTCCTGCCTCTGCCCCACATTCCCCATTTCCCTCTGTGCAATTTGTTAGCTCAAACTCCCACTTTGCCTCTGTGCAATGACATTGCTCAGAGCTGCCCTTGCCCTGGAGCTCCTTCAGGCTGGAGTGATCCTGAGCACTCAGCAAATGCTCCACACCAAGCTTCCCACTGTGCCAAGCACCAGTGGAGCACACAGATGTTTCCTCATCTCCTATTTTTCCTCTGTTGTTGTTGTAGAAATAGGCATTCATTTACTGTCCAATGCTGATCTGTCCCTGCATTCAAAGCAGCTTCCCATGTCCATCATCCCACCTCCACCATTCCACTGGAATTTCTCAAGTGTCACAGGGAAATGAGTGACAGTTTATACACAGAGTTCAGCCCCTTTAGGATGATCTGAGGGAGAGACAGCAATATTCCCTCTCTCAGGTATGTACTTCAGCACAGAGTTTGCCTCTGATGAAGATCCTGGAGCACCTGGGCACCAGTGGAAAATGGATTGTGTGGAAAGAACAGCGTGAGCAGAGAGAGGAGCAGGGAGTGACAGAGGCTTTGTGTGCCTGGGGAGGGTGGTGGAAGCTCTGGGTTGGTGCTGCAGCCAGGACAGAGGCAGAACTGCCTGGAAGGAGCTGCTCAGCCACGTCACCTTCTGGCTTCCAACTGCTGCTATCAGTCCAAGGGCCTGATCTTGTCAGCGCATGAAAATGAATCCAAAGGAAACGTGTTCTAAAGCAGTTGTGACACAACACTGTCTGAGGCTGTGGTCATGTTTGATTAGTGTCTGCTTGGTGTGAATCAGGCTGACACAGTCCCTGGTGGCTCAGCCCATCTGACATCAGGTGCCACAGACACCTCCCATCACCGAGCAAACAAAGGACTCCACAGACTGCACTGATTTTCAGTATTTCCACATTTTCCAGGTGTAGAGGCAGCCAGAGTGAGTTTTAACTTTCTGCAGACCTTGTTTGCCATAAACACATTCTGAAAGGCTCCAGCCCTGAATGCCGACAGCCATCGACTGGGTGATGATGGTTTCTCTGTACTGGAAACAGTCAAAATCACACAAAAAGCCTTTAGGAACAATCTGTGATATGCTGGAGAGCAGAACAGCTCAAATAGGCATTTCTGATGTGCAGTGGAGACAGGAGTGCTTGCCCAGGGATGAACTTGGGAGGGATTGAGGACAGAGGGATGTGGGAACAGGAATGATAGAATGATAACAAAGAGAGATGGAGATATCTGTGGGAAGAAGGGCAAGATTTAGATTGCAATACAATTAGACAAACCATTCCTGCTCTGCAGGACTTGCACAGGAGGTTTGCTCTTTCACCTGCCCTCATCATGTTGCCATTTGCTCTCCTGAAAGGGGAGCAGAGTCGTGCCTGGAGACAACCAACACTTGCGAAAGGTTAGCCTCCCTTTGGCATTTCCCAAGCGCAAGGAACAGACAAGGAGCTGAAGTTCACAGCCAAGCTGCAGAATTAATACTTTCCTGCACTTACGAGTTTGTTCACTCGATGGATTTAAAGAGTCAGGGATGGAATTGAAAACAAACCCACTGGAAAAGCTGCCCCGTCTCACCCACTGTCAGAACACTCTGGAGTGAGCTGAGGGTTCTCTTCCATGCACAGCACAGTGGAAAACTTCCCTGGAGCAGGTTCAAAGCCTCTGCAAACCCTCTGTCCTGCTCCCAGCACTGCACTGCTCCAAAGCATCTCCAAAATGTGCCTCCCTGGGCCAAGAAAACATCTGACAAAACGGCTAGACAGAGACCAAACCTGCTGTTTGTGAATGCAGCTGTTGGGAAGCCATTCCAGGGAAGCCAGTGAATTTTGAATTATGGATAACTAAGTAATTTGGCACATGAAATAAGGAAGCCTCATCTCCACATATCCCTTGGATCCCAGACCCTCCTTTTACTGGGCTGGAGACATCCTGGCTGCTTCCTCCCCTCTTTCCATCCCTCCTTCCCTCCCTCCCACTCAGCAGCATGGATGCAAACCCCTCCTCTGCCCTCAGCATCCCTTTAAAACCAGCTGCCAGCTTCCCCTTCTCCTCCAATTATCCCCACAGTTCCTATCTCTGAGCCCTATACCATGACCTCTGCCTCTCAACATCTTTCTCCAAAGCTTCCACTAACATGAAGTTAGTCCTGCACAGACCTACAGGACAAGAAATACTTCCCATCTATGAAAATTCCAGCACAGTTCTCTCTCTGTGTTATTTTAAAGCCTCATCAGCACAGTTCCTGTTCTCTGCTGCTGCACAGAATCACATCTCTCTGAAGTCACCTCAACTTTGGTGCCGTGGCTGTGCCTCTCCATGCCCGATTACGTCCTGTCTAAAGCATTTTTCTTCATTTGCAGGAGCAGTGGTGCTGCCTAACGAGGGACACCATCCCCTGCTAATGGGAGTCACTTCATTAGGAGCTGGGCTCTGCTTCAAACCGTGGCTCCACACTGCCAGAGACCTAAATCTTACCACAAGGATTTTAATTTGGGATTAACCGATCGGGAAATTAGATCACTCGTTGCATCAGTCATCCTACTCTCCCCATTGCCTCGTGCTCTGGGTGCCTTGGCTGCAGTAGGAACAGAGAATGGGCACAGCCCCCAAGGCTGCCAGAGCTCCAGAGGCTTCTGGACAATGTTCTCAGGCACAGGGTGGGATCTTGGGGTGTCTGTGCAGGGCCAGGAGTTGGAATCAATGATCCTTGTGGGTTCCTTTCAGCCCAGGGTATTCTACAATCTTTATGCTTTAAATGGGAACCTCTCTTACTCTGCCACACCTGCCTTTATTTTTTGGGATGAGCCTGGCAAGCAGCTGTGGATCAATGAAATCAATGGAATGATTCACTGGAAACAATCCAATGGTTTGGCTGGAAGGGATCTCAAAGCCCATCCTGCTAGTCCCTGCCATGGGCAGAGACACCTTCCACCATCCCAGGTGGCTCCAAGCTCCATCCAGCCTGGCCTTGGACATTTCCAGGGATCCAGGGGCAGCACAGCTTCTCTGGGCACTCTGTGCCAGAGACTCTCCACCCTCCCAGGGAAGACTTCCTTCCCAAAGAAATCCAAGTGAAATATTTGCATGCTATAACCCATATGTGGGAATCCCTTCTCCAAGGTCAAAATTAATTTATTTTCCTGTTAAAACCAATATTGTGCTGTATGCATGGCTATTTGTGTGTGTGTCCCTGCAGATGAATGCACACACACGTTCACACACCTTATCTTGGAAATTCCTGCTTTTTGCTCACATTTCTAGGGTAACACTTAATAGAAGATGCAACATAATAGAAGCCCCAGCTGGGGAAGCCACAATACAGCCCTGGCCCCAGAAAGTCAATTACTCCGTAGGAGAGAGTGACGATAACTAATGAGATTTGCATGGAAATAACTGATCTCCTGATACAAAGGATCACACAGGCTATGCTGGCAGACAGTGCTGAGGGAAAGGTAAAGGCAGAGGATCAAAATACACCAGGCAGGGCTGTGGTAATCAGCATTTCTTTGTTCCTTTGTTGGAGTCGGCCAGGCAGGAGACTGAACTGGTGGAGATCTGGCTGCATTCTTGCAAAAGCCATTCATTGAAAATTAATGACAGCTTAAGTTTTCAATTAAATTTTAATTTAAACTCCGTGACTGGTGCAAATCAGCACAGTGCCACTTGTGTCAGTGATTTATCTGAGCTGAGGATTTGGCCCCACGTCTCGAGTGAAAGCTCTGCCAAAATAAGCTGCAGTAGAGATCCTCAGGCCAGATTCCAAAATGTGCTAAAGCCCTGAAAGGTACAGATAGGCATGAAATCAATGCAGCCTGGGACCTCTGAAAACTCCATTAGGGGCCTGTCTGAATCTCCTGATGCCTTAAATACTGCCCCCAAGGATAAATTTGCCATAATGGAAAAAATTCCTGCAATCTCCAAAGCCTCTTTTCTTTACCAAGTGGGATCTGCTCAGGTTCCTGATGAAGATCAGAGAATCACAGAATCCCAGAATGGTTTGGGCTGAATGGACCCTAAAGATCATCCTGTTCCATCCCCTGGGGACGTGGGGACAGACATGGGCACATCCTCGGTGGCTTCATTCGAGAGGAGGAGTTTGATTTGGACTCACTGACTCCTTTACATCCCATTTAATAGATCTGTGGCAGAAAGTCTAATAAGTTAGGAAGTTTTACACATTTTTTTTTTAATATACATAATGTAGTCATTTCTCAATCTGCCATTCTCAAGTTCTTTTTTTTCTCCTTTCTGTTGAAATCTATCTGGATTGAATCATTATTCCTGATGTTCCACAAGTCTCGTTCTGAATATTTTTAGAAGAAAAAAATGAGATTTCTGCTCGGGACTTTTTTGTTTATAAATTTTGCATAAATCTGCAATACAAAAGCAGCAAAAGGAATTCAACTGAATCTTTTCAAGAACAGGATCAGCTTGTGATGTGCAGAGCAAAACCATTGGGTTTAACAGGCTGAGATGTTGGAAGAGAACGAAGCAATTAAGGGGAAGGAGGGATGTGGAAATGAGGGTCACTTGCACTTTGCAGAAAACCAGCCCAACATGGAGTTATCTCTTAAGCTGTGAAGGCTTGGAAAATCCAAGGACAGCAAGGCAAAGGCTTTCTTGACATGGCTGCTTACATTTTTACTGGCAGTGACACTGAGGGTGAGGAAAGAACCACCTGTCAGTGCAGCTTTAGCCCTGAAAGTCCATGGTTTTGTGCATTATGCTGGAATAGCCAATTCCAACTCATCTGGTGATGATTGGGCTGCAGTTAACTTAGGGAGAGAAGTTCAGGAGAGGTGAGTCACAGCCTGCCCACCCCAGCACCAGTGGTGACTGGACAAGTTTGACTCACAGCCATGGACTCAATAACATTAATAGAGCACCTTGGAGTGCAAGTCTGTGACAAGTGGAATTTGTTGGGTTCATTTGCACTGTTTGGAGAAAACATATTGTGGGTTTGCTCTCAGCGATGTTTGGAAACCTTCAGAGCAAGTGGCAGTGATGGATGAGGCTGAAGGAGCAGAGCAGGCAGTGCCAGAGCCTTGCACTGAGGGGAGATGGGAACTGACAGCAGGAAAGGCTTTTCTGCACATCCACTTCTTCCTGCCGGGGCTCTGCAGGTGGGAAAGGCGTGGGGAGCACTGGAGGCTCCTCTGTGCACAACAGACCTGTGCCTCTGCAGGCACCTGAAGTGGCATTCCTTGTTGTAAGTATGGCCAAGAGGGATTCTGGACAAGCTTGGGACAGCTCTTGTCCACTCAGCCAAAATACACAGTTAAACTATTTTAAATGTTTTAAAATCCAGCCTCTTCTCCAACTCCAACTTTTCCTGTGGCCACTGGAGACAGCCAGTGGATCTCCCTTGCCCCTTGGTCATGCTCAGCCTCCAGGAAGGAACATCCTCAAAGAAGGCTTAAATCAATCTCAACTAAATTCACCTTATTAACAAGTATATCAGATTTAAATAATTAGCATTTTTATGTCCCACGCTGTATACAGGGACAGCAAAGGGATAGCAGGAGCTCAGCAGAGCCATATGGTCCTCTGATTAATAATGTCAGGCAGAAGCAGGCAGAGCATCCAAGGCAAAAAACGTGAAGGTCTGAGAGGCAGTGAGCTCTGAGCTGCCTTAGGCAGTGTTGTCCCTCAGGAAAGGAGCTGTTCCCAGAGAAGCTGTGGCTGCCTCTGGATCCCTGGAAGTGCCCAAGGCCAGGTTGGACAGGGTTTGGAGCAGCCTGGGACAGTGGAAGGTGTCCCTGCCATGGCAGGGGTGGCAGTGGATGAGCTTTGAGGTCCCTTCCAAACCATTCTGGGATTCCATGACTTACTCCTGGCTGATTTTCTGTTTTGGAAGAAAGTCCCTTCCCTCCTCTGCTGCTCAGCTGATGCCACCAGTCCCGCTGGTGACAGGGACAGGCTTTACTAATGTGGGGTTTCTAAGAAGGGGCTTAAAGCTTTTAATGCTTCCACTCTCTGAACAGAGCAGATGAGAAAGAAAAGTCATTTTCCATCTGTCTGCAAAGGACTGTTAAGTTCTCATTCATACGTAAAGCAGAGCCAGCAGAGATTGTTACAGGCTCAATGACAGCACTCTACAAATGTTAATATGGTTTTTAATTGGGAGGAATAATAGCTTGCTGCTGCACGCTTGGCAGACCAGGCTCTGCAGCGACTTGATCCTACCCCTTTTTTAAAACAGAAGGGGAAAATTGCAATTCTGCATTGCAGTCAGGATTTATTTAAAGTAGCTGAGGTGCTGAGCTGACACTGATGGTATCCCTTATCCCACTGGTTATCCCAGGGATGGCAGAGCCACCACTTGCACTGCCACAGCAGGAGGAGCACCCAGCTCCCGTGGAGGGGGACAGGAGTTGAATCACTGAATGGTTTGGGTTGGAAGGACCTGAAAGGTCATCTGGTCCCATGGGCAGAAACACCTTCCACTATCCCAGGGAGCTCCCAGTGCTCTCCAGCCTGGGCTGGGCTGATTCCAGCTTGGTGCATCGCCAAGTTCTGCTGAAGTTAATGAGGGCCTGTGTGCCCAGAGAGATCAGGAAAATAATCAGAATTAACTTTTAAATGGATTAGTCAAATTGCATTAAATACCTTTGTAAACACTTTCATTTGGAATTAAGGAGGACTAACTTGATTTTGTTTGCTTCACTTTAATTCCAAGTAGCACCATCTAAATGGAAGCTTAAAGAAATTTAACCAAACTTGCACTGATTAGTCCCTGAATGTCCCAAAGCATTCAGAGCAGTGTGAGACATGGGATCCCCATCCTGGGAAACCTCTGAAGAGGAAGGGACTGCTCTGACCAAGCCTCTGAGTCCCCATGGGTTCAATCTTTGCCCTCCAGCCGCTCAGTTTACACTTTCCCTGGGATTTTGGTCTTCATTGCCAGCTCTGGCACATGGCAGGGCATGGCTTTGCTTCAGCTGGAGCTGGCAGGGCAGACAGAGAGTCCTGGTGCTTCCCAGTGGAGAGTGTCTGACCTTCAGGAGCTCCACTCGGGGATTTAATCCCTTTCTTCATCTATGTGGGGAGAACAGGCAAAGGGAGAAATGCCACCGTGGCCACCGAGGCTCGTGGGGCAATCAGGGTGGTGGCTGATGCTGGCAGAGAGCTGTGCTCTGCTGCCAGCCCTGGCACTGCAGCTTGGCTCAGAAAGTCTCTGTGTCCTCCCTGGCAGTGTCCAGAAGGGCTCTGGAGACTCTGCTTGGGAAAGGAGGAACACTGGGAACATGAGACTGACCAGAGCCCTGCCTTGGCTCTTCCCTTGCACACCCAGATATGGTTCACGCTGGGGGCAAAGGAAGCTGTGGAAAAAGGGAATTTGCATTCACTCCTTAGAGCATGGGCAGCACTGGGAAGCAGCTGGACAGAGCCATCCCACTGTCACCCAGTGTGGCTCCTGCTGCCACCCCAGGGCCACCTCAGCCCCCACTGGGACTCCAGAGCAGGGGAAAGCTGGGGGGTCGTGGAGAACTGCAGACTTGGCTGGAAACTGATGCCAGCTGACAGGATTTTCAAGGACAGAAGAGATAATTCCTGCCCAGCTTCACTCCCTGTGCAGAATGGAAAGGGCAGCCATGCAGCTCTGCCCCTTTTTGGAAGAATTACAATGCAGCTGAAGTATTTTTAGTAAGGCCTTAATTAAATCATCAAAATATTTCAGGCTGATGTTCATCAGCAAGTAAATTCATGGAACAGGACAAGAAAAGCAGCTGTGCACTATTTTTCTGAGTAATGATATTTGGATCTTTGTGCTACAGAAAGTGGAGGGAAAAAGTAAATTATATAGAAAATGCATTCAGGAAGGTTTTAATGTTATTACAAACCTTCATTATAATGTATGATCAAGCATGTAAGTGAAAATCTTAGGACCCGGGGGTAACATATTGATTCTGGTAGACATTAAAATTTCTTTTTGATGCTTAAGCAAAATCTAATCTGACTTCTGATTTTGCAAAATATTTTAGGGTAATTAGACATGTTTGTGCTTTATTGATTCTTAAAATGAACATAAGTATGTGGGGAATTGTACCACTCTGGATTAAAGAGAAAAAGACTCCTTGCTTTGCAAAAGTTCCTGTAATTAAATCACTTCTGCAAATATGACCCTCATTATCCTGGATGGAAATGAATGCAGGAACAGGTAAGGGAGTTTAAAATAATAATGACCATAAATGTGAAGCTTTAGGGTTTAAATGAAAGTTTGTTTTCTCATGGTTTTCCCACAGGCTTTGGGATAAATCGTTCATGTGGAGGACTGGGGCTCTGAGCAGCCTGGGACAGAGGATGATGTTCCTGCCCATGGCAGGGGGGGAATGAGATGAGCTTTAAGGTCCTTTCCAACACAAACCTTTATGGGATTCTGTGATAAAACCCCAAACAGCCCCAGAGCACAGGCTGGGGGGGAATTCCTGCTGGAAATGGGATTTGAGAAGTCAAGCTCAGGGCAAACAGAGAGGGCAAGGCTGGCACTGCCAGCCCAGAGCAGTGACCTGATCCTGACTGTCCCCATACTGCTCCTGGAGTCACCCAGCACCATCCCAAGCATTCCCAGCAAGAGACCAGCCCTGCCAACCCATCCCAAGCTACACAAATATTTACTGCTCCGTTCAGTTTTGCTGCCTTCTCCACAAGTATTTTGGAAGAACCAGAGCAGTTTTGTGCAGGAAAGCACAGCACCTCTGCAGAGCTGCCTCTGCCCGTGGCTGGGCTGCAGAAACACCCCAGACACCGAGAGCATCCTCAGGCTGCAGCTTCTCGTCCCTCCTGCCAGCCCCATGGGATGCAGAGCAGAGCAGAGCAGAGCAGAGCAGAGCAGAGCAGAGCAGAGCAGCCATGCCGAGGGAGCACAGGGGACAAAGTGCCCTTGGGAGTGACATCCCCACCTCGCAGGGCACACACTCTGAGCACCGACTGCTGCCAGGGTGTGAAGTCTGCTCAAAATGCACAAAAGGACAGAAGTTCAGCTGGTTTGAACAGATGGCTCAGTAACATTTGCTGCCGGAGCCTGCAGGTCCCCAGCAGAGCCTTTCTGTTATCATTTACTGCACTCGCTGTTTCCCGGCGATGCAGAGCACACGTGTGAGCACAGCGCTGGGGACACACAGCTCAGCCCCCCTGCCCCGGCCCTGCAGCTCAAATGAAGTCATAAATAAGCAATAAGCAGAGATAAGTGTCTGATTTATTGGGGAGCTCAAAGGCAAGGACGAGCAGCAGCAAGGTCACATCCACGGTTAAGCACATCCCTGACACAGCTCGCTCCTCTCTCCTCCCCTTCTGCTCCTGCCAGCTCTGCGAAGCACCAAAATGGAATTTTTGTCTGCACTTATGGCTTTGGCTTCCTCTGTACACTGAAAGCAGCTCATCTGCTCCAAAGGCAGGCAGTTCCTGCTGCTGCAATGCCCATGGCCGATGGCTCCTGGCTCTCCGTAGCGTGGCAACAAGTGCTAAGCAACACGGAGTTGCCATCAGGCCCTCGGTCTGGCTTTTATCTGGCCAGGGACCACTTATTTAAGAGCTGATCTCTCTACAAGGCACTGCCCTGTGCAGGCTGACAGCTGCATTACTCATCGGAACCTGCTTGAAGTGGATGCTCATTTCAGATATATATATCCCTGCTCTGACAGGCAATATGTCAATAAGGGGAGCCCACTTTAATGCACATTACTGTGACCCAGGTGCTTTGTCAGGATTACAGCTTGTGATTTTCCACCTAACGGCTTCCCACCTTCCGTCCCAGGGAGGAGGCTGCTTTGGCAGAGCTGGTGGCTCAGGTGTGGTGAGGTTTGTGTCCCTGCAGGTCCCTGACTGTCCCCACAGGGTGGATCAGGGCTCCCCAGGCTCTGAGGGATGTCCATTCCCGAGGGAGAGAGCAGTGTCCATGCAGCCCTGTGCCAAGGCACTGCCCCTGCTCCTGGATCACAGAATCCTGGAATGCTTTGGGTTGGAAGGGACCTTAAAGCTCATCCAGCTCCACCCCTGCCATTGCAGGGACACTTTCCACTGTCCCAGGCTGCTCCAAGCCCTGTCCAGACTAGCCTTGGACACTGCCAGGGATGCAGGGGCAGCCACAGCTTCTCCGGGCAACATGGCCAGGGCCTCACACCCTCACAGGGAAGAATTTCTCCCTAATACCTGATCTAAACCTACTCTGTTCCAGTTCAAGCTATTCCCCCTTATCCTGTCACTCCTGACCCTGGTATAAAGTCCTTCCCCAGCTCTCTTGGGGCCTCATCAGGTACTGGGAGTTGCTGTAACAGGGCTGCTCCTTCCAGGGCTGTCCCAGGAGCAGCAGGGATCCCCCAGCACAGCCTCATCCCCATGGAGCCCTGAGCTGCACTCAACGTCAGGATTGCAGTGCAGGACTAGAAACAAGACAGTTCCATGTGGCAGGGAGGTGGCTGCCTTGCCTCCTGGCCAGGAACGCAGGCTGGGCAGGATAATGTGCGCTGGGAGAAGCTCTGCCTGAAGGATATCTGGGAAGACAGACTGCTATCTCCTGTCTTTTTGCTCTCTGTCATCACCCACAGCAGTAAATAAATCCAGGTGGCCAGAGAGAGAGGGCTGAAAGCGATGCTTCCCCGTGACACACTGGATTTTCTGTCACTTGATACTAAATAAGCCACGGCAGATTTAAAAGCACCACGATTGCTGAAGAAATAACCTTAATAAAGTGGGTATAAATAACTGTATAGCAGTATTTCTGCGTATTGGAATTGTTTATGCAGGTAAAATTTAATAGCAGAGGTGTGACCACATTTATAACAGAGTAATCAGTGTGTAATTCCACAAACCCAGTGTGTTTGCTCACAGGAGACAACCCTAATGTCTTTTAAAAAGTCATTAGATTTAAGTAATAGCCAGCACCCAAGTACTCGATCAGGCAGATAGAGAACAAATCAACTTTTATTGCCAGGCAAAAACTAGAAAACCTAATTCCTTGGAAGCTAATAAAAATTTTATAATTTTTTTTTTACTCAAATAAGCGCAGGGTTTATTACTTCATAGATGTCTTCATAAAACCTGGAGCAAACCTAATCTAGATGAAAACAACAGCTGTGAGGCACAATATATTTGACCAAGATGGATGCCTCAGAGGTATGATATTCATTAGCTCACTAATTCCAAATGGTAAACAAGGTTTAATTAATTTTGATTTCAAGCTACAATGGTCCGCTGGCCATGCAGAGGTGTACAGAACGTACAGCTCCTGTAGGAGCAAATGGTTGCTGGAGAAGTTTGCATTTCTCTTGGAATTTCTGCTGGGAGAAGTTGGGGAACAAAAGAGGGCAAATGTTCCTCTCCAAATTCTGATCTTTTGCAAGAGCACTGCTGGGGGTGCATGGCCAGGATGAAGCTCCAGTGAGGATCTCCCTGGATAAGGGACTAGGCTGTGCTTGGATGTATGCAAACAGAAACACAGTGCCTAATTTACTAATTTTATGTCTAATTTGTGCATTCAGTGATGGGGCAATGTTAGGGATCTTCCCTGTGAGGATGTGAGGCTCTGGCACAGAGTGCCCAGAGCAGCTCTGGCTGCCCCTGCATCCCTGGCAGTGTCCAAGGCCAGGCTGGACAGGGCTTGGAGCAATGTGGGATAGCAGAAAGTGTCCCTGGGTTAGTGGAAGGTTTTGCTATGAGTGACAGAGCCCTGCCAGGCTGCTGCACCCAGCCAAGCGCTGTTAATAAATTTTTCAGTGATGGATTTGAGGGAGCCTCCTGATGGGAAGCATTTACTCAAGGAGTATCTAAACAAAGCAGAAAACCTGAAAAATCAGATTTGTGTTGCTGACTTTGGTGACCTGAGAGAACAACACACTCCCACAGACCACAATCAGATGCAAAACAGAGATCCCCAGTGAGATCAGGCAAACAGGAGGCACTGGTGTGGCTCAGGGATGTTTCTCCCTCCCAGGCTCATCCGTCATGTCTCTGCCTGCAAGCAGCCCCGGGATCAGCAGCACGAATGCCCTTCAAGGACAAGCGCTTGTGGGGAAACACATCCCATAATTACCATGATAAATGCCGTGCTGGATGAGCGAGGAGCAGAGCACACCCTGCGCTACCAGGGGCTGCACAGATCAGCTCCTCGCTGCGCCAGGGGTGCTCCCAGCCCTGCCCTGCTCCCCCATCCTCACTGCTGCTGTCCCATTTTGGCAAGTGCCAGCATCCCAGCATTCCTGCAGGAATTCCCCTGTTCAGTGCAGCTCCAGCACCCCAATCCCTTTCCACAACCACTGCAGTTCGGTGAGCCCTGCAGCCCAGCAGGACAGCAGCACTGTGCCTTGGTGCTCCAGCTGCTTCCCCAGCTGCATCACCTGCTCATCCTTCACTCTGATCTTAAAAAAAGCCAAACTGTTGAACTCTTGGGGGCACAGGGGACAGGGAGGAGCCCATGGTGCTCATCAGGGTGCTCTGGGCTGCCTTCAAAATAACCAACCAACCACCTTTGAAACCACCTGCTGTGCTCGCAGAGAACTGACCATTGTTTCCTATTTCTGGTAAAAATCCCTTCGATGACAGTGAAAAAGACAGATTTTTGGGAAAACTTGACATCCCTCATCCCTGCCTGGGGTGCTTCACCTCCCTTATTGTCCACCCATGCCATTAATTGTGCTGTGCTTCCACTTGTGAAAGCTCTGCTTGCACCAGCGAGACTCTAGGGAATGGGAAAGCTGAGAGCAGAGCTCTCCTGAGAGAAGTTACAGCATGAGAGAAACTCTGTCACTGAGCCTTGGCAATGCCCAAGCCTTCAGCAGGAGGGGAGCAGGGCAGACTTCCCTGCAGAACATCTGGCACAGCTGCAGCAGTGGCAGAGGCTGACAGCAGCTTGGAGTTGGGAGCATGGCTGCCAGGCACAGCTCAGCTCTCCCAGGGTGTTTCACTCCCCATGGACAATTCCTAGAAACGAGCTTACAGCTCACATCTGACTCTGCAGTCCTTTTTCCAGCTGCATGAACCTCTTTGCTCTGCACACTCCTGAGTTGTGGTGCCTTCCCAGCACAGCTGAACCCACAGCACTCACCCCTCCTGCAATCAGCACCTGCATTTGAGATGCAGAACTCCCCCAGGCTCCCCAAAACAGCCCTAAACACAGCATGAGGGAGATTTAATTGTCACTGTGATGGATGTGAGTGCCTCGAGCTCAAAAGCAGCTGTGCTCAGGAGAGGCTTGGACAGGCTTGGAAAGCCACCACGAGCCTGGACACTCCTGTGCCACCTCTGGGCAAGGACATCCATTAATGGAGCAGTTAGAAAAGAACCTGCAGTTAGAAAAGAACCTGGAGAAGAGAAGGCTTTGGGAAGACCTTATAGTCCCATCCAGTGCCTAAGGGGGCTCCAAGTCCCACAGCCATTCCATGTCAAACGGCCCCAGCTCTGCAGCACAGAGCTGCTCGAGTGAGAACAGAAGAGAGGAACCAAACTTTCATGGAAAGGACATTAAAAGTATCACAGTACATGATTTGCTCAAGTATTCCAGAGTTAATGACATGAGCACTGCCTTTATCTCATCCTGGTGTCCAACAGCTCCACAGTCCTGTGGGAGGTTGGGATGCACTGCACTCATCACAAACACACCCACAGAGGGTCTTGCTCCAAGGGGCCGTGGAAGTGTTTACTGTCACCTCTGAGTGACACCAGGACATGCACTTGTCTTGTATTTGTGAACTGGAAATGTATTTAATTCAGGCTCGAGGCAAAGTCATGGCTCACAGCCCTTTCGTGCACTGCTGAATTTGAAACCAGCTTGCAAAACTGTTCCCAAAATAACCCTGTGAGCCTCTTTCATCCAGAGAAATGTACAAAATATTTTTGTTCAAAGACAGAGGTGCAAAGAATTTAAATGTCAACACTTTCTCTTGAGGGAGAGGACGGATTTGGGGAACAATTTCCAATGTAAGTCAGTGCTGGATCTCCAGAGGGCAGTGGCAGTGGGGTGACAAATCCTGTGCTTGTCTCCATGGCAGGGTGATGGTACCACTGTGAGAAAAGCTTTCAGAACGTACAAAACCCCACCCCAACAGCTTTTCCATGGGTTTCCTGTAGCCATCCCTGCATAAATCAACTTACCTGCCCCCAAAGGCTGCAGGAGCTCGTGTTCCCTGCTGCAGGTACAGCAGCTCTCCCCAGAACCTTCCCAGGGGACCTTCCAGGGGTGTCACATGCAGGGCTGGGCTGATTCACCTCTCACATGGCTCACCAGGAACCTGCAGCGTGGAGATACAGTAATTTATACACAGGGAAGCTTTGTTGATAAATAACCACAGCTGGAAATTTGCTTTAATGAAGCAAAACAACAATTAGCTTTATTCACATTTCCCCCCTCTCACAACATAGACAAATAGATGCACTTAAAGAATGATGATGTTTTGAGTAATCACAGATAAATAAATAGAACAGAAACTTTGTATACTTTATGCAAAAGACTTTGCTGGCTGCAATATTTCAAATTTCCCTTAAAAATAATAAGTGGTTGGAATGAAACTTATACCCCAAACCCGTAACTTTGCATTTTCAAGGGCCATAGCCATAATGTAATAATGAATATGTGAATATATCTGTCTTCTTCAGGCCATCATCCTATAGTTGCTGTGTCTAACACAATCTGTCATAACACGCCAACAGAAGAATTGAAAGGCACTGAAAAGAAAATTGATTCTCTTGCAAGCCCCTCTTTGTCCGGTTTCTTCATTTGCCTATTAACAGCCCACTGTGCAATTAATTACACGCAATTCAGGTACAATCCTTGTGCCCCTGCAGAAGAGAGCTGATAAAGTCCTGCAGACATTTCCAGCCTGGAGGTGACATTTCTCCTCCTGAGCTGTGCTGTGGGTTTCTGTGGGGACTTGGGCTGCTCACAGCAACTCAGAGAACCCAACAGCACCAGAGAACACGCAGAACAAAAATTTTCTCTTAAATATTCAGGATGGTCTTGATGAATAATGAATACATCCATAGAAACAGGGTTCAACCACACACAAAACAGTGGTTAAATTAATCAGGTAATTTAATGGCAAGGAGTAATTTGACATCTTGTGTCTCATGGGTGCAACTTCCACAGCTTTCCTCCAAGCAGCCTGGCTTATTCTCATCGCTGCAGGCTGGACTTTCTTAATGCAAGGCTTTTAATTATGCAGGCTGGACTTCTTTAATGTGAGGCTTTTAATTATCCTTAGATCAATACTTCTCATCAGCTCTGAGGAAAACCTTGCCCTCCTGGACTGAGCTGGGGAGTTAGAGGAGCACAGTGTGTGTCAAACATCCCCTCTCACCCAGAGGGAAGGGACAGTCAGTGTCCCTGGAGGCACCAGGGTGGCACCAGGAATGGGGGTGTCACACCCCTGTTTGGAGCACAGGGCTGTCACTGTCCCGTGGTTTAGAGAGCCACTGGCCAGGCTGGGAGCACCACAGACCCCTCAGCACCACAGACTGCAGGAGGTGGCTGCATCCTCCAGCCTGGATGAGATGGGAAAAAAATCAGCTATAAAGAGCAGCTCCTGCTGCTGTCCTGCTGAAACACAAGGAGAATTAACGACGTTATTTTTCATGTTGAGAGCGACTTGAATTATTTACAAAACTCCCAACAAGACTCTCAGCCTGGCATGTGCTTTTTCTCCCTCTCGCTCTCCTTTCCATCTCTCACTCTGAAAGCAGATGCATTTCCCACGTGGATTCTGCACCATTTCCCCATGCCCAGGGCACTCTGGGGCCAAACCCTGTGTCCAGCACTGGCTGCTCCTGTCCCTCCTCTCCCCTCCACAGCATCTCTGGCTCCATCTCAGCATCCCCAGCCCAGCAGAGGAGTGATTGGAGCTAATGAGTTTGGCCTTGGGCAACCACCTCCCTCGCTTGGTTATTTTTATTTTTTTGGAGCCTTTCAGCCCAGGGTGCTTGTTGCTTCTCCAGCATCAACAACATTAACAAGCTCTGACATCTCATAAATTTCCCTTGGTAAAACAAAGAGAAACAAATAGAAAAACAAGTTTCAGCAGAACAGGGGGTTTGGTGCTTTGAATCTTTCCCTTCCTTTCCCATGCACTGGATTTTGTTGTGAGCAGCCCCTTTCATCCTGCTGGTGTCTCTCTGCTGCAGCCAAACTGTCTGGGACAATACAAACTAGAACACTCAGTTTGGCTTTGGGTAGAAAATGCTGAGATAGAGGGAGATCTGATTAAGAAAAACATAAATAGATCCAATGCAAGCACAACCATAAAAATGCTACAAGTTCAGAAATAAGAGAAAGGAGACTAACCCTGTTAATCTGTTCTTTCAGTTTAAAGCCATTCCCTGTCCCACCACAATGACCAATCTGCCCTCCCTGGGCTCCCTCTGGGATCAGAGATTCCAGGAGCTCAGCTGAGGGCCTGGCTGCTCCAAAACGTGTTTTTATCAACACCTACCCAGTGCAAAGGGAGTCTCAGCTGGTGCTAAAGCTGTGACACACAGCTTCCAGCGAGGGCACAAAGCCCAGCATTAATGACAGTGCCCAAAAGGGACTTTATCAAACCTTGTCACTCCCAACACAGACCCCAGGTTGGTGGGTTATTCCAGTTACTGCCCCATTGTTATAATAACAGAAAAATTATCATTAAAATGATGCTACTGGGAGGGAATGTGAGGTGGAAGAGAGAAACTGATTTTCCAAGGATAAAATTGTTCAGCAGCAACACTGGACGTGTGAAATTGACATTTTAGACTCAGCATCCACTGCTTTATTAAGAGGCAGAGCATTTCCCTTACAGATCCAGTTCTCGAGCCCTGGAGCTCCTGACTGTGTCCTCTGCTTTCTGCCACATCATAAATATCAGGAGTTATGGTTGCAGCAAGCACACTGCACACTGCTGAGCTGGTTTGAATTTAATATGAATTTAATATCAGCATCCCATAGTGCCTCAGCAGCTGTCAGGAGGCAGCTGTGTTTATCCTGCTTTGCTTTCTGCATTTAGCCTTTGACCCCAGACACATCATCACTGGGCTCTGGGTGCTCGAGGGGAGCAAGAGGAGCTTTCCAATTAAACCTCTTTGCAATAACAGGCAGCAGGCAGAAGGACACCTTGGGAAGGTGGACATTTTCACATTTTTGGAGAACATTTAGGAGCTGATTTACTGTCATTTTTCCGTATTTTTAAATGGAATTTTTTTTGGTTGGTATTTAAATACGTTTTTGTTATTTAGTACTAAACATTTTAAATGCCATAGAATCACAGAATGACAGAAGGGTTTGGGTTGAAGGGACCTTAAAGCTCATCTTGTTCCAAGCCCTGCCCTCGTTCACTACAAATGAAGAAAAATCAGTGGTTCTACATCACCCATCATCATATATCACATTAATACAATAGCAGAGTATTTGCAGATCTACTGTGGGCATAAACTGTTGGTTACAAATACTTTTCCCCCTGAGATTGGTGAATTTCTTCAAGCTATATGATTTAGGCAGAAAAGTTTATTTCTGACAGATCCAGAACAAATAAACTCTGCGTTCCATCTATGTAAACTTTTTGGTTATTCTTTTATATTAAACTACAAAGAAAGAAAGAAAAAAATATATATCTGAGGAAGAAATCCCATTGCATAAAGATGAGAACTGAACCCCCCAGCCCTGCAAACTGTGATTTATCGATCAGCCAAACCCCAGGACAGCTCCACTTTGACCCATCCTGTGGTTTTATGAGCACAATAAAGCAAACATTTCACAGCACAATCATGAGTTCTGATGCTTGGGAGACTGACAGGACATCTCTGTCAGTTATGTGGGCTCAGAAAATAAAACATCTGAAACAGCATATCTGATTAAAGAGAATAAAACCCCACGCACATCAAGAGACAGTGGAGATGGAAAATCAGCAGAGATTGGCAATGCTGGGCTGCTGAGAGGAGAGGAGAAGGAATGGATATTGCAGAGGAAGGAATGAAGAGTTCATCATTGTCCTGTGCCCAAGAAGATGAATATAAACACAATTTTAATTGTGTTATGGACCTCCCATGCAAGTCTGTCATCCCAGGCCTTCAGCTGCCTGTTACTTAACCAGCAATATTCACATGGGAAGGAACTGGAAGAGAATTCCTGGGTGAACAGTAATTGGTTTGAACATGAGTTCTCTCCCCTCCAGGGAAACTGAAGTCACAATGAAGATAAGGCACATTTTAAAATTAATTCCCATGTAATTGTCTAACGTGCAAAAGGAGTGTGAACACCAACAGATTGATTCCCCATCTTTGTTCAGAAGGCTCCCAGCACTGGAGAGATCCAGGATGGCAATGCCTGGACATCAGAGCCAGCCTGGGTCAAGAGGAGCTGTTTGACAAAGGGCTCAGCCCTGCTGAGTGTCACCTCCCTCTCCCCCAGCACCACCTCCAAGCAGGAGCCTCCTGCTCCTGTCCACTCTCCACAGAAGATGGACCTGAGCATGGTGGCCAGGAGCTGCAGCCTTGTCCATCTGCTCTGGTGGCCTTGTGCCCACCCAGCCGGCCAGTGCCAACCAAATGGGATTAAATGGGCAGCTGGGGAGAGCGAGCAGAAGCCATTTCACCTGCCAGGAGTCCCTGCATGTGGCTCCTGCCCGGTGTCACCGGCTGGCACAGAGCTCCTTGTCCTGCTGGGAGGGCAAGAACTCAGCCATGGGGTCTGTCAGCCCTGCTCCAGCCTGAGAACACTGGGTTTGGCACTTCATGCAAAAGTAAATATCCACAGAGGGAACTGGCACAGCACTGAGCTGTGCGCCACAGGCAGAGCCTTTGGGGTCACCTGTGGGGTTTTGGCTCCTTCAGCAGCACCCCAGGAGCAGAGCAGAACACCAGCAGGGCTGCAGGGGCTGAGGGATGAACACACAGGCACAGCAGAGAGGTCCTGAGGGGACACAAGCAAGGATGGGGATTTTTTCCCTGGCGCTCAGAACCACTGGCTGGCTTTGCCAAGAGCAGATAAATTGATACAAACCAAAAAGATTTGAGAATGAGCTCCGTGTCAGGCAGTTCTGGCATTATTAAGCTTATCTTGGGAGCAGGCAGAAAACTAAGAGACAGAATGTCAATTAATTTGAGTGCAAGAATTCCCCGGGCCGGCGGCTCAAGGAAGGCAGGAGAGCTGCCCAGATGGCAGTGTCAGAAGGAAATGGATTTCTCTGCACAGACCCAGAAACTTGAAACCCTTCTCATTTCTATTTGTTTAAAGACTCTGCTCAGTGTAGAACAATTTGGGCTGGATGAATGCTGACTGCATTCAGTAGCAGTAATTGATGCTCTAACAGAAAAGAAAGCTCCATACGACCAAAGCCAATATGGGGCAAGAGCTCTGGGAAGTGAACAGACTCATCCAGCAGGACTGTGACCTCCTCCCACCAAAACCATCTTCTCTTGCTCCTCTCCACATCGCCACTGCCACTGTCATTGCAAGGAGAGGCACCTGAGGCTGGCACAGCCCTCATGCCATGCTGGGAGGAAAGTGCTGGGCTTGACTTTGAATTTGATCTATAACAGGATCTGGGCTTGTGCCACAGAGGAATCACAAATAATGCACAACTCGCTGCCTGGCCCTGCAGGTAATTGATCAGCTGGGAATCACACACACATCAGGGATGAACTCACTTAATGTACTCCCGAGCTGTCTCTGGTCCCATGGCAGGCCCAGAAATGCTGCTGGCATGCAGGAAGTCCATCAGCAGTGACAGGAGCCAGCGAAGTCATCGTCATTAAGTCCAAGAGAACAGAGAGTCTCCTCTGCTTTGGTTTTTTTCCTGCTCAAACACTGAATTTGTTGCCTCTGGCAATCCCCAGGCATTGCAGCTTTGCTTTTCACCTGCAAGGCAGGCACAGCCTGACTGATCCCATAGGATCCCTTTGCTGGTCACCCTCCGAGGAGCAAAGGGCAGAGAAGAGGGGTGAGGCTGGGACCTGCTTGTTCTCCCTGGCATAGAACCCAGCCTTCAGGATGACCTGGAATCCAGGGTGCCATAGCCAAACCCCTTAGAACTGCTGTGTTTTTGTGCTCTGCCCTGGGACAGCAGCAGGAGCCCCCAAGCTCAGACCCTGCCCAGGGGACTCAGCTCCTGCTGGGCTTGGCACAGCAGTGCCCACAGCCCCAGCCTGGCACAGGGAAGCTGCAGTGCTGCATCCTCATCTCCTGAGGCATTCCCAGAGCCTGGCACAGGGCAAGCTGTGGCTCCCCAGAGCCTCCCCGTGCAGAGGAGCACAGCCTAGCCAGGGTGGGACCATCCTGCCCCTGCCGAGGCTCAGCTCCACAGAGCCATCATTTATTCTAAAGCCTCATGCTGCTGCAATGCAATGCTAACAAGAAACTCTTCGGGAATTCACATCCATCCAGAGCAGGAAGCAGCATTTAACCCCGACATGCTCCCCTGATCACACCCAGCTCCCTCCTCCTGCCCCTCAGCTCTGCTGCCAAAGCGCTTTTACTGATCACAGTCCTGTGGTGCGTGGAGCAAAGTCCTCTTAGTTCCTCCCAGCCAGCTTGGAAGCCCTCAGGGCAATATTTAACACCTCCTTTATCATTCTCACATTCTGTACAATATGCATTTATGCAGGTTTTCTCTGGAGGATCATTCCAAGCAGCCACATTATATATTTACACTTAACATGCTCTTGAAGGAACTTGCTGTACTTGCAATGTGCCCCCGGAGTAATGGAGCTCCCACGAGACGTTTTCCCCTAAATACTGCTGAGAATAACCACAATCTTTTTGATTGGGTCAGATTTGTGAGGGCCAAGAGGGAAAATGGGTCTGGTCCCACCTGCCTGCCCTGGCAAGGTCACAGCCAGGGAAAGCTTTTCATGGCTCAGAGGGAAAGGAACCCCCTGGCAAAGCCGAGAGCATGAGCAGAACTCCACAAGCACAAGAGTTGTCCCAGCAGTCCCTCCTGGCAGCCCTGCAGGATCCCAGCAGTTATAGGATACCTGGGATGCTCTGTGGGGCTCAGGAGCTCTAGCCCACCAATCACCTGGTGCTGGGATATTCCTTCCAGCCCCATCTCCTTTCAAGCTACAGCCAAGCACCTGTCATGGCAAAAAAACTGCTCAAAGATCTCCTGTGGTCTGAGCCATCTCTTTGCTATTTGCACTAATGTGCAAATGAAAATGGAGCGAGGTGGGGCTGCTCTGCCAGCTCTTTCTCCATCCCTCCGTGGCACTGCAGGACAGAAAATTTGTAGCTGATAGTCACAAGACTCAGGGAAAGCTTCCTGCAGATGTTTCAGGAAAACCCTGATAAAAAGCCACGTGGACCACGTGCTGTCCCACACACTACTCCCCAGGCACAGCCTGCTCTCCATCAGCATTTTCTCCTTGATTTCAAAGCTGCTTTTCTCTTGCTACAGTGAAGTGCTGTGAGTTTTTACTCCTGTAAAACACTCCTGTTCCTTGTTTAGGCCCTCCATGGCTGGTGGAAAAAATTTTAATTAAAAGCTGCTCTGCTTTTATGTCCAACATGCTTCAACTGGCAATACATCTTTTTGATGCTGGAATTGCCTGCTTGGTTATTTCTTACACCCTGTAAGCAGCTGGTGCAAGGCAGCACTCGAATTAGAGTAGGGAGCTGGATGGAAACCGCCTGGTGTGGCCACAAAATCCTCTGCATCTCTGCTAATGCTGCTAATGATAGCAGTGGCTGGATTCCAGCCGATGTCCTGGGAAAACAAGACTATAGGCCTAGAGATTAGGGGAAAAGTGCTAAAACCTACCCAGCCATCTCCTCACGGGTGGCTCGCTGTCCTCTGCCACCAGCAATTAATTTTGTGACATTGGAAAATGTCTCAAATAAAGGATTGTTCCTCTGCAGAGCCAGGAAAGGTTTCATGGACAAGGACAGCCTCAAAGCTTCTTCCTCTTTCTGGATCTGTGGGATTTTCCAGGAGCCCCAAAAACCACCCAGACATCAAATGCCATTACAGGTAAAAACATTGTCAGGCTGCATACAGGAATATAGACATTTAAGATGAGAAACTACTTAATAAATTCAGAGCAACACTTTGTGACTTTTCCCACAAGACTTCAGTGCTGTTTACAAATTCTGAAGAACACCCCGAGTCATTTTTGGCACGGACTTATGATTTATTTCAAAGCAAAATGGGTCGGAGTGTGTGGGTCTGTGTTTAATGCAGAAAGGAATTTGGAAGTGAAAATTCAACTGGCATGAAAGATTGCTGGGCAAATGTAAAAGCAGCAAAGTGTGTGGGTGGTCCCTGAGCATGTAATAGGATATTTGTAAGGAAAAGAAACATGCAGGATTCTAAGCTTTAATAAAACAGTTCCTTTTTACCCAATCAATAACATAATTCTAATTTTCCAAGGCAAATTGCCTCTAAACTCCCTTTTCTCAAGGCAAGAGTGGCACAAATGGGACAAGTTGAGAAATTCTGAAGGAGCAACTGTGCACATGTATGGGAGTGACCAGAGTGACCCTTCCCTGCCTCCCAGGCTGGGTTCAGCTCCCAGCAGGGCACGTGGAGCAAGCAGGACCAGGCAGAGCAGTGCTTGGCTCAGGCCAGGATGAATAATCCCCAGACAGAGGAGGATTTTCTGCTCCATCTCAGCTCCATCTTCCCACACATCGCTTCAGTGCCTTTGCCAAAGGAAGTTCTTGGGCAGCCCAAGTGCTCTGAGTGGCTGTGCTGGGAGAGGAGAGAGCTCATCAGGGAAAGGCTTTGCAGCAGATAAAATGAGGACTGCAGAGGTGGTGGAAGGGCTTACAGGGATTGAGGAGGAGCTGGCACAAGGTACCAGAGCCCAGGCTGGGAACAACCTCCCCCAGGGACAGTGGCAGGACAGGAAAATCACTGATTCAAAATGCAGATAAGAGTTGGGAGTTATTTCCATCTGAGAAGACTTCCCACTAACTGGGTGTCCTGAATCTGCCCAGTAACAGACTCATGAGATCAAGGCTGGAAAAGATCTCTAAGATTGAGTCCAACCTTCACACCAGCAGTGCTGCATTCCCCAGAACCCACATCCCTAAGGCCACATCCATGCTCCTTCTGGACACTTCCAGGGATGGTGACTCCACCACTTCCCTCAGCAGCCTCTTCCAATGCATCACCACACTTCCAGTGAAGAATTTTCCTTAATATCCAATCTAAACCTTATGGAAGCCCAAGTCACATTCTGAATCGCTTCATCAGAAGATCCAGGGCATCACATAGAAAACAAACTAATCATTCTACTACTCCCTCACATGAAACTAAGCCCCACCTTCTGTTTAAATACTTAGAGAGCATCAGCATAATTTATTTTTCAAAATTCAGAAGAAACACTTAGAGAGGAAAGGCTCACAGGAGTATCTCTGACTGCATCACCGTTGCTCAATGCAAAGCAGACAATTTAATTGCTACAGATTAGTGAAAGAGTGTCAGCAGCGAGCACAGTGTTGGCTCAGGCTCATTACTGGGCTCTGTCCCTCTTTTGCCTCACAAGGGGGATTTCCTTCATTAGGATGCACATCAGCTCCCAGTGGAGAAGATTATGCAGGCATTGGGGGGTCTGTTCATTTTTAACTTTGACGAAATAAAACTATTTCAATAGGAAGAAAATGTAGCAGCTGTCAGATGTTCTGGACTTGAGTCAAGCAATGAAAACCAGCACAAAGATTGATGCTCCTGCTGGGATGGAATCACAGAATCATGAAATCCTAGGCCAAACCTGTGTGATGGCTGGAAAGCTCCCCTGCATCCATTTCCCTGGCAGTGACTCCCCTGGGAAGGTGGCTGGACGTGCCTTGTGTGCCATGGAGCAAACTCTTCTGCAGAGGGATTAGCCTTCTGGACACTTCAGAGGCACAAATTGGCTTCAGGTCTTCTTTTCTGTAAAGGAAAAAGGAAGACAGTTTGAAAGACTCTGCCATTATCCTCCAGCACAATAACACAATAATTAAAATCACTCTACACAGTCCGTATTCCTTCCAGATTTGGAAGCCTATCATAGAGAGAATAACAATTGCCAGGACCCTTTTCTTCTCCCCCAGGAAGAACCTCACAAGTGACAGAGACTTGAAAGCTCAGAGCTGGCTCTCAGGGAGAAGATAAAATGCTGCTCAGAATATAGATTTTGGTGCCAGCTGGGAATTACAGCCCTGATCCATCCTCCTCTGTCATTGGAGTCTGTGTTGCTCTGTGGGCTAAATGGAAGTGAATACAGTTACTTTCCCTGTCTTGGGGGAAAAAATGACATTCCATTTTGTCTCCAAAAAATACACATTATTTAACTTATAAAATATTTAATCTGTGTAATTAATCCTCTCATGACAGCGCTTTGCACATTTTTCTGGCAATCCATACTTTGAATGGCCTATAGTTATAGCTAACTTTGTTTCCTTTTTCTCATGAAATTAATCAAAGGCTTGTATTCTAAATTATTCAGTAACTGAATGAAGCCTGCTCTCCATGGCTTGCAGCAAGAAAACTCCTATTTCTTTCCTGTGCCAGCAATACAGAAATTCCATTTTTCCAAGGGGGAAAGGACTGGGAAGCAGAGGTGATCCCCAGGCTGAGGTGTGCTGGAAGGGAAGGCTCCTCTGCCATCTTCTACCTGCCTGCCCCGAGCAGCAGCACCAGGCAGGGACTGCCAGGCACCAGGATGAATCATCTCAGCAGCCGTGGATGAATTCCCAGAGAAGTTGGGAGCAGCTGTTGCTCAGCTCACTTTGATCTGTTGGTTCAGCTGCAGCTCTGGGGCTGAACAGGGTGACTTTTCCCTTCAGGACACTCTAGGAGGGGTGCAATGGGGTTGTGGGTGCCACGAGCTCTGGGTGCTTTGTGCTCAAAGCCACATCACCAGGGTGGCAGGGACACCCAAAGCTCCCTGAGCCTGCCCAGCACCACCAGCCCTGGGCACTGTGCTCTCCTCCCCTTTCACACACTTTTTTGGGGGCATTCAGAGCATTTCAGCAGCATTTGGTCCCCAGTGGTGCTCAGGGCTGGTCAGAGCTCTGCTCCTGCCACAGGACAAACCTGATCACAGCCTTGGCATGGTTTTGAAGTGCTTTATCAACACTTGCTCCTCTCAGCTCCAGGACGAGTGTGAGGCTCTTGCTGGATTCAGAGTTCAGCCCCTTTGAAGTTTTCACCTCCAGGCTAATTTTTTTCAGCAGAAAATTCTCTCTATCACCACTTGTGGAGGAGTCATACGGAGAGTCTCACTGCAAGGGAGTCACACTTGCTGTGTCACTGAGCTGCATACGAATTTCCTGAGATCCTTTTATTTTTCTTCTAAAAATATTTCCTTCTTTCTCTGAGCAGCCACTCCGTGCAGCCCCCCAGGAGTGCTCTTTCACCTCTGGCTCTTGCCCAGCATCACTCAGGTTTTAGTGACTCCACAAAGCACAAGCAGTGAGAGCTCTGGATCAGAGCTGGGGGCTCTGCAGGTGAGGTTTTGGTGACAGCAGAACATCCCCACATTCTGTCACACAGACTCTGGGAGACCTGCAGAGCTCACAGAGTTTCTCCCCTGCAGACTGACAAATCCTCTTCTCAAGGAGATAAATTACCAACTTGGCACTGAAAGGAGACCCAAAGGGGGCTGATATTTCATTAGCTGTACCCAGGAAAATGTCCTCATCTGCTCTTTACTCTTCAGGCTTTCCTTTGGAACTCAGGCTTTGCTACCCAATAATATGGGAAATTGATAGAAAACTCTATTTTCTGGCTGTCCCACTGCCCAGTGGGTTTTCAGCTGCTGGCACTTGCAGAAATGCATCCCAGAGCACCCCAGCCTCATATCAGGGGAAGGGGTGAGGTTTGCTGGAAACAATTCCCAGGGAGCAGCAGGATGGAACAGCCAAAAATTCAGTAAGAAAACCTGAAGAGGAAACACAAAGCATCAGTCTTGCTTTGGGAGCAGCTGCTTTGGCAGAACACAGCAAAATTTCCATCTCTTGTATTGTTAATCAGCTCTGAAATTCACTGAGAAAAAATAGTAATAAAAATAATTAAAAGCCCAAAAACAAAGCCTTGGTTAAAGCAGACCCTGCTGCTCCACAAATTTCAGTGTACTCAGCTTTGCAGGGCTCTGCCCTAATGCATCAAAGCCTCCAGTGCAGCACCCTGCTCCAGATACAGGAAGTCTTCTAATGATCAACCCAGCATTAGGAGCATCATTGTTAATCAGGTTTTATGGATTTATGAAACAAATATACACACTTGTCTTGTTTAATATTATTTTCCACTCAGAACCTTAGTTTAATACAGATGCCCTGAAATTATACCATTCATAAATAATGCAAGTAATAAAACCTTTCTCTTATTCCCTGGTGTACACAAATGCAAGATTAAATGTGGATTTAACAAAAAAAAAAAAAAAAGGTAGAACTTTGGGTTTAAAAAACAAAAAGCAAGTGCAAAGTGCCAGCTACTCCGAGAGGAGGAAGTCAGTGCAGCTTCCAGGCTCCAAGGCACAAATGAGAATTGATTTTTAAGGAGACAATTCATGGCCTGGATTTCGTGGTTAGATTTATATGACTGGATTTATGTATTTGGTTGGTTTGGGGATGAGGTGTGGATGTGTGACCCAAGTGGCAATGGAAGCACTGGCAAACACCCAGAAATGATCACCCTGGAGAGCTTCACCATCCACACACCCCAGAAATGATCATCCTAGAGAGCTTCACCATGCAAACACCCAAAAATAATCACCCTGGAGAGCTTCACCAGGGCCACGGGGGCTTGCAGGGGTTGGCATCCCCTTTGCCCACGGGGTTTTCAGAAAGCCCCCACATTCCCACTCTCCAGAGGGTGTTGGGGTGAGAGGAGCTGCTGGAGGAGCTGCTGGAGGAGCTGCTGCAGACAGGTGGAGCTGGACGCTCGGCTCGGGGAGCTGAGCTAAACCTGCCAGTGCTTCAGTTTATTTGCTGTGCATCTTCTACATTATTCAGAGCCCAGAGACTGCTGAAAATCAGCAACAATAAATAAATAAAGCAGCGAAATTAGTATTTTTGGGCTGGCTTTCACACGGCAAAACACATTTGACAGAAAGCCATGGTCTCCCTTTGCTGAATTTGGCCAAAATCTAACCATGGGCAGAACTGCATTCCCACTCCATAGGAGATAACTGCCTTTTTCCTTTCAGATTGGAAGAATCGATGTGTTTTGAGTGCTCAGAAGGCTGGGACTAATAGGGAGAAGGAATAAAAAGAATCTATGACCTGTGGGGCATTTTGCCTGCTCTGAGCCTGCAGAGGCAGAAATGCCAATGAGGTTCCCTGCAGTCTCATCTCCTGCCTCTCTCCTTCCCTGCTGCGCATTTCCCAGTATTTTCTAGTCATTTCTCCAGCCAATTTCCAGTTCCTAAGCCATGAGCCTTCCCTTTCCACTCTGGACTCAGCACCACTGAGGGCTCAAGGCACAGAGGTCTGGTGACAGTGGCTCCTGCTGCAGTTCCTGTGGCTGTCACACTCTTCCTCCTTCCCTAGCCATGCTGGCACTTGGTTTTATGGAATGCATTAGGTCCTCTCTCCTCCAGCCTGCTGGGCAGGGAACAGAGTGAGCTGGGAACAGGTTTGGACCTGGTGGCTCTGCCAGGCTGGGCTGGGGCTGTCCCCAGGAGGGTCCCTGTGGGACCCCAGCAGGACCCAGCAGGACCCAGCAGGACACCTGCCTGCTGACAGCCTTGCCCTCTGCACCTCTGAGCGCAGGTGTGAAATGAAATATCCCTCAACAGGAGTGTCCATCATCCTCCCACAGCCCAGCTCTGCACCCCCCCGACCCACGCAGCTCCACCCTGCCTGGGTGGGAGGCAGGAGAACAGCAGAGGCTGCAGAGATTCGAGCCCAACGCTCAGGAAATGCTGCTGACAAACCGCACAGTCATCACTGCCGGAGCTGCCTGCCCAGCCAGCAAACAAGGGGAGAGAATCAGCTCAGTGGCTCCAATAAGCCCCAGAGGCTGCATTTGAATTTACAATGAGCTGCTCGGTGGAGCTCAGTCTGTCAAGCACCATGTCCCATTAGGATGGGTATTTGAAGGTCTCAATAGAGCAGATAGAGAACTCTTTTATTCTCTTCATCAGAGGATGTTTGTGAGGGTGGCAGGTCAGGCTGGACACAGAGCCCAGGTTCAATGACCAAGTGCTTTCCATCTCCTCTCTCTCCCTGCTGACAGGAACCCCTGAAAATCCAGCCCTGACTGAATGCAATTCCCTGCCAAAATGTGAGAAAAACCTCACTTTTCTGGTTTCTTCATCCTTTTAAGAAACAAAATTCTTAATATTCCCCCTGCTCAGAACGACATTGTACTTGGAGCAGCAGCTTGGAGAAGGAGCTGCCTTGCTCCCAGTTCAGAGGTGTCAGGGGTGGCAGCTCCTGTGGAAAACCATGTTCAGGTAAAAGATGCTTTTCCCAGTGCCAGAGAGGCAGAAGATGTGTGCTGCAAGTCTCTCCTGCTGCCCACCCAGAAGCTTCGGGCATCATTACTCCTCCCTTGCCATGTGTTTTGGCTCCTGCAGGCATGGAATATTTGCAAAGCATTCAGCATTTGTTGAAATACTCGCTCTGGATCAAAGCTCAATATTTCTTGGCTTCTCTACACTTTCTGAGCCGCCTTCTGCTCACTGTTATATATTTGCCTTTCCCTCCTAGGTTGTTAATGGATCTGAACAGCTTTTGTTTATTGGTTGGGCTTCTCTTCCCAGAGAAGGGCAATGGAGCTGGGGAGGGTTTGGGGCACCAGGACTGGCTGGGGGAGCTGGAAAGGAGCTCAGCCTGGAGAAAAGGAGGCTCAGGGGCACCTTGTGGCTCTGCACAACTCCTGACAGGAGGGGACAGCCAGGGGGTCAGGCTGTGCTCCGGGGAACAGGGACAGGACAAGGGGAAATGGCCTCAGGCTGGGCCAGGGGAGGTTCAGGTTAAATATCAGGGAAAATTTTTTGAGGAAAAACGATGTGATCTGGCCAGAAGCTGCCAGCACTTTTTATTGAATTTAGAATCAATAGTGCATCAAGTGGCTCGGGATGTTATTAATCAGAAAATTGGCACGAAGGACCAGGAGGTAATAACACCACAGCATGCCCACTCTTTTCTTGTGGAGCAGCTGTTCATGACTCCAGGTAGTGCTAATTACTGCTTGGGACTTGCTTTCCACACAAGGCAAACTCCTGCTAACTGCACTGCAAAGCTCAGCTGCTCCTGGTTATTTCCCTGTCGCTGTTGTTGTGACCTGCAGCAAAATATTCCATTGCATTCCCTCCAGTCCAGAAGGAAGGATGTGAAAGCTGGGGGAAAATACACAATTATTTTGGGTCAAAAGACACTAAAAAATATGGGACATCCTGCCAATGCTTCTTCTGATGCTGTTATTCCCCAGGTTATTAGGGAGATAGATATCAATATATAGATATATAGATATATATGCCTCTCCACCCTCTGAGTAAAGTAATATATATAAAATAATACGTGTTTTCTCTCTCTCTAGGCTGTAGCCACTCTCATCCATTTTTCAGACGTTCTCTGTGTCTCAGCAGCTTTTCAGGGAAATTAATTGTATTCAGAACATTTAAACTACCTTGTCTGCCACTTCCTTGTCACTCCATCCCAGCTCCCCAAAATGCAGCAGTGTCTCACAGCAAGTTCTGTGTGTGCAGCACTGAGGTTTATTAACAGGGAAGATGCTCAGCCCTTAGAAGCTTCTCCGTGATCTATTTTCAAAGATTTGAAACCTTTTCATTTCTTTTTTCACTTGCCTTTTACAAAAATCTCTCTGTTTGCAAGACCTGTTCAGGGTCAACAGATTTAGCAGTATCTCTGTAAAAATAACAGGGAATTTCTGAGCCTCTGTATTCATGGCCTACACAGCACACCAGGGAAAGGAAAATAACTTGAAAAGTATTAGAACATACTTTAATAAGCTCAGGTCTCCTGTCTGTGACCCTGAAAGTGTGTTTATCTCTGGGCTTGTCTTCAGCAATCGTTATTCCACCAGCACCTTAGGATAAGCAGAATGCATGAATTTACAGCTGCAAATCCCATTTGCCTGCATGTAATCTAGTGGTTTTCCATGGAAAAAAGGTTTGAAATGCTGCACCTGTCCTGCTTTTGCAGAGAGGGGATTACATTCTTATATAATTATTGTATGATTATGTCTAATTGGATTTCCAATACCATTTATTTTGTCATGAGGCTAACCTGGAAGTAACCTCCAACTGACTTCATTAATCCTAATGAGTTATTAAATTTGTGATTAATAAACACCAAAGGGAACAGAGGCAAACATAACTACTATCCCCACTGAAAGGAGTGCTTGGCACATAAATGGTGGATCTTCTTCCCAGATAATCCTTCCCATTTCAGGACTCCACTGGCAGATCAAACACACTGCAGTGAAGCCCTGTGATCAGTGCTAGTGAAATCTCAGATGCTTTAGATCTCTCCTCTCCACTCAGGTTTATTTATTTATGCACGATGATGTCTTTTCCCGGCAAGCTCTTGACCCTCCTGTTCCATGGCTTGCAGCAAAACTTCCCCAACAATGAGAGCTTTTAGTTAAACATCTCACCATCGAGTGGTGGCAAGATCAAGCTCTTGATTTTACATCTCTCCATGGACTGTCATTTTCTCTCTGCTGCTGCATAATGTGATTTTTCATATTTCTTCCCAGAAATGGGGAAGTTACATGGTCAGACTCTCAGCTCCACTGTGAGAGAGAATTCTTATCCCTGCTTCTGCTGCAGCTTCTGCCTCAGATTGTTAACCAACATCATCCAGATACCCTTGGGTTAACACAGACCATGGGGCTGTGAATGGAAACCTGCTGCTCTCACCATGGGAGCTGGATGCAAATGTAGGTGACACAAACAACCAGAGAGATGCAGGGGATGGGGGGAAACTGGGGGCTTTTCACAGCACCCAAAATTGCTGAGCTGTGAGGAGCTGGAAGAGCTCTGGGAAGGAGCAGCAGGGCTGCCTCAGCCACCACTCCTGTAGGTCCCTTCCAGGTGAAATATTCTGTTCTATTCTATTCTATTCTATTCTAATTCTTCTCTTCATTCCCAGGGCGTGGACAGGAGGGGGACAGGGAAAGCAGCCCACAGCCTCAGCTCCAGGAGCCTGAGGGATGTTCTCCCTTTTTTGCAAGAATCTGGTTGCTACTTTGGATTCTTACAGAAAGTACAGAAGAAAACTGAGAGAGCTGGAACGGATAAAAGATCCAGCAGGCCCAGCCTTGCACTGCAAAGGTCTACAGCAGCTCTTCTCTTCCAGCCCCTACTATTTCTCACCCCATATCTGATCCCCACATAGCAGTGAACTAGATATGCAATTAGCATTTCCCAGATATTATCTGCAGTGATTCATAGCAATAAAAGCCGAGAAGAAGAAGGCAGAGGCCAGCACAGCACCCACCCAGCTTTCTGCCCGGACTGCAGATTTGTTTTATATGCTGGGATTTCTGACAACCACAAATAATTGGAGTTTCAGTTTAATCTAAAATGTGGCAATGGCTCCTAGCATCAAACAGGGCTCTGGTTCGTTATCAGAGCACTCTGGTGGATAAACACTTTTGATTATTTTTCCCTGCAGGTTCCCCACACAAACACTGACCTGCTCAAGGCTGCTGAGGTTACACAGAACCATGTTATGGAGAGGCACAACAGCCTCTCATTCACCTGCCTGGAAGGAGAGCTGGACTGCAAGGTGCTCTTTACGTGGATAACAGGATCTCTCCAGCCCCACAGACAAGGCAAGAGAGCCAAGAGCTGCTCAACAGCGTGGGCACATTTTTCCACACAGTTCCCATCCAGGCCTATTTGGGGAAGATTAGCATTGGCACCATGTCAAAGATGAGTTTAATCGCATTATGAATATTCACTTGTTCCATGACAGTTTCCCTCAGAGCAGCAGTGGCCAAAGCTGGGCGATTTCCCTGCAGCCCTTCTGGCTCCAAACGCATGGAAACAACTCGGGGGGAAACTCCAGCATTCAGCAAGTTTATGGGCAATGCAATTTATTTTATGATCAAATTACACCAGGGTAATGCTGCCTTTTGCATCAGACAATTCAGTTCTAGTAATTGCTACCCTGGGGGTCTCTTCTCCTCTCTGTACACCCAGCCCATTTATAACACTGATGGCAGCAATGTGTGAGCAGAGGGAGGATAATAGACCTTAAATAGCAGCAACATCTTGCTGGAGGAAACAGAGAGCTTTGTCTTTATACTTCCAAAACTTGTTGAGCCTTATGAGGTGTGTGCCTGTCCAGTGAGCTGGGAAACAACCCCAAGAGCTGATGCCATGGGAATGGATGGGATCAGGCTGCTCTCCCAGGTGTGCTCTCTCTCACACACATTCACTGGCCAAACAGGTGAGTTTGATTGCAGATAGGTACTAAAAAATTGAGGAAAATGCAAAGAACTGGTAAAAACACATCTGGGGCCCAACAACCAGCCCTAAAATCCCTTTACCAGCCTCAGGCTGCAGCCCTGGCTATGGGGTAGCCCTGGGGCTGAGGTTTGGACCTGGGAGATGTAGGTCAAGCAGGTCTGAGCTGCACAGGGCAGGAATTCCTGCTGCAGAGGAGCTGAACACAGACATAACCTAACCCTTCTGTTCCTGCCTTTCCTTTCTCTGAAAGGAAGATCACAGAAGCCCAGGCTGCTCTGGGTTGGGAGGAACCTGAAAGCTCATCTCGTTGTGGGCAGGGGCACCTTTCAGTGTCCCAGGCTGATCCAACCTGGCCGTGGACACTCCCAGGGATCCAGGGGCAGCCCCAACTTCCCAGGGCACCTTGTGCCATCCAAGCAGAGATGGAATTGTCTCACTCACAGTGCCCAGGGAGCTGTGCCAGCTGAAGGTCAAAGCCATGGTGCTCAGCATGGATGGATGGCAGGGAGCAGGAGGCTGATCTGCCTCCACTCAGCCTGTCAATGGGGAGGAATGGGAACAAGTGACACTGGGTAATGCATTTTGAAAGAATGTCCTCTACTGTGGGGAAAGTCAC
Source organism: Lichenostomus cassidix (assembly GCF_008360975.1). Lineage (NCBI taxonomy): Eukaryota > Metazoa > Chordata > Aves > Passeriformes > Meliphagidae > Lichenostomus > Lichenostomus cassidix. Next base: position 1,529,101 of record NW_028147268.1, on the reverse strand, counting down.
ACTGCAAGGCATGTTGGAAGCAAGTCTTGATCTATTTAAACTGTTTGGCTTTGGGTCTCAAAAGGACAAGAATTTCTTGGGGGGAGAAAGCAACAGCAAACTTTCAACCAGCTGTATAATTTCCTATAAATATTCCAGAGCCCCTGGGATCCCAACACCCTCACTGAACACATGGCATGGAGCACTGTGGATCACCTTCTCAGTGTGATGAGGCCACAAAGTGGCTAAAGAAGTCCTGGAGGACACCTGGTTGATTCCAAAGATGAAAGGCAGCCCTTCCATGCTGGCACTGAGCTCCTGGCACTGCCGAGAGCTGGACTAGAGCAGCCTTTCAACCCTGGGTTAGATGGACTCCGAGAAGAAGAAATTGTTGCTGATTTTTACCCTTGGAAAGCAGCAGGTGAATGGCAGCAGCAGAACCCCTCAGGCTCCTGGAGAAGGTGTTTCTCCTGTCCTCACCTCTCATCTCTCATCCCATCCCACCCTTACATTTCCTCTCCTCAGCTCCCCTGTACTCCTTGGGAAACTCCCTGCCTGCCCTGTCCCCTGTCTGCCATGATTTCCCTCCCCTGTTTAACCATTCTCCACCTGGGCTGCTTTCCAGCCCTCTTTGCTGCGACCTGGCATGAATGTCAATCAGCTATTTTTGGAAGCACCACTCCAGATGCCTCCAGATCCCTTCTGCCATCCCCACTGGCGCTGGAGAGCACACATGGCATGGCCAGAGGGGTTTGGAGTGAAGGAGGAGCAGGGAGTGTCCCACAGCCCCTGGGCTGTGCAGAGCTCAGGTTAATGTGAGGCTCCATGTGTTCTTACCCTGCAACGTGACAGAAATCTACCGCAGGCCACAGCAGCCTCACCACAATGTATTGATTTACTTTTAACACTTCGTTCCTCAGCAATCATATAAATCAGCGAGACAAAAAGAGGAATAGGAAATTGCTCCCAGCAATGCTGAATGGACTCTCAGCACTTTCATGCTGCAACCTTGGATTTACCCAGCAAGGTTACAGCCAGGAGGAGCTGCAGCAGGAGTTCAGGGCTTGTGGCTTTCCCCCATATCCTCAAAATAACCTAAAGTGGTTAAAATATTTCCTTAAAATCGCAGGGTGAAGAGCAGCTGTTCTTCCAGCAGCCAGCTGAAGGGACTGGGAGGACTGGGAGCTTTCCTGGAGCCATGGGAGGATGATGTCCTTAAGCTACATCTGCTCCAGATGTTCCAACACTGGGGGAAACGTCCTGGGAATCTCACTGGGGGAGGAGAGTTGAGAAGCCAAGGCAGAAGCACCTCCAGCTCTGACCTGGAAGAGTCACCAAGCAACACCATCCCTCGTGAGCTCACAGATTGTTAAACACCTTTCGGTATTTTAATGAGCTTTTGGATTTTGCAATGAATGTTTCCTATTCTGCTACAATGGCTGTGCTGGCAGTGAGACAAGTTTGCACAGGAAACAACCTTCCCCACAAACAGAGCCTCACAGGAGCAGCTTCCACCTGCAAGAAGTGAATCTGATCAGAGCACTATTCCTTCCCTTCCATCCCGGGAGGAGAAGGATAGGGAAGGATTAAGATGGAAAGCAGGCATGGTGCTGGGGAGGTGCAGCAATCCTTTCAACCCCAGACCATGCTGTGAGGGAGAGAGCATCTACACATCATTCTCTCTTTTTACTTTTTTCCTGCCCTAAAATTGCAGTTCTTCATCCCAATATAGAAACATATGATCTGAAATATAGTAATGTTTTTTCTTTCTATACCTGGAGTATGCCTGAAGTCAAAGAGAGAGAAAAAATTTACTTTGCTGCTGCCACCACAGATTTTTTTCCTGTAAATTAGTCAGCTTTATTAAGCACATAAAGACCTACGAAGTTGGTCTTTTAATGTACTTATATAGCCATAAACTAATATCACTGCTATAATTGCATTTTAGTGATTTTTTTTTATCTTTGCCTAATTTGTATATTTAACAATCACAATAGAAAGAGAAATGCTCTCTGTGGAAGCTTTCTGCTCAGAGATTAGGTGCACGTTTGCTCCTCATGCCCACAGTGCTGATCAAAGCTTCCTAATTCCTGTTCCCTGCTCTTAATGGCTCCTGTGGAGATAACCCAGCCCTGCCTGGGCTGCCCCAGCAGCTTTGAGAGGCTCAGGCTGCTCTGCAAATGCAGCTTCAATCCCAGCAGGGCAGATTTGCTCTTCCCTAAAGCCCTGGGCTGAGGATTCCAGTGAAATGCAAGGAGCACAGGCAGCTGGACAGAAGTTTTATGTGGAAAAATAAAGAATTCTGTCCTAACTTCTTCAGAAAGAGATCCAAAGCTGGTTTGGATGTTACCACTTGCACCTCACGCTGTCTCTGGTGGATTTTTTGGGTGATTGCTGGGAGCATCCCAGGGGCAGGAATTGTGCTGAAGCTCCTCTGTCTCCCAGGGACATTCAGGTCCTGTGGGGTTGGAGCTTCTCTGGGCACAGCCTGGCAAACTGCCCTGCTCTGTTGCCACCTAGGTTGTGATAAAATTTTCCATCCCTGGAATGTTGGATGGGCTTGGAGCAACCTGGGATGGTGAAAGGAGTCCTCACCCATGGCAGGGGGAGGAACGGGATGAGCTTTGAGGTTCCTTCCCACCCAAACCAGTCTGTGATCCCATGAAATACACAGCAGTGTTCTAAACTGCCTAATTAAACCTTTAATTTAGAATTAGTAACAGCTCAATGACATTTCTATCAGCAGATAGCTATGAATGAGCAAAGAAGTGCTGTTTGCTGACTGCATTTCGGATCCTGTCAGTGCCACACCATTCCCAAACAACATCTATGTCACCAATGGTTAATTAAGATCTCAGATGAGCATTCCTTGTAATAATTTCTGGTTATTTAGTGAGATCAGAATTACAAATTATTAAACCCTGCTAATAATTACTCCAAGTGGACATTAATTAGCATTGACTAATCACGAGATTCTCCCTACACCCACTTGCTTATCCAGAAAACTTCTGCTGTTGATTGATACAGAAATGAAAGCCTGATGAATCAGTAATACTTAGAGCTTATGGAAAAGGATTGCCTGAGTCAGAAGGAATAAATTAGCTGGTAATTCCAGAAAAGTCGAATGTATAATTATGCTGCCAGAAGGTGTCTTGTCCTGTGTCAGCTCCTGCTGCCGTGGGCAGAGCAGGAGAGCTCTGGTGCTGCACGGGCTGCAACCAGCCCTGTGCTGGGGGAAATCAGCCCTTTTTGGGGGAGATCAGCCCTTTCTGGGGGCTCTGGGGCTCTGCCAGCCCTCAGCAGCATTGGGGTCTCCTCTTCAGCTGGAGGATGAGCTCAGAAAAAACCACCTTTAAGGGCAGAGAAGCTGGGAGAGAATCTTCAAGTTCCACTGATATTTTTTTTCTTTAAGTAATTGATGTGGAGAGGACTTGAGGCCCCCTGAGCATGTGGAGATAGGAACCAACCTCCATCTCCTGCTGGCTGTGGGGAGCAGTGCTGCTTTTCCAGAGCACAGCCTGATGCCTTTGGAAGGCTCTGTGCAGCACAGTGCTGTCCTGGGAGCAGCTGTGCTCTGCTCCCCCAGCAGCAATAAATAATCCCCCTTGTAGTTAAACTGCAGCAAATGAAACAGTTAAACACCTTATTCTGTGAGCTGCAAAACCTGTTCCAAAGGATAGTTCCAAATCTATCCTTTCTATCTTTGTCATTATTTCAAAGTCTTCACATGACGGAATTTGGGTTGGGCTTTTTTTTCTTTCTCTCTTTAGGAAGCTGCAAAACGTTTCAGCACACTTTGAGCATATCCTCCTGTTAACTTTTTATGCACATGTTTAATTTTTGTGGGCTTTTTCATTCAATCTCTGTGACTGATGCACAGGTCCCTGCAATCCTTTTCATCTTGGCTCATTGCACACGCGGAAATGGGGCTGCAACACAACATGTTATGGCAAAGTTTCTCCTTTCTGCTTCAGGAATGAATTACATTGCAGGGATCTATATTTGGAGCTCTCCAGCACTGCTCTCCATCCTGTGCCTTTTGATGTTTTATACATTTGTCTGAGCTGCCTGTCTGCCGGTTGAGCTGGCTTGAAGTTATCAAAGTTTTATCATTTTTCAAGTAGAAAAACACTTTCTCCAGACCCCCCTTCTCCCCCTCCACTTCCAGCATTTTTCTCCAGCCTGCAGAGCCCCAGCCAAGGCTCCCAGCTGTGCCAGGCATTGTTTCCTCTGGATCAGCTCTTGCCTCTGGGAGAGCAGCTGGGGCAATATTTAGGTGTGGGAATGGTGATGCTGTGAGCTCCTCACACTGCTCCTCACACTGCCCTCATCCTCACAGCTCCATCTCTTCCCAGCAGCCTGCACCCCTCAAGGACCAGGCTGTACTGTAGGCGTTGGGTGAATGGGGGAGGATGCTGAAAACTGCTAAATTCCTTGTGTTCTCTTCCTCTTCCACTTGTGTATTTGTTAGTTGATAGATCCAAATAATTTCAAGCTGGTTAGAGCAGCTTAGCCACAGGGAATGCAGATGGAAGTGCTCAGCTAGCTGGACACCTGAAGCTGTGGCTTTGTGCAGCCATGCTGAGCTGGGCTACAACAGCTAATCCCAAACATTTATCCCTCCACAGTAAGCACTGCAGTTATTTCCAACTTTCCTGGTGTCTCGAGATGTAGCCCACGCGACCTGCTTTTCTTGGTCTTCAGCTTTGGAATTGGCAACCTTCTCCTGGAGCCTGCAGCTGCCTGGTGCTCCTGCCAGCCTTTGGCTCAGAGCTGGGGAGAAGGTGGGAAAATGTCTTCTGCTCTGAGTAAGGTCTAGCAAACTGCAGGCAAAAATGAATTTTCATTGCTTCTTAATGATGATTAGTGATTTTGATACCACTGATCACATGTATTCCCAGAACATTTGATTAATGAAACCATTTCCAAGCAGAAGTAATAAGCCTGTGGCAAAAATATGACAGGAACAGTGAGATCTGTCTGTACATCTCCCTCATAAAAGGCCCTGACTGTAAAGAAATTCCTAAAGGTTGTAAACAAAATGGTTTTCTTCTTCCCATTTCCCTTTTCCTCTCCCCCAAGCTACTTCCATCATTAGAAATCAATGCATTAACTGGAGATTTCTTGCTTTGGGGTTGCAGGCAGAGAACTCCAAAGTCTTTCTACTCAAAACAAATGTGAATTTCAGAAGTAAATTTGAGTCAGAGATCAACTCAGATTGGCAGATCAGTGGGAGCATCTTCTGCCACTGGGAAATCAGCACAGCAAGTGTCTGTGGGATGCAGCCAAGGGCGGCGACTGCAGCTTTCCATGGGATTTTGGGAAGGAATTCCTGGCTGGGAGGGTGTGAGGCTCTGGCACAGATTCCCAGAGAAGCTGTGGCTGTCCCTGGGTCCCTGGAAGTGTCCAAGGCCAGGCTGGACAGGGTTTGGAGCAACCTGGGATGGTGAAAGGTGTGCAGGGCTGGAACAAGATGGGCTTTGAGGTCCTTCCAGCCCAAACCATTCTGGGATTCTGTGATTCCATGAAAATATGTGCCAGATGATGGTTCCATCCTGCCTACAGGAGGTTCCCATAACATCCCCTGAATCCAGGGCCGCAGGAGCTCTCAGCCACTTGATCTGGGCACTTGCTCTGCCCCAGCCCTCAGCTCATGCCTCTGACTCAGAGTGGGCAATAAAGGTGCAATTAAGTTGAGACACAAGAAGAAAGAAGATAAATTATGGCCTTGCATTTATATAGCACATTTCATCCCAAACCATCGAGTTAAGTGATTGATATACAAATTACATTTTCAGAGATCACTCTACTCGCTCCATGCCTGACATGCAGATATATATAATGTAATCATTATTTTTTAAAGCAAACTTACTTATTAATGCAAACCCTACAATTGGGGTGAGCTCTTCTGGGCAAAGATGAATCAGAAGTGACAAAACTCTACCATCTCAAGACGAACATGCTTAAGAATGAATGGAATAATTTAGATACTTAGATCCCTCCAACACAGCAAGTTCAAAGCCAAACAGAAAATGCCTCTCTTCTCTAAGGATTCAAAACACAGTTTGCTAAAATGTAATTAAGCACAAAGTCCCTTGAAATCAATCACTTCCAGAAACTAATACCCACCTTGCTGATTAGACAGTGGGTAAGCCAGGGGCAATTAATGCATTAGTATGAAAATTGTTAACTGTGAGAGCAACCAGTTTGGATGGGATAATTGCTCTGAGAAAGACTACTTGATGGTTAATATCAGAAAAACTGATGTCTTTGGCAGAGGGGAAGCGACTATGTTAACAGCAGCTAATTAAAAGTGACCTAGTTCTCATTAATAATCTTTCTGATTGGATACAAACTTGAATCTGGGAGGCTAATTGGGACCATCAGCACATGTCACCCCAGCTGATGGCAGCTGGGGAGTTTTCTGCTTTGTCTGAGGGAAAAGAGCACCTCTTTTCCCTTTCTCCTGGCAGTGGGAAGGCGTTTTGGATCAGAAAGGTGAAGCTCTGACTCCTCATTAAGTCATTTTTCAGCTTGTCCCAGGGCAGAGGTTCATCCCTGCCCACAGCTCCAGCAGCTCCCTGCCTCGTTCTGTGCAAAAGTGGTTATAACTGTGGTGTAACCCTGAGAATGTGGCAGCCAAAGTCTGTTCAGCAACCAGAAACCAGCCCAGGGAAATTCAATCCATCGTGTTTAACCACTTTGAGTAACGTGTTATGTTTCCAAATTTTCCAGCATGTGTTTGCTCAGTGTGGCTGAGTGGAAGTGTCAGGGAAAAATGTTTGGTTTTCATACTCCTGCAGTTAATGACCAATTTTCCACAAATCATAATAGTTTTACACCATTAGGCTCCATAATTAAGTCTTCATTCCGTGATCCTGTTTACTCAGCACACACTGGAGTTTGACAGAGCCCTGTGGCTGTCAGGCCAGAAATGATTTGTGTTGCAGAGCAACTTCCCCAGTGATGGCTGAGCTCCTCTGACAGCACCAGAGATCAGCTCTCCAGGCGAGGTGGAGGCAATTCCAGCAGGAAACACAAACTAGCCTGACATGGAACTGACACTGGAGCTGCTGTGCTCCTCATCCATCCCACTCACTGGAACTCCACCTGCAGCAGCACTTCCCTCAGCTTCCTGGGGTTTGCCTTTGCTCCAGAGGGAGAATCACCTCTGATTCTACCACAGACAGCTGCCCAGGGGTGGTGAGGACACCCCACACCTCTCAGCATCCCCAGCAGGCAGTGGTTAAATGGCTTAGCCTGCTTTGATCACAGAATCCCAGAATGGTTTGGGTTGGAAGGACCTTAAAGCTCATCCAGTGCCACCCCTGCCATGGCCAGGGACACCTTGCACTGTGCCAGGCTGCTCCAAGCCCCATCCAGCCAGGCTCAGCCCTCCCCAGGCACAGGGATCCAGAACAGAGCCCAAGGAGTAGCTCTCCCTCTGCTGCAAATCATCTCATGCTGTCCCAAAGCTGCCTCGAGTTGCCTCTGAGAATATTCACCAGTTAAAGAGGAATCAAGATCTGCTGGACCTGCCTCATTGGCTTCACACCATTTCAAAGAGGATTTAGAGCAGCATAAAGTTGTTGTGGCAGTTGGGGAGCTGCGCAGGTCATTGTATTTACATTGCGTTATTCTGCTCGAGATAAAGCCCAACTTAAAATCCCTTAACTCTTTTTGACAACAAATTAGTTTCAGATCAAGGGCTCCTGCTCTGTCTCAAAATATGATTTTCACTTCCAAATTATTCATCTTGCCAGAAGCTGTTGCTAACCAAAAGAAAAAACAAAAACAAAAAAGAAAAGAAACACAAAATTTTAATGGTTTGTATAATGTCTTGTTCACTTTCAGTTTTCTTCATAGAAAATTCTCTTTGTCACTTCACACCAGAGAGTAAACTCTTCTATCACATTAATTTAGCAAGGCAGCCGGGGCTTTTGGGCAGAAAGCATTTTGTGGGCATTTTGTGTGACCTGAAAACACAACATCCCTTCCAGCTGAGCTCCAGGCTGGGCAGGGTGATCCACAGCAACCCACAGCCCCACTAACCATGGTCCAAGTTAGGACAAAAGTCTCCAAAATCAGACATTTCAGTCAGGATACTGGAACTGACTTAGCAAAGAGTGTTTTCAGCTGTTTTAGTTGCTCAGAAAGAGAAAAGCAACTGCAAACCCCCAGGAGTTCCTCGTGTCCTGCAGCCCAGGGTGGGCAGAATGCTCCGTGAGGATGGAACTTTGCCCTCCTCCTCCTCCCCAGCCACACAGCCTGGAACAGCACATCCCGAGAGGCTGAAGAATGAATATTACACAATTCAGGGAGAATAAGGACATTTCCCCCCTTTTAATTGTTTGCTGCTTGGCTAGTTATTGATTAAATTTTTGCAGAGTTGCTATTTGTTTTTCTTTGCAATATATTGGCTTCTCGAGGCTTTTAATCAACTGTAATAGATGGTGATTACCACTAGCTGCTCTCCAGCCTGCCTGGCTTATTCCATGGTCTGAAAGCAGGAGTTGTCTTGCTCCATGTGAGTGGAAACTCCTGCATCCCTGCCTGCCTCCTTCCCCAGCCCAGCCTGAATTTTGGGGCAAGTGACATCAGCAGAAGTGAAGGCATTTCTTCTAAAAATTCCCAGTTGTCCTCCACTCCTCACAGAGCTCACATTGTCATCTCAGCTTCCCTGCCCATTTTGAGGGAAACCCTGGAATATGGGATCGATCAAAGTTTAGGATGAAGCCTGACTTTTTAAATGAAAGTTCCTGCTTGCTGAACTTGGACATTCCAGCAGGTGTTCTGGTCTTCTGTTGGCTTCGTGATCAATTGTATCCTGTGGAAAATTATTCCACAGGCACAACAATCAGCACTCGGTGTTTCCAAATGTTAGTTTCTTCTATATATGGGTGTTAGCAAAAAGCAGATGGCAAAGATAATTCACTGTCTGCTGCACTATCCTCACCCATTGCCTTTGCCTTTGCTGCTCTCTCCAGTCAGGCTCTATTTTCAGTTCTCTCCTCACTGCCAGGCTGTGATTTATGGGGATTTTGTCTGCTGGTTTATTTACAAACCTCTTGCTCTGTGATTTGATTTGAGATCAGAAAGGTCCCTGTGGGGCTGAGAGAAAGGGGTTCATTTTTGTGTTCTCAGAGCAGCAGGTTCAACTCTTTCTACCCTTCCAGGCACCCCAAAGGAGCAAATACTGGAGGAGGACACTGACTTCCCCCAGGGCTGGTGGCATTTCAGCTCTATGGCTTCTTAATTTCAGCCACCTGATAACAGGGAGCACTTGAGTCATGGAAGTCACCTGTGGTTCACTGAGCTTTCTCCTGGTTTCTCCCTCCTGTGCCTTGCAATGACCAAGAGAAAGTTTGGGATGCAACAGTCCTTTTACAACATCAAAGGGGCCTGTTTGAATTTTTGAGATTGCTCTTGAGTGAAGAGACTTCCCCTCGGTATTTGACTGCCCAGATAACCTGGAGTCACCAGCAACCTCCCACCATCAGTCTCTAAGGGTTTCCCATTGGACTCTCAGCATCTCATCTCCGACTGCAGCTGCTGCCATTCCTCCTGGGCATCCCTTGGGTCACTTGCTCTCTTTGTTTACTGTTCTAGGAATTGTTCTTGATTAATTACTACTTGGTTGCTTTTTCTGCATGTTCTCCCCTGCAGCCTTTTTTCCAGCAGAGCATCTACCACACAAATGTTTCTGTAATCTGAAGACAAAGTGGTCTCTGCGAGTCATTCCTTGGCCCCTTTGAGATGCCAATCATTGAAAAAGTCTTAACACTCCCAGCTGTCAAGATGTCATGGAGATTTTGAAACATGTCAGCTCCTTATCAGCTGCTGAGACAAGAAATCAGATAGATGGAGGCTTCCAGAGAAGCAGAAGAAGTCATTCTCCAAACTAAACAATGCCAATTTTCCTCCCTGCATCAGCACCGAGAGAAGGTTCTGCTTTGAGCCGCTCCAGTGCAGCTGCTCAATGCTGTGATTTCTGTGACAGCCCATTTCAGATCATCACTGCCATCTGTTCCCTGCTGCTCCTGCAAAGGGCTGATTTTCCTGGAGCAAGGACTCTGCCCATGAACCCCCAGTGCACCTCAGGCACAGCACCATCAGCCCATGGTGGGAGCTGCAGGTGCTGTGGGAGCCCAGGGGGCTCAGGCAGGGGGAGAACCCTCCAGGACTGCAGAACCACCCTCTGAACTCTCCCCCATTACATTTTCCAGCATGGTGACCATTCTCTATTTAACACTCTACAGTATTTCTTCTGAATGCTATTGTGCTCTGCTGATTTAATCTCTGTCAGTGCAAAACCCTCTGGGGTACCTGGTGCCTGCCACCTGCTCCTGGGTTTTAATGGGCATTTAACAGGGCTTGAGACTGTGTGGGCATCTTTCCAGACCAGCTTTCCCAGGGCAAGGCTTGACCTATTCATTGTGAACATGCAGGTCCTGCTGCCTCGGGAGTCAGAGCTGACATCCCACCTCCTGCTGCCTCCTCCAGGCATCACTCACTTGAAAGCAAACCCAGGAAGTCACAGGAGGTCAAAGCAGCAACACTGAGAAATGCATTTTCTTCCTCAAGAAAAAGCCCCTGCCATTAAAAAGGAAAGCAGAGCACATCAAGGATGTGTCAAGCAGATGGATGAAAAACATTTGGTCACTTTATTTCTTACCCCAAACTGCAGGAAACGCAAGCACTGAATGCTGCTCTCTCATGGACTTGGAAATGTGAAAAAAACCCTCAACAAACATCAAAGCCTCTGTTCAAACCTGTTCATTTTGGTTCTCCAGCTGCAACTTTTCATGGTACAAAAGCATATCCTTGATGAAATTCAGATCTGAGTACTCCTGACCATTGAACTCAAAGTCACAACTCAAAGCCTTGAAGTCCATGTACATCACAAGGACGGAGAAATGTCTCTCATTCTCAGAGTCAATGAGTGAATAACTCTCTGAGGCCAAATCGCCTGTGTAGGATGTCCCTCACTACTGTAACACCACTAGAAGCCTATTTTTGTACAGCTTTAGGTCTTGGAGACAATCCAGAAGCAGCTCTTACAATCCATGCTGACTCCAGGCTGACTCACACCCTTAACTCACACATGCCATTGTCTTTATTCAGATTTCCCACTTACACTGCAGGCATCTGACTTTGCTTAATTACAGCTTTTTTTTTCCCAGCCAATATTCCTTTTGTTTCTCCCCTTTATATTTAGCACGTTTATAAAGGGGTAGAGCAGGCATTAATGAAGATGTTCGGATTTCAAAAGCCTTTGGTAGCACTGGAGAGGGATGGAAAAATTCTACCCACAGAGGGAGCAGAGATTTTACCAACCCCTGCCTGGTCCTGCTAGTCAGGGCCATGAGAGCCACGAGAGCACAGCAAGATGCCTCCAGGGCCAGGAGCCAGCAGGGCTCAGGGACATCCATGACCTGGAGGAAAAGGTCATTACCTGTCCTTAAAGATGAAATGGCACAAAATTTATTTTTACATCAGGATTTGCCTCCAGCCAGGATCTCCTGGAGGGCTTTGCCAAGGAACTGCAGGCTGATAGCAGGGTGAGCTCACCAGCCATGGGGACAGGCAGGGTGGGAACACAGAACCAGGGAATGGCCTGGGCTGGGAGGGAATCTCTCTTTCCCTTGCTGGTTACACAGGTTTTGGAGCACCAAACCATGACCTCCCTGGCCTGCCTTGCCTGGCAGCACAGGAGTGAGCCTGGCAGCTTTGTCCTCTCCTCAGGCAGCACAGCTCCCCTGCTGAAGCTCCCTGTCCTCTGCGATGCACATGGAAAGCCTCATCCTGCCAGATTTTATGCAAGATGCTTTATTTATACACTCTTCCTCCCTGATTATACCCTGCTTGAAATAGAGCAACACTTTTTATTTCCACCAGTGCTCACCAGTGCTGGGCACTGGTAAATTTGCCCACAGAAAGCGCAGAAAATGCGAAGCTCAAAGTCGAGGCGGAAATGCAGAAAGTGCTGAATGAAAATAAATCCGAGGGGAAATGGATTTAATGGTCTGAGCAGCTGCCTCGAGCTGCCCCAGCCCCGAGCACAGCGAATAAGGACACATTAGAGCGTAAATTCAGAGGAGAATTGGCCCAAAGCTGCTGCATGTAACAGATTACAGCAGATTATCCTAAATAATGATTGATTCCTTTGGACTTGGATTTCACACGCCTGGTTTGCAGCCCAACCACACAAATTGGCACAGAGCTGACGTGGGCTGGATGAACAAGTGTGAGGGGGAGCAAAGCGCTGTTAATGGGCTGTGATTCACAGAAATCCAGGTGTACAATAGTGCAAACTTATACTGACATTTCCCTAACTTCTTCTGACACACTTATTTCCTACCAGACTGAGAACTGGGGAGCAGCTGCCAGAGCTGCAGTTGCCAGAGCTCTCTGCAAGTTGGGGAGATGAACAGAAAACTTCAAAGAATAAAATGTTGATGAAAACCAGAAATGAAAGTGTATGAAAAGGAAAACTTTCTTTCTGCTTCAAAGAAATTACACATTTTCCAGAACATACCATTGGCATTTCTGACCCCAAATACCGACAGACTAAAAAAAGAAATGCATTGAGAAGTCTCCAGAAAGACAGGCAGATAATAAAGATAGCCTTTACCCTTCTTCCCTTGTCTGTTTTATTTCACAAGGAGAGAGGAAAAGAAAACTGAATGGAAGGTAATTAGAAAAGTCAACACTCAGCAAAGAATTCAAATGGTGTGACCAATGTGGCTTTCAGAATAATAAATGGCTCATTTCACTTATCAGCTGCACTTTTTACTATTATTATTATTATTATTATTTAAGACTGGCTTCAGAATCCTTATTCAGTTACTTGGACCTATTGATGTCTCTCGTGCCAAATCAATACTTTTTCCTAGAGAAAGGAGTAAAAATCCATATTCCTCCTGCTCAGCAGTAAAATCATGGAAGCTTGGAGTTCATATGCCTGAGTGATTGCTGTGTGGCTCGGGTGTTAAAGCTGTCAGGTGTGGATGCTGGGTAATAAAATAAAAAAAATATCCCATTTCCTGCACTGATCTGCACTTAGCCCCCCTTGGCCACTGACCTGGAACATCATCTGCAGAATGCAGGAGCAAAACACTCCCAGGTGAGACCCCAAAGGCTCTTCCTGCCAGCAGAGTCCTCCTGGCCAGGAAGGCACAAGCAGAGAGAGATGAGATATTGATGAATATTGATGAAATATTCCAGAGGTTCCCCTGGAGCACAGGCTGAGGAGTGAGTGGCTGGATTTCCCAGAGGGAATTCCTCCTGCATGCCCTGGGTGTGGCTCAGCCCAATCCCAACCCTATCCCAGCCCAATCCCAACCCTATCCCAGCCCTGTCCCAGCCCTGTCCTGGTCCTGTGCCAATCCCATTCCCAATCCCATTCCCAATCCCATTCCCAATCCCATTCCCAATCCCATTCCCAATCCCATTCCTGCAGTGAATGGGGAGCACAGCCCTCTGGTGATGCTCAGCTCAATGTGCCTCTGCTTCTCCGTTCAGGGTGGTTTTGTTGTTGCTTTCCCTTTGGTGGTTTTTGCCTTTTTTTTAAAGGGAAAAAAGAGAATCTGAAGAGTTTGTTTGTAGAGCACAGAGACTCCTGTGAGACAGTGAGAGTCCAAGAAACCAAACAGGAATGAGATAAAATTTTGGCTTATCCTTATTTTCCCTACTTTATAACAGAATTATAGATGAACTTTTTTTCTGTTTGAACTTTCTTCTTGAATCCAGCTGTCTTTTTTTTCTTTCCTCTGAATTCCCTCAGGACTGGCCTCTCCATTTCCATGCCTGCTCATTCCACCCTGGGCCAGGCAGCCTTCCTGGAATCTGTTTTGCTCCAGAGAAAACAACCAGGAGTGTTTGATTTTGCTGTGGTGTGGATGAGATGCTCCTGCTCAGCTGAGGAGCAGATCCTGTCTCCTCTTTGAAGAGGCAGATACCAGGCTGGAGTGCTGGAAAGCTCCACACCGTTTCAATAAATAGAATTTATCAAAGCATGAATAGCAAACTGGATAATTAAAATTTATTAAACCTGCCCCTGGGAAATGCTGATCCTTGCTCAGGAGAGCAGGACTCTTCCTGTCCCAAACTTCCCTGTTTTATCAAGGATAAAAAAACCAGAACTGCTCATGAGAGAAAAACCATTTATAAGGATTTTTGTTCTTCTTGCATCTCCAAACCATTTTTAACACGGTTGGGTTGATTCAAGGCATTTTAAAGTAATTTCTTATACAGCCAGAGAATTAGAAAAGAAAATGTTAGTTGGAACAAAGTGTTCCCTTCAGTGCAAAGGTTTTTCTCTCCCAGCTGCTCTGCTTTCAAACACACGGAGGGATTAAAGTTATTTGGTTTATATTGCCAAAGGTACTGCACAAGTGTATATATTTATGACTGGTTTTTGAGATGAGATTTATTACAGAGTTTAAACCAATTTACATTAAAATGAAAGCTGACCTCATTCACCCTGTTTTATGATCATTATAACAACAGCCTAATCTGGATCATTGCTTCGCTCGTGTTCAGCACAAGCACTCTCAATGAGTTTGTTGTCGTGGATTTGAGTGGATTTCTATCTTCCTCTCCTTGACCTTACAACATCAGGGTTTTTTTCTTTTTTTGCTATTTTTCTTCCCACTTCATTTAGCTATAGGAATGTTAACCCATCCTGCAGTGCCCATGGAACCCAACAAGCCTCAGGCCATTCCAGCAGGATGCAAACCCTTCTTCCTGCCCTGTCCCACTGAACTCAGGGAGCAGGTTGTGTGAGAAACGTGTCAATAATTGATCTCAAAAGGATTTATGCCTATCTCAGTCATGCTTTCCCCGCCACATTTACTCCAACATATGTCTGCAATCTACTGGGGCAACACAAGCAGCTCAGCGTCCACATGACTGCACTTGGGAGCTAAAAATAACCTGCTGAAGTGAATACATTAAGTTCTTTATGCAAAACGCCTCGTGTTAAGTCTCTGTTTGCACTGCTGATAAAATGTGTGTTGAAATATCCATGGCCTTGATGTCTCGTATTCACAGCAAAGGGCTTTGGCAGCCAAAAATCCCACCCACCACGAAGGCTTAAATAGCAGGCGCATTAATCTGTTTAATTTCTCCATTCTTGGCTGTTTTGAAGGTCAGGTATTTGCCTACTACACCTAAACAGCCTCCAAACTGCAAAACAAAGAATAGTCAAAATGAGACAATTAGGGCTTAGAGAGAAGTGTCTCTGAGTAGTCATTCAAATCCAAGAGGAAATTTCAATTAGATCATGCTTGTTACTCCTTGGTGTTTGCTTTCTGCTAATCTCGGAGCACTCGAGCACTGAGAACATGAAATAGCCTGTCTGTCCCTCCAAGTGGGAGCTGATGAGGGCTGCTGAGGAGGAGCCAAACCTCCACCTCCATCTGCAACTGAGCGTTTGCAGCAGCGACAGAAATTACAGCCAGTGGGCTCTTCTCACTGCTAGTAATTAATTACTAAACGAGGAGGAGAAACACTGAATCACAGAGTATCCCAAGCTGGGAGGATCAGAGTGTCCAACACCCCAACAATCCCCCTTGTCTGAGGCTGCAGCTGCCTTTGTTCCTGCTGAGAGAAACATGGAAGAGCTCGGAAACCAAAGGGAATTGCCAGAAACCAGAGCTGCAGCCAGGAGCAGATCATGGCAGGAGCTCAGCACCAGCCCTGGGCAGAGCAACCACCTCCTCCCTCCACACAGCTCCTCCAGGAGATGAAGCTCAGCTCTTCCTTTCCATTCCAGTGCAAAGTCAGCCCTGACCCACTGCACTGCAATCCTTTCACTCCAGCAGCTTTGGACAATCCAAACTGTCAACATGTGCTGCTTTACCTAGTTGGATTACATTCTTTAATATTTTTCCAAAAGATCCAGAGGGTAAAACAAAGTTCACTGAGGCTGAACACTCCAAGGTTCAGATTTTTGGTACAAATCCTTGAGCATTTTCTGAATTCTCTCATATTTGGTTTTACCTGCAATTACTGACTTAGTCTAAAAATGGATGAGTGTCCCACACCTGTTCATGAACACATGAACACAACCACAGAGTCCCTAGGGATGGAAAAACCCTCTAGGCCATCCAGTCCAACCTGCACTGCCAAGGGGATCACATTCCAGGTCCCACATCTCCACATCTTTTAAACCCTGCAGGGCTGGAACTTCACCTCTGCCCTGGCCAGCTCTTCTTGGGGAAGAAATTTTCCCTAATATCCAATCTAAATCTTGTCACCTGGGACTAAAGATCAACCCTTTCAGGGACTTGTAGAGAGCAATGTGGTCCCCAATGTGCCCAAATATGTATAGATTTATTTATTCACAGTTCATAACCTCTCCTGTTAGTAGCCTCGAAATATTTCTGCGAAGCAAAGTGAAACTATTTATGGAGGGGAAGAGACACAGCAGAGTTGGTTTGAGGACAGACTCATTTTCCTCCATTCTGAGCTCTCTCTAGCTGAAGTTGTGCATCTGCATAACACAGCTCCACGCCATGGAAATCAAAAAGCCTGAGCCCTCTGAGTAACAAACAAGAGTAAAAATGCATTAAAATGAAATAAATCCGTGATACTTTTTGCTGCAGAACAAGATACAGCTTTGGGGCTTTATGAGCTTTTCATGAAAGATGCAAAGAACTGCAAAGAGCTGCCTGTGTGGGCAAAAGAAACACAACTTGGTGCTTTCATGCTGGCAGGAACTCCTTCCTGAATGGGCCTTTGTGCCATTCATCCTCCCGAGCTGAGCCAGAGAGCAGAGGATCCCTGCAAACACTCGAGCTCTGTTGTCAGAACAACCCCAGCAGAGCTGCCCAGAGCTCCCAGCACAGCGAGCTGCACAGAAATGCAGTGCATTTGCCATCTCTGCGATGTGCCAACAGGAAAAAGATAGAGCTCTGTGGCAGAGAGGTGGGATGGGGAGAAGAGGTGCACAGGCAGAGCAGAAGAATAGCCTGGGAGCCCTCTGGCTTGGAAAATCCTCATATTTTGAAAATAATCTTTATTCTGTATAACACTTCAGGAGCAGCCACGGTTCTTTCATGATGAAATTGCTGCATGGGAGGTGATGAGTGTGGGTACATTTCCACCAAGACAGCTCTGCTCTGGCAGCTCCTTCCCCCTAGGAAAACTGCACTGCCTTGGCCATGAAATGCTGGAAATGAAAGCCATGCTGAGAGGAGCAGAGGACAGCAGCTCTCCCGTGCCACAGCAACGTGCCAACCCCTCATCCCAGCTGCCCACAGCCCCATCAGCAGTGTCACCCACGGTGGCACCCAGGTGACACAGGCACCTCCCCCTAACATTTCCTGAGGTTTCAGTCCGAGAATCTTCTCTTTGGGTTGTCAGCAAATGTGACATGCAGATACAAAGCAGCAAAGACTGCTTTTGACAGCTCACGTAAAAGAAATATGAGGGGAGAATGGATTGAAATAAAATAAGGAATGAGGTGACAGAAGGGGCTTTATTTGATAGAAAGGATTTTAAAGTGGGATGTCTGATAGGCCTCGTTAATCATCATCTGCAAACAGGGAAAAGCTTTCACTTAGAATCATGGAATTGCTAAGGTTGGAAATGACCTTTAAGATCATCAAGTCCAACTGTCAGCCCAGCACCAGCACAGTGTTCACCAAACCTCCTCAAGTGCCACATCCACGTGTTTTCTGCACCCTTGCAGGGATGCTGACTGCACCACTGCCCTGGGGATTTGGTTCATACCTCTGTTTTTATTCTGCTCCTGCCTGAGAACTCCCCTGAGCACTGCTGGGGCTCTGAGCCCTGACAGACCAAAGGGACACAGAGTCACCCCAGCCAGCTCCCCCTGCCCAGGCAGCTCAGCCCCCCTTCATTTCTCCTGCCTTGTCCCAAAGAACTGCTCTCTAAGCAAACTTCCCAATAGAAAAACCTACAGAGTGCATTTCCGAACCTCTGACACTCAGCACACTCTCTTTACACTAATTAGCCCAGCCCTGATCCACCCCCAGGACAGGAGATTGCCCTGATCCACCCCAGCCCTCTGGAATATCAATATCATTTTTTATCCCCCACCTATTCACCAGGCTGGCTGCTAGCTGTGGCACTGGCACAAGTGCCCTAAGGTGCTTCTCTAATTCTTCTAACTGATATTTCCATAATAAGCTTTTCACTGCAGAGAGAACTCACATTAAGTAGCTTTTCTTGTCCAATATTCCTTCTCATTTTTCTTCCTTGTCTCTCACTAACATCTGTTGAACAAAACTGATAACAATAGGGGATCCATTACAGTCATTCCAGGGCTGCACCATCAATCCAGGTGCTTGGGAAGTTAAAATCAAAAATACCCTCATGTTCAAAAGGAAGGGTAAAGCTCAGTATATCTGCCTTATCATGAAAAAATTAAATCTTTATGGGAACTGTGATAGCTGGTTATCCAGTTTATGAATGTTTTGTGCTTTTCCCCATGTGTTTGCTCCCTGTTTGTTCGCTCTGGTTTACAGTCAGCCCACGTTATCTCGTGGCCTCACTCCATCCTCGTGTGTGTTGGCATGGAGCCACTTTTACCCAGCCAGCAGATTAATCCTGACAATGCACCTGGGCTTTCATTCTGGCTTTGCCTTTTAATAGACACATCCCCACACACTCCATTTATCCCCTTGTTTATGTCAGAGCCAGCTGAGGAGCTGTGCACCCCGGTAAATCACCTCAATTATCAACTCAGCTACTTGACCAAAGGCTTTAAACCACTATGAAGTTACACTAAAAACTGCACTCAGCTGATGAAGGAAACTTAGTTTGCATCCCATTGCACATGTCCACCCCAGAGACACAATGCACTTCCATGTGTTTATGTTGGCAATCCTTTCAGAGTTCTCTGAGTGGGCAAATGTTCCAGGTGAGGATTTTAAAGCCCTTGAAGGCTGTAATGATGTGCTCAAGTGGAGAACCTCCCATCCGTGGCTGCTGATCCAATATTGCCACCCCAGGGACTGCAGCTCTTGGCTTTCCACCCCAAGTTAAGAGAGCTTTGAGTAGAACATGCAAATGCTTTAGACATGTGAAGAATAAATAACAAGAAGGCAAGTAGTGCATCACAGATTTGTTAGCAAAAATGAACAAAACAAGGTCCTGTAATGACTGAGAGAAATCAAAGCAATCCCTCAAGCCCCTGGTAGTTTCTCTAGTTCTCCAAAGCCTTATGAGTCTCTTGTTTCTGCAAAATTAAACCAGAAATCTAAAAATCATTAGCTATATTCTAGTTTTTTTCCCTGCTACTGCCATTTCTGGTCTAATTAGCAATCCCTCAAAACCAGATTCTGTCCCCAGCCGTTTGCAATCCCTGCAGGGGCAGAGTCTGCTGCTCAGCAGGAGCTGTGGCTCCCACGGGGCAGAAGGCTGAAAACCCCAGCAGGTCTGGTTGGGGAAGGACATTGCTGACACCACAGAGATGATGTGAGGATGTCAGACTGAGATCCTACAGACTCAGCTGCCCTCAAACGTGCAGCCAAGGCAAGCTCAGCCATCAGTGAGGTCACTGAGCACTGGGGGAGGAAAACACCTGAACAGCTAGGAAATCAGAGCTGAGCTGTTCAGGAGCAGCAGCAGCTCAGCATCCCAGGGCACTGAGCATGGCAGCACCGGGAGAGCCAGGCAGGCTCTGCACACTCAGGAAACCTCCAGAAACACCCTCGGCTGCTTTCAGTCAATATTTAGACTCTCACTAGGCATCAGCTCCTTATTCTGTTAACACTCAGAGCTGGGAGACAGGTTTGGAATTGAAGCAGCCACGTTTCCTGGCATCTTCTCCTCCAAATAACTGGCAAACTTATTTTTGACACATCCTTGCATTCCTACAAAGCTCTCTGTTTGGATGGATTTCCCCCATTTCTGTGCAGGGTAGTGCAGCACTCAGAGTTTCCCTGTCTGGGGACAGAGACAAGACAGTTTTGTGACCAGAGAGCACAGCTGCAGCAGGGGAGATTTTAAATGAAAGAGTTCAACATCATTAACTATTTACCATCATTTCCCCTCTGCTCCACGAGGTACAGGGATTGGGCTGCAGAGTTATCACTTCTTTCACTTCCCACCACAATCTCATTCACAGATCACTTCCCAAAGCCTCTCTCAGTCCAGGCTGTTTGTTAATGATCACTCCATCATCCTCAGCCTGGAAATCCATCCAAGCTGGCAAATATTTGGGTTTATAATTACACTGGTGAATTCCAGATTTCACATCTCGTGCCCCTGTGAGGGAGTGAGTCTGACACCAGTCTGAGCTCATTTCTCACCCAGGATTTGCAGACAGTTGCTGTCCTTGCCCTGACTGAAGGACTCTGCTACTGAGGCTTTGTACTCAGGAAGTCCCAATACTTAAATCCCACCACAGCCAGTTAAACAATTTCCTGAGTTTTAGACCAGGCTCTGACTCAAAGCAGGCTGCACAGAGGGGAAAAAAAAATAACTTCTTGACATGTTTTGACCAATTTTACTGTTGCAACAAAGTACTTTTTTCTTCTGACATCCAGAGGAGGAATTGTTCCGTCTCCACTCCAAAGGGATGTCATTAATTCATTCGTCTGTGTTATAAATGTGTGTTTTGCTGATATGTTCTCTGTGTCATTCAAAGCCAAGCCTCTCCCATCTCATAGTTCTGCAGCACAACAACTATCACAGTCTGGAGCAATGCACCATTGAGGAAAATAATTATCCAAAAAGTAATTAAATTAATTGACCAGGGAAGTGATTATGTGAGACTGCGGGGATAATTAAAACTAACACATGTTTTGATGCATTTATAGCATAAACGCTCAGGGGCACAATGTTAACTGGCCTGTCCAGCACTGTTCCTCACCAGCACAGCCATCCAGGCATCCACCATCCTGTCCAAACTGGAGTTAAAAATATCACAGAATCCCAAAATGGGCTGAAGGGACCTTAAAGCTCATCCAGTGCCACCCCTGCCCTGATCAGGGACATCTTCCACTATCCCAGGTTGCTCCAAGCCCTGTCCAACCTGCCTTGGGCACTTCCAGGGATGGAAATTTGGATATGCACTTTTTTCTAAATTATATTCCTGTGAGTGGGACTCCTGTTCTGAGGGTTCACAGGAACACCACTGGTATTTGCAATGTCATAAAGGCAGAAGCAGAATTGTTGTTCATCAAATCCCTCAGAACTCACAGAAGCTTCCAGGGAGGATGTTTGAATGCAATAAAAGGAAGAATCTTGAATTGTCTGGTTTTAGTTTAGCTTTTAGAGCAGATAGTGAAGTGGGAAGTGCTGCCAGGGGAGGCTGTGAAGCCAGAGGATGGAAAAGGAATTCAGTGGATTCATGGACAACAGGTCTGTAAACAGCTACTGAGAGCAGCAGGCAGGGACTGAGCCCTGCTGTGGAGCTTAAAAAATAAGATTTTCTACCCCTATGGGGACAGAGCTGGGACAGAGCTCAGATGGCTGCAAAGGCTTCAGGATCTGCTGAAAGCTAGTTGGCTTGGATGGACATAAACTCTATAGAACAAAGATCATCTGAGGAGGAGAAAGATGGATGGACAGCCTTAATTAACTGTTTCTTGTGTCATATTCTTAATAATTTGGTTGATATTCCTGCAGTCTGTTACAAACTTCATTAAATTTACTTGCCTCAAGGGCATTTCTACCTCTTACAATCAGCCTCTCTCCTGTCAGAGATGAATTGCCTGATGGGATAAGTTGATCCTACACAAATGGAGCTTGCTTTGAACTCGTGGTGATAAGTAGCACCAGACAGGAGGTTCTTCTGTTGTTTATCTTTGTAGTGATATGGCATGAAATAAAAATGGGTGTCGCTTTGCTCACTGAGCTGCATCCATCAGGCTGAGCAGAGATTAGAAAATACTGCTCAACTTAAAGAAACAAAAGAAAGTAAACTGGAACACTTAAGAATAGACTTTTAGTTCTTTGATGTGTGTATTTAATATTGATGTGATCATTTTCAAAATTTAATCATTCCCAGTAGATCAAAACCTCCCCAGTTTTATTCATAGAATGGTTTTGGGTTGGAAGGAACCTCAAAGCTCATCTCAGCAGTTCATATTTTTGAGAAACAGCTAACAGAGAGAAACAGAGTCCCTCTGTCCTATGTCCTAACATCTCTCTGTTCTGCTCTCTCTTCCCCGAAGAATAGAAATCCTCACAGCCAGGGAAATTCCCTGTTAGCCTCATCCCATCCCTTGAACCAGAGCAAGGAGCTCTCCAGCCTCGCTGCTTCATGATGCTGCCCTGTGCCTTTCTCAGTTTTGCCTGCTCTGAGTCATCCATGCAAACCAGACCAGGGGACTCCTGCCTGCTCTGCCATGCTTGGATGGACCAGAATCCATCCCATAATTACAGCAGCCACGGTGCTTTAGTGCTGATGTGGGTGTAATCTCTTAATTAACACATATTTTAAAAAGCACTTAATGCCTATGATAAAAAAGCATTGAAACTTAATGCACTAACTCAGTAACAGCATAACCTACTTTCTTCCAAATAAGAAAGCAGGGAATTTTTAGACATCAATGCATCATTCGCTAATGAGTTGTAATTCTGTATTAATTTACTAACTAGCTGATTAGATACGAGAGATTTACAAAATATATTATGGATTGTGGTTCCAGGAAACCAGCTCAACATCAGAAAAAAAGAGTTACTAAATTTTTCTCTGTGGTGCACCTGGAATTATTAATTAGCTGGTATTTAGGTATAATTCATTTAAAAAATAGTCTCAACTGGCAGATTGTAACATTGGAAATGACACAAGAAATAGTATAAACATTCCACTGTATGCTCAGGAGAACAAGGATTCTACACATTAAAGCACTGCCAGGTTTAGGTATGAGAATATTTGCATAAATTCTATTTACTGGCCCCATATGTGTCCAAGGATGGGCTGGACTCAAAAGTCCTACCAACACCATTCTTATTTTAACAAAAATCTACAACAACCCAATAATTTTCCAACAACATGTCAAACCTACCCACTTGGGATATTTGAGGGACTGCAGAACTGTAGATACCACATGCCAAAAATCAGTATTTCACACCACACTGGCAGGTAGAGCAGACTATATTCAGGTTTTCCTGCTTGTTGTTTCTCCTTCAATACATTTCCTTGTCATCTCAGCCCTACCAGCATTTCCAGAGGGTGGGAAGAGCTCAGTGTGCACTGGCAGAGAATTCCTCGTGCTGCCCAAGTCTCAGGTGTTCCTTTCGCTATTTTGAACATCTACTGCTTCATTTTTCAGTTTCTATTTCTGGATTCCTTTAAGCACGTTGGATTTCTGTCTCTAGGAAAGGATTGTGATCACAGTAAAATACTGCACATTATCTCGAGTCTGTCATAACTCAGAAACATTCATCACGGAGAAGTGTCACAATGTTAATTTTGGGAATAAGATCAGTAATTTAGCTGTTACACCTCCCCTGCTTGTTTTGCCAGTTGCAACACAAACTCAGATTTATTGACTATATAGAAATGCACTCTGTAGATATAAAGACTCAGATTCATCTCCCACTTTTGAAGGAAACTGATGTCAGATATTTTCAGCATCTGCCTAATTATATTCTGTACAAAGCAAACGTGAGTTTTTCAATAATCTCTTTTGTGTCAGATGTTTTTCTTTAAAATGGCTGAGGAATCCCACACCTTCCCTGCTTTTGAAACCACCTTGCAAATTGCATGTTTTCTATGAGCTGAGTTGTGACAAAATGCTAAATTCAAGTAAGAAAAAAACAAAGCGAATGAATCAATCTAAATCTTAAAGCAACTTGTTTGAGCAAGAAGACACAGAAATTCTCCTGTGCATTTTCCCATGGGATGCGTTAATCCCAACAGCTCTTGGCAATGGTACCAAGAGGAAAAATCAGGCAAATCCGGTGTCCTGTGAACAGGAAAGAGGAATGCTGAGAGGTCTCAGAGCAGAAAGAGCAGCAGAAAAGCAAAGATGACATTTCTCACAGTGAGAAACTTGAAATAACCAAGAAGAAAGAACTTACATAAAAACCTCTTGCATATCTAGAACAGCTGCAACATCAGAAGGGAAAAATAGCATAGGAGATGTGAGTTTTTGTTGCTCTGGACTGTGAAGTATTTTTGTCCACACGCCCAGAGCTGAGCACCTACTTCCATACATTAAATCCTAAATGAGAAATACCCACAGAAGGACCCAGTGCTCTGCTCACACCCTTTGTCACTGCAGCAGAGGGAAAAAAATCCCACAAAACCTAAAACCTCACAGGACACCTAATTCTCCAATTTCTCTCCAGCCAAAGGGAAATCTGAGCTCCCATCCCAGGTGTCCTGCATGGGACACAACTGTGGTTGGTGCTTCTGTTTCCAAGGGCCAAAGTGCTCCTGGTGTCAGGAAAAGATGCTCCACGGCTAACAAATAAAGCCAGCAAATGGAGTTGGAGTGCAGAGATGCCTCTCTGTGTGCACTAAGGTGGAGCATAAACACCAAAGTTCTCCCTGTGCCTCCTCCTGCTTCTTCACCTCCAAACCCAAGGCTGGCTGCACATTCCCTCTGTCATTCCCTACCTTTCTCCATAGCAGAAAGGAGAAGATTTGAGCTGACAGGACCTAGATTATTTATAAGGATTAACTCCCATGGGGCTCCCTGGATGTGCAGCTAACACTTGTTATTCTGCCATCCCATCCTGGTGAAAACCACCCAGTGCTGGGGCAGGAATTCTGTGCTCTCCTGCAGAACAATCCTCTGAAAACAAACCCAGCAGCCTCAGACAGGGAGGAGGCTCCTGCTTTGCTCTCATTCCCCTGTGGCTCTAATTTCCTTTTCCAGCTCTTGCTCTAGCAGATCAGCACCAGCAAGAGTTGGTGCTTCTCCATAAAATTAGATATCTCCTCACAATGCCCTGTGCACTTCTTTGAGGAGCAGAGTCCTTCTGACACAGAGACACACTCAGTGTGGCACTTTCCAGCAGGGATTTTTAGCTTTTGTGTTGACCCTTCTTACCGAGTTTATCAGTATAATACCTCTAAAGCCAGAGCAGATGTTTCAGTGTAAGCACTGTAACCTTTCCAGGGGTTGAGCTGAGGTGATTCTCGCAGCTGCAGGAAATGCCAGGCACCTCACTGGAGTCATGCCAGCAGGAGGGATGCCCAGGCTGCCAACCCCAACACATTTTAGAGGCTAATCAGGGTCAAATGAGAGGGATAATTTGGTACATTTTCTCTGGACATTTCCTAGTTCCTTCCTGCTTTTCAGAAGGAACCAGGAGCGAAGTGCAGCAGCTTGGCTGAGCTGGCACTGAGCAGCAGAGCAGTGCTCAGCAGATCCCATGCACTTCTCACCTCTGATCTGAGCTGCAAGCTGGGAACAGCCAAGCAGCCCCTCGGTTGGGCTCCTCCCAGCAGGGACAGCTGTGTCACAAACCAGCCTGGCCCCACCAGGAGCTCTTCCCACCGCCAGGTCAGGGGTGCAGAACCAGGGCATGAAAACTCGTGGCCTGGGGACCACGGAGGGATGAAATGGCCCATTCTGGTTTTGGAAACGCTGAGATCTTTGGAAATGAAGTGCTGCACTTTGCTGCTGAGAGCCAAAGCAGCTTTTCTTTTCAAAACCAGCTCAACTTGCCCACCAGGGAGGGAACAGAACCTCAGCTGTGTTCCCCCAGCTCAGGAAGAACATTCCCGACAGACCTCAGAGCTGGGATCATCTGCAGATATCCCAGCAGGGAGAACCCTTTCCAGCACCCCCAAATCTGCCAGGAACACCAGAAATGCTAAAGCAATAACCCTCAGCTCCTGCCCTCCCACACAGCCCTGCCCTCCCGGCACCACGGAGGGCTCAGCTCTCAGTCACACTCAACGTAGGTGGCTTGAAAAAAGGGAAAAGTGTTCTTTTCTGATAAAGGAGAGCTCCAGCAGCCACAGGAAAGACATGAAAGTCCAGCATGGTGAGCCCTGCAGGGCACAGGGCATTGTGAAGGCAAAGGATCAGGCACTGTTTCAAGCTACTGATCTGTTCCAAGCTCTGGCTAATTACCTTTACTTCACCCCAAATTTCAAGTTTCATTGAATTCAGAGTGAATTCCAGCGCAGAGCTTTGATAAGAGGGCAAGCAGGAGGCTCAGGGCTGTGTGGAGCTCACCCCAGTCGTGGCTGCCTCAGCAGGGCTGGATTCTCACCCAAACCCCAAAACCATTTGGGGAACTCGTGTGCTGCACTGCCCAGGCAGCCTCACTGCGCCTGCTTTGCTCCCAGCCTGCAACTTCTGCTTCCCCCAGCCCTGAGAAACACCATTTAATTATTCCTGGGGCTTTACTTTCCCTGCTGCAGAAGGGTAAAAACCCAAAAACACACACAGTGCTTGATATTTTCCCCAACTTTATGCATAACCATCACGGCAGACAATAATGGCCACAAATAATTCTGGTGCTTCCAAAGAAAATCAATGTCCTTATCAACAGCAAATGGTAACTGCAGTTATGAATATTTAACATACAGTGTTGCCATGAGTTTAGAAATGCCTCGTATGCCCCCAACACAGCCCTGTAATAAATGCCATGGTCTTGTGGGATACTTTTTAATAAAAAGAAATCAGAAACATTAAAGCTAAGCCATTAAGTGCTGGAAATAATCTTGAATGCCAAATGCAATCTGTGCAACCCATCACTTTATGCCAGCCCTAAGTCTGGGCCCCTCCTTATAGATTTCAAATTTATTCTTTTGGTATGATAAACCATAAAATGCTCTTTGTGTTGCTGAATAAACAGCAAGTGCAGGTCACTTCAGCATGATAGCAGTACTTAAGTGAACTGAATAATAAATCAAAACCAGGGCCAAGCCATTCTTGCTCATGTAAATGCTGTTATTGTTGCTGCAGTGCAAAACCACAACCTTCCCAGATTCACCACTGTGGGATGCTGGAGGGATGGATCAGTCAGCAGCACCAAAACCAACACATCTGGCCAAACATCTGGACCAAGCCTGTATTCCTAGAAGATCCAGGCCAGGCCATCCCCACCCTGTGCAGCTGTGGAGCTCCATCCTCACCCCAGCACCTGCCACTCCCTTCTCCCATCAGCTTTTCCCCAGTGAGGAATTCCAGAAGTGCCTCTCTCTCCCTCACCTGCCAGCTAAACCCTGCAGGTTCCCAGAAAACACAGACACCAAACCAATCCCAGTAACAGCAAATCCAATCTCTCCTTCCCCAGGCTCAGCAAACACTTTCCAGCTCAGTCCAATGCTTTTCCAAAAAGGATATTTCCTGGCTTTATTTCTCAAAAATCTTTTTGAATCCTTTCAAAATTTATAAAGTTATTAACAAAATTAATATTTGAAAATGACAGTATTTTGTAGCTTAGACATCCATTACGTCTAAATAACAAGCCAAAAATGGATTTTTTTTTTCATAGAACATTAAGTCCTGAAATCTTTCTGGGAAGTTCTAGTGCCAAAATGTTGGCATTAGTGGGGAGAACCTGAGATCTGGGGTGTGCAGTGACACAGCAGCCCCTGCTGCAGGATGGGGTTGTGCCCGTAGTGGGGTGAAAATATTTGAATTAATTACTTTTATATTCTTCATACAAGATCCTAGATTTTTCAAGTAAGTTATACAATTTCTGCATAAATACTCAAAATTTTAATGGAGATCACCCAAAGCCATTTTCTGGGTAGGGAGGAATGGGAACTGGGGAGGTTGAATAAATACTTGATGTTAAAGTTTCACTTAAGTAAATGACTTGTGTGCATAAATAACATGGGAGCTGTCAATAAAATCATCCTCAAATTCTGTCAAATAGAAGAGTAATTATGGCTTCTGCTTGTTACTAATAAAGTGAAATGTTAGCTGAGCTTACACAAAAACAAACACCTTCTGATTTCATTGAAGATTAATGCTAATGTGCCAAATTGCCAGCCTAGACTTAATTGCTCTTTTTTATCTTCCTTAAATGATAAGAAGCAGCCACAGAAGTGGTTCTGGTGACCTTGGATTTACACAGACCTTCGGTCCCAGGAAATTTACTGCTTTTCTTCCTGACTCAGTAACTTCACCAGGGGCTGCAGGATCCCCTTCAGGTTTCCATGCTGCTCTGCTGAGCTCAGCTTGAGGTTCACATTTAATGGGATTCATCTGAACCCCCACAGTCCAAGGGAACTACTTTTCCCTCTGTCTGACAACCTAAACCCACATTTTTTCCTTCTTTAAAGACAATGTGTCTCCTTTTCCTTCCCGGTTTGTGTTTTGCAACAATATACTTGCAGAACTAAAAACCATCACCCAGCTACTTCCCATCTCCATGGCAACCTCCTGCTCTGGCTCCGATTGATAAATACTTCGCAAAGCCTGTCACTGTGGGTTAGTTGGTGCAAAAATTATACATTATCACTCACAAACAAGACCATAGTATTTAGCACATTCCCCGAGTGGACACCACAGTCTGATTTTAGCCCTTGGACACCTGAGCATCCTTCATTTTATCCTGGTTTTGCAGTCATTCGGGAATTGCAGACAGACCAATCCATTTGTGTCCAAGCTGTGACTTTGCAGGTTTTTGTTAAGGGTCACAATCACTGAATGGTTTCACAGGAGCCCAGGGGAGAGGGGAGAACAAATCCCTCCTCCAGCCCCCACCAGGGAAAGCTGCTGTTGCACATCTGTCCATCACCTGCACATCTGTCCATCACCTGCTCCTCCCACCCCAAATCCCCTCCACGAAACAACCTCTGTGAGTAGAGAGAGGAAAGAGCACAGAAATGTCCTTGATCATCTCCTGGGGCCAAAACCTGGGCAAGACTGAGAACAAACTCAAGGGAGAAGGGAAGTTTCCCAGGTCTGTGCTCTGCACAAGCCAAGGGGCAGAGCTGTGCAGATGAACTGCAAATCCCTGTCCTTGCTCTGCTCCTCCTTGGTGACTCCAGCTCGCTGGGATCTCTTTTCCCTGAACTGCAGCAGGGCCTCCAGGCAAAGTTCAAATGACCAATTACTCTCTCTGGGTACTTTTAAGCTTCTTTCCCAGCTTGCAAAGGTTGAGTCAGTAACCTTTAAAAATGCAAAGTTTATCGTGGGGTGTCTGCAGCTGCCTCCTCTCACAGCACTGCCTGCTGAGGGATAGCTGGGCTTTGTGCTCTCATGCTCTGCTGTCTGAACTATTCTGAGACTTTCCCAGCACACAAATCAGATCCTGACTGGGGGAACTGGCCAGAGCCCACCAGGGAGAACAGCTCCAGAAAACCTGAAGGGTTGCAGTGGTTTGAGGCTGCAGGCATCAGTGAGCCTCAGCTGCCAGAGCAGCCCTGCAGCCACAGCCAGGCAGGAAAGGATGGCACAGCCCAGCAGAGCACCTGGGGAAAACATCTTGGGGTATCTGTGGATCCAGAGGGTAAAATTACCTTGGGCTGCTGGGAGGTACCAGGCAATCAGTGCCAGCAGAGCAGGTCACTCAGGGAAGCATCAGATCTGATCTGAAGACATCCACAGTAGGGAGAACACAGCCAAACCTCCCCAGTAGCTAATGATCCTCAAAGTTCGGAATTTCCACCCTGTTAATTGGATTTTTCTGGCTTCAACTTAAATCTATTAGGTCTTTTTGTGCCTTTTTCTGAAGAAAAAGCCTTTCAGTACCTGGAGCTCCCTCCCTCCGAAGGTACTTATCCATAGAAATTAAGTTACAAGCTTCTTTTTGATAAGATAAACAGACTGAGCTCCTTAAGTCTATCACTGTAACATATTCTCTGTAGCCCCTAATCATTCTTTATTAATCTTTTCAGCTCAGTGACATGGCAGCAAAAAGGTAAAATAAATAAATAAATCCAGAAACAAGCAGGAAAAGAGAAAGGAGATACAGGGATATGATCCCCCAGGATTTCACAAAGCATGTTAAAATTGTGCTACAACTGCAGCAGGAATTTATTCCAAAGACCTTCCCGAGGTGCAGCACTGCTGCCCTGAGAGGGGAGAGGCTCTGGGAGCTGGAGGAGCTGCCTTGTGCCAGGCTGAGATAAATGTACATCCTCTGCACTGCTCAGAGTGGCTGAGACAGGGACCTGGAGTGGCACTGATAACGTGGGCTGTCCTTTTAGCCAAGGATGCCAGCATGGAATTCTACATGGAATTCAACATGTTCTTACAAAACCCCTCACAGATGCACATCACACACCAGAGGAGAAGGCAGATCCCTATCAGCCCTTGGGAAACTGCAGCAGGGACTGCTGAGAGGATCAGCTCATAATGAACATAAACTGGCCTTGAATTAGGTGGTGCAAACCACTCAGCTGGGATTTCCACACATTGTATTTATTGATTTACAGATTTGTCAGCAGTCTGCCAGTCAACAAGTAAAGCAGCCCCCTGAGATCCCCCTGGGCATTCCCAGGGCTCTGTCCTTTTCTGCTCAGATCCTTTTCTGCTCACAACTGCTGTGCCACACCAGAGGGACACCACAGCCCCCAGTTTCCCAGCCCAGGGAAACCCACAGCAGCCTCAGGGATGCCCCATCATGGAAAACATGAAGAAATGGCCCAAAATCAAAGTCACTGCTTTTGAACTGTTCATCAGTCCCTCCAAGGGTGAAACTGGGGATTGGCTCCATGGACAGAGATGTCCCTGGAATGCACAGGGCTGGATTTTGCCCAAGGAACACAACATGGACACAAACCCAGATCCAGGTGTTTCCCTGCTCCTGCAAGCCCCATTCTGCAGATGCAATGTAGGCAAACATGGCCAATGCAATTCCAATCTCCTAAAAATCCCTGCTCCTGACTTTGATAGCCAGCACCAGTTAACAGCTGCAATTCTCATTTTATTTTAAGAAACCATTCACTTACATATGACAGTGACAATGACAGCGTCATTTGTTATATCACTGACCCTTCCACTTGATTCATTTATAATTTACTTGTCAGTTTAATTTGATCAAATATATCTGCACTGAAACCATTTGCATTAAAAAATAACACATCTTTCTCCTTTTATTCCCTGTATCGTGGCAGGGATTGTTTGAAAATCCAATTGATGCCAGCCAAAAGCTGCTGTTTAATTAATAAGAAAATGGCTAATAAGGGGAGAAACCATAGGCCTGGATGGAAATCCCTGATGAAAAATAGGTTCTGGTAAGGACTGTGAGACTCAGACATTCTCATTTACACTTTTGCTAGATTAAGATCTGGACCTTCCTGAGGATGGCAAAGGCACAGCAGAGGGTCATGGGATGAAATTTGCAGTCCCCAGTCTCCAAGTGACACATTTATATATATATATATATAAGTGAGGAACAGGACTTTTTCCTGATTAATACATTGTAATTAATTCTCTGAAGAATCCTTGCTTGGGAACTCTATTAAATCCCATTAAGACTAATGAATTGTTGTTGTTTCCTAATTATATAGTTGTTTCTAGTTTAATGAACTGTATATTAATTGACTTATAGAACAGAGATTTTACTTTCAGGATGGAAATACATTAAATAAGAGATATATATTCTTGCTAATGGCATCAGTTGTCACTTAGAATCTCTTTAATGAATCTGTTGGAAAATCCTGTCCTTTTGAATACAGATTTTGCTTATTTTGTTAGCTAAAGAGGCAACAAAAGGCCCAAAATTAAGAATGTTCTGATGTTTTATGTATAGCTGATATTTTTCCTCCTGATAATTCAATTTCTCATTGCAGAACAAGATCTCCAAACCTCTGCAAGCAGCTGAATGCTTCTGACTCGAGTGAGATCGCAAAGGAAAAGCAGAGCAGTGCAGGACAGGAGCCCCATGAGAGGTTTTATCTTCACAGGATAAATCCTGGATGCTTTTCCAGCCGAAACCCACTTGGAAGGAAACACAGAGTCACCTGTGCTGCACGAGCTGCCTGCCCACCCTGAGCCCTCGAGCATCACAAGGCTCAGGATGAGTGTGGGGTGACCCCACTGGGACCTGCCCAGCTGCTCTGTCCTGTCCTGGCCAGGACACCTCCCAGCCACCCCAGGTCAGCACACCTGGATGGGATCCTCCTCACTAAAAACTGAATTTTCAGGATAATTTGCAGGCACTCAGCAGTTCCTCAGCTGACAGCACATGGGGGGAGTTGTGCCTCATGAATTCCCTTTCAGCCTTCCCAGCACAGAAACCAAACTTCCTCAGTCCCCCCAGACTCACCTGAACCAGCTGAGCTGAGAAGCTGCTGCACCTCCACCAGCTTTGGAGAATCACTGCAGGGTCTGAGTTGGTGTCCAGGGCTGCAATAAAGGACAAAATGGTCAAATCCTGGCCTTAGCCATCTGTTTTCCCATGAACTGGCCCAGCACAGTTCAGCAGCTGCAGTCACACCTACAGCTGATTTCACCCAAAGAAGTAAACCCAATTTCCCTGCCAATATCTCCTAAACTTTCCCTGAGGATGTTTTGTAGGGCAAAATAGACACACTCCTAAAATAGGAGCTGCTCAAAAAGTAAGAACTGCTACTGCTCAAAAAAAAGTCATCATCTTGAATGCTAATACATATAATCTTCAACAGACTGCAGCCACACCAGACTAATTTCAGTACAGAGATTATGTTAATACACAAAAAAGAAGTTGTGATATTGAGTTAGATCAAAGATTTTTCATTTTAGTCACTGTCTTTGGCACCAGGCAGCAATGCCTGTTTCAAAGTAAAGTCAAAGGCCTTTATAAAGCACTGAGTTGAACAGCAATTATTACAGAGAAATGCATAAAGTTTAGACCAGAGTGTCACTTGATCTCCATCTGACATTAGTTGCTCAGAGCAGTGGGTGTTTGATGAGGAATGACAAACTTGTAGGCAAGTCCTGAACAGCACCAGACTTTGGTGCTCCCAGGAGAGGCTTTTTGCAGGGAAGAGAGTTGGAAGGTGTTGGCAGGGGGTGATGTGCTTTCCTGCCTTTGGAAAATCCTCTTCCCCTGCCTTGAGGCTGCAAAGCAGACTGCAGAAAACAGACATTCAGCATCTCCATGGACAGATGGACACATGGACAGATGGACACTGTGTGGGCTCCAGGGCTGCCTCTGCCCCTGGGCAGCTGTAAGAATCAACAGCTTTGGAGAGAGAAGAGCTCCAGGCTGCCCTGATCTCCCTGCCCAGAGCAGCTCTGCAGCCACAGAGTTTCACCTGCTGCAAACCCCAACCACAAACTGAGTTAAATTAATTTTTCCCTTATGCAGCCATAAGCTGTGACATGGATTGAGGAACCAGGAAAACACAGAGTGAACCATCACCTTCTCGGGGCAAGTTTAAACTTTAGGGGTTTAAATCTCAACTGGATTGTTTCATGAAAAGAAAGCAGAGCTTTGTAACTTTTCATGTGAAAGTGCAATATTGAGTCACAAACCCTGGAGGGATTTAAAAGCTGTGTGGCTGTGGCACCAGTGGTGGGCTTGGCAGTGCTGGGGGAACAGTTGGACTCCATGGTCTGAAAGATTTTCCCAACCTAAACAACTCTGGGATTTCCACCCACAGCTGAAGTGAGCAACAGGACAACAGGCAGATTTCCTGCATGTCACCTCAAGGACCTGCAGAGCCCTGGAGCTGCAGGCTGTGGGCAGTGCTGGCATCTCTGGGACACAGAGGGAGGGAGGGGAGCATCACCAGGAGTGGAGCATCACCAGGTACCACCTGAGAGGGGACTGCAAAGAGCTCATAGCTGAGAGCTTTCTCGTTAGGAGCAGAGAGCTGGAGATTGCATGATTCATCATCCCCTTTTTGGAAAGCTTGCAGAGTACGGAAAGAACACAAATACAATTGCAGCAGCAACGAAACGCCGTGCCTTTGCACGTTAGCTTTGCAGGGCAGTCATAATCATTTCCATTTATTTCATTTAATCTTTTAAGTGCACAAATGTGAAATGGTTCTGTAAGCACCAAGAGGATAAATGAGGTTAAAACATTCATGGGCAGTGGAACCAAGTCAGGCTTACGTTGGTGTTTTTTACCTTCAGCCCTCTGTCATTTCTGCTGGAACCATCTCTGAGCAATCAGCTTTAAACATTTCAGACCTTGGTGGCAGAGCTTCTGTGTAAAATGTCTCTGCTTTTAGGGAAATGCAACTTTCCATTATAAAAGAGCTCTTTATACACCCCTCACTGTAGCATAATTGCAGCAGAATTAGGGGAAACGGCAGGTTTTTTGAAGAGAGCCTGATTTTAACAGAAGCCTGGGAAAGCAGCTCAGCACTGCCCTGCTGGATCCCAGCACAGCTCCAATCCCAGCTCTGGGAGAAGGGATTTGCACTCAGACAGTCCCAGCGAGCTGAAGGGAAGGAGAGGATGGGAAGCAGGAGGAGAGGAATCCCCAGTTCCTCTTCCTCAGCCACAGCCAGTGCTGCTGCAAGGCTTCCACGAGTTTTTAAGCTCCGATACTTTAATTCATTTCATTTGCCATCTTAATGTAAATTTACAGTATGAAAACTAGGAATAATTTAACACTAGGAAAGGAAAAGATGAAACAAAAGCCTGGAAACCTTGGCAGTCTCTTTGAAAGCAAAGGAAATGTCACAACTCTCTTTAAAAGCAGCTTTGTTTTTGCAGGCAAATTACAAGTCCAGGTTCAGAAGTGTTTTTGTTCTGCCATTCTGCTGTGACAGTGTCTGCTGGCAGCCTCTAATTCATTCAGGAAAATCCACAACAGCAGTGAAGAGGAGGAAATGACAACAGCTTTGTGCAGCTCCTTTCCCCTCCCTGCCAGGCAGCAGCAAACCCTGACTTCCAGTGCAAAGGGGTTTTAGGACTTCTTAAGCTCCTCTTGACACTCCTCAGGCTCTTCTCTGTGCCTCCAGATTTTTAACCCCACATGATCTGGAGCTGAATCACCACAAAGTCCCTACTTCACCTCACAGCTCATTTTATCTGACGAGCTCCTGTGCCTTATCAGACCAGATATAAAAGGCAAATAAGATGCACAATAATTAACACAGAAGATCTGGGCTGCTCCTGCAGCCAAGATTAATTCAATACATTTTCTGAGCCCTCGGGGATATAGATTCTGGGAGTCTGATCTATGGTTATTATTCTTTTAAAGGAAAATAGATTTACCTAATTTACAATCAGTTCTGATGATGGGAGGAGGAATTTAATTCTTTTTTTCTTTTGATAAATATACTGCAACTTTTCTATAATCCCTATTAATCTGATCTCCTCGGGAAAATTTTGCTGATCCATCATCTTGTGGCAGTCTTAATTCCCTTAGTGCCTCCAGGCAGGAGAAATGGATTTCCCCAGACTAACCCCTTATGCCTCTGAATCCCCGAGTGAAAACTCTCCGGGGAGCTCAGCCCTCGTCCATGGAAGGACAATGTGTCTGTGGAGGCTGAGGCAGAGGGGCTGTGGGGTCACTGTGGTAATTCCTAAAGCATTCCCATGGGAAAGCAATCCTGCAGGTTCCTCCCTGGCTGCTGGAGCAGACAGACAGCATTCACCACTCCCCCGCTCAAGAGCAACAGGGAGAGAACATCTGTTGAAAAATAAATGCAGGACTAATTATATGTGATTGAGGACTGGAAACTGCTATTTTTAGCTTTGCCTTAAAAAGCTGTGATGAATCCAAGGTTTGTGCTCAGCATTTTGATCTCAGAGAGGAGCAGGGTGCTGACCTGCAGGGAAGGAACCCTGAGGAGCAGCAGTGCCTGCCAGGAGCTGTGCCTCCCTCAGCTCTGGGGAACACTAGTGGAACCAGAAAATCATTCCAGGAGCAAAGTCTGTGGTTTTCCCTTCAGGACGAGCTGGAGCAGGTGAGCATCAAGAGCTCTTTTCATTCTCAAGTTTACCTCAGCTCTTGCTGGGGAAGAAGCCATCAGGGTGTTGTGGTGGCACATCTGAGGAGGAGCATCAAAGGGCTCTGTGGATCCCACAGGAGCACTCTGGGTTCTGCTGGGCTCTGATCCCACATCCCACAGTGATGTCACTGGCAGAGAATCACAAGAAAATCCTGACAGAATTGTTTTTCATCTGCTGCAGTAAAAAGTAAAAGGAGCCTGTGGAGATGTCTGAGGGGCCATAAACAGAGTGAGGGTGAAGCTGCAGTGAGATCCTGGCAGGCTGGATGCCCCCGCCAGGAAATTCTGTGTTTAAAGAACAATATGGAGACATAAAAGGAAGATGGACTCAGTTCTGGTGGCTGCCAAGAGAGCCATTAATGCCCAGAGCACACAGATTTGCTCAAGTGATGAGGCTGTTTGCAGTGCCAGCCCTGGAGCTGGGGTGCTGCTCTGTGCCAGGGGCTGTGCTGGGGGCTCCTGGGCACTGCAGGAAATGCAGCAACTGCAGCACAGCAGCTCCTGGGGGGCTGTGAGGAACCCCAAGGCACAGCCAGGGAGGTCAGGGGGAGCAGGGTGTGCTCCCCACACCACCCAGTGCTGGGAAAGCCAAAAGGAGCTGCTCTTG
The DNA here is from genome assembly GCF_008360975.1 of Lichenostomus cassidix. Classification (NCBI taxonomy): domain Eukaryota; kingdom Metazoa; phylum Chordata; class Aves; order Passeriformes; family Meliphagidae; genus Lichenostomus; species Lichenostomus cassidix. Next base: position 1,492,766 of record NW_028147268.1, on the reverse strand, counting down.
CTGCTGCATCATCCCTGGAAAGCCAGAGCTGCTCCATAACCCAGGGCAGAGCGAGCAACGTGCAATCAGAGGGAAAGCTGTTTTTCACACTTATTGCCCTTGAATTGGCAGAGGGAGACATCATGTTTTATATTAACTTCATAATAATTACAGTTATTACTGAATTCATGTATACCAAAGAGGTTACAGCTCCCTAGGAAAGCTCATAATATTATTAAGGGAGATGCCAGTCCGTTGGCAGTATCGTGTAACGAGCTAATTCAAACATTTTGATATTAGACAGCACACCTCCAAAAATCCGTGGATTTGTGCCTGGTCTCTGGGATCAATGGCAGCGACACATCTGGCATGCACGGAATTGTCCTTTGGAAAAAAATGCTTTATAAAGCACAAGTAGCACAACCCAAGAACAGCAGTAAATGCTGCCTTTAAAATTTAAAGCAGCGAAGATAAATCTAAAGATTTCTAATACAGGGGAATGCTGTGAGAAATGAAGGAATTGCAGCTAGCTGTGGAAAACCAATAGGAAGGAAGATTTTGTCTGTAAGAGAAGTTAAGGAATTCACCCAGCCTCTTCCCATCCTTTCCACACGATTAATTGCAGAGATTTAATTTCTCTGGGCATGTGTTCGCATCGGCAAACAAACTTTTCCATCAGATTAGAAGAGGTGACCCATCTCCAGAGCAGCTGTTGTTGCTGCTTAAAGTTCTGCAGGTGGCTAAAGGAGTCAGGAAAGGTCAACTTTGCACCAGAAGGCTGGGGGAGAACAGCAGGGAAATCCTGGCACAGGGGAGAAGTGTTTGGGATCAGGATGGGCAGAGATAGGGGTGGCTCCATCCCATCCCATCCCATCCCATCCCATCCCATCCCATCCCATCCCATCCCATCCCATCCCATCCCATTCTCCTGCACAGATAAAGGATTCAGTCTCATGTGGTGTCAAAGTGACATCAACTCACCCTGGGCCTATAACCTCTCATTGATTTTTGCTGTAAATCTAATACTTGAGGTCTGCCATCAAATGAATTGCTGCACATGAAACCCAACCGTGGAATGTCAGGAGGAAAATCAGACAGCAGCTTGATTCCAGGACTGTTGCAAATTCCTCCATAACGTCAGGCTATAGCAACACACACATCTTTCACAAAAATTAAATTGCTATTAAACTTTCTGCCCATCTTTGTAAATTAACCTCTCTTTCATCTCGGCTTTTGATTTAGCAGGAAATAATTTTTGGAGCACTTTCCAGACTTCTTCCATTAGGCGTTTGGGCTGTGGTCAATAAGGCTGAGTTAATTACCTGCCTAACCAGATCATGCTGCTGTGCAAACTGGAACCTCATCTGCACTGCAAATGCTGTGTTTCCTTCTTCCTAAAGGTGAAGCCAAACCCCCCAGGACAGCTCTGGGAGCTGCAGCCACAATTTGCTCTGCATTTTTCCTGCAGAGCTTGGGAATTTGGCACCCTAAGGACTTGGGGGAGCAGCTGAGAGCATCCCAGATGTTGGATTTGCCAGAACCTGGAGAACCTTTGCATGCACAGACTGGGAGGATATCTGAGCATTGAACCAGCCCTGCAGCTTCAGCCCAAACCATGCTCAGCCAGTGAAAGGGGAAAAACATCACCAAAACCCTCTCTTTTTCCTTTTTAATGTGTGTTTTTCGTGTGAAAGTCCTGGCCCACAGTCAGGCAAGGCTGTGTCCAAGGCAGGTGAACCCTCATTTATCCAATATCAACAAAGCCCTAATTGAGAGATCAATTGGGAACTCTTCATGCACAATTTGGAGAGCTGACAAAGGCACCTGTAGGGGCTGGAAAATAAGTTCTGCCTCATTACAAAAGAAATTGCATCTAAATGAAAAACAACATAGAATAAGAGCTCTAAAACGCCTGCAAAATGCTGCCAAGCAGACAGGTAATGCAGTGATGTATAACACTCACCATGCCTGTGACAAGGGTCACCCTTAATTATTCAGCAATTGAAGGAGCTCAACTCATTTCCCCAAAGGCTTAAATGTTTCGTATGATGATCTGTAAATTCCAGGGCAGAGAATTAGCTGTCCAGACCCTAAGAATTGCATCTCTTTGATAGATTAGAACCTAAAGAATCACATGGATAGCAATGCAGGGGCACATTTTTCCACTAACACTTGGAAAAGTCAGGATACCCTTCAAATGTTCCCCTCCCCTTCTGTTTGGCTGTGGCTGTTTTTAAAACTTTAATGGCCTAAACTGCAAAATATTTAATAAATCTTGGAAAGGCTGTGTTAGCACATCTTCAGCTTTAACTTGTTTAGCTGAAAAATGTGCACTTTATAATTACTTAGATAATTACTCATGTATTACTCGGAGGCTGGACTTGGAGGTAATTTCCAGCATTAATGCTTCTATGATTCTATTCTTCCACAAGTTAATTTGATCCCATCACATCTACTTTGTGCATGATTCAGATTTTTTTATTATTATTTTAGGTTTTTAGAGAATCTCCCCCAGCTGTGTGCACACAGGAGTGAGCAAAGCTGCCAAGGAGACCTGGGCAGCCTGGATTTCTCCAGTGGGTTTGGGAATGGTGCTGAGCAGGAGCAGAAATGCTCTTCCCTCTTGCCGCAGTCTTTTATAAACCTGAGGGAATAGAGCCAACCCTGTGCCACTTTCTGGGCTGCAAAATGAGATCAGGATAATAAAAGACATCCTGGAAACAGACAATAATGGTAAAATGATGTTTTGACACGGAGGCCATATATGGTTGATGGGAAAAGATGAACAAAGAAGATGATCGAGGAGGTGCTGGAAAAATAGTCTCCATCAGCTGATGAAGCTCCTATCCAGCAGATCCCAGACAATCGTGATGGATTTCATGGAATAAATCCTTGGCTGTCTTGGTTTATCTCCACACTTCTCCCCTTTCTTTCCTTTAGTATTACATAATCCTTTTTTTTTCATTTTCCCTTTTCAGGGCTGTTTCCATTGTGTCCTGGCAGTGCAAACTCCCTGTGCAAATGCCAGGGCAGAGGAGGTGATGGAGGTTGAGGTCACCTGGACACAGCGGGGCTGGAAAAGCTGTGCACCAGCAGCTGGGATCAGGTCACCCCACAGCTTTTTGGGGGAGATCCTACTCCTCCTGGGGACACTGGTGACAGCAGACACCCAGGTGCTGTGGGTCCCCCTGGGGTTCCCAGCCATGCTCCTGCCCTGTGGCTGTGCCCTGTCCCTGTCCCTGTCCCTGTCCCTGTCCCTGCCCAGCAGCTCCATCCCCACATCCCTCCAGCACCCCCAGAGCCCCCAGCATGGCTCTGCCAGGCTCAGCCACCACCAAGTGCTGCCCGAGGAGGATTTCCTGCCTCAGCCTCCCCGAGGATGCTCCGGAGAGTTGGCAGCAGCGCCAGCCCACTGCAGAACAACACCTCAATGCAAGATTAATGAGCGGCGGGGAACATGGGCAGCGTTAAAAATAAAATAAAAGGTACAAGATGCTACTGTTGCAGGCAGCAGCCCCAGCAGCTGCATTGGGATCTATATTGTTTAATAATGCACATTAAATTATTACAGACTTTTTTAAAAGCCGACTCTGCTCTGTGTAACACCGATGTAAATCTATTGCCAATGCAGGAGAATCCTCCAACATTACTTTTCATCATTTTATTCTCTCCACATACTTCCCTGTAGTCTCAACACTCAGCAAAGCACCAGTTTGTGCTGCAGCACCCCAACACCCTGAAACTCCCTTCTAGTTTCATATCACTTGGGAAAAGCTTGGAAAAACAAGCGACAGACAAGTCCAGAGACAGAAAAGTCACACTGAGGCCAACAGGGCGTGGGAGAATCAGCTGGGCTCATTTCTGAAATCAAGTAGCACAAACACCTTGTTCAGCTCAGCAGAACTGGGCTAATGGATTTCTCCTGGGCTAAGCCAAAAGAATGAGGAAATATTTTGATTCAACCTGGAAAATGTTCTATTTTCTTTCTGAAGAACTGAAGTTGTCAAATATTTGTTTATAATTTTTGTATTTTGTTGGTTTTTAATCTTAGCTAAATACTGGTTTGTTTTTCAGGGGTTAGGATTAGTTTCAAAGTAAATCTTATTAATATTTAAAATAAAAAGCTATTTCAGACCTTAAAATGTAGATGTTGCATTTAATAAACATCAACAGCAAATGTTTTGATTTTCTGAAAAATGTTTTATGTACCGAAACCCTTTGACAAATGCAACATGAATTTACAAGTACTTGCAACTGATTCAAACCTGCATTTTTTTCACCAAATAAAGCATTCAGCTGCAATGTTTTTCCCAACTCGAGTGTTTGTCCTGTGCCTAGGGGTGAATTCCGCTCGGTGTGAATAACAATGCGGCACAGACAAGATCAATAAATCTCATATTTCATTTGATTCCCTGTCTGTTCCGAGCAGACCTGGCACAGCTGTGCCACCAGCACCCAGCACTGGCACTGTGCCTCAGTGCCTTTGGGACAAGGGGAAAATGCCTTTGGGATGGTGATTGTAGCCCAGAGTGGTTGTTCAGCCCAGGGAGAGGTTGGGGTGCTCAGAGGGCAGAGGGGATGTGGTTTGGGCTCTGTGGGGCACAATTTGGACCTTGGGAGCTTCATCCCCACTGGATCATCAACCCTTGGCCAACACCCTCTGCCCTAAAGCATAATGTGAGATTGGACTCTCCACATTACCCTTTTTGTGCATCTTGTTCTTCCCAGCCCTGCACTTCCTTCCTCTGCTGCCTCCATCCTACCCAAAACAATCCCAGCATTTTTTGATTCGACTTAATAAACTCCAAGGGGATTTCATAAATCAGTGGATTTGGCATTTCTCATTTGGAGAACGCTTCAGAACAAAGAGATGTGAAGGGGGAGTTGCCCAGAGGTTACAGCAATAGCAATAATAGGGTCAGAAAGTGATTTATGGCTGTGCCCTGGGGTGCCTGAGCCCAGCAGGGACATGTGGTGGCACCAGGGGACACAATCCCAGTGCTCTGTGACTGCAGTGGGAAGAGGTTCATAGAGTTATGGAACCAGGAAGGTTGGAAAATACCTACAAAACCATCAAGTCCAGCCTTTGCCTGAACCCCACCATGCCCATAAATCACCAGCATCGGGCTGAGGAAAAGGGACATGCCAAACACCAATCTTTGCCTCACCACAGAAAGGTTTTAGGATGATGCAATGCTGTTAGAGAATTCTGAGGAACTCGTAATGCGTTGGCCACGTTACAGAAGTGTTTGGGTGATGAGCTCCTGAAATGAGAGATTAATCCTCTGGAGTGAAATAATTGTGGGTTCACTTTGGTACGTGCTCTCTTCTGCATCTGCTGACTAATTATCAGCGTCTAATAAGCGAATGTTATCTTTAAATCATGCAAAGGTTAAATGCTTTTACGTGATGCTGAAGACTGCCCACACCAGAAGGCTGAATATTTCTTTTATTGCCATGTTTGTCTGTTTTTATCCGCGTTAAGTAGAAAATACTCTGTTTTAAAAATACATTGTGGCTTCTTTGATTTCCTAAATAGATTTATAATTATCTCCAAATTGAACACACTCAGCTTCTGTCCAAGTAATTGCCAGGCACTGTCCTTCACAGGAAGTGCAGCCCTTGGCAGATTTTCACTGGGCAGGAAATGAGGGGCAATGAGATAAATCAGTGCAGGTTCTGTGCAGCTCTGGGGTGAGAGCACACACAGGTTCATCTGACCTCTCTGAGCTTTGCTGAACTTCCCCCTTTTTTTTTTTTTTTTTTTTTTTGTGATCTCAGGTTTAATCCTCCAGTGCAAATGGCTCACAGCCAGCTGTTTCCATGCCAGCTTTAGGAATAATTCGTGTAATTTTTGTAACTTGGGAGAATGTTGTTAGCTTGTCCTCAAAAGAAATTGAGCAAAATAACTACAAGGTAGAACAAAATAACATAAGCATGCTTTAATTCTGCGAAACCCAGGGAATTAAAGCTCCTCTGTTTAAACAGCACTCAGTGCTGTTAAATTAAACACACTGCCAAAGGAAAGGTTTTCTGAGAACAAATAAGAAAAGAATCACATCTAAAACAAATGAGTTTAGGTTCAGGGCGGTTGCAGAGCCCCAGTGTTTCAGTGCCACCCTTGAGCAGTGACATTTCTGGAGCCAGCAGAGATGGCAACAGCCAATTTGTGGTTTGTTCGAGTTTACACTTGTTTATGCTATGGAAGTAGACCAGACACCGAGCTAAGAAATTGGGAGGGAAATTGTTTGAGCCAAGCGTGTCCTTGTCAAGGAAATCATTTGCCTCTGCTCTCTGTGCCTCAAACTGCAGCAATAACCCGTTGTGGGAAGCCTGGCACTGCTGAGGGTGAAATGGGACTGTGGAGGAGTCAGCAGCTCCTGCAGCACAGCCCCACTCCAGCCTTAATTTAAAGCTCACACTGGACATCTAAGTGCCTTTTATCACAGAATATTTTTAAAGGAACAATATTTTCTGACATAAATGTCTCTGCTAATGACAAAGACCAGAAGTAGCTTGTGGCCGAAGAATAAATGTTTTTCGAAAGCTTAGCAACAGCTCACGCTCTGAATGTCATCATCCTCCTGGGAAGGCTGTTGCTGTATTCTCAGGATTAGGGGAAATTATCCCCAGTCCTGTTTGCAGTATTTTGTGGCTGTGCATCTCATCCTTCTGCCTAAAGGTCAGATGAGAATTCTCCATCCCTACTCTTGTTCCTGAAGAGAAGCTATGAGTAAAAGTCAGGAAGTGCTAATCATAATTATTTATTCTTAATAGCACCTTGTGTTACTATAGCACTTGTGAAAACTCCTGCAATTGAAGCAGGTGCAGAGAAAAAGCTCATTTAGCAGCCCTGGGCAGGGCTGGCAGCAGGACTCACCAGTCCCTGAGCCAAATTCTCTTCTCTCCTCCTCTGACTCTCCCCTGCAAGAGCTGCTAATCCCATATCTGGATTTCCATGGGTCAGCAGTGAGTTAGAGCAGGTGCTGCTCTGATCAGGAGCTCTGGCTCTGTCCCATGGCTCATCCCACTGCACTGTGCTCACAAAAAATGTGTTCCCAGTGTGCTCCCAGTCCCTCGAGCAGCCAGGGGCTCGGAGCAGTGGTACATACATTGGTTTAGACAACATTCCAGCACTAATTAGAACCTAAAGTCCTGTTTATTTCATGATTTCATTTTGTTGTTTGCAATTGTAAATGTTTGTTTTCCCTACCAGCAGGGTTTGTTTTTCAGCCCTGCTCTCCTGCAGGGTCCCTCAGGACGGAACAAGGGAATTGTCTCATGGTGTGTGAGGCTCTGGCCTCACTTCCTCTGTGATCCACCAGCAATTCTTAATGAACATTTTTCACATGTCTATTTGCACTGGATTAATTAGTAAATAATCACAACCCCTCTCTTCTCCTGGGTGTGCTGCCATGTGAAGGAAGGGCTGTGGTTGATTCCAGCTGCCCGAGGAGCCCCACGGCACAAAATCTGCACTTCAGCTGCAGCTCTGAGCTCCACGTGACAACTTTCATTATCAGCTGGGTCTAAAATCCACATTTTAATAGGGGTTGGGATCGGACAGACTCAGCCCCTGGCTACAGCCCAGCGAAGCACTTAGTGCCTGTTTACTCCATGTGCATTAGCAGACCCTCGACTGGCTGGGCTTTAGGATCTTCGTTTTAAACTCGCTCTGAAGTGTTTCTGAATGCTCCAAAGATCCAGCATCTCACAGAGCTCAGCGCTCAGGGTCAGCCCTGCCTGGCCCAGGGCACAGCTCTGCTCCCTGTCCTCTGCCATGGACCAATCCATCCCCAGCCTCTCCCACAAAATCAGCTCTCAGGAGAGCCTCCTGAAAATAAGCAATCACAGGAACTCACGGAGCAGATTTACCCCCACCTTGGCCTGCATGTTTGAGCGCTTTAGATGATTTATCTGCTCAGAAAAGGATTATTTTTGAGCCTCTCTTTGCCAAAAAACATAAGCCTTATCAAATGGAAATCAGAATCTATTCTTCGGATCAGCAGCCTGGATCGCGGCTCAGGTGGAAAGCAGGTCACATAAAATCAGACCTTTCATGAATATTTATCTGGCTTTCTATTAAGCTTTACACCTGAGGTTCTGATCCTGAACCCAGAGTGCTGCCTGTTTCCAGCCCCTAATGCAGCCAGGGAACAAGGCAGAGTTATTTGGGTCTGTAATATATGGACAATAGATAATAAATGAATTTCTTCCTTTCCGCTGCTGTTTGCAATAGCAATAAAGGAATTGTCAGGTCCAAATTCCTAATTACCCATGTCCCTGCTCTGGGTAATTAACCCTGTTCCTCAGCTTCCTCATGCAGATGAAGGTTGTATCCCATGCAGTGGACCCTTACAACAAATAAACTGCAGGAAAAGGTTCTTCTACACCTTGAAAACCCAGAAAAAGAGGAATTTTATCTGCCTCCATTTCTGCCATCAACAGAAATAAAGAGCTGATTCTCCTGGTCTGAGAAACTGAACAATGTCTGCAAACTCAGAGATCTCCAAATCAGAAGTGGCATAAATTGAGCCATTTCATCAAGAGCAAAGCCATCATTGGGATAGAACTCCATTCAAATACTATTACATGGACTTATTGTTGGCCATTTCACCATTTGCTGTATTCCTATTTAAGCTGGCTGTATTGTCCTGCTCCATCATGCCCTGCTGTGCTGCGTTTTGCACGTTCTACTTGTACACAGGGTTAGAAAATACATTATCTGAGCATTCAGCTACAACAATAAAGGTTATCTTATCTAATTGAAAAAAGGAGTTGGTGTAACTCATTCCGTGGTGAGCAATATGAGTTTTCATTACAGAGGATTTCCTGGTCAGAGACATGAGCACAGTGATTTGGAAAAATCACATTCTTTTGATTTGCCAGCTTCTCCACTAGTACAAACCCAGAATCACCAATAATTTTGGCCCTGAAGTTTGCTATCAGCAAACGCAGTTGTGTTTAACAAGATGTGCCAATATGTCTTGATTAGCCTCGCCTCACCCTGCAATAAAGGTAACATCATTCCACACCAATAAATCTTGCATTTTTGGTGATGTGACAGATTTTCCTAAGAGACATAACAAGCCCGACAGTTGTGTCTTTTTACATGAAGAGCAAGAACACCTCCTGCTCAAATAGATGTTTGCATAAATATCCCTTTTGAGCTCCTCGAGAGGCTTAGATGAGAGATTTTCCATTCATGAAGAGCTTCCTTTAGCTCTGGACTATCCAAAAATACTAACTGAATTTACTTTCAAGCTCTCAGCTACTGCTGCTGCTGCGAGCAAGTTTAAATTAATGCATTAACAAAAGCTCCCTTTCTCTCTCAAAGGTCTGTACTGAGGATTAAGATCTGAATTCCAGGTTAGCCCTTAATGACACACAGATGCACCTTCCCTTTAGCTGGGAGACTACATCCTGCCAGAGCAAGGCAGGAATAATGATCTTACTGGATTCAATATTAAAAAAAAATCAGATTAGGCTTGAATTCTAGTTATAGAATATGTCTGCAGGTAAAGTTATTTTTAATCTGTTCCAAGATAAAGGAATAAATTTATTTCTGCCTATTAGGATTCTCATATATAGAGAGGAGTTTGGTATGATAAATTGGTTTGGGGCAAAATCCACCCCTTGGGGATTTTTCCTCAGCAATGCGTGGGGATCATTCATTCCTAACCATTAGGAAATATTGGGAAATGTCTGGAGGCCCAGGCTCACCTGGTGGATGAACATGGACAATCTCACTCCCAAATTTCCTCTCCCTTCCCCCATATGCAATAATAATAAAAAGGAATGATGATTGTACAGGACTCATTCCCCAGACAATAGCTAGGCAGGCTGTATATTGCTTTATGGCTGTTGACTTGATTTAAAATGCACTCTTAAAAATGAAAGAACAACTCCTTAAATTTGCAGTAAATGTATAGTTCCCCAGACCTGATTTACTGGTTATGAGCCACCAAAAAACTGCAATCCCAATTTACTGTGTTGTTGACTGTGGCAGAAAAACCCTCGGCGTCATTTGAGCTCTGGTAATCATTCCAAACCTGATAATTTAGCATTGATCATTTATCTCAGCTTGGTTTGGGTTTTGTTGGGGTTTTTTTGCTGTTCTTTAATTGGGCTCTCCCCTTGCAGCAGGCAAGGGTGATTGCTTTGATGGTGACAGGTTAACCCACGAGTGTGAGATCAAAGCAGTGCTCTGCTCCGTTCAGAGCCTTTTAGCCTGGCTTGGCTCATAATTACCAGAATTCCCAACTGGCTGGAAGCAGATCTTGCAGAAGAAACTTTCTGCAGAGCAGTTGAGTAAAGAGCAATGTGTGAAGTCCTGCCTGGGCTGTCAGACACTAAAACTCCACGGGAAATGGGGCTGAGTGCCCCGGGAAGGGACAGAGGGCAGAGGACAATCAATCACAGCCCTGTTCAGTGTCACTCCTGCCCTTCAAGGGTCTTGTCCCTCCACGACCATGTGTGACCCTTTCTGGATTCATTGCATCAGCTGAGCACAGAATGTTGCAGCTGCTGGGAAACTCTCCCTGCTGCTGGACCTCATCCATGGCTCCTTCCTCTCTCCTTTGCCGAAGAAGTGGCAGAATGCAGCTGCCTGTGAGGCTTTATTTTGGGTTGGAAAATCTCCAGACAGAGGGGGAGAAAACTGGGCACGATGTAAATCAGAGATGGCCTTGAAGCAAAGCCCTTGGTTTCCAAATGCCCTCAGGGAGGGCAGGGCTGCAGCCTGGGAGGGGATTGTCCATGGAATTGGACACATCTGGGAACCACAGCAGCACCAAAGAGCACCCTGGAAATGCTGCACTGCTCCCCAAAGTGCAGCAAATACATCCTAAATACATCCCCTGACCCTCAACATCTCCTGTCTACATCCTGCTTCAAAATGAGCCACTTGTCCCTTCAGGGTTTTTTTTCAGTCAATAACAAGGTCCCCTTAAAAACTGAGGAATGCTGAGAAAATTTGGGAATTAATTTTTCACACATCTCCATAAAATATTTCCAACATTGATCTTGCAAGAAAACTAAAGCAGAACCTTATTATGAAAGACCATTTCTTAGGGACACTTTCACGATTCAATAGTCCAGTTTTTCTTATGAAAAAGCCTCCAAAATTTTGATCCAAATCCATTTTTTGGCACTCAAACAAAACTTATATTGGACCTAGTGAAGAGCATTTCCACCCCTAAAGCAGACACTGCATGAGAGACACAAGGAAGAGGACTGAACTGATTTTGCCAGACCTGTGGCATGAAGGCATTAAAACATATTTAATTGTAAGGTTACAAACACTGACCCTTTCACATCATCATATTAATGATCTCCCTTTAATCCATGCAGGTGTTTTCACCAGGCTGGAGCCAAAGCAAGGGAACTGTTGGCACAATCTGCAGGACATAATCAGACTACAAAGCTCTGGTGTTATGGCAAGCTGTAATTTCAGGCAGCCAAGCTGCATTCCTGCAACTATCACTGCAGAACTTCTGCAGCACAGCCTCAAAGGAATGAGACATTTAGATGCAGAATTTATGCAGAATAGCACCCAATGTAGAGAACAAATACAATAAATAAAATGCACTGTAGAGCCATAGGATATAAACACAAAAGAAAATGTAAGGGGAAAAATAAGTGAACTATATTTAATACTGATATTTAACCATGATAGTTCATTCCATAATTTCTCTGCTTACATGGCTTGTTTTAACACCAGCAGGTTCTACTTTTCACTAGTAGAATGAAAAAAGTTGTTAAAAAAGTTTTAATAAAAAATAAAATTGCAGCAGAGGAACCTAAGGAGTTATTCCTAGAAAAGAGAGAGAAGGGGAAAAGCAGAATGAGAGAGAAAAAGGGAAAGAGGGAAAGAAGAGAGAGTTAAAGAGAGAAGAGGGAGGAAGAAACAGAGAAAATATATCAATGGAAAAAAAAGTAAGTCAGAAGAAGGAATATTTTCGCTTCAGACTATCTGCAGCAAGCTTGCTTTTGACTTTCATACTCTATTTAAAAATACAAAATTGGGAGCATTGAAAAAGAGTTCCCAAATTAGCTTTTTAATAGAGATGGGAAGTTAAAAGGGGCCGAGTCATGGGGGAAAAGTGATTCAGAATCACAGTCAGGGCAGCAGCCGCAGAGAGTGAGGCCAGAGCACGCCCCAGAGAGAGGAGTCAGGGAGTTTTATGAAGTGGTGACACTGTAAATCACAGAAAAATCTCTTATACCAGCAAAAGCCAAATGACATTTCTGGTTCTGCTTTCTTCTTGAGCATCTGCAAGAGGGAAAGAGCAAGTGGAGATGTAGGGAGGGTTTAAAAGTGGAAAGCAGTTCTGAAGACATCTAATAAAGATGGATTCAGGCTGCTTTGATATGTTTAAATTCTTACAGCCACTGAAAGTTTCTCATAGAAGTTTGCACACAACTCTACATGTGTCCAGCATACAACTCTTAATATCTGTAATCTAAAGCTTATTGTGTTTGCATGAACTCATTAACTACTCTGCCGACACTGTAATGCAGATTACAAAAGTTATTGGGACAGATTGGGTTTGGGGAGGATTAGCCAGGACCTGACATTCAGAAATTAGTGTTATTTATTTAAAACTGCATTGAATTGTCAGAAATTAGACTCTGAATTGGATTGATCAGGTTGAGGTTCGGTTGGATATTAGGAAAAATTTCTCCACTGAAAGTGTGGTTAAGCATTGGAACAGGCTGCCCCAGGGAAGGAGTCATCATTGCTGGAAGTGTTCACAAAATGAGGAGATGTGGCAGTTATTGAGATGGGTTAGTAGGCATGGTGAGAGGGCTTTTCCAACCTTAATAATTCCACAATCAGGGTTCTGGTTTCAGAGTTTCCAGAACCAGACCACTGAAGTGTTGAAACACTGAGGATTTAGAGGTATTTCCCTTTTTTATTTGGTTGTTTTGGTTTTTTTTTTTTTCTCTAAGAAGGTCTTTGGTCAAGAGCTCTGGGAAGAAAGGCACCTGGAACACAGCCCTGGTCACTGCTGGCTGCACCAAGTCCCTGTTTCCCTTATTTCACGGCACCAGAGGCACAGCAGAGCCCCCAACACACCCCTTGCTCACGGCGATGCAGCTGAAGGAGCATCTCCTGCTCCTGACAATGCAACAACCCCTGCAGCCCTGGAACGCGCTGGACAACACACCTCTCTTCTCCGGCCCGGCGGGAGTGGGACTCTCGTTGTGGGTGCCGTGAACTCCGGACACCCCCAGCCCTGCCCTGCCCTCTGCTCTCTGCCCCGGGGCTGCCGCACGCCGGACCCGCTGCGCATCGCTCCCGCTGCGCATCGCTCCGCTCCATCCCGGGGCTGCCCGTGCCCATCGCTCCCGCTGCCCATCGCTCCCGCTGCCCATCGCTCGCGGTGCCCATCGCTCCCGGTGCGCATCGCTCCCGGTGCCCAGCCCTGCCCGTGCCCAGCGCTGCCCATCGCTCCGCTCCCTCCCAGGCTGCCGCGCCCCGGCGCCGCTCGCTCGGGGTGACACCTGCCGGCGGCTGTGCGGGCGGGCGGCGGGCGGGACTCGGCTCGGCCGTGTGCGGGGAGCCCCCGCCGCCCCCCGCCGCCGCCCCTCCGCCCATCGCCGCTCTCCGCCGCGCGGTGCGGACCGCTGCCATCGCTGCCATCGCTGCCCATCCCTCCCATCGCTGCCATCGCTGCCATCGCTGCCCATCGCTCTCCGCGCCCGCGCACTCCGCCAGCCCCGCGCTCCGCTCCCGGCAGCCGCATGGCCGCGGAGGCACCGCACGGGCGGCCGCGGCCGGGAGAGCCCTGCGGAGGTGAGGGGATCCGCGGGGAGGGTGGGGGGCGGAAAGGGAGCGGCGCCGAGGGATGCGGGGGACACTGGGGGATGCGGGGGACACCGGCGCGGGGGTCACCTGCGGGCGGGGCGGGGGCAGCGGGCCAGGCGGGGGGCACCGGCCGCTCCCACCCCCGCGCCCCTCCCGCCGCTCGCCCTGCCGATCCCGGCGAGTGGCCGCACAGCCGCGCCAGCCCCGCGCTGCCGGGATAAAGTGCGGTACCGAGCCGCGCAAGGCGAGGCGATGGCGAGGCAGCCGAGCTCCGCTCGCTCGTGTGCGGATCGCTCTTACTTTATGGAAGTCATCAACTATCGCTGCGGCGCATCAGTCACCGGGAGCTGCCCGGCACGGCACGGCGAGGCTGGCTCGCTCTGATTTGGGCTCATGGTTATTTGCTTAATGGAGATTCGACAGCAAACAGATAAATGAGCGAGGCTGCCGGGTCTCTGAGCGTGCCGAGTCCAACTTCTGACCGTGGATAAAGAGGGATGCTGAGGTGGTGTGGAGAAAGGACCGGTAAGAGCTGCCAAGGAGCAGGGCAAGCCAGAAGAGCAGGACGAGGGAGAAAGGGGAAGGTGGTGGGAAGGAAGAAGGGAGAAGATAGGGAAAGATCGGTTTAAATCTGAACGAGTTCTTTTTATTCCTGAACGCAGCCTCCTGCCCTGGCTAAGGCGTTGGTTGTGGGTTTGCGATGCCGGAGGAAAAGCTCATTTTCTTGTCCAGAAGGAATCCCTCCTGCCTTGTCCCCGCCTGACCGAGAGCCAGGAGGGACACCCGGGGAGCTCCGGGAGAGACCCATGAAGTTCACCCATACTTTTCCCCCTTCATCTCCCCCTGGGCACATTAGCATGCAGGGTAGGCTGCGGTGTGTATTTAACGGCTCCATGGCAGTGTCTCTGTCAGCTCTCGCCGCCCTGCCCAGCCGCGCTCTGCCTGCCTGGCTCGGGGCGCGGAGCTCTCCGGAGCCGGGCGGTGCCGATCCCGCTGGGCTGGGCAGCGAGGGCAAAGCTCCGAGCGCTGCTGCAAGGGGAGGGGGCAGAGCGAAGCGAGCCTGAGCGAGAGAGGCAGGAGAGCCTCCGTCTCGGCAGCGATGAGGGAGAAGCTGTTTAGTCATCTCTCTATATATACTTTCACAATGATGATCACATTTACTGATTGCCTCTGACTGCATTTAGAGAGGGAGTCAAGAGGCAGGCAGCACAGTTCACCTTTTATCCTGAGGAGTGGCTGCTCCCCCTTCCTGCCCGCTCCCCACATTCAGCCCTACTTTTGGGCGCCGAGAGTCTTTCCTTGCCAGGTAAGGCAGCGCTGCGAGCCAAGATGGGGCTCTCGGGGCTCTCTGGGAGGGAGGGAGGGGAGAAGTTTGCATGCATTTGTCCTAAGCCTGTTGCTTTTGCTCCTAAATCTCCCCAACAGACTGAGGGAGTGAGTGGTTTGCAGAAAGTTTTATTTTCTGGCGTTGCTGCGAAGGGAGAGGAATGTTCGACTGACAGAAGATACCGAGGCTTTGGCTGACATATTTTGCTTTAAAGCAAAGGTCTCTTTGCTGCCTGAGCCTGACCCAACAAGGACAGGAGAGGGAAGAAGGAATGATCTCCAGGCTCTTGACTCGCATTAGCACTGGCTCATCAAGAAACTTGCAGTATGTTTATCTCATTTCAAACCAGCCCTGTCTGCTTCTAGAAAGGGAAACACTGAGGGTTTTGGTTTGTCTCTGCTCTCATGAGATGAAGAAGAGACATTGCTAAGTGTGGCATTGCCGTGGGAGCTGAAGTGGTAAGAATCCATCCTTTATTTCCTGACCCTTTAGGTGAACAGTCCTAGCTGTTCTCTGTCAAGTTTTCCTACAGAGCTTTCCTGACCCAGCCTTGGCTGTCAGGGTTTTGTTCCAAACTGGGATGAAGCCACAGATCCCGGAGTGGCTGCAGTGGTGGTCAGGAGGGACCCAAAGGTCCTGGAAGGGGACAGGAGGCTCATGCTCAGCCTTTCCTCTCAAATTCCCCTGCTTCACTGTTCCCACAGCTATCTAAAATAAACAGACTCTTTTCTCTTCAGATGCTTTTTTAAATCAGGAGGCAAATGATTCTATTTTGTGTACCAGGTCTCCTAAATGTCATCAGCAGGGTGCCGGTCTGCTGTGAACTAGTTCCTTTTAAATTACACGCAGAAATTATGGTAATTAAAATTAGAAATATGGATATAGCTAAATATATGCTTGTTAGAATTAAAGTGTGTCTGTTTTCTATGAGAGCTCCAGAGACTGTCAACACTACATTAGATTTTGAGTCCAGCCAATTGCTTTCCAGCCTAAACAGACTGGTTAGCAGTAACCAAAATTCAAGCAGGCAGAAAAGGAGGATTCTTTCTACATTCTTAGATAAACTGGTTACTTCAGGTTTTTTTGACTCAGCTTACATTGTGCAGTTCAGAATGATAAATCCAGTCCTCTCTCTTTCCTCATTTTCTTTCACTTACTTCAGGGAGTGGTAGAGTTCCAAGGACTCATGGACGAGAAAAAACAAAACCTCTGCAACAGGGAATTTCATTGTTCTTCTCACTGTTGGTCCTTCAGATAATTTATAGCGGAAAAAGACTCCTCTTTTGTGTATTTTGAGGATCAAACTGGTTCAATGTAACTTTGCGCTCTGTTTTCCTAACGAGCTGCATCTCTTGGACCCAGAGAAATGGGAACTAAACTTCCACAGAAGAATTCCCCTTTTTTCCTCTTTTGCTTTAATCTCCTGTCCCTTTCATAGCCAAGATATTTATAGCTTCCCCACATATGCTGCCAGCATGAAAGGACCCATTTTATCTTTTAAAAATTGATTTAAAAATGTGTAAGTCACTTCTGAGATACCAGTGCTTTATTGGAACAATTATATGTGAAGTATTTATAGTGCCTCAGCAGCTAATGTAGGTAACCTGGAATCCACAACCAAAGTTATGAAAGTACAGAAGAGATTTCTAACGTGGTTCCCCTGAGAAATCAGGGGAGATGAGGATCCAATGTGCTGAAACTGGTCAGGTCACCAGTCAGTCCTGCAGAAGGACTCTGGTGATGGTGCTACGTGAAATTAAAACTCAGGGAAGACAGTGTGCCAGCAGAGAAAGCAGGAACAAGATGCCTTTTCTTGGTTTCTTGGTTATTTGCCTGTATATATTCAGTGACTAATGAATGAAATTGTTCTCATTTTGCTGCCTCCTGTTCTTAAGTGTTTCATAAAAGCGAAAAGATCCACCACTGCTGGTAGAAAGCTTCAGTCTGAGCCTGCTGAGCCCCTGGAGATATCCCTTCAGCTGAGGACTGGGGGAGCTTTTCAAAGTCATGCAGAGAAAGTTTCCAGAGCTGAGCTCTGCCTCGCACAGACGACAGAGCTGCTCCCCAGGGCGGCCAGTCTGGCACGATTAACGCAATAAATTCCCTCTTTGGGGGGAGAGAAAAACTGGTGCTTTGTAATATTGAACAATTCTTTAGAGGGAAATGTTGTGAGATGTTTGCTCCAGTGCCATGTAGATAAGCAAAGCGTCTCCTTGGGATAAGCATCACTATGGATTATTATATGTTTTGTAATTACAAAAGCTCTTCCAGCAGCAGTAAGATGCTCACACGAGGAATTTCAATTGTCCTTTAGATGGTAAAATTGCATAGAAAGATGCTCCACATTAAGGTGATGAATGTTAATTTGCCCTGAAGAGGAAGAGCATTTCTGTGAGCACTTCAGTCATTTTCACCACTGATTGATTCCGTCATTTTTTATTCAGTATTTTGATGGCCTGTTGGAATCAATAATGCTGCAGCATTACTGGCTGTAATGGCAGCTTTCATGTAAGTTAAAAACTTCAGAGTAAAACTGCCTACAAAGATACAATTAAGCTTTGAGGGCCTGAGTCAGTGGAATCAATGGAATTTCCATTGATAAACTGACTCTCGATGGGGCTCCTAATGCATCTCATATGATAATGGCACCTTTCTTGAGATAATTTCATGGTAGAATTAGAAAAACATTAGGGAAGTGAAAGTAAATGCAAGTTAAAACAAAAGTTAAAGACTGTAAGAACTCTGACCAAAGATCAAAAAGATAAAACAAATTCATGGCTAAATCAGAACACAAAAACTACTCAAACTTCAAGAGAATGTTGACCTCCAATGGCTGAGGATCTGGACAACTTGGGATATTTTTCATCTAAAAACCCAAGAATGCAGTGAACATATTTTGTTTCAACCTAAGAGTCCTTCAGTTCTTCTGAAGGACTCCTACCCCTGTTGGCCAGGAAATAAGCAAAGTATCTGCTGGAAAAAATTCTCCAGCTGTGGAGTTTTCCTTCATTCCAATGTTCCTGGTACTCAGTAGCTTAATCTATCAGCCTTCACACCTGGGATTGAGGCTTAGTGGTGCTCAGGTATTCTGAACAATGTTTCCCCAAAAATCAGAATTTTCCTCCAGTCCAGTGGAGAGCTGCAATAATTCACAGGAGTAAATCCCACCTCTAAATGGACAGGAGCAGCAGAAAACTGTTGCTGAGGCCAGGTCTTGCATTAAAGATGGAAGGAAACTGGCAAAAACCAGAGAAAATTTTGCTTTTCTTTCAACTGGAGATGTTCTTAGTGGGATTCAGAACATACTGAACTTGTTTAGGACTGGAGATGCAGCTAAGCCCATGTGGGTTTTCATGGCAGACGATTCCACTGATTTCACTGGAGTTCCCAGCTCTTTCTTGACAGCTGTAGTTAAACTGATGAGCACATGAGGCTTACACCTGGGGAATTATGGATTAGTCTTGTTTGTGAGGAAGCAAATATAAATTACTGTGTTTATGCTACTTTTAAAATGCTTTTAATGAGGAATCATTTGCTATTCAAAATTTCGATCTATAATAATGCCATAACCCCGCTGAGCTGATTATCATGTGCCTCGTTCAACATTACTCTTCACCTGGGAGGTGAGGGCGAGGCAGGGGCTGGAAATTCTGTCTGTGCTGATCCTGGACTCTTCACCCCACCAGGGCAGGAGCCCCGCGTGACTGTGTGCTGTGTTCTCTTCTGCTCTGTGTTCTAGATGGAACTGGTCTGACTCCCAGCAGGTCCCAGGAGCATCCCAACCCTCACCATCCCCAGTAACACAGCCTGGGCTCACCATGGCAGCAGGAGTAGCAGCGTGGTTGCCCTTCGCCAGGGCGGCTGCCATAGGATGGATGCCAGTGGCCAACTGCCCCATGCCACTGGCCCCGACGGAGAAAAACAAGAGGCAGGATGAGCTGATCATCCTCAATGTGAGTGGCAGGCGTTTCCAGACCTGGAGGACTACACTGGAGAGGTACCCAGACACTCTCCTGGGCAGCACGGAGAAGGAGTTCTTCTTCAATGAAGACACCAAGGAGTACTTCTTTGACCGGGACCCCGAGGTCTTCAGGTGCATCCTCAATTTTTATAGGACTGGCAAGCTGCACTACCCCAGGTATGAGTGCATCTCTGCCTACGACGAAGAGCTCGCCTTCTACGGGATCCTCCCCGAGATCATCGGGGACTGCTGCTACGAAGAGTACAAGGACAGGAAGCGGGAGAACGCCGAGCGGCTGATGGACGACAACGACTCGGAGAACAACCAGGAGGGCTCCATGCCCTCGCTGAGCTTCCGGCAGACCATGTGGCGAGCCTTCGAGAACCCCCACACCAGCACCTTAGCCTTAGTCTTTTACTACGTCACCGGGTTCTTCATCGCCGTCTCTGTGATCACCAACGTGGTGGAAACCGTGCCGTGTGGCAGCGTGCCAGGCAACAAGGAGCTGCCCTGCGGGGAGCGCTACGCCGTGGCTTTCTTCTGCCTGGACACGGCGTGCGTGATGATCTTCACCGTCGAGTACCTGCTGAGGCTCTTCGCGGCGCCCAGCCGCTACCGCTTCATCCGCAGCGTCATGAGCATCATCGACGTGGTGGCCATCATGCCCTACTACATCGGCCTGGTGATGACCAACAACGAGGATGTCAGCGGAGCCTTCGTCACGCTAAGGGTTTTTAGGGTTTTCAGGATTTTCAAGTTCTCGCGCCATTCCCAAGGCCTGAGAATCTTGGGCTACACTTTGAAGAGCTGTGCCTCCGAGCTTGGCTTTCTCCTCTTTTCCCTCACTATGGCAATCATCATCTTTGCAACTGTGATGTTTTATGCAGAGAAAGGGTCCTCGGCGAGCAAATTCACCAGTATTCCTGCTTCCTTTTGGTACACTATTGTAACCATGACAACACTGGGGTGAGTATTACTTTTCCTTTTCCTGAGCAGCAGGCAAGCATGTACAGGGAGCTTGACTTCAGCTTCCCCTCGGCGTTTTCCTGGGTGCATGTTCAAGAAGGGGCTGGAAGTGTTGAGAGCTTGATTGTTCTTTGCCTTACAACTTCTGCAAATCGTGTGCAGTTGTATAAACCAGAAAAAGCACTTACACCCACTTGACAAATGCTCAGCACCGCGGTAAATGAGTGCAGGAGGAGCAAGGCGGTGGAGTAGCAGGTCCTGATTCATTGCTGCAGGAGGGAAAAGCTGACACGAGTGCGAGGGGCTGGGAGACAGAGCTCTGCTCTCTCTGACATTCACCCCAGCCCTGCATTTCACAGAGCTGCTGATATAAATGTTGTGTCTTGTTGCGATGTCAGCCCTTGTTTCCTCACTTGACTGGCCAGGAACTACAGATTTGCTGAATTCAAGTGGATGTTGTGGGTCAGTGTACTGAAATACTCAATGATGGCCAGGACATGATCTGGTTTTTACTTAATTGAGCAGGATGGGGGCTTCTTGTCTGTGTTTAGCTGTGAGTTTGAAAACCGAGTGTGCTGTGGCGGTTGCAGTAGAATTTCAAACATTCCCATGGACAGGTGCAAAGATAATGAAATCAAAGCAAGGAGAATGTAGCCTGGAGGGCACTTTCCCCCCTTATATTCCATTTCCATCTTGTAGATGTTGCAACTGAGATTATAGATTTGTGCTTCTGCTGCTCTGAACTAAAACCTCTGCAAGGATAATGGCCAAAGCAGAATGGCCAAAGCCTCGCCCTGACCAGGTTATGTAAAGGAAAGTGGGCACTGCAGGCTGCTGTTTCGGGCAAACACAAAGCCAGGATCAAGTGCAATCAGAACAGTGTAGGAAGTTTAGAGTTACACTGCAAAGAGTTTTCCCACTGGAGAGTTCCCACAGGTTAATATTCAGATGTAGACAATCCTCCTCCTTGTAATGCAGTGACCACTTTTTCTCTAAACTGCTTTTGATTTTAAACACTTTCTCTGTGCCTATTATACATGAACAGGCTCACAGTAGTACTTTTAAATTATTAAAATCATAATTCAGCTGTCAGAAAGGCACCGAATCTGGGCATATGACAACTGAAAGTCTGAATTTCTTCATTAAGTGCAAATGTAGAACCTGCTTGTCATAGTCACCTAAAGATCTCTTCTTCTTCTTCTTTTAATATCTAAGCAAAGTTTGCAAGTTTATGGCAAAAGCTGTTCCTTAGCCTGGGAAAATCAGCACTTAGAAATCAAAGCATCCCAGCACTCCCCCATCCTGCAGCTCAACCTTCCACATTCTCACTGGTCCACACTGGTCAGTGGTCAGTTCCCCTCTCCTGTCCCCACCAGTAGGTCCGAGCAGCTTCAGAGGGACACCTGCCTTAGGAGGCTCCTTCACGTGTCCTCTGCACAAGGGGAGATGCATGAAAATCCAATTCTATTTTCAGATTTCTGTTTAATAATGATCACAGCCATCCTTCCATGGCCACAGCCTGCACCGTTCACACTTGTGCTGCTACATCTTTGTGACAGGAGGCTCGGGGTCAAGGACATGTCCTGGCTGGGTTGGGAACAACCCCAGTACATGCAGGATGTGCTGCAAAGCAGCTGAGGCTCTGCTCCTGCCAGGGCAATTATGTGGTTTGGGTTCCTTTCCCTCTCTTCTGACAAACCTGAGCATTCCCAAGGACCTCAGAGAGTTCTCAGTTTGTTGTAAGCACAGAAATCATAGAGGAACAAGTGCTGGAAATGGGTTCACATGGATTTAAGAAATTAGACATTTAAACACTGCTTTTTAAGTGTTCATTGGGAAAGAAACTTTAAAATGCTGTCAAAATCTTGCATTTCAGGCATTGCTGATTTGGCACCTTGAGGTCATTTCCACCTTCCTGACTCCCACGGTGTGGGGTGAGGTTAACCCTCCTGGAGGAGTTCTCCACCCTGGGCTAACCCTCCTGGCCCCTTAATTTCCCCAAATATCCTCCCAGTTTTGGCAAACTGGTGCTTTCAGACAACATTTCGTACACATCTCTCTTCAGAAGTCATTCCAATCTGTTTGGAAGGATCTCATTACTAATGAGAGTCCTGGCAATTCCTCCTGCACAGACTCTGCCAGAAGTGCAGCCAAGGTCTCTGAGGTACTCCCTAATCCATCAGGCTTCCCCTCAGCGCTGGCTGCTTCCCTGCCTGCATTTCAGCAACACTCAGAGCTTTTATCGAGATCTAAAATATTTCCTGCCTTTTGCCCTTAATAATTCAGCCAGCATTTAAAACAAGAAACCATAAAGCACACTAGTTTTTAACTCAAAACCGTGTGTATATAGATATATATATATTTTGCTTTCACCACCAATACATTTAAACCTCGATAAGTGAACATGTGCCTGATGCTGGAATCCCAACACTGCTTTCACAGAGTGCTTTAGAGGAGTCATCTGGAACATGCAGGATGACTCTTTCCATGGCACTAAGATTAGCTCCATTTGTATAAAACAGAAGTTTACTAAAACAAACTAAGTCAACAGTAGGACACCACTAACCCTCCCACTGTACTGAGCATCAGCTGCTCTCCCAGATTCCTACATATCTCTGGGATACAAATGCATTTCTGGACTGACCCATAAATAAAAACTATAAAAATGCATTTCTTCTTGAAGGTGAAGCAGAGCACCAATAAATAAGCACTGATTTTGGTGTGGTTATCATGCAAATCAGTTTAGAGACATTCAGGACAACTTGCAGGCTCCTTAGGTAGTTAACAACCCAGGAAACAGGTATAACAGCTTTTCTGGAGTGGGAAACAAAGCAAAGGAATTAAATTATACTGACCCTGCATCTCCAATCCCTCTGCTGTGCTCATCAGCCTTGCTTTAACAGAGGCTGTTTTTAATTTAACATGATTTAAATTTTGCTCAGGAGGTTTTATAATGAAAGCATTATTCTTGGGTGCATCTTAAATCAATCTGAATTACTGAAACAACTATTCAAAATTAATTCAAAATCAGCTATCCAATTCATGCAGAAACATTTTTCTCAAGAGACCAACAGCTCCCCATCTCCTCTCTCAAAAGCCCCAATGCAATGAGCTCTGCCTTTGCCAGACTTTTCCTGTGTCCTGCAGGAGCTGGGGACCCTCAGGACCCCCAGCTCAGGAGCAGTGCCATTCCCACCCCAGCATTCCCGTCCCTCTCCTGGCTTTTAGCTGACTTGCTGTGCAACCACTGGGTTTACATCTATATAGAAATGGGTTAATTAGAGTGGATTTGGTTCCCTTGTTAGCAGTGCATTGGTTTTCATGGAATCACAGAACGGTTTGGGTTGGAAGCGACCTTAAAGCTCACCGTATTCCAACCCACTGCCACTGCAGGACAGCCTCCAGCAGCCCAGGTGGCTCCAAGCCCCACCCAATATTCAGTTTTATTCACTTTTAGGGAGTGATATGGATGGGGAAGCCTCAGGTTCTGCTGCTGCCCCTCCTGTGCAGCACAAACACGACACCACTCTCACCCCACTAAACCCCAGGCCACTTGCGCCCAGAGAAAGTGTTCTTCTAAGCTTTTTATAGCTGTTTTCATTTCATCTGACAGCAGCACTATGTTTCAGACTCCTGGGCAATGTCTATGACCTGCAGCAGAGGCATCAAATTGTAGCTGTGAAAACCTGAGTGCCACATCCTCCTGCACCACCACGGGCATGGAGAGGCTGCTGAGCTGGGCATCCCAGCCTGGCTGCCACTGTGCCCAGGACAGGGCAAGCAGGGCCTCCCCACCTCACAGGGAAGGATTCCTTCCCAAAATCCCATCTAATCCTTTCCCTTTGTCCTGTCAGTCCATGGCCACGGAAAAAGTCCTGCTCCAGCTCTCCTGGGGCTCCCTTAGGTACTGCAAGGTGCTAAAGGAGGGAACATTCCTGGAGGGAATTGCCAAGAAAGCAGCAGTAGCACAGCCCAAGGAGCAGAGGCTGCTGACTCTGGTTTGTCCTTAGAGTGTTGTTCTCTGGCCTGAGCCAGGCTGAGCTCCCCCAGCTCTGTGCCCTCGGGGTGCTCTGAGCAGAATCTCTGTCTCCTTACAATGAGCAGGAACACAATGGCTCTGAGAGCTCTCTCTCCCTTTCAGCTTTGGCTGCGCTGGTCAATGGGTTTGAAAGACACAGCTCAGTGCACTTGGACAACACAGTCCCATCTGTACAATTCATTTAAGGAACCAGGTTAGCACTGGAAAGTCAATAAAACAGCCCTGCTGGCCTGGTTATGTCAACAGCCTGATCTGGAGCAAGAGCTGAAATTTCTTAGAGGGTTTATTAGCTGAGTGTGTGCAGAGCAGGGATTTGGGGGTAAGGGTCTGTTTTGGTTTGTCTTGGCTCTGCCAAATGTGGATCAGAGAGAACATGAGCAAACAAGTGCCTGAGAAACTGCCCTGAAAGAAAACTCAGTCTTTGTTTTGCTCATTCCTTGGGTTTTCCTCTTTTCCTGGTGCTCAGCCACGGCCAAGAGAGGGGCAGGGTGTGAGCAGTGCAGCAGCACGGAAGAGCTGAGCTGCCAAACTCTGCCCAGAGCCCTCATCGCTGCCAGGGACCGTGAGAGCACAGCAAAACCACTCAGGCTGATAGTAACCTTCATTCACCCTCCTTCTGCACTCTGAGAGGAGTTTGCAAAGGAAGGGAAATAATAAATCATCTCTGGAGAGCTGCCATTCCGGGAGCCTCTGGAAAGATTGTTGTTTGGGAATCACGTTGTGCTTGTCAGGACTTTGGGAGCTGCCATTAGACTGAATCAGGAAGAACTTCTTGAGTAGAAACACCACTTTGCATATTTAGCATCAGCGATGGGAAGATGGATGAGATGTGGGATGTCTCCTTTGTAAAGGAATTTCATCGCTCTCACCATTTCCCACACAGTCAACCATTCTTACATCCATGGGCCAAAGAACTGCTTGAATTTAGTACACAGAAAGTCCAATCAAACCATGAATTGATGGAGCTACACAATGAGGCCATTTCCTTGAGCTTTCATTCTCTTTACCCCAGATTCATCTTATACGAAATGTGTATCAATTTTCTTCTCCTAATGGATTTACAGATATTGTGTGGGAAATGTCTTTGTATCACAAACTACAGATGGAACCTTTTCCCTTCACTATCTTGATATAAATCTCAGGCAAGCATCTCATTTTTGAGCTATTTGTATTCACCAGAACCCCAGATGTATTAAAATACCTTTATTCATTCTCAGAGCAAGTGGAATTCACTGTATTATTTTTTTTTCCTCTCTTAAAAAAAAATTATCCATCCTCACGCTTTCTGTGGCTTTGGATATTTGTAACGATTGCACGTATGTGCAAACACACCATTTTTAATGTGCAAGACAAAATAACTTGCCTTTAGGGTAACTCATTGTGTGAGAAGTGAATTATTTTGAATAAGGCTAAGCAATGGTGCTGACTAAAATTGTAACGTGACTGCTAAATTTACCAGTGGAAGCCTTGGCAGAGATGCATCTATAGCAACTGATTTACAGATTTTTTTCTGATCTCCTCTTTCTTTCCCCCCCTTTTCTTTCTAACCTGCCTCACAGTAAGTGCCTGAGAAATACAGATTAAAGATAACATTGCATTTTCATTGGAGATGAAGGGAAATGATTGGCGTGCTGACTGGATCTGGGCTATTTTTAGTCTCATAAAACGATAATTTCATAACAGAGCTGACCCAGTAAAAGTAATCAGTTTACAGACATCAGCTGGAAATAAGGGACAGAGTAGCCACTGTCAGCCAGAGAGAAGGGAGAGGGAGGAGAAGTTAAAGGCTCTGCAGCAAATTACCACAAACTAATTACAGCCCATGGGTGTGTGCAGGGAGAGGAGCACAGAGTGAGTGCCCTGAGTCTCTGCAGCCTCTGGCAGGAGCTTCATCCTGCCAACAGCATCCACCCACAACACCAACAACACCACCCACAACACCAACACATCTTCATCCTCACAGGGACATCCTGGCACCACATCCACACCCAGCCCCGTGGGCAGTGCCTGGCACAGAGCAGCTGTGGCTGCCCCTGGATCCCTGGAAGTGTCCAAGGCCAGGTGGGACAGGGCTTGGAGCAGCCTGGGACTAAACCAAGATGATCTTTAAAGTCTTTTCCACCCCAGACCAGTCTGTGGTTCTGGTCTGGGGATAGCTGTGATCAAACCCTGTCTGTTTCCAGGCTGTGCCTCAGGCACTGTAATGGAATCACCTCATAAAGGAAAACACAAACAAACAACCAAAAAAGTGTAAGATAAACAGAGAAACTCCTCCTCAGCACAATCCAGCATCTCTCCCTGCCAGCCACCCCATGCCAGCTCGGTGCCACAGTGCTCAGTGAACACTCACCCTCTGACCCCCAGGAATGGTTTGGTTGCAGGGGAAGCAATGAACTCTTTGCACTGAACACAGCTCGTGCCTTCCTGCCTTTGTCCCCAGAGCCTGCAGAGCTGCCCCAGCTCCTGGCCAGAGGACACAGCAGGTTTATTTGTCTTTAATGCAGCACCAGTTCTGAGTGGCAATACCCGAACTGAGCAGCTGCTCCTGGCACTGCCATGGACAATGTGCAGCCACGGGAGCATGGGCAGCCCAGGCAGCTCTCAGGGCAGCCCAAGAAGCTCTCAGGGCTCAGAGAAAGCTGCTGCCAGTGAATCCCACCTGAGCATCGCAGCTCAGGAGAAGCTGAGGAAGAAAAGAGCTGCAATTTGGTCATTTACCCACTGCCTCCCACTCTCGCTGCTTCACCACCGGCACAGAAACTCTTTTCTGTCAAATCCCACCACATCCATCAGAATTTGTTACTATTTTCCTTCAGTGAAGGCAGATTAATGAATGTTTTTCCTGCAGACCAGAAGACAAGCAGCGTTCAGCTAAGCTCTGCCTTCTCCTGGACAGACAATGCCTGCAGAAACAGATTGTGTCTATTTAACTATTTACCATTGCCACATTAGAACACACTCAAGGGCTGTAATTCACCTCTTAAAGTTACAAGTAAGTGTGGAAGAGTTATTTTAAAATCAATATCTAGCAGAATGCCATTGTTCCAACATTAAAACCTGCTGGGAAATTACTAGGAGGCATGTGGCAAGTCAAATCACTGCCTGCCAGAGGAGGAAACAATTCATTACTCCTTTTAGAGGTACAAGTCTTTACTGGCTTTTCATTCTTCTTTGCAACCTCAGAAGTGATGCTGGAGCATCTGGCTCTTTCTTTCCCTCATTCTTCCCTGGTTTCACTCTTTTGTTCTGCCTTTTCACTGTGGACTTCTCCTTACTTTGCGCACAGAGCCGTGCAGGGTTTGTTTTGGGGCTGTGCAGGGTTTGTTCTGGGGCTGTGAGCTGCCAGGGCTTTGTCCTGCTGTCCCTCCTGATGCACAGCGGCAGCTCTGAGGATGAATCGCCCCTCACCTCTAAAAGCCTCGGCGAGGAGCAGCACAACCCCGAGCTGGGCAGCCACTCAAAGCCATTTCCCTTCCCGCTCCGTTCCGGGGAGCACTGGAGCAGCATCGCCTGGGGAAGCTGCTGCTTTCATCTCGGGCTGCCATCTGCAGCAAAATTAAAACACAGATCAGCTTTAGCTTCTTGCCTCCAGGACTTTGCAAAATTTGGCTGATGTAGATGCCCAGAAAGCCCTTGAGAAGGACTGTTTGTCTCTACAGAGGAGTCCCGTGGAATGAGGCTCTGGGTCCCTGGAAGCTGAGCTGCAGCAGGGCTGCTGAGGTCTCGCTGGGTCTGTGCTGTGGAACCTCCTCAGAGAAAGGTCAGATAATTCAAGTAGTAAGTCTGAAGCACACGGAGGGAGGCAGCTGAGTGTGCACCACGCTGGGGTTTGCTGAACACTCCTAGGGCAGCAGCAATGACATCCTGGCACCCCAAAGCTCCCCAGCCCTCCCAGCCTCGTCCAATCTGCTGGGCTCACTGTGAACCACTGCTGGTAACCAAATCACACCTCCCCAGCACTGGGAAGAGCCCTGAGCTTTGTATTCCAGGGAATTGTTTTTCCCGTGCCCCTTGCTGTATTCTCTCTGTCCCTGTGCCTCCCCTTTGCCATCGAAAAGTCACCAACTGCTGCTGTTTTTCTCATCCTGCCTGTAGATTCAGGGTTTCACATCAGATGTGAAAACAGCAGATGATAAAATCTTGAGTCACTTTCAGCCTTTAATATGCAAATGTGCAGCCTTGATAACAAGATTTCACCCCACCACCAGGCAGCCTTTTTTTTTCTTTTTCTTATGCTAAGGAAAACACTTCTTACTATTATTTAATTTTGCTTGTTTTCTCATGTAGTTAGAATCATGGAATCCCAGAATGGTTTGGATTGGGAAAAGCTCATCCAGTGGACACTTTCCACTATCCCAGGTCACTCAGAGTTCCATCCAAGCTGACCTTGGCACTTCCAGGGATGGAGCCACAATCCCCAATTCCATGTCTGTGTGCTCCCTGTGCACTTTTGGGCTGTAATTTGGAGACAACATGTGCACATTTTTCTCTGTATTTGTACAATCTGGAGCACAAGGGAGCCATCCTCCTCAAATATTAATTACAGTCACTATGGTAAGAACAAAAATAGCACTTTATTTTTCAATGGAAAAGGACTGTGCAAGCCAGCTCTCCTCACCACATGGGCATAAATAAGCTGTCTTCAAAGGAAAAGCTCAAGTGAGGGAAAGCTGCTCTGAGCTGCTTTCTCCTGAGTCCATCTACTTCGGGGTCTCAGTTTGGCTCAGGAATGCCCTGTGGAAGCAAACCCAGGCACTGAGGTGTGTCCTGGAATCCTCCCCTGGTCCTGTGCTCATCCTCCTGCTGAACTGCACCACCCCACAGCGCAGGGAGCAACTTATCCTTTCCCTGCCATTGATCTCAAAACTCATTCTCAATTATAATCCTGTTTCAGTGGGGCTTTTTTGATGTTTACATCATTTCTCGGGCTTTGTCATCAATATTAATGTGAGAAAAGCTCCACTTGCTTCTTTCTGCCTCTCGTGAGGGAAGATGGGAAGAAGCTCTGACACCTCCCTTACTCCACTCCATCAGAGCCTTTTTCTAGTAATCAGTGTCTGAAATGAGTAGAAACAGCACCTAAATTTACCACTTTGAGCACGAATCAATGAAGCATTATTGCCAAGACACATTCTTCACTGTCACACATCTCAGTTGTGCTGCTGGTTAGGGAAGATTTCAAACCTCGTCTCCCACCCAGCTTTGCACCTGAGATACCCTTTTTATCCACCTCGCTCTCTTATCTCTGCATAATTACCCAAAATATGAAATTCCCAGCTTCTGCCATGCCTGCTTGTGCTTTAAACCTCCCCCAAGACCACAGGATTGTGTGCAGATGGGCAATCACGGGCAGCTCGCAGGAGGCAATCACAACTTTTACTTGGTGCCTCTTTCGTTTTCCTGCCTACTTACATCTGCCCAACCGTCTGTTCATCAATCCTGGGAGCATCCATCACGGAGTGGATGAGTCCTACTGAGTCAGACACTCTGCTTCAGTTCATGAAATGAGCTGGCAAGATATTCTAGCCTTGGCATACTCGATGCAGAAGATTTCAGCCCTCTTAGACATTTTTCTGCTAAAGAGGAATAGCAGGCCAGATTAAATAATAGAAACAGTCATTCAGCAAAGCAGCTGTTGAATGAAAACATGGGAAATGGATGAAATTAGGTAAAAGTCATCCCTCTAGCTAAGGGTCAGGAGGAGCAGTAAGCTGGGCTGAAGGGATCCAAGATTTTGGGCTGCAGAGGGCTGAGCAGGATGAATTCCACCACTAATGAGCTTAGCGAATAAGCTCATTACCTAATGAGCTCTATTGAACAAGCTTGAATTCCTGCCTGGGGAAAGCCCTCGCCATAGATCAAACATAGGTAAACAGCTCCATCAGTTTACACACACGGAGGCATCCAAAGCTCAGCAACAAAGCCACAGCCATTGGCAGATCCTTTCCCCAAGGTGTGGATGTCAGGAAGGATCAGGAAAGCAGCGAAGAGCAGAAGCTCTTTTCCAGCTCTGTCCCTTCTGCACAAACTGCAATACAAACGAGGATGCACCGACCTGACTCACCAACACTCACATGTCCTGCTAGCTTCCCTTCAACATCTCCATCAGAAAATTCCACCCTCCTCCCACCACACTGCAGAGCTGGACTGGGAAACCTCCAGAGGACCAAAACTGTATCCAAAAAATGCTCCTGAAATGGTTCATCTCTGTGAATCTCCATCTAAAACCCCAGGCTTGCCTTGGTGCCTGGGGAGACCTGTCAGAGCAGATGCCAATTCAGAGGGTTTGGAAAAGGCCCAAAGGAAATCTCAAATCCACACTGCCTTGTGGACAATTTATTACCCAGGAAGGCAGGAACCTTGCAGTAAGGAACGGCCCATCATCCCCACAGGCTGCTCAGTGCAGTTTTCAACTGGGAAGTGAAAGGGAAAATGAGATTTCAGGAGAGGAGAAGAGATCTACCGATGAAATCTTAATTTTGACTTCACATAGCAACATTTGCATTTATTTTTACCATTTCTTCTTAGATTTTCAGCACATACTGAAATATTGTCTAAAGTATTCATTTCCTATAGTTGTGCCACTCCAAAACACTGGCACTGTCCATCATTTGTCTGCTACCATCTGAATAAAAAGGAAGGAAAACTCATGAACTTTACAGTATAGTATGACGGCTAGTTTGGTGGGAGATAAAGATTTGAGTAGAAAACGGGTATTCAGCCTTTAAAATAGATATATCTTTAAAGCTCTGCACGCATGCCCCGAAGTGCACAGCCCAGGGTAAACAAACACAGGCAGCTCGTGGTACGTGTCAGGATATATTCACATGATTGCAGCAGGAAAGTCTGGCACCAAATGTACTGTGAACTGAAAATGAATTCCAGCAGCTTTTATGATTCATTTTTTGTCAGAAGCAAAGGCTGTGGCTGGAGCTGCTCGTTTGCCATGTCCAGGGGGCTCCTGCAGCACAGACCCTGAGCTCAGGGAAGGCTGAGTGTCCTTCCAGGGGGTTCTGGCAGCTTGGACATCCCTTGGAATGCCATTTCCACTGGTGCTGCTCCCACTGTGCTCCCAAGGCGCAGGGGAGTCACTGCATGACAGCCATGAGTCACAGCAGGGAAAAACAAGTGCTGCTGGCAGGCAAACTGTGCGCTGGAATGGGCCAGTGGGGTGGGTTTGGGAGACACTTTCTGCACTGTTTTTGTGGGAATTCCACCATGGCAGGAGGTGTCACCTGGGGTCAGATCCTCTCAGAGCTCCATCTCACCAGCCCTGCCTGCCCTGCTGCCCTGGGAGCCCCGCAGAGGTGTTGATCCCCAGCTCCTCTATCAGCTGCTCTACATTGAGGCACTTCAGAAAACTGTTGGGTAGAATTTCTGTGCCATTAATAACTGCTTCCCTGGCAATATCAAAACAGAGTGGGCAGCCAGCACATCCACCACCTATAGCACTTGACTGTACAATAAATTAAATCCGCCCGTTAAATCACCACAAACCGAGAAAGGGCATTTATCTGAACATCCCTGCATGTCAAGTGCTTTGTTTGCAAGGTGAAATACTCAGGATGAAAACAACTGGTGACTTAAAGCAAGTCAGGCATTCTCAGAATCACAGAATATCCTGAGCTGGAAGGGATAGGTGAACAGAGAATGGGCACTTAAAAACAGGGATTAACAGCAACTATTAATATGCAACCTTGAAGTCCCATGAATAGAGTGAGTTTATCATCCACAACCCTGCAGAGATTCACTTGGGAG
This sequence comes from Lichenostomus cassidix, assembly GCF_008360975.1. Classification (NCBI taxonomy): domain Eukaryota; kingdom Metazoa; phylum Chordata; class Aves; order Passeriformes; family Meliphagidae; genus Lichenostomus; species Lichenostomus cassidix. The sequence goes on along the minus strand of NW_028147268.1, from coordinate 1,460,923 downwards.
TAAATCAGACTGAGAGGACATGAAAAGGCTTCTTGAGGATGATGTCCCCTTGAGGAACATCAAGCCCAACTCGTGGGCAGGAGGGCTGGAATGAGAGGAGATTTAAGATCCCTTCCAACCCAAACCATCCCATGATTCTGTGAATTCCCACCTCTCTGGACTTCATCAGGCAAACAACCACAGTCAGCTGTCCCTCTCATCCACACTTGGGCTGCTCCAGTGCCAATTCTGCTGCCAGCCAGGCACTGACCACAGCACAGAGCCCAGAGTGACCCCGAGGGAGGAGGGCACCTGCCATGGTCACCCATGGGTCAGCAACCAACCCCAGTGCCTTCCTCCCAAATGTGTGCAATCTAAATAAAACAGCAGAGAACTCCATCTCCTCTCACAGATAAAAGGAGAGAATGGTGGAAAAAATCACACAGCATTTTAGATGGCAGAATGAAAGACGTTCCACAGGTCTGAGTTTTCCTGCTTTGTAGGGAAAGACTGAACATGATTTAGCAAAATGCAAACAGGAGTGGTTTCTCTCCCAGACGCTGATTTATTATTTAATACTAAAATACTATAAATAACCAATCTGCAGAATCACCCAGCCAGGGAAGGGAGGGATGCATGGGAAGAGCCCCACACATCCCTGCAGGCTGTGCCAGGAGGTTGTCAGGCAGCACAGCCGGGTTTGTTCCACACCTGCCATGTGCTCCCAGCTATTTCTGTCACTCTGCTGCCCTTCCCTCACATCCAACTTGCCCTATGAATTATTAGTTTTAACAGATTCTAGTTACACTGTTAGCCAGAAGGGAAGTTCAGCTGTGTGCCAGGCTGTGTTTTCAGTTCAAGTCAGACTCTGCCCTGGCCCAGGCAGTTGGGCATTGCTCAGTGTTTCACCCAGAAACTTATTCGAGTGGAATGGATGTACTTTGTGACAAGTGCTGCCCCACAGTATAGAAACTGCTAAATAACAGCAAAATCAGCTCGTTTAAGTTACAATATAATGTAAGATTTGGGTTTTTACTATATAATCCATTTTAAAGTACTCTTAGACATGCTGCTCTATGGTAAAATTGAATTTTTAGCAAAAATATAGCCCAAATGCTCAGCATAACAAATTGTAATCACAGCAGTCGGTTTGCCATCTAAGATGCAATGCATCCTCCAGATATTTTTTCCCACTTATCTTATAAATGCAATTTTCTGTCCTACTCTGTTGAAGACCAGGTTAAATCAATGAAATAAAAATAGCGTTGTAATATATCCTGTGGCAAAAGAGTAACATTGCCTTTAGTCAGGAGCTGTAAAAGTGATAAAGCCAAACCAGATTTCATGGAACCCTGCAGGGCTTTCAGTGTCTTTATCTCTGCTTGTCTGGACCCAGGGATGAACCCCTCTGACACCACACCCTGAGTTTCAGCTGCTCCAGATCTCTTGTCCACAGAGAAAAACCCCTTCATCAAGAGCAGCCACATCTGCAGGTACAGAACAGTGACTTCAAGGCTTTTAATTGCATTTGCATCCATTTCAGAAGAGTTTCTTAAATAACTTGACCTTTCACAGAACAGAGCATCTGCCTTCCCTCAGCTGCCAGCCAGTGCTCCCACTCAGGGCTTGGTGTTCCCAGAGCCAGGTGAACAGAGAATGGGCACTTCAAAATAGGGACAGTAGCAACTATTAATATGCAATCCTGAAGTCCCATGAACAGAGTGAGTGTATCATCCATAACCCTACAGAGATTCACTTGGGAGTAAATCAGATTGAGAGGATATGAAAAAGCTTCTTGAGGATTATGTGTAAGATGTGAAAAGCAATCACACAGCCAGATATGGTAAAACATAACCATAAAGTAAAGCACTGAAAGCATGAATGATTTGGCATTGAAGCACAGGGATTTTTAAATGCTACCATTCTGATATGGTAGAAAATTATATCCCTCCTGCAAACAATGCCCTAGCACTGAGTGGAAGGGGAAAAAACTGAGGAAAGTCACAGCAGAGGGACAGGTCTCTCTCCTCTGCCCAGCCCATCTTTTCCAAGCTCTTCTCCTTTCTTGGTATTCAAACCAGTACCTGATTCAAGAGGAGCTCATGTGCTGCTAGAAGAGGGGAAACAACAGGACCTATGTGTGTTTTATCCCTCATTCATTCCTGAAAACATCACAAGTGTGGACTTTACAACACAATACACAATCACCATCACTTCTTAGTGCATAGACAAAGTTTCTCCTGATGCGCTGATAGACTCAGAGTTGGTCTGAGACTGGTCAGCCCTCAAGAGGAGTTCAGCCCCTCTTGTGCTGGGCAAGTCCTGTCTGGGCTGATGGGAATGGACAGTCGGAATGCTGCTCTGAGGAGAGAACACATCAAACCCTGCAAGGAGCACTAGGAAATGAAGCCTAAATTTCCAGAGATTTGGCTGATGAAGAGGTTGAATTGAGCTGTCAGTGAAAGGCCTTTTCCCTCTCCCCACGTGCCCCCTGTGGTCACAGATCACTCACAGCAGCGTGGCAGGAGGGCTCTCTGAACCGAACAGATATTGGCTTTTTGCCCACCGTGAGTAATGGGCTTTGTCAGCAATGATCTATTTAAAAACCAAGCACTGCTCGAGGTTGTCTTTCAGACAGACACAAAACCATTCTCGAGGCATCACTGCAGGGCTGAGGCTCCCAGCCAGGCTCTGGTCACACACAGGTGACCTGGGCTGCCCTGGGCTCGTGGCACCACCATGGACAGAGATCCTCAGGGACCCTGCAATTCCCAGCCTGGCATCAGCTTTCCAGGGCACGGGGAAAAATCCTTCCCCAAATCCTGTCACTCCAGGGAGAGCCTTAAAGATTCTTTTTAGGGATTCAGGGAAGCAAAGAGCTGCTACAGACAGGAAAAAGCTTCCAAGGGTTGGTTATTTCTGCTGCCTCTCCAGTGCTTCTTTTTGCAATATGCATCCTCTCAAAATGCCATTTCTTTTCCTCTAAGCCACACAGATTGTGTAGTTCTGTTTTGGGACTGCTTTAGAGGGGAAGTGCCTGTTCTGAGTGTGGTGGGACCTGAGCACAGAGCTGCTGCCACAGCTGGGACCTGGGGCAGCTCTGGAGCCACAGCTGCTGTCAGAGGCAATTTTGGGAATGTGAGATGATTTCAGAGACTGATGTTCTCCCAGCTCACTATTGACACATGGGATGGGGAAATGAGATTTACTTTGGCATCTCATTCACTTCTCAATCCATCTTCTCTAGTACTTTTCTCCCCTCCAGCCTGACACGGAAAGGTCAATCAGTTTAACTACAGATGTGAGACACATCAGCACCATTTACAGCCCAAAGTGTGCTCATGCAGCTGGAACTCTTGCACACGCCTGCTGACTTTGGCACCAGATATAATTAGCAACAGGTTCCTTTGCAGGAAAGAAACCTCTCCACATATCACTGGCCTGATAACAAAAGGAATAAATAACTCAAGAGAAGTGAATTTTAATGACATTTCTGTTCCAAGTCTGTCAGAGTACACTACAACCATTTATTCAAGTTCACTGCCTTCCTAGATAAACACTGACATCTCTATTTCGCAGGTGTAAAATCCAAGTCAGAGAAAGACTGAACTTCACTCCCCCAAACCACACAATAAGGAATTCCCTGCTGCCGCTTTGGGGCAGCAGCACATTTCTCAGTGGAGCAGGGGAACCTGAGAACTCCCTCAGCCCAGCACCTGCAGCAGAACCACAGCCTGGGGCAGCTTTGATCAAATCATTGTGTTTCTATAAAGACTTGATGTCCACAGAAGGTGACCAGAACAGGTCACCTCCTGCAGACGGGCAGGGAGTGACACTGAGATTTTCTGATGTGTGTTCAGAGTCAGTCTGGCACTTTTCCACCTGGAATTTTCTCGCTCATCACTGCAACATCTGTAAATTCTGCTGCCCATTTTGACAGCACTTATTTCAGTTCTGTTCAGTTCTCCCACATTCCAGACCCTTTGAACAGCAGAGGCACAAACCCATTAAGGAGCTATTTATTGAGGTCAACTGAGACTGCTGTGTTGTTTCTATCCCTTTAGAGAAACCCACAAAATCCTACAGGGGTCAAAACAAACATGAATGCACAAACAGCAGCTGCCTCAGCCTTCCAAAAGGAGTTTGTAGCATTCAAAGAACTCGCACTGCAGTATAAACTTCACTTTGAAATAAAGGACACTTTGTGATTTTTAATTGCCTCCTAACCTTTCATTAATTGGGCTTTATGCAGTGAGCAACATCACAATAATAGGTCTGCAACCTCTGTGCAGAATGCAAATGGGGCACAATGAGCAGAGAGCACCTGAGCTTGCCAAGCCCCAGCGCAGCAGAGCTCAGGGTCTCCACAACAGAGACTTCCTAATTATCCTGTGGCCTTTGTTTCACTGGAATTACTTTCAAAACAAGCAACATCTGAAAAGCATTCCCGACACACCACAGATTTTGGCATTTGCTCCTCGGAGAGGCGCAGAACAGCTCTACAAAGTGATGTCTTTCCGCAGCTCTGAAAAGTCACATTTGAAATTTATTTCCATAATAATGAGTCTAGCGAACAATTCTGTCAGAAAGATTTATTTGCATACCTCACATTTATGTTCTCACATAATTTCCGCACTTCCCATAAACAAGGGGCTCTGGTAATGAGAGCAATAATCCCAAGGGCAGCAGCTCTGTATGGCCTGAGCTCCATCTGTGAGCACAGCTGATCCTGCAGATCAGCACAGCCCTGGTGGCTCTGGAGCTCACCTGTGACACCTGCTCAGAGCCACAGAGCCCCAGGATGTGCCATCGGGGGGGAACAGCCCTGGTTTGGTGAGGAAGGGAGGGAAGGAGCATAGAGGATCTGCCCAGCCCAGGATGTTCGTGTGCCTCAGAAGGGTTTTACAGCTGACAGGAGCAGCTCAGCACACTCTGAAAGCCAGAATTCCTCTCCATCGATTTCCAGGGCTCAGATTTCTCATCCCCAGGGGAGGTTTAGGTTGGATGTTTAGGAAAAGGCTCTGTCAAGCTCCCCACAAAGGGCTCCAGGCCATGCAAGGGCTCTGGAGAGAGCAGCAGCACCTGAGACCTTCTCCCTCCTCTTCCGCAGTGCCTGGCTGGAAACATTTCCCAGCACAAACCTGGTGTCTCTTGGGGCTTACAGAGCCATTTGTTCTAATTCTTGTTGACATTTCATTTCACACGCTATTAAATGACCCCCTTCAGAAGGATGAAACAGAAATTTGCTTTAGAAGAGGGAAAAAATAATGTGTGCTTTAGGACAAAACAAGCTGCTGATTTATCTCCCTGATAAAGTTAACACATCTGGTGCAAAGCAGCCAGGCAGCCTCAACCAGTGCTGTGTTGGCCCTAATTCTGTATTTGGGGACTGTGGCAGCAAAGTCTCTACTGTCACACCACATGCTCCTGCGATTATTGTCATTTTCACACCATCAAACTGTTTCCACCCAAACTCATGTCTGCCTTTGTTTGTGAGTAGAGTTGAAAAGCTCTCAGTAAATAGCCAGGTTGGCACCTGCAATTACAGCACCCTGGATAATGGAAGGACAAGTGCAAGGGAACTCAAATGAATCATTTTTTATGTGAGCAGTTTAGCACTGACATATTCTATCAATCACCTCTGCCGGGTCCGTGCAGCGAGCAGATCTCCTGACACGTTTTATACCTTCCTTTGGACGCCATAAAATGACCTCAGGAGATGGAATAAAGCACTCAAGGCGGCTGTGAATCTTCTCATGGGGCAAGGAGGGAGAGTTTGGTGCTGGCAGCCTGGGGACACGTGGGGACAGAGGCTCTGAGAGAAACTCAGCTAGAAAACCCCAAGAAATGATGTGAGCAGGGCTGGAAAACAGAGAGAGAAGAGCTCCTATAAAGCACAGCTTCTCCAGCTTTCCGTGGGCTTTAACTCCCAATGTGCTACATTTATCTCTTATGGTGATTAAAGCTCAGCAAAGTCATTAATACTGAGACTTCCCTCGCTATATCACATTCAGAAATAGACTTTTTTTTTTACTTGTTTAGAGAAAATAACTCCCTTTCCCCCTTGCAAACCTGCTTTCCTAGGAGAAATGCAATGCTGAAAGCACTGTGAAGGAGTCCATTTGTTTATGGCCAATCAACAATTCAATGAGTGCTGGAAAAACACAATTTATGGGGATAAACAAAGAGCATTATTGGCAGAAATCCCACAAGCTCATGATGGGATGTGCTGAGGCAGCTGGCAGAGGACATCCCACAGCATCAGGCTGGGGATGGAGGGGACAGTCCTGTCCCCATCCACACCTGGACAGAGGGACAAAAGGACACAGGGACAGCCTGACTGGCCAAGCTGGACTCTCACCTCTCCAGCTGCCAAAAAACCCTAAAAACTAACCTTGGGAAAAATTCTTTTGAAACACTGAAGCATTTTGAGGATGATGTGAACTTCGACTTTCTCAATTTTTAAACTAGGATTATGTCATATAATATCCTTAGAGATATTCCCCAAGGCCAGTCACTTTTACAGTGAATAATATCTAATCACCCATTTCTTCCCACATAATATACTACTGCCTTCTAAATTTGCCAATCTAATTAGCTCTTTCCCCTAACACTCAGTATGATTAAATCTGTATTGAAACTTTCTGTGCAGCACAAGAGCAGACACACCTGAGCATTTCCTAAATTTAGCAGAGGACAATATTTAATGGGTTATTTTTAATGGATGCTAGAATTGCTTGATAAATGAATTCTGATTTGAGTTTTTAACAACTCCACCAAAGCTCTCTCTTATCTCAGGGTAACCTCCCAGTCTGCTCCTACATTTGCTTTGCAAAGAAAGGGAGGACATTAAAAAAATAATGGAAAAGGCCCCTTTTCCCCTTTACTTAAGTATCACCTGAAGGTTTAAATGTAATAATTAAAAGTCCCTCTATGCTTCTGCATGAATTTTTAAATATAGTCATTAAAAATAAAATAAACCCTTAGCATGATCTGCCTTACATAACTTCCTCCACAATTTAAAAATAACTTGTACAACTTTCTAGTACTCAGTGTGCATCACAGCAATTAGGGAGAGGCAGGTAACACCAAGCTCAGCTCAGATCTGCCTTCACCAGAGCTTCCCGTGGAGAGCAGAACCCCCAGGGAAAGGGAGAGACCCAAAACAGACCCCAAACCCCAGCTGGGCACACAGAGCTCAGATTGCTCCCAATCCATCCCCTGGCAGCCCCAGGACTGGAGAGGAAGCAGCTGCAGCTGCACATCTGGACTGGGGAATTCCCTCACCTCTGCAAGCTCAGGCCAGGCTGGGCAGAGCTGTTTCTGTGTGGAGCTGAGAGCAGCAGAGCTCTGCATGCCAGCCTGGCTGCTGCCCCACTGAACTACAGAGAACCCCAAATCTGCTGTTATTCTGCCCCAATAGATATTAAAGTCAGAGGAAAAGCTCATTAAAAGCCCAGAGAGTACAAATACAGAACAGAGCTCTCTGTGCTGGAATCTCACAACACATTAACAGTGCTCTGTCAAACCTCCCTGCCTCGACCCACCCAGCTCTGAATCCTCTGCTCTGAACCAGGGCAGGACAGGCTGAAAGCTCTTCTGCTCCAGATAAAGTTCCTGAGAAATTCTCAGGAGCAGCCAAAAAGCTGGAAGCCACTAAGAGTTGCAGAGTGGAAAGGAATGACCATGTGAGGATGATAAATGTGTTGGGAAATAAGGAGAGCGAGGATATAGATCAACACAGGTCCATAAATCATGGCTCACATGATGAATTTGTTATGCCAGCTCTGCCTGTTGAACTGTTAAAGCAATGCTAAAATATGATTGAGGCACATGTGAGGAACTCTAGGCAAGTCTCCCAGGCCTCCATCCCTGTAAATTATTACAGCTGTACTCACCTAAGTTTACATTAAATTAGGATCTAGCCAGTTTTAGCTACAGAGAGAGTTATTACTGAGCATACATCAGCAGAGCATCATCAGGGAGTCAGGCATGCAGTTATTCTCTCTTTCCCAGCTGAATTCCACCCCAAGTTTATCCAATACTTCAAGCTTCCTTCTCCTGAACACACAAACCTGCCTTGGGCATGCAAAGACAATCCAGATGAGCTTCATGTGGTCCTGAGTGGAACACAAAGCCAGGAGAAGAGATGAGCCCCAGCAGGGACAGAGTGTGCAGGGCTCGAGGGACAGGTGGGGACCTTGGGATCCCCCAGGGGAGGAACAGCATCCCCAGTGCTGCTCCAGGGATGTTTTCCTGCCGGGATCCTGGCTGGAGGAGCCCCTGGAGCCACAACTGCTGTCCCCAGGCCAGTCTGCTGTGTCACTGCAGCTATTTATAGCCTGGTGGTTGTATCCAGGGAACTGGAGGATGTTGACTAGTATTCCTCTATGAATAAAACATGGATATTTTCCTGGCTGGAGGAGCTAAGAGCTGCTTTAGATTGAATGTTTTACGCTCTGCTCGGACTCAGCAGTTCCTTGTGCTTCAGACACAAAGTGGGATTTGAGACTTGGACTGAGAGCAAACAAACTCATTTGTCAGGCAGCTTCAGCCCCAGCAGACACTGCAGTGGTGTAGATTTAAGTTGGAGATTAGGAAGGAATTCTTGAGGCCCTGGCACTCCAAAGGTTCCACCAAACCCAATCAGTCTGTGATTCTCCAGAGTTAAGGGTGTTAAACCACTAATTTATCAAGGACTTTGTACAGCAGCTCCATGGAGAGGCAGAGAGAACAAGCAGCAGATTCTCACTCCCAGGCACAACATCTCCTTTTGCTGATCAATACAAACACCATCCTGCTACCTGCTAATTCCATGTCTGACCCAACCTCTCTCTCCCGTTAAAATTAATGCCAAGTTCCCTGCAGTGACATCTGAGACGTGAAATGGCAAAAGGAAGGTCAATTTGGTGGCTATATTTCTCCATACAGCTTTGAAGTAGGTCAGGTAATATAGGACTTGGCATTACTCTCAAAGTAATCATAACTGGAATTAAATTTAGATTTCGATAATGAAGGCACCTGAAAAAGTCAAAACTCCAGGTCTGTTTCTGTGGCTCTCCTTTCCCTCCTGCAGGAGCCACCCTACAGCTCTGGAGCCCCCAGAGGAGCAATAACACACCCACAGTGCCAATTCACCCAGGAGATTTTTTAACATTTTGCTCATATTTTTGTCAGCTTCCCTGGACAAATTGTCCCGTGGTTATGTAGAACACTTCCATGGCAACTTTCCCTGTCCAATTTCAGTTTATTTATAACAAACATAACCTTCTCAGTGCCTCTGCAAGATGAATAAACACCAGGAGCCTCTGCTGCTGCAGCTTGGGAAGGGAGAGAACTGCCCAGCTCTGCTCCTCAGTGTCACAACCAACCCAGAGAAAGTGCAAGTTCTCCTCATTTTAAAATCTTCATTACTCAGAAAATTTCCTTTTCAGGTTTAGAAAGGCTTAGGTTTAATGTATACTTGTCATGGCTCACTAAATTGTTTGGTTTCAGTGGAATTCACAAGAAAAATAGCAAAGGAGTGCAAGAAGTTCATTTCCCAGTGTTTCATCAGAAAATCTGAGAGAAGAAAGCCTGACCTAACGAGATTACTCAGGTTACTATTTCAGGGCTAACTGCACTGGAGAAGAACAGAAAGAAAAGCCCATTACTGACTGATAAATAAAATAAAACTCATTTTCTAAAGTATTCTGTAAATCAAAACACTCAAAGAACCTCTAAGGCTATATTAAAGCCGAGAAAAACGCAACATGAAATCAATGTTAAAGGCCATCTCAACATCCTTTTATCTAACCAAAATTGTAAACACACTGCTCCATTCCCAAAGCACAAAATCCATTTACACTTTGCATACTTGAAAAGAAGTCTAATGCATTTTGAAAACCACAGACTTAACTGCATGTTTCTCCCATTTAATACAACGCAGCTTAGTAAGATTTGCAGGAGGCACAAAAGGCAAATTGAGCCCTATGGTTGAACACACAATCTCAGGTTCCCAGCAGAGGCAAACCTGGTGATGGGGAAATGTCACAGCAGAAGGGATCAAAGCAGGAGAAAAGATGACCAGAAAATACAGGGAAAAGTCAGGAAACACAGACTCAGCACTCGACTTCTTGCAGTACTTCTCTGAACACTCAGCAGATGATCTGCAGCAATGACAGTCAGTTTGCTAAACCACTTCCCAGAAGGATTTTATTTCTTGTGGATAACTGCAGTCCAGAGCTCCTCAGGACAGGTGAGCTTTGGGTAACACAACCAGGCAGGAAAAGGCTGCAAAATCAGTGCTGCTCTCCCACCATGAGCACAGAGAGGCTGATCCATCCTCTCCATCTCCATCCTGCTCTGGCCACTGTCTAACAGCAGCTCAGCACTCCTAGCCAAACATTGCAAGTTTACATTTCTAAGTATGATAAGAGAAAACTGTGGAACCACACAGGGATGAGCTCAGAACAACAGGTCTGGAAACATCTAAGACCTGCAGCTCTTTGAAGTCCTGCCTGGGACTGACCATCCACCATCCCTGGACATCACAACCACATATCCCTCACAATCATCCAGGGCCTTTTGATCTCCTCACTGCATCTGGGTGTCCTGCAAAGGCTGCAGGAGCACTGAATAGTGAGTTTGTCAACTTAAAATCCTCCTTAACTCCCTGCCCTGCTCCCAGCACTCACTATTGAACACACAGCCTCTGTGAAGCCACTGATAATGAAGCACAAACTCAGGGAACGTTTTTCCCTCTGCTCAGAATTATCGAGGCAGACATTAAGCTTGGTTTGGAGCAGAGTGTGCACAGCAGAAAGCTGAGAGCTTCTCCACAAGTGGTCTGAGGCATGGCAAAAACTCAAATGACTCAACACAACAGAAGCTCTTTGTACCTGTCTGACTCTGCACAACGAGGTCTTTGATCCAAAAGCTTTTATGGCAAAGCTCAAGCCAAAGCTGGCTGGGGAAAACAGAGTCCTGTTGCCTCGAGAAAGCCCTGGATCAGGCTGGAGGAGCTGAGCACTGCTTCTGGGGTCAGGAATGTAAAATGTGCATGCTCAAAATTAAAAATATCCCTCCTGTGCAGTCACTGGGATAACTTATGTTAATTCTGTCCCCAAAAATACCTTCTAGCGCTGGGCTGGGAGCAGAGAACCCCCAGGAAATGGCTGCACGTGGCTCTGGCCACTCTCTGGACATCCCATGTTGCCAAGACAACCCACAAGGAATGAGCTGTGGCTGCTCAGAGCAGCAGTGCCTGAGGAAAGGGGAAGCCTGGGAGCAGATTTCCATGAGAAATATCAGACTTTGGAGGGGGCAAGGAACTCACAGGGATAACATTCATCCTTTACTCCATTAGTGGAGTGTTCCAGATTCCCTGGTTCTGACACAAAGTTCTGAACTGCACAAAGAAATCCAGAAAAAACTGGGATCCCCGTTGAGGAGAGAAGCCTGCTGGGGCTCCTGCACTTTGGCTTTTCAGTCTCCCGAGCATTTCCTTCTCTCACCCATCTCCATCCTGTATCCAGCAGGTGTTGCCATGGCAACACCATGTAAAGCCATCCTTCCTCCGACATGGGAGAAATGTTGAGCGGCTGAAAAGAATTGGCTTGGGAAAACCTGGAAATTCAACTAAAAATAGGAAAGGCAATAATGGAAGGTGAAGGTGGCAAACTGCCCGGGGGCTTCAGAGCCTTCCAGGGCTCTCAGTACAGCCAAATGCAATTTGCTGTTTCTCTTTCCCTCTGGTGAGAGGCAAGAAGGATCTTTGTTTTCCTGTAGGATGTGGAGCATCCATGGCAGTTCTGCCCCTTCATTCAAGTCTCCTCTTAGCAGTAATTCTCCTAATTCTATTTTTTCACATCGAAATGATTCTGAGGGACCCAGAGAGCAAGGACTGAGCAGCAGAGCCCCAGCTTCCCCCCTAAGGAATGGCTGCACTTGAAAGCTTATAACTCTTCCAGTAAATCAGTGTAATTTGTGCTCTGATGTCCTGCATGGCTTTACAAGTGACAAATCAATCATTATCCAAACATCCTTTGATAATCAGTGTGGTTCCATTAATTATGATAAATGCTTTCAGCAGCTACAGTATGTGGATGCAATGCATAATTGCTTGGGAATCATATTACCCTACTTTTCCACTCACGTCCTCAAGTACAAAGTCTCTCAGAAAGTGCCACAGCTGAGCGCAGAGTTTACCCAATCCTCCCTTCCAAGTGTTTAATTGGAGCAAACGCAGAGTCCATTAGCATTGCCGTTATTAAATATTAAGTAATACTCCTTGAAAAGGACCCATTACAGCTTTACAAATTACAAATATACGGGAGAGGAGTGTCTGAGTCCCCCTGACCCAGGGGATTAATTGCAGCAGTTGTTGCACAGCAACACAGCACAGGCGATGAGGACCTCACCTAATGAGTAACACTGCATCCAATTGGAATTGCAGGGAAATTTAGCCTCCAATTACTGAATTCCAGCTCTGAGTGGGTTGCAGTGCTGCTGTGTGCTTCAAAAGTGCACCTGGAATGAGTGGGAAAGGGCAGTGGATGAGGAATGGGTAATTCCCATTGGTCTAAAGACACGAGAGGGGAGAGGGCTGAGAGGATTCCAATGAAAGTGACAAATTCAGCAAACAGATCAATGGCTGAATCCCCACAGGATTAACCTGAGCATTCAGGGCCACAACACCTCCCTGCAGCCAGAGTTCAGCTGCTGCTTCTGAAAGAACCAACACTTCTATCAAAACCAGCAGCTGTTGTCAAAATAGGACAATGTGAATTTAGAAAAGGCTGTAATTCTTCTGAATTCACAGAGAAATGGCTTTGCTGGCAGCTTTTCCACTTGCTCAGGGTCTGTTTTTCAGAGCAACTCCCATTTGTCACCATGAGTGACAAGATGCTGAACTGGACAGATTTTTGGAGCAACAGCTCTCGAGGGTGTCTGTGTTTATATTCCCCCAACCCTAATGATCACAGAAAGTCAGATCTTGGATTTACATCTATCATCAGGGAGCTTTAAGGGAGTTTTCCAGGGGATTTTGGTAAAGCAGAACAGCAACATTAATTGTCTGGGAAACCAAAAGCACATGTTTGAGTGCTTGTACAGCATCTGTGTTATTCCTGCAGGAACTACTGCAGGGAAAAGGATTTGAAGGTCAGTTTTAAGCTAGAAAGATCTTGGTTGTTTGAAAAGTAAAAGAAATGGGCAAGGAATAAATATTTGGATAGACTGAAGCAGCACAGAGAAAGGAAGGGAAGAGTGCAGGAAGTGCCTGGGAAGCAGCAGGGCAGCTCCTCAGAGTTCCTCCTCACTTATGGAGCAGCTTCACAAGAGAAATTCAGCATCAGGGGAAAACAAAGTGGAAAAGGTGCAGGGAGAGCAGGAATTGGGATACAAACCACACCACCAGCCAAGTCCCAGCAGGAGCTTCACAAGGAGACTCCTGTTGAGCTCAGTCCAGATGGGAGAGAAAACAACAGCTCTGCCCTGGGTGATGAGCAGTGATCACCAAAAGAGCAATATTTAAAGCACAAAGATAAGCAACAATTCTGCTTAGAGAGGATTTGACTTTTGAAGACACGATTTTCATGGAGAATAATGAGGGCTGTTTAAATTCTGAGTCTAAACATCCTATTCCCAATGTTTTGTACTTCAAGACATCCATTTTGCAGGTCAAAGGATCCTTCTTATTTGATGCACATTAAAGGAAGGTTTTGCAGAGGGATATAGAAAAACACTCCTATTTATGTTTCCAGAAGAGAAAGCCAAGAGCACTTCAGAGTAAAGGAGCCTGAGGAGGTTCCTGAGGCACCTCCATGAGATTCTTTCTGCTGCCTTTTACCACTTTATCCTTCAGGCTTTGACCAGAGCCTTTTCTATTCTTCTTTACATGAATTCTCCTAAGAATTTGTGCTCTCAGGTCCCCAGAGATCCAGCAGTGCCAGTGGTTTGTCCCCACCTGTCCCTTTCCTGCCTCCAGGGATGTACCTCAGCACAGTTCTAAGAGTTGCACTGCTTTTTAGCAAAGAGGAGTTTAACCCTGTATTTTCATCAATTTTCCCTAAACCTCTTGGCATTAAAAGATCTGAAAATAAACCCCCTTTTATATTTGGTGTGGTTTTGGAGTCTAATTTAGAAATGGTTTGAGAAGAGCTTTTTTTTCCTTTTTAGCCTTTATATCAGTCATTTTATCTGATATATGATAAGCTCAGATGAGTTTAAACTGATTCATCCTATTTTGTAATGTTTAAATGTACTTTGCTGAAGCTCCATCATAATGTCACACACTTTTAAAATGAATAATTCATCCTGCCCACCTTTTCTGAAATGCCAAAAGGATACTGTGCCTTTCCAGAGAGAAGCAAATACCTTCACTAAAGAGTACACAAGGAAACAATATAATTTAAGAGCAAATACCAAGCCCAGCTACAGCCCTGCAAATCTCAGAGCTGTGACTCCTGTGGGATAACAGCTGAGAGCCCTGCAGGGAGGGAAAAGGAGCTTTTCAGGGAGGCAGAAGGAGATCTCCAGCCCTGCACTGGGCACTGCTGTGCTTCCTGAGGGCAGCCAAAACACCTGAGATCAGGGAGAGCACAGATGAGGCTCTCCCAGCACATGACTGTCGAGGAGCTGTGCAAGAATGGCATTGATTTCATCCCCACTGCTGCAGGGAGAGCTTTGTCAGTTCTATATTTAGCTGCTGGATTATGCACCTCACTAATAGCCAGGTAGAGCTGTGTCAATTTGGAGCCCAGCAGGGATCAGGTGGAGACTGAGGAATGAATGGCACTTTGTGAGGAACCAGTGTTTGCCAACCCCAATGAAACCCAGGTGTGGTGAAAGAAACCTGCAGAACTCAGAATGACAGAGCAGAGCTGGAACTGAGGTTTTCCTGCTGCCAGCCCGGGCTCAGCCCCGGGCAGGGCTGTGCAGCCTGGAGGAGAAAAGGCCCCAGGGAGAGCTTAAAGACCTTTCCAGTGCCTAAAGAGCTCCAGGAGAGCTGGAGGGGACTTGGGACAAGGAGCCAGAGTGACAGGACAGGGACAATGGCCCTGCTTTGGTCACTGCCACTCATCTGCCCAGCAGGAACCGAGGAGGTTTTTTCTGAAATATCAAATAAATCATTCTGCCCTGGGGCAGCACTGGGGGGAAGCAGGAGGAGGGAGCAGGGCTGTGTGCCATGACTGCCTGGCTCCAGCAGTGCCTCGCAGCATTTCCAGCACAACACAACTCCTCTGTGCCACAAACACTGGGTTTGCAGCCCGAGGTTTGAGGACCTAAATCTTCATTTGTGCTTCATAAATATTTGATGCAAGGGTATCTTTACCGCATCATGGAGAAGGCTTGAGATGAAGTGGAGATGCTAAAGGCATCTGATCACTTTGCTGAGCATTCACAGCACTCCTGAGCTCTGGGTGATCACTCAGCACAGAGCAGCAAGGCAAGGACACACCTGTGTCACACAGCCCTGCTCTCCACAATCTGCTCTCCAAACACCTCAGAGTCTGGAGGAAATAAAAATCAAAGCAAACTAAAAACCCCATGACACTCCACAGTCATTTTCCACCAAAGGCCCATGCTGCTCATCAAACATTGAAGAGCAGTCTGTGAATATCTGTAAAAATGACCTCATTGTCATTCTTCAAACCTTCCCTTCAAGCCTGGAGCTCAGTGGTGCTTGCAAAAGAACACCAGATGAGTCTGGAGAGCTGTGGCTACATTTCCACTTTCCCCACCATGGTTTCACTCCCAGCTCACTCTTTTGATTTGGCTGAACTGCAGAATGCCTGTGTTGGCAAAGCCCTGATCCTCACCCAGGAACAGATCCTCCTCACTCCCAGGGTTTGTGCAGCTTCTGGCACCAACAGGGGCACTTCCTGCTGCCCCAGGGTGCTCCCAGCCCTGCCCAAGCTGGCCCTGGACTCTCCCAGGGATGGAGACTCCACAGCCTCTCTGGGCACTTCCCAGCAGTGGGGTCTGTAAATGATGGGAGGCAGCAATTCCTGCATGTCCAAGGAGCTCCTCAGCTCTACATCCCTGTGTTCCAGGTGGCAGGTCTGGTCTAACCCTGCTCTAAGTGAAAAACGAGCTGTCTCATCCCTCTGAGGGCCAAGACTCCCTTGGGAGGAAAATTAAATCTCCCGCAGCTCCTTTGGGAACACAGCCCTGCTCCACAGCATCCTCTTGTCTCCATGCCTGTCTGGTCCACTTAGGAGGGAAGCACTGGGGACCTGACTTCTGTCCAGAAGCAAAGTCTAAAAGGGACCAGATGGTGAAAATTTAAGCATTTGGCTTGTGGTTGAGCTTGGGAAGAAGAGAGAGCAGTGAAGTTTTGGATGCCAGTGAAAGCTCGAGGTCCAGCCACAGAAAATCCAATCCAGAGGAAAAAGACTTATTTAATGTAACTAAATTACCCTTCCCTGGCTTCACATCCATTGGAGGAAATGGTGTGTGATATTTATCTCTATCTGTGTCTATATGACTGCACAATGTTCTCCTAAACCTGAGCATCCCATCGATGTGGAAATGTCCCTTTCCTATAAATCCCATCTTTCCTATAAACCCCATCCCTTCCAGCCAGCACTGGTATTTACAGTTGGATAGAAGAGAAATTTGTGAATTTTGGATGTCTTGACAAAGTCTGGGCACCCAAATGCCCAGCAGGAGAAGCAGGGCAGGATGCACTGGTAAATAAACAGAAGGTGGCCATGGGAGATCAGGAATTCATTAACAGCTTTTGGGGCCAGAAGGGAAATTGTGATCACCCTGAGCTTGGCAGCAAGAGGCCAAACGCCCACGGACTGCAGGTATGTCAGAACCAGAAGGAGTTCATGATTCATTGGCTTCCTTTTGAAAATCACTCATATTTTCTATCGAGCTGAGCCCTGCTTTTCATCATCATCATTTTTTGGGTGACTCGAGTCACTCCTTTTCTCCATACAAGGTTTCCAGGGATCTTTCCCAGAGTTCCCAACAGATATTCTCTGCCCCAAAAGCCTCCCAGTCCAGGAGGAGAGGATTTAGAGTGGAAAGGACCCACTGTGAGGTGAAAAATTGGGGCCCACAGTGTGACTGCTGAACTCTGCTGAACCCTGCTCGTGGTGCAGCAAAGCAAATCAGCATTGATTTAAGCAGTGCTTACAGTAAAGGAGGTGCTTAAGTGCTTTCCTGGATGATGACAGGGACACTGAGGGCCTTGATGGATCCAGCCCAGCACTTCCCTGTGGCACTTAAGTCACTTCTGTTACATTTGGTTATAATTCTGTCACTTTATGAAGAATATCAAGCTTTATCTCTTACTGGCTGTCTGCAAAAAGAAGCCAAATAAAACTCCTTAATGAGGTCTCCCTGCAGAAATCTTCCCACCATCCACATTTTGGGCTCCTTTGACCTCAAATGCCCACAGAAAATGATTCTTCCCACACCTCAGGGCTGTGCTCTGCTAACACCGAGTTTTACATTGCATTCTTATTCCCTGGGACATGACTTAGAGCTGAAGCAAGACAAGGGCAAAAGGTCTGAAAAAATCCAGTTACAGCTTCTTTATAAGCAATGATTCCATTTAAGAACTAGAAAGTGCTATTCAAGAGAGAACAAAAGATCTCTTCCATAGGAACACACAAATTTAGAAAGGGGGACACAGTTTTCCTGACTCCTGGGAGGATTTACTATCTCTCTTGACTCTTATCACACCACTTCAAAGCTCATCTGTTGCTAATGGTTTCAAATTAAATTTCTGGGGTACAAATATGCAGAAAATGAGCCCCAGTGCCCAAGCTGGGCTGTGACTGTGAGCTCAAGGCTCTCCAGCTCTGCAGCCTACATGACCACGAGATCTCAGTGCAGGTTGAGTCATCCAGCTGCTGCTGAAGTAAGTTAATAAAAGAGAGAGGGCAAGCATCCTGTTTTGTTCTTAATTCCTATCATTGACTAAGATGCAGCTTAATTAACCAACCTTCTCTCCCTGTAGGACAGTCCATCGTCACTTCCATGTGTAAAACATAAAATCAGGGATCCTGAGCTGGGAGGAACCACAGGATCACCCAGTGGAGCCCCAAAATCCCACCCTGGGCATCCCTGGGCAGCCTCAGGCTGTGCCCATTCCCTGGGAGCCTGGGCAGTGCCCAGCACCCTCTGGGGGAAGAATTTTCCAGAAATATCCAAGCTAACCCTCCCCTGCCACAGCTCCAGCCATCCCTCAGTGCTGTCCCTGTCACAGAGAGCAGAGATCCCTGCCTGCCCCTCTGCTTCCCCAGCGTCACTAAATGCTGCTCTTTACACTCAAATGACAATGCCATTTACACAACATCACCACAAGAACTGACCCTACTGGCAGCCTGGCACAGAAATGGCACAGCTGTGGTGGGACAGAGGCTGAACTGCCCCTGAGCTCTCCAGCTGCTGTCTGCCTCCCTCCCTCAGCCATATGTGGTGTGGAGACTGTGTGGAGCAGAGCTAATTCCTGCTGAATCATTCCAAGGCCTTTTTCCTGCTTCTGAATTATCCTCCACCCAGCTGCTGTGCTGCCACAAGCACTAACACACAGCATTTCTCAACCCCAACGTGGAGCAGCAAAGCCTCAGCTGGGCAGCAGTCAGGCTCTGGTGTGAGTCTGTGACCCTGCAAGGGAACAGCTCTGAGCATCCCACCGAGTGCCACAGCTATTTCATGGAGTCCCACAGGGGTTTGGGTCGGGAAGGACCTGAAAGCTCATCCAGTGCCACCCTGCCATGGCAGGGACACCTTCCACTGTCCCAGGCTGCTCCAAGCCCTGTCCAGCCTGGCCTTGGACACTGCCAGGGATGAGCAGCTCCCAATCTCTCCACAAAAGTCATCTCAAGCCCTCCCCTCAGCTGCCTGGTGCACCTCGAAAGGTGCTGCAGCCAAGGAGAACCTCTCAGCTGCCACTGCAGGGTGGAAAATGCTTTACCTGCTGCCCTCACCCTTCTCCTCCCACTGCCAAGGGAGCTGGGAATGGGAACCTGCCAGCCCCACCCTGCAGTGACACCAAGGAAACAGGACAGAAGGGAGAAAAGCCTCAGAGCAGCCAAAGTAACAGAGAAAAGGAGATTTTTGTGCTTGGCAACTAATGAATAATCATCCCAAATTCCCTGCTTCACCCTAATCCCCTGCTGAGTCACTGGGTCCCTGTTGATACCCGGACTGGGTGACTCCTCTCTAGCGCCTGCCAGGGAATTTTGCCATATGGCAACAAGGAGATTTGATTAGTTGACTGTTTCCTATTTGTTTTAATTAGTAGTTTATTAGCCATATGTTAAATTGCACATTTCAACCACTCAGCAGTGCTACTGGAAGTCAGAAGGGATCTGGATGAGGTTTCTGTTGTCTCCTGAGCCACGTGGGATGTGTTTTGGGTGTGAAGTCACCTGGTGGGAGGGCAGGACTCTCTCTCCTGTCTCACCCTAACTCAAGCCATCTCATTTCACCTCTCCTGGCTGTGTTTAACCTCAGCTGCCACCTCTGCCAGCAGCAGGCACGGGAGCAGGTCAGGCCTCTGGCTGCCTCCCAGAGCCACTTGTCACCTCTGGTGGCATTGCCAGGCTCTGGAAGCTCTGCCCAGAGGAACAGGGACCTCCCAGGAGAGCCTTCCTCCCCGAGGAGCAATTTGGGGCTGCTCTACCTGAGTGGCAGATTAACAGGAGTTTGAAGCCTCTGTGCTAATCACACTGCAGTGTTTGCACCTCTTTGTTCCTGCATCACCATCCATCAGCCATATAAAAGTTAATGGGAAATAGATAAAGAAGGTCATAAACAGCAACAGCAGAGATTCATTTTAAACCTCACTACAATATCCACAAGGACCTGAGAGCAATTTTCCCCCTGCACAGGTTTTATTGCAGATTCTGGCACCAGGGCTGTGTGTTCCAGCAGCTCACAGCTCCTTCTAGGAACAGCTCTGAACAAACCCAAACACCATCCCAGCTCTGCACAGGGAAGGTGCTTGCAGTGGTGACCAAAACCACCATCAGGATGTCCTGGGCAGCTCAGGAAACATCCCATAGCCTTTCCCCACTGCCACACCAAATCAAAGTAATTCACAGAAACACCTTTGCATGAGGATTTCTTGGTTCCCATGCAGCTTAGAAATGCAGATTGCTGGGACAGGACAGGACAGGAGCACCACACTGCCCATGGCTGCAGCACCTCTGCTGCTCTGGACAGCACAACACACCTCTGCACATTGACTTTCTTCTATTTAGAGAAGCAGACTCCCCCAAACCCCATGCTGATGATGATCTCACCCCACAGAATGAATCCCATCCATCCCACACATCTGCTTTGCAGCACAGAGCAGTCAGTGCCACTCCTGCAGCTCGAGATGCTCAGTTGTGTGCAGAGGCAGAGAGAGAAAACTCCCTGCAAGAAGGGATGAGGAGCTTCATGTTTACTCAGGCTGGTATATGAGAGATGATAATGTCACTGCTCGTTAGTAAACACTGACAAATGTGACAAAACGTGGAGCTAATCCTTGGAGCCTGCTGGAACCAAATATTCTGTCTGGTTTGGTAACAAGTACAGATAGAAACATGCTCCCTGGCCTCCATATTAAATATTTAAAGTTACTTACTGAATACACACAGCGGCTGAACTTCCAGCTGATCACTGGAGCAGAGAGGTTCTGGGAAGAATAGGGAAAGCAGCCATGCCAGCAGCTCTGGCTGGGTGTGAACGACTGAAGCTCCCTTTCAGCTGCAAAGTGAGACAAATGAGGCTGGATTAGAGCATAGGATAAGAAAAGATGTTCCCTTTATTAAAAAATAGCAGTACATTCTTTACATTTAGCATAAAATCTGCTGTAATTACCTAGCAGTTGGAAAGCAATTTGCAACAGGCTTTATTGTTTAGCATCTGTACCAAATTCTGAGGGAAACATCCACCAGGGAATAAAGGAAAATGAGATGTGCCACAGTAACTACAACATTCAAATGCTTTGCACAATGGAAATTTCAGGGAGGTTTAAACGAGCTCCAGTGCAATTCTACTTCTGTGTTTGTGTTTTTGTTTTGTTACTCAAAGGGCTCTGGGTTTGACTCCAGCTCCTTCCTGCCCTGTGTGCACACACCCACCAGGAATGCTGTAATCCACACAAAACTACTGGGGTTATACTACAAAAGAAATGTAATTGTCAAAAGGAAAACCAAGTCTATTGAAGCCACAGAACAAGAGACATTCTGGCTGCACCACCACTGTTGATCAAGCATCCTCTTTGGGTTAAACCTCCCCAATAAAGGGAAAAGGCAATGACTGATGGCCTAAATCCACCACAGCATCCCAGAGTAACTGTTCACCCAGGGGAGAACACTGGAGCTCACACAAGGGTTTGGGGGTGAAGGAAGATCCACTTTACTCCTGCTTAGCCTGGAATAAATCTGGCCTCACTCCCCCACAGGTGAGACAGTCAGGAGAGCTGTGATGAAGTAAACCACTTCAAGTTTGTACCAGTTTAAAAACAAAAGACAGAAAGAGTTCCAGTTTTGCATCTCCCCGAGGCAGGAATGCACACATGGAGCCAGGCTGGAACTCTCAGGTGTCCAAACCTGAGCCTTGCAGGAAGGGAATTCAAACCTGATGCTCTCCAAGCTCTTCCCAGGGGAACTCCCATGATACAGTGAGAACCAGGAATTTATCAGATGCTTGTTTATTCCTTCTTTCTTCCCTTTCTCCCTGATTAAATAACATCCCTCCTGATTTAATTTTCGACCATCGAATAAGATAGGAATGTGTCTTTGCAAGGAAATGTATATTCTGTTCTGTTCCAGCCCAAAGCTGAACACCACAAACAAATCCATCCCTTTTGGCTATGAGGAGTAAGCAAGAGCACCTGGAATTAAGGAAAATTAACAAATTCCCCATGTTTTTCTCCCATGCAGAGTGTCAGAACTCTGCCCTGTTTGCTGCCCTGCATCTCCCTGCCCGAGGAGGCTGTGAGCCCCAGGCAGGTTTTTATTCCTACAAATGCCCAGGATTAGAATTGCACGTCTTTAAGCTCCACAGGCTGAATTTTGCTCAGCGTGATTGCACGGATCCAAATGAGAGCAGAGCTGATTCTGGGTGTTTACAGGACCATGCAATTTGCTTTAACACGCTGCCTTCTGAGGGGAGGCGGATCCATGCCGAGGGAGTTAATGGCTGTGTCCTCTCTCACATCACAGCAAAGCACACTCCAATAGGGAAATCAAAGCCGTATTATTAGGCAAAATTATTCCCTGGTTTGAGAGAAAAAAGGAAAAATTCAGCTGATGTTCAAAGCAATGGAATGATCTGCGAGTGGAAGGAGGCAGAGTAGATGTGATGACAAGAGGGATGAGGCTCTGTGCTCCATGGGTTGGTAGGAAAGCCAGGAATAATAAAGAGCAAGGAGAATCAGACAGACATTTACAAAAATCCTAGACTTTATTCAATGAATTATTTAGAATCTATTTCTGATCTGGCACAGGAGGTCACTCGATCTCCGGAAGGAGCAATGGGAGTTCCATCACTTCTGCCACTCAGAGCTGCAGTGAGCAGAGAGTCAGGAAATGCAGGGCAAAGAACCTCCTGTGAGCTCAGGACAGCCCTGCCTGACCTCAGGAGACTTCTCCTCCTTCCAGTGTCACTGAGTCATGGAATCACAGAAAGGTTTGGCTTTAAAGGACCTCAAAGCTCATCCAGTTCCATGCCCTGCCATGGAACACCTTCCACCATCCCAGGCTGCTCCAAGCCCTGTCCAGCCTGGCCTGGGACACTGCCAGGGATCCAGGAGCAGCCACAGCTTCTCCCACTCTCATTCAATGGCAGCAATTTCATGTCTCTAGGAAGAAGGGAAAAAGCTCCAAGCATGAAATTATTACATTTTGTACATTACACCCTGATAGAAGCTAAAAATAGACTCTGACGGTTGCTAAGTGCGTTTCAAATGGCTTTCCTTAGAGGTAAAAATGGGATTTATTTGAAAAAGCAGAAGGTGGGATTTTATAACATCACATCTTGGGAAAGTCTGAGCAGAAAATCGCCAGTTGTGGGAATGGAAGGAGCAGGGATTTGGCCATTCCTTCTCCCTGGGAGAGAAGGCAGGAGGAGCTGAGATTGCTCAGGGCTCCCTGTGTTCTCCATGAAGAGCACATGGAAACTCCTGGCATTTCTCATCCCCTAGCTTTACACAAAACACCTCAGGGTTCCTCCAGGCTCTTCCTCACCTCGGGACAAAGCAGAGATAGTTCTGCTGGCTCCAGAGCTCCACTGGGAAAGGGAAAGGGAAGCACAGAGCTCCACAGCAGCCACCTTCCCCCTCTCTACCCCTGGCTGGAGCTCCTGGGGCTCTGGGACAGGAAACCCTCAGCACCCTGAGGATGGGAAAAGCTCTCAGGCTCCCACACAGAGCACTCCAGGCTATAATTCCTTCCTGCTCATCCCCTTGGCATCACAACTTCCGTGGGAAGAGCAGAAGGGAAGCACAGCCAGGCAGGGCATTTCAGCCTGGACAGCCTGGGCAGGTGGAGCCTCCCTGCCTTTCTGCAGGGTCTGAAATATGAACTATTTCAGAATACTGCCATTCTCATTAGAGCACCGTGGTTATCATTTCCTAATTAAGAAAATGAACTGTTATTATAAAGATTAAGAGTTGTAATTGAAAGACATCTGATGTCAGAACAATTTTGGAGACACACTCCAGGTATTAAGGGAGCCATTTCCTGCAAGGACTGAGCACTTGCTAACAAACCTACTTGGAGGAAAATAGCCTCGAGATAATTAGAATTACAGCCATGCAAATAGCACCAACACACTGTTGCAAAGGTTTAGATGCTGCTGAAGCAGAAACAGCCACAGGGAGAGATGAGGTGGGGAAGAACAATAACCAGCAACTTGAGCATCCCAAGCACACTTTGGAGCATCAGATTTCTCTGAGACCTCTCAGCTCCCAGAAATGAGAATTACTATCCAAGGGGGATTAAAATGAGGAGGAAAGTAAAATAAATGTTCAAAGAAAATAGGTGTTAAATTAATAGTTACTTGTGCATTGATGTGAGAGCACGTGCACTGAAGGAAAAAGGAAAGGATTAGCAACCTCATTTATTTTCCCAAATAACTTTTCCATTACAAACTCACCGTGTCCTTATCAAGACAATTTGGGAAAAAAAAAAGTCCATTATCATGGCTGAGAAAGAAAGGCTATTTTTAATCAATCCTGTCAAGGGAGATAAACTTGGACACGTTTTTTTGCACGAGTTGTCAGCCCCCAGCTCTGGGCTCGTGCTGCTGTGGGCAGCAATGCCCCAGAGGGACTCTGGCCCTGGGGCTTTGAGAGGTTCTGTTCACCTTTCCAACAATGCCAGGCTGATACTCGGAGTGGCACCTGTGGCTAGCAGGAGAATATTTTATATTTTATAGGAATTTTATTGAAAGCCAGTGTGCATGTGAGAGAACAGCAGGAAATCATTTTGGGAGGGAGCAGAATACACACAGAACCTTCAGTTGTAACCTTGAGATGCACTAGGAGGGCAGGAGGGGCTTTTCCTGTCCAGGAATTTGCCAGAATCAGAGCAGAACATTCCTGCTCAGCTCCCTGCACCCTCATTGTGATTTCAGTTCCATCCCCTCCCTCTGGATCCATCATACAATGGGGAAAGATAGAGAAAAATCTATTGCAACGAAATTAATTTGCCTCTAAATCTTCCACTATCAGATCAGATTTAAAAAAGAAAAGCAGGCAATTAAACCCAACTGAAAGTTTCACAAACAAAACCACCCAGGTTCAGAATCTGCATTAAAAGGACAAAACTCAGGATATTACAAACTTGTGAGTGACAATTTATCCCAACCACTTCTGCACAAAGACCTCGCGGCGTTATTAATGACCCACTTTGTCAGCAACTTCCTTCACTTTAACACACTTTCCTTCTTTTGCTGCAGAATTTGGGACATTTTTTATCAAGCACCAGATAAATCTCAATCACGAGGAAGGTTAGAACGTTTAGGGGGAAGGCAGTGATGTTTCTGTGACGTGCTGGGTAATAACCTGTGACAGGTCCTTCTCCACTGGGCTCCAAAGACAGCAGGAAAACCTCATTACAGCACAGCCCAGGTAGCCTGAGAAACATCTGCTGGTTTTTTTTTTTTTTTTATTTAAAATGAAAAGCACTGTTACTTTTCATCCCTGACAGATTTTCTCCATTTCTTATGCAAGTCAGCAAATGATAAAATAGCAGAATATTCACCAGTGTCAAACAGAGGATTTCAGCAATAAGCTTCAGTGCAATGTGAAATATTGGAACAATTATTCCTTGTGATCAGGATGTTAATCTTCCTCTTTCAAATCAAATCTGAGGTTACCCAGTGTGATCTTGCTAGATCTTCTCCAAAATTTCCTGTTTTGTGAGTCCCTGTGTTCGCTGTGATCCAAAATCAGTGACATCATTTAACTCAGAGCTTCCCATTCCCAGTCTGTGCAGCTTTTTGACCAAACAAAATCTACATTTCTGGGTGTCTAAAGATGCCTAAGCAATATACATGTATGTATTTGTGTCTATATGAATATATACAGTAGTTTGGGTTGGAAGGGAGCTTAAAGCTCATCTCATTCCACCTCTGCCATAGCAGAGACACCTAAATAGACAATAAATGCAAACTTCATTTTCAAATGCCATGGAAAACATCCCCAGCTCCAGTTCTTTATACTGCAGATACTTGGGAGGCAGTGACAAGACTCCTGAGTAAGAAAAATAAAAAATGTTTAAAACATGTCCAGAAATAAATACAGATGAAGAGTATTTTTACTGCTAACACCTTATGCATCTGGATTTAAGAGTCTGGATAATGTGATGAATTATTAACAGGCTAATGTAAATGTAATCAAATCTCCTGACTGGAGTGTACAGAGATCACCACAGGGAAATAAATAATGAAATGTTTAATCTTCTCTGCTGCTGGGGCTGGGGACAGGAGGCTGTGTCTGCCACGGCTCGAGGTGGGAAGTGGAGAAGCAGAGAGAAACCAAGAAAATGCAAGAAAAACTCTATTTATGACAGAACTGTGGAGATACTTTGTGCTCTGCCAGCCACTGGTGACTCTCATCTCACAGACAGTGAATGGAGGAAGGAGGGAGAGCTGGAGAGAACCCAAAAGATTTCCCATCTCTCAGTAAATCCCTGCATGAAGTGGCAACATCCAACTCCTGTCATTGTCTGTTGTCTCTGCATGCAAGGATGCACTAAGTGCAGACTGTCACTTGGAAGTCTGGGTTTGTATTTTTGAGGTTTGTTTGTTTGTTTAATTTAAATTAAAATGTTCAGATTGAATCAGGCCCCGAGCAACACGATGTGGTGAGGGGATTTGCACTAGAGGAGCTCTGAGGTCTCTTCCAACACAAACCATTTGGTGATTCTGTGCTGTGGGAGATTATTTTATGCAATGCACCTCTCTGGCTGAGAAACAGCTTTTCCACAACCACCCTGTGGTCATGGTGCTGTCACCCCTGTGTGTGCTCTTCACAGCAAAATCAAACTGCAACCATCACAAAGATTAGGAGATTATAAAAACCCACCAACAGACAGAAAAACAGTGTTCTCAACATCCCCAAGTAATCCCCACTCCTGCCTGGCTGCAGACTCAGTGAAACGTGGGACTCACATTGTCAGCAGCACTGCTTCCCTCCTCGGAAGGACAGAGATTTGGTTCACCTCGCAAGGGAGGTGCAGCAGAGCTTTAAATAACCACTTACAAACTTTCCTCCCAAAGAAAATTACCAGTCAGTTAATGCCAAGAAATCCCAGGCTAAGATTGATAAAATAGGACTGCCTTCTGCACTTGTGTGAAAGGAATTAAAGAGTGATGTGAAAGTTTTTGGCACAGCAGCCGAGAGGAGAGGGAATTCTCACTTGTGCTTTTACTGAAACTGTTTCCAAGCAAGAGCTGTGGTTGGTCCTGGAGAAGACCTGGTTTGCTCAGGGTCAGAGGAATTGCATCCATGGGCAATGGGAAGAATTCAGGAACTTAAGAGCCAAAGGTTTCACCTGAAGTGCTGTGGGAAGTGAATTTTCCTGCTGGGTTTCGGCAAGGCTGGAGGCAGCAGGACGTCAGGGTTCACATCAGGTACCCACAGCCTGGTGAGACATTTCACCTCTCTTTGGCCAGTTAATTTAAAACAGGATTAATAATTCCGGCATGATTAGAATTTTATGAAGCTTAATTAATTAAAGGTCATAAAACACAGTGAGACCAGCATATGACAGAGAGCAGATAAATTCAGACTCTCAGTGTGGAAATCCTGCTGTGTTTGAGATGTATAAGCAGCTCTGCAGGGTTGGGGGCTCAGCCAGGAGCTGAGAACTCCTAAAATAACCCAGAGGGGAGAAGAGGAAACCCACAAAACAGAAGTGTGGATTCCCAGTGGGAATGAGCACCAAACAGTGACCAGGCTGATTCTGAGGAATCCCTGAGCACCACTGTGGATGTGGCACTTGGGGACAGGGCAGTTCATGGTTGGATTTCATGATTTCAGAGGACTTTTCCAACCTTCATGAGGCTGTGACTCTGTGAGTGTTTGGGCACAAGGAGCTGTGCACACCCAGACCCTGCTGCACACACAGCATTCCCTGCAAAGGAACTCGCTGTTCTCCAGGACCTTTAATTGCTAAAAAATGCAGCAAATCCCCTTAAATATGCCAAATTGGGGTGGGCAGAAGGGGTTGCTTGGGATTGAAGTAGGATAAAGAGAATAAAATGCAAATCTCCCTGCAGTTGATACTTATGACTAATACCTATCACAACAGATTCATTTGGGAACTCGCCTGTGACGTTCAACTTGTCAATCCTCCCCACCTCTCCAAGCCTCTGCAGCTCCTCCAGCTCTGCCCAGCAGCGCTCAGGAGATGCTGCATCTCTCCAGCTTTGGATTCTGCTCTTGGCAGTCAGAGAATCATGGAATTGTTTGGGTTGGGAAAGACCTTTAAGGTCACCAAGTCCAACCTCCATGGTCACCACTGAGCTGTGTCCTCAAGTGCCACATCCACAGGTTTTTTGAGCACTTCCAGGGATGGTGACTCCAGCCCTGCCCAGAGCAGACTGCTCCAGTGCTTGACAATCCCTTCTGTGAGGGAATTTTCCCTAATCTCCAATCTAAACTCCCACCAGAGCAACTCGAGGGACAAAGTCCTGCTCTGCTCCACAGAGGAGCTCCGACTCTGGCTCAGCCCATCCCCTATTTAGAGAAGCTCTTTGGTTGGGAAAGCCTCCAAACCTCTTAACAGCCCACTTGTGTCTCAGTGAAATGATCAGGAAGGATAAGAGTGCAATTTATAACTATAAAAACCAGCCTGCATTTGAGTAAAGCCAAGCCAAATCCATGGCTGTCTGGATCCACTTCCCCAGGCCAGGTAGCAGTGGTCATTTGGGCATCTGCCTCCCTACCAACCCCTAAAAAAAGCTTCAATCCTGTGAATCTCTCTAAGTACATTAGACAGAGAATGAAAACCGCATTGAGATTAGATTTCCATCTCTCGCCATCTACGCACACGACAGGCAGGATTAGTAAATGAACAGACCACTGAAGGAAGGAGGAGGATTAACAACACAGAATAAAAAAGGTCGACAATCAGTGGCAGCTCTTTGGGAAAGAGACTTAGGACAAATGGCACAGGCAGCCTCAATTTATTTACTTGGGCGAACGAGAGCTGCAGAATATGAAAATGAAAGCACAATCTTCCCTTAATCTGCGGGGGCAGCGGGGTGGGAGCTGGGGCAGAACATCATCCCCCTAACGAGGGGAGCCTGCAGCTCTGACAACTCCAATCATCCCAGCGCCCGGCTGGCTTAGAATCCAATTTCAGCTCCAGCTATTATTGCACAAGTTTTAATCTCCATTCTTATGCAAACAATTGGAGGGAATGATGGATAGATAAATAAAGGAACAAATGAATAAAAGTCAGGCTGACGCATGAAACGGTTCCTCATCGGGATGAGCAGCACTGTGAGCCTGGGAATGGCAGCTGAGGGGACAGAAACATGACAGAGGTCACCCCCTGCTCTCGCTGGCTCTGATCAGCTCCAAATTTGATATTCCACACACAGCACACAGCGGCAATGACTGCTGAAACAGTGAGCACAGATGTAGGGGGAAAGAGAATTTAAAAAGAGCTGTTCTTCATTTATGTTCAGACAAAGGAGATCTGACCTGCGAAGTCAAAATTTATGAGTGAGATAAACATGCTGGCAGTGGCTGGTCTGACCAGAGCCAGGCAATGTGATATAAAAACACACTCACTGCACAGAGCCCCAGAACATCCCCCTGAACTGCCACAACATTGGGAGAACAGAAATTCCTTGGCTTGCACAACTCATGGAAAGTGCTGCCAGGCTGTAAAACTGGTACCTTTACTTACATTAAATCATTTCCCACCAAAAGGAAATTAAAGATTATTTTATGCTATTAGCTTTTAGTCCATTTACAACTTTCTGCATTAATATTAAGATATACAATCTCATTTTTGTCCAGGCTGTAAAAACTACATGAATACAAGATATTTGAAAATTATCTAAGAATTGTGCCCTCTGAGCAGCTCCCTCCGAAGGTGAACTATGAGGTCCTGGCCTCCCATTTGGAGCCTACTCTAAAACACATTTGCTGCTTGTTAGCAGATTAACAGATGAGACAGAGGGGAGTTAAACATAGCCAAGGTGTGAAAACTAATTATAGGCTGGGAATAGAAAAGCCAGTGTTAAGTGTGTGCCCTAAGAGGTGATATCCATCTCTACTGGGGAAAACAAGGCAGAGCTGAACCTGTTTGCAGCTCACAGAGCTGATCTGGATCTCGTTCTGCATCTCCAAGTGAGCAGTGTTCACACTGCCTGCACTCAGATAAACTTCACTGCCATCAAAGTCACCCTTTTTGGAGGCAAAACCCACAGTCAGCTCCAGCAAGAGCTGCTGGAAACACGAGTTCAAATAATAAATAACAACCCCCCACCACTTTACAATCAAGAGTGAAGTTCCACCACTCTTCAAGCCGTATGAAGCCAAAACCCACATTAATCTGAAGCCTTAAACCTTCTGAATTGCTCTGAGCAAGAGCAAGCAGCACTGCCTGTGGCTGCTGCACACTCAGCCTGGCAGGATTTCCTCGGAAATGAGGAAAAAACCTTTGTGGGAAACATTTCCAACTGTCCTAGAGGTGCTCCTTGCTTCTCCTGTTGTATCTCCTGAGTCTTTTGCTTTTGTAGCTTTGTCTGAGTGAAATCCAGGTGTCAGAGTCAGGGGGATTTGTCACTTGGACAGAGGCAGCTGCTCATCCCCTGTGCCCACTGTCCATCTCTGGGCTCCCTGCACAGCTCTGCACAAATTACAGGCAATGATGGAATATTATGGGCTCTGCTACTGATATTTTCTACATCATTTACTGATTGGGTCAAAATTTTGTTGTGAACTTTGTGCATCTTGGTGCAACTTCACACCAAGAATGGCAGTGAGGCTATATCAGACAGTAATATTGTACAGATTTTTCATCTATTTTAAACCTATAAAAATAACTGCACAAACTGCAGGGTAATGGAAGTTCATTCCCTCTGGGGCTGCATTTCTTTCCCTGAGCAACTCCTCTGGTTCCTCAGAGGCAAAGCTCTAATGTGGGAACTGTGCACCAAAGAACATCAGAAATAGAAGAAAATAGAGTATTTTTCCTTCTTTCAAACACCCCAAACTCAGCAGCACTTCAAGGACTAGAAAACCACTTCTTCCATGGAATTGCAGGAGTTTAGCACCAGTAATTCCATCAGTCAGAGGTTATGACTTGTGCATTTCTGGAGTTCCTGGCTGATTCCTTATGCATGCACAAGAGCTAATTGCATCCAAGAGAGCTCTGTGCCTGTTGGTCTGGAGGTGTATTGCCATATGTTTGGTGTATACTTAATTAACACAGTGCAGCTGCACTGCCTTCCATCTATATTATACATTAGAGTTCTATTACATATCTAGGCAGGAGTCCCACAATTCATATTTATTAAAATAATTGCCCCAAGATTTAGGTGGTTGGAAATACTCAGTCGAGCAGCCCGGCAGTGCTCTGCAGAAGGAAAATCATCCAGCCAGGAAGCCAAAGGGAGGAGCAGGAGGACTTCAGGGGTTGTCATGAGCTGGCAGAGCATCAGCTCAGCAGACAGAGGTTAAAGCAGAGCCTGCTGAGCATTTCTTGCAGGGAGTGGTAGCTCTGGAGCTTACTGAAGTGTGACTTGCTGGTATATTCATATTCGCCATCAGATTCAGGGCTTTTTTTAGCTCCCTGCAATCTTTTTCTCTAGGCATCGGAAATTTAATTTTAAAATTCGATTTGTGTAACGCACGCCGTGGTGTGGAGTGTCTGTTCCTGGAGCACCTGTGCTCAAAACTCATCTGCCTGTGAAAATCATTGCAGGTGTAGGGGCTGAGTAAAGGTGCAAATTGCACACATGGATTGCAGTCAAGTTTCGCTGCCAGGATTTCTTTCCCTGCTGTACAAAACCAACTTGCACAAAAATGCACCAAAAAAACCCACAAGGTACAAGAACAGAGCGAATGCAGAACACAAACACACAAATTAGGTGTGACCTAACAGCAGTGTTTAGATTCAGGACCTAATTACAACCTTTCAGGAGACAAATACAAGGAGCCAGAGGTGTGGTTTGGGTTTGATAAGGAGAGGACATTCAGCTTTTTATGTCAATGCTCTTGTCTTGTCCAGCTCTGTGCTGAGGAAGCAATCTGACTAATTAAAGTCCAAATCTGTGCAATTATAGACAGCAACGCATGGCTGAGAAATAATCAAATTTACTTTTCTTATCCATTCATAAAGTCATCAATATAATTGTGTAGAGCTGGTTAAGACCTGCATGTAGGAAAGTGAAGATTTCCAATTACCTGGGGAGCACAGAGGGCAGAGCTCAGCAGCCAGAGCTGCTCACATGGCACAAGACCTGATGCGCTATGTGACCCCACAGCCGGGCTCTGACCCCATAGCTGGGCTCACTCTGACCCCACACAGCCTCTGACCCCACAGCTGGGCTCTGCTGGAAGCACAACTGGGATTTTCCAGCTCCTCAGCCAGGCTGATGAACACACACCACCTGACAAATCCATTGGCAAAAGGTGCCAACGTGAAAGGCTTTAGGAGTTAAGTTGCCCAAGGAAGTGATCAGGATGGATTCACCAACCCAAAGCATTCCAGGCACCCTAAAGGCATGATTTATGGTCAAGGCAGGATCTCTGCTCTTTGCCACTGCACTGATTCCCCAAGAATCAATGCAGCAAATGACCATTCCCACTTTTCCCGTGCACCATGCAGGTGCCACTGCACTGATAAAAACAGTCCAAAGTTCTGAGGTCTCCAAAAATCACATCAGGTGCCCAAAGGGAAAGGTGTTCACGTGTCTAGATACTCCTTGAGCACCAGAAATGTAGAACCAAACGTTACCAGAGCTGGAAATTTGGGACACTGCAGGAACTGTGGGGAACTGATGGGGAACTGGTGGATCCCTCTGAACCAGCTGCTCCCACAGCCCATCTGTGCTCATTAGCATAGAAATTTCCAACTTTCCAGCTGAAGAACTTAGGCTATTTTATGCCTAGATTTGAATTATAATAGACTTGCTATAACTGGAGGGCAGAGATAGGGAGAGGTCTGGCAAATGTGCTTAAAGAGCTCACTGCTTTTTCTTCTCAGGGATTTTCTGCCGCTTTAAGGAAGCTGTTGTTTGAAAACAACAGTGAGCACAGCAACAGTATTATTAAATATTAAATAGAAACTCCAGGAAAGGATGCAAGAGAAGGAACATGGCAGATTTTGCTTGAGAAGTTAAATGCAGCTCCATTGATCCATCCAGCAGCCACAGCTCAGAGGCTGCTTTGTGCATTTGAGCTTTACAAAAATCTCCAAATCCTCAGGAGCAGGCTTAAGGGACTTGATCCATGTGTCAAATCCCCACACTGAAGCAACGTCCTGATAGGTCTCAGTTATCCTAAACAGCACAGAAGGTGGTTACTGTCACCCCAGAGGGCAAAAGCAGCTTTTGAGGGAATAATTTTAGAGTTTAATAATTTTAAAGTTTTTCCCTTGTTTTGCATTCTCCCCTCTGCTCTGTGCAATGACATCACACACAGCAGCACCAGAAGCACCACAGTTTTTGGGCACAGCAGTGATTGCTGGGAACATCCAGAGCAGCCAAACCCTCAGTCCTGGGCAGAGGCAATGCCATCCCAGCCCAGCTCTGCAATCCAGAGCTCTCTCCTCAGACCATCTCACATTCCAGCAGCCAGAGAGTTCCTGGGCTCCTGAAAGTCTCTTGGTCCTCTGGAGCAGCTTTTTGCGGGCTTGGGAGGGATTTTTTTGGTTTTATCTTTGTTTTCACCAAAAGCCACATAATTCAATGTACATCAGCAGCAAAGCAGTAGAAACCACGAGCCTGGTGTGCCAAAGCAACTCAAGTAATTTAAAGTGCAAATTAAAACTCCCCTTTGGTGCAAGTCTGCTCTCAGGTGTCCCACAGACTGGTTTACACTTGTATTTCCCCTCCTTAACTTTCCGTTTTAATTAACTTTTCGGTCTCTAACCATGTTAGTGCTCGTGACTTGTGCATTGACAGGAGAAGCAGAATCACATCTCAGAGCAGCAAACAGAGTTTTGCAAGTGAACCTAATCCTTTCAGGGCTTTCAGCACATGAACACACATTTTCTTGCTGGCCAGTGGTTCATTTTTTTACCTGAATTCTCAGGCAACTCAGAATCATGGTAGGAAATTTCATGCTGCACAAAGCTGCTTATCAGCATCAAAAGAAATGAATTAAGATGGCTGGGAGAGGAGGGGAAAAAAAAAAAAAAAAGATTTTTCAAGTAATGCTTACATTCCACTAAAGGAGCATTGGAGGTTTGCTTTTCAACTCCAGGAGAAACTGTTCCCCTTTTCTGCCCCTTTGAAGAGCTCCCAACTCTGTGTAGGAATAACTTGGCTGTTTGTACATAAAGAACTGCCAGGG
This sequence comes from Lichenostomus cassidix, assembly GCF_008360975.1. NCBI lineage: Eukaryota > Metazoa > Chordata > Aves > Passeriformes > Meliphagidae > Lichenostomus > Lichenostomus cassidix. The sequence goes on along the minus strand of NW_028147268.1, from coordinate 1,426,959 downwards.
AAAGTTTATAGCAGCAATCACCAGCTCCTCCAGGATCCTCAGCAAAGGAACATTAATAAACATTAAAGAGCAGCGTAAGCTCAGCATCTTTCTAATTAAGAGTGGAAGAGCCTGGAGATGAGGTCAGACCCCAGATGGGGTTGAAGGGCAGTGTAAGCATGAGAGAATAAATTCAACGTAAAGGTCATCTATATGGATTAAATGATCTGAACAGTCAATTCCACAGCCATCTTCTGCAATTAATATTTAATTAAAAATAGAAACACTATAAAGTTTAGCTTTTAACCAGCAAAATTATTTCATGTCCCATAAAACCTTTAAACACAAGACAATGCATCCTTTCTCACTCCCTATCCTTCTGTGGTTGTGAGGCACTGAGAAAGGGCATTCCAAGGGCAGACAGCCTTTGCACCTTTCAAACTCCTGAAATCTCTTTCTACAGCATTTAACAGCTGAAGGGTTTTTTTCCTTCTCATTCAACTGAGAATTAAATACAATTTCTAATCAAATATTCATCCAGATACATAATGACTCTGAAGGGCTGGATTAGCCCACGAAGCAGCAATTCTGTGTTTCAGAGGGGAGAAGAGCCCTTGAGGATGGTTCAAGTGCAAAGTGCTCATCTCCAGCCCCAGAATGATGGAGCTCCTGCCCTCAGCTCCTCTCCCCTGTGCAAAAAAAGCTGTAAAACAGCTCAGAACCAGCAGTTCCTAAAGAACCAATGCTATCTTTTCACCTGGCTTTGCATTTCTCCCTGGACCTCTCCTGAAAGTGCCTCCAGCGTTTGTTTAGTGTGACTGGAAATGTTCTGTCTCCTCTGACTTTGCTGCCCCAGAACTAGGGCACCAACAAGTCACCAGAGGAATATTTGTTCTTCAGCTCTCGAGTCCTTTGTAACCTACTTGCAAGTGTTTAACCTACACCACCAGAAAAAGTTGGAAAAGGAGGCTCAGACTCATCATGTGAATTCTCACGTTTGGAGAATGCAAGAAAAAGTCACTTTTGTTTCTACAAAGTGCTTTCACCAGGATGAAGCTGGAGAAACTGAGGTTCCCAGCTCTGTCACCCGTTTCCTGCCTGATTTTCCAAAGCCTCACACTCTCCAAGCTTCAGTGCCCTGGGAGTGGAGATAACACTGACTTGTTTTCATTTGAGCTGGAGATATTTTCCACAGCGCTATGAAAACAAGAAGTAATCCAGTTCAAAGACTTGTTTTTGCTTCCCTCAAAGTCAACCGTAAAATTCCCTCCACTTCAGTAGAGCAGGATCAATGTTTTTTCCTTTAAATGCTTGATAGAGCTTCCTCCCTTTATTCTTGGGAATAACTTGGGGTCCTACTGGTTATTTTTACTTATTACACGAGATTTCTTCTTGTTTTCAAGGGCACAGAGGTGTAAGTGAAAATCTCCGTGGATCTGACTGCCTGCAGCTCTTTGCCTCCCTCCCTGCTTTTAAACAAATTCCTGGGAGCTGTGACATTCCCCAGGCAGATTTTCTGGTTCACCCACAGCTTTGCTAAGGGAAATCTCTCAGAGGAGTCTTTGCCACTCCACTGGTTATTCCCTGGCTTTGGAAAGCTGCTGTTAAACCTCTCTGAAGCTGCAGCAGCAGCCTGGGTAATCCTCCGTGGAAGGAAGCAGAATCCCTGACATTCACTGAGCATCCATCCATCCATCCATCAGGAGGTGAGAGCAGGCAGGGAAAGGCAATCAGCTTGCCTGAGATTCTAATAAGGCAGCACAATTCATCTCTTCACTTCTTACCCAACCCCTGCTGCATGTATAAATTAAATTAGCAGCCAAATATATATATATGTTACACACACACATATCTGAAATACCCTCTGACTTGAGCAGCTCCTCCAACTTGGAGATGAAGCAAGAGGTGAAACTGTTGAAGATCTCAGAAAACAACACATTCTCCATCATTCCTCCCATGATCCAGGGATGATTCCCATGCAATCACATGCACATTAAAAAAAAAAAACTTGTGAAGTGTCTCATATTTTTGTTACTAATTCTGGTTTGCAAACACCTGCCTGGTACTCCTGTTGAATTGTCAGAGCTTTAAATGCCACCTTCACCAGGACACTGGCCTGAGCTGACACTCCTGTCCTGAGTCAACATTCTGATCCTGCAGAGCTGAGCAAGGCTTCTGCCTCTGAAATATCAATTTTCTATGATATCTTTAGGACAGCTGCGAGAATCATCCTCTGATTTCTATCCGTGGGTAATTGTGCTACAATTATGGAAAAAAATATTGTGTCATGGACGTGCGTAAGGTGGTGACTTCAGCAGAAATAGCCTCCTGCATTTCTAAAAAAGCATTTTCCAGCCCCTTTACGTACAATAGGCAGTGACAGACGGAGCTTGATTTACATAAAATGACACAAGCATCAAGTTCTTTTCAAGTCAGTCAAAGATTCCAAAATAGCATTATGGAAAGTGTTCAGCCTGGGGATGTGTTTGTTACACTGCGAAATCCCTGGCGAGGGCTGTGATTCCTTTACTTGTGCACCTCAGAAACGACTCGCTGGAGCACACAGCCCTTCACAGATGGGCTGGAGGAACAATCAAATCCTTTAAAACAAGAGCTACAAGTGTAAGTACTTAAAACACCAGGGCTTGGCTACAATTTTTTTTTTTTAATATTTGTAATTTCAGAATTCAAAGATTCCTTCCCATACAACAAATCTGCAGCAGAGCAGCTGAAAGAGCAGATTTGACAGCTCAGGAAGGTTCTGGGGATTGCCCTGCCCTCCTGCCCAGAAGGGCATCTTCAGTTCCATGGCCAAAGTGCTGAAAGCCATGAGGATAAAAGTGCAGCAGAGTGATCTCCAGAGTGTTCACAGCCAGGCAGCACCCAACAAATAACAAACCATCCTCAGAAATATGACTTACAGCCTCACCAAGGCCAAAAACTCGAGTGCTGCTCCAGATCTGTCCCCTCCTTTTGTAAATCTGAACACCATCCTGTGGCTGTGAAATAGTGACTGCCAGCTAACTCATGAATATAAATGCACTTTGAAAATTGCCCAGCTGAAGGGCAGCTCTTAGTTATCCACAGAGTTTGTTGTGTGTGAAAAATCACTGCAAGTCAAACCAGTCCATTTACTCGCCCAGAGGACCTTATTGGAATCTACATCTGAAACAGCAGTGAACTAATACTTTATGAATATTAAAGAACTCCCCAAACAGCTTCTGCTGCCCCTGGTGTAAATTGGAGAAGTGAAACATCAAAGCAGCCTCCAAGGAATGAATTTTGTTGACATTTTACTTCGATAAAAACTGATCTTTGTTGAGCCACACCTAATGCTGAAATACCAGCAAGTCCAAAGGCAGAGAATGTTACAGTGGCACATGAAAAAAAGATAAATAAAGCCTCACAGAGACTGGAGCTTGGTCTAAGTCCTGCCCTTAGTGGAGCTCAGCCAGGTGAGCCACAGAGATCAGAGCCTGTGCCCCACCTGAGCACAGCAGAGCACAGCCTGGCGTTCCAGAGGGAATCCCCAGGGAGCTGGGGAGAGCTGTGCAGTGCTCTGGGCTGGGATGAGCTTGAGCTCTGTGCTGCTCCAGCAGCTGCTCCTCCATCCCTGGGGCTCTGGCCAAGCTCTGACCCAGCCTGGCTGTTCCTCCATCCTCAGAGGGTCCTGGGGCCAAGGGCAGCTCCTGGCAGCTCCAGGGACACCAAGGGCAGCTCCTGGCAGCTCCTGGCAGCTCCAGGGACACCAAGGGCAGCTCCAGGGACACCAAGGGCAGCTCCTGGCTGGCTCTGCAGAGCTCCTGCAGCCCCACAGGGTCCCCAAGTCCCGCTGGCTGCCCCAAGCTGTCACCCCAGGGCTGGCAGCAGAAACCCTCCCTGCTCACACCTCAGCCAAACACACGGCTTGGGACGACTGAGGGGATATTAAATTAAGCTAAGGTGAGCCTTCTGGGGAAATTCAAAGGAATTTAATTGCAGACTATTTGCTTTTACCTATTTCTCCCTTCTTATTTGGCAAACACTTATGAGCAAACTCCGTGTTTAATGAGGAAGAAAGCACTGATGAAAAGATACATATTCTTTTTAACATTGCTAATCTGAATTCCTGCTGGTGCTGCACATTTTCCCACTAGAAGGCTTACAGGTGATGAGGTTACCCTGCAATTTTTTACTGATTACATCCCAGGCTAAATCAGATACAGGAGCTAGATACACAGATATATACATATGTATGGATAAAAACTTCCAGATAAACACAAAACATTCAGCTCAGCAAACAGAGCCTAATCCCTCTGCAGTTTGAGAGTGCAAATGTCATGTATCATATGCAACATATACAGATTTATTGCAGAACAAGAAGAGAAGCCTTGCTTTCAGTGGCATTGATCACTTGACATCCTTGCTGTGACTCTAAATTTGTCCAGGATACACTGAGGTGTCATTTCCAGCAGGACTGGGAATAGAATCGAGGCTCTCTCCCTGACCCAGCTCTGAGAACAGATGAAGTTCTGTTCTGTTCTGAACAGGGAATTGCTCAGTCACCTTGAGCTGTGTGGGACTGGGGGGGAAACAACCCCTCCTGGTTCAGAGTGTCCTGGGCAGGAATGCCAAAGCAATGCTGATACTGGGAGCTGCAGCCTTTCATTCCAGCCTTCTGCTTTAAATCCTAACTGGAATTCACTTAAATCTTGCTGCAAACTAAAAGTCACCCTCTTCTGACAGGAGCTGGTTGTGTGAGAAACACATCTCAGGATTCTGTCCAAGCCATGAGCAGCCAGGTAACCACAGCAGCTGATATCAGCACTGATAAATATAGACACTCCTTATATAAGAAGGGACATTCAGGTCACTCATTTTTTAGGAAGATGTTCTCATTGATTTCCAATAGGAAATTCTGGTCTCAAATACTGTATAAAATGGCATTTTGATATTATTAATGCCATGTACTGAATAATACGAATTCTTAATCTAAGTGTAAATAAAGATGATGAAAATAGCGAGTGGACACTGTTAGTGCAAAGGGCAAAGTCCCTCAGAGAAAGAGCAGCAGGGAACTCTGGGGATGAGGGGAAGGAAAGGGTCACTCCTCACTTTGGGGCGAGTAGAGGAGGAGAAAAGAGCTGCTGAGGCTCCCAAGGTCACAGGAAGCCACAAGTCACATCCCTCAGAGCCTCTTGCTTTCCCACCCTGCAGGTGACATCCTGGAGCAGAAATCTCCAGGCAAAGGGAAAGAGGAAGGAATGGGAACCTGATTTGGGCTAAATCCTCTGCTAGAAACGACAAATGAAGGGCAAACATGGAAAGTTTATCAACTAAAAAAATCTTAAAATAAAAGGATTTGGGAGCACTGTCATGATCTCAGTGCTTACATCAAGCACAAGCTGTGCATATCTCCATATTACAGTTACTGGTAGGAAAACATAAACTGGATTACCAGGGCTTAGTGCTTAAGCAGTCTGTTCCACCAGCAAGGCAAGGAACTTTGGCTGTTCTGGTATTACAGATGAGATTTAGACAGGACAGAGAAAAGACAAGGATCAGTCTGTTTTCCTGTTCAAAGCACAACGATTATACTAAATAAATAAAATTAAAATCACAAAACCTTCCCAGCTCATGCTCATAAATCCCAGCAAGGCTGGAGGTACGTGAGCTCTGTGAAGTCATCCAGAGTTTTACCCTCATTTTCCTGACAATATCAAACCTGCCACACTCACTGACGGCCAGGAAGTTTTACCAATATTTTCAGAGAACAGTTATGTATGAGACAAAATTATTAAGCACAATGATGGGAATAAAGCTCATTTTACTAGGTAAACTCTGGTTCCATTAAAACCTAAACCCACCCATTCATTTCAGCAGTGAAATGATTTCATTTTAAAAATAAAAACAGGAAGAAAATTTCCCTCCCAGCAGAGCAGCAGTCGGGATGCACTGCCCTGGTTCCTGCAGCAGCCAGAACCAAACACAGGGGATCAAAAAGGTTGGAAAAGAATTCCAAATCCAACCTTTTAGGAACCAACAGCTGCAGCTGCTCAAATGTTTGCTCCAAGTTCCCCATATGGGATGATTTTTAAGGCCATTTCCAACCCAAACCATTCTGGGATTCTGTCCTGAGCTTCGGTAGCTCCACAGGTTAGGGAAGGATATCTTCTGTTCTTCTTGCCTCTCTTCCTCAAATGAGGCAAAGGTGATTCCCCTAAGAACTGCTCAAAGGGGAGATATTTTTAGAAGGCATTTTTGATCTAGCACTGGATAAAAGAGGGTTTAGACTTGCAGGGGCTTAGCTGCCCCAGGAATACAAAAGGCACAAAATGTGCCGAAGTCAGAGGAAATCCGTGCACTGAATCCTGCAGCTTAAAGCTCAGCCACTGATTTTCCTAAAGCAGGAGGAGGGAGAAATCTGGTTTTTTCCCCATTTATTCCCATTAGTCTCTTCTCCCACGTAAGAAGCCATGGGATAAAAGGAAATGACCTCACGTTGTGCCAGGGGAGGTTCAGGGTGTGTATTATGAAAATTCCTTCATGGAAAGGGTTGTCAGGCTGCCCAGGGCAGTGGGGATGTCACCAACCCCAGAGGGGATGAAAACTTGTGTGACCCTGGAGGACAAGTGAGTGATGAGCACAGGGGTGGTTTGGCTCGATGAGCCTAAAGTTCTTTTTCAACCTTAACAATTCCATGATTCTGCTCAAGATCTGCACTAAACCCCCAAAATTGCAAAGAAACAAACCTCTGGCACTCAGCTCTCCCTCCCCTGATTCCCTGGGCAGCCTGGGAGGGATTTGTGTGCCTTGTGTCCCTCTGTGGGGCTCCTGCAGCTCTCAGGAAAAAGGGAAAAGGGAAAAGTTAAGCTCCATGCCTGTCCCGATATAAATCCCTGACAGATCTAAACCCACAGCCTGCCCAGGACACACTGCCAGGCATCCACATCCTGCCATCCCTCCTGTCTCCACGGGAAAGGCAACAAGAGAAATGCCTGCTGCAGACCTGAGCTCCTGGCTTTGTTTTAGGGGTTTTATGTTTTGCTTTGACGTGGGTTCTGTTGGCTTGTTTATTCCAAAATCACCCTGGGAAATGAGGCTGCTGCACATCAGTCCCAGAGATAAATTCCAATAAAGGTAGCTGTGGTGGTTTGTAGCTGCAGGAAGGATGGGGAATCAGGAATTGCAAGGGAATGAATTCACAGGCAAGTGTTTTATGGAGCATCAAGTCAGACTCAGCATTGCAAGTGTTGTTTCTACAGGGAAAAGCTCAACTTCCCAGGGTTGGGAATAAACAGCAACAGGATGGAAAGGATGTCTCAGGAATGCTCACCTTCCTCCTGAGAGATCCCAGAGAAAATAAAGGCTGAGGGGGCAAAGGGGAAATTCTTCACAGCAGACATGGGAATGAAGTAACAGATGATGGTTTAAATCTCAGATTGTGCAAGTAATGATGAAAAATCTTCTAAGACAGGAAGGGAATTAGAAAATAAAACCTGCTGACAGGGAAGCTGTGAATTTCCCAACTGTATAAGCAGTGATGGGAAGGACCAGACAGAGGATTTAGGAGCAGACAAAAGATTTAGTGTGGAAACTGCAAAATGGTAATTTCACTGTGTAGTTGTGGTACCAGAAAATGAACCAGACAGCTGAGTGATTTGTTTTTTTCTGAAATACTTATGAATGTGCATAAAGATCCGGCAGCTCAAATGCAGAAATACAAAGAAAAGAACCTGAGGTATCTGGAGAGACAAGAAGCATCATTCAGTTTGGTCCCAAGATGCAGATCACAAGTGAATTATTCTTATAATCTGCTCCTATTCATGCAATACTCAAACACACTTGGAGAAACAAAGCAGGGTTTGATTTTGGCCATTGTCCCTTCGTGTGCTAATTATTTTTATTAGCAAGTTAATTTGCAGCACAAGCTGTCTGCCTTCTCATCTGGGAGAAGCACATTTGTAAAGCCAAAAGTTCAAAATGAACTTTCAGAGCTTTCCCTGAGGAAAGGAGCATCGTGCAGGTTGGGTGACCCTCAGGGGTGACATTATCAATCACTGCCAAACTCCCACAACTCCAGTTAATTTTTGCTGAGAATGATAAAACACTCCAACAAAGAAGAAAATAACAGGGACTTCCAGGCAGAGCTATTTTTCTTCTTGATTTTCTTCGTATTTGAAAGAAAAATCCTGCAGTGGTTTTCATCAAATACAGACAAAGGAAACTGAACTATTTACCAACCAGCCTCTATTTTCAATCAGTTTTTGTTACTTTTACTTAAAAAGTTTAAGTAAAACTGTTTAAAGAAAGGTTGGCACAGTCTGAGCACAAACTCTCCCTGCCCATGCAGAGCCCTGAGCATTTCCCAGCCCCCAACATTTGCAATATTCTGTGGGATTTTACTGAAGGGCAGCGAAGCAAACTCCTTCCAAATCTCCTTGATCTCACTAATATCCTGGGCACACAGCTCAGCCCACGAGGAGCAGCCCATGTTTGAATTTCTGGACTGACATTTGGCCCATTATTAACGGGATTTGTCCCTTACATTTCCAGACCTGAACGCTCTGCACTCAAATCATTTCTGCAGAGTTTCTAAGTGTTTTCTGCAAAACGAGCATTTGGATGTTCCTGCAATCCCTCCTCTATCACTGGAATATTTATTTACAATGGCTTTTATTTACAATGCAGCCCTGATCCAAGGAAATTCTCAATTCCTTTCATCTGCCACTATCTGATGACAAATATCACATTATTGGGATCACTTGCCCTTGGAAGGGACAGAAGTTAATATCCAGGGAATATGAAAACCTTGGATTGCATTTTACATCTCAGGAAAGGGAAACTTTAATCAGCTCTGTACCAAACTAACTGGAATTTTCTTGAATTCCAGGCCATTGCCTGGAATGCAGTGAGTTTCCAATGTCATTATGTCATTATTTCCAATGTCAAATCCTGGTGGAGGGAACTGGCCAGGGACAGAGGGACAAAGATTTTGTCCCCTCAGAAAGGCTGCAGAAACTTTGCACAACATCCAGGCATTATATGGCATTTCTCTGCATAATAATTGCATTTCTTGTCTCTCTAGATATCATATAATATAAATTCAGCTTCCAGTGCATCTTCTGAGCAGCACAGAGAAGCCTGGGATGTGGAAGATTCTGTTACAAATACTCCACTACAACTCACTCCCTTTTCTTCAGTCACTTCTCCAACTTCTTTGAAACTGCTTCCAAGTCCAACTTTTCCAGAGTCTGAGCCTTTCAAAAAGCCAATTCTTAAAAAGCTAATTAGTTCCCCATAGGCTTGCTTTTTTTTTTTTTTGACTCAGTAAATATTTCTGAGATTGCTTTTTGTATAATCAGTGTTAGCAGCTCATTAAAATGCACAGTATGTGGATCGTTTGGAATGTGACATGGCTCAGCATGGACACTCAAGCTGCTTAAAAAGACAGAAAAGCAAAAGATGAGGATGAAATGAAAGCGAAAACCCAGCATTTCCTTTAAGCTGACACCACAGTTGAGGATTTAGGACAGGGCAGGGAGCCTGCAGCCCTAATATTAGGTGAAAAATCTAATTGCTCAACGCACTGCCTGCCCCTCCAGCCTGCATGTTTTCCAAAAAAATTCCTTCTACAGAGAGTTAAGAAGCTAAAAAAAATGGATTCTCTGGGCAGGTAATTGTGTAAGGTTTTCACTCCAAGTAATATGAGGAGTCTTATTGAATTAATAATGAATGAAGTAATTTAAAAGGCCTTTAGTGTGTGCAGCCAGAAATAAATAATGCCTTAATCTGGGACATTTTATTTTCCATTAAAACAAACACTTTTTAAAAAGTGGGCATTACTGAGAAGCACTCAGCTGCTCACATGCCTGACGCCTGAATCAAAGGGACAACAATACTCAGGACTTTTTACTAATATTTCAAGCATGTTCTTGATGCCTGATGGCTGCAGAAAACATGAAGGGTGAAAGCATTAATTTGGGTCCAAACAAGAAATTCCCCCAGGTGTTCACTGCCCTGCTCACCTCCAGGGCTAATTCCTGGAACTGCATTTCAGTCTCAGTGCCCACATCACAATTTAAATTAAATTAAATATTGACCCAGAAGAACTTGCTGTCAGGTTCAGGGTGAAAAGCTCCAATTACCAAGGAAACTGGAGTTCTTGAAAATAATATCACATTCTCACCCTTACTGGGAAAAAACCCAGAATGTGGAGAGGGGAGGATTTTGTCAGCAAAGAAATAAAGAGTCAAAGAGACTTATTTTTGCTCATGTGTGACAATAAATCCCCACTGTTTGGTAAACCAGGGAGTTTTTCCCCAGGGATGATGGTGAGTTGAAGGGCTAAATGTTCCCTTGTTGTGAACATTTCTGCATTTTTCAGCTGTGCTGACCATGGATTCCCTCTGAGGCCACAGAGACCCCCAGACTGCCCTGAGCAGGAGGCAGGGAAAGAGCTGCCCAACCAAAAATGCTGGTAAATTCAGCAGACTAACAAACAATCCAAACAAAAACATCTTAGAAAGCTTTTTCTGATACATCTACTGCTGCTGAAACTGAGATCTGAGGATCAAAATCTTAGATGACATAAAGAAAAAAAACCCTGAGATTACTTTTTGCCACATCTTTCAGCTTTGCAAGAACTAAAGGGAATAGAGCTTCCTCTGAAAAGCTGAATTTATAAACATCAGGAACAACCTCCACACTTAACTGCCTTTTAAGACTGGAGGTATTTTCTCCAAAGTGAAATTCAGCTTTTCTTATATTGATTCTACACTGCAGTAAATTCCACTCTTTTCTCTGAATAACTGTTAAATCAACAGCTTAGAATTCCCCTTTTTTTTCGCTGTTAAAAAATATCCAATGCTTTACCAAGTTTCATGGAAAAGCCTGAGCTATCATAAAAAGAGATTTTTCTTTCAGTGAGATGGGTATGACAAAGTAAATGCTATTTGAGCCACACTCATCCCATCTCCACCAGAACAGCTCTGCAAGGCCACAGAGCTCCTGCAGGAAGGAGGATCCTCACTCTCCCATTGTAATCCCTTTTTCAAAGGTCTCTAATAACAGCTCTTCCCCTGCTCTGTTTAATGAATGGTAATAGGGAACACTTGATTAGAAGCCTTTCATCATTTTAGGACTAGGGGCTTTAGCTTTCTGACCTACTTTCCTTGCCAATGAAATTCCATTTTTAGCTCCAACTCAAGGTCTGAATGTTACCCAAATTCAGACCATCTGTTTTAACTGCCTACAGGCTGAGAAGTTGATCCAAGGCAGGAGGAATAAATGGAACCAGTGTGTTCATATATTAAGTATTCTCCACCCTTTGCATATTAAATAACCTACTTAGTTCATTCCTGACTCCTCACAGACATTCCTGTTTCCTTGGGCAGCACCTGCTGCTGTTGGAAGGAACATTTCTGCCACCAGTTGCTCTCAGTCAGGTCACCTTTGTACAACTCTGGAGGAATGAGCAACCAGCTGACTGCAAATTCACCTTCTCCCTTGGTTTGGCTTTGGTGAGGGTTGGCACAGCCTGGCCTGGGAAATTCATCTGGAATAATCCACTTTTCTTCCTCATTCTCACAGCTACACAACTTGCATCTCCTCAGAGGAGGACAATTTTAGATACATCTCCATCCTTTTATCACACAAAACTCAGCAGGAAATATGAATTTATAAACCAGAGCAACATCAAAAAGGCAACTTCACCTGGAAAATCCCTACTAAGCAACTGCTGACCACAGCTTTACTAAAAATCAAAGTGAATCCAAGTGCTGAAGATAAGCTGCTGCTGCTGGAGCTGATATGCATCTCCAGCCCTCATCCCTCACAGCTTGGCTGAGGGATGGAATTGCAGCAGAATTTCTAGAGCATCCATGAAAACATTACCAAATGAATTATGCCAGGGAAAAAGCAAACAGTAGTGTGAAACCATGCCAGATCTCGCAGTTGAATACCCAGCTGGGGAACTGCCCAGCTCCAAACAAGGCAGAAAATAAGTATATTTAATGTAAAAGAATCCTAGCATGAAATAGGCCCTGTACTTCCCCAGCCACGGCTGATTTACTGTTCAAGGCTGTCATTTGACAGCCTGTTTGAGATTCTCTTGCTTCAAAGCCATCACAGCTCTGTTTACAGCTCAGTCTTGCAGGAGGAACCAGGAGCCCCAAGGTCCCAACCCAAACCAGTCTGTGATTCTGAGTCTGCAAAACCCAGCTGGACATCCCTGCAGACATTCAAGGTTGAGTGGACAGGGCTTGGAGCAACTTGATGGAGTTGAAAGTGTCCCTGCTGGCTGCAGGGGTTGGAATAAATGGCTTTTTAAAGGTCCTTTCCAACCCAAACCCTTCCCTGAGTGCATGGCAGAGCAGCACAGGGGAGCTGCACCTCGCTGGGCCCCAGAGGTGAGGGAAACAGAGAAAAATGATGAATTAAACCCTAAACAAGAGATCCAAGTATCCCAGCCCCCTTGCCATAGCTGGTAATTCCCTGCTCGTTCATCATGGCAAAGCCCACAGAGGAATGAGCAAAATCTGCCTTTCCTTCCCTTGGATCATTGGAAGTGACATGATCATTATTTCTCCGGGGGCTCAAAGCAACATTAGCAAGATTACCTTGGACTTCACCTGTGAAATGGAGGGACAGGAGCTCCTTGGAGCTGCCACGTGCAATATTCAGTTTGGCAATGCCACTGAAACCTTCTAGCTGAATTTTAGCCATTTTTCCCCTCCTTTGTGCAAATCACAACATCGCCGAGTGAATTACTTGGAGCATAAAAAAGGATCTCTTGCACCTGGAAAGCTACATGCTAATGCCATGCTTTATTCCAGCTCTTTCATGCAAAAGGCTTTCAAAATCATGCTCTATTGTACAGTACATAATGTTATTATTCTGTCTTTATTGTCCTAAAAGCAGATGCTTACTGGCTGGAGCAAAATCTTCTTTTGACTCTCCTGTGCCGGGCAAAAGGTTAGAGAGATAAAGCAGCTCCCAAAGAGCTGCTAATGCCCGTGTGAGGCAGAAAAACTAAATCGGGAAAGAGCATTGTTTCTGTTCCCAGCTCCAGGAGATATTTCAGCTTGCCCTGGGTGTGAACACCGCGTGGTTTGGCACCACCGGGCAGCCAGTGTCCCCTGAGCTCTCCAGCTCTGGGACAGGGAAAAGCACAGCCCTTGGCGTGGGGTGGAGGAGCCACTGTCCCCTGGTGCTGTGCTGGCCCTGGGAGCTCAGCTGAGTCTGCAGGGACACCTGGAGCCTCTGGGAAAGAGCAGCTGATGCTCTGCCAAGGTTTGCTGGGGAGCAGGAAGGTGTTGTCCCCCTGCACTGTCCTGCTGACCCCAGAGCTGCTGGATGAGTCCAGAGGAGATCACTAAAGTTGATCCCCAAGCCTATGGAGCCAGGCTGGGAGAGCTCACCTGGAGAAGAGAAGGCTCCATGGAGAGCCCAGAGCCCTGCCAGTGTCCCACGGGGACAGCAGCTCCATGCTGCTCTAATTCATGACCCAGCAGCTCCTCCCCAGCTCACTGCCTCATCCAGAATGAAAAGTTGGCTCAGAAAAAGGCTGCTGGAAAGGAGCATCCTCTGCAAAGCTGTTGCATTGTCACCACAGAGCTGTCACCATACCTCCTGATGTCCCCACACCAGAGATTTCCCAGCTGTTTTCCTCCAGCTCCCTGTCTGCAGGGCTGGGAATGCTGCAGGATCATCAGAGACGCCGTGAGGAGCTATTTTTAGTGTGAGTCATTTGATGAGCTCTTGGGCACCTTATTTATTGCTGTCTCCAGCTGGGACCTGAGCAGTGCCCAGGCACCTCTGTGGCTCAAACCAGTGACCTCTATTTGAGAACACTTCTCTACTGACAGCGAGAAAAACAACAGCACATTATGTTGTCAACACTAATAGCTGCTAATTAGGGTGAGTGACATATGACCCTTTTTCTAGCCAAAGAACACAGAAGTCACATGAGAAATAATAAAAAGAAAGTTGAAGTTCTGCATGCAGTGTTTTCCAGTCTAGAGAGTGACCACTAAAAAAGTTATTTTCTGTTATTTTCTTATATCATCCCACGGGATGATCCTTCCCTCGAATTCTGCAGCTGAAAATGAGCTCAATCTGTTGCCATCTCTGTGGATTCCTGGCAAAAGAAAGAGGGAATGTGTTTCCCTCCAGGCTGCTGCTCTGGCCTCTCAGTCTGGCCAGATGAACAGCACATCTGTGCCACCCCAGAGCCCTGGGACCTGCAGACTGTGCCACCCCACATTCCTGCACAAAAACTCTGTTTTAGCCACATTTGCACTGCTCAGCACCAGGGGGTCACTGCTGGCTGCTCCCCCTGAGGAACTCAGCACCCCTAAACAAAACAAAAATCAGGTTGTTAATTGCTGTTTCCAAGTGGGAAGCTGAGGTGCAGAAAGTTGAAATTATTTACTGGAGGTCACATTAAAAGCCCACAGAATTCACAGCCTCCTGTTGTGTTCCTGCAGCTCAAACATCCCTCAGACCCTCTGAATGTTAATCATTACCCAAGTCCTCTGTCTTCTCGCTGCTCTAATGAGATTATTGATGAATTACTTAAAATGCACTTTCTGGAGAAGTTTTTTAGATGACAAGTTGCCTTTTACTAAACAAATTAATGGGAAAGTTGAGTTCTCTTGTTGCAGTCTGGGGAAAAGGAGTTTTTGGTTTGAAATGCCTAATTAGTGCTAACTGAAATCCAATCTATGAGTTTATTTGGCACTGTACCTGATATAAATATGCCATGGGGCCATTAGAACCTTGTGGTAGCATCAGGACAGAAATAGTCTCCCCAGCAATGAATATTGCAGGAGCTGTGGATGTCAATAGAGGAGCAGAACAATTGCAACTTCAGAGGTTCATTCCAAGCCCTGTCAAAGTCACAGGGAGGCTCTCAGTGAGTGCAAGGGGATCAACACGGAGCTCTAGCTGGGTTTGCCTCTGGTAAACAAAGCTAAGATATTCCCAAACATCAGCTCTGACATTTCCACATCACAGCTCAGTCCAGTAAAACCAGAGAAGACATTCCCAAGTGCCTCATGTCCAAGCCAGCAGATTCCCAGCGAGAGGAATCCAGGAGAATCCTCCAGGAAAACTGCAACATACCCAGAATGTCACCAATTCCAGGTTTGCCCCTGTGCCACTGCTCAGCCACTGCAGAGCTCCTCACTGCAGCCTCTCTCACAAGAGCTTTGCAAATGAAGTTCTCCATCTCCCCACAAAATCCTTCCTCCAAGCTCCAAGCACTGATCTTTCCTGGTGGTGTTTTAAAGCAGCTTCTCTGAAGTCCCAAGTAATGAGGTAACTCAGTCTGCATGTAAGAACAAAACTCTGAGACAGACTGAGCCAGACACTTATTATTGTACTTTCTGCAAATGCACAGAATGGCTTTCTCTCTGTGCTCTGGGTCGCTGAGATCATGTTGGAGGCATATGATTAATTTCCAGCCTTACTGTGTGAGGGGCTGGCAGGAGAAAAGTGAGGTTTTGGTTGGTTTTTTTTTGACCAGTGTTAAATGAGGTAGAAGAACTTGTCACTTAGCAAGAGCTTTGAAATTATCTTTGCAGAAAGCAGCAGCTAAAAAGTTAATAGACACAAAGAGCAATCTATTGATTTGAGGTTTTCTGATGCGGGGGGAGGCAGAAGTGTTCTGTCTGGGATAAGTAAGCTGTGGCTAATGATGCTTGAAGCATTTAACATGCAAGGAGTCCTGCTTTTATTCAGCTCCTCATACCAACAAGTTCTTGCATGGGGACAAGAAGTTCAGCTGATAAAAAAGGTGTTTTGAAACATTTGGTTTTCCTCTTGGATGTAAATAATTCTTTGCTCGACTCTATTCCCCTCAAAGCTCTTTGTTGGTCCTAGACTGACATCAAAGGTACAACTAAAGCCTCAACTGCAATAAATCATTTCTCTTTTCATCATTTGCTGCACCAAGCACCAGAGCACCTCAAAGAAAACAATGGAAATGCTAAATACCATCTGATAGCAGCCAGGGGCTTCTCTAGATGTCAAATTTTGGATTTTCCCCAGGGCAGAGGGGCTCCAGCCCTTGGAACATCTCCACAGCCTCCTCTGCACTTGCTCCAGCAGCCCCACGTCCTCTTTATGCAACACAAATCACAACAGAAGATTGTTGGGTTCAACCCAGTGCAGAGCTTTGTATGAATATTTTTCAGCTGCTCTCATATCCCTGAAAATTCACCTTTTGCTGAATGCAGACTTTGAACAACCCCCAAATTTCTGACTGTGCAGATGGCCAGGAAACTGCTGGGGTTTGAAATGGAAGTGTAAATCAGTCCTCATTTGCACCTGGGTGCAAGGGAATGAAAATAGATGAACTGCTCCCCAGCAGACACAGAGTTTTAAGTTTGCTGGCTCTCATCTGCATGGAGAGGTGTGGAGAGAATGAGTGAGGATGTGAATTTAAACACCCAGCAGTGCCTGAGGCAGCATTTCTGCTCTGGTTCAGCTCAGCTCTGGCCAAGGCAGGTGGCTGTGCTCACTCGGGGTGACAAAACAGCACCGAGCTGTCCCTGAGCTCAGAGCCACCCTGCTCACTGCTCAGGGACCTGGCAGGCTGTGCTCTCACCGAGGGGCTTCCCTGTGTGTTTGTGCCCTGCAGCTATGGTGACATGGTGCCCAAGACCATCGCGGGGAAGATCTTTGGCTCCATCTGCTCGCTCAGCGGGGTGTTGGTCATCGCGCTGCCCGTGCCGGTCATCGTCTCCAACTTCAGCCGCATCTACCACCAGAACCAGCGGGCAGACAAGCGCAGGGCGCAGAAGGTGAGTGACCCTCGGCCCTGCCTGTCCCCTCCTGGGACACCTGCCACCCTCCCAGCCCCGAGCAGGCACAGCTCAGCCCCTGCACACTCTGACAATCCACTCAAAACTGTCCCCAAACAAACCCCACGCTGTGCCCAAGACCTGCCAATGCCCCCAGCCTCTGGAAAAGGACACAGAATGGCCAAAGCCACCCACAGCACCCAAATACAGCACAAGTGGCACAAAGGAAGTGCCCAAACTACTGAGGTAAACCTGCTGCCCCAGAACAAGGGCAAGATTGAACTGCCAATGCTCCCAAAGCCAAACATGCACCCCAAAATATGCCATGGTAATTCCTGCCTGGCTTTTCTCCAGGATTTGTGGTCTGAAAAACCATTGTTGTCAAATTTCAGCTGCAGAATTCCTCCATGTGTTCTGTAATGTTCCAATGGCATCCAACTCTGAGCCACATTTCACACAAGTTAATGCAGGAAACTTCACACACAACTGGATGGACTCTTGTATGAAATTTTCCTATTACATGTCATAAAATTACACCCAGATAATAACTTACCTAATCACGTTCCTACCACAAGGAAAATAAACTCATGTGATCCTACAGAATTTCAGCACTTGTCAACCCAAAGTCTGACCAAGACAATTCACACATCCTGATTGGAAATAGCAGTGTTTCCCATCAGATATGCACCACTAAAGCCCTCGTTGCTTTCACACACTGCACTGCTGTATTTTCAGCATCAGAAGCAACAAGGCTGTTACTGCTCACCTTTCCTACATCCTTGTCTGACACAAATATATATCTGTGTTCACATAAACCCTTAAATCAGCCCCAGGAGCTGTTTTTCCTCCTGGCTGCTTCGTTCCTTGCTGTCTCTCTGTAGTTTCAAAAACACCCATCCAGCAACACACACTTATCAGCGCTCATAGCCCTCCCAGCTGTGACTGAACACTGGGAATACACAAAAGCCCCTGGAAATGGGAAGGGATTACTGAATATTCCAAAGTCTGAACACTTCTTGCCAGTAGAAGCTTACTGAGTCACTAAGAGGGTATAACAGATTTACTGTATCTCTATTTCAATCTGCTAAATTACACCACAGAATCAGGTTTCTACAACAACTGCAAACTAAAGGCCTGAGGTTCTTTTTCTCCCTGTGGAATGCTGTCTGCCAGAAATTCAAGACTCAGGGGACCTGATGGAGAACAGTAGTAGAAAAATGTGTTATTTCTGCTTCAGGCAAGCATCTGGGCTGTGCCTACCTCTTGCATCTCAGGGAGCTGACAGCAGAGAGCTCAGATACAAGACCTACAAAACCACAAAATTTGGCAGTCAAAACACAAAAGGGGAGTAGCAGAGAGGCAGAATCGTGCAGGAAGCAGCTGCAGCCTCTGCAAGTCACTGCTGGGTTTTACAAATCCCTGCCTGAGGTTCCACATGGCACACTGAAACCAGGGAGGTGTTTTGGAGGGAGAGCTGTTTATTTGATCAGCTACACAACACAGCAGAGATAAAGGAAATGTAAAGGTGTCAATGTGCATCTGCACTGCTCTGTCAGCAGCTGGACAGGGGGATCCAGTGGGGATCAGCACACTCATGGAGGGCATTTCAACCATTTGCAGAGTGAGTTGTCTGAAGTGAGGCTGAACCCAGACATGAGGGTTTGGGGTTTCACTGGGACAGGAACAGGGGAGGTGACAAAGCGTGGGAAGGACAGGGAGACTCAGGCAGAGGTTTATGGGGACAGCACAGCCCAGCTCAAGAGCTGAAGAGTTCGAGAGAAAACTCTTGTTCTACTGAAACAGCTCCAAAACAGAGACAGAGCTGCTCCACAGCCCAGCCCAGGCACCCAGAACGGGCAGACAAGATCTGTGCAGAACTCTGGCTCACCACCAGAGAGGCTCCAGCAGTCACTCCAGCTCTGTGCTCTTGCCCCTCTCTCCAGGCACCAAACCAATGTTCCTTCCCCTCATTGAGCTCTTCCCTCTGTTCCTTGGCCTGTGATCCACCTGGTGACAGGGAAAAGTCCCCCACCTTTGATGCCAACGTGATTGATTGCAGCTTTTATAAAGGTTTGCTGTATTGACACACACAGTGTATAATTTCCCCCCATTTGAATTTCTAATTCCCTTGATATTGGTGGAATTTCTCAGTTAAGAAACTTTTCTCAAGTCAGAAGTGTGAGTAATTTTCACATGATCAGCACTGCATGAATACTAAAGAGAAGGAAGGAGAGAGAAGCACATTAATGACAATCCCTCTGGAGCTGGTCAGATGTGCAAAGGGACACTCAGGAGCTGCTTTGATACCACACTTGTTCAGCAGCATCCCACACTGAACTGAATCCATCCTCACACAGTTAAAACTCTGCCCCCATCTATTAAAGTTACAAAGACATTTGCATGGCTTTTTCAAGAGGGTTGGAAAAAATCTCTTCACTCTCAGTCCTTGAATATGAAGAATCCACCAGCAGAAGCTCCTTATAGACAGAATTTTGAGGAAACAGCTCTGAATCAACACAGTGTCTTCCTTTAGCACACTAGAAACTTAATGAATTATTTTTCTCTTTTAATTGAAGAGCAGTTTGTCAGGCATGTATTAGGATAAATGCATTGGAAGTTCTGTTTAGCTCAAGAATCATAGCTTTGATGATGTACAGGCAGATTTCAAGATTACACTATAGACCATATTAACTTTTTAATATGAATTCAGACTGAGGTTTTCCACTCAGAAATAACAAAGGCAAAAGTACTGTAGAAGCCTCAAATTGTCAGGATTGCCATTCTCAGATGTGAAGGTTGGGGGTGAGAAAAGCTGGACTCTCCTGCACTGTGGGGTTTCTGAGGGATTTTTGCACTCAAAAGCAGGAAAACAAATTCCCAATGTCCCTCTGATGGGCTCAGTGCTCACTTTGTCTCTCAACTCTTGAGGGGGCTCTGGTCTAGCAGGAAGAGGTATTTAAATAATGTGAATAAAATACCAGGAGGTGGCTATTACTCATCAGCATCTATTCTTCAACTAACTTGAGGAGAAATGTTCCTAAAAAAGAAAAAAAAACAAAACAACCACAAAAAAAAACAAACTACCCGTGATCTAATCACTTTAAAGATAAATTATTCTTTGCCAAACCTGCACTGTGAGACAATTAATTACAAGGAGATCTGGCAAATATTAATTCATTGTGCCGTGGTATGGAATTCTGTCCTCTGGCATGCAGCAAGGACCAGGTCAGAGTGACTGGAAGATAAATTGATCATTTGTGACAAGGTTCATTTTGGCAAAATTGTGTTTTTTTCTTTCCCCCCCTTTTTTGACTGATGCGCTAAGAATAGACCTTCCTGACTTTGAAACGATGCTGTTCCTCAGTGAATGTCACAGCCTTGGATTTGAAAGAGAATGTGACACTTAAAAGGGATTGACAATAGAACGACTTTGTAATTCAGATGATGCTGGAGGAGCTCCTCTGCTGGTTCAGTTTGTGCAAAGATGCAACACGGAGGAGAAGGAGCTGCTCTGGGTGGAGGACAACACCTCCCACTGCACCACCCTGGCAAGGAAAAGCAGAGGCAGCTGCTGACAGCTCCTGCAGTGCTGCTCCTTTGGCAGCAGTGGGGAGAGGAGAACAGTTCATTGTGGAGAAGTTGGAAAAGCAGAGAGCACAGTCCCAAACACAGAGTTCTTGCCCCAGAGAGGGCAGAAAGGCTGAGGGTGACATGGGGAGCAGAAGAGCTAAAATTGAGCAGAAGTGTTCAAGATCTCAGCAAAGGTTCAAAGAGGAGCTTCTCACAAAATGAGGTGCCTCTCACACAACATCAGGAAAAATGTAAATGCTTAGATGCTGTGGGAAAAAAAAGGCAGCTCTGTTTGAAGTGCATTTATCGTTTAATGGTTAGATTTGCTAAATGAGCCGAGATGCTGGAATAGCTGATAATCTCAGGGGGATTGGTGTTGGCCTCAGTGCTGCATTTCACAGGGGCTGTGCTGAAGCTGCCAACAAATATAAACCCCTGGTAATCACAGTGCTTGGTTTCAAGCCTGCAGTAAATGTGCTTTTGACGACTACAGCCTCTCAGGGTGTTCAATTCATTTCATTTATTATCTGGTGGCCTTTGACTCCCTGAGAACAAGCAATGCACTGCAAAAGCCTCCAGACAGACTTCTCATTCCATCCTCCAGGCTGTAAGCCTGGGGAGAACCAAACACAGATTTAGGCAAGGCAAGGACTGCCCAGGACAGAATCATTCTGCAGAGCTGCTCCCACATAAAACTCTAATATTGAACTGAAAACTGTATCCCAGGCTATGAGAGAGCACAGGATAAATTGGGAGATGCAGGGAAGTGGACACGTTGTCTGGGGGATGAATGAAAGCATTCAATCCCTGAGCAATCCCAGCAGCACACAGGGATGCTGGGGAGAGGGAGAAGCAGGAGAGTTCCTGAAGATGATGAGAGGAAGGGGATGGAGAGGAAGGGGGTGGAGGGAGGCAATTCCAGACAGCTCCTCAGGAGATGGTGGCACACAGGCAGCTCTGAGTGCAGCTGAGCTAGAGGTAACTATGGAGATGCTCAAAGGGGCTCCAGCCAAAAGGAAGGAAGAGCAAGGACACAAATGCCTGATTGTTCCTCAAGAGGAGAGTTAGCAACAGCCTGTTCCATCCCCACTCCTTCCAGGGTGCAGGGAGAGGAGAGCTGGTGCTGGAAAAGCCTCAATTCTGGATTTGTGTCATCCCTGTACCCATGAGGAAGGCAACCCACACACCTGTCAATAATGGGGCCATTATAATAATTGATTTGCTACAGAGCAGGGGAGTCAGCTTTGAAATGTTCTCTTTTTTCAGCTGACACCCAAAATTTCGGAGGTGGGTTAGTGAACTTCAGAGCGTGGAAATAAAGGCCAGAAAAAGTGAGTGGAGCTGTCTAAGGAGAGCTCAGCAACAGAACATGACTCAGTTCCCAGCAGGGGATGGGGTTGGGAACTTAAGGGGAGAGAGAAACAATAAGGTTAAAACTGGAGCTGGCTGACATTTAAAGAACATGTTTTTTTCAACCAGAATGAATCTGTGTGGAATATGTTTTTGTTGTTGTTGATATTTAACAGTCTTTGACAGGGGAGAAAAGGCTTTTTTATTATTTTTTTCAAAAGATATTTCATTTTTGCTGGGCTAGGTACCTCTTTCTGTTTGTCACATCTCTTAATAAGAATTCAGGGGAAAAAAACCCAAACAAACAAATAAGCCAACCAGGAATCCTGCCTCTTTTCTTTCATATCATCAAGGAAAGCAAAATAAGATTTTCCATCAGTTCAGCTACTCCAAATTCCCTGAGTCCCAAATTGTATAAGACAAGGAGTTGTCTCCTCTGAGATGAAGGGCTGAAATCAGTGAGCTCCAGTTTATAGGTTCAGCCTCCAAAGCAAGCCCAAATATTACAGCTTGCTGTCAGCAGTGGCTCAAAGCCCAGCTGGAATTCCTTCCACACACATCCAGAAGCTGCTCAGCGTTAATTCTCACTGAGGCTCTTTCACATCACATCTCAGCCACAACCAGAAAACATGCAAACCACAGGAACCTGACTGATCCATCCAGGCTCTCCTGGGTCACCTGAGCTCTGGGCTGTCCCTGTCCCAGCTGCTGGCAGCCCAGCTTTGTGGCCAGCTGGCCAGATGGCTCCATTATGCAGCACAGTTGGGAGGATCTGTAATGTAACATTGCCCACTCCATCCCAGATGCTGAAATAAATGCAAACTGAAATCACCTCGTCAAGGAGACCTGGATTGAAGCATTCAGCCAAAAAATGTTGGGAGTCCTACTTTGGATTTGGCTGCTCGTGATCAGATTTCCTGTTACCTTTATGATCTAATTAATATTTCATCAGGCTGCCCAAACAGCCAGGATGGGGTGGGTTGGGCACAGCTGAGCCTCAGCAGTTCCAAATTCCATGAGGAGCTCCCAGCCCTGCTCTGACTGCAGTGGTGACATCAGAATTCATGGATACCTCACTGGGGCAGGGGAAAGAAACACTGAAAGTGCCTGCAGATGGTAATGACAGAGCTTGTGGGCACTGATTTGTCCCCTGGCAGGGAGCAGCCAGCAGGCAGGAGCTGCCCTCCTCTGCCTCTCCCTGTCACTGTTGGGACAAACTGATGTCACAGCAGCTCTGACCTTCCAAGAGTCAGTCTGTGACTCTCAGTCATGCCCAGGACCACAGGAGAGGCTTGGGATGGATTTGTCCTCTAATGCAAGAGATTTGTCACCACATCTCTCAGGAGCAGGCAGGGGCAGTTTCAGTGGGAAAGGCAACTGTGACCCAGCTGATGTCCTGTGATGAGTTCTGAGCCATCCTGGCTCCCAGCAAGCGACACTTTTCTCACTTAGTACTGCAAACTCCCACAGGAGAGGAGGGATGGAGCTTGGATCAGCCTGTCCCTCCTGCCTGTCCCTCAGAGGTGACACTCACTGGAACCAGGTGCTGCAGCAGCACTACCTGGAGCTCTTCCCTTCCCTTCCTGCAGCTCCCACAGCTCCACACCATTAATTAGTGCTCATCTATCAGGGCCAGGACGTTGGCATGTGACACCAGATCAAATTCTGTTAATTCCTCCAGCCCCTGAATACTTTATAGTTATTAATTAGGGGTGGGAGCTGTGTGAAAGATGTTATAAAAGTGAGCTCTGGAAACACAGATAAAAAAAGACAGACAGATAAATCACAGGCAGACAGATGCTCATCATACTTGGCTTCCAGTGAAACACTGAACCTGATTTTAGACTAATGGAGAACAGCAGCATCTCTGTCAAAGCCACAGAAAAACACTGGGATCTTTTGTTGAGCTTTTAAGAAATAAATTTCTAGACAAGTTCTGACACCCTGATTTACACTCCATAACAATTCCAATTTCATGAGATTATTCCCACTACAATGGAGCACCTCTTTAACCACATCCTCACAGCAATTCTGACCCAAGCTCTAAAAATCTAAAAATCAGCATAATACTATAAAGAAGTTTACAATAGGAGGAGACCAAGCCCAGTGCTCCTGTTGCTTCCTGACCATCCTGCCAGTTATGCATATTGTGACCCTTTAAAATTCCACGTTTAATCAGCCAGGATATCTGAGACTGGTGGAGAGGCCCAGATCCATTAAACTCCATATTCTGTGCATTGTTCTATAAATAGCCTGAACATCATGATCCTCAGTGTTGGAGAAGATTAAACGATAAAGTTCATTGGAAATGATGTTCTGTTGCTTTAATGGTGCCAAGGGTAAGGTAGCATTCAAAGGAGAGGCACAGAGGAGGAGAGGGGAATCTTTCATCTCTGGAAAGTAATGAAGAGACCCAAAATAAGATCAAGGTCTGACTCTAAGTGGTTCTATCAAATTATATAGGAATATAATGAGTTCTGCACTATCTAATTTCCATATGCAGCTCTATAACATCTCCCCCAAAGCAAAAGTGACAGAATATGTGAACTTGGCTCAAAAGCTGTTTAATGTATAGATTTGAGAGGAAGGAAAATCTAAAATGTGCATACTTTGTTTCTTAGGGCGAAAAAAGGTTAAAAGGAGAAGAAAAAGTTACTTTCAGATCCTGTATCACTGCTGTGCTCTGGTTCCTGCCCATTGCCACAGCCAGATGGGCCAGTGGAGTCATTTAATATCTTGTTCATGCCATTATTTTTGACTGCTTTTTTTTAAATGAAGGATTTTCCATGTTCTGCTTGGCAGGGAAGAGCTGCCACAAAAGGCCAGGGAGCTGAGCAGGTTCACACCAGATGACAGTTCCATTCCCTTTCCAAGTTACATCAGAGTTCCCACTCAGAAGTACAAACTGAAGTCACTGCTAAATTCCTTCCAGAATTTTACACTAAAAAATTAGTCAAAGGTTCCAAACAAGATCATTTCAGGAAAGCAAGACCATAAATAGCAGAAAACACTTTGCCATTTCAGACCCCAAGCCCTGTTGTTCAGCCTGCACAACCTCCACAATGTCCTTGTCACCTTTGCCATCTTCCAAAATCAACCACATTCTTTCCATCTAGAATTTACAGTCCAAACCCCAAACCAGCAAGAAGATACAGACAAAAACAAGAAAATCAAGCACTTGCTGAATAGCTGTGATATTTCACCTTGAGAACAAAAATCAGATCCAAAACACTTCGTTGATGGCTTTGGAGAGCAGCTTCACTTCAGCCCTAAAGAACCAGTGCTGCTCACCTACTGCAGCCACCACCAACATTCAAACTATTAATTATTTAGAAATTAGCATATAAAACACTGTTCATTACCTTGTGTGGCTGTGTTTTCTGACAGGAATCCTCACAGTGTGGTTTCAGCAGGAAAAGGGAGAAGGGACAGGGATGGAACTCCTCTGATGTGAGGAGATAGATGATAGCTGGTAGATAATAGATATCATTGATAGATAAATACCTTCAGGTGTGCAGGATTTGGAGTAACTGAAAAACCTCCTGACAAAGGGTGGAGGGAGCGTTAGATCAGGTGAGCTCATTAATATTTAAATACCTTCAGGTGAGCAGGATTTGGAGATACTCAAAAACCTCCTGGACAAAGGGTGTGGAGAGCCGTTAGACCAGGTGAGCTCATTAATGTTTAAACACCTTCAGCTGTGCAGGACTGGGGGAGACTCAAAAACCATACGGACAGAGGGTGTGGAGAGCCGTTAGAGCAGGTGAGCTCATTAACATTTAAATACCTTCAGGTGAGCAGGATTTGGAGATACTCAAAAACCTCCTGGACAAAGGGTGTGGAGAGCCGTTAGAGCAGGTGAGCTCAATAATGTTTAATTACCTTCAGGTGAGCAGGATTTGGAGCTGTTCCAGAACCACCTGGACAGAGAGTGGAGGGAGCCCTGCAGAGTTAGACCAGCTGATCTATGATGTGATTCCAGAGGTTCTTTCCAACCTTATCCTGACACAGATAACACTACAAACAGCTGCAGTGCACAATGAGTGCAGCCTGCACAGTTCCTGACAGACAGGTGCTCCACTCACTGCTTGCTCAGGAACAGGAGATCTGGAAAGCTGAAGTTGTCTGGCAAATATGGAATTGTGTCATAGGTTGTAGCTTAATAGTTTATTATCCCACATGAATCAAGAGTGAGCGTTATCTCCACAAGAACTGGATGAAGATCATTAATAAATAATAATTAGCTGTTTCCTGAGCCTGCCATCTGGTAAGCATTTCTCCCAGCCAGCAGCTCTGCTCCCTGCACTTCTCCAAAGAGCAAAAAGATGAACACAAACTCTTCCCTCTCTGCCAGTCCCTTTGGGAAGTGCAGACCCCCAGATGCTGCACCCTCCCCACCCCACCTGAGCAGCTCTTCACTGCCCTTCCTGCTTTTCCTGAGCCTCCAGTTCCTTAAAAACCAGCAAACCCCACAAGTTCCTGAGCCCTGCCTTCCATCCTGCTCTGAGAAACACGTGGGCTCCAAGATAACCAAATTAATCATTCTAACCTGTAAGTGGCTGTCATTAGTATTATTATTTTCATCATATAAATTATCTTCCAGATTAGGTCATATGCATTTTGAGATCCTGTGGTTTCCTAGCAACTCCTCTCCCCATCTCCATGCAGACACAGTGTGCCGTTTGCTTTTCCTTTTTTAGCCTCCCTGGCAGAGGTTATATTCAGTAACAGTGATCTCAGGCCGGCCCTGGTGACCTTTAGTCTGTCACACTGGGGGAGAAGATGAGAAGATGCTGAAGACAACTATCCCCCCCAAAAAATGATGTTTGCAGCAGAAGCCAGAGAACCACAGTCACCTCCACTTGCCCATCTTCTGTCCCCAGAGCAAGAGCACTGAGCTCTGCAGGACAGGGATGACAAAAACATGCCCACTTGGGGTAAAAACTGGCAGAATTTGGAAGATCTTAAACCCTGTTTTACTGCCAGGCCTGATCCAAGTGCCACACCCTGCACAGACACAGGACAGGCACCTGAACACCGTGTCACTTGTGTCACTTGATGCTTTCCAAAGAATTCACATTTGCACACAGACATTCCCCTAAAAACCTGAGCTGTTCCTTTAGAGTTGTTTCTAGTCCAATGGAGGAAACTGTCTGGAGGGCCAAACCAATTTTAGGTACCAATTTTAATTAACTTCTCTAGCTGAGTTAATCAAGATATCTACCAAATTTAATCACGATGGGGACCCAGAGTTGGGCGCCGTGACGATCCCAGCCAATCCTTTGTGGAAGGAGAATAGGATTAACTTCTGTCCTGCCCCACTGACATTTTTTAAAATAACAACGTCTGTTCTAAACTACAAAAGCTGTGGGGCTTAATTATTTAGCTAGCAAGTGGCCCTGTTTCAAAAGGAAAAGGGAACAGACCTCAGAACCATCTCCAGCCCACATGGAGAACAGCTATTAATATTTGATCCCCTGCTAGCCTGGAGGCAAAGGGAATAATGTTCATTACAACAGCCTGAGACTGAATCCACTTTAACAACTGGCTGAACTGAGGATGAGGATGAACCCTTCCTGTGAGGTGAGGTAAGTTGAGCACTCTGGCAATTCCTCCAGCAAATGAGCTGATGTTTTATCAATACCAAGCACAGAGAGGAATGGGAATCTTCAGTGGTGACCATCAGAGCATCCCTGGGAAAACCATCACTGCATCCCAAATCCACTCCTGGGTACAGGAGAGAGAAGATCACTGGGAAAAGTAAGGAACAGACACACAAAAGCACATATTTGCATTTAGAATAACAATTTAATGGAAATGTAATTATCAGGAACAGAAGGACAACACCATGTACCTGGAAAATTAAATATTCCTCAGTCCCTCATCCCTGCTCTCTCCCACAACTCCCATTCCATGGCAGCAGCCCCTATGGGTTTTGTTCCAGTCCTTCTCAGGGCCCAGAGCAACACAGCCTTTTAGAAAAGTCTTCAGAAACTTCAGAAAAATATCCAATTCCACTTTCTTGTGCTCTCAGTCTGTGTCTTGCCTGTCTCAGGCCCATGAGTGCCTTGGCCCAGCACAGAGATTTCACTCTCACACTGATTAGGAGGCTCAGCGTTAAAATGGGACAAAGAAATCTAGGTGAGGTATAGAAAATAAAGCCAATTTCAGATGTCCCCATTTTGGGGGGTCGAAAGATGACCTATTTTTCAGACTGGTCATAGTCTGTGTCACCCAATTAAAGCTGCAAACTTTAGCCTGTGCATGTCTTTGCCTGAGAAATTGTCTGCTTGAGCACAAGGTCTTGAGGTTGAACAAATATTTCTAATATTTCCATTACTGAAGGCCAGGGTTGCTCCCACCTGGACAGGAACAGAGCTCCTGAAATGACTCCACTCTCTGGACCCACTGCAGATATTTGCCTCCTGCCTTTCCCCTTCCTACAGCGTTTACCCATTAGCACCTCTAATTAGAAGGGAAAATCACGAGCTCCATGTTATTTAAGGGATTATGCAGCATTTTAAACTACAGCACAATGTAATTATTTTTTAATAGCTGCAGCTATTTCATGTATTTACTTTTAATGGTGTTTGAGTCATAAATTAACAGTAGAAAGGAAAAAAGGCAAATCACTTGACAGAGAAGCAGGCAGCAATTGAAATGAAAAACTGAAACACTAAAAGGAATTATCAAAAATAATCAAAAATGAAAGAGGTAGGGTCTTGGTTTTTCTTATTTGCATTATTCTGGACTGGTTCTTGTCACCTGCCTTGTCCCCCTGGAGATGTGTATTTTTGGGCAGTGTTATTTTATCAGATAGCACAGTCAATGAAGTGCCACTGCCACTGCAGGGACACAGGTCAGGCTCACTGAGGGGTCACTGTCCCTGTGCTGCTGCAGGGGACAGAGCAGGGGACAGAGTGCCCAGGTCTGAGCTGGAGGGGTTTGAAGAGCCTGGGAGCCATGGAGGCACCACCTGTGCAGAGCACCTGAGCTTTGGAAACCTCACCTGAGCTCTGGACAGCTCACCTGAGCTCTGGACACCCCACACAGCCCCTGTGCCCGCAGCACGGCCAGGAGAGCTCCAGTGCTCCATCTCACCCCAAAAACGAACTCTGGCAAGCAGAAAAGAGCCTGCAGACCCCTGGCCCTGTTGCAGGGTCAGATGATGTTCTCCTGCACACACAGACAGACAGACCCAGAGCCACCTGCTCCCCTGTCCCCAACAGCCCCTTGTCCCCTGAGCACCCTGGTGATTCAGTGCAGGCTCTGCCTGGCACAGTGACCCCCAGCTCTGTTTCCCCCAGCAGTGACCCCCAGCTCTGTTTTCCCCAGCACAGTGACCCCCAGCTCTCATCCCCCCAGCACAGTGACCCCCAGCTCTCATCCCCCCAGCACAGTGACCCCCAGCTCTCATCCCCCCAGCACAGTGACCTCCAGCTCTGTTTTCCCCAGCACAGTGACCCCCAGCTCTCTCTCCCGTGTCCCCCCACCCCTAACCCCTGTTCTCCCCGCAGAAAGCGCGGCTGGCGCGGATCCGCGTGGCCAAGACCGGCAGCTCCAACGCCTACCTGCACAGCAAGCGCAACGGGCTGCTCAACGAGGCCCTGGAGCTCACGGTGAGTGCTCTGTCCCTCTGTCCCCCTGTCCTTCCCCTGCCCTGCTGTTCTCCAGGGCTCCCTGCCTGGCTCTGCTGATTGCTCCTCACCCAGCCTGGCACGGGGATGCTGCCATGGCACACTGCACTGTGCTGTGCAGGCACAGCTGGAATCCAGCTGCTCCACACCATGGCAGGAAAAAGCTTCCTTGAGCTTCCTCCTGGAAGATCTGCCTTTCCAGCCAGGAGCTCCCAGCTCCCTCTGATCCTTGGTGTGACAGAGCTGGTAGAGCTGGGCTGATTTACACAGCCCACACTATAAATATCCACTGCCTTCCCTTTATGTTTTTAGAGTCTAATATGTACTATCTGATCATCTCCAACAGGACAGGAAATATTCCCTAGCTCCTGTTTCAGGCAGCCTGGTGGTGGGTTTATTTTTAAAGGCCTCCGGAGGCCTCTGGCTGTTCAGGAGGAGGAAAGCTTTAAGAGCTCAGATTGCTCAGCAGAACCAGCAAACACGAGAGGAGGTTATTACATTAAGCCTGATCAACACCAGAGCAGGTATTAGCACATTTCATGGATTTCATTTCAAATAAATCAGCCTTTCATGCACGTGGGGAGCAGAGAGTGAGATGAAGGATGTTTGACTGAGCCCCAGAGCTGCCTAGAACTCATCTGAGCATCCTCACCTGGGATCTAATCCTCAGTGTGACTTTCCCTGGGACACAGCCCTGCACTTGTGCCCAGGGAGGAGCAGCAGAGCCTGGCAAGGCTCTGCAGAATAAGTTCTCTGAAGAGCAGCTGAGGGAGCTGGGGATGCTTTTCCAACCTCAATGACTGTGAAACCAAAGCAGAAAAACCCTTTCAGCTCCTGTGAAAGCTTCTCCCAGGACCT
This sequence comes from Lichenostomus cassidix, assembly GCF_008360975.1. Taxonomy (NCBI): domain Eukaryota; kingdom Metazoa; phylum Chordata; class Aves; order Passeriformes; family Meliphagidae; genus Lichenostomus; species Lichenostomus cassidix. The sequence goes on along the minus strand of NW_028147268.1, from coordinate 1,396,778 downwards.
GAGCTCACTGCCAGCCAGCTCAGGGAAGTCGTGCAGCACCTGGCTTTGCACGTAGGATGTGCTCAGCGCAGCCTGAGCCACACAGATCTGCCCTGTACACCTGCAATGCTTTCTGAACTGCTCTGCAGAAACACTTCACACCAAGGACACATTTGGAAGGTGGGGAGCCCAGAGCAGTTTCTGTTCTCCCTTCCAAAACAAGTTCCATCCTTCTGACTGCACATCCACCGTTGTCTCCTGCTCTGCAAACGGCACCTCACTCAGCAAATGTGTTCCTTGGATCATATGGCACTGCTGAGCAGCTCAGCAGAAGTTTCTTTCTCCAGTAAGGCCAGGCAGACTGGTCACACCTACCCCAGAGCTTTATCCCCAGGCAGGAAAGGCTCAGGACTGGGGAGTCAGCTCTGCTGGGATTCTGCTATTTCATTACCCAGAAACATGCAAAACTTTGACGAAAATTTTCAAACTTCCTTTTAAGCTTTAGGGTTTCTGGTCTTTAAAAACACCAGAAGAGCTTAGCAGTATCACTCAGTTTGCACTTGATCTTCCAGCCTGTCATCCCAACAAGAATCTCCTCACTTCTCTTGTCAACCAAAACTCCCTGCCAAGACCACTCAGGGAAGAGCAGCTGACACACCAATGCTTAAGTCCAAAATGCACGAAGCTGAGAGAAATGTTTGGCTGAATGGGTTCATTTCCTGGCTCTTGCCCAAAAATAAGTGGGAAAAAGATCATTTTGGCTACAAAGCTACTGTTGACACAGGAACGAAAACAGAAACATTTCTAAAGAGGTTCCAGAGGATTTTTTATTTTTTTACCCATTAATAACTAAATTTAGATCTATAGGAGCTCCTATAGCAAGTTTTCACAAGATTTTCTGGGTGTAACTTCCTTTCTGGGGGGCTTATAGCTCTGAATCATAGAATCCCAGAAGGGTTTGGAACACAATCAAGACCCAAGACGTCTCTGCATCCCCAGGTAGTGGCACTAATTAATTACAGAACTGCAGGGCGTTCTTCCCTTCAGGTGTACACGACCAGTTTAACTCCACGAGGCAATATTTTATGTCCTTTCATTTAAAGGCAAATAACAAACTCTTCTGAGAGTACAAAATGTGAATGACAGCAGTCTAGACAGCCGAATTTTTTAAGCTGTAAATACATAAAGGAACACGACTTGTGCAGCTGCTTTAACAGGCACCAAAATATTATCTCCATACTGTGCATATTTGTCAGTCAAATTAGCATCAGACTGCTTCCCTGCTCAGGTACAAGTGGTGTTTTGACACCTTGCCCAGATCTGTGTGAGCAGTAATGGTTTGCACATGGCCAGACTGCTCTGTCCCCCGGCAGGAATTCCAACTGCAATTTCTCATGGCCATGAGCAGATATTCTGTCCCAGCACTGGTGTTTCTGTGGCACTGAGGAGTCCCCAAGCACTGACAGCCCCACGATGTGCCCTGGCTGGGGCTCTGCAGTCAAACCAATAAATTGGAAAGTCAGGAGTGCTCAGGATTCCAGAACATGTGCCACAGTGTCCTTTCATTAGCACCAGAATGAGACACTGACACCATCCTCCGAGGGAACAGCACGTCTCCAGCCTGGAGCTTCCCAAAAAAGTGGAGACAAGGCGAAGAAAAGGATTCATCCAAGGACAGCAGCAGGAAGGAGATCTGCTTCCAGCAAGGATGCTTCACAAACATGTGGATTTGTGGCATTTGCCATCTAGACACGAAGTACTCAGACTGTTTTCTTCTCATTTAGGGATTTTTTTAGTGGGCTTTATGTCAGAAGTGCTCAAGGGATGGTGAGCTCCTTCCCATGGCAGCAGCCTACATATCCTCTTAGCACTAATCTGCTTGTACAGCCAGCTGAAATTCCCTTTTAGCTGCAGTGCCAGGAGGTGCATATCCCGGGAGCAGAAGGCTGGGAGGTCTGGTGCTTTTCACAACCCCAGATAAGCCCTGTGGCTGTTCCCTGGGCAGGCCAGTCCAGCCGCTGAACCAGCTCACCAGGCACAGGGATGGAGCACTAAAACAGAGTGGAAGCATTCTGGATTTCAGGAGTGACACCACAGTGTGCTGCAGCCTCCCAGTGAGCAGCCAGCAGTGCACTGAGTGTCTTCCAAGAGCAAACAGAATGGTAACTGGCATGGAACCCTTGCAAAGCTGGCATTCTTGCTCAGAGAGCAAACCTCTCCTTCCCCCAGCAGCTCTGCCATTACAGCCAAACTCCTCTGCTGAAGACACAGAATTCATTGCCTGAAGTGCCACAGGCACCACTGATGGGATGATGAACCCTGCAGGTTCCCTTTCCTCAGCACTGCTCCCAAAATGCCAATGTCTGGGAAGCTGGCCCTGGCCCAGGGAAGCAATTCCTGCACATCTCATGCCCAATATCCCCCTGGGGTGGCCTTGGGGGTTCCAAGGTTCTGGAACAAAGGAAGATGAGGCACAACTCCCACTGCCTGGCACTCCAGGCTGCTCCTGGGCACTGCCATCCCTCAGCCCTTGCCCTCAGGGCCAAGCCAGCCTGTGGTGGAAGGCAGAGGGAGCGGCTGGGCTGTGCTGCCAACACTCCACAACTGCCTTGGCTCTCCTGCCAGAGCTGCGGAAGCTTTCTGATCCCATTTAGATTTCCTCTTGGGCAAATCCTCATAAAAAGATACTGTTTGCAATATGTGCTCTTCCTCTCTCTTTCCCCAGTGTTTTAGTGCAGCATCATCTCTGCTTTAGGGCTTCCAAGGACCTCCATGGGAAATATTCCAAGCCAGACTTGAGTGGAGTCAGTCATCTCAGCAGGAACCAACAGGACCTGCTGGATGTGTTACCTCACCAGGAGGATTGTTAATAAGAAAAATGGAGCTGATTTTTTTTTTAGGCCACTTCTAAAAATACATCTGGGAATGCTCATCCTCCAAAACAACAGCAACAAAAAATCCATAACCTGCCTAAGATGCATTCCCATAGGAATCTATTAATTCTGTGTACAGGAAGTCAGCTTCCTTAACGCAGCACTTCAGCTGTGTTTTGGCACCTGTCGGAGACAGAGTTATTCCTGCACTAAAGGATCACAGCACCAGCCTGGGAATGGCATCCAGAGCAGGCACTTGCAGGGAGCAGTGGCACACTGGGGTGTATTTAAAGGCAATGCTTTAACCACAGCTGAACTGGATCCCCTGAGAGCAACAAGCGATGCCTTGGCAAGATGTTCTGCCACCCATTTCCTCTGCTGAGCACTCAGATCCTGCTGCTTTGTGTCTGAGCAGCCATTCAAGCCATGCACATGCATTTTTCTCTCTCAGATTTAGGCACTTACAGAAGACACCAGGCTCCCCTTACTTCTGAGGCACAGAAATATCTTACACCACCTAATTGCTGCTTTAATGAACGTCATTGTCTTTGAAAATGCTCATCCTCAAAGGCACACAACAGATTAACATGTCATGGAATCACAGGCAGTTTCGAGACCAGAAACTTAAGTAGCAGGAAGAAAATATCCTTAAAATAAAGCCCCAAATGTTAACTGTGCCATTGGGTGTGCAGCTGAGACTCAGGAGCTTTTGGCACAGCCTTGGAGGGCAGGCAGAGCCAGGGCAAGCAAGGCAGCCTTGCTTTGCCTGTGACACAGCCTCGAGGTCAGGGGACATCTGTTGGCATTCAAAGGTCACAGAGAGCTTAGAAGTCTTAATATATTTTGGAAAAGTACAGCAGCACAGATTCTTTTTTTTCTTTGCCTTCTGCTTCCCGAGGTTGACATCCTAAGTCAGCAGCCCTTCCCCTATTCCCTCCCTAGCAACAGAATACCAGGAAACACACGGGGTCTGAATCAGAGCTGAGCCCACCTGAGTGGACAAGCCAAATCAGTAAGAAAAAAACTAAGAAAACCTCCTAAGAGTCAGGAAAAAAACCTGAGAGCTGGCAACACTACAATTGTTATTGTTCCCCCTGTGAAAGCTCCTGCTGGTACTGCTGGTTCTGTTTGTTTTCGTGGTTTTACACCTGCTCTGGGTTCTGTTCCTCTCCTCTTTTTGTGGCCATTCAGGGATCCACCGAGGAGGAGCAGCACATGACTAAAGGCACCTCGTTAATCGAAAGCCAACACCACCATCTGCTGCACTGCCTGGAAAAAACAACTGTAAGTACACCAGAGCCAACCCAGCCCTTCCACAGCCCTTCCACAGCCCCAGGGCTCCCAGGAGTTACACACGGGGTGCTCTGAGCTCAGGGAGATCCTAGAAATGAGGAGTTTCATTTCTTCAGTGCTTCTGCAAGAGAGCTAAAGGGCATTTCACACAGAGTCACTGCTGATCAGCACCAAGGGACAGCTCTGCTGCCTTGCCAGGGAGATGCTGCTGGTGACTGCAAAGCACAGCCTGGTCAGCAGTGCCCACAGGCTGGGAAAAAATAACCTGAGCCCTGGAGATGGCTCAGGGAAAGTGAACTCTGTTCCAGGGGTTAAAGGTTGCACTCGTCTTTTCTCATCTCTGCTGGCAAGGGCAGCTGATGTATCTCAAAGCCACTCAGGCAGTTTGTACAGCAGGACTTTTCTGTTTGCATCCTGCAAGGTTGTTGGGAGTGAGAGTTTTATTTTTCATTACTGATTGTGTATGCAGAAGCCTCTGGGAACATTTCAGATATTTATTTGATACATATGTTTTGCTTCCAGGTTTATATAAAAGGTTCTGCAGTAAAGGAACACATTATCTATACCATGATTCATTCTAGAGAGAATGAAGAGAGGTTAACACTTGAAATATTCATGCCTTTTTCTATCTGCATCCATCATCAAATGTACTTTTGATTTCTGACTTGCAAGAGTTTCCTTTAGACAAATCACCTTCACTTCCATAGTTTGGCTTATGCTGGAATAGCACCACTTAGGCCTCAGAGATACACTGGAAGAAGTTGATTAATTAACTACAGGGTCCTGAGCCCAATGAGCTCAAAAGGTCATCGTGCCAAGGGCAGTGAACTGATTCTTCCTGTATCAATGACTACTGAACTTGTTTATACAACTCATCTCGCCTTGATTTCATGTTGCATTACCAGCAGATATTTCACAACCTGACTCTTCAGTTTAAAGCTTTCTGCCTCAAACCTTCAGCAGTGTGACCCCTATTTCACCAAAATACTGCATTTGAAAACTTGAACGAATTGGCTGAAGCAAACCAAGGCTGACAGCCCTGCCTGCAGGGTCTGCCCTTGCTTTTGGAGAGATTCAGAGAAATTCAGAGAAATTCAGACCTGTGCAAAGACAGGAGAACACCTCTGGGGCTGCAGGAGTTCCTCCATCACTCAGCAGCTGAAGTAACATGGCCAAAGCGTGCCCCATTAGTGGGTGTGGTTCCCTAATTAGTGGGTGTGGTTACCTAATTAGTGGGTGTGGTTCCCTAATTAGTGGGTGTGGCACCCTGGCTGTGCCAGCCCACCTCACCCTCAAAGGCTGACTGCTTCCAGCTCCCAAACCCCTCAGACAGTGAGTCTCAGGGATTGAAAATGTTCCAAATGTTCCTCTTTTTTCAGCAAAGAATGGCAATAGCAGTTGTACTTGAATTTTGATTAAAACTCAGAGGGAGAATCTGCACAATGGGTTTTCCCCTCATGTTTTCCAGCCAGTTATTACCATGGTGTAGCACCAAATCACACAGCAGGTTTGGATTCTGCTCTGGAATTGTCAGGCCAGACAGTTCGATGGGTTTGTGTGGAGATTCTGTACTTCACAGCATCTATTAAAACACCAAACCAGAAAATGTAAATTGTAGTAAAAGCATTTCTGAACACTGAAGAGTCATTTTGTGAGCAAGTTGCAGGAATGGAATGAGGAATGTACCATGGTTGCACACTTGTTTCAATGGGCAATTCACCTTTCCTGGAACTGGGCAGAGGATTCTCAAAGTGCATTATTGACTGAGCTGCTCTCTGGGTTGTCAGTGGCACACACTGCCAGCTGGATGGCTGTGAATGGCTCACAGATCTGCTGTGTCAGATGACAAAGTGACCCTGGAGTACTTGTGGCTGCCACAACAGAGATTACTTTGTCATATTCCCACAGCAGATGGAGTTTGTTCAAACAAAAGGAGGTTTTTCCCCTCTCATTCCAACTCCCAGATGGAGTATGGACATTCACATGCTGTATTTTCTCCAAGTGCTGAGTGCCTTGAACCCAGTGCTTCAACCCAGACCCTTCTGCTGTGTTTTCACAGAGTTTGATCAAACCCCACAATCCATTGGTGACCCAATGGCAAAACAGTCCTGATCTGTGATTTGTGAATTAGCAGCTGAAACTTTGTCTTCCTTTGCCTTCGGCTCTCAAAAGATCAAAGTAATAAAAGTCATTAATGGGTTTTGTTCTGTTTCCACGAACAAACCACTCAAAAGCTGAATTGTCAGAAGGATTCTGGCTCAGGGGTCTGAATCAGGCGAGGTTTGGTGACAGAAGGTCCTGTTGCCCATTCAAACTTGAGCTGGAATGCTGAGGCGAGAGATGCAGTGCTGGGACTAATCTGAATGCTGGAATGGACAATGAATTGTGTTTCTATCTTCTGTTGGCATGTTGTCCCGTAGGGATTGTCCTATCTTGTGGATGATCCCCTGTTATCTGTACGAACTTCCACCATCAAGGTATTTCCTTTTCGATTCGATCTGTTTCTCTATGGTCTCTGTGACATGTCTGGACAGTGTCTGCTTACTTCTCGTTCTGCTCCTGTCCTGGGGAGTTTGTGCATGTGGCTCCCTTTGGCTTCCCAGTGCTCTTGTTCCCTGTGGGAGTTGTTAGTTGTTCCAGTGAATCTGGTGGCTGCCTTCAGCATGGTTGTTTTTGTTTCCCATCTTTTCTGATGCTGACAGGGACTGGATGAAGTCTGTTCACTTTACCTGGGTGTTTCTATCCACATATGAGTTCTTTCTTTCAGGATCTCTTGTTCCTTAGCAAAAAAGCTCTTTACAGATTCTGCTTTCTGGATTTGCTTCCCCCTGAACACTTCCCCCTCTGCACTGCCCTGTTTATCCCTCCCAGCTCATGCACTGCAGGGATGCTTTGAACCCAACAGCCAATGCAAGCATTAAGTTTATAGCCAGGTGGTCATCCAAAAAAATTACAATCCTGTCCCCAGGCATAAAGGAAAAGGAGCATGAACTCCTTTTGGCTTTCATAACCATGTGGCATTCCAGACTTTCTGAGGCCATTCTGGAATCCAGACAAAAAATGAACAGAAATTTAAACCAAATAGATTCAAACCCACCAGATTGGCAATCCCAGACGGCGTGAGCAAGGCAGCACTGACAGCCTCACGCTTCTCCCACTGCAACAGCTCCTCTTGTTCCCCTGCTGACACAGGAGAGCAAAACCTTCCTGTGGTTGCAGTGAGGGCAGAGCCTTTGTTTTTAAGAGCAGAGAGCATCTCGCACAGAGCAGGGGCTGAAACCCCCAGCCCAGCCGAGGAACCACGGAGCTGTCCCCATCCCCAGGCACTGACAGCTCTGCTTCTCCCCTGCCAGAACCACGAGTTCATCGACGAGCAGCTGTTCGAGCAGAACTGCATGGAGAGCTCGATGCAGAACTACCCCTCGTCCCGCAGTCCCTCCCTGTCCAGCCACCACGGGCTGAGCACCTCGTGCTGCTCGCGGCGCAACAAGAAGAGCACCCACCTGCCCAACTCCAGCGTCCCTGCGACCCGCCTGAGGAGCATGCAGGAGCTCAGCACCATCCACATCCAGTGCAGCGAGCAGCCCTCCCTCACCACCAGGTACGGGCAGGCTGGCAGGCTGGCAGGGCTGGCATCCAGCTCAGGGTGACAGGCTGGCATCCAGCTCAGGGTGACAGGGCTGGCTGGCATCCAGCTCAGGGTGACAGGCTGGCATCCATCTCAGGGTGACAGGGTGGCATCCAGCTCAGGGTGGCAGGGTGGCATCCAGCTCAGGGTGGCAGGGCTGGGCTCAGCTGGGTCCATCCAGGGGGTGCTGCCTGCAGCATCTCTGTCTCCCTCCCAGCGATGAGCTGAGGGAAGCAGCAGCTCCTGGCTCTGCTGGGAAGAACCAGATTAGAGCCAACTCAGCTTGGAAGGTGGATTTTGGGGAAAGGTTCTTTCCCCAGAGGTTGGTGGGGCACAGAACAGGCTCCCCAGGGAATGGGCACATTGCAAACCAAGGGCTCAGCAGTGCCTGCCAGCCAGAGCTGGGAAAGCTGACATGGTGCCCCTGGGACACCAACTCCACTGATTTTCATCACCCAGAAGTCTAAATTGCAACTCTAAGCATCACTGGGAAACAAGTAAGAGGAATTTCACAATGGTGTCTTAGTAGCTGTGACCTAAAAAGCATGAAGGACACAGGTGAAGTGTCCCTTAATAGAAAATGTTTAAAATTTAATTTTATACATAAATTGCTGAAAAGGAATCATTTATTCACCATATAATTCCTGCAAATATTAAATTACTTTCTAAATCCCCCTCAGCCCATTAAGTTTTTTGTGCACCAGGGCTGGTTTTGAACATCCCATTCCTCTTCTCCTGACTCCTTTCAAAGGGATGTAGAAACTGAAACAAAGCTGCCTTTAGGGCAGCAAGTGATTACTTTGTGCCAGAAGGACATTTCAGAGCATGAATTATGAACGAATAAGTACAAAACAAGTCTCCAGCTATTTCAGTTTCAATATGACAATATTTTAAACCAGCACCTGAAGCAGTAATTCAGGGGAATGTCAACCATTCTGGGTACTAAATCAGATGCCAGTGATATTTTAAATGTCAATACTTATTTTACTTGCTTACCAAACTGTGGGAGAATGGAGAGAGAAAAAAAGCTTTTCAGTTGTTTTTCATGTTGAAGACAACCAACTGGGTCACCAGTGGCAGAAGCACCCTGAGGCTGCCCCACTCTCAGGCCATGCCCCAGGCATGCAGGGAGCAGAGTGGGTTCTGTCGCTGGGATGTCTGAGAGATCACAAACCCTGCTCTGGTGAGTCACTGAGATAGCAACAGCAACAGCTTTCCAGCTGGGAGCTTTACATTTTGAAAGGACAGGCCTTGTGTTGGAAATGAACATGTTGGGCTGGTAATAGCAGACTCCTGGAGCTGTGCAGATGCACAGAAATCAACCTATCATTTTCCCTCTGTAATTAATTATAGGATGCAATTGATGCAGATCTAATAAGAATGCTCCCAGCTGTCAGATCCTTGAAACTACTGCAGACAGAAATAAAATAGAAAAGATCAAGGGACAGTGAATATGAAAGAGGTATTTGAAATGCAAGAAAGACAACATCTTTCTCAGAAAGAACTACCTGTGCTCTGAAAAGATGCAGGAGGCAGGACAGTGTATTTAGATGTCCTCTTAAATAAACTAGAATTATGCAAGAAGGAAATGGAAAGAGAACAATTGGCCCTGTGAAAAGCTGTATCCTAACCAGGGGGAACATTACTGAAGCTCAGTGTAATCTGTGCAGACAGAAATGGTGCCTTGCAGGAACGGGGCGGGGGGACGACGCTAAGTGGAGTCTTCGGAATATTTCAGCTGAATAAGATCCTGATTAAAAACCACAGCCATTCCCATCCCCTCCACTACCTCATTCTGAGAAACAAGCCAAGCACTAAATTTGTTTTCTAGTCGTTCCAGCCTCAACATGAAATCAGATGATGGGCTGAGACCGAACTGCAAAGCTGCCCAGATCACCACAGCCATCATCAGCATCCCCACGCCGCCGGCGCTGACGCCCGAGGGGGAGAGCAGACCCGGCCCGGGCAGCCCTGGCCACGCCACGAACATTCCCAGCTCCACCAACATCGTCAAGGTCTCCGCCTTGTAAGAGGTGTCCTGCAGAAGGAGGCTGGAAGGCAGAGCTCTCCACACCTCCACACCTCCACCGAGTTCCTTTCTTGCTGCAACTTGTGCCTGATGGACCAAGCTTGGCACCGAGCGGCACTGATGGGCAGAGCTCTGCAGACACCACTGGGGCAGGAGGGCCACAGGGAGGAGAGGCTGCGTGGAGGAGAAACCTGCACGGGAGAGACTTGAGCCCTGGGATGGATGGATGGATGGATGGATGGATGGATGGATGAATGGATGGATGGGGCTAAAACCACCTGCAGAGGCCGGAGGGAAGGAAGGAAGGAATCATCATGGCAACCGGAGAGTCACTGAAGCAAACGGAAATATAACACTGTGTATCGCAGCACCTTTTTAAAGGTTTTTAATGGATAATATTTATTCATGAGGAAATGACTGAAAAGGTGAAAAACAATGGATTTTGTGAATTTTTTTTTTCTTCATGGAGCAGAACCTTTAAACCAACCAACCAAAATTTCACTTTTTTTTTTCTTTTATAGGAAAAGATTTAGACAAAAGAAGCCACTTGTCACAGCAGTCTCCCTTCAGCGCTGTGTGTGTGTGAGTGTGCAGAGAGCCACGGGAAGCCCAAAAGGCAGGGCCTGCTGCCATTGTGGGGTGGCCAGCAGGACCCCAGGTGTGCCAGCACCCCTGTGCACACTCACACACACACACCTCCCACCCTGGATGCCATCCCTGATTTAGACTATTTTGTATCCGCCTTTTAAGTCAATACAGTGCAATTGCAAACAGTGTGTTTGTCTGCTAATTATTGTCTGTGGAAACATATTTGTGGAGAAAAACAGTAACAAAAAAAAAAAAAAAAGAAAAAAAAAAAGACAGGCTTTAAGTAGAGTTTTAGTCCCACCTGGGTATCTGCTTTCTATTTTTGTTATCACTTACTTGTTAGAGTGTGACTAGACTACAGTTCTGTATTTTTAAAAAGGAAAAAAAGGTAGGATTCTTTTTTAATACTGTACACACAAATGGCAAAGAATGAAAGCACTGAACTCAACTGCATCAAGCGTTCATAAGTCTAACAGGATTCCTTGTAATGTATGCCCATGCTTTTTAAGTTTTGGTTTCTATATAGAAATTTCTTTGCTAGCACTGGATGTATAACCCATTGTAAATAGTAGCCAAATAATGTCTGGATTTATACTTGATAACAATTAACCCCAGAGCCAAATATCTTGCATGGACAGAGAGGTATTTGGCTTTTTCACAGTCTTAGGGCTCCAGTTGTCCCATCCATGGCTTCTGGGCTGCACTGATTTTGGGGATAGCCAAGGTCAGCAATTTCAGTTCTCCAGCCCCAGCACAGGATCTGCTTGAGAAGGGGGAGCAGTACTGGAGTTTGGAAAGTATTTGATAACATGTGCTACAGACAGCATTTTCTTTTCACAGTTCTACACTTAGTTTGGGAAAAGTCTAATCATGAGCTAAGAGATAACCAAAAACTGCAGAACACTGTGTGGTACTGCCAGGTACTGTGACCGAGCTGTGCTCAGCCCTGGCACCTCCTGAGACCTTTCCAGGAGTGACTCCTTGGGAGGAAATCCATGGACCTGAACCATAGCTGATTCCCCTTGCCAAGAGGAACTTCTTCCTGCCATTCTGCCTTTCTGGAGTCCCTTTTTCCAAGGGATCCATGAAGGGCAGAGTGAGGAACATCACCCACTGTCCCAGCTGTCCCCTGTCTGGTCACAAACCTCTCCAAGGCCAATGCACTTCCCCCAACAGCCTGGAGATAACAGGGAAAGATCACACGTCCTGTTCTGAATTCTACCAACATCAGAGTTAAAGGAATGGCTCAGAGTGTGTTTGAGGCTGATTCAGCAAAGGGATGACTTTTTTTTAACATCTGTCATATCCTCTCCTGATGTAATATTTATATGCACATATACATACACATAGAATAATGCCAAACACATACATGTATAGCTAATTAATGCTGATTACACATACCAGCTGGCACCCTGCTTTGCTAGCACTCCTGCTGGGAGTGAGTGATGCATTAACTCAATACCCTCCTTAGAATCCTACGACATCCTAGGAATAGTAGGGCTGTGCCTGAGCCTCCAGTAGCTGCACCAGCTTCTAGTCATTTATTCCAGTGCTGTAATATGTTACCCAAAACTATGTTTAGTCCTGTTTTAAAAGATTGAAATGCTCTGCCTTTTGCTGCTTCCTGTAGGAGGTTATACTGCAGTTAATCTGACCTTTATTGAGTTTATTTTTTCGATGTTTTAATTTAATTTTTGCTTTAATTTCATCAACTGCCACCATCTGAGCACCCCTGCCCTTCTAGATCAGAGGCCTTGCTCTCCACCCCTTGCCACCTTTGCCACCTCATCTCCACTGGCACAGAGTGAAGGTGAAATTCCCCAGTGCTGGCAGGGGACAGGATTAACAATTACAAAGAATCAGGGATTCCACATGGATTCGTGGTGCTGCCTTTCTTATTCCTGATTTAGTGTGGAGTGGTGAAAAGGCACTTCACAGCTCTCTGTCTGTAAATAGCCATCGTGGCAAACCTTGGCCAAAGCACTACTGGGGCTTTTCACTGCTGTCAATCAAACTGCTTTTTGGGAAAGAGAATATAACCCTCAATTTAAGGGATTAAAAAAAGGAGGAAGGCCAGTTCCAGGAGTTTCTGGCTGGCTGCTTGGGCTCTGATTGCTCTGATTTGTTATCTTCCACAAACCAGGAATTGTTCTCCTTGCTGGGGAATCCACAGCCTGTGCCTCTGCCATGAGCTGGAAAGCTGCTGCCCCACTGTCAGCTCCTCAGCACAGACTTTGAGGGTGGAAACACAAAATGTAGGGAGTCTGAGCCTAGAGGAACAGGGCTAAAAATTCCTTATGACTTTTTATAGTTTGAGAAAAGTTCCTTTTAAGAAAGAGATAAAAATGGATTCTTTATACAAAAAAGCAAGTGGAATGGCATTATTTTTTTCAGACTTTCCTAAAGCAATATTAAAAATATCAAAGGAGCAACTCCTTTTTCTGAGCATTTTGTTTCCTTTCCAGAGCTTTTTCTGAGAGAGAAGTATTTTCCCAGATTTTCAGCCTATTCTGTCAATAGATTTCCTCTCTTCTCACCTGGCACTGAGCTGCTAACAGGATTCACACCCAGCTGGCAGCAAATAATGAAAAATGCCTTTTACACATTGACTTTGACTTCCATCTACTCTTTCCAAAATCCACCTTTTCATTTTCCTTAAAATTCTTAAGGACACCTATAAAGAGCCCACAGATAATACATCTTGGTACACAGATATTAAAGAATTTAACAATTGAATTTATCCTCCACTAGCACAAGATCCGTCACTGTGATGAAGACTAAATTTAATCCATGCAACTTGTTTAACCTAAACCTGTTGCTAATTCACCTGTACTGCAACCCAGCATTTGTCATTCTAGTCTAGACAGCTTAAGGTGTGTGCATGAAAATCAGATTAAAACCAGCTAAAGAAAGCAAATTCCCTTCAAGATTTTGCTTTTTTTAAGTAAAGAGGTTGCAAACGTTGCATCTTACATGTATTGTAAAGAAAATTCAGGAAATTAAACATTTCATTTAATTTATGTTACAACATCCCTTGGATTTTGTAGTGTTTTTATATTGGACTAAGGCAGAGTTACAAAGTCAGCACTCATGGAGGGCTGGTGAATATCAGTAGCTTTGAACTGCAAACTTAATTCTGCTTTTAAAGTCAGGTAATTAAAACACCTTTTCCACACGATTCACCCATCCAGTCTATTTCAATTAATTTTTTGTTTTAAAACCCTTTTCTCCAACACTTGGAGCCAACTGCAGTAGATCCATGGGTTTAAAGCCCAAGCTTTTAGGCTTTATATTTGCCAAAACCTCTGCCCAGGGTGATTTTATCTTTCTAAAACTGTAAGAGCAAAGGGAAGGCAGGGAACATCAGGAACTGAGCAGCAGCAGCCTGGGCTCTGCTCCTGATTTCCTGATCAATCACTAAGTGACCTCGAAGAAGTCATTTCACCTCTCTGCCAATCCTACAAGCTGTGGAGCAATCAGCACCTCAGTTCATGATCCCCAGAACGGCACAGGGAATTCTGGAGTGCCAGAACTGCTGCTTCTGTCCAGGGAGCAAAACCTGGGCCAGGAAGGCTTCAGGTGGAACACAAGAGCAGGTGAGAAGAGCTTGTGCAAACCCCTGCTGTCCTGAGTCAGGTCTGTCCCTCCGTGTGTCTCTGTTCAGTGCCCATTTTTGGGTTAAACCAGTGCTATCCAGAGCCTCAGCTGGGGGAAGGAACCAAGCACCCCAACCCTTCCCTGCTCTGTTCAACCCCACTGGAGCTCCCAGGGGCTCCTCGGACCAACCAAGTCTCTAAAAATGGTGTGATGGTCTATTTTTGATAAACCAGTATGGCATTCCAATGCAATGGTGTTTTCTTTAGGAGTTCTATGTTATACGAAGCTCTCAACCTTATTATTTTCTATTTTCGTACTTTAAATGGGCTTTGCTTTACAAACATCAGAGGACAGATACGAAATGTACTGGACACAACTGCAGGTAGCTTCATTTGAGAACAACTTTCTAGAAGAACCAAGTTTCCTGTTGTCTTCTTTTGGAATTGTAGTGCATATGTTGAAACTTGTATATCATTTACAGTATTGAGTCTTGTGCCACTGCTGTACCTGATGTATCCAATCCGGATTAAACAGAGTATGTGCCACAAATACCAACAGGATGCTGTAATTTCTTCCAAAAAACAACTGGGAGGTTCTTTTGGACTACTTTGGGTGTTGAACTAGGAACTCGAGTTGTGTTTAACTACTAATTAACTCTAAGCGATCATTAATGGAATCAGTGAGATGTCACAGAACAGCAACAATGCAGATACTGAGTTCATCTCCTACACTATCTCTTTTTGAACATTGAAGAGTTGCAAAAATTCATCTTGGAAGCCAAACCATGCTGCCTTGGCCTTTTCCAATTACACAGACAAAGGGGAACTCCCTCCCTGGAGTCATTTGTGACACAAAAGGAGTAAGGCAGGAACAAAGTAGAGAAAGAACTTTTTAAATTAGTGCAGAGGTAAGCCAGGGCCAGCCAGCACTCCCATCTTTTCCTGCCCCAGGACAGCTCTGTACAAGCCAAACAGGAAATATCAATTAGTTTGAGCACTAATAGGTAATTCCATTCCTAATTAAAGCTTTCCTGTAAGTGTAGGAAGTCTGATATTGTTGCACCCAGAGGGACAGACCAATTATGATTGCTGCACATTTTCTCCATAATTAAATCCTCCACCACACAGCTTGCTGCACACCTTGCTATAGAAATGTTATTTATACAGTGTTAATTAACTGGGTTGAAATTAGCAATACCAGCATTGAGATGCACATTTCACTCTGCCACTTCACTGGGATGTAAACTTTGCACAGACCATGGAGCCCTTTCAGGGAATGATCTTCACCCAACAGCCACACGAAGGCAAGGTGAGCAAGAGGGGAAGCCCTGGCACAGAGCAGCTGTGGCTGCCCCTGGATCCCTGCAAGTGTCCAAGGCCAGGCTGGAATAAGGCTTGGAGCAGCCTGGGACAGCAGAAGGTGTCTCTGCCATGGCTGAGGGTGGAACAGGATGGGTTTTAAGGTCCCTTCCCACCCAAACCATTCTGGGATTCCATGAAATACAACTGGAATTACTTTGTATTTTCTCCTTTCTGACATTTCTTACGTGGAAATGGCTGCTTTTTATCACCCTTTGCTTACTTTGGATTGTAAAGATTCCAACTGAGCATCCAGCTGTCTTTCTTTTGCTTTTATTAACAATTGTAACACCATCACTGGTCATGTATAAAACGTTTCCCAGACACAGCTGCTTACAAAGACACCATTTTTCTTCCATCTCAGACAGGGTCTGTCTCTGATCAGCGTCCTTTAGAGCAGCACTGTTGTCACAAACCATGTCCAGCCCTGGTCCCCCCTAGCCTGTCCCTGACACCAGCATCAGGACATCAATCCCCATCTTTGAGCAGCTCCTGGAGATAGACTGAGTGGACCTGGTAGGCATTCATCCAGCTGAACTGCTGGTAACTCCTGCTGTAGTGAGACATTGCTGTGTAGTAGCTTTGCCAGGCGTCATAGTAACATTTCCAGTAATCCTCATCACTCCAGCCCTCATAGCCATCATCCCAGGAGCTGCAGGTCTGCTCCTCTTCACTTTGCCTCATGGAGGGACTGGAGAATTGATGGTTTTGGCTTTTCTTTTGTTTAGCATTTTGCTTCAGGACTTTCTTCTTCACTCCATTTTGCCTTGGGATGTGGGATTGCTCCCGATGCTCCTGCGGTGCAGGACAGAACCCTGCAGGGCCCTGACGTGCTGTGGGCACAGCATTTGGGTCCTGAGTGTCTGAAAATGCCTCAAAACATGAATTATTGGCCCTGCTGTCAATGGAATCCCCAGAGCTGTCTGAGCCATCGCTGTCAGCTGACACATCCCCGTTTGCTGCAGTCTCTGTGGGAAGTTCCATCTCCTCCCACTCCACATCCCCATTTCTGGGCAGTTCACGTTGCTCTCCTGGGCCTGAATAACTTCTTAAAATCTCCACCTGTCTCTCTGACCCTTCTTTAATGAAATACTCATAGTCTTCAACAAAATCTGAGAAGCTCCAGGGATTGGTGAGCTGGTTTTTGAAAGAAGACAAGCATGGAATTTTGGGGAGATTTTTTTTTAAGGCCTCATCATCTGGAGCCTGAGTGCTGTGCTGTCCATCTGTCCTGGACATGGCTTTGACTTGATTCCTCTGTCCTCTGTGACAGGTGGAAGCTTGGGGGGTTCTACTCTTTTTCTCTGTATTTGCAGGATTTGTGCACTTTTTTATCTGCTTCTGCTTCTGAGTCTTTTTTGGCCTTTGTACAGAAGAATTATCCCTTGGAAGATTAGAGGGAGGCTGAGGTATGTCTGAAAATCCATTTTGGACAGGCTGCAGCACTGGCTCCTCTGCTTTAGGACACACAGTGTCACAATTCACCACAGGATCTGTAGCTATTGCAGGTTTAACTTCTACCTCCCCATCTTCAAACTGCACCATCATTCCAGGAGGGATTGGCTCTGCATGGAAGAGAAACAAGGGAAACTCAGTCAGTGCATCCTTCCCTCTGGAACTCACAATTGCATGTTAAGACATGAAGTGACAAACAAACCCCTTCAATTCTTGAGTTTAAAGAGCCAATCCCAGCTGCACCCCCAGCACAGAGCCTACCTGGCAGAGGAAGGAGCTGCAGGTTGCACTTCTGACCAATCTTCATCATGGTGTTCTCTTCCTCCCCACGGCAGCAGTAGGTCACAGATAAGCCCAAGGTGCCTGTGAGACACAAGAGAGCTGATGAGACAGCAGAGCAGGGCAGAGCTGCAGCAGGGCAGGGCAGAGCTGCAGCAGAGCAGGGCAGAGCTGCAGCAGAGCAGGGCAGAGCTGCAGGGCAGAGCTGCAGGGCAGAGCTGCAGCAGAGCAGGGCAGAGCTGCAGGGCAGGGCAGAGCTGCAGGGCAGGGCAGAGCTGCAGCAGGGCAGAGCTGCAGGGCAGAGCTGCTCCTACCGAAGCGCCCAGCACGGCCAATGCGGTGCATGTAGGTCTCCCAGTCCAGAGGCACATCCAGGTTGATCACCAGGTTCACCTTCTCAGCATCAATTCCACGAGATGTCTGCACAAAGTGAGGGAAAGGGCAGTGGGAAGTGAAGAACTCAGCAGAGCTTCAAATAAACACAGAACCACGGGGAGGCTGGATGTGGTCCAACCTCCCCAGAGTCACCCAACATGTTTGGCACTCACAACACACTGCCCATAGAGGAGAGCAACAGATAAACTGAAAACTGTTTTTGAACCACATCACAGAATGGGTTGGGATGGGTTGGATGGGCCCTTGAAATGTCATCTCATTCCAACCCCTTGCCATGGGCAGGCAGGTGAGGAGTATGAGGTGATTTCTCAGCTTCACAGTGAAAATAAGTCCACGGTGATTTATCAGCACATTTATGTTCTCCTTAATTCCAAGCCAAACCTCATCCTGTGAAGTAATTTTATGTGCAATACTCCCAGATGCTGTAAAATGTGCACAGCAGTTAATAAATTTGAAATTAAACCTGTAAAAAGCTTGTTTGAAAGCAGTAAAAGCTCACCAAGTCTGTGGAAATCAGAACTCTGCAGTGGAATTGCTTTAATTTAGCCATGGCATCAAGTCGCTGATTTTGATTCATGTTGCCTAGAAAGATAAAAATTAGAAGCAGGTTACATTCTTCATCTTTATGCCCCTCATATTCTAGAAAATACTGCTTTGCATCATCAGAAATAAATTAGAAAGTTCCTCAAATATCAGTTCCATATGAGTAAAGAAGGAACAAACAAAACCTGAAAACTGAGGTCGCTCATTACAAAAATAATTCTTTTGCTTGTGGATTGATTCTTAAAAAAACTGTGAAGATTCACATGCTATTCTCAGCCATTTAACTAGAGGCCATGCAAGCCAAAATGTAAGATTAATTTTCCTATTTTAGGTCACATTTATGCACCATTTCAGTGGAATCAGAAAGCTGTGAATGGATTTACCTGAAATGCACTCGGCAGGGAAGCCTCTGGATGTCAGTATTTCAGCCAGATGTTGAGCCCTGAGGGAACACACACAATGAAAACTGGGAATAAAACCCAAACCTAACAACCCCTGGGCATTTCTTAGGTTATTCTCTACAGCCAAGGACTGCATTCCTACATTTTCAGTATTTCACACTGCACTCCTCAGACTGCGTTTTAGACCTGAAATTTGCATACTGCTCTGAGACCTCACAGGTCTCATAAATTTATCCATATGCACATAAATTTATCCATGACTGAACATTACAACCACTGCTTTCAAACAAGCTTTGTCCAGATGTTATTTCAAATGCATTACCTGCTGTGCAAATTTGAGAAGACTAAGGCTTGATTGAATGGAATCTTGCTGAACAACTCCTGCAGGTGTTGAGTTTTTTCCTCGAAGGTTTTATGTGGGAGAGGATGGGAATTCACAATTTTGTAGTACTGCTTCAGCCCTGAGCAAGAAACCAAAACAACAGATTAGGGGTTGCCACAAAAACATGCACAGAGTTCTGTAAACATGTGGTGCTGCAGCTAAAGGACAACTTCAAACAAAGACACAGATAAGGAACACCAAGAGATCTTTTTCTTAAAAGGCTGAAATATTTTTTAATTGATAGAAAAAGCAGAGAGTTACATTTGTCACTGATATTTAAATATAGAATCACAGAGTAGTTTGGGTTGGAAAGGCCTTTAAAGACCATCTCATTCCACCTGAAAATTCACGACATCAACACTGTCAATATTAATAAACCAAACAACTCAGATATGCGTGAAATGGTGAAAAATCAAGCATTTTAAAGGCACATGTTTTGGTTTTAGTATCCTCCTCTTAATCTACTGCTGTGTCACTCCAACTGCTCTTTCTGCACTTACCAAGGAGGCTGGGATCCGTGGGGTTCAGCCTGACAAACGTGGGCTCCCTCATGTACCTGGTGAGAGCAGCAGCCAAGGACTCAGGGTAAGTGGCTGAAACAGCCAACATCTGCTTATTGACTGGCAGTGAGGAGTAAATCCAGCTGTGAGACAAAACCGTGGGAATTACTTACAAAATGTACCTAATGTAGTGATACAGGCCTGAGGGAAGTGTTTTTCCTTACTTGATCTGCTCCTGGAAGCTGCCCTCCTCCAGCAGCTTGTCTGCCTCATCCAGGACGAAGAGCCTGATGCTGGCTGTGCTCAGGTAGTCCAGCTCTATGAGCTGCTTGATGCGACCTGCAGGGAGGCAGACAGCAGAAACAGCTTCAAAACACCAACTGAAGGATTCTAATGATGAACTCTTGAAGTATTTTTGAATTACTTTTGAGGCTGTGCCCTACTAATGACAACATTTCCAAAGCCCCAGTTATGGTACTGTGAGGATCACACAGAACCGAATCACAGCAAAGCTCACCCCTACCTGGGGAGCCCACAGCTATGTGGCATTTCTTCAGCCGGCTTTTGTCCTGGCTCAGAGGAGTCCCTCCGATGAACACATGGCATTCCAAGCCTTCCAGTTTGATCCCGATGGTTGTGATCACGGCGTGGATCTGCACAGCAATCTCCCGGGTGGGAGCCAGGATCAGGATCTGCGCGGGGCAGGGATTAAACGGGAGGGTTAAAGCCGCAGGATGGCGCTGAGAGCTCACCCGCAGTGATGATTTAAAACCCGACGGTGATTTTAAACGCTGTGTCTCACGGGTTTCAATGCCATATCCCCCCAAACAGAGCGATTCCCTCCCAGGGCAGCCCCGGCCCGCTCACCTGCGTGGCGGAGCACTCCAGCAGCACCGCCTCCAGCGCGATGGTGGCGAACACGCAGGTCTTGCCGGTGCCGGACTTGGCCTGCACGATGAGATCTGCAAAGAGCCACCGCAGCGGTCAGGGGAGCTCCCGCGGTGTCCCAGCCCCGCGCCCGGCCCGCCCGCTCACCGAGCCCGCAGCGCCCCAGCGGGATGGCCTTCAGCTGCACCGGCGACGGCCGATGGAAGCCGGCGGCCTCCAGCCCCGCCAGCACCGGCGGCGACAGCAGCAGCGAGCCGAAATCGGAGGGGCCGCCGGGCAGCAGCACATCGCGGGTGCGGAACCGAGCCTGAGCCTCCCTGGGCGCCGCCATCTTGGCGGGGCGGGAGGGCAAGTCTCGCGAGATGAGCCGTGATCGCGCGCCGCGCAGAGAGCCGGCAGCGCCGCCAGGGGGCGCGGCGGGCGGGAAGATGGCGGCGGCTCCGCCTGAGGGCGGGCTGGGCTGGGCTGGGATGGAATGGGGCTGGGCGCTTCGAGCACGTGTGGAGTCACAGAAAACCCCAAAAGCATCCCTGAGTGCAGCTGCTGGCCCTGCACAGACCCCCAAACCCCTCCTGTGGCGGACAGCGCTGTCCGATCGCTCCCTCAGCCCTAAGCTGTGCCATTGCCGAGGAGAGCACACAGCCCTGAACACTAACACCATTCATGAGCCTGCAAAAAATCACTTAATGCAAAAAATTAACAGTATAGTATTCGCTCAGCAAAGGCCAAATGTGTCAATCTGAATGTGCATTACTTACTACCCTCTGCAGACCACTTCCTTTAACTCGTGGGTGGTTTTATGAATATCAACTTTGATTGTAGCTCTCAGAAGCTCCGGCCATGCAGCTTCCCTTCATTGCAAAGGGGATTTGGAGAATCTCCACAGAGGTTTCTACTGTACAATCACATACACTGTGACATTATTCCTACAGTGCCGGGCAGCCCAAATGAATTGGAATGGCTTTGGTGTGTCACAGGCTTGGTCACGCCTTGGAAATTCCTCGTGTCTGTATTCCTGATGGGGGAGAAAAGTCTGTCAGTTTCTATTCAGTTATTTTTTTATTATGATGATATTTTGCTATGAATAGCTGAGTGCCAAGCACTTAACCCTGCAGGACAAAGAGCAGTTCAGGTTTGGAGAATTCCCTTCCACCAAGGGGGGACTGACCAGGTGTGCACAGGTGACAGGATCTGCAGGCATTCTGCTCTTCCAATTATTTTTTAATTTTTAAGTGGATATTCTCATTGGTCCTCAAGGGGAAAGAGTCTCCAACATGAGATAATTGTCTCTGGGTAAATCTGGGAAAGGAGACAGACAAAGACACCTGGGCATAACAAACATTTGATTAAATACAGCCTTTCGTAACCCTTTTAAATTGATGTGATTCGAAGAGACAAGGAAGAGCAGTGAGGAGGGACTGTTCCCAGGGGGGAAGGGCAGCGAGGAGGTGACAGAACAGCCCCCAAGAGCCATGGCAGGAACTGCTCTCCTCTCTGTTTTTCTCCCTTATTCCTTTTCTCCCCCAAGGTCTCATGCAAGTCTCAATACAACCAAGGTGATCTGGAGACATTGTTCTCTGTGGTGCATTAATGAGACGTTCAGACACTTCACCGTGATTCAGAAAGATGCTGCTGTTTGTAGTTATTTAATGTTCTCTCTGATGTTCAGTTCAGACAGACTCCAAACCCTCTCCCTGTGTGTGAAACACCCTTCCACACCACGCCTGGCACATTTGTTGTCCCTCTCCTGCTGGTTTTGGCCCTGACTGAGCGGGTCGTGTCACATTTAGGCTCCTGCAGCTCCGTCAGTCAATCAAACCCTTATTCCTGCAGTAAATCTTACCTGTTCCTGCTCCTCATTTTGTTGTGAGCTCTCTGTAAGTGCTGTGCTCTGCCATGAGTCACAGTATAAATAGGAATCTTCACCCTTCAGGCCTTGCTTTACCTCAGTGACTCTCGAGTACTGAATTGTCGACATTCACTTGTCAGCCCCGCCAAGAGGAATCTGCAGTTTTGCCATCACATTGCTTTGCTTTTGCTTGCAGTAAGATCCAGAGGAAGTACTCCTGCTCAGAGCAGCCTTTGGAAATCTTGACATTTAATCTGAATACTCTGCAGGCAGAGTAGGTCCTGGGAAAGGATTTAGGTTAATAAAAGAAGCCGATGAGACATCCTTCAGAGCTGGATTATTATTAAATAACAGCTTCTTTTGAAGGGCTATAAACTCCCTAGCTTGGGGTCATAAAAATCCTCAAGGTTTTAGGACACAGAAGAGCCCTGCTAGGGAAAATTCTTCCTCCCATACACACCGAGAACATGTTTTATTCCTGCAGGAAAGTGCTTTTTTGTCCCTGTTACAAAGTGCACATCACATATTTGATTTTAATTCCATGCTGGACTCATTTTCCCCTGAATCTGTACATCAGTGTATCAGCTTGAGATAAATGATGTTCTAAGACACCTGAGAGTGCTGCTGCTGATACTCAAGGTCAGGTTCTCACTGTTTCAGACTATTACAGACTAACACCTGCAATACCAGGACGTAGTACCTGTACTCAATAATTCCCACAGAATTATCCATCTCCTCTTTTTGTTATAAGTTTACTCCTCATTTACAACACTTAAATTCTTGTTGTGACTCTTTGAAATACTGATGTACAGTGCTCATGGAAAATGTGTATTAGCTTCCAGGACTGTTGGTTTGTGTCTATCTGAAGAATATATTTATTATAGATTTGGACATTGCTACTGCAAACCAGCCTTGTCTTATTCCTTTGCCTTCAAAGGATTTGTCTTTCAGATCTGCCAAGACATGGAATTATTCAGAGCAAATCTGGTTTACATAATATTTATAGAATATTTTGAAAGTGAGATAATCTCATCCTCCTCTCCCAGATGTTTTTGGATTAAGACAGGGAAGTTTCTCTGTTCTCTGCAGCACGTGTGAGTCACTCTTTGGAGTGTGGGATGTGTTTGTGTTTACACTGCCATGGAAACTGTGTTTGTTCTCTGTACAGTAAAGCCCAGGACAGTGAAAGGGCCATTGATCCCAGCAGAGACAGTGACTGCATATTCACCACCGAAAACTGACTCTCAGCACCCTGCACATTCACTTTCCCTCCGGAAAAAAGTCTGCATGGCAAGTTACCAAGGAGCAGCAAGTCTTTGGAGCAGCAGAATCTTCTCTGTTGCTTTAGTAACTGACAAAGTCGTGGATTTTTCCCAGCAAGTCTGGTGCATGGAGTTGTCATAAATAATGATGATGAGGATGGTGATGTCTTGCATCCATCCAAGGCTCATTTCAGTGCTCTCCTGGAGAGTGGATTTGGTTCCTTGTCAGGCACTTTCTCCACAAGGATCAAGGAGAACTCCCCAGATTTCAGATGGAATCTCAAGTCCACGGGGGAGTCACCACAGGCATGGATGCAGCTGCAGATAAAAGCAAGCAGACCTAAGGGATCAGGTCAGAGCAGCTATTTCAACTCCACAGTGAGAAATGCCAGTATTTCACTCCTGTTGTTTCCTCCAGATAAATAAACATCATCCCATTTTAATCTTAGATACCAAGATTTGCTAAATTATTTTTTCAGCTCGTGTGAGCAGGATCTAGGTCACGAAAACGCAGCGAGCCGAGATGAAATCCAATAGTTCTGTAGACAAGACAGCACGGTGGCTACACCAGGAGCTTCCCTGGTACTTATTCCTGGCACTCCTGGCAAACAGAGGAATGTCAGGAGCTGGAATTCAGCTGGAGCAGGGTTAAAAGTTTTTATTTTGAGGATGGGGCATAGTGAGAACTTTTTATAAAAGCCACAAGTGCAGAGACTGTATGCACGAAATTACACTTAATGGAAGAAACAGTCAGATTTTCAGGGCTATTTTATCTCTTTATGCACAAATATAAAACCAGACTTAAAGTTCTGACATTATATCCTTACCTATCGTGGCTGGGTGTTTATGCCCCAGTGGGTTTAAACAAGGATGGATGCAATTCAGGTCATGCTGCAGCTGAAGTGGGAGGAAATTCTGAAAGGTTTGTCATCAGTGTGGGGAAAGAAAATTCAAAAAAGGAAAGGAAAGAAAATTCAGTGATAACCACGCTTGTTAGTTCAGCAAGGAACAGTCACGTGGGAGCCTGGAGAAACCAGATCAATGAACTGAAAGACAACAAATGAGATGAGATGAGCCTTCAGCTGTGAAGGGATGGATGTTCCCTCAATCAGGAAGGAACGAGGCAGTTCAGAGAAGTGGAATACTCCACTCTGAAGGAGTATTCTAATTTTTGCCCAAGGATCTCAGTTTTTCATTTTATCCTGAAATAAACCATGTCGCTTTCTGCTTGAGGGTGTTTTATTCTTGGCTCTGTATTTCCTCGGAGATCTGATTTTCCACTGCACTGCACCATCTGCTCATGGTTTACACCACGACACAGCGGAAGGAGCACAGGGCCTGGCATGAGGTGTCGGTGCTGCTTTGAACCAGTTGTCTACACGCAAGAGAAAAATGCTGCTTAGTAAGGGAATCCTACTGAGAAAATATTTCAGATTTTTCTCTTCTCTTGCAAGTTCCCAGGAGTTTGGAGCACATGAATATTCTGGTCTTTTCTTTATTCCATGCTCATGAACTCCTTCATCAGTCTCCTGGGACAGGAGCAGCCCTGGAGACTGGAAAATGGATCAAAAAGATGTCCTTAGTAGAAGCCAAACAGAGCCTAGAAACTCTTCCTGTTCATGTGCCAGAAGATCACAGAGTTTGGTGTCTTACAAGTGGCACAGGAGCTTGCAGCATCTGCCACTCACCATGCACACGTGCAGGTGACCTCCTGAATCCTTGGCATGTGCTGAAGGTAAAGCATTGTATAACTTCAGTTTGATCCTCCCAGTAACCAGGGGTGTCACTGGTACCTCTGCTGTACTGCAACAGCCAATGTGAAAGCATCAGTTAAATTCAGGAGTGACGCAGTGAGCAGCAAGCTGGATGCTGACAGTGACCCTTCTGGCACACGTCTGGGACACTGGAGAGCTGCAGGAGGTTGGGGCTTTCATTCTTCATTCCCTGTGCCCCAGAAACTGCAGGACACAGGCGTTGCACCTCCTGGGCTGCACATGGGCCATCCCAGCTTTCTGATTTTTCTCTCCTGCCTGCCTCTTCAACCTGCCATATGCTTGGATAGGCTGTGGACATCCACACCCGACCCTGGCCTGTGGGGAACAACCAGCTGGCCAGCAAATCCTGCCAGGTTTCAAGAAAAAAATCATAGCTGGGCTAGTGGGCTTCGACTGTAAGAAAGACTTGAGACTGGCAAGCACCCACTCTCATCATGGCATACCCTGTTGGAAGTGATTAACTCCTTGATAAGGTCATTTCTTTAATAAATTGATATATTTACTGCCCCACGTTCTACAGAGCCTCCAAGAGAGATGCTGTTCCCACACTTAACAGATGGGAAATAGGAACCCTGAAATGAGTGAAGAGACAGGAAGTTTTGACCCATCATTAAAAAGACGCTGAAAGGATCAATAAACATGAACTCTGGAGTGTTTCCCAAACATACGGGAAAGGGCAGATTGCAAATTTCCCATTCGAATTGGATTTTGACAAAAAGGTCAGCTTTCAAAAACACTGAAACTGATTTCTATAAACAAACAAAACAAACAAACCAAATCCTATTACCATCTATAAAAATGTTTTCCTCAAAAAAATGAAGACCTGGAGAGGCAAACATTTTAGCCATTCTTTGTCAAACTTACGGGGGAAAAACCCCAAGTAATTACGTTTTTAATCCCAAATTTGAAAACACAAAGTAGTATTTCTCCTCCTATCAAGTTCTTTAGCATTGCAGAGTGACTCCGTTAAATTATCACAGGGGACTCAGCAATTATCATCTAAACAACATATTTTGCAAATAAGAGGAGAACAATATTTATTTGTGAGAAACACTCTAAGATTCAAACCCTTTTAAACTCAGTGCAGTTATAAAGCCTGCTGATCCAAAACTGTTTGTATTTTTTTCCTGTCCATCTGTTTGACGTCCCGTGGTGACAATTCCGAGGTTGTTGATATGAGATAAAAGAACCCTGCTTTTAGAGGGGCTCATCCGGAGCTCCCACAACATCCCCCTATCCCGGAGTTCTCCGGGCGCTGCTGTGCGCGCAGACTCGCTCGGCTGAAACAGCGCCTGGGAAACGCAGAGAAAAACTGTTAAAAGCAACCCCGCGAAAGGACTCTGCGCACCTGTCTGCGCGGCTCTCTGCCATGTGCTGTCCGTGACAAAGGGCGCTCGGATAGCAGCACGGGCCAGGCCAGTCCTGCGCTGCTGTCCCTGTCCCGCGGTGGTCACATCCCCTCGGTGGCCAGGCACAGGAGGAGCCCCTGGCCGCAGCCCAGCCCGCGCCGAGGACAAAACGGGGACACCACAACTGGGTGGCTTTGCAATTTCTCCCGATTAAGGCCATGTAGGTTAATCCGTGCTTTTGGCGGGGTGCTCCGCGTCTGCGGAACAGCGTGCAGCATCCCCACCACAACAAACTACGGCGCCCAAGTTGTGCGCGGCGGCGGAGCGGAGCGGAACAGAGCGGGGCAGGCTCGGGAGGATCGAGGGGCTGGCTCGGCAGGATCGCCCGCCGCCGGCAGCGGGGCTGGGGCCGGGCGGGGATGCTGCTCCCCCGCACAGCGCACACCGCGCTGGCCCCGGCTCTGCCCCGCCGGCAGCCGCCGCCCCCCGGAGCCGCCCCCCGGCCAGCGCCCGGCCCTCCCTCCCTCCCGCAACGAGCCGAGCCGCGCCGAGCCGGGCCATGGAGCAGCACCTGCGGCGCCTGCGGCAGGAGCTGGTAAGGGCCGCCCGGGGGTGCTGCGGGCGGGGTGGGCTTGGTGGGCAGCGAGGGGCAGGGCAGGGCCGGCCGGGGTCGGGGGTCCCGCTGCTCCCATCCCCGTGAGCGGGGCAGATCCCGGCTATGGGTTGGGGTCCCGCTGCTGCCATTCCCGTGAACGGAGCAGGTCCCGGTTATGGGTCGGGGTCCCGCCGCTCCCGTTATGGGGTGCTCCCCGCCAGCCGCAGCCGCTCGGGGTCCGTCCGTGTATCGGAGAAAAGCCGCGGCGGGGGCGGGCGGGGGGCTTTAGGGACAAGCTGCCAGCACAGGTCAGAAATCAGAGAAACAGCCACAGAGATGAACAGGAATAACTTTCTGGAAATCAAAAGGCTGTAAAGGGAGCGCGCTTGGCACCTCCGATACCCTGCGAAAATAGTTCTTTAATAGGAGAGCCTTTGTCAGGAACGAGCGGTGTTTTCTCCCTCCCGCCGCTCCTGCCCAGGGCTAACCTCACTCCCGGAACTTGCTGGGGCTTGTCCAGCAGCCCGAAGGTATTGCTGGTGCTCTGGGGCTGGCTGGGGTGGGCTGGGAGGAGGAACTGATACTTCCCAAAATAGGGTTCCAGTGGGTCTGGCTCGGAGTCTGCGTTATCCTGATAAATAGATAATGAGAACAAAAGGGGAAGACAAGGCAGAGCAAGAACGGGTGGGTGAAGTTTCTGAATGCAAGAAGCTCCCGGTTTGGACTGGAAAGGATGTGGATTTCAGCTGGGTTTTGTGCTCCCTGGAGTCCTGTACGGTGCCTGCATTGCAGGAAGCATTCCGTGTGGAACAACACCCGCGAGTCCTGCGGAGCAGGCGAAGTTCCAGCTGCGCCCAGGGCAGCACCAGGGCTGGAGAGCCCTGAGCTCCTCCAGATCCATTTCTTGTGAAACACGGGCAGGGGCAGTGGCCTTTGACTCTGAATAGCTGTGGCAGCAGCGACATTTAACCTGCTGGCGTTCCCAGTGTTTCCCCAGCAAACACAGGAGGTGAAGGAAAAACTAAAACAAAGGGGAATGGGAGTCACTGGTGTGCTGTACACTGAGGGTGATGAATGAAATGCAAACTGCAAACCGGGACATGTGCAGAATAATCTGAGAGCTCTTGAAAATCTGAGTTGGAAGGTGGGATGGGAAAAGGAGTGACTTCCAGAAGGACATCAAGGTTCCTAAATCAGTGTTTTGTCTTCTAACCAAGCCAGTTTTGTTATCTGAGCAATGTTTTTGGAGGGAAGCCTAAGCATTGTACCTTTGAGTCTAAAACATGCCTGTTTTGTAGTGCACAAAATAACTTCTGAGAAGTCAGTATATTCAGCAGAAAGACAGATCACCCACACTTCATGTGAAAGCCAGGAAAAAAAGTACTTTAAATGAGAAAATTCTAGCTTTGTTCAGCCCTAGCAATAATGCAGAAATAGGTTTTTTCAGTTGTAAAAATGCAACAATTTTTATTATATTGATAAACCATGACTTAGCCTGGTATAGATCTGTGTGTATGCTTGGCTTTAAAACCTGGGAAGGGGCAGCTGTCACCTTCAAGAAGACAAGTTGTGACTTGACTGAAAGCAGCCTGGATCTTCCTACATTGGGTTTTCACAAGTCACATTCTCTCCTGCTCCCACTGCCCAGTTTTTGTTATTCAGACTTAAAAACTTCCTTTCCCACGAGTTCTTGGGGGATCTGAGCGCAGTTGTGATTGTGGCTGTGCTGGACATGCACAGGGTGCAGCTGGAGAGAGCCTGGGAATCCTGCAACCTGCAGGAGCTGCGGGCTGCAGGGAAAGCTGGAGGAACTGTGTCAATTAAAGCAGCCGGCACTGGTGTCCTGAGCTATAACAGCCTTTAAAAATCAATTCTGTCGTGATAGCCTGGAATTAAAACAGATTAATGTTCCTCCAAAGAGCAGCGAGCAGCTCGAGGGCCAGCTGGGCCCATCTGCAGCAGGGGCAGTGGGAACTGAGCTCTGGAGCTGCTGCTCTGCCTCTGCTTGCCACACCTCAGCCCTGGGATGCACCAGAGCCAGGGGACAAGGACAGCAGTGGGGCAATGGCCTGGCCAGACAGAGCCAGTGTGATCTGTCCCATCAGCAGGAGCTTAGTTTGTCTCAGTGCAAACAGCCAAACATCCTCTGGTTTGGTAAACCAGACTTTTGGCCAGTTTTGAGGAGGGATTTTCTCAAAACATAGTGGATGTTGGCATAGCTCCCAGTTCCCAAGGAAAGGTTATCTTCCAGTGCAACTCAATCCCCCACCAGTGTGAGATAGGAGGATTCCAGCTCTGTTTTTTCTTTCTCTTGCTTTGTTTATTAAAAGCATATTTAGATGATGGTGTGCTTGGCTGGGGCCTCTGGTGTGCCCTACATGTCACCTGTGCCCCCACATGTCACCTGTGCCCCGAGATCACAGCGAGCTGTGCCAGACAAGTCACCGAGGAGTGAGGTCCGGGCATGCTTCCCCTGCTCCTCCATTTCCTCTGGGAAAGCTCTGCCAGGGCTCCCGAGGATGAATCTGACCCCTTTCAGTCAGTGAGGGAGAGATCTCCTCTTCCAGCCGCATGTTTTCCATTGTAAGCTGATCGTTTCTGGCATGTGTGGTGTCCCTTTGATTGGAATTCATTCAGAAGCTTCCACATGCAAATGCTTCACAGCCAGGAGAGCCTCAGCTGACACAGCCATTCATCCCGGCCGGGCTGGGCTCAGGGCAGCTCTGCTGCAGTTGGGATCCTCATCCCAGCTCACACCAGCCCGTGGAGCTGTTCTGACAAGCTGTGCCAGCTCTTTGCACCTCATCCGCACATGCAGAAAATACTTAAGACCTTGTTCTGCTCCGGGAAGCCCCTGGAGATTTATGGACACAGCGTGGCTTGTGGGAATGTGCAGCGCTGGTTTGTAGGTCTGGTGATGGAATAAGCTGTGCTTCTGCACTCCTCTGTCATCTGTCCTTGCAGTGGCAGCAGTGAAATGTGCCCCAGAGCTTGGGAATGTGCCATTCATGCAATTAATCCTGATACTCAAAGCCCTTTTCACTGTATCGGCTGCATTCGGAATCTGCCGGCGTTGTCCTCCTGCTCCCCGAGTCACAGAGCGTTATCTCAGCTGAAAGATCAGATGTAACAAGAATTGTCTTGCTGAGGGATTAGCAGAGAGGAATTTCATTTCCGTGCCTCACGCTGCACATGCAGAGCCTCCCTGCACTCAGCACCAGGAGAGTTTGCATTTGTATGTAGCAACATCACACGTGTGCCGTGGGCTGGGAGCTTGGGGCTCATCTGCAGTTAGAATAAATCAATTCTTCTCTCTCTGGGGACTGGTGAGTCCATGGGGCAGAATTATCTGGCACTTCAGGTTTGTATGGCTGTAAGAGGAGAGGGGGCACAGCCACATCAGCTGTGGTTGTAACTTTACTTTGTGTGTTTTGGTCTTTTGTGATGAATATAGGATGTATCTGGGTTTTCTGTTGCTTTCTTCTAGGAGGAAAAGTATTTAAGTACTATTTAAAACACACCTCACCACTCTGACTTGAACTTTTAATGTTCTCCCTGCACATTTGTCATAAATGCATTGAATTACTGAGTTTGATGGAGTCTGACTCCCTTCTTACATTAATTTATGTCCTGGTAGACAATGTTTCTTGCTATGAATATCCTACAGGAATAGAACATTCGGTCCGAGTGAAAAATACAGCCAATTATTTTTACTCTTTGTCTCACCCTGGGTCCTATTCCGGTAACTGTGTCACGCTGCAAGAGGATCTGCTGTGTTTTCATTCCTGCTCTCTGAGGGGCAGCTGGGGTGGTGTGCAGTCTGCAAGGCACAAATGACAGCCCTGAGGGTCCAATGTCACTGCTCCCAGCTCCAGCAGGTGGGAGCAGGCAGCTCCATTTGTGTCCCTGCTGCTGCAGGGGTCCCTTTTTGGGTGACTTTGCCCGTTGCTGCTGGAGGCAGGTCACAAATTTGGAGTTTTGTCACAGGATCTCATTCCTTGCTGTTCCTGCAGGGAAGGTGCAAAGGAGTGACTTGACAGCAGATGTCCTGTTACACAGAACTGGGGAGAAAAAGCAGGCACAGGTTTTGTCCTCTAGGTTATTTCCAGAGCAGACTCCTAAAGATGAGGGTGGATGTTTTCAGACTCCCAGCTTCACGTGTTCAGGAGTGTTAAAGACCAGATTTCCAGGGAAGCAGATCTGGGCTGAAAACTGACATTTTTAACCATCATCGTCAGTGGCCAGTTTGTACATTGAGGCTTGTGGTCTCTCTTATCCTTGGGCTGTGAGTAAAAGCCTGAAGATTGGAGTTATTTTTGGTCCCTTTTTATCCTGGTTGTGGAGAATTGATTTTTCTGATTTGCCTTTGAACGTTGGGAAGCACAGAACAATATCCCTGCAGTGGGAAGGAAGGTGGATAATGGAGTGATGTGAACCACCTCTTTCATGGTTAACATCTGTTTAGGATCTATTTAAGCTATTGTGAGGGGGAGTCTCTGCTTCAGTTTCAGCATCCTTCCTCTTCAGATAAATTGTGAGCTCACAGTTAACATCCTCATGTGCACCTAAAATACCCTGGGAAGACAGGAGGTAAAAGAGAGACTTGAAATTATTGTGCTAAAATGCAAGGACTGTAAGACAACTGGAGGCTCTTGGCATCCTTCAAGGGAAGGAAAAGAAAGGTGGATCATGGAGCTGGAGAGCAGCTCTGCGAGAGCTGTGCAGCAAGGGCTGTGTGCAGCCACGACTGCAGGCTTGGTGGAGATTAATCCAGTTAGTGACCCAGAGGAAAACACAGAAACAATATGATCAGCTCAGCAGTTCTAAAATAATTTTGGTCTCTATTATGTCATCTGCTTTAAATACCAATTGTTTGTTGCTGGCTCTGTTGCCCATCAGAACTATTATTAAGAACTATTTGCCATTTGTTCTTTCCTGTCCTCTTAGCAATAACTTCCTCTCTTTGCATTTCTTTTACCTAAGAGCTGGACATCTGTCTTCCTCCTCGTTGTGACAAACACACTCAGGGCTCTTCTTCCCAGCTCTGTGCTCAGCTGAAAGCTGAGGTGCTGCTGGGTTTTTCCCTTCCAAAGCCATTGGTGCCCTTGCTGCTCAGGATGGCACATTTCCAGTGCAAAAACCCCTCTGTATTTGAGCTCTGCCAGTTTTTTGCTTGGTTCTCCCCCATGTTGAATATTCCCTGATGATAATTTGGAAGGGAAATTTTGAATTTTGCACTCCAGTTTCCAGTGCTTATGGTGTCTGCAGTTGAAATGAGCTTTCTTTGGAGGAGCACTGAGGCAGAGCTGCCTGGTTCTTGCCTCCACAGGAGGACTGAGCCAGCTAATACCTCAGTGCTGGAGAAAGGAACCTCTCCCATCACACACCAATCCCAGGCACTGAAGGGGAACACTCAGCCCTGTGAGTACTTGCCTTGCTTAAAAAGGCATGAGTTGGCTTGTGCAGAATTAGACATCAAATTTTTCATGCCAACTTTTAGGGATTGCAAAAGTTTCAGGGATAATGAGATCCATTTTGAGGCATCTGATTTTTAACTGTTCTATAGAGATAGATTTGGATATCTGCAAGTTGTCATGGTTCTAACAGGGCTTTTTTTGGAAGCAGAGATCCCAACCAACCACTTGTATTGAAGGACAGAGTGTCTCAGATTAGACCCGAGTTTGGCAGTGCTGCTGCCCCTGAGCTCAGCTCTGCAGCCCCACTGACCCCACAGCAGTTTGGGGTTTGCAGCTCGCAGGGAGGCACAGGGCAGAGCATCTCCAATGCCCAGCTTACATAAAGGCACTTGCATAACCCCAAGTGCAGTCAGGGTCTCTCTCACACCAGATTAAGGCTCTCTGGGGTTTTGTGTCACATTCACGCTCTGGTTGGAATCAACTTCAGTTCACCACAAATTTGAGTTCCTTCTACATGAAGTGTGTGACCAAAGCCAGTGAGGCTACAAGGGCTGTCCCTTCAGCCTGGACTTCCCATCACCTTCAGCAGTGCATCTGTTTGATTTCCAGCCCAGTCTGCTGGCTTATTTGCAGAATCCTTTTTTATTTTTCATGCAGACCAGGTAGTTCAGTCCTGACCCTCTGCCAGGCAGGTGGTCTCTCTTCTCTGGGACTTTGTTCCTTTTCTGGAGAGTCTCAGAGAAGTCTGAACTTGGAAAAACTGAGATCTTGGCAAGGAGGAGAGGGTGGCAGTTAGACACTGGAGAAGAAGGTTTTTTTCCCTCCAGAATTTTCTTTCCAAGGTGAGTACTCTTTAATTGCAGGTGGATGGAATCCAAGCCCCACAGGCAGGTTGGTCACCAGGCAGTGACTTCACTTTGGGCTGGGTTTCCCTCTCTCCAGTTCTGTAAAAGACTGAGCAGATACCATGAAGAGCAAAAGATAAAGCAGAGGGGGTTGGTTTGCTTCATTTTTTAACTTGCACAACCCGAAATTACAGCAGCCTTTGCAAGCAGGGTGAAAAGCCTCAGGATGTTGAAAACTCTCGTTGCTGGTGGGATTCTCATTGCCAGAGGGACACCAGAGGGTGGGATTCATCCCTCCCCAGGCAGGCCACTGGAGCAGGACAGAGGAGTCACAGCCCAAAGCCTCCTTTCCCCCTTGTGCTGCTCCAAATCTCCATCATTTGCAGGAGGGAATTTCCACAGAGGAGAACATCCCCGTTTCTTTCCCAGTGGCTCAGGCTCCCAGTCTGGTGCTGGCACCAGGTTTGGCAGCCACAGCTCCTTTGTTCAGCAGAAGTGCTGCACTCGGAGCTGTCAGGCTCAGGTCTTTCCTGCCGAGGGTGGCTGGATGTGTGTGAGGAATGAGAAGGGTTAATGCTCCCTGGGGCTGCAGGCTGAGCCAGCAGGGACACCCCATTCCAGGGGAGTTAATTGGGGTGCCAAGGGGAGCAGGGTGCCCAGCAGAGGCCGAGGGTTGAGGAGCCCAAGCCCTGGGCAGGACCCTGTCACTTCACTCCCCACGGCGCGATTACAGCGCCAGGGGATTTGGTGGGAAGTGGCCAATGAGGGGCCAAGCTGCCTCCAAATCCAGCTTTTTCCAAAGCCCCAGATAAAACAGACTTCCATTAATAAGGCAAGAGAGGTTAGGACGAGCAGCATTACAGCAGATCTGAAGAGGTAAGGTGATGGTTCTGTCTGAGCATCTGGCCCCAGCGCGGTGTGGGAAGCAGGAGCTCGCTGAGGCTGGAATTGGGACATTATTTGCACGTCTGCAGCAGTAGTTTATTTGCTGATGTTAAGAAATGCCATAGCTGGAGGCTCTGGGTAGTGGAATCAGGAAGCTGAGCACAGATTTTCTGTGTCTTTGTAGCTGTGTGCTCATTCCGGATGATAAGTAACTTTCTTGAGAGAAAAGCTCGGGAAAATCACCGTAACCTGCTGGTGAGTTTAGTTCTAGGTTCTGGGGTTTGAAATAGGGGTTTGTGGTCAGAAATTGTGGGACAGTTTTCCACTTTCAGAGCTGGGTTGTTACAATTTTCTGATGGCTGCTCTTTCTCACTGCTCAGCTCCCCGTGCAGAGATGGAAATAGAGCAAGTAATTGAGCTAACTTCGTTAAAACAGGAGATGTAGAAAACAAAGCTTGGTGGGGTAAAGCTGAATGTAAGAGAAAAAGAAAAAGCTGGCCTTTTTCACCCTAATCTTGAGGTCTGTTGCTGTACAAGAAATGATGATGAGCCTTTTAAACAGTTAGTGACAGCGTAGGCTGAAGCTTTGCTAGACAGAGGTCATCTCTTGTGCAAACCACCTTCCTGCAGTGTGACAAGTCCTCACCTCCAGCCCTGCCAGCCCTGCTGTTCCTCCCCTCTCCTGCCCAGCCCCATTTGCTCCCTGCTAAAAAAGAATAAGTGGCAGCTGTTGGAAAGTGGAGCCCATTTGCTTTATGGTGCAGCTTGGGGAATATGATCCACATCCTACATGAGAGAGAGAAAGCAACAGAGCAAAAGAGAGGGGGGAGTTGGGAGGCTCTGGAGAATAACTTGCTTATTTTAAGTCTGGTGCAGAAAGTTCAATCTTTGTAGTGAGGTTCAGGCATGAAGCAGAACTGCTGCTAAAGGTCCTAGCCTGGGAATCGAAGAATTGCTGGTTGAATGTGAGTAATGTTAGGGTTTGTTGGTTGTTCTTGCATTGAAATGTCTTTGATTGTCCTGGAGCGGGAGGTGCCTGCGCTGAGGGTGTTGAAGAGGTGTTATGGTGTAACAATTTAATTCTTCTTGGGGTTTATTTTTAATCTACTTTAGCACTTCAGGTAAGGAAACAAGGCTCTCCCTGGAAGGCACCTCTGCTCATTATTCTGGCTCCTGATTTTGGTTGGTGACAGGGCACAAAAGACACAAAAGCACAAAAATATTCTAAAACTGGCAGCAGCCAAACCCATTCATGAGTCTACACCTTGGGCTTCTGCCAAGCAATTAATGGAAACTCAAACTCTCTATTTTTGTTGTCAGGTCAAACAACCCACTTCTGTCAGCTCCTCTTATTCCTAGAGGGGAAACTCCTAGAAAAATGTAAGGCAAATGGGAGTGCTGTGTGGTGCAATGGATGTAGCACAGGTTGGGTGCATGGCAGAGGCAGTCAGGAGGAAGGGGTGATGTTTGAGAAAGCTGCTGAGCCCTGCTCTGCTCTGTTCTGCCCCTCTGGACACTGACTGTGCTCTTCCCCCCGCAGCTCTCCATGAAGGAGGTGGGTGACGGACTGCACGAGCAGATGAACTGCATGATGGGCGCCCTGCAGGAGCTGAAGCTGCTGCAGGTGCAGACAGCCCTGGAGCACTTGGACATCTCGGGGCGCCGCAGCCCCCCGGAGCAGCGCCGGTGCTGCAGGAGCAGCGGGACAGGGCTGGGGGAGGCACAGGGACACTGCCCCCCTGCCCTGGCCTGTCCCACTGCCTCCCCAGACAGTGACCACCTCGGGGTCACCCCCTGCTCCTCCCGGAGCCTCTGCGGGGAGGATTTTTATCCCCCAAAAGGACCTTCCTCGGTGTCCGGCAGAGCGGAGCACGTCCGGCCTCGGCCATCGGAGTCCAGCAGCGCTGGGGGGTGGCCGCTGTGCCAGGAGTGCCCCGGCTGTGACGATGGCCACGACTGGACGTCATCCCTGATGTCCCAGAGCAGGAACAGACAGCCGCTGGTGCTGGGGGACAACATCTTTGCAGACTTGGTGGGGAACTGGCTGGACCTGCCCGAGCTGGACAAGAAGGGGGAGAAGAGCGAGGCGTCCCTGTCCAGCAGCAGATCCCAGGAGCTCTGCAGGAAGTTCTCTCTCACAGCCAACATCTTCAAGAAGTTCCTGAGGAGCGTCCGGCCAGACCGAGACAGGCTGCTGAAGGAGAAACCCTGCTGGCTTCCTCCTGAAGACAAACAGCCTGAGATTTCCAAGAGGTCCAAAAAGATGAACAAACTCAAGGGGACATTTTACTTTCCTCTTCACGGGAACATGCAGAACCATCATGGCAAAGCAGAGAGGTGCCCGAGGGCAGAGAGCCGCAGTGAGCACCCCAAACTGGGCCCCAAGAAAGTTCATGACTCCACAGACTACAGCCAGGCTGGCTTTGACATCAACACAGCTGTTTGGGTCTGAGCCTTCCCTGTCCTCTGCTCTGCCCAGTGTTTCCCACACCTGCCACGAGCTCACTCATCTTTTCAGAGACTCCTGAGCTCCCCACTGCGACTGGGGCAGGAGAGGAGTCCTGCAGGACGTGCTGTGGGCTTCACTCACCTGCACATGGAATTTTCGGGAGACCTACGGCTTCAGGGACCGCCTGAGCAGCAGCTGACACAGTGAGAAGACCTTTGGGGACTGGTATTTGCAAAAATAATCCAAATCTTGAGCAGCTTTAGGGTGAGTGGTGCCACAGGTGAGCAGCTCCTGGTGCCAGGCCCATTCCATCATCTCCAGTTCAATGGCTGCAGCACAGAACCCACGGTGTGCATGTGTGTGTATGAGTGTGCAAATATATATATATATATAGTTTTTTTTAAAAAAATCTATTCCTGCTTGTGTGCACTTGAAACCAGGCATCCTAAGCCTTGTACCTGAAGCACTTGTTATTTAAATGGAAAGAAATTAGTTTGAATTCATAAGACTTGAACCATTGTTGAGTGGGGGGGCAAAACCCCAACTTTGGGGGGGTTTTCCCTAAACTGCATCCCTGGTGCCCTCCCAGCAGCTCTCCCTCCCCTCCCAGTTCCACCAGTGGGGCACAAGGCTCCTTGCAGGGGGTTTGTGACCTGGGGGTCTCGGTGGGTTTGCCCCTCTCCCCTCCCCTTGTCCCTGTGGGTCACTCCAGATACAACATTGCAGAAGTTTATCGTTGAGTTTTCACCCAAAGTTCCATCCCCATTTATTGTTGTGTTCCTGTTGCTGTTGTGTACAAACCTCGTCCTGACAGAACCAAGTTCTTCGGTGTCTGACTCTCCAAGAGTTCCCAATAAAGTGGAATCAGTTTTGTCTCCGCTGTGGGACACCCTTGGTCTCTCTTCTCTCACTCTGGGGTTTTCCTGGCTGTTCCCAGCTGGGATCAGGGGCTTTGGGGAGCAGCCAGAGGAGTTTCATTCAAGGAGAGGTTGTAAATCAGAGCAGGGAGAGGAGCTGAGGCGGAGCACAGCCTGAGAGCCTCAGGGCTTCTGCAGCTTCCCCACCAGCCTGCCTCCCCAGCAGGGAGAGCACAGGGAGGAAGGTTTGGGGAGAAACTGCTGCCTGAGAGCCACACAGCTCGAGGAGGGGACAGGGCATGGGGGTCCTGCACAGCTCCCCACCGTGTCCAGGGCTTGCACAGGTTAATCCCTGGCAGCTCTTGAGCCCCGGGAAGCACAGAGGCTGCTGATGGCACTGCAGTCCCCATTAGCCCCCATTCCCTTGCCCAGGAGCCTCAGCCGGGTGTGCAGCAGGGTTGTGTTCCAAAAACCTGTTCCACTCACTCCGAGCTTCACAAGGGCTCATGTGCCAGCAGGGCCATTGTTTTTTTCAAACATGCAACTCTATTCCTGCTGTAACTTCCCAAGGCAGAGAGGCCAGTGGAGCAGAGGCATGGAGGGAGAATTTTTTTCCTCTTTGCAAATTAAATATAGGCACAAGGCAGGCCCTGGTTGTGCCCATACAAGGAGAGGAGCAGGGCAGCACCGAACGCTGCGCTCAGCACTTCTGCACGAACCTGAGTTGCAGCAAGCTTTTGTTTTTCCTCCTCGTGGGCTCTAGGGCTGCCTGTTCCCCCTTCCTAATTCCTCTGAATGCTGAAAGGCTGCTGGTGAAGCACTTTGTTTTCCTCTTCTTTTATCAATAGCTCATCCTGTTTGTTACCTCCCTGCTGCTTTCCAGAGGGTCAGAAAAGAGGAGAAGGATTTTCCCAGAGAGAGCAGCAGCTTTTCCTGCACCAACCTGAGTCCCCAGAGAGTGGCCTCAGCCTGAGCACTTGGGGGTCCCTTGGAGCCCTGGGTCACCCCCATCCCCAGGCCACATCCTGGGAGCAGGGACAGCCCGGGGAGCTGCTGGCATCTCACAGCTCTGGGGACAAAGCAGGGACACCTGAGGACACAGGGGGTGGGGTTGCCTTAATTTGTTCCTTTTCCAAAGGATCAGATCCCTGCCGGGCACTGTGCATGGACAGCTGACCAAATGCCCAACGTAATTTCAAATCTATTACTGTTCTGTCTGCTTGCTAAGTGTATCTTCAAAGGATGTTTTGCATGAAAATAGGATTTTCTAGGGTGTTTGCAGCGATAAATCCGGTGTGGTCTAGGCTTCAAACACTTGGAAATAGCAAGTAAATGTAGCTGTGTCTAGAAGTTCTTAAGAGAAAAAATATTTAATAAATATTCTTTATAGACATTCAAATAATAAAGAATATCACCCAAGCCAGACATCTTCCCTAATTTAGTCTCTAGAGCAGGATCTGCTAATAGATCAGAGCTGGATTTGTGAATTACCATTTCACTTCTCCAGGGATTTTTCCTGAAATTATAATGGCTTTTGCTCCTCTATTTTTTTTCATGAAACTGCCATGAAATTGTTCCCCATTATGAAGTATGAAACCCACCTAATTAGCAAATGACAGTGTCTAACGAGGCCCTGGCTGTGTTCTGCAGGACTGATAGGAGTGGCTAATCCCAAACACAGGACAATAATCACAGCAACACTCAGGTTCTCCATGAACTTGCCCAGGAGGGCAGCAATGGCAAAGGCAGCCTGGGATTGGGATTTCTTGGAAATCTCTGTTCAGTCTGATCCAAGGGCTGTGTGAGGAGCACATCCTGGAGCTGGCAGAGCCCAGGCACCCAGCACTGCAGCTGCACATCCCTGCAGTGGGTAAATGCTGCATGTGGCCCATATGGCTTAATGGGGAGAGAGGATTTAGCTCTTAACATTAATCGAGTGCTTTTCCAGGAGCTGCTCTGCTCAGCCTCGCTGGGCTTTCCCTTCCCAAGCCCACACCCTGCTCTCCCAGCCAGATGGCCTCCAGAAGGCTCCCAAATGTGCCTGTAATTAAAAAGCCTTTATTTCCAAAACCATTTCACAGCTTATTCTTCTGACAATGAGATGGAGCTCCTCAGGCTGCTGCTGGGCAAGAGGAAAGGCAAACACAGGCTGGCTGCCCTGGGAGTGCTGTCCTTCACTCACACAGCTTCATTTACTGCTTGTGCAGCGACAGGACATGGGGAGTGGCTTTAAACTGCAAGAGAGCAGCGTTCGGTGGGATATTGGGAGAAATTCTTGGCTGGGAGGATGGTGAGGCCCTGGCACAGAGTGCCCAGAGGAGCTGTGGTTGTCCCTGGGTCCCTGGAAGTG
This sequence comes from Lichenostomus cassidix, assembly GCF_008360975.1. Taxonomy (NCBI): domain Eukaryota; kingdom Metazoa; phylum Chordata; class Aves; order Passeriformes; family Meliphagidae; genus Lichenostomus; species Lichenostomus cassidix. The sequence goes on along the minus strand of NW_028147268.1, from coordinate 1,356,956 downwards.
TCCAAGGCCAGGCTGGAGCAGCCTGGGACAGTGGAAGGTGTCCCTGCCATGGCAGGGGGATGGAATGAGATGTTCTTTAAGGTCCTTCCAACCCAAACCATCCTGGGATTCTGTGATTTACCCACTGGAATTGGAGCTCCCTGTGCCCTGCAGGGCTGCTGAAGCCTCCCAGTGCCTGTGGTCCCTGAGGATGCTCAGCCCAGGAACCTGAAAGGCTTTCTGACTGCACACTGAGCGCTCTGGAGGAGCAGAGGGACAGTGGCCTGGTGCTGCCCCTGCTCTGGCTGTCACCTCCCCAGGGTCCCCAGGCAGGCAGAGGGGCACAGAGCAGCCCCATGCCCTGGCACAGAGGTGGCACAAATCTGCTCCTCATCCCTGCCCTGCCAGCAGTCCAGGCTGGACCTTCCCAGAGAGCTCTGCTGCATTCCCCACGTCGGGCTGGTGCTGCTGATGTGACATTTGGGCCCCGCAGATAACGAACGTGACGTCGTGTCAGCTTTAATTAGTCCCTCTGCTCTGCCGGCAACAGCCACTGTGCAGGGCTGGCAGGGACAGGGGACTGTCACCTCCAGAGGCTCCATGAGCTGTGGGCAGCAGCAGAGGAGACTCTGGGCTGAGTTGTCTGATGAAGGAATTGCTTTATTCTGAAATGGGTGTGCTAACAGCAGCCTCCTTCGCCTGCTTGGAATAGCTGAAGGGTCACTCCAGCCCCCACAGTGCATTTTCTGTGCTCTGTAACAGCATTCTGGGGCTGGAAAAGTCCCTCAGTGGCTGGCTGGGTGTCCCCAGAGAGCAGGAAAATTGCAGATATTGCTCCACTCTGGCCCATCCCAGGGCATTGCAGCACCAGTTCACTCCAAGGGAAAGGAATGGGATCCCAGTTGAAGCTGGCAGGGCCAGGGCAGGCACTGGGGAATGTGGTGAGGAACAAACTCTGAGCACATCCGTGTGTCCAGCCTGACCACAGCCCTGCTGCCAGACAGCACAGATGGCCAGGGCAGCAGGAAAGGTGTCCTGGGGCCCTGGGGGAGCTGTCTGTGCCGCGTGAAGCCAAGAGCAGCTCCTGGGCTCCAGGAGTCACCTGCAGCTCAGTCTAAGGGTGCAGCTCTGCTCAGCCCCATCCTGCAGCTCTCCTGAGCTACCTGCCCAGAGCTCCCCTCCTCCTCAGTCCTCTCTGTTCCACACCAATTACTGGAGCTCCAAGCCCAAGGCAGCCAGCCAGGCGTTTATGCTGCAGCTGCCTGATCTGCATGTGCTCATGCTAATGGTGTGGAAACGATTCATGGTCGGCTTTGTGCTCAGTTTCCTCTGCCCTGAATGGAGCTCTGCTCGGAAAAAGGAGCAACCAGGTCCTCTGGATTTGAGATCATTCAAGAGGGGAAATTTCTGTTTACTGCTTACCTGGTTTTCAAACGTGTCGCTGATGCAATGCTGTCAGCAGGATAGTCTGAGCTTTGCACAGAATGTATGTCCTAAAGAGGCAAAAAACATAAATATTCCTAAGAGGAATTCTTATTTTTTCCTAAGAGGAATGGGAGAAACATTCTATTTGCAGCCACAGAGCATTGGGAAATGCTCTGGAGATAAGATGCATTGCCAGGGAAGTGGAGCAAAAGTCCTCCTTCTGCAGAGGTTTTATGGTACCTCTAAATCCCCGGGAGATGGACAGGGTAAGACATCCTCACCCTGCCACAAAACTGCCAAACCTGCAGGCAATTCCTGCTGCTCCTCTTCCTCAGCTCGGCAACAGGGGTGCAGTGCTTCCTGGGGTGTGGGGACAGCAGGACCTCAGAGAATAGCCCTGGGCATGGCAGGGGACAGAGTGGCACTGATGGCTCTGGGGGGACACAGTGGCACTGATGGCTCTGGGGGGACACAGTGGCACCCATTGCTGCAGCAGCCACCAGAGCCACCCCAGCCAGGCTCCATCGGGTGTTCTTTGTGCACTGAAATCTCCCTCAGCATCACTCCCGAGCTGTCAAAGGGAGGTTTCCCGGGATTGCTCCCTGCAGGGGTTCAGGTCCTTTGCCATAATATGATTTCGTGACAAGTGTAATGAGATGTGACACATCTTTGCAACCATTTGCTACCTCAGAAAATCCCAACCAAGCTGGAAATCCAGCAGTATGCAGAGACCCTCATCTCTCCGTGCATCACAGCTGGAAAAAATAAGCAGCAAGTTAAGGACTTTGCAGCATTTCCTTTGGGAGACAGCAAAGTCCTGAACACGATACTATAAATTAATTATTTAGATTCCAGCCCTGCAATGAGAGCCATCTGGCCAGATGCCTTTACCCTTTGCAGAGCCCTCAGGAGCTCACAGCACTCTGCACGTGTCTCCTAATGGGCTGAGGCTTCTCCTGCCCTGCGAGAAGCAGAAATAGAACCATTGCCAGTGTCCTCCAGGAACACAGGGATGGAGACTGTGGGGAAGACAATCCCGGTCTGAGGAAGCTCTGAAGGAAGCAGGTAGAGATTTTTCCAGGTAAAACCTCAGTGTTCACTGGAGCAGCCATGAGCCAGGGGAGCTCTGCCTGCCCTTCCTGGGGAAGAGACAAGAGGAAAGAGTTAAAAGCTGTCTCCAGGCAGGAGAACAAAAACACCATTGCACTCATCTCGCTCGCTGTGCTCATCTAATTACGTTATTTAACAGGATACCCTCTCATTGATTTTAATTACTCACATAATTTGGGAAGTAATTCACAGCACATCCCTGCAGGGTGCATGAGTCTGAGTTGGGAACAATGTGCTCGAGTCTTCCTGGCTCCACCGAGGGAGGAGAGAGGATGAGCAGCAGCCCTGCCGGCCAGGGGACACCTGGGGCTCTGTCCTGTGCCATCAGGAGCTGGGATCACCCACAGGAAATACTGTCACCCCTGGGGAGGCTGCAGCTCTGTCCCTGGCGGCACAGTTTTGGGGATTTTGGGGTCCCAGCCATGCCCAGCCCCAGCTGCTGCCTGGAGGGATGCAAGCAGGTCCTTGTGTGCCTCCAGCCCCGAGCAGAGCAGCTGCAGATTAATTGTCCCTTTGACACCAGCAGGGTCCTGCCAGGGATGGCTGGGGGATGCTCATCCCTCCCCGAGCCCCCCTGCTTCCCACAGCCCAACATCCCGGGTGAGGAGTTCCTCCTGACCCCCCAGCACCGTTAGTCAGACAGTCCCCATCACTGGTGACTCTTAAAAATGCTTTTAACCACAGCCCTGCCGTTTGAACAATTTTTTTCAAAACCCAGTTGCACACAGTTTAGCAAAATTGCACCCCCAGCACTCACTTGTTTGGTTCCTTCGCCGTCTTTTGTAAGTTCCCCGCTTAATTAGGATGCAAACAATCCCAGAGGAATGTTTAATTAATATTATAAAGCAACAATGGGATGATTAAGCAAGTCTGGGCAGCTGCTATTTATACACAGGACATGTGGCACTTGTTGGGGGTGAGCGTGTCAAGGAAAAATCACTGCGCGGATCTTTCCGTGCAATTTTATTGCTTGTTTTAATTGTCTGGTTCAGGCCTTTTCTCCTCTTTGTGCTCGCTGAGGCAGAGCGAGAGCAGCAGAGATTGAACTCAGCCTCTTGTTCAGCTTAATTACAGTGAAGCCTTTGAGCTGAGGAGCCTCCCTGCTGCCCCTGCTCAGCTCGGAGAGCCCAGGGAAGCTCCGGGCACTGAATGCCCTCAAACAGGGCCAGGAATAGCAGCTGGGAGCTCCTTGGAGCAGAACAGCATCCCAGAGGATGGCAGAGCTGGGGGCTTAGCCAGGGCAGGGCTGGCATGGGGCTGTGCACGGCAGCAGCAGTGGGGTGTCCAGAGATCACCTCCCAGCCCTCAGAATCCATGGAATCACAGAAGAATTTGGGTTGGAAAGGACCTTCAAAACCATCTGGTTCCACCCCATCCCACTGGGATAAATGTGCTCCCCAAAAAGCTCAGTGATACCCTCGTGGTGTTGGGTTTTAGGGCATTTCCCATTTGGAAATGATTTCTCTCTAGTTTTTCAAAAGGCTGTGCACAACCTGAAGTAATTCTATTTGCCTTGGGTTGAACTCTTTTGGCACTTTCTAAAAATAAACACTTGATTTCTTCTCCTTCCCATGGAACTGCCTCTGCTGAGAGAACAACCAAGCAAACTGCTAAAATATTAAAGGAAGTGGGAAAGCCAACAGAAGGGCAGTGAGATGGCAACAGCACAGCCCTGAGTCTGTCAGGAATTCACAACTCACATCAGCCAGTGGCAAATAAATCCACATCTTGCAGGGCTGGTCCTGAGCCCCAGCTGAGTGCTGTCCTGCCCTGGCAGCTCCAGCCTTGGCACAGATGAGGCAGAATCCCAACTCTGAGGGTCCTCAGAGAACTCCCTCCCTGGCCTTTCCCCCAAAAATCTGCTTCTGGCAGCTCGAGGGGCTCAGTCCCACCTCGGGCAGCAGAGCAGACAGCCAGGAGCCTTTTCCTGCTGCCCAAGAGCAGCTTTTGCTCTGACTCATCCTGACGTGTCTCATTCACCACCTCACACTTATTCAATTATTACTTCAGCCCTGGCCCCACTCTGCAAAGCTTATCTCACACCAAATCCTTCTCAGTCAAGCCCTGAACGCTGATTGTTTCAGAAGGAAAGGGCCAAAAGCTGCCTCTTGGCTGCTATCAGCCTCTGCACTGTGCATTGACTGGAGGGAACTCACAGGGCAGCAGATCCAGCAGTGTTCCTGGGGGGGAATGTGTCTCTGGACATTCCCAACAAGAGTGCAGAAGACAATTGGCTCCTGTTTGCCTTTGAGGTCTCTTGCCAAATTTCGGTGCTTCTGCGCTGGACAGAATCAAGAGTGAGCTGAGCAAGGTGCACAGGACAGGCCAGAAACCCTCAGGAGTGCCAGTGCTGCTTCATCACAGAACCACTGAGGGTGGAAAAGCCCTCTTGAGATGAAGTCCAGCTGTGTCCCCAGCACTGCCAAGGCCACCTCTGCCCCACGTCCCCAAGTGCCACATGCCCAGAGCTTTGGAACTCTCAGGGCTGCTCCAGAAGTTGCTCTGTTCCTTTTCTCTTGGGATAACTCTGATGGTGTCACAGGTGGAGTTTGGCCACATCCAGCCCTGCCCTTTGCTCTGCTGTTCTTTTCCCTGTTCCTGCAGATTAATCTGTGACAGGAGCTGGAGCTGGCCGGTGTTGGGTCTCCCTCATTTCAAACATCATTTATCATAAAGGATTATCCTGCAGGGGCTCCTGTGCAGTCATATTTAATAACATAAACTGCTTCAAATCAAATGATTTCTCCTGTGAATTTAAGCCAAACTGACACAGCAGCTTGACACTGCTTATTGCCAGAGCTAAATGAAAAATGGGTGTAGGATGGTGAATGCCTGTGGCCCTCAAAATGTTACACCCACACTGCAGCCATGGGGAGGGAGAGCTGAGCTGCAGTGGGGCTGGAGTGAGGTTATCCAAGGATTTGGAACAGCCTGGCTAGGAAAGGCAGCAGACCTGCAACACTGCTGCCTTTCACTCAGCTCCCCCAGCACTCACCCCAAATGGGTTGTGAGAAACTTGATTTGTGACTAAAACACCTGCAGGGGAAAAAGGCAGGATTAGGGATAAATTCCATGTCGCAGAGGACTCTGCTGCAGGAGCTGCTGCTCTCCTTGGGGTCCTTCTGGAGGAGACCAGGGACTTCTCAGGTTTCTTGGCTGGAAAACAGCACTCCATGGAAATCAATCCTGGGCAGCATCCCATAATGGCAGCTCCCCGAGCTGAGGGTCCTGATGAGCACAGAGGGGTCAGCGCTGAGGGGTCATCACCACCCCTGGCCAGAGGCTGCTGGCCACTGCCTCTCCCAGCTCCAGCAAGCTCCAGCAGCCCTCAGAGCTGCCCAGCCCCATGAATTTGTCCTTTGTTGGAGATTTTGGGTGGTGGCAGAGGGAAGCAGCTGCTGCCACCAGGCTGGCTGAGCCCCGTGGGCACTCAGAGCATCCTCCCTCCTCCTCCTGCACAAGAGGCTCCTTGTGCTCTCTGAGCCCGCCTGGCGTGCCAGCAGGGAGTTGGGCTGGATGTGGGTGCCTCCCAAGGAAAATGCCACGGATGTTTGACCTCAGGCGTCTGCCAGGCCAGCGCCGGGGGACAGAGGCTGAGCTGAGCAATCCCTGAGTCCCCAAGGGCTGTGGGGCAGTCGGGGTCGAGTGCAGGGCTGGCAGGGCTGAGCAGGACAGGCAACTCTGACTGCAGCACGGGGCTGAACTTCCAGCTCTGCCAATTGTCCAACATCTCTGACAAATGGAATCATCTTCCTCTGGTTCTGCTCCTTCTGGAGTGCATCCTGCAGGAGGTGAGGGACAGAAGATCCAGGATGATGTGGGTTTTGGGGTGTCACTCACCACAGCAGCAACGAGCAGAGTTTACCTGAGTGCAGCTTCCTGCAAAAGGAGGAGAAAAGGCTGAATTCAGTCCTGGGATAATACCAACAGTGTTTCCCAGCCCTGGAACCAGGAAATAACTGAGCTGGAGAGCTCAGCCTCAGAGCAGAGCTGTGCCAGGGCTGCTGGGAGGCTGCAGCATTGGCTAATTAGCCCTGCCTTGGGGCTACTGAGCCCAGAGCCCCCAGAGCCCCCAACTCCTGCTCCTCTCCCTCCTCCTGCACAGGGTTGTCTCCAAATTCGGGGAGTTTCTCTCCAGGAGGAAAGAGTGCTGTGGCTGCAAGCCAGAGCACTGCCCAGCTGCTGCAGGGAGAGCAGTGCCAGCTCCAAACCCAGCCAGGACAGCTGCCACGTGCTGCTCATTCACCAAATGGCACCTGGGCCTCTGCACAATCCCATTTCACTCCTCAGTGCCTGGTCCTGGCAAAATAAATAAGACATTCATTAGTTTTGGTGATTTTGCAAAGGTTAATGCTGAATTTAGCATGGATTTTCAGGTTTCTCAGGTGGCTGCTGGGTGCAAAGCCTCCCCTGAGCCACAGCAATGGCAGGAATGCAGCTCAGAGCCAGCAGAGCAAACCTGATGTGAGCAGCCTGAAGGTGTCCCTGTCCCCTGGGTTTGGGTCAGCAGCACAACCTGCAATTAAAACTTCCCAGCCAGGCAGGACCAGGCTGTTACTATCTGATCCAACCCACACTGGATGGGAAAACAGGATTTAAAATAACCTTTAGGAAACACTGGAAATACACAGATAAATTCAGGCTGGGAAGTTGGAGAGCAGTGCTTCTGCAGAGGTGGGCAGGAATCTCTGTGGTGGGATTTGGGCACAGCTCAGAGGAGCTGGGTGGCTCCAGGGGCTTCAGTGAAATTCTAAATGTGCTCCTTTGCCCACAGCAAAATGGTGCTTTGCTCGGCTGGCTGCTGCTCAAAAGCAGAAGCCTGGGACTTCTGGGAGGTTTTTCTTTTCCCCTTTTCTTCAGGACGTTCTGCAGTGAAGTCATTTTTAACCCAGTGAAACATTAACCACCAAGTGCTTCAGGACATTTCTGTTTGACACGAAACTGCAGCGGCTCAAGCGTGTCCCAGGGCAGAACTATTGTGCTGAAATCCATTAAAAAATATTTCTTTTTAACCCAGTGAGAAAACGAACGCATTGTGGGAGGCAGAGGGGTGGGAAGGGGAGCTTCACCCTGCAAATAACCCGAATTACGGTGTGATGTTTATCTCTGTTCCAGCCTGCGCTCCTCCCACACCATCTAGTGGCAAAGCAGAGCTCGGGAGCTTCCCAGCCCTGCTGCACCTCTGCCTCCCTCACACCATCTACCACTCACTCTTTATACAAGAGACATCTAGCGATCACCATGCTCAGTGAAATGACTTTATTACTAAAATGTTTTTACATTTAGTAAAGATAACCAACCTGCAAACACCAGGCTGCTGCTCCTCCTGAAAAAGAAGGTGCAGAGGTGGCTTGGAGACAACCAGCCAAAGGAACTATGTTTGTCCCAGTGCTCCTAAGTAGGCAGATGTTGTCACATCATCCAGATGTTTCCATCCAGTCTTGTTTGGGCTGCATTTAGAAGCAGGGAACCCTGTAATTCAACAGCTGCATCGGAAACACAGTTTTAGAAAAACCTATTGACAAAAAGGTTTCTCCCCCTGGTTTCCAATAAAACTCCACAGCAGGTCCAGGAACAACTGCCACCCTTTAATTTCCCATTTTAACCAGCAGGACCAGGCCTGTGCTGAGTGTTTTCCACTGTGAAGATACATTTCTCACTTACTCAGAAGCAAAGCAGGAGCAGCAAATCCTCCAGCACTGTGGGATTTCCAGCAGCATCTCCTGGGGATCCCACAGGATCTGTGATCTGCACACAGGCAGGAGGATGGAGCACACAGCTCTCTGCAGATCCTGCTCTTGGAAACTTTATGAAACCAACAGGTATTAAAAAAATACAAGGAATAAACCCAAAATGAAACAAAAAACCCTTCAGCTGATCAGGGACCAAACCTGGGTTTGAAATGAGGATCATCCTCAATGTCAGACCTTGGTACAGAACAAGCTGTGAACATCAGTCATGAACAGGAAATATCTGCAGCAATACAATCCTTAAGGAGGCACAAGAACACACCAGAGCTGTCTGCTGCCCTTGGGGAAAACACGAAATACAGCATGGGGGAACCTCAACAAAACCCCTGATCCAACTCCCAAAACATGGAGCAAACCCCAAGTCTGGAAAGGGTAACAAAAACACAGAAACAAAAATGAAAATGTACTAAAATTTAATCATTCATAAAAGCTGTAATTTAATCTGTGACAGTAAAACACAAGAAGCAATATTAGAGTTGGTTTAGTATATTATATATTTTTGCTTTTAAAGCCATAGAAATCAGTTATCCCAGTTTTTTTCCTATAAAAGACCCATTTTTCCAAAGCATTATGCACAAACATTTTTAATTAGAATATAATGGCAGAATGAAAATAATGATATTCCGTAACTTTTAAATATAAAATGAAGTCAATGACTCAAAAAGTTATTTGTTGCAGTGAGTTCATAGGGAAATTTTGGATAATATATATCTATAGTTATAGATATAAAATATAACAGTGGAACATTTTTAGTGCTTGATGGGGAGAAATGATGATAAAATGGTCAATATGAATTTTAATTATAGTAGCAATCTCTAACATTTGAAATGCATCCATGCTCCTTGGGATAATCATATGCTAGAGTCAATTATATTTATTTTCACATCTGTTAATTGCTATTGCAAAGGAGGAGGAATATTGGCTTAAATTTCCAAGAGATATACACAGAGCAACTGCTTTTTCCAGGGACTGTGTGCAAACCATTTTTAAGATCTAAATTCTTCTCGTAGTATATAAAAAACAGGAGAAGCTTCTTCCGATATGTAATTCATTTCCATAAGGTTTTGAAGTTGGGAATGCTGGCACTTTCCATTTAGGCAACAGTTCTTCATTCCTGCAATCTGGAGAAAATAAAAAAAAATACAAATAAAGGATGATGGAGGGACTTTTCTTGTGCTGCTGAGAGCAATGATCTCAAAGGCCTGAAAGCCACCAGCCCATGTCCTCAGGAGCTCCTTGTTCCCAGAATTCAGGTTTGTTTCTAGGCACACAAAGCAGGAGGTGGTGGAAAGTGTCACTCTAAAGATGTGTTTTATCACAGCCACAAAGCAGGGACAGACAACTGCCACCCTTCTGTCCCTGCTGATACCACAGGGCACACTCAGCTGGCAGCAGGGAGCCTCCAGGGGCTCTGGAGTTCACCCTGTGAGAGCAACCTGGGCAGAGGAACTTCATCTTTGGTGTTCTGAGATGATCTTAAAGTCAAATGAGTCTGAGACCTCCTGAGCCTTAATCCAGCTGCAGCCAACAGGCAGTGAATCCAGATTTAGGGACTGGAGGGTGGAAGGAGATGAGCTCTAAGGTCCTTCCCAGCCCAAACCACTCCATGGTTCTATGATTCCACCTGACTGAATGCAGAACTCCTTCAGCAGCTCCCAGTAATTCAGTGCTGCTGCACCAGGGATCCTGGCAAGGAGGGAGAGGGCAGAGATCGCTTCCTGCAGGGCTGGGGAAGCCAAATTCCATCCTGGCTGAGCAGGAGAGATCACCTGAGCAACAGGAAAAGCCACTTGGAGCTCTTCAATTTCTTTTCCTGAAGCCATTGTCTCCCCATTTCCCTGAGCTGTTATTTGTGGCACCCCAAGCTGGGCTGAGAGAAGCTGAGAGCAGCCCTTGAACAGCCCAGTGAATGCAGAGCTCCTCTGCTCCTCCCCAGCCAGCTGGGCTGCCTCAGGGGCCATGGCCAGCAGGGACTCAGGCCTGGCACAGTCCCTGGGCTCAGAATTCAGCCCTGGAAGCCTCCAGGGAGCAGGAGCTGGTCTGTAATGCTGCAGGACAGAGCAGAGGCTCTGGTGCTCCCAGGTGACAGCCTGCAGGGTGACAGCCTGCGAGGACAAGGGCAGCTGGCAGAGCTGGGCTGTCACCCAACCCTTCTCTGCCTCCAAACAGGGACATTTCTGCCCCAAACCTGGAGCCACAGAGCTGCTGTTTCCTTCCAGGAGTGTGACAGAACAGCTGTGAGCACACAGAGTTCCCTGCCAAGATACACAGGAAGATTATTTATAGCTCTGTCCAGCCTTGGTGTAGTTTTTTTGGTCGGGTTTGTTTTGGGGTTTTTTTATGTTTGTTTTGGGGGTTTTCTTGGTGGGTAGCTTTTTCCTTCTGTGCCACTGAAACCCATGTCCCACCCAAAGCAATCTGAAGTGTCCCCAGAGCTCCCAGCATGGGGACAGCAGTGGCAGCAGTGACACCAAATTTGATCAGAGGACAAAAAGGAAGCACAAGTGGCCCTGGTGGCTCTGAGCTCAGGGTCACAAGGCAGAGGGAGAACCCAGAGGAGTCAAAGGAAGTTCCTGCTCAGTCACAGTCAAGGAGGAGCAGCAGAGGAAGGGGAGCTCAGTCAGGAGCAGCTCATGCTCTGCTCACCTGCCCCAGGCAGGATTGCAACACCTCTTACCTGGCTCAGAGCTGCTGCATGGTGGGAGTCTAAAGCAGCAGACATGATTTCTTTTTAGGCTTCTTCTTTTCCACTGGTGTTTTTCTATTTATCTGTCTGACCAGGTCATAAAAGATCTGCAAGTGAAAAAACACAGGCTGAAAAATCCAAGTAATGAAACACAAGCTGTCAAAACTGAGGCAGGCTGGGGAGCTGACAACTCTTTCCTCGTGGCTGCAGTTGCATAAATTCAATTAAACTGCTTGAATTTATTAAATGTTTCTTCATAAGCAGCTGCTTATGGAAGAAGAGACACAGAGCTCCCATCAGTGTGCAGAACATAAGGGAGCTGGAAACTCAGTTTATCACCAGCCCAGGCTCCAGAGAAGCATGGCAATGAAATGGCAACAATTTCCTTGCTTTGGAAAAGTGGGAGAAAACTCGGGAATAACAAAGGAATAACAAAGGGCTGTTTAAGACAGGCTCAAGGATCATCTCCTCCCTGGAGCCCAGGCTGGGGGTGTGCAGAGCCCAGAGCAGCCCCTGTGCAGGGGGACAGGCAGCCCTTCCCTTGCCATGGCTCTCCCAGCATCTGCCTGAACTCTGATATTTCCACTCAGGACGAGCCCAGGGCTCTCCTTCAGCTGCAGAGGTTTTGTGAACTCTCGTGCTGAGCTTGAGTTGTTTTCCCAGCAAGACTCAACCCATTTATAGCAAAATGAGCTTTGCAAAAATGCTTGGAGCTGGGTCACAGCATTGAGGAGAAATATTTCAACCTTCAGAGGGCTCCACCCTTGTCCTTGTTTACTTTTTTCCCTTCCTGCAGTGGCTGACAGCTCACAAATTCTTGTTGATTCCAAAGAATTTCGGAAGACAAAGAAACAGTTTGTAACATACTGTAACAACTGAAATTTAAGGTTTTCCTTTCCCATAAGTTAGATTATTTAGGTGCTGGTACTGACTGTGAGTCCAGAAGTCTGCAACAAGGTTTCAGGAATGCCTCCATCCCTAAAAACAGTCAGTGTGCTGCAAGAGCATCACAGAGGTCACCAGAAGGACACCTGATTCACTCTGCATTAAAAGCTTATTATCTGAAAGGTTTGATTCACATTCAGCAAATGCATGTAGGAATTTAACACTCTTTACCTAGATTTTAACAAACTTAGAAACTCCAAAAGTAGTGAGAAAGCAAGAAAAAAACCCAAAATAATGCAAATGCTTCCCCAGCAAGCAGCAGGACAAACTCCCAGTGCACTGAGCTGCATCATTCACAGCTTATCTCTTTGATTTCCTCAGCTTTTGTACTTTTCATAACTAGAAAATTTAAACTGGCAGGAAACCAGAGAATGAAGATCACAATGAAACCAGAAACTCATCTTCCAGATAATCATGATGTTCTCTCTGATGTGACCCAGGATTCCCTCAGGGCTGAGGGGATGTCACACCCAGGCTGTGCATCTCCCCAGGACAGCCCCAGGCTCTGCTCCCCCCAGAACCTCCTTCCCACCAGGCTGGGCTCCTCTGCCTGCTGAGGGCTCACTCTGCACCCCAAACTGGAACTGCAGATCTGCCCCAGGCCCTGGGGATCTGTTTGCTGACTGAGCTGCTCATTGCTTCACTCCCAGCCCGTTTTACTCCAGCTCAGACACACACATAATCCCTGCTGGCAGCAGCGTGGCTCAGCTCTGCTGGATCCCTGAGCACTGCAGCCAGGCTAATCCCAGCCACAGGAGCTGAATTCACGGAGCCTGGAGCTCCCTTCCCTCTCCTGCAGCACATCCTGCTGCCTGCCAGATCAGCCCTGGGCTCACTCCAAGATCCTGCTGCTCCTCTTATCACACACCCCCTAAACGGTCCCACTTATCTGCTGGCAGCAGCCCAGCTGAGCTGCCCGGGGTCACCTTAGCTCTGCTGCTGCAAACTTGGCCTCTGCCACAGGCTGATAATTCCCAGCACAGAACAAAAACTTGGTGCCTGATGTGGAGCAGAGCTCCCCCAGCACAGCCCCACAGCCCCAGGCAGCAGGAAAAGGCAGCCCAGAGCACAGGGGGTCTCAGTTAAACTCGGGGAACTCCTCAGATAACAGCCTTGGCAAGCTGGGGGCTTACAGAGGGCTGGGATGAAGTATCTACAGCCAGAAATTCAAATACTTCAAAACCAACACCACACAAAACAAGGAGTACAACAGGGCATAATCCATGTTCAGAATAGCAGCAGTTATCTTGACAAAATATTCTTTCCAAATAAAGTTTATCTAAGCTAAGAGTCATCCAACCAGCTGGGCTTGCTCAGGACCCTCTGCTGCTCACAGCCCCTGACACTCACCTGGGAAATCACCCTCCCTTTACAGAGAAAAGGGAGAAAATCTCCTGAAAACAGACAGAAAGTACCTAAACACACTGCATGGCAACCCTTTCCTAGGCTGAGAATCCAGCCTCACCCTGAACCTTCCCAATTCAGAGCCACATGCTGGTTTAACATCTCATCCGTGCTGGGCAGACACAGAACAGGAGGGACTCACCTCGTTTACGTTGATTTTCGACTTTGCAGACGATTCTAGAAAGGCACAGTTACACCACTGCCGTGCTAAGTTCTGCCCCTGCTCTTTGCCCACCACTCGTTCTTCCTCCAGGTCACATTTATTGCCAACCAGAATCATGGGAACCTGCAGGGGAACAAGCAGGAGGGAGAGATCCATCAGCAAGTTCATGGACAGAGAGCTCTGTGCTGAGGAGGGGCAAAGTATGAAAAATGCAGTATGAAAACTGCAGTATGAAAAATGCAGTATGAAGTATGAAAACCAGTAAAAATCAGGAGCTCAGCAGAGCTGACAGACCAGGCTGGAATTCAGATGCCTGCTGGGAAAGGGTTGAACAAAGTTCACACCACAGACACCCTGGTGCACTAAATTGAACACATACAAAACCAGATGATAACATTTCAGCACAGTTTTAAGTCAGTAAAGTTTTATTTTCTGGTCTCTACACAGAGCACCATTCTAGTCCAAAACCTAATTTACTCCTGAAGTGCATTTCAGACCTTTCCTGTGACAGAGGCTGGGCTGCTGCCAAAGCCCAGTTCAGGGACTTTCTGTCTTTCCAACACACACATGTGTTTTCAGACACACACTGCAGGCTTCAGCCCCTCTGACCTGCCTTGTCACCCTGCTGTCAAGCCACACAACAATAAATGGAAACACCTTTGGAAAGCACTGACATGGAGTGAGAAGGAACTGCCCTGTGCAGCCAAGTATTGCCAGAGCCCTGAGCACAGCCCAGCTGCCTGTCCCACCCCAACACATCTCCCATGTGCTGCACACCCAGCAAAGGAGATCTCACAACAGGAACAAACACTGCTCACTATTTACTGGCTCAGAATGATTAAAATGGCCAGTGAGTGACCACCTGGCAGCTCAGCTCCTGGGAGGACATCACTTCCCAAAAATCATCCCATGCAACATGGAAACAAACACTTGATTTCTGTTCAAAAGACCCAATCTGCACTCAGGATGCAAATGCAGGCAAATAATTTGTTCAAGAAAATGGTGGCATCTGCCCCTCTCCAGTCTGTCACAGCTGCAGCCCTCCCAGATGTCACAAACAGGTCCCAAGGAGGTGTCCAAGGCCAGGCTGGATGGGGCTGGGAGCAATGTGGGATAGTAAAGGGATGAGCTTTAAGGACCTTCTGACCCCAAACCACTCTGGGATTCTGTAAGACCTTAAACAAGGGAACAAAGCCCACCCCAAATCTCTCCACAACGACCCCAACTGCCCCTCCCAGGTGCCATCTGCACACCTGCAGGGTGACAGGAGTGGCCCCAGTGCTGCCCCAGCTCCATTTCCCCACTGCACCCCCAGTGTGGGGCAGCTGCAGAGCTCAGGCTTTGCACACCTGTGGGTTTGGGGTTGTCCTCACCCTGAATTTGCTGTGACAGCTCTGGGGATGAGAGCAGAGCAGAGCAGGATGGTGCCACAGACCAGCACCATTTCCTGTTTCCCTTACGCTGAGCAGAAGCAGAAAAAAACCCTCCAGAGCTGCTGATAAGGGTGTGCACCCGCTCCATTTCCTCAAACATTTCATTCTTTGAGCAGAAAACGAGTCCTTTCCAGCTGGAAAATAAATCATTATCCGCTTCCTTTGGTCATTTACAACACACTGTGTGTTTTTAATCTACTCCAGTGTTAATACTAGTAGTCTCTTCCTGACACAGCTACACTCAAGATTAATTTTTGTCTTTAAAACTCCCAGCCATACCCATTTAAAAATGATCATTTTTATTTTTGAGAAATAAATTTTACTTAACACATCAGGAACCTGAAGTCACAGTACAGATGAAGCAAAGGCAAAAAAAGCTTGTTTGAAATCAAGAGATCTACAGGATCTAAGTCATGTTGTTTTCAATCAACTCCCAACATTTTAAAAGACTGTCAGGCTTCCAGGACATGGGAAAATCTGGTTTTGTGATGTTCCTCAGCAGGTGTTGAGCCTCAAACAACAACACTGAAAACTACAAGGCTCTGGAAACTTAGTCAACACAAACCAAGAATATTCTTTGAAATAGACTTTGTAAGTAAACATACAGCAATTTGCAGGCAAACACTTCTGAAGCACTTGCAGAAATAAACCCAAACATTTTCTACTCACATCTTCAGTGTCCTTAACCCGTAAAATCTGTTCCCGCAGGTCCTGTAGGTCGTTAAACGTGGACTGTGCTGTGATAGAATATACTAGTGCAAACCCCTGCCCATTCTTCATGTACAGATCCCTCATGGCTGTGAATTGCTCCTGCAAGCAAAGATTTTTTAAAGTAATTAGCTGGTGAATGCAGCTAATGAATAGTTACAAAGGAATACTTTTATTGTGCTGGAGACAAGAATACAGTGCCACACAGCATGGATTTACATATTTACCCTTCACAGAAACCCACTGAAGCATGGAAATTGAATAAAAGCATTAACACTCTATTTCCCTTTGTTTTGGTGGGTTTTTTTCTCCTTAATAGAGAAAAGGGCTTCTTGAAAAAATGGGAAAAAGATGGAGAGCAGCAATAAAAACATCTCAGCAGACAGACTGAGCTGCCAGAGCAAGCTGGACAATCCCAGCTCAGAGCTGCCTTGGTCCCACCAGGGCAAGGAATTTTCCCAGATCCACATAACAACAACTTCTGCTTCTGCTGTTGGGAGTTTCCAACACTTTCTCAATGAGCCCAACCTCCAGGGAGCACCTGGGATGTGCTGCCAGCCCCACAGGGCTGGTTTGGTCAGGGCTCTGCCAGCTGCAGGTGACACTGGCACTGCCAAGGAGCCACCCTGGCACTGAGGGACAACAGGGCAAGGTGAGTGGCACAGGGGACACCAACCTTTGTGTCCCAGCCCTGGGGCACCAGCTGGGGACAGAGCTCTCCCTGGCACTCACTGTGTTTGGTTATTTAACAAAATCCTTCCACTTAAATTACTGCAGCTGATTTACTGCTTTTGCTCAGGCAGGATTATCATTCTTAGCAAGAAACTCCCCAGCAAGGGCACAAAGAAATGTCACTTACTGTCCCTGCCGTGTCGAGGATCTCCAGCATACACTGTTGACAGTCTACTTCCACTTGCTGGGGAAAAAAGGAACAAACAGCTCAGAGTGAATAGTCTGCAATGGGATCTCAGCTCAGTTTGTTCTTGTGCCACAAAGCACCTGCACTGCCCAAGGCTGAGCAGCACTGCTGTTAGAGGATTAATTCTGCCCCAAGCAGGCATTTGGGTCAACTCACATGCTCCAGGACTGCCTTCATTAGAAAGGCTTAAATGAGCAGCTCACTGTAAACATCTCAACTTAAGTGAGATTGGAAATATCTCGACTTAATCCACTCTTACAAATCAAAGCACCTTAAAACTTTAATTTTTCTTTGCTGCTGGGGGAAAAGGGAGTAAGGAAGAGAAGAAAATGCAAAATATTTCAGGATCCTCACAATAAGATTTGCAAATCTTCCACTCACTGAGAAATGTCTCGGATCTGACAAGGGTAATTCCAGGAAAGTCAAGTAAATTTAACAGCAGAACTCATACCACAATCTACATTTAATTATCACAGGCACGAATGTCACAAGTTTTTAGTGTATGTTTTGGTGCCTTTAATGCTGCTGACATTTCTGCTAATCCGTGAAACAATGGGTCACTTGACATCCATCCAGGGAAGAAAGCAGCTCTGTGGCTGGAATTACATAACAGCTCACAGATCCCACAAGGACTTCTGCTCAGCAATTCCTGCACCCAAAACAGCCCTGAAGAACTTCATACTCTTTGTGAGACTTCAAAGAAATAAAAATAGTGATATTTTACCTTTCTGTATGAGTCTTCTATTGTTGGGTCATATTTTTCAACAAAAATTCCCTGAACGAACTGTACAGTCTGGGGAGAGAGGAAAGAAAAAAAAACTAAAATGAGCTGAGCACAACCAGAAACATTCACCAAGGAGTACTTTAGAAAAAAGTAACAGCAGTAAAACTGCTCTGCTGTTAAAAGTCAATAGTGAGGACCAGAGAAAAGGACATAAAATTACAATTTTGAAAACAAAATTTGTGTATTTTCTGTTAAAATCCCTTTACTCAAGCACGTTTTCAAAACTTTTTTGCACATCAGTTGTTTGCTTGCTTTTCTCAGAAAAGATGATATCCTCAAAAATGCCTTTACTCCACTGCCTGTGCCTTTAGAAGGATAAAAATCCCCAAATACAGGAGAGCTGACATCTCAGCAGAAGCACTGGCAACCTGTGCAGTGCAGAAAATGCACATTTCAGTGCAGATGAGCCCAGAGGCAGAGTGGAGCTGCTGAGGGCTGCAGAGCAGCAAGTGCAGCCTGGAGAGCCTCCAGGAGAGCAAAGCACTGAAGGAGGAGCTTCACTCCATTCACAGGGGAACTCCTTCCTCCCTGCAATTATTCAAAGCAAATCTCCTCAGCATTTCCCACTGAGTGTCACAAGGATGTGACCAACCCTGGACAGCCCAGCTCTGTGCCTGCTGTGCTTTGGCTCCTGCCAGGACAGACTTTTCCTTCTCTGGGGGGCAAAGCTCCTTTTTCCCTTTCAGCCACTCTCTTACCTACAATAATTTGCAGTAAAGCAGCACAGGAGTGTCTGAAGATTTGGGTGATATTAGTAAAACAAGGTGGTGTTTATTTGTGAAACTGAGAGCTGAGATCCCAGCACACAATTTTGTCTCTTGAAAAATCAACAAACACACCAAATATCTTTTGCCAACTGAACCTTTCACAAGTTTTATACACAAATTCTGCAAATTTGTGAGAAAAGTCTCAGAAGACACATCTACCTCATTTAAAAATCCTTCTGTATCACTAAATAAAATGCATTTTACACTCTAATGAACAAAGTCTCTGCTTCTCTAATATTTTCTTGTCACACTGAACAGTTGTCTCAGTCTGCCTGAGGTGACAGATCTCAGCAAAATCACTACAGTGAGACACCCCAGTAACATGGATCACAGTGATATATCAGTAACAAACCCAGCAGTCGAACTGTAGGTTCCAGATTGTGTTTCAGGATTGTTTCTGTGTATTTCAGCATGCTCAGGTTGGCACAGCTGCTCCCCAGAAAGGTCCAGAGAAGGCTGCTCCTTGCCAGAGGCTCACACATGAGCACTGTCACATCTGTCCCACTTTATTTGGGAACTCTGTGACCCAGCCTTGAGTGTGAGAATGTGACAAACCACTCCTGACATGTAATACTCCTGATCTCTGATGTACTTTATTTTTATTCATGATAGGTGAAAAGAAAGGCCAAGGGAGAAGCTACAAATCTGGGGGTGGTTTTGGGTTATGTGTAGATGCCAAACTTTTAGAACTTTCCCTTAGTTTGGGTTGTGTAGCCCAGCTTTTGTTTCCAGTTCTATTTAAGACTTTGCACCACTGGACAGTCTTGTAACTAGTGTGACCCACTGCCATTCCAGAGGATTTTTAGCCTCAGAAATGGAGATTAAACTGCAGTACAGGAAACAAAAGCTGCTAAACAACTGTAACTTTCTAACTGTGAAGGTTTCCTGCTATTCCATCACTGTTACCAGAAGCACCATCAGCACTGCATTGGCACAGAGGAGTTAAAACAACAAGGAGGATCTGCAGTGAAACAACCCCATATTGTCATCTGCCCTCTAATGCAAACAGGGCTGGAAATGAACACCAGGCTCTTTGTTGCACAGGTCAGTTCATACAGTTGGAAGAATGAAATTTAAAGTGGCCTCCAGATTATTTTAAATCCCACCTTGTAACCTCTCCTTGCTAATGCTTGTAAATAAGTACACAAACACTTTGAAAGCCATATATTATCCACTAATTGGCACTTATTGTGCTCTTATCAACATAATGGATCTATGCTGCATATGAATTACCAAATATGCTGAGTTAGCACCCAGACTGTCAAGAAGAATTTAACTTTTGTTTACCAGACTATTTGAGTATTTGCATTTCAGCTGTTAAAAAGGTCAGTGATGGTGCTGACTTAGACTTCACATCACAAAGAAGGAAATTCAAGTATGTCAGATGTTGAGTAATTTATATTTACAGCATACTACTAAGTGCCTCATTTCACCTAGTGAGTCTTTCAGTGTTACATAGGAATATTAAGATAATCAAGGAAGTGGTGGAAAAAGTAATACAGATTGTTTAAGCTGCTGTGGAAGAACAGATCTTCTAAAGAAATTACACCTTGTAAACACCTTGTAAAGATTAGGATGGGATTGCTGAAGGAGAGCATCAAATTTGATACATAACTGAATCATCTCTCCTGCTGCTCTCCTGCAGGTGATTTACCAGGATTATCACCTGGTTGTACCAGCAGAATAAACAGGGTAGGACATGAAAGCTGCTCAGCCACTATCCTGTCTATGACAAGGAACATTGCAGTTCCTTGTTGTAGATAACTTTACACTTGACCAGTTCTTTGCCTTTCCATTGCAGAGAGCTGCTTGACTGCTGAGTGATAAATGGCTGACACAAGTCTCTCTTACAATGCTTTGCTATCAACTCTGCTATGTAAACCTCTCCTCAGAAACAAGACAAGTACTTAAGGAGTGCAAAGTGTCACCAGTCTGCTGCTCCCTCTGCTCAGCCCAGCTGCAGATGGATTCTCAGTGCTGCTGCTCTGAGCCCAGGTGCTCACTGGGCATGGAAAACCTGCAGCCTCCAAGGTGTGCAAGGCTGAACTCCCTAGTTCTGGGATTGATTCCAGCCAGACTCACTGTGCCAGTGCTGGTTGGGCTTTTCATGCTCACAGATACTCAGCCATGTACAATACAAGCCATGCAGGAAGCAGACATGAAACACTGATTACCACAACAGCAATTAATCACCTCTCCAAACCCATGACATCCTCCACAGCTCTCAGCAGTGTCACAGTGGCTACACAGAAGTGCTGACACATACTAAAAATCATACCAATTCCCCCCAGCATCAGCAAGCTGCTCTGCAGTGACACAGGCAGTGTAAGGGTTTCAGAAGTGCTTCCCAAACTCACCAGAGCAGACTTGCCCACACCTCCTGAACCAAGGACCACCAGCTTGTACTCACGCATGGTGTGGTCTGTGCAGAGAGCGACGACCTGCAAGGCAGGAGAAAACCCAGCAGTTAAACACACACAGCTGGGACATTGTGTCCTGAAAGCAGCAACTCCCTTCACCCACTGCTCCTGAGAACGAGAATGTCTTTATTAGCAGCTCTGGGTTTCATGCTTCCACCTGGACACTCAGGTTGAGAAGGTCACTCTGGCAGCCCAGGTTAGAGGGGATGGGCAAAGCTGGATCCCTCAGCCTGGCAGTGCTCAGAGAGGAGCAGGATGGACACACCATGGGACAAACCCAAGTCCCAGCTGTGCCAGGCACCACGAGCTGGCACTGCCCGTCCTCTGCTTCCTCAGCATTTCATGGCACAAACCAGTGAGCATGGGACAAGAAAATTAGATCAGAAAGATGCAAGTCCAGAGGTTTCCTTCTCCCCTCCACCCCCAGCAGGGAGGGATTTAGGTCAGTGTTTTCTCTCTGGAAAAGGTCAGGCCCAGCACACAGCTGCCAAGCAGAGCTCTCTGCTCGCCCAGCGCAGACTCTGCCTTTTTATGGAAATCTTGCAACTCCCTCAAGTCACTACGCAGCACCAGAAAACTTCTCCTTCTCCTCGAGATTCCCTGACAAATAAGGCAAATGACAGAGCTGGTGATAAACACTTTACTCTGTGTTTACACGAGAAGGCAGGCTGGGCTGTCCCAGCAGCAAACAATGAGCTCAGCACGAATCCTCCTTCCGCACGGCCAGAGCTTCCTTCCCAAGTAAGGCTGCACACAGCAGGGCTGGAGCCTGGGCAGCCTCTCAGCCACTCCAAACCAGCATTTCCACAGGATTTATGGGTATTGGCTACAGCCCTTAAAAATAAAAACGTCTTCCAAGGAGTTTGATAGAGAAATGCATCACCTTGTCGCCGCTATGAACAAGGCTGGGAAGAGCAGGGGTTGTGTTTTTAGCTTTGCTATGTGGACAACTCCCTGACAATCTGCAACTCGAGTTTATGTAATCATTAAATCGGGACAGGTTCTCTCTTCTGGCATTTCAACTCCCAAGGGGAAGATGTAGAACAGAGTCAAGAGGAATCCCATGTGCTGCTGCTCACATCACGGTGAGAGCTGCATCAGGACCTGGAGACCCAAATATTCAGTTCCCTGCTCACCAGGGAACTGCAGACCCTCCCCGAATATCCCACCTTAGCCCTCAGCCACAGCCTGACTCGTGGGCTGAATGGCACACAAGTACAGGTTTAAACAAGAATTTGAAAACCCCACTGGAGAGAGACACACAAATTGCTGTGCTCGGTTCAGCACAGTTAAGCTCATTTTTAAACCAGAATAACAGCAGTAAAGGACTTGCCTGTGCTGAGGCTCTCTGCAGTCACAAGGCTGAGCTGCCCCTCCCTCACCCAAGCCTTGGAGAGGCAGCAAAGCTCAAGCTAGCAGTGCAGCCCAACATTCTAGGCACCTGGAGGAGGTTTTCCTTCACCTCTTGAAGCCCATGAGAGCTGCAGCTGCCTAACTGCAAATTGTGAAATCAAGTCAGACTGGAAGGGGTTTTCCAGAAGCTGTTCAAAAGCAGAGTAGGCAATGTCTGTGCTCTCTAGGACATTGACAACAATTTTGGCTAAATTCTGGGAACTCTAAGCTCTTCTGCTTGAACATTTCCCTGAGAAGTAACATTCACTTCCTTTCTTTCAAAAGTCATGATTTTGAATGGGAAGGAGAGGGGAATTCCAATTTACAACGATTTTCCCCTTGATAATCCCTAGAAATTAAAAGGTGATGCATTTTTTATAAAGCATAAATACAACTTATTGATCCAGTTTGTCTTCATTTTCCTACAATTCCACAGTCAGCTCCACCAAAGAAAACCCAGAAAGCAATCAAGCTAAGGGTTAAATTTAGCTGTGAAGTATTTCACTTCTTATTTATAGTAGAAAATACTTGTGGGAAAGTTTTAGCTGAGAGCAGTACAAGACTAACTTCTCATTTCTTCTCTACGGTATTTGCTGACTTTTTTTCAGGTGCAACAGGAAACCAAGCTCCTGAAAGGCACGAGCCTTATTACTGCAAACCCCACATGCCTTAATTATCTTGTAGCTCTTTCACAAGTATGTTAATGTTATCTGTTTATACAACATGAATAGAGTGCTCAAGAAATTACTATGCTGCATCCCAGCCAACTTTTCATTTGGCAACTGTTGAAGCCCACCTAAATACAGTCAGACACAGCAGCATTCATTTCCATCCAGAGCTCTCTGTAGTAGAGTCACATGCTGGGAAGCAACGGCTCCATTTCAAAATGGAATTAAATTATGGGTGCTAAGTGTTGCTTTGGAGTCAAGAAAAGAGTATGATCACTAAGGAGTGTAAAAAAATACCCGTAAATGTTGTGAAACTGGTCTCATTAGCTCTGAATGCTGTGGTGCAAAAAGAAAGCAAAAGCTGAGTGTCTCCTTGCTCGTGGTCCCTTTCTGCAGGCACAGCCACATGGCACAGAGCTCGTGTCTCACCCCATCACTGCCCTGAGCTGCAGCTCCCTCTGCCCATCTCCTCACTCTCCAGACCCCCCAGCATCCCCTGCAGAGTCATAAATCATACAGTTCTTTCATCCATCATCACGAAAAACTTTGCTTCTACACCATCAAACACCTGCTGCAACAGAATTCATCTCTTTTCTGTATTCTTTAACAGATAAAGAATATTCTGCTATCACCAACACTGCCCAGGAAGAGACAGAAATGGACATTGATCTATTGGCAGCATCAGCCCCAAGATGCTCAGCTCCTTCCTGACAGAAAAGCAAAGGGCTCTGCCCAGGAGCAGATGGAGGATATTTGATTCAACATCCAAGCCAAGGCAGTGCAGACAGAGGATCCCTGTGAAGAAGCAGGGGCTGAATGCAAACACAGCTGAAGCTCTAACCTGACATGTGGCTCCCACTCACCTCTGCTCAGCCAAGCCCTCTCCAAACTGCACAAGTCATCCTTGACCCTCCTGCAGCCCAGGGCTGAATCAGGGCAGGAAGAAGCAAAACGTTCAGGGTATTTCCCAAGCAGCGGAAGCAGCAGGCAGAGGCTGGGGGAGGTGGTGAGGGGAAGGGCTGAGGCACTTCAGGACAGAAACCTGGGGCAGAAAGGAGCTGCTCCTGTTATTTCAGCAGCTCATCTAGGAGTTTGTCATTTGCGTGGTGGGAAGAGAGAGGCACAAACCAAGATAAGCAAGCACAGCACTGAAAGAGAGTGAGTGCAGTAACTTCACTGATCAATTATCCACTCAAATGTTCACAGAAATTTCATTTAAAGTACATTGAGAACACTCAGGAACTCTTACCTTGGCATAAAAGATCTCTCATCAGTGTTAGCAGCTCTACTGAAGGTCCTTCCAGGCTCCCCACAAGGAACTGGGAAAAAAAAAATTTAAAAGAGTTAATTTTTCAAGTGTCAGCATTTGCAAAGCATCTCTGTAGTGCTTAAGCCAAACCACCCTGTTCCTGTGGACTTCTCCTCCCTAGAACACTCCAAGGAAAACTTCATTTACAGAAGACAAACTGAGGTCAAACTAACCATGTTTGGGGTTGCATCAAGTTCACAATTAATTTTAGAAGATGAAAACTTAGTACAGAAAGCACTGTCAGAAACAGGAGAAAGATGTTCAGAGCAGCCCAATGTCCTGATGATGTTATGGGGGAAAACATCACTTATCTGCTCCCAATCAGCATTGCCATGGTAAAATCCAGTGTAACACCAACAAAGCACAATTATTTTAGGGAATCCATCAGGTTTGTGGCAGAGGGTGGAATGAGATGAGCTTTAAGGTTCCTTCCAACCCAAACCATTCTGGGATTCTGTGACAGTCCTTGAGAGCAGGACAATTCCCAGCAGCACTGTCCCCCTGCCTCAGGAGCCTGTCAGCTCCTTGTCCAAGAGTTTCAGAAGGCTGAGACACTTCCAGCATCCCAAGCCTTTGTTCAGCAACACTGAACAGCAGCAGCACTGATACTTCAGACAGCAACCACAGCACTGGCTTCACCCTGCTGCTGTGAGAGGCAAAGGGTCCTCTGTCTTGTAGAGGTTCAACACTTTATCCTTTCTTTTCAATGGATAAAAGAATCAATTGTTCCTCTGGAATCACAGGAAGTTAAATGAAAACCTAGTAAGCTGTTTTTTGAAAATATTTCTTTTTAGCAGTCTGCATCCAACGCTTTGGAGCCACCTTGAAGTCACAGAAATCAAAATTGTTTAGAAACAGATAATGAAGCCTGGGACAGTGGAAGGTGTCCCTGGCCATGGCAGGGATGAGCTCTGAGGTCCTTCCAACCCAAACCATTCTGAGATCCCATGGCTTTCCATGCAGGCACTGCCAGTCCAGCTCCAGGGCTGGGGACAGACGATGGCTCAGCTGCACTTGCACTCCAAAAGCACAGCCTGAGTGTAAATGAGGGTGAGAGAAAAGGAACAGAAAGAAGTGAGGCACAGAAAGAGCAGCACAGAAACCACAGCAGCAGTTCCTAGAGACAACGTGAAACAGCCTCTCAAGGTGCAGCTCCTACAGCCACGAGCACAGCTGGTGCTTTGCTCTCTGCTCTGCCCCAGAAAGATGCACTGGGACAGAGAAATGTACAGAAAGATGTCCTGGGAGAGAGGAGAGAGGCAGGGAGCAAGGACCACTCACCTGGCTTTAAGGAAGGAAAAACAGAGTAACTCTTGGCTTGCTCATCACTCACACCTCCCTTTCTCTGATCTGCACCAGCAGAAACCAGAATATTGAACATTTCCAAGGGGGAAAGTGGCGTCAGCACTGTGCACATTTGGGAGAGAAGCACAGATGTCTCTGGGAACTGCAGGAGCTCTGTCAAGGCTGGCTGTGCCACTCCTGTGGCCATGCCCTTCCCACTTCCCAAACGAGAGGCAGATTCTTGGGATGCTGCAGCCACACGTCCTGGTTATTTTTATCCTGGCAGTTAAATACTGAATCGTGGCTACTATAAACAAACCTGTTTAATTTTCGACTTGTAAATGTTCTCTGTGCCAGTTTTTTTCAGTTACTATAAACTAGGCCATGGAAAGGGGTGGATTGTCTTTTTTTAAAAGTGTCAACTAAACATTGCTCAAGACTCTACCAAAATCCCTTCATTACTCAGAGTCGTGTTGGCAAAACAAACCCAAACCCAGCACTTCTGCAAGGGGAAGATTTACAGTGATCAAAACCACACTTAAACTGACAGATTCCCTCCAGAATAAAAAAACAAACAGAGAATGATGCAGTAGTGAAGGCTGGAAACACCAGCCCAAGGATCTCCCCTTGGCTTGAACCAGCCGACAGCTCCACTCACCACCTGCTCCCTAATTTGTTCTACACCATGTTCTGAGATAGTAAATTACTCAATGAAGTCGAAAGCACATGAAATATTTCCCTAATGCTCGTCAAAGCTGTCATCAATTACGCAATGGCTACATGTAGGCTGTGCTGGGAACAGGGATGGTGGATCCCAAATGAAAGGGGTTTGTCTGGAAATCCCACAGTTCATTAGCAGGTACCTCCCCTGAACAGCAGCAAAACAAACAATGTCATGGATCATCCTGTTAGTTAGCAGGGAGTTTATTTAATTAATGAAAATCACTGCCATGGACTCACTTGTTCACAAAACAAGCCCTTTCCCCAAGGCAGTCAAACTCCCTGGCTTTGGGATAGAGGGAAAACCTCCTCCACCTTTCCTGGGGCCACCAACAGCAGAAGAATGAAGAGAAAAACAAAAGAGTAAAAGACCAGACTAAGCAGAAAGCAGAA
Organism: Lichenostomus cassidix; assembly: GCF_008360975.1. Taxonomy (NCBI): domain Eukaryota; kingdom Metazoa; phylum Chordata; class Aves; order Passeriformes; family Meliphagidae; genus Lichenostomus; species Lichenostomus cassidix. The sequence continues at coordinate 1,330,697 of NW_028147268.1, read as the reverse complement.
CTTCAATGTGACTTCAAAAGTACAGTTTGACAAACTTACATTCCCAGACTCTGCATTTATTTTCTTACTCATTATCACTGCAGTACCTGACAGCAAAGTGTGTTTTATATATTAACATTACATAAGAGGTAACACTTTATAATTTGTGCCAGGAATCTCAGCCTCAGTTTTGTAAATTTAACAGTAAAATCATTATCATTTCCACTGACTGCTTTCAGCATCAAATCAAATACCAATCAAGGCAACAAAAGTGTAATTAGCTATGCACAGGCCTGTTGTAGGGTGAGTCACTGACCCCACTGGTGCATTCCTGATGCTGCAACACACATGCTGCCCCTTGGCCAAGCCATCAGTAACTTAGGTCTAAATATATTTTCCTTTCCTTTTTCAGGTAACAAATAACCCCAAAAAGACACAGCAAGAAGCACACGCAGAAAATAAAGCTGGTGACAAGCCAAACAAGCAAATAGGTATTTGAGAACACAAGAGAACACTGGCCAGAGGTGTTATCTGAAGAGTTCAATCAGAAAAGGCAGGAGAGCAAGCCTTCAAATCTTACATCATTCCCAAAACCTCCAGGCCCAGCCGCGTGCCCCTCTGAACCACATCCCAATCCCCACTTTCTGCATCCCTCTGCACCTTCCTGGTGCTGGGAGGTTCCTGAGCCAGAGCCAGAGCCATAAAAGCCTGGGCAGAGAGTAAAGTCCTCTAGCAACAGAGTCCTTCCGACTCCACTGTTGTGCTGAGCTGGAGCTTGGAGCAAATTAACTGCAGCCCACACAAACAGGGCAGAGAAACAAACTTCTTGGAAAACAGCAATAATTCTGTCATTGGAAATAGGCATTTTGTGCACAAACACTCTGCGATTGATCCTCCCCAGCCTGTAATCTTTTGTGCAATCAGCTTCACGCTGAACCTGCAATTTCAAATCACATAATGTTAACTTCTGTGGAAGTGACTGCCTAATTATTCATTGGAAATTGCTTTGCTATAGAAGCTCTCCAGGCAAGGAACAAGGGCTTGGGCAGCTAAAGCCTGCCATGCTGAAACGGCTAATTTATTTTTTGTCCTATTGGTCTGCAATTGCAGAAAGTTGCTAGGGACATGTGCCAGCCAGACAAAGGCAGGGGGAAGGAAGCCAGCAGCCCAACACACACTGCATCCCCAAATTAGAACAAAACGCTACGTCAGTGGCTGGAGCTGGCAGCCTCCCCTCCGGCCGGACTGCGGCACTCTGCAAATTACTGCTAACGAGCCTGAGCTGCACACAGGACACTGCCACCTCACTGCCACCTCACCGAGCACACCGGGGCAAAACACACTTTGCTCAATTACCAATGTCTAGAGCAGTTGGGCAGGAAGGGTTCTGTGGTCACAGGTCCTCCCAAGCAATGCCACAGCCGCATTCACCATTTCTCCTTTTCCCATCTAGCCTTACTACAGTAGTTCAGCAGAGGGGTTCACACCATTCAGGAGAGTTCTCCACAGCTTTCTTTGGATGAAAAAATGAAAGAAAATACTTCCTCTCCCACTTCCTCATCAGCCAAACATGTCAACGTTAAAGGGCATCACCACTAGGCACAGCAGCCGTTCATGGGACTTCCTCCATCTGCTGTCTACCACATCCACAACTTGCCACTGATTTTTAAACCCTGTAAAGCTTTTTTTTTTTCCTCTCCATTTTCTTTAGAGGAAAAAATATCCTGACCTTTTATAAAAGAGATTAAATTCCAGACAGACCCGAGGAGGCTCAATCATAGCAAAAGACCAACTCCATTCTGCGTGGTAGGAATAATTTGTTGTGCTGATAGTAGCTTGGCAACGTTCTCCACTATTCTTCCTGGTTTATATAATTAAGAGTAAATAAGTGACATGAGGTAGATAGATTGTCCCTGCAATTTCAGCTTGCACTTTAATTATTTCATTTCTGCAGAAGCAGTGACCAGACATTGGTTATAAAGCCCAGTTTGACCTTACTTGGTCTCCAGCATAAAAAATTTAATGGAGAGACAAAACTTCCAGCCCACTCAGGGTTCTTTGAAACTTCTCAATAAAACTGGATTTTTTTAAAGGTCCTTCCAACCCAAACCCTTCCACAATTCTGTGCTTTATACCCACCACTGATAAATCCCAGGGCCAATGCAAAGCCTCTAACCATGGGGCACTTCCCAGCTCTTCAGGAGACCTGGCTAACTCACAAATTCCAGAAAACACTGAGATCTCCCTGGCAAAGCTGCAATAACCAGTGTGTGTGCTCAGACCCTGGATCTGACCATGCAGCCCATCCCAAAGGTCAGCTCTGCAGTGCAGCCCAGAGATTCCCCAGCCTGGAGGGTGGCAGCCACCAGCACCAAAGCCCTGTTCCCACGCAACTGCCGCTCATTAAACGCCTCTTTGAACAGCCATTGCCAGAATGAAAAGCCCCACTGACCATATGGCCACTTATTAATACTACATTTGTTTATCAGTTTAAATAAACCCCCTACAGCAATGAGCATCCATGTAATGAGGACTTAAACACAGCTAACAAGGGATGTGTTTGAGCTCTGCCAAGTAGGACTGCACCTCCTGAATGCTTTTCATGGCAGATTTTAAGGCTTGATAGGAACCTGAATAGCAGTAAGCTCACAGAATTAACTTCAAATAGAGGGAAAAGTAACAGTTTCATTACGTTTCGTAAAGAAATTAAGTTATTTAATGTGGCGCTTAATCCTTCGGTATTTAGCTCAGCCTCTTAATGCTGCTTCCTGGAACCTTGGGGCAGAGTGGGGGTGGAAACTGAATTTTCTTTTACAGCGAAAATGAAACTTTCTTCTGTGTGAAGGTTTTAACTGAGGGAATATTCAACTACGTTATTAACACTTCAGTGCTGGAGCGAGAGCTTTGGGGCCAGGGGGGTTATAACCAAACCACTGCCAGCCCTGGCCTCTGCACTGGGGCTTCTCTGAAGTTTTTTAATCCTCCTGAACCTACTTAAAAGGGCAAAACTCCTTTGACAATTCATCCTGGAATTTCCTTTATGGAGAAGAAAAGGTGACACTAAAGGAAATAGCTCCGATAGTTTAATCAGTTTTATACGAGCCACTTCAGTATTTATAGGTCAAGCTTGATTACAACCAAAATAGACAATTCTCCAGCTGCCTTTAAAGAGCAACAAGCCCCAAAGCAGGGCAGAGAGAGCCCTGAGCCCAGGGAGAGCTGGGTTTGACTCACACGGAAGGGAGGACACATCAGCCACTGCTTCCCCTCCTCATCAGCACCATTCAAACAGCAACAAAAAAGGGCTCATTTTTAGAATAAAGTGTCTTTGAAATGATAAGGCGTAGGACAAAAGGGAAAAAATCATCTCTCCCATATTAGTATGTAAATTTGTCACACACATGGCCTGGGGACAGGAGGTTCTGCACTCTGAGCAGGACCTGGGAACAGAGCACACCTCCTCGGAATGCTGATTGCCTCTCCCAGCATTTCTGTGCTTTCCTGGTGAGAACACCTTCCCACCAAAGTTAAAACTTCCATAATCTGGTTTTTCTAGAGTAAATCTGCACGTACAGCACCAGCCAAACCATGCCTGCAGAATGGTATTATCACCACTGATTTTTAAAAAGTTCCTAAATATATTCCAGTTTCTGCCCCTAGAGATGCAGTGGATGTGAACTTGGCATGAAAAGGACAATGAAAGCCAGAACATCCCAGCTCCACAGCCACAATTCTCCTGACACCTGCTAAGGCCATCACCCAGCTCAGGCTTGCTTGATGCCAAATGGATTTGGACTCAGCATTGTGTTTTTGACCAGGGCTTGGGCAAACAGCTCGTTTAACAGAGGCTGCAAAGCACTGAAATTACAGACTAAAGGAAAAGACCCACTTTCTCAGAATCACACTGCCGAGGAAAGTGCCCTGGAGCATTACAACATCTGTTTGATCATTTTAAATTGGATTCCTGAAAAAGCTTTGACTGCATTCTAGTGATCGATAAGCCAATGCAGTGTAGTCACAAAACAAGGCAAAGCCATAATAATATTGTAATCTCCACAACTTCATAAGTGATCTGATGAGTTAAAAGCCCTAAATGAATAAATATTTCATGAGAAAGGCTGTCTGGAACCACTTCAGCCTGTATCTTTAATCCTAATGTTATTTTCAGCTACAATTAGCATTACAATCTAAAGCAGAAAGCAACAATTGGCTAAATTTACTTTATCTTCACCTGTATTTACTTCATAAACCCAACAAGCTTTCTGTTCTTCAGGCCTGATACCCAGTAGGTGTTACCCAGCACAGGACTAACAAACACACCAAATCTCAGGGCAAAGCAAGATGTGCTGGAATGAGCCTGTGGCACAAAAAAAGGAGAATTGCGCCAGAAATAGCCTTACCCAGTGAACTATGAGTTACTTTTAACTACCACGTGGTGAGTGGCATATAAAAAGATATTATTCTGCATGTCAGCTGTCTGCAATGAAAGTTTTCCCCTTCTCAGCTGCCCCTCCCTACAACTTCAAGTTTATTTGCATGAGAGAAAAGAATATTACATAAAAATACAACATAAAAGGCACTGCAACCAATACATCCAGCTGAACTGCTCCTCCCACGTCCTCCGTGCTTTCCACATTAAGGGTCTATTTCCAACTAAAAATGTGAGAAATGCCTGATTCCACACAGATTCTTCTCTTGGACAAAACCCTTGCAGAGGCAGGGAGAATCACAGCCCCAGCTGCAGCCTGAGATGCTCACATCCATCACGAGCTCATTGCACTGCCCTGGCTTCACACGCAATACCCTGATTTAAACATGACAAGTTCACATTTTTTCAGTATTAGAACACTGCAGAACACAACATCATTGAATCCAGCAAATATTTCAACTTTAAAAAACCCCAAAACATTCCAGGCAGCCTTGAATCTGCAGTCGTAGCCAGTGACAAGTGAAATGCAAGTGTCTGTTTTCCTGCAATGCTCCAGCAAGCAGCAGTTATGCAACACAGCCCATTGACAAACACGCTACTAGGTGCAGTATTTTCCCAAAAAGCAGGGCTTTTGACAAAGCAACAATCACCTATCACAGAAATGCTCATCCTGCTCCTTACATTGAGCATATTTCTGGGTGTATTTTGCCTCACTGAAGTGATTGATTAGTAAAGAATTGTTTCAGCCCTGGCACAGTCACTGGGCACATCCAGACCTCTTGCTCCAGTGCCCCAGATGGATTTAAGCATTGTCCATCTTATCAATATTCACAATAAATAACAAACCACAATGCCTCAGGGCACCTGCTCAACAGGACTGCCATTGCCTGGCCCCCCACATTTTAAGTCAAATAATGTGAAATGGGTGAGAAAGCCAAAGCAACCACCTGCAGCCCTGGAGATTTCTTTTTGGCTGTTGATCCTGTTACCTGCTTCTCCCCTGGTACAAAAGCCCTGTGCAGGTCAGCCTTTCCCCTCAGACATGATTTTGTTCATCAAAAGAAAGCAACCAGCAGTTTTCAAAACATACCAAGTCTGCTTTTGTCAGCATCTGGATTTCTCAACAAAAAAAAATCCAATCCGTGTCTTTACCGGGTTCAGGTCAAGCCCCTGCAGCTGCAGGGAGGAAGTGCCTGTTCAGGTATAGCAGGTATTTCCCAACTGCCAGCACCCCATACCTGCTGGAGCACAACACACATCAAAACATCAAAACACTGTCTTTATGTGGCCACGTTGGGGTTCAGCAGAGCCACCCGACCTGCTCCAGCAGCTGACAGGGTGAGAAAGAGCCCCAGCCCTGCCCTGGGCATTCCTGCCACAGGAGAACAGCACCAGGCAGTGCTGAGCTCACCTCAGCCTGCTCTGCTGCCTAGCAATAGAAAGGTTAGATATAAAGCCTGACAATATAAAGGTTCACAGACCCCAAAATGACTGGAGATCTACATCATGGATGGGTTCTGCTGTCCCATTTCTTCCCACACACATCTCAGAGGATCTTCCCACAGCCATGAATGCAATTTGAGTTTAAACACACCGTTTCTGACCAGGAATGTAATACTCAGTGGCTCCTCCTTGAGCACCACCCTCCTTCCCACAGCCTCCTCATCTTAATATCGTTAAATGGATTACTTTAGACAACCTTAATTATCGCAGTGTTTGCAAGGGAAGAAGAGATCTCTCAGTAACCAGTTCCTGTCCCTTTGCAGATCAAAACTTGTTTCATAGCAAACCTATAGTCAAATGGCACCAGAGATGCAGCACAAAGTGCTTCAGTGCAAAAACCAGGTACCAAGTCAGCTGTGTCCTGACTGATGCTCTGCTGTCACTAGGTCCCCTTTCCTTCAGAGGGGAGCTCAGAAAACAGGCATTAATTAACAAAATTATGCTATCACAGGAAATAACAGGAAGCTTCTGATAATGAGCCATTTAGCTCCGAAGGGTTTCAGTCAGACACGTCAAACCAGCTCACAGAGGATGTCAACAGTCACCAGCAACAAGCACAGCCAGCTGAAAAACAACCAGCAGAGACCCTCAATTTCTTGCAACAGAAAGGCAGCTCAATGTAACTCCCATAAATGCAGGCTGGTTCTTGCAAATAACAACCTGTTACCTCTGAGGACAGAGAGCCAATGCCCTCTGTTTATCCAGCAGCCAGAATAAGGCACAGGTCACGTTCTTCCCTGCTGTCACAGGCAGAGCAGAGTCACCACATCACCTCTGCTGCAGCACAAGGCTGAAGGATGCTGCCCCAGCTCAGGTGTGTCAGGAACTGCAGTTCCTTGTTCTCAGTTCCTTCCCTCCATCAGCAGTGGTCCTGCTCAATAAAAGGGTATCTTCTTCACACTTCTTTTAATCCTCTCTTCTGGTGTGACAGCTCTTCATCTAACCAATACAGATGTTTTTTTCAGTCTAATATTCGTGCTGGAGACACTAAACGCATCAGTTGGACTCCTGCTGGATCCTTACTCCCAAGAGTTCCTGAATGCTTGACAATAAAAGCTCAACAACAGGAAAGCAAAGGAGTTCAATCTCTGACTTGCCTTACTCATCTCCAAACTGCAGAAGAACCACTTTCCCAGAACCACTGGGAAATGTCTCACCCACAAAAACTGGGCCTCTCTTCTCAGCCTGACTACTGCAATCTATCACCTCTATGGGCAGGATTGGGATAAACTCACCTTGGTAACTTCATGCTCTGCTTCACCATTTCCATCAACTGAGATGCACTGAATTTGATTCTACCTTCCAGAACTGCAGGGAGCCACAGCAAGGATGGAGAGGAACTATTTCCATCTCACACAAGTTTTAACATCTGAACAAGCCAGGCTGGACAAAGTAAGAGAGCTCAGCAAGACGAACTTATCTTTCAGAAAACTTTGGACATCCTTACTTATCTCTGCCATTAGGTGTCATGTTTCCAGCAGCAGCAACTTTCCTGAAGTGCAAACACAAATGCCTACAGGAAAATTTGACCCTGGGATTTAGGAGCTCCCTTTTAAGAAGATGCTTCCATTAAAATTTTGTTTAATTTCCTATTAACTATTAAATAAAAGAGTGAAAGCAAATCAATAACTACTTGAGAGCTCAACATGAGATTAATTGAGACTGTGTGTTAACTACCACCCTCATTACCTCTTAAAAAAAATAACCCAATAACCCCTAAATCAAGGCCAGAAAAACCTAAAACCCAAAAGTTTTGATCAGGATCCGCAGCCAGAGACAGCTGAGCTGATTTCAGCGAGGTTGAAAGTAACACTGGATCAAGGATAATTCTGAACTTCAAACAGCTACAAGTAAAAAACACTTCAAATATAAAGCCTCATGAATTGAACTTATGTATGTTCAAAAGAGTCACTTTGTTTTCTCTAGGAAAACAGATAACATGCTCTGCTGTCAGAATATTAGGGCTCCTCCTGAAGATTATTTTTTTTCAAGTCTGCAGAGTTGCACAGAAGCAATCTGCTCTCCAAACACTCAGCACAAGTTCAAAGTGCCACTGAGTGCTCTGTGCACGTGCAGGGTACAAGAAAAAGCACTGCAATATAAAGTACAAACAAATGCTTGGAGTTGTTTATGCCCAAGACGATGATTCAATATACAATTAAAACTTTTATGTTCAAGTACATCCACATGTTACACTCCTGCTATTTAATTACTTTTCAGGTTTTTTTTAAGAACATGGCTGAGCAGCCATAAAATGTATCACTAGTAACTTATGTCTGTGTATTTGCAGCTCACGGTTTCAAACAGAAACTGTTTCGATACTCTGTGTAAACACGAGTCTCCAAATAAAAGCATTAACCTGTCACTGGACTTATGCTGTGCGAGTAATTCAGCCCCTTTGGCAGGGAGATCCTCTCAAAACCTTCAGCAAAGCTACTTACCCTCAAAAGAGCCAGGGCAGAGGCAGGACACGTGCTGGCAGCCAGGCTCAGCTCCTGCCAGCCCTGGGGTGACAGCCTGGCGGTGACACCGCTGGCCTGGGCTGCCATCGAGGGCTCCTTGGCACCTTCAGCAGAGCCCACAGCCCGGTGGGCATCCCCACACCAGTCTGCCTCGGAGGGATCACTGAGCTCCCTGAGGATCTGGGGAACACAAGCTGCGCTGCAAACACTGCGCATGAAAACAGATTATTTTTAGAAGCGGTGCGAGCACAGCACTTCCTGCCGGCTCCACCTTGAAGGACGACAGACGCTCTGTCACCCTCCCTTCCAAAGCCAGCTTTTCACAACTTCTGCTACCTGCCACAACACAGAGAGGCAAGGGACAATCTGCCGAGAAAGGCAAGTGACAATGTCCCAGTTTGTAGCTTGGCACTAAGAACTTCTGTTGGAACATGCTGTCAGTCTTCACTCACATCAATAAATCGATGCCTTTTTTCCTGCCACCGTGATGAACAGAACACTAAATGTTTTTTATTTATGACACCGATTTTTTCCATGGCAACCGGATGTGAACATGGCATTCCCAGTGTAATGAAGTCACTATAGCAACGTGATAATGATGTCAGAATAATCAGACAGTATTTTGTACTTGTGAAATACATCAGCTCTGTGAATTCAGAAAGTTGCAGAGACCACAAAGGCAAGAGTGCTCCATCTGGAACTTCCCTTTAACTTGCCCGGTTTTGGATAACTTCTCATTAAAGGCACAGAGCTTTGCTAACGCACCATTTTCTGTTTCTCCGAGCTTCATCCATTCCTCACTGAAAGTCTCACAAATTCCCACATTAAAACCCTTTCAGATCCAAGAGATCTGCTACACCAGGGAGAATTACTGACACACCATTCTGGCATGTAAAAAGGAATGACACAAATCAGAGCAGTGAAACACTTCCCAGCAGACAGACACTCTCATTGAACAGACAATTCCTCAACTCTTCATCTGGTGTCTCTCTACCTTGGAGCAACACAACTACTCAGAGAGAATTACAACAGCAACAGGAATTACAGAGTGCCGATACAACACTCCGAAGACAGACAGGCGTTTGCAAGCCAAACAACTATTTTAAGAAATATTATCTTCCCTGTTAAGCTACTGAAAGGAAAAAATCCAGAGTTTTCATGGTTTGCCCTTCCTGTTTGCAGCTCTTTCCAGGCTGTGAGCAAAGCAAGCCCAATTCCAGATCTGTGTCAGTCGAATCGACTCGCTGTGTCCAAACCCCAACCCTCCCACTGGGGAAGAATCCTTGCAGCAAACCCACACGTTCTGCACCTCAAATATCGCAAGCAATTAACAAGTATCTAAACACCAAAGTTTCTCTACGCAGGGAACACTTTCTCTTTAAAGCAACTGAAGGAAGTGCAGGAAACCTTTCCAGAGCTGAGGAGATCTGAGACAAGCAGCCCTTGGGAGTGGAGGGTGATGGGCCAGGAGGATGAGGATGGAGCAGAGGATGAGGATGGAGCAGAGGATGAGGATGGACCAGCCCGTCGCTCCACGTGGCTCACAAGGGACTCCCCTTGGCTTGTCCCACCTGCCCGAAGCTCCTGCTCACTTAGATGCAAAGCGAGTGGCAGGTGAAGGCTGTCCCTCGTCCTGCCGTGTCCCTGTCCCTGTCCCCCCGTGTCCCCAGCCCCGCTGTCCCTTCACCCGCTGCTCCCCGAACCGCACCAGCCCCGCGCCCTTCCCGGGTCGCGCCGCTCGCCTGACCGCGCCGCTCGCCTGACCGCGCCGCTCGCCAGCAATCCCGGGGACTTCCCGAGCTCGGCGACACGCCGGTGCCGCACAAGATGGATGTCCGGCGGGGCCGGGACGGGACCGGCCGGGGCGGGACGGGGACAGAGCCAGGCCGGGGCAAGCCGAGCCGCCTGCCCCTCGCTGCGGCCGGGCTGCGGGCACGGAGCGCTCGGCTCGGCTCGGCTCGGCCCCGCTGGCACCGCCCGGCCAGCCGGACTGCGGGCCGGCCCTGCCCCGCTCCGCCCGCCCCGCGGCCTCGCCAGGCCCGGCCGGGGACACCGCTCCGGCCCCGCTCCGGCCCCGCTCCCGCCCCGGCCCCGCCGCTCTCCCCGCTCACCGCTGCCCCCCGGCCGCCTCCGCCGCCGCTCGGCTCCCGCGGCCGCGGCTCGGGGCTCGGAGCTCGGAGCTCGGCTGCTGCTCTGCGCGGCGGCGGCGCCGCGTCCGCTCCGCCCTCCGCTCTCCGCGGCCCGGGGAGGAGCCAGCGGCGGGCGGGGACGGCCGGGGCCGGGAAAAGTTCCGGCAGGGCCGGGGCAGGTGCGGGGTGCTGCGGGGATTGCTCTCTAGCGGCGATGGGCGTGCAGCGGGAGCGGGGCTGAGCCGCTCCGTGCCGCGGCCGGAGGTGTCCGGGGAAGGGAACGGAGCTGGGAAGGGCTGGAGCGCCGGGAGCGGCTGGGGGAGCTGGGAAAGGAGCTCAGCCTGGAGCAAAGGGGATCAGGGGGACCTTGTGGCTTTGCACAGCTCCTGCCAGGAGGGGACAGCCAGGGGGTCAGGCTGTGCTCCAGGGAACAGGGACAGGAGGAGAGGGAACAGCTCAGGGTGGACATCAGAGGGAATTTCCCCATGGAAAGGGTGGACAGCAAACCGCAGGGACCAGGCGGGTCAGTGGGCTGAGGTGTTTCCGTACGGAGGAGATGATGCTGCACAGGACAGGAGCAGCTCGAGGTCACCAAGCATGGACACACCGCAGGGCTCAGCGGCACATCACCCTGAGATGATGAAACACAGCGTTTTATAGTGTGTAGGGTTTTATTTATGTTTTTATAAAAGCATAAAAATAAAGAACTGTGACGTTGAAGTGAAATACACCTGAAATTGACAAGAAACACAAATTGCGGGAGGAGGAAATGGCACACGAATGTAGACGGAGAGGATCGGGTCAGAAGTTCAGGGTTTCACCATCTGAAAGATCACTTTATTAGCCCCAACTTAAACTGTAACTCAGCTCTAAACTACACTCCAGAAAAGCTAATGTCAACAGTCAGTACATTTCAGGGGCTTTTTTTCCTCGTTCAGAATGTATAAATTCCCCAGGAGGAGCTGGAGCTGCTCCCATGATTTCAAAGCCTAATTCTCCATGAATGTTACCTGAAATGCAGAGATCTCTCGTGTTTCCAAGCACTCCTTACATAACCAGGGACAGACAAGGACTGCAGCCACCATCCCTGGGATGCTCCTGGTGAGGCTGCAGAGGACAGAGCCAGCAGCACACCCACGTCCTCCCCACACTCCTCTATCACCCCCTGCAAAGCTTCAGGGACACAGCAGATCTGTTGGAGTCTGGGGCTACAGCAAAAATATTTTAGCGGTCATACTGCCTTTCATCCAAACTCCAACAGAAATGGATATTATATATTGATAGAAAATAAATATTACTTGTCTGGATGAGAAAACAAAGATGAAATGACTTCTCCAAAATCCTGAGCAGCCAGGAGACACACAGAGCTCAGAGTCCCCACTCACCCTCTAATTGAAACTGCTCCAGTTCTCCCTCTCACAGCTTTGTGTGTGCAGCAGAAATAAATACCCAGAGCAGAATTTTGCTTCCAGGTACAACTTGTGGCTGCTGATACCAATCTGCAAATCCCTGTTTTTATGGCTTAGGAGGTGTCTCGTTCCCTGGGGACCACCGTGCTGGGGTGAGCAGGTGGATCAGTGTTGGATTTGAATCGCTGCAGGCAGGGCGATGTCAGCAAAGGATTTCTCCACTCTTTGTGTCTCTGCAGGACTTGGCAGCCTCAGCAGTGAGAGGCTCAGTCGCAGTGGGACAGTCGCTGTGGCAGAAGCATCTGCCTTGAAGGATGCTCGGTGCTTGTCGTTGAGCAACTTGTTTCTTCAGAGTACAAACGTTATCAGGAAATCTGTGAACTTAGGAAGTTACTGGCTCAATGTTTGAAAACACTGTGTCGGGAAGACAGGCAGGGACAAAATATCAGCAGTAAGTTCTGTTTTCAAAGCTGTGCAAAAACATCATTCCCATGGGCAGAAACTGCACAGGGATGTAATTCCTTTAAGAGGCTCAGTGTACATGGAAATATTTGAGCATTCTGCAAGGCTTTACCCCAAATTGCCTTTAAAATTAAAGCTTTAACAAACTTCACCCCGAATATCAACACATTTGCAGCTTTTCCCACTCAGCACTGACTGAAGAGTTTTATTGTATCCAAGGAATCACACACTTATCTGTTTCATGGCTTCTGGACCATCCTCCACGTTTCAGAACAATAAGGGTCCAGGCACTCTGAGGGCCTGACTCAGCAAGACAGAGCTCCTGTTTGGTGTCTGTTCTGGGAAGGTTGACTTTTTCCCCCATTTTCTGCAGATTTGAGTGGAAGCTGATAACATTTATTGCTGAGTCAGGCTTTGCAAGTACCTGAAATTAGATCTGGATGAATGTGAACCTTCCTGGTCATGGAATGATTAGGAGAGAGGGACAAGCAGGTCCAAGTTCAGCTGAAATCAGAGGCACTTCTCCTGGAGGGAATAAATCTGGACATCCATTCCTCCCAGCCCCAGCTCCTCAGGCAGACAGAGCTGTTTCCCTGCTCTGCTGCTGCTCCTTATCTCCTGGACAGCACAGGATTGCCACAGCAAATCCACTCTGTCAACAGCGTGCTAAACCCCGTGTCCACACCTTGTCTCTCCCTCGCTGCATTTCCCCATTTCCAACAAATCCCATTATTTCAGGGACATCCCCAGGGTGACTGACAGCCCTGACAGCTGCCTGCAGGGGGTGAAACCTGCTGACATCCCCAAACCAGGCTGTTCTCCTCCACACCAACTCAGCAGCAACACAAGGTTATGAGGCAAAGAGAATTGATTCTCTACATCCTGTCACACACAGGACACAACCTGTAATGTCCTGGACACAGCCCAAGAAATCCAGTGACCCTTCACACTGCAGTTTTATTGAAAAAATAGTGTCATTTATCACAGCCCATCTATTTCTACAAAACATGAGTTGCCACAATAACTTTTTTCCTGTACTCTGCCATCTAAATCCTTTAATATTAAATTATACCAAGATTTCACTCCCTGTTTCCTGCTATATGGCAGGAGTAAAAAAATGAAAGGAAAATACTTATTTATCCCAGAATCCGCAATGGGATTGCAATTTTTCACCTGGTTTTGCAGCTGAGTTGCAGAGGTTGCACTGAGTCTTCTGCAGGCAAATTAATACGAAGCAGAATCCCTCAGGACTTCTTTTATTCCAAAATAATAATTGCCCAATTGGATAAATTATCGCAAGTTCAGCTGATGTAAATACGTAGCTAAGGCCCATTTGCTGATTTAATGAAATTCAGAAACAATTTGTGATTGCATAATGACCTTGGATTCCTGGCTGATACAATCAGAGGGCTGGAGAGTAAATGAAAGTGTGGGTTTGACAGCATGCAGGCTAATAACACATTATTTTATTGCTCTGGCTCTCAGCAGGAAAGGTGCTGACTGCCTCGTGGTCCTGTCCTGAGTATCTGAACTTAAACTGCACAAAACAGGGACTGGTTCTCCCTAAACTTACAATAATCATGCTTTAATTAATCTAGTCATAAAAGAATCAGGGAAAACACTCATTCCAAGCACCTCAACACAAGCCTTTGAAGTGCAAGCATAATATTTTCTTTAAGATGAGATTGCAGAGTATCATTATGAATAATGACTTAATGATGTAATTAACAGTGAGCACCCACACTGCTGCCAGAACTGCCCTGGCTGAGGGTCACCGAGCTCCCAGCTCACCTCCCACGCTGTCCTGGCAGGGATCTGACCAAAAATGATCCTCTAACACAGCCCAGCATCCCAAGCTCTCGGGGCAGCTGAGCTCCAGAGCCCTGAGTTCCCAGAGCAGACAGGACATTTCAGATTCCCTGAAAACCTCATCCCTGCTCACTCTGCACACCCCGTTTGTTCCATGCCCACTGTCTGGCTGGGTGAAGCTAGCAGGTAATTAGGCAGATGAGCTGGGAGCTGTGGAATCTGGGGAGGATGTGCTCTGCCAAAGGTGCAGCAGGTTTCCAAAGGGAAAGCCTGGACTGGCTTTTCTGAGCACCACAGCCCTGGGGCAGCAGTGCTGGGGTCACACTCCTCCCCCTGCTCATCCAGTGATCCTAAAGTTGCCTGAAATCACAGGAAAGCCTGGATCCCAATGTGGACATGGAGTATTTTCCAGATTTGAGCCCCAAGATGTGAGCCCAGGGACTGCAGAAGGGGTGAGCAGGCAGGAATGAGGCTTTCTCTACCAAAACCCAGCCAGCCTGGGCTTTCCTCCTTTGTGACTGTCCCTCTGAAAGGGATTTGGGATGGAGGCTTCTTATGCAGCTTCCCAAACATTTCCCTACCTTGCAAACATGCCAAAGAGCCTGGAGTCAGTCTGGTGTCTGCAGTTGTGCAGAGTCAGGAGAAAGGCACAGACTGATAGGGGTTTCTGCTTCAAGAGTTTTATAAATATCGTCAGAGGCTGTGAAACTCACAGGGGAAGGAAGCACAAATCCCACTTCCCGCTGCTCAGCTACAGCAGGAACTGCTTATGATCATGCACAGGGATTCCCATGTTTTGGTCTAACTCAGCACAATGGGCTGCTCTGATTGCTTTCTACAAGCCAGAATTTCCTTGTCCAAAGCTGCAGCAGCCTGGCATTTGCTGCCAGAGGAGCCTGTTAAGGAAAGAACTCTTGCAGAGGTAAGCAGGAGCAGAGCCAGCAGCCTGGACAGCTCTCCTGGCTTTAATCACAGTGCTGGAGCTCTGCTTGGATGAACCTCCCCAGAAATCTGTTATCCACACCTCTCCCACTGCACAGCCAGCCTGGCCATGGCACAGAGCTGCTCCCAGCACTTTGCTGGGGCTGTTTCTGCATGGCAGAGGGCATTTTGTATTCCAGAATTTGGGACACACCACGGGACATGGTCCAGCCTGGGGTGGGATGTGACCCAGCAGCTCCTCGGACTGAGACATGTTTGTAGGATTGTTCATAAACCCCCTGGTAGGTCTGGGTGGCACCTGCACAGAGACCCCAAAACACAGCCCAGGGTCTGATCCTGCCCTCACTAATCCCATCCACAGTCTGCAGAGTGGCTGGGGCAAAGCTGCTGGATTTACAACAGGAAAAGCCAAAGCAGAGGGGGCTGGAGCTCCCTGACCCCTGCTCAGCCACAGCCAGGAGAGGCCCAGCCTCGAGCAGGAAAAACTGGGACAGCAGAGCTCAACATGAGCAACAGCAAATGTTACTCTTTCAGCTGACAAACTGTGCTCACTGCTCAAAGGCAGCTGCAACCACACATTCTCTGCTATTTCCCAACTCCTTCCGGTGCAGCCCCTGGCTGGGTGGTGCCTCTGTGTGTCACTGGGTACCAAACCTCCTCTGTGTGTCACTGGGTACCAAACCTCCTCTGTGTGTCACTGGGTACCAAACCTCCTCTGTGTGTCACTGGGTACCAAACCTCCTCTGTGTGTCACTGGGTGCCAAACCTCCTCTGTGTGTCACTGGGCGCCAAACCTCCTCTGCCAGCTGCTTTCACCCATTTCTAGAGCAAATGCAGCTTCCATTTTCCTGCCTTTATTTTGTAAAATCCAGGCAGTAGAGTGTGGGGAAATGGGGGGAAAAGGAAAGAAAAAACAAAGATAAAATAAAAGTTAAAATGTAACTACCAGAGGAAGTCAAAGACATGCTTTGACTGTGGAGCTTTGGTGGTAGCCACACAGTGAGACAAACTTTGCCTTGAAATTAAATGTCATATATATTGAAATGAGGGAATGTCTAATTCAGTAAGCACTCACTGCCATGCTCCCTTTCATGGGGTTTAAACCCTTGTTTTCTTTAAGCACAGTCACACAATGACTGTGTTGTAGCCAAGGGGTAATTTCTGAGTAGCAGGTAAAAGTAACAATCCAGGTGTTTGTCTGTCAGCTTCTGGAAGCCTTGTGAGATCCATGGCATTTCTGCATTACCTGTCCCAGTGGGTCACTGGCTCCAGTCAGGGTCAGTGCAATGCCCAGGGGTCACACACTCCTGGTGCCCTCAGCCCAGCCCTGGCCAGCAGCACACCCAGCCCAGGGCTGCAGGACAGGCTTTGTAAAGACATCAGAGAGATAACACCAAACTCCCCTGTACCTGCAGAAGAGATGTGTTTCCAATTAGTGCTGCTCTGCTGTCCTTAGTGATCTTAATCATCCCATAGCCTTGGAGACCCTCCAGCACCTTCCATTGCTGCTGCTTTCAGGGGTTAGCAGGAGTTTGCCTCAAACCAGCTGTGTCAGGAGAGGCTGTTCCCAGCTCCTTTTAATAGCTGCTCCACTATAATTATGATTACAGTCACACTTAGACTTTTGACAGCACTCTTTGTTTTCTGATTGCTTCCTGAGCACAGGCGAATAATCCTGGCTTTGAGCCTCTTCCTCGGGAAGAGCAGGTATTTTCCTAGGGAAAGCTGTTCCCAGTAAAGCCAGGAACAGGAGGGAACAAGAGGCACCTGTGTCCCCTCAGCCTGTGCTGAGCTGTCCCCTCCCAGCACTGTCACCCTTGGTCCTTTTGGGAGCAGCTGAGTGTCACAGCCACCATCCAACCACCCTGCATCCAGCTCTGAAGTCAGCTGTCCCTCCTTAGCGGATCATGAGTCATTTCCACTCCTCCTGTGACTCAGAAACTTCGCCTGGAAACTGCCTGAGAAACCCTGAATGTCTTGTGTCTCTCCCACCCTGCCGAGGTTTCTCCCTGGGCAGAGGTCAGTGGTGCTGCTGTGTCCAGAGGGCTGCACAGGTCACCCTGGGACACCTCAGATCTGCCTTTCAGCACCTGAGCACGGTGGGAGGTGGGAAATCCCCCCAGGATGAGCCCTGCTGTCTGTGCAGAGCTGCATCCCTTCGGAACATCCCAGCGACATCCTCAAAACGCTTGGCTGTTCTTTGGCTCCCAGCACTTCCCTCTGTTGCCCTTTGAAAAGAAAGTGTTTGCATAAATACCAGCAGATGCATTGGAAAATAGCTCGTCTCCCAGCCCGTGTTTAGCGACAGAAGTGAGCAGAGATAAAACAGTTGCATCTGAAGTGAGAAATCCACCAGATGGGTTTGCTGGGAGCAGCCGGCCGGGACAGGGAAGACTGTGGCTCATGGACTAAAGTTGTCTCAGCATTTATGGCAGGGATTGGGAAAATCTGAACCACTGAAACCACAGCACTCAGCCCAGCAGGGACCTGAGCAGGGTGGGGACAAAATGCCAGCGTTGGGGTCACCTACAGCCGTGGCTTCCCACTAAAGCATGGGTTGGACTGAGTGCAGCTCCACCAGGCAGAGCCCACGAGGAAGGATTCTATACATAATATATATTTTATATCTATATATACTCCATGATGAGTGAGTCCCCAGCATTGCAGCTGCATGGCTGGGCAGGGCTGGGGTGAAGCTGTGCTCCCAGGGCTGTTTTCCCAAGGAACAAGCATGCCAGAGATGAGGGTATTTATCTGCCAGATCTCACTTTTGCTCTAAACAGACCAAAAGTGTCCCCAGAGCTGCTGTCCCATGTGACAAAGCAGGATGGGAGCTGAGCTCGTGGGGTGGTGGGACAGCTCTTAAGGTTCCCTTGATGACAGAAATCTCCACTTGTCTTTCCAGAGTTACAGAAACCGCAGAGGTATCAGAGCATTTAATCACTTGTTTTACTGCCTGGGCTGTGTGTTGTGGTGAGGAGCAGCATTCCAGCCTGACAGGTTCTCCCTGACGGCTCCCCAGCCCTGTGCTCACTCTGCTCCATGCCTGCAGCCCTCGGCAGGGTGAGCAGCAGCCTCATCCCCCTCCTGACCCCGGGCTGGGCTGGCCGAGAGCCTCGGGCTGCTCTCCATCCTCCTGTGCTCCGACTGGGACATTCCCGACCCTGGTGACACCGGTGGGTCTGTGGGACACTGCTTCTCCTGGGGATTGGTCACCCCTGCTCCTTCTCAGGAGCTTTGCCTCTGCCAGGCTTCCCTCCAGCCTCACCCAGGCCACTGTCCTCTCCTGCTGCCCACTGCCTGCTCCTGCTGCCCACTGTCCACTCCTGCTGCCCACTGTCACTCCTGCTGCCCACTGTCCTCTCCTGCTGCCCACTGTCCCCTCCTGCTGCCCACTGTCACTCCTGCCCTGGCTCTGCTCTCCCTGCTCCATCCCCTCCTGCACACCTCAGGAGCTCAGCGCTCATTTCCCGTCTGCCGAACGAGCAAAGCCCAACTCAGCACTTTCATCCCCCACGTGTTTGGATCGCACTGGAAGTGACGAGGAGCTGAGGAGATGGAAACAATAACACTTTATCTCGCTGTCCTTCCAGACTCGAATTTCCCGTGCTGCTTCTTCAGCAAAACCCGCGGGGCTGTGCCAGGGCAGAGGGGCAGCAGTGCCAGCAGCTCCCTGCTCCGGGGGGCTCTGGGGGCTCTGGGGGCTGCAGAGCTGCACAAGGCATGTTTTCAATCTCCTCCTCACACCAGGAACAGGCTGTGCTGTTATTATTTACCTGGGAACACACTCAGTGTAGAGTGCATTGTGATTCCTGCAGAAAAATCCTGTGTGCAAACTCCAGGTGCATCATTGTGAGGCTCCAAAACTTAGAGCATTTAAGAATAGTTTATTTCCCCCCCAAAATCAGGGGCAATAAGTGTCATTAACAAAACAGAGTTTTCTACAGCAATGAGAGCTCTGCGTGTGTTTTGTTGTAAAGAAAAATAAATTATTTTTTTTCCTGAGCAGCCAAATGTCTCTGAGTTAATTGTAGAACAAAAGAGGCCTTGATTTCTGCCATCCATCATGGAAAAGGTTGGATCCAAATAGACATAAATTAAAAATAAAAAGGTACAAACAATGCTTCCTTCCTAAAGAGCTTCCCCAGCAAACCTGGACTGTGCTGGTCCCTGGAGCCTGGCTGCCTCCAGCTCATCTTCCTGTTGGTGCAGCAGAGCTCCTGGGACACTCCAGGCACCTCTCAGGACCATTTCCCTGGAAAATGGTTTGGTTTTGGTCACCTTTTTGATCAAAGAGAGCCCCAAAGGCTTTCCTTCCTCCCCAGCACCTCTGTTTGTGACTGTCCTTGGTTGTGTCCAGGGCTGAGCTGTGCCATGGTGTGAGAGGAGAGCTGAGCCTCCTCCTTCCTCCTCTGCTCCCAGCAGCGCCTGGAGTCTCCAGCTAGGACTGAATTTCCCTGCAGAGCCCAATTCCTGTGTGGGATCACCGTGGGGTATTGGGACCTCTCACCCCTCTGGTGTGGAGCCATCAGCTCCTTTACCTCCAAAAGGGCTTTTGGGCTTTCATTTGTCCATTTGGAATTCCTGCTCCTCAGGGAAAGCCTCTCCTTCCACCTCGGAGAGGATTAGTGCAGCCACAGGAGCAAATCCCTCTGTTCATCACACCCTTGTAAAGCTGGAGTAAAGAAATCCTGTTAAGCCATTGGGGCCACTCTGGGCTTACCCAGACAGAAATGGCAATACTATAAATAAGATCTCGGTTTGATTGGGGAAATAAAGGCAGGAAAAGAGCACTTAAAAGACATCCAGAGGAAATATAAGCTGCTCCCCCCAGTTAGGCTGACAATGATGAATTAGTCTACGAATGCCAGTCAGAGAGTGAGTCATGTTTCATAAATAATTACAGCAAGATATTCATAGAATCAGAGAATATCCTGGGCTGGGAAGGACCACAAGGCTCATCAAAGTCCAACTCCTGGCCCTGCACAGGATAACCCAAAATCTTAGGAAATGTTCTTAGGAATTTCAGGAAATACCTTGATAACATTAATTTAATCTTAGTACCCTGAGATGCCACTAAGCATTCAAAATTCAGAGTAATTCAGTGACCCCATAGCAAGCACATATATTTATTGTGGTGGATAGAGTCACACATTTCTGGCAGTGTCCACCCAACCCTTGTTGGAGACAAACTGATCTAGAGAAACTGCCAAAGGGATTTAACAGCCTCATGTCCTCAAGCCCTGGGGACAGGCAGGGCAGTGGCAGAGGGTGCTGCCTGTGCCAGGTGACTTTTCCCCTCCTGGGGATGCTCATCAGTGAGATAATGGCACTTTCCTCCCTTGCTGTTCAGAGAAAGGTTGATTTGCAGCGCTTTGCAGTTGAATAATTTGCTGATGTTCAAAAAGAAGGGCTGGGAAAGGAGCTCAGGGCCTTGGCTTTGTTGTTTCACCCTGTCCTGCCTCCCCCAGCCTTGCTGTACTGAGATGCAAAATTATCAGTGGAAGAGTTTATAAAATGTCAAAACAGTTTCTCTCCTGTCAGCCAGACAATTTGTGTAAATAGAGCCTCTCTAAAGAACCTCCTGCCAGCTCAAACCTCCCTTTCATCTCCCCAGGATTTATTGTATGCTATTTTCATGGAATTTTAAAACAGTCTCTAATGAAGAGCGAGGATGGAAGGTTCTGTGCTGTGCAGAGGAGTCTCCAGTGGGATCCTGGTTGTGCTGTCACCTTCCAGGGCTGGAGAGAGGCTGTGAAGCACAGACTGAGGAGATTTCCTCTCCTCACACGCAGGAGGAGGCTGGAGAGCCTGCTGGGTGACATCTCTGCATCACTGCAGCAAGCTGGAAAAGCAGCTCTGGGAATAAAAGATTCCAAAAAGCTGCATTTCCCAAGCCAGAGAGCAGCCAGAGTGACACTGTTCCCTGCCAGCCCCGGGAGCTGGGACAGACAGGAGCAGTGTGGGGCAGGAAGAACTGGCTAACCAGGGCATGGCTGCTCCCACGGCTGGCGAGGATCATTCCCACGTGCAGGATCAGCTGGCAGCAAGCAGGGTCCTGTGCCTCCTGCTCTGCCCTGCTGCACAGCCACACCCAGAGAAAACTGCCAAAAACCCCAGTTATAATGCAATAATTTTATAAACACACAGAAATGTAATCTGTCCAAGCCGCTGTCCCTGAGCTCCTGTTGGTACCTGGAGTGGCAGGGCTGGCACGGAGCTGTTCCAAAGCTCTGCTGTGTCCCACCTGTCTGCCCAGCAAAGCCACTGGGCCATACTGGTTTGACAGCCCAGCTCCTCCTACAGGGCTCTGCACTCCAACGAGCTCAGCAGGAACGGCAAACTCACACCTCCAAATCCAAAGCCATGTCATCCAGCTGGGTGAAACCAGACTGCAGGTTCCAGTCCTACAGCAGCATCTCAGGGCAGTGTAAATGTCCAGCTGTGCCCACAGGAAACAGCCTCTGGGGCAGGGATGGCATGGGACAGGGATGGCATGGGGCAGGGATGGCATGGGTAAGCAGTGCCATCCCCACAGAAGGAGAGAATGCTGCCAGGCTGGGAGCAGAGGGGCAGAGGCTCAGGGCTCCGAGGGCTCAGTCCATGACACCAGCAGCTCTCCCAGCCCATGTGCAGCTCCAGCCCCTGGGCTGAGGCTGCCTGCTGCTCACACACTCCCTGCTTTCCTGCCCTGCTTTGGGTCACAGGCAGGGCCAGCCAAGGCTGAGGCTCTGCCCGGTGTGGCACTGGAGGGCAGAGAGCAGCAAAGAGGCCTTGACACATTTCCTGGCTGTTCAAACACTCTGGTGAGTCACCAGGAGAACCCAAGCCCAGCACAGTTCAAGCTCAGGGAATGGGATGTGGAAGGGAAGAAGAGCTTTCCAGATCTGATTCTCCTCTGACAATTTGCTCTTGACAGCAGCTGAAATCATCTTTGGAACCAACCCTGCATTCTAAGGACAGTGAACTTTGCCTTTCAGCTCAGCTGTGTGTGTGCCAGGGGAGGGGATTCTTCAGGATATTGCATCTGTGAGAAGCACCAGCAGTGGTTTGCTGACATCACTGTGCCCCCCTATGGAGGGGCAGGTGAAAAAATCCCAAATGGGGAGTTTCAGAGGGAAACCAAAAGGGTTCTGCTCCTGTCTGGCCCTTCCCAGCTCTGTCTAGACCAGACTGTACTACTTTTACCATGAATGGGGAAACTGAGGCACAGTGACAGGACATTGTCACCCACGCCAGGCTCCAGCCTCTCATTCTGGCTCATTATTCACCAGAACAGCATGTGTGTCACACCAGATGTGATTCTGCTCCACATTCACATCCTCTCCCTGCCTTGCTTTCACTTCCTTCCCAGGCAGGGAAGAACCAGGACAGAACTCACCACTCACCACCTCTTGCTTTATGAGTTGCTTGGGTTTTTCTCCTATAAACACTAAATTTTGAAATGCAAGAAAAAATTCCTCCACACCTCCTGGCACAGGGGAAGAAACTGCTGGGATGTCAGGGAAGAGGGGACACTGTTGTCCCCTGTGAGCACAGACTGGGGGGCAGCCAGGACCCCTGAGCCCCCACGGGGTGCCAGGCAGGCCTTTAGTGGAGTTATTCTTGCAGGAGGCTGCTCTGTCCTCCCTGCAAGAGTTTCACAGCCCCACCAGAACAAAGGCAGCGTGGCTGTTGTTGACTCACACCATAAGATCATTGTTGTGGAATACTTTTTTTCTGTGTGTCACTTACAAATAATTTTTTTCTAGAATATTTGTTCTCCTCCCCTCCACCCCCAAAGTGAAAAGGGAATCTGTGCTCAAAGCAGCAGCTGAGATTGCAGAGACCTTCCCTTCCTGATCCTTATCTCACCAGGATGTAGGAGGATCCTTGGGGAATAGCTGGAAGCCTTTCGCTGGAGCCATCCAAGAAACAGCGAGCTGAGCACAGCCTTTAAATGGCAAAACCATCAGTGCTGGGGGACCGAGATCCAAAACTGTTTAACCCCTCTCACGGTGACATCCCCGGGCTCTGTCACACAGAGCCACCCAGCTCTGATCCCAACCTGCTCCTGGAGCTTCCTTCTCCTCAGGCTGCACTGCCTCAGCTCCATAACAGCATCTAAAAATGCACCTTGGGATCCTAATCTGCCCCAAAGCCTTCGACTGCTGCTCTCAGCTCCCAGGTTTGGCTGGCAGCACAGCCAGGGCTTCTCCTGAGCTGCACCTCGGGCTGCTTCACACCAGAAAGCTCCCTGATCCACACTGCAGCCCCGTTGGGCTCCTCTGTGCATGGAGTGTTCAATTTTAATCACTTTGCAGGCTGTAAAAAGCTCCAGCCCTGTGTTTCCTGAGCCTGGGGCTGAAGGAGGGCAGTGGAGAAGGGCTGAGTGCCCAAGGCAGGAGGACGCAGCACCCAGAGCAGCCCAGGGCCGAGGGAAAGCTGTGCTCATGCAGGACAGGGACAGCAGAAGGGCACAGCTCATCCTCCTGCAGTGCCAGACGAGTCCCAGCAGCCTGGCTCTGTCGGGTTTGGGACAGGAAACAGATGCTGCCTGGGGAGGAAGCACCTGAAGAGCATGAGAGCACCTTGCCTGCCCGGCAGGAACCTGCTGGGAACAGGGAGTGCTGGCTGGAACCCCCAGGGTGGCCCCAGCTGGGCTCGGTGGCATTGCCTCAGACACAGTGTCCCCAGGGAGAGCACCTGCCTGCCAAGGAAAAGGGATGGGCAGACCAGAGCTGGTAAATCAGAGCTCTGGAGCAAACCCCCCTAGCACAGGGGCTGCTCCATGCCCTGCTCCATCTCCAGCTCCATCTCCAGCTCCATCTCCAGCTCCATGCCCAGCTCCAGCAGTGCTGCTGCCCCTCCAGCTGGGTCAGGGAGCTCTCAGAGGGTGCAGCCTATGCTCCTCTGCTGTTACAGCTTGATTTTCTGTCTCATTATCCTACCCTGATTTGATTGGGAATTAATTTTTCCCCACATCAAGCCTGGTTTGCCCATGCTGGCAATGGCAGAGTGACCTCTTCCTGTCCCTCCCTTCACCCATGAGCCTTTCTTTTTTTATCACAAGCCCCTTCACCACCCCGAGCTGCCCAGTGGTGACCGTGACGGCAGAGATTAACCAGAGTGATAAGTGGCAGCTTTGCAGACAACTGCTGCTGATGCTTTCGTGCTTCTAAAACCAGGCTTGAAAGAGGAACCTGTGAAACTATTTCTCTGTAAGTTGCTTCTAAGAAGGAGTGTGGAAGCTTTTCCACTTTTTCCCTTCAAAATAGCTTCCCA
This sequence comes from Lichenostomus cassidix, assembly GCF_008360975.1. NCBI lineage: Eukaryota > Metazoa > Chordata > Aves > Passeriformes > Meliphagidae > Lichenostomus > Lichenostomus cassidix. The sequence goes on along the minus strand of NW_028147268.1, from coordinate 1,306,309 downwards.
AGGCTCTTTGCTGACTCGAGGCTGCTGAAGGGATGCAGTGAGCTCCAGGAGGGCTCTCCAGAGAGGGGAACAGCCCCCGGAGGATGAGATATTTGCAGCTGGAGGAGGCAACAGCTGATTTTGCTGTCTGGGTCCTGAGGACATGAAATAGTGCAGAGGTTTGCACTTTGAAGAGTCGCTGGAACAGCTGAGCAGCAGACAGTGCAGATCCCACGGTGGCCATCGATGCCCACAGCTCCTTCTGCAGCTCCAGCAGCACAGCATGGCCAACGCCAGCCTGGCCCTGAGCAGCCTGGATGGGATCTACATCGGCACCGAGTGCCTGGTGGCTCTGCTTGCCACCCTGGGCAACATCCTGGTGATCTGGGTGGTGAGGCTGAACTCGGCCTTCCACAACACCACTCTCTATTTCATCGTGTCCCTGGCGCTGGCCGACATCGCCGTGGGGCTGCTGGTGGTGCCACTGGCCATGGTGGTGAGCCTGGGTGTCACTGTGCCCTTCCACAGCTGCCTCTTCATGTGCTGCCTGCTGGTGGTGTTCACCAACGCCTCCATCCTGTCCCTGCTGGCCATCGCCATCGACAGGTACCTGCGAGTCAAGCTGCCCACCAGGTGAGGCTGACACCTCCTCTGTCCTCCCTAATCTGCCCCTTTCTAACCCATAATTACTTAAAGTGGATGTTTGTGCCCCAAAGCCCACCTGAGATGAGCTTTCTGGAGACCCTGGGGTGCTCATGAACAGCTTTTTGGTCACAGGATGTGTTTGTGGGCAGAATTTTCAGCTCTTGGGTTAATTGCACAAGATGCTGAGTGTATTACAGGTTTCTTTAGGTTTCTGAGGCTTGTCTTTTAAATAAAATTCTTTTTAAATAAGAATCCTTTTAGTATTTGCTGAAAATATAAAAGTAGTAACTAACTTATTAACAGTTAACTGGAGTCATTCACTGTTCACATTTAAATGAAAAGTACACAAGCTAGAAATGCAAAGCAGAACCTCAAGCATCTAAGAAGTCCTTTTATAGTGGGAAAGGATCTATGAACCTGAAGAATGAATTTTAGTCCCACAAATGGCATAACCCAAATATAAAGAGGAAGATACACCCAAGGAAGCCAAGAAATAAGATAGGACTGCCAACAGCAGCAAAGCAATGTCCTGGCAAGAGGAGAACTAAGATCATAATGAAACAAGAAATAAAATAGATTAAAACATCCCATTTTAAACAAGGGAACTTAAGCACAGTTCTTACTGCTGCTGCAAAGTAACTGTTACAAATGAAGAGCTGGAGTTTGTCTCAAGATAAAATTTGGTTTCCCCACAAAAAACTGTTAATGCTTCATTTTCTAACAATGACCCTGCAGCACCTGCACATGCAAATTCATCCTTAACTACTTTAAAACACTTCTCTTTGACGTGAGCTGGCTTTTGTTCCCCTGCAGATATAAAATCATCACCACGCAGAGGAGAGTTTGGTGGGCGCTGGGGCTGTGCTGGTCCCTGTCCCTGCTGGGAGGACTTGTCCCCATCTTTGGCTGGAGCAAGGCAGGCTCGAGGAGCTCCAGCCTGCTCAGGTGTCGCTTCATGGCCGTGATGAGGATGGACTACATGGTGTATTTCTGCTTCTTCACCTGGACCTTGGTGCCCCTGCTGATCATGAGTGCTCTGTACGCTGAGATCTTCTGCATCATCCGCACCAAGCTCAGCCAGGGCTCCAGTGGGAGGGGAGCTGGGGCTTTCTATGGACACGAGTTCAGGGCAGCCAAGTCTCTTGCACTTGTTCTCTTCCTGTTTGCCATATCCTGGTTGCCTCTGTGCATTATAAACTGCGTTTCCTATTTTTACCCTAAGGCTAAGATCCCCCGCTACTTGATGTACTTGGGAATCCTCTTATCCCATGCCAATTCTGCCATGAACCCCATTGTCTATGCCTGCAAGATAAAGAAGTTCAAAACCACATACCTTTTAATTCTAAGGACCTATATCCTGTGCAGAAAACCAGAGCCAGCTCTTACAGAGCAAACAACAGACCCACAGTCATAAATAAAGGTTGAACCTGGCACTAGGTACAGAGCATTAATAAAACCTGGCTTTGCTAAGAAACTCTTGGGAAACTGCAGCAATCTATAGATCTGAAACTACTCTAAAGCTGTATGTGAATATATTTCTTTATATGCTTTAATTTCTAAACACAGCGGATGGAAATTTTGTCTAGTGTTGGGGGTTTTGGGGTTTTTTAATATGAGGATTGGTTGAGTTGATTGAAAAACAGGATGTCTTCTTTGCTGTTCATAATCCAGCAGCTCCCTACCTTTCTCTTCTCTGTCAATTTAAACTAAACCTGAGCCTGGTCAGCTTGTGCTTCAGCCAGTGTTGTCACATTTTCATTAATAATAATAAATATTAGACAGATTTTACATTAATTCAGCCTGCTGAGTCCTCCCGTGACCAAAGGTTCAGTGTCCTGCCTGGGATGGCACAGAATTTGCAGTAATTGTTACACCACAGCTGGCACAGAGGGAACAAGGGTCAAACTGAAAAGAGCCTGTTAAAGGCCAGACTCTTCTTTTCCCCATCTTTGAATATTAAACGTGGTCTAGAAAAAGCAGCAAAGCCCTGCTCTGGTAGCTGGGGAGGCACTGAAGCAGCACAAGGGAGTCACAGTGCCATCCCCAGCTTGGTGCTGCCATCAGGTGGCACAGCCAGCCCTGCTCCTCCCTCTGCAGCTGCTCTGACAGCCACTCGTGCTAACTTAGCCCCAGTTTATGAAAGGCCAATGATTTTCACTTTTTTACGCTGTGAATGAACATTTCCAGAGATTTCAACTGGCACATGGTGATGTGCATTTCTTTTCTGGGACCCAATCAGGAAGCAGAGATTTGCATACAAACATTTCATTGTCGTCACTTCAGGAACAGAAACTAACTCATCAGAGCACACGGCAATGAAAAAAATGTGGAAAAGGCTATAGACAGAAAAGGGAAACACAAAGGCACAGACGTGGATAGATGCAGAGGAACATTTTCATTTCTCAATTCTCTCTGGTAGTTCTCACAAACGGAAGCTTCACAAGGGCAGGGAGATTTCTACAGATGAGGAAATCCTGTATAGAAACCTCAAATTGTCCACAGCCCTTGGCAGCCAGTTTGGAACAGGACACTTGCTCTGCCCTCATAACTACAGAAAGAGCTGTGTTACAGGGCAGCAGGGCATTCCCAGAGCACTGCAGGCCTGGCTGTAACATCCCAGTGGCTTTTGGTGTCCAGAAAGTGGAACATTTTTATTTCACTGGGAACTTCCTCCTCACACAGGCAGCGCTGTCCGGCTCTGCTGGAAGACCAGAGTGCTGTAGGTCACCTCATTCTGGGGATAATGTGAGAGAAGCCACAAACATTAGACACTGCAGGTCAGCAGGAATTTCCCACTTTTACTTGTCTTCAACACCTCACACCACATGCAGCCTGTTTTGCATGTGGGACGTTGGTAAATGCTGGTTCATCCCACTGCTCAGTCTAGTGCAGGGTTCTGGGTCAAGGCTCCTTTAGCAGCTTCCAAAGAACTAATATCACAGAAGAAAACTGCAGAAATGCCCTTTAAAAAGATTTCTCCTAACCTGTCTAGTCAGTGGTTTAGTTAAACCCCAGAACCCTTGAAGTTCCTTGTCAAAAGAGCTGCTGAGTAACAGTTGAGCCTCAAAGGCGACTTTTCTCCCTCCTACCCCAAATTAATATTTACCACACTGCCAAGAATGTGAAATATCTGCATGAACTGTTAGAAATAAGAGCTGTGGCATTTACCTGGGTGTTCCTAGCAGATTCCTCAGCTGCCATCTGGGGGAAAACTTCCTCTTGTAAAGTTTGGTGGGATCTCTTGTAATCTGGGAAGGAAAGGGATCCCAGGCTCAGCTGTTTGCACTGTTTGGAGGCAGCAGCACAGGGGGTGACAGACAGGTCATGTGTAAATCTGTCCCTGCACTGCAAAGGTCTCCCTGCCCACCTGTTGGATGTGGCCAGGATGAAAGGGACTGAGGAATTCCGTGTGGCCAAGATGAAGATGAGAAAAGCCCACAACCAACAAAAACCTCCACAACTCATCAGTGGCAAAGTTAATTCTTTCCTGAAAACACCTCCTGGGATGTTTCATGAGGAGTTACTGCCAGCAATGAGCTGCTCATCAATACAGATTTATTCAAGGCAGACAAAATTTCAGCCACTTTCTAAGTAACTTCTGCACCACCCTGCTGTCATTTCCTTGACTGTGCCACTTACTTTTCCTGCAGAGGAAGATGATTGCAAACACCAGGACAGTCAGGAGGATGCCAGAGATGAAGGCCAATGACATGTACAGTATTTCATGGCTGGTGATACACAGAAAATCCTGTTAGAATTCCCAGTTTTAACAGAGGGGTTGAAGCATCAGTAGTACTCCAATTCACCAAACTTTATGAAGTATAATACATTTATCCCAAGCCCCATGAGATTAACAATTATCTGCATTGAGCAACGCTAGGAATAACCCATCCAGTGCACAGACTAGGAAATTCTAACCAAATTTTAAACCCCCAAAATGTTAAATATATGATATATAACCCTTCCCTTGCAGGAGACTGCAGCCTCAGGGAACTTTGGGGTTGAAGTCAGGAAATAAAGGTGCAGCATTTACTCATTAATCCTGCATGCAACTTCTGTAGCTCTGACATCATCTGCAGCGGTGGAGACAGTGGTGGGGATGATGGTGGGGACAGTGGTGGTAGTAGTGGAAATGGGTTTTGGTGCAACTGCAATAGAAAAAAAAAACATCACAAATTTGTTTTAAAACGTGCACATTTCTGCAGTAATACTACAGGGAGCAGAACCACGTGGAGGCTCTGTCTGTACAGATCTGTCTGAAAGTGGAACCACCAGACAGGAAAATTCAGCTGTGCAGATGATGACTGTGCCAGGGCAGCCTCTGGCAGCCATGCAGTTCTTCCCCAAACACCCCCAGGTCCGCTGAGCCCCTGGGCCAGGACAGCACCTCAGTGCTAAGGATAGCTAAGGAAATTCCTTAAAAAATAAAATACCTGTAGTTTGTTTTGAGGGAGAGCCTCCCATTCTCTCAGAGCATTAATTGACAGGAACAGAAGCTGAAAGGAGGGGAAAAAATATGTTTATATACATATACGTATGCACATGAGCAAAACAAACCTGTCACCCTCTTCTAACCCAAAGCCTTGATTTAGTTGTTATCCACTTCATAGAAATCTTACAGAAGTGGCACAAAGCCACTCAAACCTGGCAGTTCCTCAACATCAATCCTATTTCACAGGGTCTTATTCTGCACACACACAGGTTCACTGCTCCTTGATGGTCACAGTGCCTTCTCCACCCAGAAAATTGAGGAGATTTAATAACTAAAAAGCACCTACAGGATTATTTTTTGGTAGCTAAAACCCTATGAACATTTTCATAATCAGAAGCAGCTTTGAAAAGTTCCTCCCTTGATGGTTTTGCTTCTCAAGGAAATTAACTTTTCCCACCGAAGCAGGAACAGAAACTTTCTTCTCAAATTTGGGACTGAAATCTCAAAGACAGGGATTGTTAAAGACATTTTGCTACAAAATCCCCACACTGGTACTTCTCACCGCATTGTTTGCAAACTGCACGTTGTAAATAATGTGAAAATATTACAAACACCCTGTTCTCTGCTGCTGCCACTTTTCCCACTGCATGCCATTGTCGCCCACATTCCAGAGGAGTCAAACCATGAAACTCCCAGTTTCCCACACCAAGCCTCACAGGGCTGTTTGCAGTAATTAAAGAAGAAATGATACAACTCTGTTATCTTACCTCCCACCATGGAAGTCCTGCTGGAAAACTCCCCAAGTGTCAGCAGAGTTTGCTTTGTGCGGAGAATCTGTCACACCAGTTAAAAGCTCAAATGTCAATGAGATGTGGGCTTACACAATTGTGGAAGTTAAGCAACTTCACTTTTTTATTTAAATTAACAAAAAACAGGAAACCATGAAAGACACCTGCACTCTCTAGAACTGTTAATCTAAAAAAAGTAAGGCAGCTTTAGTTTAAGTTGGCTTGAAGCAAGGTTGGCTTGGTTCTTGACTTTAAAGAGCACCATTTTAGCGAACTGGTGTACTGAAAAGTGTAGAAAATTGTTTCTTAACCCCACGGAGATGTGGGATTGCAGGCACCTCCCAGTCAGCTCACTTGAGTTTATGGACTACATAAATCACATAAATCAGGAGTTTATTCTGTGTGTGCTTTGCTGGGAATTTGGAGGTTTAACAAGTTCCTTTAGGGAAAAGCTTCCTATAAAAAGAAAATGAAGATACTTACGAAAATCCAGAAAAACCCCTCTAGAATACACTTACCCATTTCCCTCTTTTAAACTGAGTACCAACAAGGGCGGCTGAAGCCAAGTTTTTCAGCAGCTTTTGACACATTTCCTGCCTGATTACTCTTTTCCCAGAACTGAAACACTTTCAACACTACACGAGGCTTTATGGGAAAAGGAGGTCTGCAGCTCCTTTAGAATAAGGACAGCTGAATGGCTGCTGAATGGCAGCACAAAGAACAGTAGGTATCAGGGGCTGTCAGCACACAGAGTTCTAACACAGGGATCAGTTCTGGCACCAGAATTTTTCTCTGTGAAGTTCTGTGTCTCTGGAAGTGTTCATGATCAAACAGGGAATCCAAGAGGATCTCACACACTGTGGTTTCAACTGATCCCCCACCATAAACCAGCTGTAGTGGTTGGTGTGACCCATCCAGTGACTCCAAACACAAACAGGCAGTGACTGTTGCTAGTGAACAACAGCAGAGTTGTTTTTTCTTTGTTTAATGATATTTTAGAGTCATACAGTATCCAACAGTAGGTATAGGGACAAGTCAGTGGGCTCAGGCGTGCTCACACTGTTGCATGGGCACTCTTGGACAGAGCCTTCAGGTCCAGGATGCACTTGGCAATGCTCTCCTTTTGCTGCAAGAGACAGGAAACAGCCTTCAGAAGACATTCCAAAGAGCAAAATAGACATTTAAGTACATTTTAGATACTACATTTTAAATCCCTATGTTACTGATTAAGAAAGATACAATTACAGCTCATGAAGCCAGAGGTTCACACCCCAACAAGGACCTGCACTAAAGCACAGATTCACAGGATCCCAGAAGGTTTGGGCTGGGAAAGACCTCAAAGCTCATCCAGTCCCACCCTGCCATGGGCAAGGACACCTCCCACTATCCCATCTTCCCCATCACCTCCTGAGCCAAGAACCCTGAACAGCAAATCTTTGTGCAGGCAGAAATGTAAAGCAGGTAAAATCCAGCAAGTACCTGCTGAGGTGTGATGCTCTGAATAACATTCTTCTCCACCCACTGGATCATGTGGTCCTGCTCCTTCTGCCTCTTCAGGGTCTGCATGGCCACCTGGTAGTCCAGCCTCTTCTTCACCTCGTTGTACACCATCATCAGCCGCTCCCGGTAGTTGGTTTCCAGCAGCATTGCAATGTTGTTCTGCACACACAGCAGCAAACAAAAGGCTCACATGCGGCAAGAACACCAAGCAGCAGCAGCAGAACGTGCTCTGTAGCAGCAGCCCCAGGATCCCAGCAGGACAGGCTGCCCTGGGGCTGAGCAGCAGAGCTAGCCCTGCTCACCCTCTTGGCGTCAAAGAGGTAAGAGCGACCCTCGACCCTCCACTGCTCCTTCTTCTCCTCCTCGATGGCTGTCTGCAGGGCCTGGATGGCCTCGTTCTTCATGGCTAAAGCTGAGGCCACTTTCTCCTGAAAGAAGAAAAAAAAACATGCTTCAGAATCAAAGCCAGATGGAAGAAAAACAAGTGAGCTGGAATTAATTCTGAAATGTTGCGTTAAACTGTGAAAAACGTCTGTGTGACCTGCGCTGTGCTGGGGCTGAGGTTAAGCTGTGGCAGAAGAGAAAAAGGGGCTCACAATCAATCATGGAATCACAGACTGGTTTGGATTGGGAGGACCTTAAAGTTCAGCTCATTCCACCCCCTGCCCTAGGCAGGGACACCTTCCACCATCCCAGGTTGCTCCAAGCCCCATCCAACCTGGGCTTGGACACTGCCAGGGATCCAGGGACCTCTCCACCCTCCCAGGGAACAATTCCACCCCAATATCCCATCCTACCCTGCCCTCGGGCCCTGAAAAGCCATTTGTACTTTAACAAGCACATGGCTCCTTACTAACAACTACAAAGTCAAGTTACAATTCCTTGTTACCTCGTTAAGTTTGTCAGCAAAAGCTGCGACACTAGGACCAAACTTCTTGATGCCATAAACGATGACTGTCAATATGCAGGCAGCTGCTGCTGTCTCGTGGTTAACAACGTAGATCTCCTTGGAGAGAAGGTAAAGCAGGAGGCCAGTGCCCAGCATGTAGGGCCCTGCAGAAAAGATAAAGCAGCATTACTTGTATAAAGCACAAAGCAGCTCAATAAATACCTAAGAAGGAGGTAGTTTAAAGGCTAAGATTATCAGGAAGAAGGGTTCTGTTTTACCAGGACAAAGAGCAGAGTCACAATTCCACCTGGGAAAGGTGCCACAAGCAATCTCACCAGAAATGGAAGCAACTTGCACCTGCCATGGCACCTGCTGCTTCTGCTCATTCACAAACATGCAGAATTCCCTGAGCTGCACTGGCTCGCTCTTCACAACCCACACAAAAACGAATTTTCACTAATATTTTACCTTTTCAACAAACAGAACTAACGGACAGAACTACATAAACACGACTAAAAATGGTAAAAACCTGTATTAACCTGTAACTCCTGTTTTAGGGTAGAGAAACTGGAAAAACTCCTCTGGGATCAAACCATGACGAACTTCTCCTCCCTTCTCAGGCAGAGGTGGCACAGGAGCCAAACTCTGCTGAGTTGTGTGCAGTGGTCTTGTGGTGTGCAGCACCCTATAAACAGGAAGAACATTTCAATTATGATTCTTATAAAAAAATAGACAGAAATAGTCCCCAAACCCACCCTTAGATGAGGCTCAAACACATTTCCAATTAAATAAGCAGGTAACTGGGCAGGGCCTGGCAGAGGTTGCCCAGGGAAGCCGTGGCTGCTCCTGGATCCCTGGAAGTGTCCAAGTGTCCCCTAGACCTGCTCTAGAAGCTGTCCCTGCCCACGGCACGGGTGGAACGGGAAGAGCTTTAAGGTCCCTTCCGACCCGAACCATTCGAACAAGTTGCCATTTATTGGACACACCTCCTTCAGGAAGTGGGTGGGACTAGATAACCTCCACAAACTCCTTCCCATGGTCCCTAATTCATACTCCCACACATGAATGAGGCAAATAGAGACCAAACCCCCGAATAACGCTGTCTGAGCACCAACACCGGCGGTTCCGAGGGGCTCCCCCATACTCACCCCACGGCGACGGGCGGCGGCAGCGCCCTCAGCGCGGCGGGGGCTGCGGGGACAAGAGGGCAGAGAGCGCGTCAGGCACAGCCCAGCAAGCACACTGCACACCCCGCCCGATCCCCGGCGCCACCCTCCCCCGGAGCTCACCGGCGCGCAGGACGAGGCGGGAGAGCATGGCGGGAGCGCCGTGAGGAGCGGCGGCACGGAGCGCCCGTCGGTGACCGCGCGGTGACCGCCGCCGCCGCTGCGCTGAGATGGCGGCGCGCCTCTCGCGAGATCGCGCGGCGGGGCGGGCGCGGCGGCAGCTCTCGCGAGAGGAGGCGGCGGCGGGAGACACGTGGGGGCGCCGCCGGCCCCGCTGCCGCCGCCATGGAGGAGCCGCTGCCGCTGCCGCTGCCGCCGCTGCCCCAGGCGGCCCCGCCGCCCGCCCCGCCCGACAGCGCGCCTCCCGCCGCCTCCGTGGATGGCGAGCCCTCGGCCGCGGCCGCCCCCGAGTGGAACATCCCGCCCAACGCGCCCGCGTGCATGGAGCGGCACCTGGAGCGGGCGCACTACCGCGCAGGTAGCGGGCCGGGGGGCTCGGGGTGCCCGCGGGGCCGGGGAGCCTCGGCCGGTCACCGGGGGCTCCCCGCGCCTCTCCCCCGCCTCCCCTCGTGTCTCTCCCGCAGACGGGGCCCTGCTGCTGGGCGCCTCCGGGCTGAACGGGCGCTGCTGGACCGGCTCGCTGTGGGTGTTCGCCGAGCCCCGGCGCGCTCCCAGCGAGGGCTTCTGCACCGCCGGCGTGCAGACCGAGGCGGGGGTCGCCGACGTGTGCTGGGTGGCTGACAGGGGCATCCTGGTGGCCTCCGACTCCGGTAAGCGAGGGGATCTGCGCCGTGCCTCGCTGGGCTGTGTCTGTCCCCTCTCCCACGAGCTGGGTGACATCCCCTCCGCTGAGCTGGGTGTCCCCCCGTTCCTCTCCTCCTCGCCACTGAGCTGGGAGCCCCCCTGCATCCCCCAGGTGCTGTGGAGCTGTGGGAGCTGGAGGAGAACGAGAGCCTCATCGTGAACAAGTTCTGTAAATACGAGCACGATGACATCGTGACGTCCGTGTCTGTGCTGGCCGGCAGCAGCCAGGCTGTCAGCGGGGGCAGAGATTTCTGGTGAGTGTCTCCAGCCTGGCAGCCGAGCCCAGGGCTGTGCTGGGCGCTCACTGCTCGCTCTTGTCCGCAGCGTGAAGGTCTGGGACATCCCGGAGCAAACGGTGCTGCACTGCTACAGAGGTGAGTTCCAGCCCATCCCTCTCCCTCTTTGTTGTAAGCTCCTTTGCATCCCACGTTGATCCCTTCCCCTGAAGGAGAAGGCTCCCTCAAGCTCAGGGGTGTCACAAGGACTTGTGGCTGTGGTTGGATTGGGCACTCATCACTTGGGTAGGAAGCACTGGGCTGTTGCTGAGCAGAACTTATCCTGTATCTGGGCATAAACTAATCTTTGTTAAACTGCTCTGCCTCTGGAGGTCCTTGGGACTGTGTGGGGAAGTTGGATACAATCTTTGAGGCTCTTTATCCTTTTGTGCTTTTGGTAGCTCACTCCGATGCAGTGACATGTGTGGCTTCCTGTCCTGGTAAGGACACTGTGTTCCTGTCCTGTGCTGAGGTAAAGCTCTCTCTATTGTCTAACTCTACTCGTTAAAAATGAGATTTAACTTTAGGTATTTACAGTTTAGTGCACTGAAACCATCTCGTGTTGCAACCTGCCTGCCTGTGTTATTGCAGTGTTCTAGTGTGATAAGTTGATAATCAGTTTACCAAGCTGATTCCTACAGGTTTGTATCAAACTTTGGGGAGCTCCTGGTTGTTCCTGGGGATGACTGAAGGCTGCACTTAATGACAGCATCATTTTAACCCAGAGGAATAGGAGGGATCATATTGACTGTGAGTCAGCAGTGAATCTGAATTTATACCACAAAGATTGTAAAATTCTTCTCATTTCTTTTGGATTTATAGGACAACAGAATTTTACTCTGGGACACCAGATTGCCCAAACCAGCTACCCGAATTGGTAGGTTTCAGTATGCAGTCACTGCTTCTGCATGACTTTGTGTTGGAAGAAATATATTATTTTATGCCTTAGTTCTAAATCTAACTCCAAATCTAGTGATGTGCCTGTTAAAACCTGAGGAGGTGTAACACTGTCACAGAGGTACAATAAGCTTAAAACACTCGTCTTGGTGCAGTAGCAGTGCTAGGTGAGATGGAGGAGGAATATCTTTGTGCTGACTCCTTCCACACTCACCCCAGTCTGTTCCCTCACAGTTTGCAGTGCCTGTAATCACCTCCCTACCTCAGTCATGTGGCATCCACAGAAAAGTGACATCTTCGTCTTGGGTAAGAATCTGGACTTCCACCAGGCAAATCAAGGCTGTAATTCTCACAGGGCAGTTTTTGCTGGTAACTTCATTCCCTGTCTGGCAGGTGATGAAAGCGGAACAGTTGCACTGGTGGACACAAAGAATCCTGACTCTGCCCTCAGCGCTGCTGTGCACACCCGCGCCATCACCGGCTTCGCTTTCTCTGCACACAGGTACACCGTGCTCCTGGCACAGGGCTGCAGCCCCTCAAAAACCTTAGTTATTCTTGAGTAAAACCTATGAGAGTGCCAGATTGGCCTTATCGAGGAGCGTGTAGCAAAGAATAGAGCAAACCAAGCGACATCTCACTTCGGATGTGTGAATGTGCATGACAAGAATTCTGCAGCTCCAGAATTACTGACCCACACACTGTGGAGATTTTTCTAATTAAAGTCACCTCTGATTAAAGCAGGGTCACCTGCTTTCAGACTCTAATAGAATATTCTCACTCAGTGTGCTGGCACCCTGCCAAATGCTGATGAGAACATTTTTGTAAGATTTTTTTCTGAGTTAATTTCGCTGTACCTGGGTCAGGATCACTAAGAATCCTGCTTTTTGCAAGTTTATCCCTAAAAATTCATGTGTTTGATTGTTCTAACTGTGCTCTCATCTCTGTCCTCTAGTTCACCCTTACTGGCTTCAATCAGTGAAGACTGTTCAGTTGCTATTCTTGACTCAGACCTCTCCGAGGTGTAAGTACAGACAGAGTGTACTCACTGCTGTTGTCTTCTTGTTTTCTCAAGTTAATTACTAATACACAGGATGGTTTGGGGTGGAAGGAGCCTTAAAGATCATTCATTCCACCCCCTGCCCTGGGCAGGGACACCTTTCACCATCCCAGGCTGCTCCAAGCCCTGTCCAGCCTGCCTTGGACACTTCTTGATGGCTAATGGAGTGTTGATGTTTTCCAGGTTCAGAAACCATTCTCATCAAGACTTTGTAAAAGGCTTGTCCTGGTCTCCTTCAGACGATGCCTTGCTCACTACAGTTGGATGGGATCATCAGGTTTTACATCACACTGTCCCCTTACCAGCTGGTGAAGCTTCTGGAATCAACTGTGTAAAAGAATAGTTTTATAAACTCATGGTCCAAGTTCCTTCCTGGCATCACTTTGATTCTGCTGAAGTCGAAGGTGTGTGGACTGGAGTGGGGATGGTCTGTTGTCTGCCTCGAAGCTTGTGGCTAAGGAGGTTCCTGTAGTAGTTTTGAATTAGGCATAAGTTAGTTATAAACCAAGCTTTACTCTCTCCTCAGGAGTAGCTTCTCCCGTAATAAAAGACTTTGGTTTTACCCAGAAAAAAAATTGACTTCAGGCACAGAGGAGACTCGGAGAGACAGGGAATCAGGTGTAATCAAAAACGAAATAAAGTAAAAAAGACTTGATTCCTTCCTCAGTTCTCCATACTGCCCATGGAATTAAGAGAAACTTTTGGGGGAGGTAAGCAACACACCTCTTCTTGGGTAGATGTGAGAGCCTCACCCTTGAGCAAAGTCCTTTGCTCTGTAAATCAGGTGGACTGAAAAGATGTTTTGGGATTTAAGGACTAGCAGGGGTCCAGTGTTGTCCTTACTGCAGCATGTGGTTGAGAGGGTTGGGCCTCAGCACCAGTGTGGAGCCTCTGGTGAGCACTGCTTGTGCACTGGTGTGAAATGCCAGTGTTTGGTGTCAGGATGTAACGTGAGGATCCCAGCTGGAGCTCTGTAATGAAACACTTGTGGGATGGTGCTGAAATCCTGGGGTGCCCAGCATGTGCTTGTCCCCAAGGCCAGTTCAAGGGACTGTCAGAAGCCAGGAGGGAGTGGGTGCTGTGCTCTTGGACACCACATTTCATCTCCTCTGTGCTGAAGGCAGCTTACTTAAAGATCAGACCTGTGAACAAAAGGTTTATGTGAGGGAGAAACTGGACTAAGGACTTCAGTTGTCATTTGCTTGCTCCTGTACCACACTCTGCTTAGTGAAAAACCAGCTCCATGCACTTGTGACAAGTGACTTCTTGTGCTGGCAACTGAGGGGACAGGACATTGCCCTGCTCCCCAAAACAGACTCCACAGAACCCTTAGAGGTGTTTTTGTCAAATACCACATACATTTCTAACTCGCCTGTTTCCCTGGAACATAATTACCTGGAAAAAGTCATTGCTCTGCATGCATTGCTGCTGCTCTAGATATGGCTTGGTCTGGCCTAGTATTTCCTAGACAGAATTAAGCAAGTCCTGACTAATGAAACAAAAATACTGTTGAAATGAATGTTACCCCTGATTCTTTAGCATGATAGCAGCACTTTAATGTAACACTGCTTCCAGTTTTTATCTCTGCATACACATAGGTTTAGCTGTGCAAAGCCCACAATTAATTTTTAGGCAGACTAAGCTTTCCCAGGCTCTGTACTTTTCTCATACTCTTTGTAAACCTCACTTGCTGCTTTTTTAATTCCCATGTCATACAGGTGTTAACAGAGCAACTTCCTGTTCTAAAGCAGTGTATGACAAGGAAAAGGTAAATGATGATAAAAACTTACACATTTCCTCAGAAATACCCCTTGAACCACAAAGTTCCCTGCTAGGGACTTCTGATGCTGTACTGAAACAGGTCTTGTGCTGGTTCTGAAAAAGTTGTCTTGGAAGATGGTTTTCATTTGTAACTGGGTGTGAGTTTCATTGGGCCACTTCTGTAGCATTGAAGAGCCAGCTGAGATCACCCACACAGTTCAAGTTGTGATTTCAGTCTCTGATATTAAAACTGTTCTTGAATAAATGTTCACCGTATTCCTGTTCAATGCCAGGGTACCTCAGTTCTTCAGCACTAGTGAAGGCAGGCTCTGGGTCCTGCTTTTTTCAGGAAGCTTTTCTCCAAACCTTTTTTGCGTTGGGTTTCCATCATGCACAGCTAAAAAGAAAAGTTTAAATATCAAACATTAAACCACACTAAGTTCCTTATATTGGCACTTGTGAGTAAAACAACAGTCCATAGCAGAAGACTCCTGGTGGATGGTGAAGCCTGTGTGGACAGCAGGTCATTAATGATGTATTAACTCTGTTTTTACAATTAAAGGCTAAAAAAACGCTCAGTGCTTCAGCATCTGGCAGATGTTTGTTGTGCCACAGGATGGCAGCAGCTGCTCTCGAAGAGGGCAAGGCAACATGGCTCAGCTCTGCACGTTACCTTAAAGAGTATCTGCTTTTGGGGTTTCTACCACTTGCACTTGGGGTTTTCTCACTCTCATAGGAGGAGCAGAAGAGCAGCAGTTCAGGAGTCGCTCCTGGTGAGCAGCTTGGCTCAGAGGATGTACCAGCACTGGCAAGGCTGCAGCAAACATGGACATGTGGGCAGTGTGGCAGAAACAGCAGCAATCCCACATCAGTCCTTGCTGGCTTTGCAGCTCCCTGCCAAGGAATGGAGGGAATTCTGTGGGGTTTGTGGCTTGCTGAGCTGTCCCTGCACCACACGCCATTCAGGTTTGGGGACACAGGCTGTGGCTCCAGTAAGAGCTTCAAGGCACTCATCGCACACTTTCCCTTCCCCACACAGCCTGGTTCTGTAGCCAGAGCTGGATGAAGGAGATGAGAATGCAAATCAGTTTCATTTTGAAAGTGGAGAGAAGAAGCCACTGCAGCCAACACACCTTTGATGTTGCTGCTTGCATTGCTCACAGTGCGCTTGCAGTTTTGGGCACAACATTCGAGTTGGGACTTGCAAGAGGTATGAGAGTTTCGTCCCTAATGAACAGCTCCAGCCCAAGAACTATTTATAGAAGCTGCAGCAGGTCCTGTGCCAGCCTGCCCAAGCAGCTGGGTGTGAGTGACAGAGCTCTGGGGGCTCAGCTGCCCCTCTGTGCCCTGACTGGGCTTCCAAAAACACTGAAATGACCACAGGCTTTGGCTCAACTGCTCAGAGAAATTGGAGCAAGGCCTGGCTAAGCTGAAATTCAAACTCTTGCTGAGCTACATTTTCCCATCCTTTCAATGACATGCAAACTTCTCAATCCCACAGCAGACAGACCACGTCAGTAACACTGCAAAAAGTCAGGCCACACATGTGATAAAACAATACATCCAGAAATGTTTAATGCAAGAAGGTTGGTGTTCAATGGCACTCATAAATAAGAGACTTTGTTCAATACTTTACAGCTAATGCTCTGTTACACTCCCCTAGCAGGAACATGTGAGGAAGAGGCAGCTGCAGGGGATAATTTAAGCTGTATCATTACTTGAATATCCACAATGCATCAGAAAGGGTGAAGTGAGAGTAATTCCACTACCAGGCTTCAGGACTGCTCTCGGCACTGGTTGCTTTGCTGCATTAATACCCCTTAGTTTTGTTCTTACTCTGTCGCTGAATTTCTGCAACAGAGCAGAATTTCTGTGAAAGAGCAGGGAGGAGCAGAAGCAGGAATCCCAGGACAGTTTATGCACATACCTGACAGAGGTATCTGCCCCAGGAAGAGGGAGCTCTTCCCCACGCCTGCAGTCCTCCCTTCATCAGAGATTTAACTCTGTCCCCAAGTGCTTTGGCTGCCAGCAGCTCTGACAGTGCTTCCTTTGTCACAGTGGCCCCAGAATCAATGTCGAGTTGTTACTGAAATACCAGAATTTGCTGAGTGCATTGAAAAGAAGCAGGAGTAGCCCAAAGTGTTTAAAGAATAGAAGTGTTCCACTGCTGCAAACCTGCACGCTAACCAGTTCTACAACTGGGAGCAGAGTCCAGCCTGATTTAGTGACAGCTCAGTCCTCTGTGCATTGCCAGAGTGGCGTTCTTGAATGAATAATGTATTTTATAAAGCTGACATATCATCACGCTTCTAATAATAAATTAAAACAAACACGTCTGCTAGAAATGAGACACTCCATGGTGTTGAACACCATATTTCAACTACACATGAATTCTGTGTCTGGGTGAAGCAGTAAATGTGACATTCAAAGCAAGTGTCACCATTGGAGTGTCACATTTTTCTCTAAAAAGAAAAAAAAAACAAAACCAAACTTGTGTTGGGGAGATTCCAATTAGGAAGAATTCTTGAGGTGGAAAATTGCACACACACCCTGCCCTCCTCATTTGTGGGCAAAGTCAATATCAAAAGTTGAAGTCTCCCACCCAGCCTTACATTTAGAATTGTTTTTGAGAGCTCATTTGCAATTATAGCTTATTATTTAAAAAAAAACAACCTATCAGGAAGAAAAAACCATGAAGCTGCAATGTTATCAAAGAGACTTCATTTTCTTTCAAGTTAAACTGGTGAAACTTCATCCAATACTAAAACATGACCCTTAAGCCTCTCAAAGAGGATCATGGATTTACTCCTACAGATGAATAAGAATCCTCAAGATACTCCTTGCATGGAGAAAATTCCATATTTTGCGGTAGGTGGTTCTGCATGACATTTGACACACTTAAATATCCTTATAGTTACCCCATAGTCACTCTTCTCCGTAAATATTTTTTTTAAACCAACACCCAGATATTTAAAGCCTATTATTTCAATATTGGCTGGGTTGAGCACTGGAAATCTTCCAAGTCACTGCGACTTAGTGGCATAAAAATGCCCTTTGAATTAGCTGTTAGACTGATTATTGTATTTGCATTTTCATTTTATTCACAGCAAAGTAAAGTTCAGAATACTTTAAAGCTGTTGCAACATCTGAAAGGGCTATTAAATTATTAGGTAAAGCTGGAAGTAACAAACAGAATGTCAATGACATGACACGAATATCAAGAACTTTTGAGAATTCCACCATGAAGGAAAATGTATCCCTGATTTTGAGCTGAATTGTAGAGCAAGATCTGCTTGCAGACCACACAGAGGTGTGTGCAAGGCAGGGCAAGCTGGAGTGGAACCAGTGGGACTTAGAGCATTGAAAATAGAAAGTGCTTTCCATAAAATAGACTCATGTCTCAAAGTGCTTCTAGTTTGTCAGTGATTAGAAAATATTCTCTACAAGTTTTTACAGCTATCTTACAGTGATTTTCAGCAAGTTTACCTACGAGGAAGATTCTCCGTTTCTAGTTTCAGGACGTTGGCTATTCCAAACTCAGGTCAGCTGTCATGAGACCCCACTGCTCACTCTGGAGGCTACAAACCCTCTCTAAAGCTACTCCCACCCTGTGCACAGCCACCAGCAGGAAGCAGGGACAGGTTTGGACATCCAGCACCTGCAAAAGCACTGAGGGGAACACCAGGAGCAGCTCCCTTGGGTGTCACTGCAGACACCCCATGCACCACGAGGAGAAATAGTCACACTGAAATTCAGCTTCTTGGTCCCCAAATCAGACAGAGCGAAGCCAAGTCTCAGCAGAACAGTTTGTAAGGACACTGTGGGGGTCACAAGGCTGTGAAGTGGCAAGAGAAAGGGAGGGAAAGCACCAGCAGCAGCACAGCACCTGGAGAGCACCTGGCACCCACCAGCCAAAGGAAAAGGAGGATTGCTCCATGTCTTGCATCTCCAAAGCGCTTTACAGCCATCCATTTGGGCCTCACAGCCTCCTTCCACGAGGAATAATTACCAACAGAAATACTGACAGTGACCAAAAGGCACAGCAAAGCAAGGCCCCTGCTCCCAAAGCTGCTCCTGGAGAAAGGGCTCAGATCCCAGCTTGGCAGGACTGCCAGGAACTGGGTTAAAGGCAGAATTTATTTGCTCCAGACCCCTGAAGGACAGGAAGGGTCAGGATCTCAGCATCCTAAACTCTCCCTCTATCCCACTGGCCTCACATTCTTATTTTAATCCCTGACATTTAGCTATACACTGCTTTGCTTCCATCGTGCACATCTCCCAGTCTCCCTGCTCCCAAACATGCTGGAGTTAAACCAATCAAAAAACCAAACCGAAAACAATCTTTCCAGTGGTGATGCTCCTCAAAGAGAGCCAAGGATGCTCTTTGGCTTTCCTAGATAGCCTATCAGGCTGCAATTCAGAAAATAATCCAGGAGGGGAAATGGGAAAAAGGAAACCATGTTTGTTCATGTAACAAGGCAGTGGCTGTCCTCTGCAGTAACTACTCTCCATGACAGTCTCTTGAGCAAAGTCCAAGTCTCGGGCTCATTCCCCACCTTCTCCATCAGCAGGTTCAAGCAGTGCATTTTCAGGCTGGGTTGGGACAATCCCTGGTGCCCGTGGAGAAGGAAAGGATCACCCCAGGCTCCTTCTCGCCCTTCCCAGCCAGATGAGGGCACAGCATTCCCGAGGCTTGGCCTACCGGTGGCTCTGGTAGGCGTAGGAGATGGGCTGGCGAGTGCCGGGTCTGACTGTGAAGGTGTTGGTGTGTCCTCCGTACGGTGAGCTGCCGTGGGCAGGCCTGCAGGGAAAACACAGGGGAGGAGATCATGGAGAGCCCAGGCAAACCTTGGTGTTTAGGCAGCACTGCCAGCATGTGTTTTAGTGCTTTGTGTCTGCATTCAGGGGGTGAGGAAGGGCAAGAATGGGCCCTGGGGTCACAGCTGGCACCATGGAACTGTCCCTGCCCTTGAAGGAGCCAGGAGCAAGCAAGAGCCAAGGGGCAGCGACTGCTCTGGAGCCCCAGTGCTGCCCTGAGCCATTTCAAAGGGACACCGAGGGCAGGAAGGGGTCAGCTCAGGCGGACACATACCTGCTGGCGGTCAGCACGCTGGCAGGAGAGAAATCCCCGTTCTGCCCCTTGTACTTGGCGTCAGCCCCGGTGCCGCCGTACGCCGTGGCTTTCCCAGCAGCATCCGTGGACGGCCGCCGGCCCTGGGCGCTCGGGGGGACACTCCTGTGGGCAGAGCCCAGGCGGCGAGAGCTCTCCCCGGCCGCGGAGCTGAACCCCCCAGGGCCGTAGGACGACAGGCTGCCTGAGGCCCGGGGGGCTGCGGCTGCCCGGGGGTAGGAGCTGTCGGGCTCAGAGACGTACAGCCGCTTCTTGATCAGTGGCCGTGGGTTGGGGCCGTGGCTGGAAAAGCTAGTGGAGCTGCTGTACTCTGGGTACTGTGGGGTGAAGTCGCCATTCCTCCAGCTCTTCTCCAAGGGAGCTGCCGGCTCCTGGTTGCCCCCGTAGCTACGGCTGTAGCCAGACCACCTGAAATAGCGTGGCTCGCCCGAGCCCCGGCTGCTGTCAGGGACACTGGGACACTTGCGGCTCTCCTCCCGCCGTGGCAGGGAACCCTCGTCCGCCTCGTTGCGGAATTCGGGCGGTGGGGGGATAATCCCAAAGTCCAGCGCCGTGTCGCCGTTCTCCTCCTCCCTGGGCACCCCGTGGCGGGCAGGGCCAGGCTGGCTGGGCTGCCCCGAGTCCAGCAGGCCCCGCAGCAGGCTGGAGGCAGCGGCTCTCTGGGGCCCAGGGGGCTGCGCCTCACCCACTGCCCGCACATCCCGGCCCTGCTCCGAGGAGCTGGAGAACGAGGGGGGTTTGCTCCAGCCCGACCCCACCGGACTGGCTGCAGACGGCCGAGGCACCACGGTGAATGAGTAGGGCTTGGACTCGTGGCGGAAGAAGCTGGTGGAGGTGGTGTCTGACGAGGCACTGCTGAGTCTCAGGGCTGGCTTGGCCCTCGGCCCGTCCCCAGCCTGGCGGCCCCGCTGGGCGCGCTGCCGGGCTGCCAGCAGCAGGGCCATGGGCGAGCCCCGCTCCACGCGCTCACCCGTCACCGGGTGGATCAGCACCTCCTCCTGCCCTGCTCCTGAAATGTCCGGGGGGCTCCTGGCCGAGCTCTCTGGGCAGGGGGGTTCAGCTGAGCCCGGGGCACAGGGCGGCTCGGCCTGGCTGGCCCCAGCCCGGTGCACTTTATACTGGAAGATTGCTGAGCTGGGCTGGGGTGCCGGGCTCTGTGTGGGGGACACAGGGGGAGATGAGGGGGTGGGAGCAGGGGGCTCCTCTGCCAGTGTCTGAGGTGGGTCTGGGGGGGTCACACTGCTGTTGAGGGACCCAGGAACAGGGGTCACATCCTCTGTGGCCTTGCCAGCAGCAGGATGGTCCTCATGATCTGTCTCATCCTTCTCCACAGCAGCCACTGGGGCTGGGAGCGGGCTGGGGACTGCTTTTGGCACCACTGAGTCACTCGTGTCAGGGGGGCTCTTCCTCAGCTCGGGGGGACTCTTCCTCACCTCTGGGGTGCTGATGCCATTCTCCACACCCTGCTTCTGGCTGCTGAGCCCCACAGCAGGTTTCCCTTCTTTCTTCAGGGACAGCACAGCCTCCAGCTCGTTCCTGATGGTCATCACGCTGCGGGGCTGCGTGGCAGGGCTGCTCTCAGGGGCAGTGATGGCCGTGCTGGGAGAGCCCCCGTTGGTGCTGGGGGGGCTGCTGGGCACCTCTTTCTTCTCACTCTCCCCTCCATTGGACAACCCCGTGTCCTTCCTGGTGACTTGGGGCTGGCTGGGCCCTGGCTCTCGGCTGCCAGCACGGCTGGTACTGCTGTCCCTGGGCTGGGGAGAACTCAGCTTCTCCAGCGGCCTCTCCTCCCGGCGTGGGAAGCGCAGCAGGGCCGAGAGCTCATCCCGCAGCCTGTTCAGGTTGGCAGCATCCTTCCAGTCGTCCTCGCTGGTCGGGTAGTCTGGAGGAGGGAGATCCAGGTCGTTCGCAGTGACAGGTTCAGATTTTGGAGGGGAGTCTCTCCCGGCTGTTTTCAGCTGGGGAATCTTCTCCCCCTCAGAGCCTGGCAGAGGGGACCGGCGGCCAGCGGGATTTGCCCCTTGGGTGAGACCTGGGCCTGGCTTGGGGCTCAGTGGAGGAGGTACAGCCGGCTTCCCAACGCCCTGTCTGAGCCCAGAATTCCTCTGCTCAGCTTCTCCCGGCCGAGCCTTGGCGGCAGGTCTGATGGTGAAGCAGGGCGGGAGGGGCGGCCGGGCGTGCGGCTGCCTGGGGATGTGCTCCTGCCGGCCCGGCTGGCCCTCCTGCACCGGGATGGACGAGGAGCGCGCCGGGGCTGGTGGGGGCACCTTGAACGACCTGGGGAAGGTGAGGTGGGGCTCAGGCTTGGGCTGCAGGCTCTCCTTGGGGCTGGGGGCTGCGGGCACCCCGGGTTCAGCAGTGCAGAGAGGCCCCTCGGCATCCGCCTGCCTCGTGTTCAGCACCGTCTCAGACTTCCACTTGGACATGCCGGGGGTGAAGGCTGCCGGGTCCTGGGCGCCTGGCGGGGCTGGTGGGATGAAGTCTGGAGGAGCCGGAGTGCTGGGGGAGGACAGGGCAGAGGCAGGAGGCAGTGGCGCTGCCGTGGCGGGAGGCGGTGGCACCAGCTCGGGAGGCGGTGGCACAATTTCAGGTGGTGGTGGCACCAGCTCGGGTGGTGGTGGCGGCGGTGGTGGCAGCATGTCGGGGGGTGGAGGGACCGGCGAGGCAGGACGGGGTGGCACAGGTGCTGGAGGGGGTGGTGGGGGTACCGATGGCGGTGGGGGGATGTCTTCATCCAGGTCATCCCCGTCGAGAGCTTGGGGGCGCAGATCCCCCACCGAGCTGTACATCCGAAAGTTGCCATTGACCTGGGAGCCAGAGCCTGGAAGGGCAGCAAGAGCACAGCGTGTGAGCAACTCTCCATCAGCACTGAGCCAGTGGCCCTCCCGGGGAGCCAGCCCCTTGCTAGGCTCGTATAAAACTTCTTGAACTGTACAGCCACTCTGCCCCACCCCTTAGGAATTAATTAATTTTCAATGACTTAAAAAAATTAATAGCAGACTCTATTTTAGCATGAAAATATATGAGCAGACTGTGTACTCCAGAGCTCGGTACACACACACTTCCTGCCCCGAGGGCACGGTGAGCACTCTGTGCTGGCCAGGACTCCACCGAGAACATCCCTTACCAAGAGCTGCCTTTTCCTCAAAGCCTTCTGGCACCGACGGCGTTGGCACAGCCACCCCATGGGATTCTTGGGCATTCTGCAAGAGTTGAGAAAACAGAGCTGTCAGTTTTACACCCAGGGGTCAGAGCGAAGGGCTGACAAGCAGCTGATAATTTATCCACACAAACCGCGCCTGATGGGATCCAGGGCTGTTTGCAAGGCACGGAGGTCCCTGTGGAAGCTGCTGCTGACAGCGTTAGAGGGCATGAGTGAAGTGATCAAGGCTGCACAAGCCATGCACACAATTCCCCCATGGTCAGGTGTGAGGGGCTGCAGAGGAGCTCAGCTATTCCACATCTCTCTCGGGGCTCCCTAGCCCAGCAGCAGCAATGGTGATTCATGCAAACTGAGCAGCTCCCTGTCTTTGGTGGGTATTTTTCGGCAGCAAGCACCACCACAGTCACGTACACACCACACTGAGGTCACAGACAGACCTCCAGCTTTTTGGGAAACTGGCACCAGCATATCTGAACACTCTGGGCAAAACTGCTCCTTGAGCGGTTTGTGTTTCACTCTCAATTACTCCCTTCACATTCATGCCAGGAGCTCAGCAGTGCCTTCAGCAGGGACAGGACCAGCAATTTAGCAGCCTACACATCTGGGAGGTGCCTAGAGCGAGGGCACTCCGGGTAATTGCAGCCACCCAGTGAGACATGGGGCAGGCTGACTCACCTGCAGCGCTGATCGGGGCTCTGCCAGAGCAGAAGCCTCTCCTTTCCCGGTGACTCACGGCTGGGGTGGCTCTGAGGGGCTGCAGGGGCTCAGGGACACACTGGGACACCCCCGAGCAGGACACACCGTGCTGCCGAGCCGGGCACGGCCGGGCTGTCACACACCAGCCCTGGGGACACTTTGGGGCACCGCGATGTCCGAACTTCATAAAGCTGCTGGGAGCATCCAGCGCAGGGACACGACACGGCCAGTGGTCAGGGACACGCTGTCCCGCTCCCAGGCTGAGCATCCACCCTGCTGCATTCCTGCTCACCCCAGGCAGCTGTTTGCGCTGTTAACAGCCCTTGACAAAGGAAATGTTATCCTGCCATCAGCCTGCGCCTCTCCCTGAGCCATTTCCTGCACACAAAAGCCTGGATAATGATTGAGCCCCTGCCCTTTGCCTTTCACTGCCGTTATCACCGCTTTTACATCGGGCTGCTACGGCATTCCAAAGTCTCCTGGATCAAAGGTGAGCTTGGATTTGTTCATCCAGCCCCATCCAGGCTCAGACAGCACATTACAGTTACACGCTGCCCTGGCGTGGGGAGCTCAGGAGATGCTGGGACAGAGCTGATTTAATAGCAGCACCCGGGCTCCTGTGGAAAAGCCCTGGAACGCCCCAGCTTTGGGCAAAATAATAGGAAAATACATGTATTTCACTTGCTACGTCCATTGCCCTGCAGATGACCAAAGATCCTCTATAACCACAAGGGAATGAGCCAGGAGCGATGGGAATTCATATTCCTGGGATTGCACAAAGGATCAGACAACTGCGTGCTGATGGAGAAGCCAAGGTCTGCTAAGGCATGAGAGCACATCCTTAACTTCATCTGAAAGCCAGAGGGAAGACAAAGGCCGAGAGAGGCACTTCAAGAACTCATAATTAAATTGTCCAGAGCAATGAGATACCAAAATCACAAAGAAAAAAACCCCAGCAGTTCCCATTTGCTATGGAAATCCATCGCTGCTGGTTTCCAGAGCAGCCTGAGGGTAACTGCCCATTTACAGGGAAACAATGATGTCTGAGCTCTGCATTAAAAGCAGCATATGCATCACCTGTTTGGATAGGTGTAGAAAGGGACTGGCAGTCAGAAGAGAGCTATGCAAAGCTGGAGGACACAGTCTGCACTTCATAAAGGAGTAGTAATTTTGGACGTGTCATTTCAAACTGGGCAAGCCTGTTCATCACCAAAAATTTCTGTGGCAGTTGCTAACGCTAAGCATCTCTCAAAAACCACCCAGCCCCACGTCATGAGCTGGCTTCTAAAATGGAAAGCATCCCCAGCATGCTGCCAGTGTGAGGAGATGACTGGGAAGATTGTTCCCGGTGTTTGCTCGGGGTGTGGCCAGCCCAGAAAACCTCCAGCTGATTCAGAGCCTGCTCGGGGTGCTGTGCCAGGAACCTGCATTTCCAGTTTGTGGTACCTGAATCAGATTGGTGCCTGCTGAGGATCCCGTGGGGGGAAGCTTTCCCTGTAACCACCAGGAATCACTTTTCATCCCCGGAACAGAGTCAGACGTCCCCAGCGAAGTGAGCCTGCCTGTCCTCGTGGTCCCCAGCTCCCTGGGCTCTCAGATCTCTCTTCCCACCCATTAAGTGAACAAAGTTTGAGGCTGCCCGTTACAAAAACCACCCCAAAATACAACTGCTGAGCACCCCGGGGGCTCGGAGAGACCACGGATTTCCCCAAATATGAAGAGCTGACCCCAAACTCCTTGTTTTTGAATTCGGTGGTTTGCTGAAGGAATTTATTCCCCCGGGATGCCAAAGCTCTGCCTGCACCTGCAGTGCTGGGGAAGCCAGGTGGGCAGGGGGTGTGCAGGACACCTCCCCTGCAATCCCTGCTGCAATTCCGCAGGGACAGCCCAGGGCCAGGCGATCCATGGGGAAAGGAAGCTGCTCGGTGTGGGAAGAGCTGCCAGGTGCGGAGGAGCTGCGGGGCAGGGTGTGTGCATCCTCCTGACTCACGGGGAGCTGCTGCCCGTGGGTGGGAGGGGGAAAGGGTTAAGGCAGGAGCTGCAGAACAGCCCCGTGCAGGTGTGTACCTGGTGCAGGTATGGACGTGGCAGCAGAGGAGTCTGTGCCAGAGCAAATCATCATCAAACTTCACCACAACACTGCAAATATCCAACACACACTGATCCCTCAAAATGTTGCTTTTTCCTACTAGATCCTTCAGTTAAAACCGTTAGTGTTGGAGGAGAAGCCCAGGTTTGTGAGGAACACTCACAAGGGAAAAAGATTCCCAGGACCAGCAGCAGAGCGCCAGGGCTTGAGTGAAAACCTTGAGGATTTGTCCCGAGGCCACTCCTGCTGTTAATTCCTCTACCACACACACTTCCATTAGCAGAGATCACCTCCTGGTTGAGACCAAGGGATTTAAGCATTTTACTGTCTTCACTGAGCTCGTGACCTGCGGCTCTCATTTCAGTTTAGCTACTGACATCTCCAGAGCCTCTCTGAGCACCCTGCCCTCGTGGAAGGGAGTGGAACAAGAGGAGCTTTAAGGCTCCTTCCAACCCAAACCACCTTGGGATTCTACAAATCCTGTGCCTCACTGTGTTCTTTAGGGAGTAAGACCTCTGGAAAGGTGCTGCATGAGGTTCCTCAAAGCCAGCCACAAGCAAGTGTGGCTTCTGGAGTTTAAGTCACCACCAGGCCCTCTGGTCTGGCTCTGCTGTCCCCTGCTGCTCCAGTCTCTGCTCCCAGCTGCTGCTGGAGCACTGGCAGCTCTGCAGGGATTGTTTTTTTCATAGAGAGACTGAAAAAAAAAAATCATCCCTGCACACCTTCAGCATCACCTCCTCATTCCAACAGGACTCAGTTCAGCACTGCTGTCTCCAGCAACACCCCGATCCTGGGACAGATCCTGCCAGCAGTGGTGAGATAAACTGCAGTGCAAGCTTGATCTACCATCTCCATGCTCAGCAATTATTTTTTAATTGAAAATGCAAGTCTGCCAGTGCTCACACCTCTCCCCTGAGTGCCTCGTCCATATCCCACAGCAGCCCTGAACTCAGATCACCTCCTAATCCCTCATACCCAGCGTCATTAGAGAGTGGTTTTGTTTTCATTTCTTCCCTCCCTCGGGTAGGGGCTGAGAGCAGCAGGCAGCCCGGCTGGTTCTGAGCACCAATTCCACCTCAGCAGACACTCAGCACTCACCAGGGGCAGGAAGGTCAGCAGCGGCCGGACCCTCGGACGGGGTTTGAGGGTTGCTGTGCCAGAGTCTGTCACTGTCCCAAAGCGATTGTCACCATAGTACACCTCGATCACATCA
Organism: Lichenostomus cassidix; assembly: GCF_008360975.1. Classification (NCBI taxonomy): domain Eukaryota; kingdom Metazoa; phylum Chordata; class Aves; order Passeriformes; family Meliphagidae; genus Lichenostomus; species Lichenostomus cassidix. The sequence continues at coordinate 1,279,764 of NW_028147268.1, read as the reverse complement.
CCTGAGGGGGAGAGCAGACTGTTAACAGCAGCACTGAGCTTGGGTGATGGGGAAACACCACCAGACACTGCAGAATTTTAAAATACACTGTGGAGAACCTGCGGCATCAGCTCCCAGAAATGGGCACAATCCCTCAGATTCTGCAGAAACCTGGGTGCCTTGGAGGTGAGTTGAAGACAGGGAGAGAAAGTCCCATGTGTGCAGGACAGGCAGTGCCAAGCCTGTCACACACCTGCAGAGCACGGAGAGCCTTCCCAGAGCTCTGGATGATGGAGCTGAAGCAGCTCAGGAGGAGCAGGATCCAACCCTGGCTCTGAGCAGCTGGGATTGGGGATGGAGGCAGCAGCAGAGCTGCCCAGGAGGAGGCACAGCTCCTGCCCTGCCGAGGCTCTGTGGGCACAGCACTGCCATCCAACCCACAGGGAACTCCAGGTGCTTCTCAACACTTCCCCACTCCTGCCTGCTTTATGGAGAAATGCTCCAGTGACTTCCCTCAAAACACTGCTGTGGATGGAGGGAGACAGACGGCAGGAAGTCACAGGACCCTGGTGGGGCAAGCTGGAGAAGCCATCAGGAATTCCTGGTTCCCAGCCTTGTGCTTTCACCTTGAACCACACCTCTTGGGCTGGTTTATTTCTGACAGTGAATAAAGCTTGTAAAATTAATTTAATTACGTTCTTTGTGTCTGATTAGCAGCATGAATTAACAAGCAGAAATACTGAAGCACGTAAACCCCACCTTGGCTGGAAGGAGATACACAAATAACTCGTAGCCAAGGAGACAGACATTAAAGAGAATCCGAGGGTTTGAGGGAGGAGGGGGAAGCAACAAAATGGCTGTGATTGAAGGGGAAACTGAGGAATGTTCCCACCAAGAGATTCCACTAGTGAGGAACGGAGGAGAAGGAGGAAGAAGCAACCAACCTCCTCCACCACCAAGTGCAGCCACCAAGAAGTAAACAGCTTTCTTTTTTTGCCTTCGTCCCGAAAAAGTCTGGGAGCACAGAGCTCAAAGCTGAGCCCCTGCTGAAGTGTGAGGCACAGAAATGGGTTCTGTCCAGTATGGAAAAGCTGAGGAGCAGAAGGGTGAGGGTTGTGTAAGCTCTGCATTTCCTCCCAAACCCCACGGCTGCTCTCTCCAAAGCCTCAGAGTCCCCCCTGACTGAGACTGTGCAAGTCCCAGCCCCAGCCAGTGTCCCCACTCCCCCCTGTATGGTCCTGCTCCCCCTGGGTGACCAGAGGCTCATGCTCTGCCCTCCCCATGCTGCCTGACCTGGGACAGGCTCCCCACCCTGTCACACACTGCCCTGGCTGTGGCTGTCACCTAGTCTCTGCCCTCCTTGGATGGGCAGAAATCAGGAGAAAGCTCCCAAGGAAACAGCTTTACAGCTTTTCAAGTTGAGTGAAAAAGAGGAGGGAAATGCTTCTGTGTGCATCCCACAGGGGGAGAGCACTTGCATGAACACCTGGAATGAAGAACCTGACCACACCAGGGGTTGGGCATGAGGCAGCACAGTCTGTGCTCGAGGTTTAAGGCAGATGAATTCCACACAGCCTTGGCACACACCACTGAGTCCAGAAGCACTAAGCTTTTCCCTTCTCCCACCCACTACCCCACAAGCTATCCTGGGATATCCCCAGGAGTATCCACTGTGCCATCACTGTCCTTCCAGGCAACCACAGCTTCCTCTCCCTCATACCAAACTTCTCCTGCTACAAGAGACTTTACACAAAGGACATTTTCTTCAGCTTTCAAACCACCAATCAGCCTGGGCTTCAGTCAGCCTGGTCCTACCAAGACTTGAGCACTTCCTAGCAGACAGAAGGAGTTGCTGGAGTCCTGAGGAGGACAGAGGTGCCAGCAAATTGCCTGGAAGTGCCCAAGGCCAGGCTGGAGCAACCTGACCTAGTAGAAGGTGTCCCTGCCCATCATGGGGTGTGGAATGAGATGTTTTAAGGTCACTTTCCACCCAAACCACTCTATGACTCTGAGATTAGTAACTTTGTGGGTGACCCTGCACTCTGTGAGTAAGGAGCAGGAATTAAGGCCAAGGCAACAGAAGAGTTTGGACTCAGCCAGCCTGAGTGACAGAATAGTTCTGAGACTCGAAGTGATGAGTTTTATATTTAACAAGTCACTAGGTAAACCCAGTGAGAAACTGGATTAAAGATCACAAGGACTTTGATCCTAGATTACTAAGCATCGCTACCCTGAATGCTTTAATTAAAGTAAAATGAAGTGCTTGTAGTTGTGTTTTCTTTGCTAGATAAACAGGACTTGCCTGCTGGGAGCCCATCACCAGCAAGACCTGAGCTCTGCCAGCCTCGTTTCCTGGAAGGAGGGATCAGGAAATGCACCCTTGGAAGCTGTGGGAAGCGGCTGGCTCAAAGGACTGGCCTTGCTTCGGCCACTTTTTGACATTCAGCCTGTCCTGGAGATATTTGTGTTTGCTCAGCCATGGGAAATTAAATAAACGATTCGCCACGCATGTAATGGAACTTCTTCCTCCGCGGGGGTTGCATCACCTGGAGGAGGCGCAGCAGGCTGGAGCTGGGGTACCCAGGGCTCCCAGGGCGAGGAGGAGGTGGCATCACTCACTATATTCAGGAATCTCTGAGTCAGGGACATGCAAACCTACACCCATCGCCCATTGCTTAACTTGTGTTTACTTTGTATGAGAAACTAAGGTGGGGATCAGCAGGAGCAGAGGGCTCCTTCTGGCAGCAGCGCTGGCATGAGGCTCTGCAGGAAATGTGCCACAATCGGGGCCAGGATGGGGCTGCCCCGGGCACGGCAGGGCTGGGGGAACTCCAGCTACACCAGAACCGAGCTGTGAACAGAACCTTCCTCACAGCGACCCACAGCACCCCGAATGTGGCACTCAGCTGTGGAGAGTCACACTGCCCCAGCAGCCTCCACAAGCCAAATTCAGGGCAGAAACAGCGAGAGGATGCTGAGCAGTGATTCAACAGCCATTCCTGAGACTCCCATTTCAGGCCTTTTCCTTTGCAATCTGACCCACACCTGAGCAGAAGGCTTTTGTACTGCCACGGAGAACTGCAGCCACGGAAATCAGGCTTGCAATAAGCAGACACAGCAACTTCTTTTCTTTTTTCTAATCCAAACCACATCAGAGAGAAGCTTGAATCCTCCTCAGATTTACGACAGTTAGAAATCAGCAATTTTCCTCCTAGGTTGCAGAGCTGCATGAAACTCCCTGTCACATTTTCATTTTATCTTGGTTTCAGCAACTTGGCCTTTGGGGTGTAACCACCTCGCAGTTGCTTTCACAGACAATACTTCACCCTGCACAGCTCAGCAGGCAGCACTTCCATTTTTTTTAATCGTGGAAGAGTTTGTTGGGCTCTTACAGCCACCAAACTTCATCCACAACCTGCTATCTTCTATCTACCTGGCTCCATTACTATTAATTTGGCTGCCTCCTACATGAGCCTCCAGGGCACCGTATTGCAATTAAAACCACAAAGAAACACAAATAAATCCCGAGGAATATGCAACCCTCAGCTCCCTCCTCGCTCGCAGCCCTGCGAGAAACAGGTTTATGAGTAAATAACTCAGACCTGGGAAGGCGCAGCTCGAACATGGCGTGGGAAAGCGCGACGGGAAGCAATAAAACAGATTCTCAGCCACTTATCAGCCTCTTTCAGCCGAGTTTAACTTCCCGAGAGCGGCGGGGCAGCCCAGCCGAGGGGCGGAGGCTCCGTGCCCGCTCGGGACAGCTTTGGGAGCTGCAATGCCGCAGTTCGGAGCTCCCAGGCTGGCGGTGCAGGATCCCCGCCGCTCCCGAGCCCAGCGCACCCTTCTCCCCATCCCGGCCCCGCAGGGGACACTGACCGGTGCCACCCGCGCTGTCCGAGGTCACCTCCTGCGTGAAGATCCAGGGCGGGTTGGTGGCGAACAGGGACGTGGCGGTGGGGCTGGAGTGGCGCTTGCCGAAGAGGCGGCTGAAGGTGCCCTGCACCGAGTGCGGGTGGTGCTTCTTCATGCTGCCGGTGCCGCAGCCGGCCGGGCATCCCCGCCGAGCGGCGGGACACCACCGCGGGGCCCGAGGGGCGGGACGGGGACAGCCACACCCCCGGCCCGCCCTCCGCCAGGTGCCCCTGCTTCGGGATCGGGACAGCTCCACCCCCGGCCCGCCCTGCCAGGTGCCCCTCTTTGGGATCGGGACAGGAACAGCCCCGGCGCTGGGGTTTGGCACTCGCGGAGGGAGCTGAGCTGCAGTGGACAGCAGCAGTGGACATCGCGGTGTGGCTGCTGGCCCTGAGCAAACACCCCAAAATCCCACCTGGTGCCTTTGTCCAAGCGCTCCTGGAGCTCTAGAGAGCCTGTGCAGCGCCCAGCCACCCTCTGGGTGTCACCCGCCCTAACACGGAGCCTGAACCTCCCTGACACAGCTCCGGATCCCTCACAGCCGTTCCCGCAGTCGGACCCCTCCAGGGGTTTGATCTCTCACTCTCTCCCGTTTCTCTGTCCATTCCCCTTCTGCTCACACTCGGTTCCACCAAAGCCACAAACACCCCGGGAGCCGCTCTGAGATGCTCTGAGGGTTTGGCTGCTTTTGGTGCAAAACCTAAAAGGCAGCAGGATTTGATCCCAAACCATTGCTTGTTTCAGGTACAAAAGCAGATTTCTAGCACTGCTAACGATTTTTTGTGCCATGCAAGTAAAAATCGAGAGTTAATGAGTAACATTGGCTACTAATAAATGCAGAGAATTCTGGAGAACTTTAAACCCAAAATAGTTGTCAAAACATTAACTCTGAAACACAACTTCCAACTTCAGGCTGAGGTCTTACATGTCTTTCTATCTATACCAAATTTTGAGAGTCAAAACAATATAGATTTCTTTTTTCAGTGATAAATATAACTTATTTAGCCACTTTGAAATGCTTCTTTTCTTGTGAAAAGCATCTTTTTTTTCCTTAGAGTACAAATTAGAGCAACACATTAAATGCCCTGTGAAGAATGAAAAATGAGCACTGTTGTGATGCTCTAAAAGGAAAGTTTAATCAAGGCACAAATTGTCAGGCAGCGCTGATAATGTGAGTTATCATGAATGACAATCAGGGAAGGAAAAGCAAAGTTAAAAAGTTACAGTTCAACCCTGTGGTTCTGGTAGAGGAGCTCTAATATTTTAAGGCGTTTTGCAGGGGATTTGACCTGGCTGCAGCTCCATGCCGCTGGTTGGACACCTTTCCCTGTGGAGGGGCAGCTCTGCTCCCACCACTGCTCCCAAAATCCGCTCCGGAGCAGCGGCTGACGCCAAAGGGGTGGCTTCGTGCCCTGCACCAGGCCTGCAATTAGTGGGACTCTCCTGACAGTTATCTTAAGTGCTGTTTGTGAGACGGAAACGCTGCTGCAAAGCCGCCCTGGCACTCAGCAGGGACCGGCTGGAGTCGGGGTGGCAGAGGAGGGATTGTCCTGCCTGCAGGGAGCAGTGGCGATGGGGTGGGAACTGGGAGTCAGCAGTGCTGCAGTGGGAAACATCCTGCTGGGTTTCAGCAGCATCTCGGGATCTCAGAAACACAGGACCTCAAGATCTCAGGATCTCAGAACTTCTGTATCCCAAGATCTCAGGGTCTCAGGATCACAGGATTTCAGGATCTCGGGATTTCAGGATCTCGGGATCTCAGGATCTCAGGATCACAGGATTTCAGGATCTCGGGATCTCAGGATCACAGAAGCACAGAATCAGTTCATCTGGAAAAGATCTCTGAGATCGAGTCCAACCTGTGGCATTTAAAGAAAATTCCCTGGCACCTCTTGAAAGCAGAAATCAGGTGGAACGAAGGACCCACTCCCTGCTGGGAAGACAAAGGTCAGAGTATCTGTAAAAGACAGGCAAGACAAACGTGCTTGCTGATTTCCTCAGTCCTTGACCGAAGAAATAGAACAGGACACACACAGAGAGACAGTCATGGAAAAGGGAAGGAGAAGAGGAACTATTTTAAGAAGCGAAGCCAATAAAATCCCGTGGAATGAGAGAACCTGGGCTCGTGCACAAAGGTGTCCCACAAAATCTCATTACCCCAAAGACACTTCAAAGGGGCTGCGGGGCTGTTCTGCGGTGTGATTCAGCTCCCTGCCACTGCTGCGAGGTGTTCCTGAGCCCCGAGGCTGGCGGTGCCACAGCCCTGCCCCTGCCACCCCAGCCGTGCTGCTGCCTCACCCTGGGTGGTGAGAGCAGGAAAACATCACCCTCACAACATGAAGGGATTTTGAGGTGAATTTATTATCCCACTGAGCACGAGCTGCCAAACAATTCTGCCAAAGCTCCTGTGCACACTCCCATCTGTTTGTTCCAGATGAAAGATGTTTGTTCTTCACCTTCCACCTCCCAGCAAAGCACAGACCTCCCCTCAGAAGGGCAGAGAAAGCTCGGGAGCAGCACGAGGAGCAGGCTGGGTGTGCTGCTGAGCAGGGCGATTTCTGTGAAGTGCAAACTCCAGAGACACGGGGAAGCTGCCAAGTTTGGTGGCTTGGCTGTATTTTTAAGGAAGGACAACTGTCACTCCTGAGTGATTGAGGCCACACAGCTGAAGGGGCTGGTGGGCTGGGCTGGGTACAAAGCTCAGGAAAGCACTTGGAAGATATCCAGCAGATTTTATGGCATAGAAATAGCCATGTGAGCACTGCTCTGATGTAACACACCGCAGTGTGAGGCTGCCTTTGATCCCAATACAGGTAAACACCCCAGAACAATCTGCTTTTGCATCAGGGTGAGGAGCTGCACCCTCAGATGTGGATCATTCCTGCTGCACTCGCAGGTGTGCCAAGGGTTTGTGCAGCGAGGGAAGCTCTGCTGGACCTGGAGGAGGGAGGAGAAACCCTCAGGTGTGGCTGCAGAGCAGCAAAAAGCTCCCACGGACAGAGAACCTGCTCGTTCCTATAGGGGAAGGGGGGCCATGCTGCAGGAAGGGCAGCAGAGCATCCTGCAGAGCCCAGCTGTGCTCCAGCTGTGCTCCAGCTGCACAGGCAGCAGTGGTGCTTCCCAGGGGGTGTCAATCCTGATCCCTGCACTGCTCTGCCCCGCTCAGCCCGGCCACCCCTGTGACATCCCCGTGATCACAATGGCCCTGTGGTCACAATGGCCCCGAGGGCTCTGACAGCCACCCCAGCCAGTCCAACACTCCAGGGTCTCCATCACCCAGAAAACCTCACAGGTGGGTGTCCCAGGCTCCCAGGGACAGGAGGGACACATGTCCCCTCCCTGTGGGCTGGAAGATCCTTGCCCTGAGGGTGACCAGCCCGTCCCAGTGATGTCAGTGTGATGTTTCATCTCATCCCTGCTGTGCAAATCCCACTGCTGCCGTCAGCTGTCTTTGCCCCCGCGGTGCTGAGAGCTCAGAGCAGATACCTGAGGTAGTCCTGGGATGGCTCCTGGGATGGCTCCAGGGGGACGGGAGAGGAGCTGCTGGAGTGGGGACAGTCCCTGAGCAGGGACAGGATGGGCAGTGCTGGCAGCCAGGCTGTGACAGCTTCCCAGGGAACTGAACCCTTGCTGCTTCCTTGACTGCTGACCCAGCCTTCCCCCGTGACCCACCTGTGGGATTTGCTGTGATGGACAACAGTTTGGGAGGGATTAGGGCTCTCCACGTAGCAATGGGTGCAATAGGATTACGTGGACTCTTCATTCATTCAGCATGGAGCGCTGGCAGTGCCATAAATAGCACTGGGATGTTAAGCTGGTGCTTCCCCTCCAAGCAATCACGCAAGCAGGTGAATTCACCCGGGCTGGGAGGATGTTCCTGCAAAGCTTCAGGTGCCCCAGAGGACGAGCAGGAAGCCTGGCAGGAGCAAAGCCCAAAGCTCAGCACGCCCTGCTCAGTATCTACCTGTCACCGGCAATGACTGTCAGAGCTCCAGTGCCCAGCAGGGCTTGCACATCTTGAAGGCATCTACATGACTTAGCAACTGGGTTGCCTAGGCAGCTCCAGCCTCCCCTCCACACCCCAAATACAGGGGATTAGTGACTTCAGTGCTCGGGCTGGGTGGGTGCAGAGAGGTCGTGTGAATACTTGTCTCGTCCACAGTGGGAATGGCCAGGAGCTGCCAGATCACAGCTGAGTGAAAACAGCCATTTCTGAGCAAATCTGAGTGTGTCCAGAGCAGGGCTGCACAAACCACGCTGAAATGGCTGTAGGGTGTGCAAAGAACTGCTTTTCAGGAGTTCAAATCCCATTATTCTCTACCCTGGGGAAAAATGGACAGAAGTTTCCTTGGGGCAGCACAATAGCCTCGTGTGCTGAGGTCCTGCTTTTCAGGCATTTGGTGTTTGCCCTGAGGAAACGAGTGACAAAAAGAGGTGGTGAACCTGTGGGGATCTGGTGATTCCCCTCAAAGGCTTTAAGGAGATTTCTAAACAGTTTGTGGGCATTCCCCTGCTAATAGGTTTAGCAGCCTGGGAACAGAAATAGCACCAAGTACGTCACGGAAAGTAGGAAACCTCTTTCCAAGGTTTAAAATAAGCAAACAGCAAAGCATTTATTTAGCATAGCCAGGAGTAGAGTGGCTAATTGCTGAGGGAAGAGGCAGTTTCCATTTGCACAGAGGTGTCGTCAATGAAAACTAGATAACTGAGTCATGCTTAGGTAACATTAGCAGAAATATCTCTGCAGTCAAGCCCAGCCCTGCAGCAGCCATGGGTCACAGGTCACCCCATGTGTGTTGTGGGGCTCATGTCCACCCTGGCCTGTTCCTTAGGGCTGATGCTCTAAAGGACAGTGTCAGGTTGTGGCATCACTGCTAAGAATTGGCTCAGAATTGTTGAACCATTTTCCAGGCAGGTTTGCCATGGCTCTGGTTTGGTGGCAGCTTTACAAGGAGTGTGTGATGCTGGCATTTATCACTGTTGTGACAGAGATTCACGACAGAAACAAGTCCTTTGTGTCTCAGCATTTGTTTAAAGCTGCTTCTGTATTTCCAGAGCACTATTTGAGTTTCAACTCCCTTTCTCTGTAAGCAGCAGCACCTCAGATTTTTAGCTGAAGATGTGTAACCCCTGACTCCTCAGCACCCACACTGCCCTGGCTGCCCTTGCAGGAGCTTCCCAAGCTCTCCTGGTGGGGATGGCAAAGGGCTGGGGCAATTGTCAGACATTTGTTGGGCTCTTTTGCTCCACAGGTGGCTAAAACACCAGAGGCCCCCGGCAAAGCCCAGACGAGACCCAAGAGAATGGAGCAGACCAAAGCACAGCCAGAGGTTACCAACACACCCCCCATGCCGAGGAACCTCCCTCCTCCAGCTCGCCCTCTGGGCTCTCGCTTCGTCCCGTTCGTCGCCCACACCGGCGGTCGTCCCCTGAGCTCCTTTGAGTTTGTGTTCTACCGCCCTGAGTACTCCAACTCGCTGGCTCCCTTCACCTCCACGCACAAGGCAGTGTGTGGGTATCGCTTCCAGGAGGGCACCCACCAGGGCAGGAGGGTGACAGACGTGGAGAACGCACAGGTGGACAGGTGGAGAGCCATCCGTGTCAAAAAGCCATGAGTGGAGGAGCCAAGCCCAGGCAATAAAGCCCTGAAAGCAGCAGCAGTGTGATTTGGTGTCCCATCCGTGTGTGAGTTATGGCCAGATGGGTGGGGAGGCTGTGCTGCTGCTCCCCACACAAATATGCAGAGTGGATTTTGCTCTAAAAACCTTGTCTGACTTGTCCTGTCATTCACTGCCCGCTGCACTGGCTGTCACAGCGCCGGGCACTGTGAGTGACCATCCACTGTCAGTGACCACCCAGCCCAGCTCCTCCGGTCAGCACAGCCTGCCTGGAGCTCAGGGCATTGCTGAAGGTTCACCTTGCACGACAGGGGCCTGGTGGAGAGCACAGAATTAGCACATCCAATTAGTGCTCCTCAGCTTAACTCCATTTTCGTAAGTGTTTTACGATTGCGTAATGCTGCTTTTTTAGTGGAGTTATTCCTAATTTACCTCGGTGCAGAAGCAATACGGGGCTCTTTCACTTGTTAGATAACTGCAGTTGTTAATTACAAACTGTGCTATGGATAAACTCTCTGGACAGAGCCACGAGTCACAGCCATTCATTTCTAGCTGAGGATCAGACCCATGATGTTTCTGGGGTTATTTTATTTCTGAGTCCTTCTCGGGATGCTGTGTGTCAAAGTGAAAACAACATTGGGTTCAGCTGTATTAATGTGGAGAATTTTTTCATGGTAATCCATTATAAATGAAAATTAAAGCTGCATTTAACTCCAGTGCTGTCAGATGAGTTTGTAACACAGAAGGCAGACCACACGCCTGGGGTGAGCAGTTTGGGACAATCCTGAGGAGAAAAAGCTCAATTAGCAGGACCAAGACTGAACATGAGACCCCTGGGGCTGGGGGGAGAGGGACCTTCTCCTTCCTGCTGTCTGCAATTAGAGCACTTAAACCTTTACCACTCAAAGCAATTATGTTTCTATATTTGTCTCCTCACACCAAATTCACCCTCCTGGTGCATCTCCTGCAGGAGCTGAAGTGGCATTACCCCCTCCCCGAATTCCAGGCTCTAGAGCCCCTCTGGATTCCTCTGGCACAGTGAGGTGAAGGGAAACCAAAAACCAGCAACAGCACAGAGGATTCAGAGTGGTTTTTCTCTCTTCTTGCTCTGGTTCTGGTACAAAAGTTGTCGCTCATGTGACGCCAGCTTCCCCCCTAAAAAAAGATAAATGAAGTGGATTAAGAGATTAGATCATCATGGAGAAAATTCCACCTTCCTAATCTCCTGCTGGGCCTGTAATCTGCAAGACTTCCCCATTTTACCTCCTTTCTATTTTAACCCTGAACTCCTAATGCCTGGCAGGAGCCCATCACCCCCTGAGCCCCATTGGCTGGGGAGGGATTTGCTGGGTACTTAAATGTCCCCTTCCTGTCCAAAGAGGGCTTTGTGCTTTTGTGTTTTCCTGGGAAGAGGAGTCTGCAGTGTCCACCACCACGGAATCCATACAGCACCAGGCACTTTGTATTTTCCTGGTGCTGTGAGCCCTGCAGCGCTGGGGACATCTGGACTTTGACGGCAAGAAGCAGAATTGTGAGATTTTTTTTCCCCCTCAAATTTCAAACCATCCGTTTTTGGCTGCAAAGGGACCAGCAGCACTTGGTGTGGAGATGGGGAACATGGATGGGAAAACCGTGGAGGAGCTGAGCACCACCGAGTGCCACCAGTGGTACAAGAAGTTCATGACGGAGTGTCCTTCTGGCCAGCTCACCCTCTACGAGTTCAAACAGTTTTTTGGCTTGAAAAACCTGAGTCCCTCAGCGAACAAATACGTTGAGCAAATGTTTGAGACGTTTGACTTTAATAAGGTAAATATTGTCCTTCCCACTGGGCTGTGCAGGGATCGGCTGTGCTCTGCTCCCTGGGATGCTGGGTGGTGGGTCTGGGTGGCTGTGAAGGAGAAAATGCTCTGGGTATGCACAGTCTGATTTACTGTGGCCTCATGAATTGTAAAATCAGTTCTGGAACGTGAAAAAGGCCAGCAAAAAACTCTTCACCCACTGCCTGCTCTGCAAGAACACAGAGACTTCCTCCAGAACTGATATTTTCCTTTTAAAACAGTGGGGTTTTATCTGGCAGTCTTTGATCTCTTTAAAATGAAGTGCCCTTTAATCCTTAAACATTGAATGTTGTGACAGCGAGGAGGCAGCAGTGCGAGGACAAGCTCTGCATTCATGCAGGGACAGCGAGTCCCCAGCACTGTCCCCAGAGCTGTTTGGGACTGAAGGGATTGCAGTGGGATTGGTTTCATTCCGTGTGCCATGGATAAGGAGCTGGGGCTCCCTGGGGAGAGGCTTTGCAGGCTGTGGCTGTGCTGCACCCCTGGAATGGGGGAATCCAGGAGCACATATTTGGGAATGCTGCTCCCTCAGCTCGGGAGCTGTGCCAGGGCAGCAGATGGATGCTGTGTCTCCAACAGGAAACACCATCCTCCTCTACTTGCAAATGATTTGAAATTGCATCTCCTGCAAGATGAGGGATCTACTTTATGGCAACCCAAAGGGTTTAGTGGCATTAATCCCATTGACAGAAATGCAGATCAGGCCCTAAATCCATCAGGTGTTTGGTTTGTGCCTTGGCCTTTACCTTGCTCACTGCCCCGTTTGAATGCACGCCTGGAAAGGGAATTGATGCGCAGGAAATCCTGCTGGGAATGGGGCTTAGCAGCTATTTATACCTAATCTGGCTCCTGCAGCAGTGGGATAAAGCAGATGATCTCCTCTGGAACCAGCCCTGGCCCACGGGCAGTGCCTTTGTTCATTGACAAAACCCTGGCTTATGCTCTGCCTGTGGTTCCTAGGATGGAATCGTGGAATCATTAAGGTTGGAAAAGACCTCTAAGATCACTGAATGCAGCTGCTAACCCTGCCGGGTTCACCACTAAACTGTGTCCCCAAGTGCCACATCCACTTCCAGGGAAGTGCCACAAACCACAGCAAGAGCCATTTGCCTTCAAAGTGCCCTGGGAAGGCTGTGTGGTGGGCAAGAGGTGTTTTAACAACCTTCTGGAAGCTGTGACCATCCTGGGCAGTGTTGGGGACAGTTTGGTGGCTGTGAGCTCATCGCAGCAGCTCTGCAGGGCTGCACAAGCCTGGGTGCAGCTGGGCATCTCAAACACTGCGGTGTGAGCTGGGGTTGGAAACACCCGGGAGGAAAGTCAAAGATAAAAGTGTTTGTGCTTCTGATGTGACCAAATGTGGGGCAGGCACAGAAATGGCACAGGGACAGAGGAGCACCTTCCCAGGCTGAGGTGTCAGCACCTGCTGGGGTAATTCCTGCTTTTCCCCCTGTGAGACCCCCTGGCAGGAGAAAGGAGCTGTAGGTGTTTGCAGGCAGGATGAGGTTGGGTAATGCATCAGGGTTCATCTGCATAAACCTCTGTGACCCCTGAATGAGCACTGCTTTGGGCTGGTAATTGGTGCCTGGCATGTGTTAGTGCCCTGAGCACAGGCCAGCTCTGTCCCCAAGCCAGGCACAGCCACAGCCACCCAGGCCATGAATTCCCTACAGGTAACAGTCTGGGGCTGGACTTGATCATCTTGGAGGCCTTTTCCAGCCTTAATGATTCTATAATTCTATGATTCTATGATTCCACAATGTCTCTGCACAGATTAAGGTGGAGCCTTGGCTTTAACCTTTGCACTCCACTGGGCTCAGGGTGGAGGGAGCAGTTCCAGGGGGGACTTCCCAAAGTGACCAGGAAAATCCCCTACTGCCTGACTCTCTGCTCCTAATCTCATCTCAGCTTCTAACCTTGTGCTTCCAGGATGGCTACATAGATTTTATGGAGTACGTGGCAGCTCTGAGCCTGGTGCTGAAGGGGAAGGTGGATCAGAAGCTGAGGTGGTATTTCAAGCTCTATGATGTGGATGGCAATGGCTGCATTGACCGGGCTGAGCTGCTGAACATCATCAAGGTGAGTGGGTCAGCTTTTCCTCTGCTGCATTCCACAGGTGGGCTTTGGGTCAGGCAGGCAGAAAGGCTCCACAAGGAGCTTCCAAGCCACTTAATTCCAGGGTAAATTAGCAGACTCTGGCCAGACCTGCTGCCTGGCTTCTGTTGGTGCTCCCAGCAGTGCCTCCCTGGCTGGACCTTCCTCCCACACCCCTGGGACACACAGCAGCCCCTTGTCCTCTCCTGGCAGCTTGTTTAACCCTGTGCACTGAAACTGGGGCTGAGATAAGCACTTGGATGTAATCTGAGGGTTTTCAGAGGTGAACAGCTCCTGGCTTATCCCAGCATGCCCACTAAATCTTGTAAAGCATTGATTACCCTTTTAGGTGATTTTAATCTCCAGCTTTTTAGACAGGACTTATTCCTTTCAAAGCCTAACTGCCTGAAAAAAAAGTTTTAACCCTGAAAAAGTTTAGCCTTTCATGTCTGGTCATTTGACCACTTGCTGTGATGGACACACCAACCTGCAGAGCACTCAGGAATTCCCTGTGTCCCTCATTCCCTCCAGGCCATTCGATCCATCAACCGCTGCAACGAGACGATGACGGCAGAGGAGTTCACAGACATGGTGTTCAACAAAATCGACATAAACGGAGATGGTGAGGACATTCCCTGGGCAGTGCCACTGCTCCTGCCTTCCCCCTTCCCTGCCAGAGCAATTCCCCAGTTTGGGATGTCCCAAAACACCAGGATGGGGAGAGCTGGCAGATTGTGAAGCTCCCTGTCCCCTCTGAGCTGCCCAAGGGCACACTGCCTGGGGACCTGTGGTGGCCTTTGGGGTTCAATGCCCAGATCCAGGGTGTGCCCCAACCCTGGGAGGTGGCTGCGAGGCTGTGGGGCTCACAGGGCTCTGTCGATGTGCTCTCAGGTGAGCTGTCCCTGGAGGAGTTCATGGAGGGTGTGCAGAAGGATGAGATGCTGCTGGACATCCTGACGCGCAGCCTGGACCTGACCCACATCGTGCGGCTGATCCAGAACGACGGCAAGAACCCCCACGAGGGAGAGCAGGATGCCCAGGCTGACCAATAGCCCCCAGGACTCTTTCCCTTCGCCTCCACTTCTCCCCCTGGCACTGTGACAGACCCTGTCGGGGCAGGGATCTGCCCAGGCAGTGAGGAGAGGCTCTGCAAGGAGAGAGAGGCTCATCCTGCTGGAAGCACACGGAGCTGGGATGGCCTCTGGGCTCTGGACACTGCTGCTGAGCTCAGAAGGGGCACAGCTGGGGCTGTGCAGGTCAAGAACGCACTGAGAGCACCCCAAAATTCCCACCGAGGCCGTGGCCAACACCCCCCAGCAGGGTCCAACCCCGGGGCTGCCCAGGACTTGGCCCCGGTGAGAGGATTCCTGCACAAGCAGATTAAACCTTCTCCTTCCCTTTGAATTTCCAGAGCAAGCAATCACCGATTTTGGTCACTCCTTTCATTTGTTATTAATTGGTCAGCAATGATTAGTGATAGTGTGAGTTAAACCATTATGAGCTAAAACAAGGGGAGGGGTGAACGCAGTGGCTTTTCTTTGTTCAAAAGCATTAAAAACATCAAATGGTGCCTTTTTTAACAACCCCCAAACTGCAAGGGAATTTTTCTCCCTGAAGCATCTGGAAGGAGGGAAGGAAGTGCTTCCAGATCAGCAGAATCAGCAATGCAATAACCTGAGAGGGAGAAGCTCTGCAGGACTATTCCTGCATGTTTTCCCACCTGGATAAGGAGCACCGGGTGGTTTTAACCTCATGTCTGTGGGTTTTGGAGGGGGAGCTGCTAGATGGGGTGAGACTCAGCTCTGAGTCCCTGTGGGGCCCATCAGCTCCCCAGGGGACCAAGGGCTGTCCCCACGGAGTTCACACCCAGCCACCCCATTGGGAGCCCTGGGCACAGCAGGGACCCCAACACGCACAAGGGAGGCTGTGGGAGCTGCAGCCTCACCCCAAACCATCCCCGAGCCCAGGGGACATTCCTCACCCAGGGAACAAGTCCCAGGCATGGGGAGGCAATACAGGACAGCAGCAAGGACTTCTTGCCCAGCTGAGAGTTTTGTTATTTAGCACTGGGTGTTTGCAATTCATAAGCAGCTTTCTGACCATTTTTCCTGTGCATCTTTTTCACCTGACAGAGTTTGACCTGGAAGCTTTTGCACTTCCAGTCCTGCAGTGAACTAATAAAGATGTTTTACAATATTATTTCAGGCTGTGCTTCTTCTCTCTCCCAATCAATCCTGTTTCCAGCAAGACAGACTAAATGGTTCCCACAAGTACAGAAACAGCTCTGGGGTTGTTCTCAGACACACAAAGCACCCTGGAGAGGAACCCTTGATGGGCAAACTTGTCCACTCCCAGCAGAGCAGGAGGGAAAAGCTGCAACCCCTCACTACTGTTTACTCAGAGTGCAACTCTCCTTGTCACAGCAAAATCAACACCCCCACAAATGCCCAGCATGAAACTCAGAGCCCTTTGGCCTTGAATCTGCACGAGCAGGGAGCTGAGCTGAGCTCAGCATGGGCTTTCTGAGCACCCTGCCTGGGCAGAGACATCGCCTGAGCTTCCCTCAGCCTCTCCTCTGCTGCAAGAAACAGCTTTGGCCAGCCTGATTTCTATTTATAAAGCCAAAGTTATTCTAACAGGGCTGTCAGAACTGCCCTCGGGCCAAAGACACCTTTCAAACCTCAGTGTCTCTCTCCAAATGATGTTTCTTCAGCCTCTAAGAAAGCAAATGTGAAATAATTAAAAACTAATATTGTGAGTCTCTCGGCCTTAACTCATGCATAATTAATTTATTTCAAAACCGTGGTGGTTGATGAGGTGCCCTGGGCATGTTGCTCGCCCTTGTGCCAACAGCTGGTGCTGGGGAGGATTTTTTGGGAGCTGCTCTCAGCCTGACCACCTGACGGGGATCCTTCCTGATATTTCTGTCGGCTACAGCCATCCCTGCTGTCCTGTCAGTCCTATCCCCACCCTGTTCAATCCCTGTCCCCATCCCATCCCATCCCATCCCATCCCGTCCCGTCCCGTCCCGTCCCGTCCCGTCCCGTCCCGTCCCTGTCCCCATCCTGTCCCCATTCCCGGCCATGTCCGCCCTCTGCCGGCCGCAGCAGGAGCTCTCCGGGATTGTCGCAGCCCCGCGGGGATCCCAAACCGGCGATGGCAAAAACATCCCCGTGTGCATCCCCGGAGGGACAGCTGAGAGCACAAAAGTGCCACAAACCCCCTTCCTGGCCAGGCGCTTCCCAAGGTCCCTTTTGCCCTGTTTTCGGCTGCTCTGCCGCAGCTCCGGCGTTCCCACAGCCTCAGATCCCAGAATATCCTTAAATTGAGCATCTTTAAGGGTGATGCGCTGGACACACTTTCTAAGCTCTCTTTCTAAAGAGGGAGAAGAAGGGAAAGGAAAGGAGAAGGAAGAATAGTAAGGGAAGGAAAAGGAAGGACAGTGAGGAAAGGAAAAAAGGGAAGAAAGGAAGGAAAGACAGGCAGGAATGCAGGGAGGAAAGAAAGGAAGGAAAATAAAAGGAGGAAAGGGAGGAAAAGAAGGAAAGGAAGGAAAGGAATTTCGCCGTGGCACAGGTGAGCTCAGGCAGTGTAAGAAAGCAGCAGAGGATGGTGAGAGCACAGCCAGTCCCTGCAGTGACCAGCACGGGGCTCAGGAGGTCACTCTGCCTCTCCTCAGGACATTTGCAAAGGGAAGCTGCCCAGAGGTGCTTCGGGAATGACCTGGATGGACACAAACCCTGCCCTGGGCAGCCCCGAGGAGCCTCCCCTGCCCCGACAGGGGCTGCACACAGAGCATGGCTAAACACAGAGCAATGATCCTCATTCCTCCTCAGCTTCCCATTCCTGTGCTCAGCGCTCTCTCCAGGGATGCATCTTCCCCAGTATTTGGGGATGTGATGCCTCCTTGGCTCCTGTTCCCTCTTCTCTTCAACAACAGCCTCGTTCAAGCTTTTTAACCTGGTTATTGCACCTTCAGCCCTGCCCAGCTTCAGGGCCACCAAGCAGATGGTAGCCCAGAAAAGCCACATGACATTTGCCTTTTCCAAGCCATCCTGTTGCCCAGTTTAGAGCAGAAAGAAATCCGCTCAGGCAAATCCAATTCGAGCTCTGCCGTAAGTCTGGAAAACGGATTATGCAAAATGCCTGACATCAAGGGCTTGATGCGAGTGCTGAATGGAGTTTGGGAGCAGATCAGAGTGTTTATACCCATGGGGTTAAAAATAGCGTGAGGCTAAAGCACCTTGCGATTTCTCGACAAAAGATTACACAATTGATAAGAGGAACAGTTTTCCGTTGGGTTTTGCCAGCAGTGACACAAACACATCACCTGCACGTCCATCCCACCCCATGCAGCACTGACCCTGAGCTCCTCAAGGGTCCTGTGGTAGTCCTGGCAGGGGGAAAACAGGGGCAGCTGATTGCAGCTCAGCTCACTTGATTTTATGCACCTATTTCGAATTCCATTGAGAAATATAATTTCTTGACTTATACTCTCATGCTTTCTGCTGTCATCACACAAAAGTTAAACAGAAGAGGTTCCTACCCTACTCTGCCTCTGAAACAGCATCATCACCTCTGCCTTATCTCTGTCTTGCCCAGCTGTTCCACCAGCTCCTCCCCTAAATTCAATATATCACACTCACAGTTTCAGTCAGATACTCAGGTGCTTACACAGGTCTTCACCTAATTAAAAAAACAAATACTACAAACCAAAGGTTTTTAATAAATATTCCTTTATTCAATTTGTGGTTTACAAAATTTCTACCAACGACTGTACAAGTGCTCACCAGGGCAGGGCTGCTGGTCTAGGGATCCCAAACAGCACCTGCAGGGCCTGGGCTGAGCAGGGGAGCAGAATTGGAGAATTTAAAGCATTTCAGTAAAGCAGCAAAATGCAACTCTAGCAACTAAACAGCCTCTCTAAAACTGTGCAAGAAGCAGAGTGTGTTACCTTGGTAGGGATGCTGAAATGTGGGGAATTAGAGATTTGTATCCTCCAATGAAAACATTTGTTTCACAAGCTGGAAGATCAATAAAAGTGAATGTTTTTGTCCAGGTTCTCAAGTCAGAAGTCAGATTTTTCTTTCAGATCTTTGGCTGATAAACTATTGACCTGAGAGGGCTTTGACCAGCTGCCTCAGAGCAGCATAAAGCACAAGTCTAATCAGCTCTGATAAGTCAGCACACCACAAACTGGGCTGTATTTACAGAGAACTCATAGAAAGGCTATTTCAAAGTGGAAATGTGCATGATGTGAACTCTAGCAGTGATTGTGTCTTATCCCAAACACTTCCTCGTGGAATTTAAACACTGGGTAAACTGACAAGACCACAAACAGCCAGCTAATCAGCTAATGACAGCTACTACAGTCCTAATTAAAGGCCACAAAAAAGGGATTGTAAATCTTTTCATTGGTATGACCTGGCCCACTGATCCCATGGGAAAATTAAAACGAAACAGACAAACTCATGGTATTTGCCTGGGGAATTTTTTCTTGTAAATGAACCAAAAAAATCCATTAAAGCTGAACCAAAATATTGATTCAACCCAAATGCTTTTCCCACATACATCTACATAGAAACCTGGGTTAGAACAGCAGAGCTCAGCCTGCAGCCTGTGTCCATTTTGTATCTGTAGTCTGGGGCTGAATTAGTCCAGTGTAAAACCACTGTACTGGAATTTTTCTCACTTTTTCCATTCTTTTCAAGGCCAGTTTGGACAGGGCTTGGAGCAGCCTGGTGTGGTGAGTGGCATCCCTGCCCAGGGCAGGGGGTGGAACTGGAGGAGCTATAGGGCTCCTTCCAACCCAAACCATCCATGGTTCCTCATTCCATGGTCCTGCCAATGGAGCAGCACAAACCTCTCACTGCCAAGCAAAACTCTGCTCTCCCCTCCTTCTGCTTCCACACTAAACTTTTCCCAGTGCAGAGAGAATCCTGGAGCTCCCTGAGCTCATCCACTCTTGCCAGAGCAGGAGAAGCTATTCCAGAGGGATGATTCCATGGGAGCCAGGGGCTCAGAAGGAGCCAAATCACATCTGTGCCATTCTGTCCCCTCCGTGGGGCTGGGAAATGTCAGTGCTTGGAGTCAGCATCTCTCAGCCCCTCAGGCCTCTGACCAGGCAGAAGGAGGGAGAGGAAGGAGTTGCTGCTCCTCCTGCCCAGCTCTCTCACTGTTTCCCTCAGCTCTGAGTGTTGTCCTGGCCACTGCTCTGATCCACTTCTCATGTTTGGTGGTGATCTGTTGGTCTCCAGGAATGTGACACGAGCAGCAGTAAAGGCTACAAAATACACACAGAAACCCTGAATGCCCAACAGCTGCCCGAGCAGCTCTGTTGGTTTGGTGTTTGTAACTCTGCAGGGATAGTGATGCCAGCACCAGGCTGCATCCCTCCCTCCCCAGTCCTGTCTGCCATCAGCCCCAAACCCTGCTCAGATCTGCTGCAGGAAGCAAAAAAATTTGTTCCTTGGGGTGTAACCAAGAACCAGAGCTGGCAAACACGGCATTGTGTACACAGAAAAACTTATTCATGGGCCAAAAATAGTCCCTGGGTACCAGCAGTGCTCAGCACGTGGGTTTGACATGGAGATATGGCTCCTTAAACCACCCACGATTTCATCTGGACGCTGAGATTGAATTAAGAAGGAAAATCACTACCAGGCTAGAGGAAGGGTCACACTTGGAGTCAGCATCACGTTTTCAGCCTTGTCAAACCCCGATTTTCTCAGAACAAAGCACTCTTTCTCCTCTGCTCAGTGATCCATCCCCCGGGGTTCACATCCATTTGCAACATCTTCATCACCCACTTGTCCTTCCTGGCTCCATCAATGAACTCATCGAGAGACAACTGCCCTGTGGGGGAGAGCAGGGAGCACGAAACGGGATCAAAACAGAGATAAGAGAGGAGGCAGGAAGCAATTCCATCTCTGTGTCAGAGAAAATGCTCATCAGACACGATCTCAATTTCCCCACCCCGGCCAGGGGCTGTGACCCAGAGCATTCCCACCATCCCCATCCCAACAGGAGACTCCAGGGCCACCCAGACTCCTCCAGGACCATCACCAGGCAGGTCCTGCAAGCCTCAGTTTGAGTGGAACTGTGTCTGTTCAGGCTCTGTGTGCTGGGACTGGGATTGCCCTGCGGCTGCTCTCAGAGCTTGGGATCTGAGTGACACCAAAATCCACACAGAGCAGCAACTCCTCGGTATTTTACATTAAAATAACGATAAAAATAAAAAATGATTTGCCCCTGCTCCACCAAGTCACTTTTAGCTCTGTGGAACAGAGCAGAACCAAACCCAGCGTGTGCATTGTGAGTAACACAGCAGAGCCAGGGGATCTCTGGGCAGCCTGGATCCAAGGCAGTGTGCTGAGCATGGGGAGCTCTCACCAGGCAGCAATGCCATCCATCACTCACCATCCCCGTTCTCATCCACCAGCTGGAATATCCTGTCCACCACCTCCTCGGGGGTCAGCAGAGGAGTCCTGTCCTCCACGTCTGACCAGCACACCTTCTTCAGCTTGTAGATGGACTGCAAAGGAGTTCACAAATTAGGAAAAGGACTGGAAAACGAAAAGCAGTGAACTCTGTTATCATCCCAGCACTGTGAAGGCCTTTTTCAAAGGCTGGGGGTTTAACCTTTCTGGAAAGATCTGCTCCTCAACAGCCTCAGATGTGTAATGGAACCTCTGACCTTCTGCCTGCACTCGCTGCACATTAATTACCTCATTTGCTGTGTGAAGCTGCTGCCCTCCTGCTTTCCTTACACACACTGGGCAGGCCCCGGGGTTCCCTTGCAAAGAACAAAGAAAGTTTTTCAGATGGGAAAAGTCATAAGACTTGACTGTGATTTTTTGCTGACATCCAAAGCCAGGCACAGGAGGACCAAGCCAGCCCTCTCTCCAGGGAAGCTGTGTCTGAGCTGCACATCAAGGATGAGTTAGCACATCTTTTGACCCACAGTTTCTGTTCCCCTTTGCCAGGGGAAAGGGTCAGATTTTATCTACACCTCCCGTGGCACCACCTGTCCATTGTTACCTTTACTGCTCAGGCTGAAGGGTTTTGTCTAAAGTCTTCCCAGAGAGAGGATTAGCAGTGGCCTCAGGGTTCTGGTCAATTCTTGGCTGACCTCAAAACTAAAATGGCCCATGTCCCAGACAGGCTGCCCTGCTCCCACACCTGCTGCTGCAGGTGACAGCTGCTCACCCTCCCCAGCCACCAGCCCTGCTGGCCACAGGGGCAGCTGCTGACCCTGAGGTGCCCAGGTGGGTGACAAGCTCTGGCTGTCACAGTGCCAAGCACTGCTGTGAAGCTCCTGTGCTGCTCCAGCACAGCCACCACGAGATTGCAGCTCAGGTGAGAGCACAGGGTGAGAGCCTGGCTGTCTGCTCAGCCCCACCAGATCCTTCAGGCTGGAAAAGACCTTTAGGATCATCCAGTCCAGCTCTTCCCCCAGCACTGCCAAGGCCACCCCAACCCCTGTTCTCATGTGTCACATCTACACAGCTTTTCTATCCCTGCAGGGATGGTGGCTCCTGTGCCAGGGCTGGACAACACTTTCCGTGAACTAATTTTTTTTCCTAATAATCATCTAAACCTCCCCTGGTGGAGCTTGAGGTGATTTCCCCTTGTTCCATCACTTAGGAGAAGAGAGCAGCTCCCACCTCAGCAACCAACCCATGGAATCACTGAGAGGCTTCTCCTCACACCTCCACACCATCCCTGATCAGAGCCAATGCAGGACACAGCAGAAGCCCAGAAAGGCTTCAGTACAAAAGGAATTTCTGTACCAATTGGTACTCTCAGGGTATTCTCACCAACTCCTCAGGCAGGACACAGTCCCAGGGAGGGCATGGGGTGAGAACCTCCTCCCCAGGCCAGCACAAGGAGCCTTGGTGATGGGAGGTTGAAAGGAAAGGCAGAGCAGAGATCCAGGATCTCCTCAGCAGCACCCAGAGGCTGCATTGCTGGGCAGCAGCACAGCCAGGCTGCATTGCTGGGCACAGCAGGTCCCTCAGACACCCTAGCAGGCTCCCAAGCCTTTCACCAAGGTCAGGCATTTTCACTCCATCACCATCCAGAGCTGCCTTGAAACCTGATTATCACAAAGCCCATACACATCACAACATTGCCAAAGAGCACTGATTGCTTAAAAGAGTGATTGGGCAATGCCCACTTACCTCAACAATTTCCAGCAGCTCAGGTTTATCTATGCAGCCATTCCCATCCTTGTCATACACCTTGAACGTCCACCTCAGCTTGTGTTCCAGTTTTCCTCGTAAAACAAGATTCAGGGCAGCTACATATTCCAGAAAATCAATGGTATTATCCTGTGGAATGTAGGAGAATATTCAGAAGAGCAGCGGTTGGATGACACTTAGCTGGGTGGAAAGTTGATAGAGAACTCCTCTAGAAGTTCCAGAGAACCTGGGTTAACACTGCCAGAAAGATAATCCATGGGACAAGTGTTTGTTTGTCACTTTAAGGAAGGTTTAGCAGGTCAGGACCAGCAGAAGGCACAGCCATAGCTCTGTGCACCAAGGCTGAGCTCCTCCTCTCCATCCTTCTGTCCTACACCAGCATCCCTTCAAAACAGATTCTCTGTCCTGCTAGGAAAACTCCTATCAGTTAGGAATTGGACTTCATCTTTTATGCACAGTTTGCTCTGCAACCTTTTCTGCACAGCTTTCATAACAGAATCTGGGGACCCAAACCTTTCTTTTTTTTTTTTTGCAGGAATTTGAGTTTTTCAACTTGGAATTCTGAGACAAGCCTGACCTGCTCACATCTTTCCATGGCCTTTATTAATCCTTTCCCACAACTGACTTTTGCTGCCACTTCAGTGTGATTTTGTCACTGTTTTCAAAGGGAGCTTAAGGGAGATCAGTTCAAAGATGAATGACCTGAGTCCTCTTTTCCTGTAGGGATACAAGGCAAAAACCAACCCCACACTTGGAATATGACCTGGAGCTTCAGGAAAAAGAAATAATTGCACCATTTGGCAGATGTTGCTCAGCCATGGCAAGATGAGGAAGGTGAGTTACACCACCCTGAGAACCTAAAGCATCCCAGGCTGCTGTGGCAGCAGTGCAGGCTGTGCAGGAACTGTGACTGAACCAGAAAACCCACTTTTCCCAGGTGTCTCATGACAAATATGGCAAAGGGAATCAAAACCAGAATGTCTGAATTGTTCAGCATTCCTCTGCTTTTGGAAAGCAAGGCTAAAATCAATGTTTTATTTCAAACCAGCTGTTTGTACTCGATACAGACTCTTCCTCCAACACAGAACAAGCCTGAGTAGGATTTTCCTGCACTGTGATTTCCCCTCTATCACAACAGAGGAAGATTTTTGCCATGGAGGAACCTTGGCTATTGGAGAGTCTTACAATTCTGTCTCAAAATGGGACTGCCTAAATTCCAACCCTTTAATCCAACCGTAGCCCCTCAAGGGGACATTCTGACCTGAAATTGAGGAGAGATTGGAGGAGATAAATCCAGAGCAGTCTGTGCTCCTTCTCCAGCCCTCACAGGTCCCTCAGCCTGCCTCAGTCCCATGAATGTTTGGCACCCAAACAGCTCCACATGACAGAAGACAGAGATGGAAATTATCACACAAATAACTGTAAAACCTTCTCAGCACTTACCCCGTTCTTGTCAAAAGCCCTGAACATGTTCTCAACATACTCTGCTGCCTCCTGGTTGTCCTGGACCCCGAAGAACCTCTTGAACTCGTGCATGAAGAGAGTTCCACTGGGACATTCCACCACAAACTTCTTGTACCATTCCTGCAGCTCTGCAACATCAATCTCTCCTTGCTCCCCTTCAGCATTGGCAAACTGCTGTCCCATTTTCCTCCGGAAAGCAGGATTAAAAACAGCAGGAAAAGAAGGAGAACCCTGCCAAAGTCCTCTGCTCTTTTTCTTCTCGCTGCCTTGTGCCTGTATCTGATGTCAGTGCTGTGCCTTGCTGTGTCACCTTCTCTTTTCTGTGTTTTGTTTTCCCGTTCCCCTGCCCTGCTCAGCTCTGGGTGTTGCAGCTCCGTGTGCTCCCAGGAGATCTCAGAGTGGCTGCTCTGCCCCGCAGCACTGAGCACTGGGCACGGATAAAAATAACTAAAGATCATTAGGAGATTCCCACCTATGAGCCCCAGAGACCTTCAGATGTTCTGAGCTGTGCCCTATTTAGCAGCAAACTCCAGGGGCTCAGGGTCTTTCTGCACATTAATACCTCCGTGTCAAAGAATTTGGGAGCAGAGATTCCCTTTACAGACATCACACAGCCCCACTCTCTGCATTGTAGGGATTTCTAGGGGAAAAAAGAGATTTTAAGGGAAGGAACATTAATATTTTCAATGCTGGCTTGTATTGCCTGGCAGTGGGGTTACTCAGTGCTTCAGTGAGATGGGGCATAGGAGCAAACAACAATTACAGAGAGGGAATAAAAAAACCCCAAACACTTCCATAAAAAGCCCTGATAATGCATGAAATGACTGGATGCCTGCTGTAGGCTGTACTCTACTAAATGGTTGAGAGCATTAGTAAAGGCATCTAGATACAAACACACATTATTGTGACTCTTATTGTCACATCTCCATCTTAAAGCTTTAAGCTAAAAAGAGCAGGATTTTTTCATTCCATATTTTTAAAGCATATTCTCCTTCTTCCCTTCCCCTCTTTGTAAGGAAGACAATTTATCCATGGAAATTCTCCATGGGCACATGGAAGGGTACAAGGAACATGGTTTACTGCTTTGATTGCAGCCCAGAGTGCAGCTCTGCCCTGGGTTCTTTCTGCTCAGCACCACTGCCAGCACAGCTCAGCCCTCCTGTCACCCCCAGCTCCCTCCTGTCCCTGCAGGAACCATCAGCTCTCCTGCTCCCATCCCAGGGGCTCTGAACCACTATGTGTGTCAGCTGGAGAGAATGACCTGAGCTATAAATGTGCCCAAGCCAGCCCCATATCTGCAGTAAGAGGATTGGAGCAGCGTTAATAGGAAACAATAGATTCTCTTCTACTAATGCCAAGGCCCAGCTGGATTTAAGCTGCCCGCTTTTTTGGAACTTTTTTTGGTGGTGGTTAGGTAAGAAGAGACTCTCTCATGGAAGAATACTGGCCAAGAACCAGGCTGAAATTTGATTTTGATATTGCAGAACAGTGGAGCAATTCATGCTGCACTGTAAGAGCAGAATTTGCTCTGAATCCACTCACACCTGCAGCTAACCCAGCAGTGGTATTTTGTGAGTAAATATATATATATATATATATACAGAGATTTGCAGGAGTATAACATAACCTTACACTTTTACATGCAAGGATACCCAGGCAAGGCTTGGTTTCACTAAAAAGAAAAGCAAAGGGAGGATAGAGACAACAGAGCAGAAGCCTGGAGATGGATGGGAAGGGCCAGAGAAGTTGCCAGAAAATTTAAGACTGTTCTATTTCAATTAAAGCATTTTAATCTAATAATATTCTTGCTTGTCTGTTGTCATGCCTAGAAGAATTGAACACAGTTAATGACCTCAAGCCTTCCTTGTGTAAATGCTTCAGCTGGACTGCAGCCCCCAGCTCTGACATTCCTCATCCACAGCAGAGCAGCTCATCAGAAAAATAACAGTAAATCCATCCTCCTATGTTTTCCTCTTCACTAGACCTACTGGAAGGAAGTCTTTGGCAGCCACAGTCATATTTATAAATTATTTAATATAATTTTTAGAATCATCTCGGCTGATGAAGCCAAGAGTTCTCCCTGGGTCACAACCAGCTCCAGGCCACAGAGGTGCTGCCAGGACAGGGGTGGTGAGGATTCATTCCTTTTTCCTGCAGCACAGCTGGGGACTTTGGGATGTGCTGGGGTGAAGCCTTTCCACCATTTTGTGCTGCTCTCCTGCACAGAGCTGCCTGCAGGAATGTGAGTGCTGAGAGCACACAGCAAGACTCCACTTGCCCAGGACATTGTCTTGACTCATTGCATAATTTTGTTTTGCCTTATGGGAACTTGGTGCTCTGTTCCCAGGACAGAAAATGGTTCCTCTTTGTTTTGATGACTGCAATCTTCTCCAGCCTGGAACAAAGAGCTGCAGGAGACCTGGAATACAAAGCCCAGCTGCTGCCACTGCAGGTATCATGACACACAATCGTGTTGATAAAAGCAGCAATATTAATTTGGCACTGAAATAAAGTAAATCCCATAGCTGCTGGTATGAAAATTCCTCTGCATATCCTGTGTGCTCTGCAGACTGCACTGAAGGAGCTGCTGTCCCTCAGCCAGCAGGATGTCACTTCACAAGTTCATCAGCCAAAGTATTTCTTACTTTGATTCAAAAAACAATGCAGGTAGAGGTGAAAATAAGCAGAGAAGTAGAAATAAAAAGAACTATTTCTGGCAAACACTGCAGTGGAGAGGTGGGTGCTGTTTGGCTGCCTGGAGGAGCAGGATCACTGCTCTGAGTGTTGTGTCAGAGTGAACACTTTGGATGATCAGTTACAAACACCTAATAACATCTGATTGCATGTCCTGCCTAATGACTTATCCCTGCATTAGCACCTCTCCAGCTCCAAACTGAGGAGTTTCCCAGCCAAGAGCATGGAAAAAGACAGCTTATTTCCCGTCAGCTGCCTACCCAACATGCTGCCACATGCTTCAGCACAGGCTGGTAGAAACTCAAGAGACAAAAAAAAAACCACCAAAGCCTGCAGAGGGCTGGGCAGACTCATTAGTTTGGCATCTGTGTCAGCGCTGGGAAGGCAGCAGAGGCTGTGGCAGAGGCACTGCTGGGCACAGCTGTCTGCCAGAGGGGACAAACTGCAGGGACACTGCAGGACTGCTACCTTCTCCCAGGCTGCAGCAGTCCTCACCCAGTTGTGCCACATTGCTGCAATTTTTAGAATCCTTCAGCCCTGACCTGCCCCAGGACCCCTCCTGCAGCTTGGACATCTCAAGTGTCCTTCCAGTGGGCCCAGGATGGGCAAAACTCTGCCCAGGCAGCTCCCAGCAGTGCCCTGGCAGCCCAGGCAGCAGGAGAGGAGCAGCAGCACTGCTGGTTCTCCTTCCACAGCTCCCTGAGCATCCAACCTCACAAACAGCCAGCCCAAAGCATCCTGAATCTCCCTGTGTCGCCGGGAGGGACAGAGGTGTGGACAGCAGGAATGCAGGGAGGATGAACGGCAGCTTTTGTGCTGACCTGTCTGAGGAGAGATCAAAGATCCTGCAGAGCTTGGCCTGGAGTTCAGCCCAGCATCTCCCTGAGCCTCTTCCCAGCTGCTCCCGGAATTGTTGTACCACTGCATGTTTTTATACAGCAGGAATAACAACAAGGGTGTTTTATTCTAGGAGCAGCCATCCCTTGTTTTACACATCAAAAATGGTCAGGCACCACTACCAAAACCCATCTCATCCCACACAGAGAGAGCTGACCTCGGAGTGTCACATCTTGTCTTCTGCTTATTGCCTGACAGATTTTCTTAGGTGCTGAAAAACTCCTGCTAAGTGTTTCCCCTGAGCAGAATTCCATGCTGAATGAAGCCTGAAATACTCACCTTGCACTTGGCATCCAGCAAGGCAAACTTCCCCAGAAAAATGTTGAATTGTTTTGTCTGTGTGTGAAGATCTCAAAAATTTTGTCTAGTTCCAAACTCCTGTCTCAGGACTGAGCTGTGGATATAAGTCAGCCTTCCCTAAGTCAGGGTTCAGCATTTTCCATAGTGCTCATCATGACAAGGAGAAGGGAAATTCCCTTTTTTTTTCTGGTTCATTGAAACTGAATGGTGAAGTATTGTATGATCCTTGAAACCAAGATTCACCACTGAGTCACGATTCTCCACCTACGAGGAAAATAAATAAGACGCGAGGCTGGAGGGCGGGAGAGTGCGGAGGGAGCAGGGAGAAGTTGCTGAGCCCCTTCCCAGGGGTAGGTGTGACCCCAGAGAGGGGATGGAGGGGGAAGAGGGATATTTTTATGCTTTTCAGAGAAAAATCTGTGTGCTTGTGGATTTAATCAGAGCTGACTCTGGGGTTTGGCTTCGTCCCGTGCTATCATTGACTGGATGTGGATCTATATGGATGAATTTAGGACAAGAGGAAATGTACTCAAGTTGTGCCAGGGGAGGTTTAGATTGGATATTAGGAAGAATTTCTTCACAGAAAGGATGGACAAGCATTGGAACAGGCTGCCCTGGGAAGAGGCAGAGTCACCATCCCTGGAAGTGGATGTGGTGCCAAGAGCCACGGTTTAGTGGTGGACCTGGCAGTGCTGGGTTAATGTTTGCCCTCGATGATCTTAGAGGTCTTTTCCAGCCTTAATTATGCTGTGATCCTGGACTCAGCTGACTGTGCTCTGAACTGCGACAAAGCCCAGGAACTTTGTTTTCTTCCCAAAATATTCCATGGAAAAGGCAAAGATATCCCGGGGAGGGTGGGGGGGTTGGCTCTGCGGGGCGGGGCTGCGCACCTGGGCAGGTGAGGGGCGGGACAAGGCAGGTGAGGCGGGGCAGGTGAGGGGGCGGAGCCGGCCAGGTGAGGCGGGGCAGGTGAGGCGGGGCGGGCGCTGGCTGAGCGCGGCTGCCGCTGCCCACCGCCGCTGCTGGAGCGCGGCCCCGCGGGGTGGCCCTGAGCCCCCGCGGGACTGACCGCAGCGCCCCGCGGACGGACTGACCGACAGACGGAGGGACAGACGGACAGGGTGAGCCGGGCGGTGCGCCGCGATGGACGGGGCCGGGCTGGGGAGCCGCCCGGCCCGGGAGCTGCCGGGCGCGGCCCTGTCCCGCGTGGAGCTCCGGGCGGAGCGGAGCTCGGTGTGCGGAGCGGGGCTCGGAGCGGAGCGGGCTCGGGGACACGCGGGGCTCGGGGACAGCTCCGGGAGGGCTCCGGAGGCTGCTGCGCCCCGGTCCCGCTGGAAGGGGCTGCGGTGCGGGGTGGCGGTGCGAGGTTCCGTGTTACGGGGTTGTTGCGGTGCGGGGTGGCGGTGCGAGGTTGCGGTGCGGGTCCAGCCGCAGCCCCGCTGGAAATGGCAATTTACTGCTCCTTCCCATGGGCTCGGCGCTGTGCTCGCCCCGGGCTACGCCTTTCAGCTCGGTGGGAAGCGAGGCCTGAAGTTAGACAAGCGCGGTGTTTTACCCCCAAACCCGCACCCGCTGCAGCTTTCGGACCGCAGCTCTGCACCCCAAGAACCGCATTTGGTGTGACCACTCGTGCCCCTTCCAGCTTCAGGGGCTGAGTGACCAGACTGGGGTGTGGGAAGTGTAAGAGTTAATCGTTCAGGTGTGTTTGGGTGGGTGGGAGACAGGAGATGGACAGAGCTCTGAAATTGGGGAGCTCCAGGTTCCCGGTGTGGGGAGGTGATTTAGCGTCGGATGGAAACTCAGCCTGTTTCTCTGCGGGAAGGTTTGCCTCTGAAAAAATCCATACAGATCCCTGAAATAGGGGATAATGTAATCAAAGGTAACGAGCGAGGAGTGGGGTCTGTGGGTTCACAGCAGTGAACCCCGAGAACACCATTCCTCCTTCAGGGGCTTTAGTGCATGAGGTGGAGCAGAAATACTGGATATATTTGGGGCTGCAGGCGGCAAGTGAAAGCATCTGTGCAGCAAAGCTGAGTCGGACTCAGGTCGGTTTTCCTGGTGCCCCGAGTGTCACCACAGCTGACCGGGGCTGTCCCTGACCTTGGTCACTCCTCTGCAGCCCTCGGGGGAGTGGCTGCAGGCTGTCTGCTCCTTCCTGAGTTTGTTTGAGTTGTTCTTGTTGGGGTGAATGTCTCCAAGGAGAAATACGAATAATTAGGGTACGGGCAATAATTACATTACTGACCAGAGATGCATTAGCAGCGCAAGGATGTGCTAATTATCCCCACACACCACCCAGATTGAGTGGGAATAAAGGGAACTGGATAATCCCTGGGTTTGTGCGCTGAGGAGCCTGAGAGAGAGCCAAGGCTGCCTTGGCAAGCCCAGAGTGTGCCCAGACATTCCCAGGTGTCTGGCACTGGTGGAACCCACCGGATCGAAGTTGAAGGCTGAAGGAGGCTGACTCACCGTCTGAGCCCAGCAATGGGATTCAAGTTGATTTGCTCTCAGTTATTGTGTCAACAAGTCATTGGTGATAAAAGGTCATAAAGCATTGTAATGGGGAGCTCTGACAGACGCTGTCTGTGGGCCCAGGGACAATCCTTGCTGGCCCAGGGACAATCCTTGCTGGCCCAGGGACAATCCTTGCTGGCCCAGGGACAATCCTTGCTGGCCCAGGGACAATCACAGCCAGCGATTGGGACTCATCTGCTGTGAGAGGAGCACCAATCTCTCCTGTTCTGTGGCTCTGAATTTGCTCCAGCTCTTGCAAACATCTGTGTGCACAGCACACGTTATTAGAAGGGACTGCTTGTGAAGTTAAGTGTAAAAGAGATTGTGGAAACAGGCCACAGGAAGGATTCTTTAAAATGTCTCTTTTTTTTTTCCTTTACAAGAGAAATCAATATCTGGTTTTGGTCTCAATTTTAAGTCCAGGATTAACCTGGACTTTGTGTTTCCGAAAATGTAGTTCTGACAGCATTTTTCGACATGAAGAACTAACACAGCAGAGTTTCAGGAGCACTAAAGCAATTTGGATGATTGCTTCTTGATCCTGGGAAACAGTCTGGTAATGTGCCCACACATTTTCAAACTATTATTTAAAGATGGTTTGCAGCTGAAGCTGAACATTTTCTTTGCAGGAAAGATAAACAGATAAACTGAGTTGTGTTTGGATTAATTTTGTGTGAGCACTTGCATCTGAATGGAATCTGCAGGTATTTGAACAAATAAAACCTGTTCCTAGACTAGTTCTTGGATAGGATTTTTTTAATCTTCTCCATCTCTGCTACCAGACGCATTTTGCAACTCCTCCAGCAATATTCAGGGCTTATGGCAAAAGGTTTACTTGTCCTGCAACTGTTTTATTAATGGGAATATTTGTAACTTCTCACCTCCATTTCAGGATTTACAAATGAATATGGGAGATGCACCTTCTGAGCACATGTGTAGTGTAGAAATCTCCTCCCAAGATCTAAAGATACCGAATGTTGCCTCTTCTTGGAGAGGGACAGGCATTAATTTTGTTTGTTTGGCTTTGTTCTACACCAGGAAAATATGGTTGGCTGGCTGCAATTGTATGAGTAACACAGGGCTACTTAACAAAAACATTAAGTAAACAGCACTCGATTTTTTAGCAGCAGTGCAGGCAGACTTGCAGTTCATGTCCTTCTGGATAAACATCCTGGTTATTACAGGTCAGTGCTGTTTGCCAGTGATTATGCTGCATTCAGGGCATTCATGGAAAAGTCATAAAATGACTTTCAGAGGCTCTCTGTGGTAAAGCAGCCCCTCTGCTCCAGCCTGGCCCCTCCAGCTTGGTTTGTCTAAAGCCTTTCAGTCAGGGTGAGCTTTTCTCCTCCTCGGTGCAAGTCTGACAGGACTGAAGGAGCACGAGATCAGATCAGCCCCTTCTCCGAGGTGTGCGTGGAGGCTTTTGAAACTCTGCTGCCTGTTCTTGCTGCGGCTTGTTCGTGGCTTTATCTCCTGCTCAGGGTTTGCAGCCCAGCACTGCTCGGGGCTCACCATCTGTGTGTTCATTGAGCACAAATAACTCTGGAATATTGAATAGTGAGCTGCTGTCCTTGATACAGCTCTGCTCCCTGCTCTCTGAGATGTGTGTGACTCTTCCTTGCAGAGGAGTCATCCGGCTGAATCTGAGTTGGTGGTTTCAGTGTGCAGTAGCATAAAAAATATCAGCAGTTTTATGGCATGGGGTCTTTCTCATTAAATTAATTCAGGTTTTTTTGAAGCAAATGAGTCTCTGGTAAGCTCCAGCAGTGGCTCTGCTGTTATCCCTCACAGACCATGGCCCTACACCCGCGGAGGGTTCGCCTGAAGCCGTGGCTGGTGGCCCAGGTGGACAGTGGGATGTACCCCGGGCTGATCTGGCTGAACCGCGAGGCCAAGCGGTTCCAGATCCCCTGGAAACACGCGACTCGGCACAGCCCGCAGCACGAGGAGGAGAACACCATCTTCAAGGTGAGCAGGGCAGAGCTCGGGGATCCCAGAGAAACAAAGGGCTGGATTGTTGGGCAGGCATCGGGGAGCTGTTTCCAGGCACATTTTATTTATCTGACCTCAGAAAAGCCACTTTGTGCACCTGGATGCCAGGCTTGGCACTGCCTGAGATGGTGTTGAGTTCTTTAACCCTTTCCAGCCACCAAAGGCCAGGTCCTGTGTGATCCATGGTGTCTGGAAGATGACTGCTGTTGGCTTCATCTGGTCAGGCTGGGATGTGGTCAGTGGATTGTTCTTGGCAGCAAACCATGAAATGCTGTTACGTAAATCTTAAGAGGTCCACCACAAGCTCATCACAAGTACTCATCGCTGCTGTCCCTAATATTCTTATCCCAAGGGATTCACTGTAACTCCCTACACTCCTTTGAGGAATTTCTGACCTCTGTCTTGGAGGGATCTTGGACCAATAATCAGATTTTGGGGTGAGAGGGAGATGCCAGCTGGATGTCTGTGGCTGCCCTTCCACTCCATTTTAGCTGGGTCCATTCCTGCTGCACAGGCTCCCTGTCAAGAATGACTTCTGGTATTGAATCTGAGCTCCAGAAAAACTCTGTGCATGATCATGTACATATTGCCTGTTTGGAATTGCTAATATTTTTTTTTAATTTGGCTTTGCATCTTTTTTTCTCCCCTCCTTTTAATGGGAAAATCTATTAAAATGGGAATTCCCTTTTTTTTTCTTTTTTTGTTATCACAAGAGCTCTAATTAAGACTTCTGCAAGAGAAGGATTGTACAGTGGATTTGTTGGGAAGTTTGATTTCTGATAAAAGCTGCTCTGTGGGGAGGGCTGGGCTGAGCTGGCTGTACTTTGTCCCCAGGCATGGGCCGTGGAAACAGGAAAGTACCAGGAAGGAGTGGACGAGCCAGACCCTGCAAAGTGGAAAGCCCAGCTCCGATGTGCACTTAACAAGAGCCGGGAATTTAATTTGATGTACGATGGCACCAAGGAGGTGCCCATGAACCCGATTAAAATTTATGAAGTGTGCGACATCCCGCAGTCGCAGGGATCAATCATTAATCCAGGTGAGCGCCTTGCTGACACGTGTTGCTCCAAGCAGCTCCTTCCTGCTCTGCATTAACTCTCCAGCTGCCAGGGGAAGTCTGTACTTCAACTTGAAGGACTTTGAACCATGCTTTAGTACTAAAATTATTAAAGCTGCACACAGTTGGACATTTTCCAGCTAAATGAATCTAATATTGGCAATACGGTGTCTTACTCCATCAATGCTTTAACCTTAGCTTTCTAGGATTATATATTAAACTGAAATTAGCATCTTGTATGGATCAGATTGATCCTTTTTTACTTAAATTTGAAAAATATGCAAATTAATATCTAATACTGTGCACAAGCAATATGAAGATGATGTTATTTTGTTGGTGTTTCATGCTGATCATCCACCCACGAGAATGTGATTGTTTGCAGGTTCCACTGGCTCAGCTCCGTGGGATGAAAAGGATAATGATCTTGATGACGAAGAGGAGGAAGAATTGAATCAATCTCAGCATGTCCCAATTCAAGAGACATTTCCATTTCTTAATATCAATGGTTGGTGGCGCAGACTAATGTATTAGTGAAGGTATTTGTCTGTAAATTGCTGCATGCTTGAAATAAAATCTTGGTTTATTGAAGGATTGTTGGCTTTTTGTAGATTCTCCAATGGCTCCAGCCACTGCTGAAAACTGCAGCCCTGAAACAGTGTGGCCAAAGAATGAACCCCTGGATATGGAAATGCCCCCGACGACACTGCAGCACGACTTCTTCAGCAGCCCCGAGCTCTGGATCAGCTCCCTGCCAAGTACGTGTGTGGGTTTGTGACAGTCCTTCTGCTTTTGTCCTTTAAAACCCCACCAAAATCAGTGTTTTGCCTTTTTTTCCTGTGGCTGTTTGCGGGTGAGCAGGGAGAACGTGTGTAGTTTGAATAGAGCTGTGTGTGGTTTGACCAGCCTGGGGAGGGCAGCAGGGGCTGTGTGGTGTCCCTGCTGCCGGTGCTCCAGGAAAAGCCACACTGATGGTTTCTCTCTCAGTGACAGACCTGGAAATCAAGTTTGAGTACCGAGGGAAGGAGACTGGACCCACAACAACTGTGAGCAACCCACAGGGCTGCAGACTTTTCTACGGAGAGCTGGGTCCTATGCCAGACCAGGAGGAGCTCTTTGGGCCCATCAGTTTGGAGCAAGTGAAGTTCCCAGGAACAGAACAGATCACCAACGAAAGGCAGAAGATCTTCACGAGTCGGCTGCTGGATGTCATGGACAGGGGACTGATCCTGGAGGTCAGTGGTCACGCCATCTACGCCGTGCGGCTCTGCCAGTGCAAGGTGTATTGGTCTGGGCCCTGTGCACCTTCCTCCACCACCCCAAATCTCATCGAGAGGCAAAAGAAGGTCAAGCTCTTCTGTCTGGAAACGTTCCTAAGCGGTAGGTGACTTCTGGAAAATAGCTCTGGACGTTGGTTGTGGTGCTGTTGGAAAGGGTGGTCTGCACTGGGCTCTGCCTGGATGCACCAGGTGTCCCCTGAATGGGGACAGTAGGTCAGGGCCACTGCCTCCCTGAATTCAGGGGAGCTTGGAGCAGGCGTGTGGCAGGAGAAAGGGACTGTGCCCTCATTTAATGCTCTGAGGGACAGCAGAGGGCCTTGCTTTTAAAGAAAGCACTGCACGTGCAGGAAATGAGCTGTAATTGTGTGAGAGGTGGCAGAGGACAGTGTGTAGGTAAGGCTGGGGTGATGCAATGAGGGGGGATGTCAGGGGTGTTTCCAGCCTGACAAGGACAACCCTACAGCATTCTGCTTTTCTTCATAGAGCTGATTGCCCATCAGAAAGGACAAATTGAGAAACAGCCACCCTACGAGATCTACTTCTGTTTTGGAGAAGAGTGGCCCGATGGAAAACCCAGGGAGAGGAAGCTGATTGTGGTGCAGGTAGGAGCTGGGGCTCTGGGGTTTGGGATCAGTTTGCACAGATACCAGAGACCTGTTCTTTTCAGCTGTGGCTTCTGACACCAGGAAAACTCCAGTGAGGCTGGTGGTATTTGGGAGACCAAATACAAATGTGATGTGCTGAATGGAACTGGTTTGTGAGTGCATTTTAGGGTATTGTGGAAATCATTCCTGCAGAG
The DNA here is from genome assembly GCF_008360975.1 of Lichenostomus cassidix. NCBI lineage: Eukaryota > Metazoa > Chordata > Aves > Passeriformes > Meliphagidae > Lichenostomus > Lichenostomus cassidix. The sequence continues at coordinate 1,244,129 of NW_028147268.1, read as the reverse complement.
TAACAGGGATATTCTGCCTGCCTTCAGGCTAAATCAAATGACTTCTTCTTTCCCAGGTCATCCCCGTTGTGGCCAGGATGATCTACGAGATGTTCTCCGGTGACTTCACGCGCTCCTTCGACAGCGGCAGCGTGCGGCTGCAGATCTCCACGCCGGACATCAAGGACAACATCGTGGCACACCTGAAGCAGCTCTACAGGCTGCTGCAGAACCACCAGGAGGGTTGGCCCATGCAGGCTCCTGCCATGCACATGGCACAGCCACTGCCAGCACAGTGACAGACCCTTGGCTCCCACCGGGGTTCCTTATGTTGTACATACAGAGAAGTGTTTCTTAACCAGTGCCTTGCCTAAGTCTGAATAAATAAAACCTGTAAATCTCCTCATCTGATTCCACAAGTTCAGCAGTCTGTGGTGCTTTCATTTTATAAGTGGCTCTAAACAGAGGGGATTACAGGAATACTTCTTTCACCCTTTTCATCTGTATGCAACCCATCTGTATAAATCAAACTTTCAATTCTGTAATATTTTTTAATCTGCTCTTAATACAATGTATATAAACACTTGATCCTCAGAGGGGGGAAAGAAAATAATCTGAGCTTTATTAAACCTGCCTGGACAACACCACCTCGTCTAAATTTTTTTTCGCTTTAACGGGGATGTAGCAGCAACCTCAGACTCTGATTCTCCTTACAGGGTGGGGGTTTTATATTTTTTACAGTGCGGGTTTTTATATATATATATACAGGGGCAGTGTGAATGCGTATGTCCCAGAATTGGGTGGGAAAGGCCGCTCGAGCTCGTCTGTTTCCCTCTCAGTCTATTTCCCTCGCCATCCCTTCCACTCGCCCCAAGCTGCAGCTCTCCCGCCCGGCGCTCCCAGCCTCCCTGCTCTGCCATGGCACTGCAGCTCCGCCCCGCACGGGGAGGTGGCTCCGCCGCCGAGCTCGGCCTGCCCCGGAACCGCGGCCCCGCCGTGTTCCGCCGATGGCCCCGGGCCCCGCGGCGCTGCCGGTGCCGCTGCTGGTGGCTGCAGCCCGGGAGGCGCAGCGGGCCCAGCCCGGGGCCGGGCGGAGGCGGCGGCTGCCCGCGGCCCGAGCGCTGCACGCCGCCGGGGAGGTGCTGGCCGTGGCGGCGGGGCTGAAGCCGGCGCTGCTGTGGGACTGCGGGGCCGCGGGCCCGGCCGAGCTGCGGCGCTACCTGGGCAGGCTGCGGGAGGCCGGGCTGGCCCCGGTGCGGCTGCACGTGCTGGGCTTGGGCGGCTCGGCGCTGGTGCTGCGGCCGGGGCTGGCGGGCGGCAGGCTGCGGGCGGTGCTCCGCGCTAGCCCCGCTCCGCTCGTGGATGTGTCTGCGGGGCGGCAGAGCCCCGCGCTGTGCGCTCCGCACCAGGCCGGCACCGTCCGCCGCCACCTCGCCGCCCTGCTGGGCCACCTGCGGGACGCCGAGGCCGCCGGCGAGGAGCCGGTGACCGCCAGCGAGGTTGTCCCCGGCGGCTGGAACCTGTGCACCGTGGCCGGGGTGCTGCTGGGCTACCCCGCCGTGTACACCTTCGCCGAGGGCGCCGAGAACTGCCTGGCGCTCACCCCGCTCAGGGTGTTCACCGCCCAGGCCTCCTGCCCCCGGATAAAGGATGGGCTCAGGGTCCAGATCTACTCGTTCAGCGTCCCGGAGAGCCTCTGTGCGGAGCTGAAGGACTGGCTGGATGCCTGGTGCGAGCAGCTCAAGGAGGCTTTCCGTGCACAGAGCGATTTCGTAGATCTCTGCATCTCCAGCGAGGTCGTGTCTCTTCCAGCGGTTGCCTTGTGAAACAGGAGCGAACTCAAGACTTTTTGGCCTTTCTCACTGGCATTGGGCACCGAGGCAAAACATCCAGCTCCCTGTGAGGTGGCCCAGTGCATCTCTCTGGGCACTGAAGACTGAATTGTGACAGTCACAGGTCCCCAGCCTGGTGGCAAAACCAAAGGCATGTACTGTAAAGATGACTGTGTGGATATGTGTGCTCACAGCTGCTCTGCTGCCCATTGCACCCTGTAGAGTCACTGTGTATTTATTTGCAACAGGCAGCTGAAGATTAATAAAAAATATGAACACCACAGTGCTTTGAATTAGTGAAGTTTATTGTAGGCTCCACGTTGTATTTACTACATGTATATTTTGTGTACATTTCACGTGTATTTACTTCCCATTCAAGGTGGTATCATTCACTGTGTTGTTTCTGAGCTTGCACATGAATGAAGGGCGAGTACTGCTGTCAAACCTGCACGGTGCAGCTTTGAAAGGGACTTTAAACCCCTCTCTGTGGTGAATTCATGTGGGGCTGGCAGCGAAAGGGAAGCAGACGTGGCTGTGGGGATGCTCGGCCAAAAGACAGGCTGGGATAGAACAGGGCGTGGTGGGTGGGAGGTGGGAAACTTGTTTAAGACACGAAGGGGCTGTGCTGAAGAAGCCCCCTGAGCTGTGTCTGTCAGGTAAGAGTAGAGATGGCCCAGGGTCGAGTACCTCCCGTTTAGGGAGGCTGGAAATACAGAAAGAGAATTTGGGAGGCTTAAAACCTGGGCAGGCTGATCCCACGGGATGCCCTGTCCCTCTCGCCCTGTGCGATGGCCAGGGGGCTTTTGTGCCTCAGTGCCTCGGGGACTGGGCAGTGCAGTGGGAACAGAGGAATCCCAGCAGCCGAGGGAAGGAGTGATGTCCCCGTGTTCCCTGGGGGTTGCTGCGGTGACACCAGCTCGGGATAGGAACCAACAAGTACGGAACAGCAGGAGGTGCGGTGAGGTCACAATGCTTTTGGTGACGCAGAGGTCAGTTCCTGCAGGACAGTCAGTCATCGAGGAGCTCCTTCACAGCCTGTAACTTGCCAGGAAGGTGGCGATGGCCACTGCTGCCACTGCCACCAGGAGAGGGATCCAGTGACCGTGCTGTCTCTGCCAGGAGAAGCTTGTGTTACTAGGAGTGTGCAGGGGGATGACATTTCTCATCTCAGCCCTAGCACACATGTCACTCATCGCTCTGCACTGCACACAGGAGGGGGGAATCCTTCCCAGGGTGGGGACAGGGTGGGGACAGGAGCTCCCACCTGAGCCTGGCTGCCCTGGGCGCGGTTGAGCTCGTCGCGGCACTGGCGCAGCCGGGTCAGGCAGCTCTGGTACTCCTCGCTCAGCGCCTCCAGCTCCGAGCGCAGCTCCGAGCACTGCAAGCACAGCAAGGGGCTCTTAGCAGGAGTTGTCCCCTCCCGTCTGGTCACACGCAGAGCCGCCAGGCTCCCGCAGCAGCCGCAGTGCTTCCCCTGCCCAGGGGCACGGCCCGGCTCTGCTGCCTGAGCATCCTCAGGTACCTGCAGGAACAGAGCACAGCTCAGGGTCACTGGGAGGGTGGTGCTGGGGACAATGTCTGCTCTGTCACTGTCCCATGACCTGCTTGGCTTTGCTGCCAACACTCACATCCCAAGTAAGCAGCAATGGTGATTCCTATGACCACAGGAGTGTGCAGGTCAGGAAGATGTGGAATGCAAACTCCTGTCAGGGTTGGCCTCTCTTTCTGAAATTCATTTTGCATTTTACTGACCCTGACAGTCCTTTAAACCCTCTGTGACATGGGACCCATGGGACAGGTGCCTTGGTTGTGCTGCACAACCCCAAAACTCAGGGATGGCCCCTTTGGAACATTCTCACTGACATTCTGATGAGCAGAGCGTTGGCAGCAGCTATGGAAGGAGCTGCCTGTGCCCAGAGGCTGCAGGAGCCAAAGTGGAGGCACTTGGGTGTTTTGCTCCCCCCAGCCATTTCCTCTTGCTGTGATTGTGCTTTATAAACCCCTCCCGGGGGCTGCTGGGTGATCCCTGATGGTGGTGATGCCTTCAGCAGTGTGCATTAGTGTGACAAGCTCTTCTCCTGTGTGGCTCTCAGCTCCGCTACAGTAAGTTATAAATAATTTTTTATAAGTCCTTTTTGATAAGTCCTTGCTGGTTGAACACTGCTATAAGGATTGAGGTGCTGCTCATTGGCAGGAGTCTGGTTTGATGGCAAAATATGTGTAAAAGGCTGTAAAGCTTTGGCTATTTGGGTTTTTTTTTTGCAGCCCAGTTATAAGAACATTGCTTCTGTTAGAAGACCCTTCCTGATATTTTTATTGCTGTTATTATTGCAAACCTTTTCCTCTTCTCCCTTATGCTTAGGGGTTTGGTGCTTAAAGTGTGGCTTTGGCTTTTCCCTGTGAGGCTGCCAAGGCTCTCCTGTCAGAGCAGAAGTGGATTTGTATGGGGAGAGCTCTGCTCCTGCAGCCAAGGCTGCTGGAACCATCCTTGTGTGTAGCTGCTGCATTGGGCATTTAGGCAAAACTGGTAATTAGGATAAGAATTCAGAGTAAACCCTTACAGGAGACACCAAGCCTGGGTTACTTGTATTACTGAGTGACTTCCTCACCTCGTTCTCCTTTGCTGTGAGCTGGGATGTCCTTTTCTGCACCTCATCCTTCAGACTCTCTTTTCCCTCCTCCTCCTCCTCGGGGTGCTCTAGCAGAGCCTTTTGTTTTTCCTTGGCAGGAGTGAGGCGTGGGGTCTGTGTGGTGAAACCCTGGTCTAGAAAACAGTCAGGCTTCTGATGAGAAACAGCTCCAGGCTCTGGCTTTGCTTTAGCTCTTGTTTACTCAGTGCACTTTAAGGATAATATTTGTGTGCTGTGCACAAAGCAGAGGACACGGGAGCTGAGTTTGTTATCACAGGCCTGTCTCTGCTGTAGCTACAAGTTCATCATCTTTGGAGCAATATTTCTAAGCAGTTGCCAGAAAGGGAGGGGAGGCAGAGCTGAAATGCCTTTTTTTATTGTTTTCTTTTTGTCAAGTACAGCTGTAATTGTAATTATAAACTGGAATGTATTTTGTTTGGAAAAAATATGGTGTAGCCATTGAAGGAGAATTTGCCTTGAAATCCATTTATTTTTTTAATTGTTTGCCATCATAAATACATTTATGTTTTAATGTTAGCTAGCAAAACAACTCCTTCTGTGCAGCTCTAAAATAACCCTTTATTCCAAACCAATGTAGACTTTTCCTAGAGTCAGGGCTAATGTTCCTGTGTCCAGGGAATGCTACATGGGGATTACAAAGTTTGCTGACCTTGCCTTTGCACCGTCACCTCCTGGCTCTTCTGTTGGTTGTTCTGGTTGTGGATCAAGTCTGGGAACACAAAAATCCACGTTATTGTCCACAGCACTAAAGAAGATCTCTTATTTTGTGCATCTCTGTGTTCCTTACTCTGCAAGTGGCTGATTGTTGCCTCCAGTGTCACCTTCTGCTCTCGTTCTTTTTGCAATTTATCTGAAATAAGGATAGAGGGAGATCAAGGTTGGTGTAAATCTGTGTATCTTTATGCAAGGGTGGTACTTTTCTCCACGTGTGGAGTGGAGCAGATACTGTTGGCTGCACTGGACTTTCTTCTCTGCAGGGATGTGTTTTTTAGCTGTTAATTGCCCTTTATGGCAGCTTTTTCTTGCATGCCTTGTATTCAAGTCATTTATGGTTTATTTTAAAGCTGTTCATGCAAGACCTGTGATGAGATTAGAACTGCAGCCCACTTTCTCTTCCTTAATTACATTTTAAAATAGCCATGTGTGAGTTTCAAATGACACGTGTGAGTTTCCTTGCCTCTGTCTGAACTGGAGCTTTAGGATAATATCAGCTCCAACATCACACCCATCATCACTCAGCAGCAGGACTGCAGTGCTGTGTTTGATGGGCTGGCAAGGCTGGAAAGTCCTCATTAAAGCTGCGGATATATCTTAGATTTGTATTTTCCTTCAGGTCTCCTATTTTCTCCTTTCCTCTAGGAAAGTCACTTCTCTGAATTTTTTAATTTAGTCAGAAACAGCTTTAGGAGCCTTTTGGAAATCACAAGCTTTTGTGGCAAGGTGAGGTGTGCAGCAGCTGGAAGTAAGTCTGGTGTGCCTGCAGCTCTAAGCACTGTGGTTTTAGGAATATTTTCCTTATACACTACATTTTTTTGGAGGGCAGAGCCCAGGCCATTCCCTGTCCCATTGTCCATTCCAGGATGGCAGTCCCCAGGCCGTTCCCTGTCCCATTGTCCATTCCAGGATGGCAGTCCCCAGGCCATTCCCTGTCCCATTGTCCATTCCAGGATGGCAGTCCCCAGGCCGTTCCCTGTCCCATTGTCCATTCCAGGATGGCAGTCCCCAGGCCGTTCCCTGGTACCTTGGATGTGGCGGATGTGGCTGGCCTGGCGGTCATTGTCACTGCGCAGGGCGCTGGCTCTGTGCAGCAGCTCCGTGTGCTCATCCCGCAGGGTCTGCAGCTCCTGGCTCAGCCTCTCGTTCTGCACGTCAGCCTGCTGGGTGAGGGGACAGTCACAGTCACAGGCTGGTTGGGAGGACACTAAAGCTCATCTCATGCTGCCCCCAGACTGCCTTCCACTATGCCAGGCTGCTCCAAGCCCTGTCCAGCCTGGCCTTGGACACTTCCAGGGATCTGGGGGTTTCTCTGGGCAATCTGGCATCAGCAAAACCCCTGATTCCAGGGGAATCTGTTCCTGCAGGGAACTGACATACCTGGAACTTGCTTTGTAAAGCCTGGAAGGTGTTTTTGAGCTCGGTGTGTGCTGTGGTCACCCTGGTCAGCTCGGCTTTGAGAGTGGCGTTGTGCTCCTTCCAGAGGGCAAGGTCCTCTCTCGTCTCTGCCAGGCTTCTCTGGGGAGGAGAGCAGAGAGCCGGGGGTGGGCTGGGACCCAGGGCCCGGAGAGACCCTGCCAGCCTGCCCTGGGTGCCACCAGCTGGGCAGTGCTGGCTCCCCCAGCTCCAGGACACAAGATCCTGCGTGGGGCTGATGCCATCTGATGGACAGAGCCAGCATGGGCAGCGTGTTCCCTCGGGAACACATTCCTGTGCTGCCAGCAGGCTTGAGAAGGCTGGCAGTACTCAGGATAGATAAACTGACTCATTTTTCTGCAAATACCAGTTATCCTGTGGGTCAAAACAAATTGCTGCCTCGTGGGGAAAACCTATTTTCACATAAAAGAGCAACTCCAAGAAAAGCATCTCTGGAGACCTTGTGCCCTGGTTTGTGTCTGTGTGTGGCACAGAGGGGTGGTGGAGGGACAGGGATTGCAATTAAAGCTGACAAACAGCAGTACATTTCCCCAGCTGTGAGCTGTCTGTAGGAACTCCACGTGCAGCTCTTGCAACGAGCACAGGTTTCATTAAAGCTGCCTGGGGCTTTGCTGAGTAGCTCAAACATCATATTTTTTCAGCTTTGCTGCTAATGGTAAGCCTGTCATCACCTTTCCCTGATGTGTGGGTTTTCTTTGTCGCAGTTGGACTAAATTAAAGCCAAGCCAGGTGTAAAGCATGTTGCTCACCTGAGAGTTTTGCAGCTGCTGCTCTGTTTGGAGTTTGTCCTCCAGCATCTTCTGAAGAGCCTCTTTTGCCTTCTGCTCATAGGTCTGCTTCTGGTCCTCCATCTCTATCAGGATCTTCTTCACACACTCCTTTGAGTAACTCTTTAAAGAGGGAAATAAAGTGCTTGAAGTGCTTATCTGACAGATTTCTAACCTTGCTAAACCTGCATAGGAGCAAACCCAGAGTGTGTAAATGCTGCTAATGTGCTATGAAGCATTGTTTCAGCAATGAGTTAAAATTCTTTCTGGATTGGCATCTAATCAGATTGATGTGGAAACTGAGACCAGACCCAATTACAAGGTTTGGGTTTTGTTTTCCTGCCTTTCCTCATCCCTGTTCCAGTGAATCAGACATTACCTGGGTGCAGGCCTGCAGCTGATTTTCCAGTGCTCTTAGTTTACACCTCAGTTTGTCTTCATTCAGCTGACCCTGGGGGAAAAGCAGTTGAAGTGAGATGTGAAATCATGAACTGCACAATGTGCCCCCAATGTTTTGTAAGGCTGTGTTTTGATTCATTTTCTCCCTTCATCTGTAATTGGGTCAAAGTCTCTTCAGTGCCCAGAGCTCAAGTAAAGCTTTCCCACCTCAGAATAAATGGGATATGGGGGAAGGAAACTTCTATGGATTGAAAACCTGTCCTGAGGCAGTTTCTCTGGTTACTGAGTGCAGGTGCTGGCAGTGACATGACAAGTTCAGAGCGAGGGGATTTTGGGTTGCTCTGGCTGGGTTTGGCAAAGTGCAGCTGCTGTCTGTCCCCATGGCTGACTGTTCTCTGCCTGTGCTCCCTGCCTGCCTCGAGCTCCAGCTGCTGGAATGATCTTGTCTCGCTGCTTTCCTCAGAAAATAGGTTGGGTCTGTGTTGCAACACCTGCAGTTGGACAGGGGGATCAGGGTGCTGCTGATGATTCATTTTCCTCATTATCATCTCTCGGTGTTAGTCAGGCTTTGTGAAAGCAGACTGCATGCAAATTCAGATAACATTTCTAGCAAAGAGTTCACGTGGGCTGTTCTTCCACCACCAACACTGAGAACACCAACATCCTCTCTGCCCACTGCTGTTTGAAGTCACGTCTGAAAAGAAACTCACTGGGGGTGCAGGAATAGCTGACAGACCCAAGCCAAAACATGTTTATCACATGTTTATCACATGTTTACCAGCACATCTTTGAAACCCAAACTATTAGAAAGGGTGAAAAAGCTGCTCCAACAAACACTTGGCATCTCAGCTGGGGCTGGAAAGAGGCAGCCAACCGTCAATACCCACGGCACAGTGTTCTGGGGAAGCTCCCTCCATCCCTCCATCCCTCCATCCCTCCATCCCTCCATTCCCTCCATTCCCTCCATTCCCTCCATCCCTCCATCCCCACCTGCAATCCCCTCCAAGCAGCAGCATTTCCCTCTCCACCCTGCTGGCTGCAGTACCGAGGGCATTTTTAGGCTGATGAGAAGCTGAGTGCAAAGCAGAAGCAGCAAAGTCTCTCCTGCAGCAAGGAGCACCCACCTGTTAGTGAGCTGAGGTTTCGTTAACACTTCCTGCCAGTGTGGCTGAGTGTTTTTTCCTGCTCATGTTATATTGGAGGAGCGAGCAAAGGCGGAAGTTTCTGACCACAGGATGTCTAACACAAGTTTTTGTGTCCCCTCACCCAATCGCTTGCTTTTGTGCCCCAACAGAACTTTCTAACTGCTTTTTTTTTTTTTTTTCCTAATGGCACAATGCCATAAATGAACATTTCATTTAATGATACTATAGAAAAGCTTCATATATTACTTGAAATGCATCACCTTAATTTTGCATCTTCACAGAAGAAAAAAAAAAACCCTGGTTCAGGGTGCCCAGAGGAATTTTTCTGAGCTGTGAGGAGAGACTTTGATGCTGGACCACAACTCAGCACCGACAGCCTTTGGGGCCCAGAATACATCCCTGAAAGCAACAGGAGCTGTGGGGTGTAGGGAGGATATTTGTCTTATTTTTTCCCCACTCACTGCTATTTGCCTTTATTTAAGAAAAAGTGCAAAAAGCAAGTTAGAAAACAACCCCCAAACCTTACAGAAGAATACAGCTTTTTAGACTTGCTGTCGATCTGAAAGCAAAGTGCATTTTGCAACAATCTCTTGGGGCACAAAAGGGAAGAATTCGGGCCAAGTACCCCTTTAACTCCCGAGTTTGTGTCCTCCCTCCCTAAGCAGAGAGGTGCCAGCCAGGCAGGGCAGCCCCGGGGAGGTGGTGAGGAGTTGTGCAGCTCTCTGCTACCTGCCAGGATTTCTCTGACGCCTGCAGCAGTGTGGAGAAAAGCTCCTGCAGAATCACCATCTTCTGCTTGAGCAGCAGCTCGCGGTGCAAAGCCTCCTGGGGACAAGGGCAGGTGGTCAGTGGGGACATCCCAGAGCCCCCAGCCCAGGGCTGGGCTTGTCCTGCTTGGGGGGATCCAGAGATTTGAGTCCTATTGGCTTTTTCGGCCACATTCAAACTGGGTTGTTAACACCCCTTCCTCCACTTAACAATATTAAACATCCCTTAATTTAACAATATTAAACACCCCTCCATTTAACAATATTAATACTAATTTTTAAAGTATTATTCTTGACAAATATCAGCCGTCCCAGTGGGTGCTGAACACTATTTTTACCTACCTTGAGGTAGTTGGAGAGCTGCACCATTTCCTGCAAGGGAAAGGGAAAATGTTTACAAATAGGATTGTTTGAGTTTATAAACATTTCACTAACTTGCTACAAAGTCGAAATGTTTGTAAGTAAAAGTGAATTAACAGCCTCTGTTTGAGAACCCCCTGCTGGGGAGCTCTTTAACTTGCTACAAAGTTTCAATGTTTGTAGATAAAAGTGAATTAATAGCCTCTTCTTTGAGAACCCCCTGCTGGGAGCTTCTTTAACTTGTTACAAAGTTTCAATGTTTGTAAATAAAAGCGAATTAACATCTTATATTTGAGAACCCCTGCTGGGAGGTTCTTTAACTTGCTACAAAGTCAGCATGTTTGTAAACATAAGTGAATTAATAGCCTATTCACTAACTTGCTACAAAGTTGGAATATTTGTAAATAAAAGTGAATTAATGCCCTGTATTTGAGAACCCCCAGCTGGGGGGTTCTTTAACTTGCTACAAAATCAAAAATATTTGTAAGTGAAAGTGAATTAACAGCCTATATTTGAGAATCCCCTGCTGGGGTTCGCTGGGCTGGTTTTTCCAGGGAAGTGGAAATCTTTCTCCAGCACTTTAACTGTCAGGAGTTGCAGGTTGGTCATTACCTGTGCTTCACCTACCTTGTTTAAAACTGCAATTCCCCAGCTGGAATGAAAAACAAGGAGTGTTAGTGAGGTGCCAGGAGGTTCCTGAGCCATGCCAGGCTCTGCTCTGTGCCCTGCTGAGGGGCAGCACTGCGGGCAGCTCCAGCCAGGGATGGAGGGCAGGAGCCTTACTCTGTCTGCTGGCTCGAGTCCTTCACTGCTGGGCTTGGCTCTGGCAGGGTCTGGGTGCCTGTGGGGCAAAGGAAAGGATGGCAATGATCCCTGGCTGAGGGGCTATGGAGGTTTTCCATTAGGGTGTGCAGCTCTGCTCCCATTGCTCCCAGTTTACATAGTGTCCAGTGACAGCTCAGTGGGCACAAGAGGCAAAGAAATGCCCTGCTCTGATGGACAGAGGAGTGTAATGTAAGGAATTGTGCAGTGATCACTGCCCAGAGCCCTGGATGATCTTGAAATTGAATTTCCAGGGCAGCCCTGGGGCTGAGCAGCTGCTCAGTGCATTGTTGGGTTAGCTGTGGGTTGGTTTATCCTTCCCCAGGAAAAATATTCCTAATTCCTGCAGTCTGCGGGAAAAGCTCAGACTGGGATGGTAGAACAGCCCAGGGTGGGATGCTGGCTGGGGAGCTGCCAGCTCACCCCAAACAGCTCCGTGGAGACATGAGGGAAGAAAGGGAATTGTATTGGGAAATCTGAGCATCCTTCACATACCTTGGGTGGTCACAGAGTCCCCTTGGGTGGTCACAGAGTCCCCTCGGCCCGGGGGGATGCTGAGGTGGAGCAGGGACTGTGCAGGGGAGGATATGGGGAAGCTCCTGGAGTGCTGGAACGAGAGGGAAGCTGCAGTCAGTGTCTCCCCAGAACAGGCTGAGGGAAGGGCTGTACTGCAGGGTCTGGGTGAGGAGCAGCAAGGAGATGCCAAGGAGTTATGGCAAATCTGCAGCTCCTTTGGCTGTGCAGCTCCACAGCTTTGTGGGAAAGTGGGGAAAAAAGCTTTCTGACTGTTGGGACGGGGGGACAACAAGCCCAGAACAGGGCAAGGTGGGGAGCTGGGCCCTGGTGTGGGTCTGTGCTGCCATTTGGCTGTTCTGGGGCAGAGATGCCAACTCTGCACTGCCTTTCCCAGGCTGGAGCCTCATTCCCTCTGCACAGGTAGCAGGGGAGGCCCTGTGCATGTCAGTGCTTGCTCAGATTGCTGAGTGGCAGCAGGAGGTGAGGGATTGCTCTGCTGCCTCCCGGGGAGCTCCAGGGTGTGTCTGTGGAAAGTCCCCTCGTGCTCAGCTGTCCCTGCTCACACAGGTTTGTGAGCCCCCAAGGATCAGCTTGGTGTTCCACAGAATTCTGCACAGATGCACATTTACATTAAGGAGATCTGCCTGGCTCTGCCTGAGGTGTTTTGCACCTTCCAAAGGTGTTGCTGGAGGCAGGGAGCTCTCAGGGTTACTGTGCAGCACAGGGTGGGTGATGAGCACCAGGGACTCTCCAGGCTCCTCCACCCTTCCTGCTCGCAGTGAGGGTGAAGGAGGGAAGCCAGGTGGTTGGAGCTCACTTATCGAGGGTAAAAATAATCCCTGCAAGTGCAAAACTGCAGCCTGGCAGCCAAAATGTGGGGTTGTGCTTGGAGAAATGGCAGAAAAACCTCCATGTGGTTCAGGGCTTGGCAAACAGGAGAGCAGCAGGGAGGTGACTGTGTCCCCATGCCTGACTCTGCGGTTTGTAAGGAAATGCACATTTTTGTCTGTACAATCTCCCTTTTGGCTGTGCTTTGACTTGGATCCTGATGATCCAGTGGTGTCTGGAGCAGGCTGAGCTCTGAGCTGTCTGCAGGGCAGGGGTTACCTGGAGCAGGATGCTTGCTCTGGGCTCCAGCCGCGAGGAGAAGTCAGGAGGGGTTGGTGCCTCAGGCTCCTGTCCTGGCAGGCTCTCCCCAGCATCCAGGGACAGCCTCCTCCTCCTCAGGAACTCCCTTTGCCGGGGGCTCTGCGCTGTCCCCGGGGCTGGCCGGGCCAGGTGGCGGCAGGTGGTGACATTGTCCCTCCTGCGCAGACCCTCCCTGGCCTCGTGCCGCCGCTCGCTCTTCTCCTCGTAGCTCTCGCCCTGCCGCCGCTGCGGCCATGACCGCCTGGGCATGGGGGGCTTGTCCTGTGGGACCAGGGGAAACACAGGGCTGGGTGAAAACCAATCATTTCTAGCATCTCATGGCTGTGAGGTATGGAGCAGCAGGTCTGGAGTTCCATTAACATGTGTAATACTTCCATGCTGTTTAGTCTGCATTCAAATCTGCTCTGTCATTCTTTTTGCTGACTTTGTGGTAACTGTGAGGTGCTCAAAGCTCATGCCTTGTGCTGTTTTCACTGTTGGAGCCTCCTTGGAAGGAGAGCAGCATTTTTGGGGTGGGCAGCTCTTGCCCTGGGCAGGGAAGGTGCCCACAAACCCCAAATACTGAGCATTTTTCAACTCATTTTGCTGCATTTCAGATAATGTCCAGTTGTATGTCCTGCTCAGTCTCCCCTCATCCATCTCTTCCCATCAGGAAAAGCTCAGCCACTCTCCCACCTGTGCTGCCTCTGGGTTGCCCAGCCTGTCCCAGGGCTGTAAAGGCCTCAGTTCACCAGAAATGCACTGAAAAGCAGGGTAAAGCTTAAAGAAGCACAGTCCATTACTCACCTCAGGCTGAGCAAACTGCTGAGGCTTTCTTGACAAGCTAGTCCTCTATTTCCTCCTTCTGTTACCCCAAATTACCCTCTCTAATTAAACATGTCCTTTATCTTTGCTTTCCAAGCTGTTACACTTCTTGCTTCAAGGGAAACCAGAAAAGAACTGTGCTTCTTGCTGGCTCATGTTATAATTTCCCGGTGCAAGTTGTGTAGGCTGAAAGTGGGGCGAAAAAAGAGGAAAAAGGTGCCTCGTGCTGCATTTTGCCTCCATTCCCCTCCAGTCCCAGCAGCCCTGGTGCTGTGGGTGCTCCAGACTTACCTGCCCAGGGTCCTGTCCTGCCCTGGAGTGGGGAGCAGGAGCTCGGGGTTACCAGCCAGGAACAACACAGCCCAACTGCCCTCTTCATGCCAACCTCCTCATGCTGTGCTCTGCTCCTTTTCTCTGTCAAACAGGAAACGTTGCAGCTGCGGCCGAGCCCTGGTTCCTGTCTGCTCACAGCCTGCCTCGCAGCGGGATCGGGGTTATCTTGGGAGCCCACAGGGTCCAGCCTGGCTCTGAGCACGGCCAGCAGCTATCTTTTGGGGGGATCTCCCCTCGCTGCTCTCTGACACACAGAGGTTGAGCTCATGGAACTGCTTGTGGCACTCGGTGACGGAGTTTCCCCGAGCGGCTTTGGGGCAGAGAAATCCAGACTTAGGAAAGTACAGTAATGCTATTATTTTAAGGCTTCTCGCAGATTGGACAGAGGAAAAAAAGTGTGTTTTGGCAGCTGAGGAGAGGTCAGGAATGGCAGAAATTCATTAAGGTCTTTAGAGAAGTGAAAGCTTCGTTAATGCAAATCGAGAGGAGGTCGGTTTAGCCAGCTGGGCACTGATAAGGGCTCTGGGCACTGATAAGGATTCCCTGCTTGTGCACGTGGAGAAGGAACACCAGGAAAAGGAGAGATCTCAAAGTAACATGGGATTTATTTTTACAAAGACCGGCATGGAAGGGATGTGTGACAAACAAATTCCCCATCCAGAGACTCTGGTGGCTTTGGGTGGTTTGTGCCACTTGGTCCAAATCCTGGTTCTGGGCTGAGCTTGGCACTGCTGCCTCGGTGGCTTTCCAGAGGGAACAGCTCCTGGAGGCTGAGCAGGAGCCCTGCTGCTGAGCAGGACAGATGCTGCTGTCACTCCTCTGAAGTGCCTGCCGGTTGGGAAAAGCCCATGACAAGAGTCCCTTACTAAAAAGGCCATTTTTGTGCTGCATTAGACTCCCGGAGTGTCCTGTCGCTCAGGGATGCCCCAGTGGTGTGGCAAGAGGCACCCAAACAGCTGAGTTAACACCCAAACCCCTCATGCTTGGCTCCAGGTGTCCCAGCACAGCTCCAGGCTCTATCTTCTGATGTTCTCAACGTGGTAGCTGCTGCGGACGAGGGAGTCGAGGAACTCGGGGGCTATGCTGCGGATGAGGAGCAGGCTGCTCACGGCCCGGGGTGGGTAGTGCACCTCCCGCCGGCGCAGGGCTGCTCCTCGGATGATCTCCAGGGCACACTCCTCCTTCGGGGCCGGGCTGTCCCGGATAACGTGTGAGACGGCGCGCACGGCGCTCTCTGGAAGGCAGGGAGAGCAGGGGTGCTGTCAGAGGGAAACACTGCCACAATCACCATCAGCCCACTCAGGGTGTCTGGGGTGTGCTCAAACTGGCAAACTCAGGGGATCAGACCTATTTAACAAGGCTTAGAACAGTGAAAATAACAATTATAGTGATGTCCTTTCCTTGCCACCTCCTGAGCAGCCCCAGGATCTCCCCTGGGTTCACTGCAAGGATGGCAGTCAAAGATCTCAGGCCACGCTGAAAGAGCTGGTGTCCTGTTTTCCAGCTGCACAGACACTGCAGGCAGAGGCTCCAGCAGCATGGCAGAGCAGGTTGGGAGCAGGGAATGAGCTGGGGCTCAGCTTGGCTGTGCCCGGAATGGGCTGAGCTTACCTGTGTTGATGTAGCCCAGGATGCAGAGTGTGATGGAGACATTGACCTTGTCTATGATGAACTCCTGTCTCAAGGAGCTGAAAAATCCATCTAAGGCAAACTTGGTTGCGGAGTAGGGAGCAGTAAATGGGCCACCAACCCTGCCTGCAGCAGAGACACAACATTGGGGTTCAGGTACTGGGCAGGCACCAGGCTGCACAGCTCTCCCTTCCTCTTGCCCCACCAGCAGCTACAGTGCTGGCATTTAGGGTGAGGGAATAAGATCTCAGGAGTGCTTGAGAGAAATAAACACATGCAAATGCATATTTAATATGTGGACATACATGTGAATAAGCTGCAGCGCAGTGTAGAAGGTGCTTAGTGGGTGCAAAGAGACCAACAGGACAAAATAACAGCTATAGATCTCCCAGAGGACTTGAATGGTTCACCCAAGGTCTAAATCATGTGCTGACCCTGAGTCCCAGCTCTCTGCCTTGTGGTCCTTACTCTGCCTTTTAAAGAAGAGTCTCAGTGGGGATCCCTGGCAGGCAGAGGAAGGGAGAACTGTGAGCTCACCTGCCACAGATGAAACCACGACGATGCTGCCCTCGCTCTCCTTCAGCATGGGCAGGGCAGCTGTAGCCAAGGCCACGTAGCTCACAAAGTTGATCTCCATGAGCTTTCGGACTTTCCCCACATCCCCATCAAAGTAGTCGAAGCCAGTCTGCCCGATGTGGTTCAGGATGAGCATATCGAGGCCACCTGGAGGCACAGCGGGTTTGCCACTGGTGACCCTCAGCCCCAAACCAACCTCCTGGCTGGGATGTGCTGGGGTGAGGAGGGGCAGCTCCCCAGCACCTACCCCAGGTGTTCTCAGCCTCCCTGAGCAGCTCCTCGGGCAGGCTGGGGTTGTCCATGGAGCCGCTGATGAAGCGGGCAGAGGCAGCGCCGAGCTCGAGGCATCGCTCCACAACCTGCGGTGACAGAATGGGCTTGGATGGACTCACTGCACAGAAACCCCATCCCGGGCTGGTCCTGTCTTGGGCCACATAAGGATTGTGCTGGGGAAGCACTGGGGTGGATCTGTAGGGTATCAGGTATTCCCATGTGCCCAGGCTGGGGTGAAAATCCTCATCCAGCCCAGCACTCTCTGCTTGCCATTTACTTTCTGCAGCTTGGCCTCTGTCCGTGCTGTGAGCAGCAGGTGAGCCTCCATCCGTGCCAGGTGATAGGCCATCTGCTCCCCGATGCCACTGCTGGCTCCTGTCACAATCACTCGCTTCCCCCGGAGCATCTCTGCAGAGGAGGATGCAAAGCTCAGAGCTGGCAGAGCCCCTGTGTCCCTCTGGCACTTCCATGGCCCTGCAGCTCCTCTCTGTCCCTGCTGCAGTCTGATCCCTGATCCCAGTTTGGTGGGGAGCACAGGTGAGGCTCCAGCTCTGCACCCAGCCTGGCCCAGGAGAAGTCAGAGCTGCCCAGTGAAAGGATTAAATGTTTAAAGTGGGAAAATTGCTTGTGTCCCAGACAAGTCATTTACAGAGGTCAGAGACAGTGTCCCAGCAGAGCCAGTGTCATTCCATGAGATTTTCCTGTGCTCTGACCCCTCGTCTGGGGGCTGTCTGCCCTCCCCTCCCAGCCCTCAGCCCTCCCAGGTCCCTGTGCTGCTGTACAAGGCACAATCTGCCCCTCTGGCCTTGCTGTGGTTGTAAAGTGTGTTCTTTCCATGACTTACCTTCATCGAAGTTCTCAGATCCTGAATAAAAATAAAAGGCCAGTGCTGCACCCAGCAAAGGGATGAAAATCTTCAGGAGCAAACCCATCCCAGTGCAGAAGTACAGGCAGGAATCAGATGAATCCCACAGGGAGGTGAAGGTGGCTGGAGGTTGCAAATGGAGCTGGGAAGTTTTGAGCTGGTTCTTATCTCGTGCAGGTTTGCTGGTATCTGTTGGACCTTTTCTTTGCACTGCCAGTGATTTAGCAAACATTAACCTAATGAAGAGAGTGGCTTTGGACTTTAGGCTGTCCCTTTGCACCCTTGGCCTGCCGGGAGCCCCAGGTGTGCTTTTGGAGAGTGCTGGAGGGAGGGAAGGCACTTCAGCTTTCCCAGTGTTGTGTGTCACACTGCTCAGCGTCTGCTGGGCAATTGAGTTTGAGAGTAATTGTCTGAAAGTTTAAAGGGCAGAACCCCCTGTGTGTGTGCTGGTTTGTGTAGGTGATCTGGGGTAAGGAGAGGAGAAATGAAGAAGGAATTGTTCCCTGAGGGGTGGGGAGGCCCTGGCACAGGGTGCCCACAGGAGCTGTGGCTGCCCCTGGATCCCTGAGGTGTGCAGTGGAGCTGTGCCCGTGAACAGCTGAGAAAGGCGATAAAACCCACACAGCACCCGCAGAGCTCTCCGGTTAGTACATTTTATTTAACAATTAGCTTAACAATTATTTTTCCGCGGCCGGGCGGGGCGAGCAGGGCACGGAGCCGCCGCTGCGGGACTCGCCTTGTCCCTGCGGGTGCCGCCAGCGCTCCACGAACCGCCGGTGGCGATGCCCGGGCAGGGACAGGGTGGCCGGGGACACTGCCGGTGTCACCCGCTCCGCCCGCGGCTCAGTGCGGCGGCCGGGGGGTCCCGGGGGGCGCGGGCAGGCGGTAGCGGCTCCGCACCAGGTAATCCAGGAGCTCTGCGGCGCAGTCCCGCAGCAGCAGCGGCAGCCGCGTGGAGCTGTAGCGGTAGTAGAGCTCCCTCCGGCGCAGCGCTGCGCCCTTGAGGATCTCCAGCGCGCACTCGTCCCGCGGCGCCGGCCGCTCCCGCAGCACCTCCGCGGCAGCGCGCACTGCGCGCTCTGCGGGCGCCGTCAGCACCGGGGACCCCCGGGGACAGCGGGGACCCCCAGGGACAGCGGGGACCCCGGGGGACAATGGGGACAGCGGGGACCCCCGGCGGACAATGGGGACAGTGGGGAACCCGAGGGGCGTACCAGGGGATGAAGGGACAGTGGACACCCCCTGGGGATGAGGGGACAGTGGGCTGCGCCATCCTGAAAACGGCGCCCGGTTTTATGTGGCAAGGGGAAATAAATGGCTTTTGGGAGCGGTTTTGGGTGTTAGAGAGCTGAGATCCCCCAGGGATGCTGCAGGAGTGGTGAAAGGGTGAGTCGGTGTGGGGCTGGAGGGGCAGGAGGAGGAGCCGGGATGGGGATGCTCAGCCCTGAGCAGGGGGAGAACAGCGCTGCCCTTACCGGTATCAATGAAGCCGAGGATGCAGAGCGTGATGGAAACGTTAATGCCCTGAATGCTGAATTCCTGCCTCAGGGAGCTGAAAAATCCATCCAGGGCAAACTTAGTCGCAGAGTAGGGGACGGTAAAGGGAAACCCGACTTTACCTGGATGGAGGGAAGTTCTGTGTTAGCACAGGAGGCTGCTCTGCCTGAGCCTCTCTTCTGCCCTTGGTCAGAGCAAGTGTTTTACCCAAAGGGAATTTACAGGCAGTGAAGTGTCATCCTGGCGCCTGAGCAGCAGCATTACAAAGATTCATGTTGGCTTCCAGTCTGAAGGCCAAAGCCATGGCTCACATCTCTGCTCAGGGCATGAGCAACCCCCAGGAACCACAAAGCCCTCAGTGGGGAGAGATGGAGCAAAGTTGAAATTCCTGTCCCTGGACACTGAGCTGATCACCAGACCCACCTTCCAGCTGTGGGGTTTAATTGCAGTCCAAAAGCAAAATGGGGTGATTGGATTGAGTAGAAAACAAATTCCATCAAGAGAATCCCAAACCAATCTGGATTTGGGTGCTGGGGCTGGTTTTGGTGGGATGTTAGGCAGTTATGGCTCCTTTGGGATCCCTGCTGTCTGTGTGCTGCTTCTGAAAATCAGCCCAGGTGCCTTTTGAGTGAGTCCCATGTCCCCAGCCTGGGGACACTCCCTGCTCACCTGCCATGGATGAAACCACCACAATGCTGCCCTCGCTCTCCTTCAGCATGGGCAGGGCTGACGTGGCCATGGCCACGTAGCTGAGGAAGTTGATTTCCAGGAGTTTCCTCACGTGCTCAACGTCCCCATCAAAGAAGCCAAAGTAGGATGCACCAACGTGGTTAAGAATCAGCATGTCAAGGCCTCCTGCAAGCAGAAAAATGGGCATGAGTGCTGGGGGAGAGGGCTACAACCAGCAAAACAACATTTCCTGGGAGCAGAATAGGGGTAATCCAAGGAAATCGGGTTTTTGGGTCAGAGCTGTGGCCTGCTGTCTCTGGAGCGGGGATACAGCCCGGATGGTGGCTGCCAGTAAATATGTTGTTGTGATATATTTTTCTGGTTCCAAACGCAAATACCATGGCCCAAGGGAGATCACCCCTGGATTGTCAGTGGGCTGGGGAAGCAGAGGCAGTGCTCCACACAGAGCTGCAGTGCTGCATTTCCGCAGCCGTGACCCATGGCCGCGCTGGCCAGGCTGACAGATCCTCCAGACCCCGGATGGGCTGATGAAATCCAGGGCTGTGGCACTGCAAGAGGATGTCAGGAGGCCACAGAGCTGAAATCGAGAGCGCAGTTCAGTTTGACAGGCAGAGCAGCAGGGCTGCAAAGGGCAGAATTAGGGGAGAATTTTTCCCGTCTCACCCTATCTCTCCTGAAATTTTTTTGCATGTGGCAAAAGCACAGGCAGGCCGAGCTGCTGTCGCAGTGCAGGGCAGGGTGCAGACGTACCCAGCGAGGTCTGTGCCTCCCTCACCACGCGCTGGGCGAAGGCCATGTCCTCCATGGTGCCGCTGATGAACCGTGCTGATGCTGCTCCCAGCTCCAGGCAGCGCTGCACCACCTGCACAACAGCTCGGGTCAGCAGCGCCTCTCCCTGCCCTCCAAAGAGGCTGCCTGAGCTCCCTGTGATGTGTCCCCACCTTAAACCAGCGGTTTGCAGTTTTGGGATTGTGTTTGGGGCCTTGGGAGCTTCAAAGGGAGGCTGGAAAATTATTCCCTAGGTGAGCGCGTTCCCCGAGGCAGTCTGGCTGTGATCATGCAGGCTGAGCTGGAATTGCACGTGTGCAGGGGGAGCAGGAGCCTGTCTAGCACAGCACTGGAATGAGGGTGTGTGGGGATGTGTGTGCAGGAGTTCAGATCCTAAAATGTGCTGTGGCTGTGAATTGCTGTGCAGGCAGGAGCTCCCACGGCACAGGGTGGCTGTCACTGTGCCCAGGTGGGATGTATGGCTGTCACCGTGCCCAGGTGGGACCTGTGGCTGTCACCGTGCCCAGGTGGGACCTGTGGCTGTCACCGTGCCCAGGTGGGAACCTGTGGCTGTCACCGTGCCCAGGTGGGACCTGTGGCTATCACCGTGCCCAGGTGGGATCTGTGGCTGTCACTATGCCCAGGTGGGACCTGTGCTGGGGATGTTCCTGTACCTGTGCTGGGAGGTCACCTCCCGTGTCTGGGTGTGTGTGAAGGTGTGAGTGCCCAGATTGCCATTTACTTTCTGCAGCCTGGCCTCTGTCCGTGCCGTGATGAGGATGTGGGATCCCATCCTTGCCAGGTGATAGGCAATCTGCTCCCCGATCCCAGTGCTGGCTCCTGTCACAATCACCCTCTTCCCCCGCAGCATCTCTGCAGAATGAGGCACAGAGCTTTCGTTTATCCAAATGAAAAAACCCTAAAACTTTAAAAAAAACAACCAACCAAAAAAAAACCCACAAAAAACCTTAAAGCCCTTCAGAACCGGCAGTTAATTGGAAGGCAAATGAGCCTGCCAGTGCAAAACATCCGGCACCAGGAGAACTCTCCCATCTCGTGGAAAAAGCTGTGGAGCTGCAGCAGCTCCCCATGGAATGCAGTGACACAGGGACAGCACTTCACTCTTCCAGCAGCTTTTTCCACAAGCCAGGACACAATTTATCAACGCCCCAATTATTCTGTAAAGAAAACAATCCTCTAAGTGCATGCTCCAAACTGAAACTCTAACATTTAAAAGCCGTGCTTATAAACTCTTTTCCCACACGCTGGAAAATGGAACGCTCAGTGCCCCCTCCCTGCTGCCCCCCTGCCTCACCTGCTCCCTCAGGAGGTATTTCTGCATATTCCTTGCTCAGTTTGATTGCAAATCTTTGTTAAAGCAATTTCCCAGTGTCCGCCACCACACAAAGGCTCGGATGTGGCTTGGTCCGAGCTCTGTCCGGTTTCTATGCAAAACACCCAAATGTGGCTTTTCATAGTTTTTCCCTTAAAGACAGATTCACTTTGGATACTTACCCGGTGTGAAAGTGTCCCTCGCAGAATAGAACCAGAGGGCCAAAACCAATCCCAGAAGGGGAATGAGAATCTTTTGCAACCGACCCATCCCACTGTGGAGCCAGGAAATAAAGGATGAGAGAGAAGGAAGGAGCAAAAAACCCTTTGCAGAGCTGCTCCTGAGGGAAGCAGCAATGTGACCCTTTAAAAACCTGTTGGCAGAGCAGCTGCAGCTTCCAAAGCCCTGGAAAATCACGGGTGGGTGGATGGATAAGCAAAGCAAAGCCTTTGGTTTGCTCCCCGCTGCTCGGCCTGGCCAGCGGGGCTGTTTGGGTTCTGCCCGGCTCTTTTCATATTTCCTGTCCTACGTTAAAATGCAGAATTTTGCACAACACCCTGGAAGAGGTGTGTCTTTGCCGAGCAGCATCAAGTTTCACTTGGAGAACATCAGAGGGAGCCCAGTGCAGGTGGTTAAACATTGTTCTTTATTCCTGCAGGCCCTGGATGTGCCCTGGCTGTGGCGCTGGGGACACCCAGAGCAGGTCCTGTGCTCCCCAGGGCGTGGCTGCTCTGTGCCCCTGGGATGTGTCAGCAGGGACTGGGCAGCACACTGCACCCCAAAAGCTGAGTTTGGTGGGACAGGAGCCTCATCTGCAGGGCAGCAGCTGCTCTGTGCTCTGATTTCTGTGGGCACAGCTCTGGCTGTCCCTCTGGCAGAACCAGACAGAAAGAATTATTTAATGGGTTTGGGTTTTTTTTTCCCTCATTGCATTTTTTAAATTCAGGTGCTTTCATTCAGTGCTGTGCCTGGTAGGGCAGTGTTCCTCTCTGGCCTTACTTCTGCTCTATGGATGATTTTTTTCCCCTTTTCTGCCTTTCTCCTCCAGTCCCAACTTTCCCTCTGATAAGAAGCACTCAGCCCACACTCGGTCAGATAACACCAGTGCAGTCACTCTGCTTTTCCTGCCTCCCTTTGCTTGGAGTTTGGGTCATGATCATGGGGCAACCATTTCATTCATTGGCTGTGGGAAAGGAAAGAAAATGAGGTAATTAACCATATCTCAGCTGGGATCTTGTCTGTGCTGCCGGCGGGGAGACAGGCTCTCTTCAAGATATTTGAGTTTATTACTGGTGTTAGTAAAGCAATAATCACCAACCTTTGTGCACCATCTGCCAGTGTGAGGGGAAGGGATTGTGCTCTTTGCTCCCTGGTGGCACAGGGGATGTGGGGATGGAGGCACTGGGACGTTCCAGAGCCAATGCTGCGCCTGCCTTGCTGGTGGGGACGAGAATTGTGGGGTTGGGTTGGGGTTTTGCAAAGTAGCTGATAATAAAGGACTGAAATATGGAATATTTTGGGCCAAACTGCCCCCAGTTTTGCTGTACAAGCAGTTTCAGTGCTGTTTGATGTGTGGAAGGGAGTGTGGGGGTTGCAGGGCAGGGGAAGCTGCTGGCTCTGCTGCTCTGCTGCAGGGTTTGCTCCCAGCCCTGCCAGGGTGCTGCTGCTCCTCACTCCCACTCGCAGCTTTTTCTGGCCTTGTTTTCCTCTGTGCAACTTAAGAACTTGTTTTTAACTTTTTCCTGGGGGCGGGAGCGAGGGCAGGAAAGGGAGCTGACGGGAAGGGTTTGTGATCCCAGCTGGTGAGAAGGAGCTCTGCTGCCCCAAAACACCTCCTGGCAATGGTCCTGGATGGATTGTCCTGCTGCAGGTCCCTCCTGGGTTTCCCAAGGCGATGCTCCTGTGCTGCTGCCCTGCTCAGGGTGATTTCTCCTCTCGGTGCTGCTGGGAGGAAATGAATGTGGGAAGGAAACTTGTTCTGACAGCAGACTGGGAGAGGGGAGCTTGGAGAGCCCCTGCAGGGAGCACGTTCCAGGGCACGGCTGACACTCAGGCAGGTTTGTGCAGGCTGCTCAAAGACTCAAAAACACTTGGCAGGAATTTGGATACTGCTTCTTTTTTTCCTTTTTTGAGTGATATTTGGCTTTTAAAAACCATTATCAAATCTTGGTCAAATGCAGAGTATTTTCCTTTTTTTTCCTTTCTACTCTTGCTTTCCTTTATCTCATAGACATTAGAATATAACTTTTCCTACCCAGCTCCCCCAGTGCCCTTTGCCATGAACACAGCTCTAATTCCTGTCTTTACAGACAGAGCTATCACGATATAAAGAGCTGCCCTCAGTTCTACTTCTCTACTCCTGCAGAACCCCATTGCTCTCACAGCTCTGGAGAGATGCTCTCCCAGTCCCACAGGAAACTTGAGAGGATTTAAGGATGGGTTTGGTTTGATATCATATTTCTACATGCTGCTGGTTTAGGGAAAATACTATGATGTTTTAGTCATTTCTAACCCCCAAATGTGTGCTTTTTCCCAGTGTGACCAAATTGGGAATTGCTGCCTTGCTGTTTCATTGTTGGAGCTGTGGCTGCTGTGAGCCTTGGCTGCTGTCCATGTTCCCAGTGCCCTTGGAGATGGGTGGCTGAGGCTGATATGCTTATCTGCACCCCTAAATTTAGCCTGGCAGCTCCTGGAATATCGAGTGTCCACACCACAAATAGCAATTTCAGTGAGGACTCTCTGGAGGCATTCAGCTCCTGCCTTTGAAGTGGCTGAGCTGTGAGGGAAGGGCTGCTGCTCTGAGAGGCTTTCAGCTCCATGGGATGAGGCTGGATGACAGCTCCAGGCTGAAATCAGATCTTTGCAGAGATGCTGAGGGATGGGTACAGACAAAGACTCACCAGATTCTGTGCTAGCTGCATTTTTCCTGAGGATTTAGTGTACCAGGAGAGTGTCATGTTTGCAGGTTGGAATAAACCAGATCAGTCAAGTCTCAGAGCAGCAGAAATCAACCTCATGCCAACCCAGCAGTGTGGCTCAGCCCTGGGGCTGAGTGTGGCTCTCCCCAGCAGTTTGTCCCTCAGGAATTTGGTTTCACTCAGCCTTAAATGCTGACTCTGCCTCTCCCCAGCAGCTCACCTGAGGTGTCCTCACCAGTCCTGTTTGTGTGCTTCATGCCATCTGCTTTCTCTCTGCTCTGTCCCAGTGTTTATAATTCAACTTTGTCTGTGCAATTTGCCCAGGGGCTGTGGGGATGGTCCTGTGTGCTCTGGGGGTGTGGGTGCTGTTTGCTGTGTTTGGAGTGTTGCTGTGGCCAGGTGTGCTGCAGCTGTGGTGGGAGCCAGGCTGGGCTGGAGGATGGAGTGAAAATATGAGGAAGTTTTGCTGAGCCTTCTCCTCTGCAGCATTGGCCAGGCTGTCCCTGGTGTGGTTAGAGTGATGTCAGAGGGGTTGCTAAGCCTCCTGAGCACTGAATTTATTGTGTGGTTTTAATAAGACTTTGTGGCCATTGTGGTGAAGTCAGTGATTAATACTCGTCTGATTCCCAGCTCTGCAGAGAGCCAGCTCTGTCTCAGTCCCTGCAGTGCCCTGGGCAGTGGCAGCAGCCAGGGCTGACCTCTCAGCCTGGCTGTGATGTGTCTGTAGCCACCCTGAGCCCGTCAGGAGGCAGGACAGCAGCTTGTCCCCTGCAGGACAGATTCCCCAGGGTGGCTGCTGGAGCAGGGCTGTGCTTTAGCTGTCTAATCCCGTTAGTGTCTTAGCAGCAGCTATTTTGACTGCTCCACAACCCTCTTTGCCATAAGCTCATAACCCAGGGCTGGAGCGCTGGGAAGGGGAGGTGTGGGCAGCAGGGAAGGCAAACCTGGGCTCTGCACCCAGCACAGGTGGGATCAGCCTGGCTGGGTTCACCTGGAGCCCCGCAGTCCCCTCGGGGCTCAGGAGTTCCCTCTCCTCCTTTTTCCAGTCCCCAGTCCCGTGGGGCAGGGTGAGACACCTGGCCTTGCAGAGGATCACTAATCCTGGGAACTGAGGGTGATTAACATCCCAGCTGCCCTGCACAGGGCTGTGCTTCTCACCTTGGTTTAATCCGTGTGAGCTCTGGCTGGCAGTGGTGCAGCACAGATCAGAGCTGGGAACATCTCCATCCCTGATCCAGCCACAGCTCCCTGCTTCATCCATGCCCCAAGGGAGCTCCAGGTCAGCCTGCCCTGTCCCCGAGGCCCTGCTGTAGATATAAAACCTCTCTAAAAGCTGGAATTGGCAGGGACAGGGCAGCACAATGGATTCTTCTCAGCTGGTGGCTCCCTTCAGGCCTGAATTCTCATGTTTTCCCATGAAACTTCATTGGTGTCAGTGAGGGGTTGGATTGTTCAGCCTTTCCAGAGACCAAAGGGTTGGTTACAGACTGAAGTACTTCTCAAATTTTAAATTAAACTATATTTTAAATTGAAGAAAAAGTACTTTAAATGTGATTGAAAGCTTGAGCAGAGCTTTTGTGCAGATACTGGATAGGATTTCTTCTCCACTCTGTGCTGCTATGTTTGTTTTGGTAACAGAAATAGTTGTCAACAAAATGAATTGTGGGTTATGTATTGAGAAAATGAAATTGTGAACTTCATTGTGATATTTTCAGGTTCTGATCTTACCTTGTGCAGCTCTGGGCTGAGCTGTGCATTGGGCACTGGGGTCTGGCAGTGGTTTTTAGTTTTCCATGATCCACTTTGGATCAATTGTTTTGCTTTTAGCTGGAGAGTGGCACACTGCTGCTGCATCTCCCAGTTTCTGTGCTAGGTGTGAATCCTGCTACTCCCCCTTTGTGCAGATAAAGAGGGATTTTCTGCCCTGGTCAGGACTGGCAGGGGCTGTTTCCCTGCCCTCCCCTCTGAAGTGTGATCAGGATTGCTCAGCTGTGGCTGGCTGGAGACTTTATTTGACAGACATGACATAGTTCCAAATGCAACAGATTCTTGCTAAGCCCCAGAACAATTTTTAAATAGGTGAAAGTCCTCTAATGATTCTGGCAGCCTGAAGCTTGGAACAGTTTCCACACCCTCCAGCCTGACTGTGCCATCTCTGGGATTTTCCATCTGTGACACCCCCGTGACACTGCAGGCCAATATTATTCTGCACAATTAGGTGTCTATGGTGCCTTTGTGAAAGATCCCAGGAAAGGCAGAAGGGTTTGGATTTTAAGGTTTTTAGCCATGCAGCAGCTGGAGCCTGCTGGATGATTGCCAGGGCAAGAATGGAGCTTTTATTTATTTTAAACCAGTTCTGGGCACACATGGCCATGGCAGAGACACAAATCTGTGCCATTGAACCCTGATAACCCCTGAAGTACAGCCCCACCTCCAGCCTGGGGCATGTGGCACCCGTGTGACACAAATGCCACCTCCTCCCCAGCCTGGGGAAGGAGCAGCTGCCCGAGGGACAGACAGCACTGACCCCCTGGACCCCAGAGCAGCCTCACTGGGGCTTTTTGGGGAGAGGATAGCCCCCTCCTCCACTGTCCCCTGGGTCCCCTCCCTGCCCCTCGAACAGAGCCAGAGCTGTGAGTCAAACCTATTTGCAAAATCAGCATGAGAAGGCTTTGAAAACAAACGCAGCGAGACAGCACCCGTACCATATAAAATATTTATTGATCTTGCAAAATGGTGTAAAATGCGTCCGTAAGAAAAATAAGAAACCATGCTGTGCATCGTGCACAGGTCCATACCAACAAAAGGTATTTTTCCCCACTGCTGCACAGCAGCAAATATAACCCTTCACTTGTCGCCAGTCTGACAGTGCAGCCTCCTTCAGGCGAGCCTCCTCTCCGCGCTGGAACCGCCAGGCTCGGCGGAGTCTGTGCGCTGCGCTCAGGACGCGTGGTGCCGAGTGACCAGAGCTCTCTGCAGAGCCGGCGGCTCCTTGCTCTTGTCCAGCACCAAATCCTCCCTGCGCTGGGGCAGCTTCTGCTGCCGGGGCCGTGCGGGTTTGTCCTTCTCCTCCTCTATCGTGTCCCCCGAGCTGAAGGGGCTGCACACTGTCTCCACCAGGCCGATGACCACCCCGAAGAACGCCAGCACGCTGCCCAGCATGTAGAGCTTGACCATCTTCCTGTTGGGCTTCTGGCTGAGCATTTCTTTGGCGAAGGGGATCAGCTCGTGCATGGTTTCCATTTCAGTTTTGCGGCAGCAGGTTGGGATGTCAGTTCTGGGAGAGAAGAGAGAGGGACGTGAGTTAAATCGATCTGCTGTGCTGTCAGAGCTCTCCGGGCTCCCCGCAAACCCTCGGCTGTGCTTTAAATGGGGATTTGCGATTTTTGCTGAAAGTTTGCGTGAGGAAAACGCATCCACCCTGTTCCCGCGGTGCTGGGGCAGCTGTCCGGCAGAGCAGCTTCTCTTCACCGCACCCAGCCGGGCTGCAGTGAGGGGGACACAGCTGGTCCCATGCATTTTGCGCAGCATCGCGCCGCATCCCATTCCATCCCATCCCACCGCTTCCCATCGCTCCCCATCCACAGCAGCCCTCATTGGCCCCTTACCGGCGGTGTCGCTGCGGGGCTGTGCGGTGCTGTGAGCGCTGTGCTGTGCTGTCGCTGAGCTGTGCTGTCGCTAAGTTGTGCTGTCGCTGAGCTGCGCTGTGCTGTCGCTGTCGCTCCGCTGCAGCTGCTGCCCCGAGCTGCCGCCTGCGCCTTTTATGTGCGGCGGGGCGGGCGGAGCGGGGCCGGGCCGGGCTGGGCTGGGCCGGGCTCGGGGCCAGGAGCTCGGGCCAGCCTGCCCCCCTGTCGCTTGGCAGCTCCTGCCCCTAATCCAGCCAGACGAAAAAAAAACCCGCTTTTTTTTTTTGTAACCTTCCTCCCCCTTCTTGAAAAAAATGCCTCTTTCATTCTTCTCATCTTCTCTTTCCATTTCTCCGTCTGTTCCTCATTCCATTTTTTTTCTCCTTCTATTTCTCCTTGTATTTTCCCATCTCTCCTTCCATTTCTCCTTTTTACTTCAAATAATTTGTTGGTATTCTTCCCTCCCCCAAAAACCCCCAGTCGTCTCAAAGTCTAATTCCAGAACCAGAGGTCTGATGCTTGACTTGCTGTGCAGCTCTGTACCTGTATGTGCAATGAATATTTAACATGTTAATAGAAGCTTTACTGGGTGCTTGGGACTGAGGGAGAGGGTTTGTATCCATAGCTGCTGAATTAGGGCAGCGTTTGGCTCCAGGGTTGGGGCTGTGCAATCCTGCAAATGGCTCTGCCTTGCTGCCCATTCTCGAAGTGATGGGGTGAGAAACACCCCGGGGAGGCACAGGGCAGGTGACACCCGGGCCGAGGTGTGACAGCGTTGGGGAGAGGTTTCTACAGGTGGCTCATGGCAAAGGAAACCATTAGCAGGTTATTCTTGCTGAATATTCGGTGCGATTGCCTGCAAGACAACGTTTGGAAATTCCAAAACTAGGGGAAGTTGCACCAACCCGTTAAGACCCCGCTGTTCACTTTTCCTGTCACCCCCTCTGTGTCGCTCCTTGTGTCACCTGCAGGTCACAAGGTGCTGCTTTTTCCATCCTGGGCAAGAGCAGGAGGCCTGGAGTGCAGCCAGGGAGTGTTGCACCAATAACCCCCAGCATTACTGGTGATGCAATCACGATTGCATCATCATCATCACCACCATTGTCTGCTCCCGCTGCAGGGTCCGGCAGAGCACAGCCACTGCTCTGGCCGCAGGAATCCTGGAGATTCCACACACATCTCAGCAGCTGCTGACCTCAGGGAGCAGCTAAAGCCACCAGGAGCTGTTGGGATTTACAGCTTCTGATGTCGTGCAGCAGATGATGGACTTTGGGACACGTTTGCTCTCTGATCCACAGGGCTGAGATGAAGGGAATTGCTGTAAGAGAGGCTGATTCTCCTCTTTTTTTACTCCCAGGGGTGTTCATAAACCCTGGAGAGGCAGGCAGCCCCCACAGCATCTGGAGACGTCTTTCCTCAAAGCAGGGAGGGAAGAAGCACCTAGAAAAGAGGGTCTGTGGCACAGGGAATGCGGGTGTGATGGCCCTGAGCTGCGTTTGGTCTCAGCCCACGCAGGGGAAGCCTCTCCGTGACGTAAATAACTCGTGCTGTTTCCCCTTCCTGCCCCTGCCATCCTCCAGGTGAGGAACGTCCTGCCTTCTTCCCCTCCTCCTCCCCGGCTGCTGGTGCCCCACACACCACTTGGTTCCCTGCCCGGGGAGCGTGGCCATGGCTCACCCGCCCCGAAAAGGGACGTGACCCTTGAATTTGCGGGGTTTTCCCCCCGTTCCTTGCCGAGCTGTGCCGTGGGGTGTGTGGAGCTCTGAGTCACCCTCGCTCCTCACACCCCGCACGTCCCAGCCGGGCTGGAGGCTCTGCTGCCCCGCAGCTACCGAGAGCTCCACGGAGATGCTTCTGGGGAAAACTTGGGGTTTTTTTTGCAAGTTTTGAGTCTGCTTAGGAAATTGTATTGCAAGACTGGCTGTAAGAGTTGCTAAAGACTTGTCTATCCCTCCTCAGCGTCTGGGGTTTTTTCACTTTCAATAAAAGGTCCTTATCTTCTCTGCCAACTTGGCAGCCGAGGTTGCGGCCGATTCCTGCACTCGGGCTGTGTTTTTTCTCTGCTGCAACGCTCACAAAAATGACCATTGGAGAAAAGATAGCTGGAGGAGACAGCAGCCAGACAGGGAAAGTTCAAGGTCACTGCTGCTCCCGCCAGCTCCTCGGGGGTCGTTGTCCCTCCCCAGCTGCCAGCGAGAGGTGGGTTTGCCACAGACCTGCTCGACCCCAGCAGCGTCTGAGCTGCACTCGGTCCCTGAAACAAAGGTCACTGTGAAGTGGTGGAATGGTGACATTTCACCTAAAAAAGTGCTTTTTTGTTGTGTTTGGTGTTTTCAGGCAGGATTTTTGTTGCCTGTTGAGCCTTACATTTGCAAGTCTTTTCCTGAGGGCTGGGAAGGGTATTTTTGTTCATTAAACACTGATGGAGATGTCCGTACATTCCCAGTACTCAGAGCTTTTGGGATAACACAGAGCTCAGGGTAATTTTGAGCATTAGCAAACCAGCTGATAATAATCTGTGGCAAACACTTCTTATAGCACCACTCAGATTATGCTGAGCTAATTAAACAATATTTAATTCAATTTTGTTTTAGATTTCAGTAACAAAACCTGTGCAAGCTCGTTGTGTGGACATTTAAATTGGATTAAGCGTGGATGAAACGATTAATGATTAACACTAAATTAGACTAATTTTAGCTGTTCCAAATCTCATTTAGGAGAGTCTGCACGAGGCCGTTGTCAGGTTTAATCGCAAATTCGATTGAACCAGGCTTTGTGGCTGGGGGAACCGCACGGGTTTAACGTCACCGGGGGAAGAGCTCTGCCTGAACTTCCCAAGCAACGTCAGCGGCTGAGGCTTAACCTAAATCTTGCCGGGAGGGAGGCTGGGATGTGTGACAGCGCCGGGGGATGATGTGACAGCTCGGGGAGGCTCTGGAGAGGATGCTGTGATGCTGTGCTGCATCTCCTCGGGGCGCAGGATGGTTTGTCGGGCCAGGGGAGAACCTTGGCGCTGTGCTGTGCAGGAGAGCAGCGTTCCCAGCCCGGGAGGATTCCAGGGGCTCAGCTCGGGTGTCAGCTGTCCCCATGCAGGGGCTCGGCAGGCGCTGGGCACGCCGCGGGAGCGTGCTGGGGGCTCGGGGGAGGAGGAGAACTGCCCTGAAAGGAAGTGGGAGGGAAATGGAGCTGTTTCTCCTGCCAGAACACCTCCATACAGAGCTCTAGGAAAATTCCAGGATAGCTGGTCTGCTCTGGCACAAGCTATCCTATCAGTTGTCAGCCTGAAACGCTCGAGGGAATAAGGGCAGAAAAGGAAAGGAAACCCTAAAGCCTATCAAGCCTCATTAAGGATCTGTCCTATTGAAAATGAATACAAGAATAAAGGTTTGGTTTCGTTAGCCTGGCTGTGCCTGCTTGGGGTGGGCAGGGAGGACTGTCCCCAGGCTGTGACAGCTCAGCAGGAGGGGGGGATGGCATGGTGACCTGGTCACTGCGGTGACATGCTCTGCTGTGCTGACTGAGGAGTGACTGCTGCTGTGACAGGTGACAGAGGCACAGCCATGGGCACTTTGCTGCTTGGTACCTAAAATTGCTGTGTTTTATCTAGTTTTGCACCCAGGTTCCAGTAGCCTACCCATGTTTTCTTGTCTCAATCCAAATTCTGAATTCAAATTTTATTTTTCTTCACTGTATATTATTTACATTGGAGAAAGACATTCAAACATAGTGAGCTCAATGCTTTTGTGCAAGAATTGTGAGTCTGGGGCCTCACCCTGACCTGGTCAGGAGTCCAGTCCCACCCTGAGCAGCACCTTGGCCTCGATGGCCACTGGAAGCCTCTTCCCCCCAGTCTGGGCTGTGGCTCTGGGCTTTGCAGGGTGGTGGGGAGCTTGAGACAAAACCCTGAGCCAGCCTTCCTCTGGTGCCATCTGGAGTGTGACACAGCCTCCCCTCGGGGGCTCAGCAGGCTGAGGTGGACAGAGGTGTTGCCTCATGTCCCACATGGCTGTGAGTGGACAAGGGTCAGGCACTGCTGGACTTTGTGATGAGCATGATCTCCATGGCTGTGCTGACCCCCAGCCCAGCCAGGGAGAGGAGCAAAGGTGGGCTCAGATCTGTGTGTTACCTGGGCAGCTCACACCCTGTGCACAGCCAGGGCTTTGCTTCAATCCCAGCACCTCACAGAGCACAGGGCTCTGTTCCAGCTCCAGCATTTTTGGGGAGGCACGAGCTGGCAGCCAGGAGAATCTGTGGCTTCTGGGGGCTCCAAAATGCCCCATTAGTTTAAACTTCTGCCCCTGGTGTTGCAGGAAGAGGCAGGGTTGCTGTGTGGGGTTGCTGGGTGGCACCAGGGGTGCAGAGACCCCTTCATTCTCTGCCTGGAAAGGCCAAAACCCTCCAGGGCAGCTGGACGCTTTCCTCATGGAATATTTTCCTGTTTAGAAATGGGGACGTGACAAAAATAACGCTGTTCTCCTGCAAGGGTAATTTTATCAAGGTCCCGGTGGGAAGCAGGCACAGTCCCAGCCCGGGGCTCTGCCAGCTCTGCAGTGTGCTGGGGAGCTGTGCAGCTCAGCCCCTCCTGCTCCAGGGGACACTGGGGGTTCTGGGGGTCAGGGCATGGGGAGCTCCATGGGGTGGGGGAAGGAGCTGGGGGGAAAAGGAAAACCCAATTTAAGGGCAAACGCTGAGGCTTTGCTTTGCTGCACAGCTGGCGTGTGGCTCTGAAGGGATTTGGGATGAGTGCTCTGCTGCTGGGCTGGGTGTGGAGCAGCTCCTGAGCTCTGTGCTGGGCACAACTGTCCCCTCCATGGCCACACAGGCCACGTCCCAGCTGTGCCCACAGCTGGCACCACCAGGGGCTGCAGGGCTGCAGCAGGCTGGGCTCAGAGGCTTGCTGCACTTTGGAGCCAGCTCCCAGACTTATTAAAATTTAAACCTAAAGTGGGTCAGTGGCGTTTCAGTTCAAAGTCTTATTTGCTTTCAGAGCAGGTTTTCAGAACACAAATTGGAATTTCGTCAGGAATTCCTGAAATGCTTTTAAAGGAGATCGTGGTAATTAGCAGAATTGGGGTTTTAAATGATCTCTGCTGGAATATGGAGGTGGTCTGCTGGTCAGGTTTTAGTTAAATTAAGAAATGAAAAGATTAGGTGGAGGAAAACCTTTTAATTACTGATATCAGTAATCTTGCAATTGAGAGAGTTGTCAAAAAGTTACAGCATGAAACACAACCTCTTACTCCTGACAAAACCCTCCCGAGTTTCCCTCCTCCCAAGCAGCTTCAGTGCTTGC
Source organism: Lichenostomus cassidix (assembly GCF_008360975.1). Lineage (NCBI taxonomy): Eukaryota > Metazoa > Chordata > Aves > Passeriformes > Meliphagidae > Lichenostomus > Lichenostomus cassidix. Next base: position 1,210,986 of record NW_028147268.1, on the reverse strand, counting down.
AGCTCCGTGACCTGTGACTCTTCCAGGATTTTCCCCTGAAGGTTGCAGACACCTGACAGGACACAGACAGGCTGTGGAGCTTCCATCCCAGCTCTGGGAAGGCAGGGGCTGGAGGGGGCTGGAAGTCCAGAGTCTGCTCTCCCTTTTGCTGAGATCCTGCTCAGCATAAGCAAATTATCCCCCTGCCTGCTTTTCTTCATCTGTAAAGCAGCTGCTTGTGCAACAAATGTGCTTTCAGGAATTGTGCTTCAGACGTTTGCTAACCCTTCAATGAAAATATGTAACAGCAGCATTAAGTATTGTTTAATTTTTGTATGCTTGAACTATAAACCCATCCTCAAGCAGCATTCTTTTCCTTAATGGAGGTTTTGCATTTCAAGGGATTAAATGTTCTCTATGCAGTGCTCTGTCCCTGATTTCCAATTCCTTTTGTGTTTCTCTGAGCTCCAGAGAGAGAAGTTAAAAACTAACCCAACACGAACATTCGGGACTGGCAGTGCTGACTGAGTGGTGCCACAGCAGCTGAATCCAAAGCTGCTGGACTCGGGCAGTGTCCTTGGAAAAGCTCCCAAGGGAGTAAAGTACTCGTGTGCCTCTAATCTGAACAGAAAGTAATGTCAGCCTGGAGGAAGTAAAACAAAGCCACTCATGCAGGAGTCATCACATCCTTTCCCACTTTGGCTGCAACGCCTGAGTGTGTTCAGTGCTGACTTCACCCTGCGAGCTGCACAGGACAGGGGGAGCCTTTGCTGCCCTGTGCAGCACTGCTGGGCTGGGATGGAGATATCCTGCCCTGTACAGCACAGGGCTCAGGCTGTCCTGTCACCGGGATGTCCCTGGGGAGAGGAGGCAGCAGCTCTGTGCCTGTGCTGGGTGACAGGAGCTCCTGGGGAGCTGAGGTGCTGATCCTGCCCTGGAGGAGATGCTCCAGCAGAGTGATGTCCCCTGCTGCCTCCTCGGGGCAGGGGATGTGCTGTGACTCAGGAATTGATAGTGTTTGTTTTCTAGGGAATGTCTCACCCTGCCCCCTGAGGGCTGTGGGCACATCCTGGCACAGGTTAGCACAGGCTGAGCTGGAGAGGAACTCGAGCCCCGTGAGCATCCTCTGCTCTGTGCCACTGATCCCTCATTGCTCCGTTGCCTGTATTGCATTTGCTGTGATCCATTTTTACCCCTGCCTCCTCTCGATCTGCATATTCCCTCGCTGGTACCCAGGACAGCACTGGACAAGGCAGCCTGGAGCTATTCCAGCCTCCTGCCTCCCCTCAGGGCCCAGAGCTTTCCTGGATCCCCTGCCCAGCCCCTCTGAGCACAAACCCGTTCACAGCTGATTTTTTCCTTTCCCTTTTTTACTGGTCTGCAGTTCATATTCTGTAAATGAGCCTGTTCTCAGCGTTGCTCTCGTTCGAGCTTGGGGCGATGTTTCACCTTCCTTTGGCCACTCCGGGTCGGTGGGAGCACTTCCCACACCCCAGGTCACACTGCGGGGTCTGAGCGCTCAGCCCCAGCGTGCAGAGGCTGTGTCGGCAGCTCGGGACAAGTCTCATCCCTCCCTCCCTTTCTCTTTAAAACATTCCAGGGTTTCTTCTCGCTTCCCTCTTGCCGCCAGCCGGGCCGGGTGGGAGGCTGGGGAGGAGGAATGCGGCGTTACCGCATTGCTGAGCAGGAGCAGCGCAGGCACGCCCAGGTGTGGCACACCTCAGCCGGGAGGAGGCTCAGCCCAGCCTGCACACACTGTAGCCTGAGGCACAATATTTCTTTTTTCCAGCGCTGTGTGTAGCCTTGTTCTGAGCTGCCGCTCCTCGGCTTGTGTCACAGGGGGGTGACACCGACAGCGAAACAACCTGGAGTCATCTGATGGCTTCTGCTGAGCCCCTCGCCGGTCCGGGAGGGGAGGTGATTTGGGGCTATTTCACTGAAGTAAATGGAAAAGGCTTGATACAAGTTTTTTGGGGGATGAAAAGCTGATTTAGCTGAAATTCAGCTCGTGTGAAGGGATGATGGCTGCACTCCCAGCTGCCTTCACTGAGCAGTCCTCACTTTCAGCAGGTTTTTAGACGTTTATTACTTTGCTGCCACAGTAAAACAATAATAACGTTATGCTGCTGTTTCCATTAATAGTCATGTAACGCATCAGGGACCACTGATGGCGGTGAGTGCAGGAGAGCTCTGAACTAGGTCCGAAGCAGGGCAGGAGGGTTTTCCATCAGCCGGGCACTCAGCTGGTACCCGAACAAGAACCATGGCTCTTCCGAAAACGGACTCTGACTGTTTTCACAGCTACTCAGTTCCCAGGACTGCAGTTTTGTGTTTTGCGGAGTTCAGCGCGGCGGGCAGGAGGGCGATCTGCCTGTGCCAGTCCCGGCTCTTGGGCTGCAGTGTGGCGTGAGAACACACACGGTGTGACAGTGACTCGCGTGGGCACCCGAGTCGGGCTTTAGCCGCTGAGCTGAGGGGCTGAGAGCAGCACTGCCGATGCTGAACACAAAATGCACCCCTGCCCTGGGGGTGGGTGAACACTGGGGTGCTGAGCCCCGCAGCTCCCGGAGGAGCTCTCAGGAGGCTCCAGGCTGAGCTGTCCCCGCGGGCTGTCCCCGCTGTCCCCGCAGAGCAGCTGCCGCGCTGCCCTCGCCCCAGCGGTGATCTGCGCGCCGTGCCCGTCTGCAGCTGTCATGAGCTATGCGCTCACAGGGTGTGGATGTCTGGGGATCCCTGAATCACTGCTTTATCATCCCTGCACCCACAGCCTCCCTCTCTCCAGGTGAGGCAGCCGCGCGTTAAAAGCCTGCGAGGAGCAGCCGGCGCTCACAGGGCTCTGGGGCTGCCGGGGACACGGGGACAGCGCAGAGAACAGGCCAGGTGAGGTTTCTGGCTGCTGGGGGTGTGTGCTGGCAGCATTTCCTGCCCTGGGCCGGCCCACGGGGCTCCTTTCCCTGCAGGAACCTTTCGCAGGCGGTTTTTACTGGTTTCTCCTTTCCCGGAATGAGCCTTTGGGCCATCGCGCCACCAGCTTGGTTCTGGGATGGATTCTGGAAGCGCAGGGCGAGGGTGGGGCTGGAGAACAGAGTGCAGGGTGCCTGGGAAGAGTGGCTGGGGGCTGTAGGGTGGTGTGTGCTCATTCTCCATCCCTTCCAGCCCCGCATTCCAGCCTGACACCAGTGCCGCTCCCTGGGCGCTGCCGCCGCGGGGCTGGGGCTCTTTACATTGTAGGCAAATCCAGTTTGAGCATCTGATCTCATTATTCTCGATTTCCCCTCAGTGTTATTCCGTGCAGATCAATTAAAAGTATCTCCTTGTAAAGTGAGACGGAAGCTGGAGGAGCTGGACTGAGCTTTAGACTGACATTTTCTGCTCTTCTCACTCACGTGTCAAACTCTTCCCTAGGTGTGTCTGTGGCCGAATGGAGCCTCGCTGGCAGCTGTGGCCATGGGCACTGCTTGTTCTGCTAGGTAAGGATCACAGCAGGGCTCCCAAAAGAGCAGGGCTGCAGTGAATAACGAGCAGCGCTGCTGATGGGAGCTTTGTGTCGGCAGCAGCACAGAGCCTGGGCTTGGGAACAGTGCTGGGCTTGGCAGAAGGCTGCTGGCTCTGGGAAGAGGGGACACCACCAGGGCTGGCCAGTCTGATGGGCAGGGCACTGAGCATCCCTGCAGCCCAAAGCCTCCGGCCAGGGCAAAGAAGGGCTTTGGAAATAATTCTTAGTGCAAAGCACTATTAATTTAAAGCACTCTTTATGAAAAAAGCAAGGTAACTCAGGGGCAAACCACCCTTCTCTTTGTTGGCACCTGCATTGGGCAGGTTTGTCCCAAGCATGGCACTGTGGTTGGTTGGTGTCTCTGCCTCCCTGGCCCCAGCCCTGATCCCTTTTCCCACTGTTCCAGCTGCCCCACGGCTCCTGGGAGCACAGAGAACCTGTTCCCAGGGCGCCTGCTACCCTCCTGCTGGGGACCTGCTGCTGGGACGAGCCACTCACCTGAGAGCTTCCTCCACCTGCGGCCTCAGCCAGCCTGAGACCTACTGCACACCCCACGGAGAGGTACAGCCCTGCTCTCCCCTGAGCCTCCCTGAGGGGTGGGAATGCCTCCATCCATCCTCCATCCATCCTTTATCCATCCTCCATCCATCCATCCATCCATCCATCCATCCATCCATCCATCCATCCATCCATCCTTCATCCATCCTTCATCCATCCTTCATCCATCCATCCATCCATCCTCCATCTATCCTCCATCCATCCATCCTCCCCACCCTGCGGCAGGGATGTGTGTAACCAGGCTGCATGGAGCTCTGAGCAACCTGGGCTGGTGGAGATGGTCCCTGCCCGTGGCTGGGGGTGGAATGGGGTGAGCTTTAAGGTCCTTTCCAACCCAGACCTGTGGTTTGTCCCCCTCCCAGCCACACTGGGTCACTGCAGTGTCCCCTCGAGCTCTTCTCTGCCATCCTCCTGGATGAGGAGCTGAGCATGAAGGCAGTGGCAGCAAATGGGCAGCAAAATCATGGCATGAAGCACTGTGGGCAAAATATCCCAAACTCTCCTATCCTTGAACATTCTAGTTTCGTTTATAACTTGTATTTTACTTGTCCAAAATGGGAATGTTTCAGGACTTTCACAAAGACTTGGAAAAGCTGCTGAAGTGCACAACTGTTTCCAATCACTGGCTGTGCGGGGGCAGCAGATCCTGCTGGGGGGAAAAGGCTTCATCCAGCTGCAGACTCCCTGAGCTGGGAGAATTTAAGGATATATCTGCCCGAGCCCAGAGCTGAGAGCTGCAGGGGTGATGTGTCCCTGGTGTGAGCACTTCCTAAAGCCTGTCTGTGTCTCTGTTAACCCCAGAACTGCCTTGGCAGGAGCTGCGAGGGTTCAGTGCAGGACAGGCAGAAAGGCTCTTGGAAGAGATGCTGCAGAGGAAAGGAAGTGGCAGCCCTCCAGTGGGGCAGTGTTTTGTGCACTGGAACCCAGCTCCAGTGAGTCAGCCTTCTGGTTTTGATTCCTCTGCAAGCTGAAGGCCAGGATGTGGCAGTGAGTGGATTTGCTGTGGAGCCAGTGGTGTTGTGGCTGGGCTGGAGAGCTTTGCTCTCATCCCTGAGCTCAGGGAGGAGGCAGCTCCCGGCTCTGAGGCTTGTGAATCCTCCTGGATGCTGGGCTGGCTGCAGCATCTCTCCTCCCTCAGGTCCTTTCCTAGGCTGACACCCACAGTCAGGCATTTCCTCCACTCCCTTTTTTTGGAGCTCTTCTGCTGCTCCCAGGGATCAGGATTTTTGCTCACCACACAACTAAAGCCCTGCTGCTCCCCACGGCTGCTGTGGGCCATGGACAGGGGAAATGGAAGCAATTAGTACCTTACAATTATTACCTTACCTTACAAGTACCAGGGTTAAGAGGGATATGGAACAATTGATATGTTGAGGTGGATCCTTCAATTCGAGTTTTGCTTCCTTACATATTTGTGATCCTTGCCTTTATTGAAATGAAAGATTCAGAGTTACTGGTAGCAAATCCCCTGATTTCTGTTCTGCAGCTGTAATTGCTGATGGAGTTTTGATTACACAAACTCTTAACTTGGGAGAAATCCCCATGGATTCAGCATTTCCTAATTTTTCCCTCCCTTTCTCTACTTCCCTAATTTAGGCAAAACTGAACTCAATTTCTCTATTCCCACCCCATAAAAAGCAAACACGTTTAATTTATAGACTCCTAGGACTCTTTTTTTGGTTGCAAGCCCTGCTCTTGTTTGGTTGCCAAATAGGTACAAATCTGGAGGTGGTTTTGCAAGCTCAGCAGAGGGCATGGGACGAGGGGTTGCTGTCCCTGCTGTGCTGCCCAGGGCTGCCAGCGCTGCCCGTCTGCTCCCTGCTGGCCCCAGGGTCCTCTTTTGCAACTCTGGTGGTCACTCATCAACTTCAGCCTCTGCTCCATTGTCTGCCCAGCTCCAGATCCCTCTAACCTTTATACTTTGCTCTCCTGATTGCTCCATCCCTGGCTGGAGGCTCAGCCCAGTGAAATCCAAGAAGGACACTCGGCATTGCCATTTATAGCCCAGGGCAGTGAATGGAGACGTGCTGGGAGGTGGGAATCAGGCAGGCCAATGGTCCAGCCTGGAGATCACTCAGTGCTGCTGGAGTCAGCTGGGAAGGGAAACTGGAAATAAAATAGGAAAATAAGTGAGGCTGGATTTGGAGTCTGGGAGGTGCTGAGCAAAGGCTCAGTAGGAAAGATTGTGATGGGCTGAGGTGTGACTCAAGCCTCAGTTAACACTTCTCTTTCTTTAAATATAGATCTATAATTTATGTAAATATCTATGCTGTATATATGTAAATATAACTGTATGCATGGAGCTGTGATGAGGAGCACAGAGCAGCTCCCAGTGGTACCTCCAGACCAGGGGAGGCACAGAGTGGCTTCACAGCCACCTCGAGCATCCCTGTGAGATCTTGTGCCAGAGAGCAGGAGAGGAGCAGGGCAGGAGCAGAGCTGTGTCCCTGTGCTGCTGCCTTTCCTGTGTCCTCCTGGAGCAGGTCAGGGTGTGACTGTGGGAGAATTCTCTCTCCTCGGGAGAATTTGGATATTTAAAGTGTTGTTTGCACGAGGGTCAAGGACCCAGATTTTCTGTCTTGTCTCACCTGATCCTCGTGGGCACTTGGTGGATGTGAAGGGTGGGAAGTCACCTTTGTCAGCTCCTGTGTCACAGTGACACAGAGCCATCCCCGGGGGACTGAGAGGAGCCTGATCCCCGTGGGACTCAGGGGAGGGAGGTGGGAGCTCCTGGCACAGCACAGGGAAGGTGGCAGCTGCCTGGCAGGGCTGCTCTGCAGCATCTCTGGAGCTCAGCACTGACTCCTCCGTGGTGCTTCCAAAAATATCCAAAAGTGCCTGCCAAAGAGAGAAGTGCCAGACTGGTGCTGGTGTGGCTGCTGCCTACATCTGCTGGGCCACCTGCGGGAGTCACTCAGAGAGCTCTGAGCCCACCCCAGCATGCTGGAGCAGGGAAAGCTGTGCCTCCCAGCTCGCCTTCCTTCTAGACACACATCAAGCTTTTTACGGGAAAAATTCATCCACAAAATCACGAAATAACTGTGGCTGGATGGGACCAGAGCATGGCTTCTAGTTTGGGGTTTTTCTTCATCAGGTCAGGGTTTTGCACTGAATAATTTGTGTTCCGGTTGAAGGCAATGCAGCAAGCACAGGCTGCTGCTCGGTGCTTATCTCACTCAGGCATTCAGACACACCCTGCTCCTTGCTGCAGGGATGTGCCCCTACCTGCCGAAGAAAAACCCTATTTCCCATTATTTTTCCTTCCTCCCTTCTCTGTATCTCGTTTTTTTTGGCCACAGGGCTGCAGGTTGACACATAAGCTGGGAGACATCTCGTCACTGCCTCGCAGTCGAGCTGCAGAGGCAGCAGGAGCTGGGCGGGGTGTGGGATAAGCTGGTGCAGTTTGGGGTTTGCAGCCTGTCATCCTGGCAGATTTTACACCAAGTTCTGCTGATGTGAGAACAGATGGGGTGAGGAAAACAGGCACCCACGAGCTTGCTTTTGAGCGAGGGAAAGGAACTTCATTTCCTTAAGCTCCATCCCTGGGAGGTTTGTCCAGCTGGTGTCTTTGCCCCCATTGCTGAAATTACCCCTCTGAATCTGGGGAAAAACCGAGCTGGGGGGCAGAGCCCTCTCTCTGTGCTTGGAGCATAACCTTGGAGCTCCTGTTCAGTGTCATTTCCTGAAGGAAGTGACACTGATGTCATGGCAAAGAGAATCTCAGCACAGGGTGGCATTTTGGGGTGTCCTGTGCAGGGCCAGGAGCTGCACCCAGTGATCTTTGTGGCTCCCTTGCAGTTCCACAATTCTGGGATATATCTGTGTCCCAGAATTGAATCCCAGTCCAGTCCAGTGAACACCAGTTGCTGACTGGGAAGTTTAACCCTGATGACAGAGCCATGGGGAACTCCTGCTGCCTTTTCCCATGGAAAATGTATGGATTTCTCCACAGGCATGGCAAGCCCTGCCCCACCAGCCTGGCACAGCCGTGTCCTGCAGATTACAGTGCTGGAATAGAGAATTGTCCAGCAGAAGAGGTGTTGGAATAGGGAATATGGAATAGGGAATTACATAACTTGGCTTTGCAGGTGTTTTCTTTGTCCCCCAGGTAACTTCAGGCTGCTGCCCACCCTAGTTTTTAATAACCCTTAATATATGAATTCCCACTGCTTTCCAGATTGTTCCCAGACAAACTTGGAGCAGCAATTGCTGTCCCTATAGAATATTGGTTGTGCAAGAGCTCCCTGGCTGGAGGGAGACTGCCAGGAGCCAGACTGACACAGTGCTCTCTCCTCCTGGGTCAAACGAGGGACCCCCGAGGTCTCTGCAGCTAGGAAAGGTCTCTGTTGCACGGCTGCAGAGCTCAGCTTCCCCTTGCTGCCGATGAGTAAGTGCAGTTTATTTTGGGCTGTGCTCCTGTGCCAGGAGGTTTCAGTTCAAGGCCTCTCTGCTCATGTTAAAATGGCAGCAGGAGCTCCTTAAATTACTTTGGTCAGAGTCCATCAGGTTAAAATTGGAAGTTTGCTGGCCCTGAATGAGCAGAGGAGCAAGGGAGGCTGCTCAGGCACTGGGTCATGAGCTCAGAGCAGAAAAAACCTGCAGAATTGTCACACTTGGGCACTTCCAAGTTGTTCTTTGTGGGCTTTTCCCCCCTTCCATTTATTTCTGAGACATGACTATTTATTTTGAGCACAGTAGCTTTCCCTCTCAAACAACTCTGTCATGAATTATCTTTCAAAAGTCTGGAATGAATTTCCCTTAATCCCAGAACCTCCACAACCCATATTTTGGGTGACTCAGGATTAGCTTGGAGGCACAGAGGGTGAGTAGTGATTTCCCTGCAGACCCACAACCCCTTTTCCCTTCCCAAAATGGCCTTGCCAGCCCCCACCCCTTCCCAAACACACACAGCTCTGTGCCTGGCAGGGAGGGCAGGACGTGCTGGAGAGCCAGGCTGCCCCTGGGGTCGATGACCCAGAGTAGATCCCAAATTTCGGTGCTATTTTCCACGTAGAGCTGCAGCCCTGGGCTGCTCCTGGCTCACCTCCCGGGGATCCACTGAGCCTGGGTAAAAAAAGAAATGGGAAAGGGCTGGGAAGAGGTACGTGCTGGTAAGGCTCTCCTCATCCTGAGCTGTCATTTTTGGTAATTCCCTCTGTCCCAAGGAACTTTGAGACACATAGTCACAGTTGGTAAGAGCAAATCCTGCTGTTGTGCAATGCAGGGCTTTCACAATTTGCTCCAAGGACGTGAAATGAAGTTTGCTTCCAGTGTTAATTTTAGCCTTGATTAAAAAGATAAGAAAATTTAAAAAAGGAAAAAAAAAAAGGAGATTTTTGCACCCAGCACAGCCCTGGGCTGCCTGGGGAGGGTTTGTCTCACACAGTTGAAGTTTCATTTTTCCTCAGCACCACGTTTGCAGTGGAATTGCAGCTGCATTGTGGCTGCTGGAGAGCCCTGGTGTCCCTGGCTGTGTGAATGATCTCATAAGTATGCACGACTCACTCCTAATGAATAATTTAGCCGAGATTAACCTTTCCCCTTGCAGAAAGCCTTCCTTTCTCCTTTGCTAAGCACAGTCAGAACTGGTGAGAAGTTTAATCACCGCTGGCAATTGTTCACTAGATTATTTCTGTGGATAATTCCTGCAGCTCCCTGACAATTTGCTGCTTGTTGCCATTATCTGAAATGAGTTCTGCTTAGTCCTGATTAAATTATTTGTGATTCTCACTGGCAGAGCCAGGAGGAGTTGGTAGAGCCAGGGAAATTGCATGATTATATATTTTCAATGCTCTGTTTGCTTACTTTGTGATATTGTTATAAATATTGTAGTTTGCCAGCTCCTGTGCTTGGGGTATTTATAGACAGAAAACATAAAGATTGTGGGAAATATTATGGAAACAGATGGGTTACAAGTGAGGATCTCACTGTGCACCCAGCTGGGGAAGGATTCCCAGGCCTGGGACAGGGCAGAGTCAGCTCTGGGCTGTGTCAGGAAGGAAACCACAAATTAATTTTTGTAAACCACAAATTAATTTTTAAAGGGGAAACCAGAAATTGCAGTGCCACCGTGGCCCAGTGGCTGCCACCTCCAGCCTGTGTGAAGGGCCCTGTTTAGGGTTTTACTTGGAATTAGCTCGTTTATTTTAAGTGTCCCATGGAAGATTTTAGCACAGAAGTGGCTATAAAGTGCCTCTTGTCCTTGTCACCTGCTGTCCCTGGAAGCTGGCACCATCACTGGGGTCCCAACATGCCCACGGTGTCACCCAAAGCCCCTGCAGTGCTGCCAGCCTTGCAGAGGGATCTCATTGCCTTCCCAGTGCCAGCTGTGCCCCTGCCAGCCCCAGTCCCCTCCTGTCCCCCAGACCCACTTTCCTGCAGGGTGACCTTTCTGAGCTGCCAGGGACAGCTCCTGCCACCTCTGGCAAACTGCTCCATCCCTTTCCTGCTGCTCTCTCCCATTCCTGACTCTGCTCAGCAGCTCCCAGTGGTGGCAGCAAGGAAGCATTGCCTGCTCAGTGACATTTTGGGTGTTTGTTTGCTCCCCGGGGATGGTTTTCTCTGTCCACACATTCTCCGTGCTAAATCCCTGTTTGCTCCTTGGATTACTTGCTCAAGTGAAGGGGTGAACTTTGAGCCACTCGACTTCCCACCCCCTGGCTTCTCACCCACTGTTTGCTCCTGCTCTGCTCCCAGGGGACAGCCTGGGGGGCAGAGCATCGCCGGAGCTCTTGGATAGGAGAGAAAGGCTTTCTGTTCCCCCAGACAGCCCCTCGGCTCTGTGGAAAGGGCAAACTCGTCCTGAAAAGCAGCAAAGGGCTTCCTACCAAATTTAGCTTTGTGGAAAAGGCAGGGGGGAGTGCTCAAAAAACAATTGCAATTTTGATGGTTTGCCAAAAATCTGTGTTAGTCGAAAGCATTTTGGGTTTAGATTTTAGTCCGTAAAGCCATGAGCTGTGGTTTTTAACAAGGCATAGAGGGAAGCACTTGAGACCTGTGTGTGTCAATCCCACTGATTGAGGTCCTTCAGCTCTCCCTAAATGTGCTGCTGCTGTTTGCTCCTCAGTGAATCCACCTTGCCTTTCCTCCTCACCTCCGAGGTGGTTCCCTGGGATGGTCACTGCCACTGTCCTTTCCTTTGCAGTGGAGCATGAAATGCTGCAGGTGTGACTCCAGGCTGTCCCACAGCTACAACGGGCACCGCGTGGACAACGTGCTGTCCTCGGCCGGCCGCGCGCGCTGGTGGCAGTCCCAGAACGGTGAGGGACACCAGCTCCTGGCAACAACCCCCCCGAGGGGAGAGGGAACGGTGTTGAGTTCAATAGATGGGGAGGGAGGAAGGGAATGAGTGGCCTGACTTGGGCATGAAGCGTTTTGTTCTCCCGATGTCCCCACCATGTCCCTGTCACTGTCACGGTGCCTCTCTGTGCCCACAGGTGTGGAGCGAGTGTCGCTGCAGCTGGACCTGGAGCAGACCTTCCAGCTGGGCAGTGTTGTGCTGCACTTCAGGGTTTGTGTCTGGGGGCAGCTGCTCTGCTCCCGAGGGGCTGGGGGTGCCACTGCAGGGGCCCTGCTGGCCCAGGGGCTGTGGGATCTGGGGCACAGCTCCCCTCAGGCTCCTGAGAGGAAACACACCTGGCTCCTGTCCTTCCCTCCGTTTTTTATGGCTGTTCCCATGTCAGCTGGGAATTCCATTCCATTGGGGGTGGCCGGGCATGGTGCTGGGTTCCCATCCTGGGAATGCCTGCTGGAAATCCTCCTTGGTGCAGGTTGTGTGTGGTGGCTGCAGCAGGGCTGCCCAGGTGTGAGGGACCCTGCAGGGCATGGGGATTGCAGGAGGACCAGGCAGTGCCAGTTTCTGGCAGGGGCTGAGGTGTCACCCTGCAGTGTAGGGCAGTTTCTGGCCAGGGCTGAGGTGTCACCCTGCAGTGCCAGCCCGTGCTGTGTCTGTCCTGCCCGCAGTCACCACCTGCAGCCATGCTCATCGAACGCTCCATGGACTCTGGCAGGACCTGGCAGGTGCTGCAGTTCCTGGCCACCGACTGTGCCACCTCCTTCCCCCGCGTGCCCCGTGGCCCCCCCGAGGGCTGGCAGGACCCCCGGTGCCAGCAGCTGCAGGGACACCCTGTGCACGGCGGCACGGTAGGGATTTGGGGTTTGTGGCCATGGCTTTGGGGAGGGTGGCCTGGAAGTCTGTCACACCTGGTGAGGGATGGGGCTTGTGGCCATCCAGCGCTGCTGAGGGCAATCCTGGGAGATTCCTGCTGCTCTGCTCTGCTCACCTGTGGCAGGTGAGGTGTTGTGTTGGTCTTCCTGCAAAATCCTCTGCAGCTCCAAGTCTTCCCCCATGTTCAGTGATGTGCAGAAGCAGCTCCAGAGCACAGTGCCCAGAGCAGAGAGCAGCTCGAGTTTCCTGCTTTTTAACCTCTTTTTTTCATTCTTTCTAAGGTGAAATTCAGTGTCCAAGACCTGGGCTCTACCATCACCTCCTCTTACAGCCAAGCCATTGAGAGTAAGTGAGGAGCCTCCTTCAGAGCTGGGACAGGGACAGGGGAATGAGGCTCCTGGGGGTTCTTCCTGCAGCAATGGGAACTGCTGAGCTGGGGTGACCCCTGGGAGCAGCATTTGCTGTCAAGGAGCAGCATTCACTCTGTGATGGCTCAGCTGCTGCTCTTGGTGCCAATTCCTCCTTCCCTTGCTCCAAGCCCTTCCCACGATCTGCAAAGTGCACCTGCTGCCCCTCACCCCTGTCCCTGTCCCCAACAGAGCTGGGGCCATTCACCAACCTGCGGATCAACTTCACGGAGCTGCCCCACATCCCACGCCAGGGCTACCACTCGCCCAGCACTTTCTATGCTGTGACAGAGCTGCAGGTGCTGGGGAGCTGCTTCTGCCATGGGCACGCCGAGCGCTGCAGCCCTGCGGGGAACCAGCAGGGCATGGTGAGCTCAGGGGGCCTGGGGCATGGACACCATGGGATTGGCTCTGTTGTGGGGTGCCAGGGCAGGGACACCATGGGATTGGCTCTGTCGTGGGGTGCCAGGGCAGGGACACCATGGGATTGGCTCTGTTGTGGGGTGCCAGGGCAGGGACACCATGGGATTGGCTCTTTGTGGGGTGTCAGGGCAGGGACACCATGGGATTGGCTCCAGTGCCTTCCTGGAGCGCTCCTGGGGACTCCTTGGCCACGGTGACCAGAGCTGGGCTGTGGGAGTCTCTTCAATGGGCATGAACTGGAGCAGCATGGGGAGGATGAGGCTCTGTGCTGCGCTGCTCCACCAGGGTGGCTCACAGGCTGTCCCTGCAGGTCTCTGGGCACTGTGAGTGCCAGCACAACACGGCCGGGCCGCACTGTGACCGCTGCGCTGACCTCTACAACGCCCGGCCCTGGGCTCCTGCTGAGGACAGCGACCCCCATGAGTGCCAGAGTACGGCCAGTGCCTCCCTGTCCCAAATCCTGCCAGCCCTAAGCTCCGAGCCCCCTTCCTGGGGCTGGGGGATGTCACTGTGGGGCTGCCACAGGTGTCACTGCGGGGCTGTCACCGGTGCCACTGTGTCACACGGGAGCCTTGGGCACCCTCTAGTGACACTGCTGCTGCTGCTGAAGGGGTTTGCAGTGTGCAGCTCCGACTGAGCCCTTTCTGGGGTGTTTTTAGGATGCGACTGCAATGGTCACTCGTCCTCGTGCCACTTTGACCCCGAGCTGTACTGGGCCAGCGGCGGGGCCAGCGGGGGAGTGTGTGACAACTGCCAGCACAACACCGAGGGCAACAACTGCGAGCGCTGCAAAACCAACTATTTCCGCAACCAGCAGCAGGAGCTGAGCCACCCCGAGGCCTGTCTGCGTGAGTGACACCCCAAACCCCCCCCAGCACCTTCCCCAGCCCCTGTCCCCCTCAGCTGTGACATTTCTTGCCCGTTTGCAGCCTGTGAGTGTGACCCGGATGGCACCGTGCCCGGCTCTGCCTGTGACCCGGTGACAGGGCGCTGTGTCTGCAAGGACAACGTGCAGGGTGACCGCTGCCATCTCTGCAAGCCAGGCTTTGCCCAGCTGGCCGGTGCCAACCCCGCCGGGTGCCGCAGTGAGTACCCCTGGGGTGCTCTGTCCCCACCCCCTGTGGCTCTGAAAGGGATCTGCATCCTGCCCAGCTTTGGTTTGGGGTTTTCAGGCCAAGGGCTCGTTTTGGAAAGGTTTATAAAAGCTCCTTGTTCAGTCTGGGGGTGGTTTCAGGTGGAAGTTGGGCAAAAAGCCCAGGGCAGTGGGGTTTGGGGCGTGCAGCTGTACCCTGAGTGCTCTCGGGGATGCAGGTGGTGATGCCATGCAGGAGAGCAGGGCAGTGCTGTGTGAGGGGTGCTGAGGCCTCTGGGGCTCCAATTCCTGCTCAGCGTTTGGGGGATGCTGTCAGAGCAAGGTGCAGATCTCCTGAGCTCAGGTGGGAAGGGAGAGGCAGAAGAGCTCCTCTTGGGGAGGCTGTGAGCTCCTGCAGCTCTGCTGCTCTGCCCTCCTTTCTACCCCACCCACCCCCTTTCTGTTTCAGGATGCTCCTGCAACGCCCTGGGGACACGGCAGGACGTGCCCTGTGACGATGACACCGGCAGGTGCTTCTGCCTGCCCGGCGTGGTGGGCAGTGACTGTGGTCAGTGTGCGGCCGGGCACTGGGACCTGGGCAGTGGGCAGGGCTGCCGGCCCTGTGCCTGCCACCCCCGCGGCTCCCACAGCCCCCAGTGCAACCAGGTACCCCAGCCACCCTGGGCACCCCCAGCGTCATTCATTTCCCTGCACTTGCTCTATTTTTTTCTTTCCTTTTCCTCCACGAGTGCTGCTGAGGGGCTCTGGGGGGTTGAGCTGCACAGACCAGGGTGGCTGTGACTCTGTGTCCCCTCACTGGGGACCTGGCAGAGCATCAAATCCAGCTGCTGGGTGGCTCCTTTGTCCCATCCCATCCATGGGAACCTTCTCAAAAAGAGCTGTGTGTTCCCCAGCGCATCCCACTCTTATTTTCCTTTTCTCATTTCCTAGAAAACACCATGACAGATTATTTGGGAAAATGAAAGAAGGTGGTAATTATTGAGGCAAGATTAAGTCACTTTAACAAGTGTGATATTTATCAAGGAAGCCCTAATAAGACATCTTCATACAGGCGAGGGAAGTTAATTATGCTCATTTGTCAATGAAAAGCATGTGTGCTACTTCAGGCTTAAGAGGCAACTGGGAAAATTAAAGTTAAATGTAAAAAACCCCAAACCATGACAAACTCTAAGAGCCTAAGATAGGTTCCAAATGAGCTCAGCGTGGGGAGGAGACCTGAGCTGGCAAAGCAGCTGCTGGTGGGCGATTGTTTTGTTTTTGAACCAAGCCTCAGCACCCTCCTGGTGCTGCCATGGGTGACGCTGGGTGCTGCTGTCTCAGTTCACAGGACAGTGCCCGTGCAGGGATGGCTTCACAGGACAGACCTGCTCGGCCATGGGGCAGCAGCTGTGCCCACACAGGCACTACAGAGATGCACAGGGAGGCTGCACAGGTAGGGAGCATCCCTTCTGGTTTGCCGTGGTGTTTCCTGTGTGGAATCATGGATTAGCTGGGAAAGGAGCAGCTGGCCCATGTCCTGACATCCCTGTTCCCGTGCCGATTTGCAGGAGAGGCTTCCTCTCTGGAACAGCCTCCCAGTTCATCTCCAGTGCCCACCAGTGCCCTCCCAGCAGCCTTGGGCCACCCTGGGTCACCCTGCAGGGTCAGGGCTGTGCCAGCTCCTGAGCATGGCAGCTCTTCCTGTTCCTCTGCCACCTTTGTCCCAGCTGCTGCAGGAGCTGCTGGGAGGGGATGCTTGGGTTGGGATCTCATTAACCCTAATTAAAGGGCTGGTTTTATAAAGATTTCAATTTATTCACCACCACCTTCCATCAGGCTTCATCCCTCTCTCTCCCCCTTTCCTCTCCAGAGTGTGACTGTGACTTCCAGGGCACGGAGGAGCAGGGCTGTGACAAGGCCACTGGTCAGTGCCTGTGCCGTGCCGGTGTCACCGGGCGCCGCTGTGACCAGTGCCAGCGCGGCCACTGCAGCTCCTACCCCGAGTGCCAGCTGTGCCACCCCTGCTTCCACACCCACGACAGGGACATCGAGCGCCTGCGCCTGCGCCAGGCCGGGCTGGCCAACGCCACAGCCCTGCTGCCCGCGGGCACAGGGGGGTCCCAGCTGGGCCCCCGCCTGGCACAGGCACAGGACAACGTGCAGCAGGCACAGGGGATCCTCAGCCACTCCAGTGTCACCCAGCAGAGCCTGGCCCAGCTGGGCAGCACGCTCGCTGCCCTCAGGTGAGGGATGGGGGCTGCTGGCGCTTCTCTGTGAGCTGCTGGCATGGCTTCTGCTTTGTTCTGTCCCTGCAGCGCCTGGCTGCACTCACCAGGTGAGCAGGGATGCAGCACAGCAGAGCTGCCGCTCGTGCCTGTGCCCTGCACAGTGTCCCTGAGGCAGGAGGAGCGTGGGCAGGCGGTGTGGTGGCATTGTCAGGGCACTGTGGTGGCATTCTCAGGGCACATCCAGCATTCCTGCTCCCTGTGTGGGCACAGCCCTGCCTCTCTCTCTGCCAACCTGTGAGGTGCCAGTGCTGTCTCTGGGCTCAAAGTGCCCCTGTGCCAGGTGCTGGCAGTGCCCCAGCACAGATGGCCCTCCCAGCCCTGCTCTCTGTCTGCAGGCTTTGTTCTCTACTTCATTCACGTTTTGTTCCTTTTCTCTCCCAGGGAGCAGCTCCGAGGCATAAATCCCAACCTTCGTTTCCTGGATGACTCTGCCTCCCTCTCGAGGGAGCTCGAAGCCCTCAACAGCAGCTTGTTTGTCATCAACTCCCAGTACCAGAGCAAGAAGTCCCAGTTTGAAACCAGCCGCAGCACAGACCTGTCAGGTACAGCTCTGCAGCTGGAACAGCTCTTCATTTGCAGCTGTTAATTGACCTCAGTGTCACTGTGCCTGGTGTTCCCCTGGCTGGGTGGATGAGAAGGAGTTTTGAAGCTGCTGGCAGCCTCAGAACAGCAAAGAGATCTTCTCTCCCCAGAGACAGAGATGCTCCCCATGCAGTCTCTGGTCCCTGACCTGGGATTTCACACTGTTGGGGTATTTGCTCTGATGTTTTGGGGTTGGGAGCTCATCCTGTGCTCCTGTTCCCCACAGCACAATCCCTGCTGCCAGGGAGGGGTGGGAAAGGTGTTTGGCAATGAGAGGAGGTTTTGGTGATGCCTCAGTGGGGAATCCCTGGCTGCATCTCCTGTGCACACACCTGCTGGCAGGGCACAGGCAGTGCCTCCCCGGGGGGCTGTGCTGCATTTATCCCTCCTTTGGGCCATTCCTGGGCTTTATTCCCACAGGAGCCCTGCAGACCATCCGCTCTGCCTACCAGAGCTCCAGCAGTGCCAGCAGCCTGGTCGCCAATGCCCCGGGGCTGCTGGCCCAGGCACGGGAGAGTCGCCGCAGCGCCGCAGGGCTGGAGGGGAGCCTGGCTGGTGCTACGGACAAGCTGCTGGCCCTGAAGGGTCAATTGGCCTCAGCCCCCAACCTGACCCCTGTCATCAACCAGGTGAAGATGCAAAGTGGGTTTTGAGCTTCCCCGTGGGTGTGTCTGGCTTCCAAGGGGCCCTGCAGAGCTCAGCAGGCACAAGTCTCATCCTGAGCCCTGCTCCTTTCCTCAGGCAGCCTGGCATGGCAGGACAAAGGCTCTGACCAGACACACTGCTGCTGCTGTGGCCATCAGTGGAGAATTGGCTGAGCTTGCCCTGCCTGTGGATCACAGATCCCAAACACTGCCCACCCCTCCCTCCCAGCCATGTGCTTTCCCTCTGGGAACTCTCTCATGTGTCATTTCTTGTACCTCCAAGACCCACTTAATTTCTGGATGAGGTTTCTCTCATTTCTCCTTCACTGCTCTGTTATTGCCATGGAGATCCATTTCAGTGTCTCCTCATGCACGGTTGCTGTGGAGACCACCAGCCTCCCCTCTGCTGCTGAGGCCACCAGCACGTTCCTTGCCACCAGCCTGGCTCTGCCTGTGCACGTGCCCTGCTGCAGCCTGGCTTTGGGGTCACTCTGGCACATGCCAGGCAGTCAAAACTGCTGCTGGTCTCCAGGGGCTCCTCACCCACTTCTCTCCCACACAGTGAGCAGTGCAGGTTGGATGGGTTGTTCTGCAGAGATGTTTGCCCCACCCAGATGTGCTCTGAGTCGTGAGCCACTGGGGTTTGGCTCCTGCTTCGCTGCTGTTTCTGCTCCAGCTCGGGCTGCTGAGGTGATGCTGTGGCCTGCTTGTTGCTGGCTCAGCTGTGGCCTTCCAGCTCTGGCTGCCCTTCTCTGACAGTGGCACATCTGCAGTCCCTTGGGCTGTGCCACCTGTGTCACTGCCAGCCCCTTGGGGCTCCCTCCCTGTGCCCACAGTGCTCCTGCAGTGAGAGCTCAGCAATTCCCAGCTGCCTGGGCAAGGTCTGCTGCCCCTTTGGGGCTGTGTTTGGGGCTGTTTCTCTCCCTTTGGGGTTGTGTTTGGGGCTGTCTGGGGCTGTGTTTGGGGCTGTGTTTGGGGCTGTCTGGGGCTGTGTTTGTGTGTTTGGGGCTGTTTGTCACCCCAGGGGCACCGAGGTGTCTCCAGCCGGGCGATGCCAACTCCAGCTATTCTCTCCCTGCCCAGGTGTGCGGTGTGGCTCGGGTGGAGCCGTGCACTCCTGCCCGCTGCCAGGGGCTGCTGTGCCCTCGGGACAACAGCTCAGCCTGCGGGGCTGGCCGGCCCTGCCGTGGCCTCTTCCCCCTGGCCAGTGGAGCTCTGGCTGCGGCCGGAGGAGCGGCCAAGGAATTTGGCAGCCTGAGCGCCCGGCTGAGGGACACGGCACAGCTGGTGAGTGTGGGCACTGCCATCCCTGTCACACCTCTGTGTGCCACAGCAGAGTGAGGAATAGCCCACCTCAAACCCTGTTTGGGGCTTGATCCCTTGGGCAGCTTCAGAAATCCAGGAGTTTTGAGTGGGAGGATCTTGCTTCCCCAGCTGAAGGCACATGAGAGGCTCTGGACACACCACAAGGAAGCCTCTCTGCCTCCTGGGTTGGGATCAGTTTGGAAGAAGGGTTGGGAATGTGGAAAACTCTTGGATCTGCAGGTGTATCTGCTCTAGCATTTGGTGCAGTCAGGGAGAGTTCCTGTGTTAGGATCCTTGCAGCCTCTTTCTGTGGCTTGCAAAGATAAAGTGAGGTTTCGAAGTCATTCCAAATCCATTTCAAAGGTGTTTTTGAAAGCTAAATGGTGCTGTCCCTCTTTGAGAGCTTCCTTTGCAGGTCCAACCCTCAATCTTTACCATTTGCAGTCCTTTAAAGCTCTGGCTGTGGGAACAGGGAACAGCATCGTTTCCTTGCCCAGGTCACGGGGAGCTGAGGCTGTGGGCTCTAGATCAGGAAGAAAGGCACCCTCAGGTCACTGCTGTTTGCAGATAAGGACCACAGAGCTGTCTGCGAGTCAGATTGAGAGCAGCACGCGGCGGCTGGTGGAGCAGATGGGTGTGACCAGGACCCAAATCGAGGGTGACGTGCGGCGCATCCGGCAGCTCATCCAGAACGTGCGGAGCTTCCTGTCAGGTGCAGTCTGGGGGTGCAGCCTGGGTGGGACACAGCTGCTTTTTGGAGTGATCAGAGAGCCACTGAGGCTGGAAAACACCTCCACGGCCACTGAGTCCAAGCTGTGCCCCGTGTTCACCTTGTCCCCAGCCCAGAGCACTCAGTGCCACATTCAGGTGTTCCCTGGCCACTCCAGGGATGGGATTTGCAGCCAGCAGAGCCCTGAGGCTGAGCTGTGCTCTGACCACACTCACTGATGCAGACAGACAGATGACCCTGCTCTGGAGCAGCCTGCTAATCAGATGAGAATTCCTTGTTGTCCTACAAACTGATGGGATGACTTATTGTTCACACACAGATTGTAATAACATAATGAGCCTCCTGAGCATTAGCTGAATAAGAAAACCAGGTCATTTGGTGCTGCCTGGTGTTAATGATGAGTGAAGATATTTCTGAGCTAATCGCTGGGCTAATGTCCCTTGGGCTCTGCCTGCTTCTGATTTATTAACTTTTATTTGTGAAATGAAAAAAGGCTTGTCTTGAAACACACCCTCATCTGCTCAGTGAGGGCTGCCTGGCTGTGCTCTGGGCTTAGCCAAGGTATTCTCATTGCCAAATTCGAGATACCATTTTAGTGATTTCCTGAAAGTTTTGCTGATTGAGAAGTGCATTTAATTCAAGGAGATGAGTTCAGAGGGGATCCTGGCAGCTGTCTGGAGTGATGAGATGTGTGTGAGATGTGTGTGGGTGTTTGCCCTTCTCTTCCCTTGCATTTGCACTCCCACCTCTCCTGATGCTCTGTTCCTGCTGCCTCTGCAGACCAGGACACGGATCCTGCCTCCATCCAGGAAATGAGTGAGGCAGTTCTGGCCCTGCGCCTCCCCACGGACGCTGCTGCAGTCCGGAGGAGAATGACCGAGATCCAAAAACTGGCGACAGAGCTGCAGTGCCCGGAGGACATCCTTGCCCAGACGGCTGAGGACATCGCCAGGGCCAAGAGGCTGCAACAGGAGGCAGAGCAGGCCAGGTGGGTGGAGGTTCAGGGTCCCTCGGCTGGGCTGGAACTGCTGGTTCTCAGCTGGGTCCAAATCTCGCTCTGCCTGAGCTGTCCTGACTTGCACAATCTGAAGTTTTAGGCCAGGATTGTCTGTGTCCATCCAGTGCCTAAAAGACTGAGTTTGCAATCTCCAGACACCTCCCTGGGGCCCCAGATAAATCTACAAGAATAGATCCTGCTAGAGATAGCAGGACAAGAAGGGCTTTATCAGAAGCAGGGGAGGCTTTTCTCTTATCTGGAGTGCCTGTGCTGGGAGATGACAGAGTTGCCCTGGTATTAGTTGGTATTGGTGACCTACATCCCAATTGCACAAGAGAGCATGAGGAGATGAAATGGCTGTTTGTTTTCTGGGGGAAAGTTGGGAGGATTATTCCACGCTCCCTTAAAAAGTAATTACAGGGTGTCCTTGCCAATTTGGAGCATCTGCTTTGTCACAAGTTGACTTGCAGCAATACCCCCGCGAGAAGGTCAGCGGGATAATTCTGTAAACTCCTTGGCAGTGTCTGACACCTGCTTAACCTGCTGGAAGTGATGAGACAGGGCAGCCTGGCTTTCTCCAGAGAGCTCTGTCCCCAGCCTGAACAGCTCCACTGCGAGCTCAGAAGTGTTCATTGGAACTGCTTCACTGCTTATTGCTTTCCCTTCGATACTTGGTCATGCACCACTTCCAAAATAAACATTTCTGACCAGTTTGAAGGAAGGTGTTTCTCTCCCCTTCTTCTTGTCCCCACTGCTTGAGGCTGTGAAGTGAAGCTAATGTTTATCTCAGTAGGAAACCTGCTGCAGTCCAGACTTGTGAGTTTTGGGGGAGGGAGATTGCAACTTTCTCAATAGCAGTCCTGTCTGGCTTCTCAAGCTCCCTGATTTTACCTCTGTGACCTCACCTTCCAGTCTGTGTCCTTATCCACACTCCCTCCTGGCCGTTTCCCTTTCCCAGGAACCGGGCAAACGCCGTGGAGGGCAGTGTGGAGGAGGTGGTGGGCAACCTGCAGCGAGCCAACACAGTGCTGCTGGAGGCCCAGGGAGCCATCAGGGGCTCGGGATCCTCCCTGCGCTTCATCCAGGAGCGCGTGGATGAGGTGAGTGATGCTTTCCAGGAGCATCCCAAATCCCTGTCCTGTCTGTGTCCCCCAGCCAGCAGAGCTGCTCCCTGCACAGGGTTTGGCTGTGACCTCCCTGCTAACCAGCTCCCTCTGCTCTCAGATGGAGGCTGTCCTGGGGCCGGCCGAGAGGAGCATGGTGGCCATCGGGGCCGGGCTGGCCGGGCTGGCCGAGCGGCTCTCCCAGCTGCAGCGTGACACTGCCCAGAACCGCCTGCGGGCTGGGGACACGCGGGACATGGCGGGGACAGCAGCAGAGCAGGCCACCAGTGCCCAGCAGGTACCAGCCCGGGGTGTCCCTGCTGCCAGCACAGCACAGCCAGCTGTGTCCTGGCTCTGCACGACGAGAGGTGACTTTCCTGCCCAGGTCATGGCTCGTGTGCTGTCACATCACAGTGTCATCCCACTGCTGTATTCCTCCCGAGTCATTCCAAACCCTAATGCCCTTTACTGGGAGCTCATTTCTGGTCTGTCCTGCCCAAGGCAGAGCAGCCCGTGGAGCTGTCAGTCATGTTGTGAGTGCATCACAAACTGTCACACATTTGTGTGACAACAAAGCTCTAGCGCAACATCCATTTAACACCTAAACAGGATTCAATGCTGGAAAAACCCTTCTCCAGGGCCTGTTGGATCCTCCATGCACTGACTGTGTCTCTTCCCCAGGCTCTGGCACAGGTGAAGGGGCTGTACTCGGAGCTGCAGAGCAGGATGGGGCAGAGCCCAGCGCTGGGGGAGCAGGGCAGGAGGGTGCAGAGCATCGGCCAAGAGGCACAGGCTCTCTTCGAGGAGACCGTGGGCATCATGCTCAGGATGGAAAGTAAGGCTCTCCCAAACTCTGGAACCATCCCTGCGCTGGGCAAGAGCTCTTGGACTGCTGGGTGGGAGGGAAAGGGGTGACGAGGAGGACAAAGCAGTTTGAGCAGGGAGAGGGTGAGATCTGGGCTGTGTCTGATGGTGGTGTGCCAGGAAATTGAGAGTTTTCAAGGGTGACACCACGAAGGGAAGCCCAGGCTGCAATGCCTGCACACACTCACTCGTATTTGTAAGCATTCCAAACTCCTGGCTTTGTTGGGAATGCTTTTGGGGGTTGTTTTGGGAGGGAGGAGAGGGAGTGCAGGATGTTGGTTCTCTTGCCTGTCAGAGCTGTGCAGCAGGGAGAGGAGGCTCAGCCCAACCCCACCACCTTCCCTGCCCTCTCTCCTCAGCTCTGGAGTCAGAAATTCAGGAAGGCAACAAGGCTCTGATGTCCAGGCTGTCCAGGCTGTCGGGGCTGGAGGAGAAGGTGGGAAGAATCCGTGACACCATCAAGAGGAAAGTTGCCTACTATGAGAGCTGCTCCTGAGGAGCTCCAGGGCATCTCTGCCTCCCCTGCAGACACTGACTGGTGCATTCATTCCCATTTTCCAGCTGGAGTTCTCCTGTGCCCAATATCCCCATTTTTAGCAAGTTAATTTTCTGTACCTTTGGAAAAAGCTGTGCTGAACCAAAGGAGCAACCCCACAGAGTGGGTTGGACTGGCCAAATGTGCCCAGTGGTTGGAGGAGAAAAGGGGAGAGACATCAGGCTCCCATGGCAAATAAAAACATCCCCAGGTTTTTATTCCCAGAGGGCTTTATAAACCAGGAAATTATTTTTTTCTTCCTTTAGCCAATTCAAGCTCTTTAAGCTGAATTTCACTGTTCAAATTAAAGCCCTCCTGTGGGGTCTTTTAATGCTTTTTATCTATGCTGCAGTTAATTCTTCAAACGTGCCATGGCTTCAGTACTTCCCTCTGAGATCTTTCTTCAAATAACCAGATCAGAGAAGTGGAGAATTTAATTTCCCTCTGTACAACATACCTATATTTATTCAAATTAGAGAAACACAGGCTCGTAGTCGAAGGTGAAGTCAGATGTCTTCTTTGATTTCCTGCCACAATCTGCTTATTTACCACGGAATATTTTGCCAGAAAACACCAGCAGGAGAAGGTCTGGGATGCACAGGGAGAGCTTTAGGAGGGACTTAACAGACCATTTCCACATCAGATCTCCACGAATAACCAAGAGGCCCTTTTACAAAACAAAACTCAGCTTTATTAAGCGAGGATTCATTGTGCAATCACAGACTTGGAAGCAGAACTCAGACCTTGCTGTGTTACTGTCACACACAGGGAGGTTTCTAGCAGTTTCTCCCTCGTGGTGCAGCTGCAGTGAGAGCTGAGCAGCTGAACTGCAGAGTGCCAACCCCGAGGAGTGAGTGGAGAGGATGAGGATTGTAAAAACAACTGAGCTGCCACGGAGTGAAGCTCTGCATGGCTTTGGTGTGTAGGGTTGGTGTTGTGCAGTGCATCTGTGCATCGACAGCTAAACAGGACACAGAAAACAAGCGTGGAGCACTGGTGATGCTATGGATAATGTACACTGATGTGCTAGCAGGAGCCTCTGCCCTTCCCGTGCCTCTTCCTAGCTGTAATGATCCAGAATCAGCCCAGGTCCTGCAGTGATGGTTCCTGGCACTGCTGTGCCCCTGTGCCCAGCTGGTCACTGCTCCCCCAGAGCTGCTGGGGCACAGCTCCTTTCCTGCTCACCTGGCAGCGTCTGGCTCTGGGGCAGAAAAAAGAGCCCTTCTGGTTCTGCAAGAGAGAGAATTCCAGGTGAGGACTGCACTTTGTTTCGCTGCGCTGCTGCCTGCAGAACGAGCTGCTAATGAGCAGCAGAGGGGCGAGGGACAGCTCAGATCCCTTTGGGAGCTCCTTACAAAGGGCTGCCACAGCCCTGATAGCTGGAATTGGCCCTTTTGGAGTCTGCAGTGGATCTAACTCGCGTTTGTCTCTGCTGTTCATCCTCTGAGCGTCGCAGTCCTGTTCAAACAACCTCATCAGCACGGACTGGCACAAGACATGAGAGGAGGGAGCTCACTTGATGTCGCTTTTGAGGAGAGCTCAGCCAGCAGGAGCTCACCTTGGGGACATTCCTTAGAGCAAGATCTAACAGCTAACGGCTCGCTGCTCACACACAAAGTGCTGCAAACGATCACAGGAGTGAGCCAAGCTGTGGCCAAACAGGATGAAATTTGCATTATTTTACTCTGCTTTACAAAAGGAGCATCTCCATGCTCTGCTCACAAAGACATTTAAACCTGCCTCGGCCAAATGTGAGAGAGAGAAATCCTGTCTGTCCTGAGCTCTGGATCTGCAGCTCCTGTCAGCCCTTGGCTCATGGTCACAGCTGAGACCCAGCTGGACAGCCCTAATCCCAGCTGAGGGAAATGTTGGGATCAGTGTTTTTCCCAGTGAATAGCTTGAAATAATTGTAGAATTTGGTATGACAAACCCCTGGTTGGCTTCCTCTCTCACGTTCCTGGGCAAGCTTGTTGTGATGTAAAAGTTGGATTCAGAGTGCCTGGCCTGGCCTTGATGGAAGCTGAGAGATGAGTCATTGCTTGAGAGGTGGTTTAGTGAAAAGCTTTTTCTGGTGTAAAAACCCTGCGTTCATTTATTTCATGTACAATCACCGTGCTGTTTGTGCCTTTCCCTTTTGCCAGCCCTAATTGGATTAATTAAAGCAGCTGGTGATTGGATTGCACAGCACTCACCTCTGAGCAGTGGCTGCCTCCATCACATCACCAAACAAACTCCAGTTTGCCCAGTGCCGCAGTGAGATGAGTGTTTACTGGTTTTCATCGGAACGAGAACCTCTGACTTGAAATGACTGCTTGGGAATGGGTGGAACAGAGCAGAAAGAAGAGAAACAGCAATTATTTACACTCATCCTGCAGGGGAATTGTGTTGCTAACCTACAGACCATCAGTGAGAGCAAAGCAGAGCTGGGTCTGCTCCCTCAGCACCAGCAGCTTTAGCCACTGGGAACTTTTTGGGAAAACCAAGTGCTCTGGCCATGGGGGGCTGTGCCACCCAGACTGGGCACAACTTCCAGCCAGCCAGAGCATTGGCTCATTCCTCCCTTTCTCCCTGCCTGTGGCAACAGCTCCTGTGCCAGGATCTCCCTCCAGACAGGGTCATTCCCCTGCAGTTGGTTGGAAGTTAATGGAAATGACCTGGATACCTACTGGGATTTTGAAGTCTTTTTGAGCAGCGTTGGCTCAGAGCAGAAGGATGGCTTTGTCTTCTCATGGGTCACACAGGAGGGGCTGCAGCCACAGGAGCTCCTGCCTGGAGGGCTGTGGTTGTCCGGCAGAGCCATGCTGCTGTCCCCAGGCAGGGCCATGCTGCTGTCCCCAGGCAGGGCCAGGCTGCTGTCCCCAGGCACAGCTCCCTCCTCAGGGGTCCTTGGCTGTTCCTCCCTTGTTTCCGTGTCCTGCTCGGGCTGGCTGGGTGGCTCTGGCTGTCCCTGCACTGTGTCATTGTCATCGCTTGGCACTGCTGGCAGGGAGGTCCCCGTGGGGCTGCCTGGCCTGGGGGGCTCAGGGGGGTCTGGGACAGGGACAGAGCTCTCAGCTGCCCCATGGCCACTCATGTGCAGCTTCCTCATGTGGTGCACGACAGCCGCGGCGTTGAAGGCTTGCTGGGGAAGGAGACAAAAGTCCTGGTGAGCTCCTGGTGATGCCAGGATGTGCTGTCCCCTCCAGGTGACAACAGGCACAGCGCTGCTGGCACTGACTGACCGTTTGGGGTGTGCACATTCCTGCCACAAACACCACCTTTGCCATCGAGTGCAAGCTGCTGATACTTTTGGACTTTACAGCTGCTTCCACCCGAGGAAACCAGGGGAAGAGCTGGGAGTTACCAACTGCCCTCTGCTCTCTGGTGAGGTGCCTGGAGCTCAGGGTTTGGGGTGAATCTCCCTCTGCAGCAGGGAATATTGCTGCAGACACCCTACAAACAGTAACTGTGGGCAATCCCAGCTGGGAGCATCCCAGCTTTGGGAGCTGAAGCTCTGCTCACTGCTGGCTGACAGCAACTGGTGTTTGCTGGTGAAATGGCTCTGGGCTCCCCACAGCAGCCACTTACCCTCCATTTGCTCTTTGCAAAGTTTTTCTGGATCTGAGCGCTGACAGATGGGTAGATGTCACGGTGAAGGGCTGTATTTCCATTAATCCTGCAGATGGGAAGAGAAGAAAATGGGCTCGTAGGCAGATGGCATTTGTAAGGCATTCCACATTCTGGAAGCACTGAACTGCTTTGTACGTTCAATCAGCAATAATTAAACCCAAAGGAAAAACAGCAACAAAATGTAACACAAACACACACTTCAAAGCCTGGGAAAGCTCGGGGTGGGATTTCTTCTCTGCCTGTGTTTGTGGAGGCAAATATGCACAAATTGCATCTTTAATTATTCATCCTTTGCTTTCTTTGCACACAAGAAGGAGCCACCCGGGTGTGCGGGGGAGGTGGTGACGTTAGTGACGGGGTGGGGGACACGGTGGGGGACACAGAGTGGGGACACTGCTGTTCCCTGATCCCACAGATCCCCCAGAGCACAGGGAGTGAGCCGTGGGGGCTGCAGAATCCCCCTGGCCACCCCAACCCTCACCAGGGGTGCCGCAGAGCTTCCTCGCAGGTGAACCTGGCGCTTGGGTTCTTCTCCAGTAAATGTCGGATGAAATCCTTGGCTGTTTGGGAAGGGGGAAAAAAACAGAGAAAAAAGGTTATTTTTTCCCTCCTTCCTGAGGAGGTTTAGGTTGGATATTGGGGAAAATTCCTTCACTGGAAGAGTGGTCAGGCATTGGAAGGAGCTGCCCAGGGCAGGGGTGGAGTCACCATCCCTGGAAGTGCTCAAAAAATGAGTAGGTGGCACTTGGTGAGGTGGTGGGGTTCAGTGACAGGTTGGACTTGATCTTGGAGGGTTTTTTCCAACTTTCATGATTCTGTGATTATTCCAATAAAGGGAGATTCTTGCAGTGAAGAGCTCCAGATGAACAAATATCCACTGGGGATGTACCAAACCTCACTCAGATTGTGTGAATTGGAGTTGAATTATTCACCTAAAAAATAATTCTAAGAACCATGAAGTGCAAACTGAGCAGATTTAGAAGTTGCCCTGAAGAGCTCTTACATCCCTTCCCTTTTTTCCCCTTTGTTTTTCTTGCAGGAAGGATTGAGATGTTTGTTATTAAACCCCAGCACACCCCCTGCTAGTTTTGTTTGCTGGTATAAAGGATTGATGTTGAAATAAGCTGTAAGGATGCTGCCTGCAGTCAGCTCCACGAGCAGGTTGGGCTGCTGAAGGGGTGGCTGACAGGATATAGGAAAAAAAGGGGAAAGAACCCTGGAGTTTCCTTTCTTACAGAATCCCAGAATGGTTTGGGTTGGAAGGGACAATAAAGCTCATCCAGTGCCACCCCTGCCATGGGCAGAGACACCTCCACTGTCCCAGACTGCCCCAAGCCCTGTCCAGCCTGGCCTTGGACACTTCCAATGGAAATCTAAGCCCCCTCAGAGCTCAGCAATCATTTGTTAAAATCAGGTTTACATTAACATTTTGGGATTTTGAGCCTGTGGGAGGGAGTGTGAAGCTTCCCAACGCCAGAGCTTTACCTGACTCGGAGATATCGTCCCAGAACGGAGACTCAAATTCATAGTAGCCTTCCTTGATCTTTTCAAAGAGTTTGGATTCAGTTTCTTCATAGAAAGGAGGATACCCACAGAGCCTGGAACAGAGCGCAGGGCCAGGGGTCCTTCAGTGCCACCAAAAAATGAGCCCAGGCTCCTCCACAGCCATGGAGGGACAGGAGTGCCACAGGAGCTGCTCTGCCCACCCCTCTGTCCCTCCTGCTCAGTGTGCCAGTAAAGCTGCAGAAAAGAGTTAAAAACTTCACTGCAGCAGTGAGAAGACAAAGGCACAGCTGGTACTGAGCTGAGCAGTGTGGGAGGAAATGAAACAAAAAGTACCCAAGAAGATGGAATGGCATTTGTGGGCAACTGGGAAAAAACAAAGCATAGGATGAGGCACAGAATAGAGCAAATGTGATTCCTTTCATCTCTGCTCCTGTGCTTGATTCCCCACATCCCTTGAATTCCTGTGTTTAGGAGGAACTCAGTGCTGTGCTCCATGGAAAAATGGGAGGTCTGGCATTGCTGCTGCCCCTGTGCAGAGCCTGGGGCAGTGGGGATTCACAGGAACCCCCCTGGGATGTGCTGCTGTACTCACAGGATGTAGGTGATGACCCCGATGGACCAGCAGTCCACGGCTTTGCTGTAAGGCTTCTGGGCCAGGACCTCGGGGGCTGCAGGACAGAGAAACCACAGGGGAGGTGTGAGCAATAATCAATCATCAATCATCCAGCACTGGGGAAAGCAGGTTTTCTGTTTCTGAGTTTTCTGTTTCAGCCAGAACAGCCCCGTTTTCCTGCTGAATTGGTCTGTGGGTTTTGGATCTATTTTATGCCATTAAATAGAAAGAACCACAGATAATCTCTGCCTGTGTTCTGAGGTTTAACCAGTGAGCTGCATCCAGCCAATGCAGTCTGGTGGGAATTAAGCAAAATCCCATTGCATTAAAATAATTTTTATATTTTTTTCGATAAATGTATTGCTCTTAAAATTGCCCTTTTCTTTGCATTTTTAAACTATTGATATTTTTCAGTCACATTCACAGGTCTGTGCAGTGCCTCTGTAAGCAGCACGCTGTCAGCAATATACTGATGTATTTTCCCCTTTTTCAGGCAATGCCCTGTATGTGCACAACCTTTTTCCCAGGAGTTCCACCATCACAAACCCACTCCTGAGCCCTGGCTCACCCACATATCCTGGAGTCCCACAGGCTGTGGACATGATCCCGTTCTGCTCCATCTTCGACAAGCCGAAATCCGTGATCATGATCTTGGAGTTCTCCTCGGGGGTCAGGTACAGGAGGTTCTCAGGCTGTGAACACGGAGAGCTGGTCAGGGGGTGGAATTGGTGGGAGGGAAATGGCAGGAGAGAGCAGGTGAGGCTGCCAGCTCCCTGGGGACAGGGACAGGGACAGAGCTCACCTTGAGGTCCCTGTGCACAATGCCATTTTCATGGAGGTATTTCACGGCTGTCAGCACCTGGTGGATCACCAGGCTGGCGTCTTTCTCCGTGTAAACACCCCGTTCCAGGATCCTGTCAAACAGCTCTCCCCCAGACACCCTGCAGAAAGGGCAGCTTAGACAGAAAGGGACTGCAAAAACTGTGAGCAGAGCTCGTGGTGCTTTGGTGTTAGGTCAGCTGAGTTTTGGTGCTTCTGCAGCAGAACCATTCCCTGGGCAGCAGCTCTTGGGAGGCTCCTGGGGCAGTTTCAGGCTGCCAGTGAGGATTGCTGCTGAACCTGGGGAATTTGGGTGAGGCAAATCCTGGTAGGACTGAGGTGCAGCTGTCCAGCCCTGCCTCAGGCTCCACTGCAGGAGTGGATTTAGGGTTTTGCTCCTTGACTAGATCTGCAGTTAAGCAGCAGCAGTCGGGTGCTCAGAGCACTTTCTCTGCTGCTGACATGGTGCCCATTCCATTTCTAGAAACCCTGCGTGGCACAGCTTTAATTAGAAATACTTCTGTCTCTGCCCTGCCAAACTGCGAGGAATTCATTTGCATAAATAGATCCAAATCATGGTTTGGAAAGTTGCTGTTAAAACAGGATGGGCCGAGGCAGCACCAGGAGTGTCCAGGTTGGTTCCAAACTCAGCACTGAGGTGTTTGAATGGACCCTGGGAGGGGCTGTGGGTGCTGAAATCCCACCCAGCACCCTGTCCTGCCCCTGTGGCCCAAAGAAGTGGCTCTGTGGTACTCACAGCTGCATGACCAGGTAGAAGTGGGTTGTGCTCTCATAAATATCTTCCAAAGTCACGATGTTTTCGTGCTTTATTCTGCAAAGGGAAATGTGGGTCACAAACGAAACCTGGCCAGGGCAGAAGTGGCTTCTGAAGTGGAAAACTTGACAGTCACCTTGCTTTAATCCCCAGCAAAAGCTCACTGGGGTGTTCTGGGACTGTTCTCCCTTCCCTTGCCCATTCCTTCAGGAGCTCCAGGCACCACCAGACCCTTTATTTTAAAATCCCCACATCAGGAGTGCTCCTTGGACTGCCACACTCACTTTTTCAGCACTGCTATTTCATTCTCCAAGCTGCTGTCCCTGGTGAGAGGAGACTTCTTGATGCATTTCAGGGCAAAGAGCTTGCCAGTGCTTTTCTGCTTCACCAGGAACACCTCGGAGAAGGCACCTCTGCAGGGAGGGGCAGAAATTGTATTTCAGTGGGAAATGGGAGCTGGGAGGGATTTGCAGAGAGGGGAAACAGCAAGGGAAAGCCATGTGGTGCTAGCTTGACTCTGAGTGGATTCTGAAGGTGGAACTCTAGACCTCCAGCAGCCCCAAAGTTAGGATATTCCAGGCAAGGTCATGCAATATAAATAAACCCCAATAAACCCCACAGCTTTCTCTGTGGAGAAAATGTCCTTTCTGCACAGCCCATGAGGGAGCTGCAGTTTGGTGTCACCCAGCATTCTGCACCTCTCAAATCAAACAACCTCAGTTCGTATTTTAATTCATTCTCTGATTGCTCTCCTCTCTGCTCCCTGTGTCCCTCAGTGACAAAGGGACAGTGCCTGTCCATCCCTGGCCAGGGCTCACCCCGAGCAGGTATTTATAGGATTGATAACCCACCCAAAGCCCCAATCCTGTTAGAGCTTTGTCCTGGGGAGCTGAGCACATGGCTCAGGGCAGTGACAGTGCACACTGTGCCAGGCCAGTCCTCACTAAATCCTCATCAAACCAGCAACACCTTAATTGGGAAACATTAAAGGGAACTTTCTGGAAGTCTGCAAAGCCCTGCAGGGAGCTGAGGGCAGGGAGAGGATGGGCAGAGCTGTGCACCCTGGGGAAATTATAAGTTTTGAGGAGGTTTTAGGTCCCAGATCTTCATTTCAATCCTTCAGGGAGCTGAAGCGATGCATGTGGAAAAAAAATTCCCAATTTCTAATGCTAAATTTTGCTATTGAAGCACTCAGTTCTGGCAATATTGCCCATTCAAGCCCCAGGGTTGAATTTGCCCAACACTGGCTCATTTCAGCTCCATTCCCAGAGTATTGTGACGTTTCATTCCTTGTGAATTCAACATTTCCTTGTTAATAATAATAGGAAATGAACAACCTACAGATCAGCTGCTGGGGCATCTGTTCTAAATCCCTGTCCCAAACTGTTTATAATAATTATGCCCTTTATTAAAAATGATCAATCAACAAGTGGGCTAGGAGACAACAAAGCTTTTTCTAACCTCATTCCTTTAGCAAAAGCTGCTGGTAATTTATTAATTTCTGAGGCTGACAAGGCACAGAATTTGGAGTAGCTGCTTCTTTGGGAGCTTTGTCGTGGGCTTGGAAGTCACAGAAAATTTGTCCATGACAGAAGTTGCTGGTGGAGGTAATTCAATTCCTCCTCCACCACCTTGGAAATGTTTTGTTGTCTCATCCCCATGAATAGGCAAATTAAGCTGTTAACGCACAGGGGAAGGATTGTACAACTCCAACATCCTTGTTTTTGTTTCATTCCCCGACTGAGTCAGGGTTCCTGAGCTAAATATACAACTTGTTATTGTAATTCCTCTGCCTGCGCCATGCCCTGACCTTGCAGCAGCAGCAGGAGACAGGACTGGAGGAAAACCTTCTTCCCCAGGGCTGCAGGGGGTCAGAGGGATGGAGGGAAGGGCAGAGGGGATTTGGGCTGTCTGGGGAGAGAGCAGCACCCCTGGGCACCTCTCACCTGTTCCCTGTCCCAGGGGCAGCCTTGGGACATTGGCCAGGGCCAGGAGGGGCTGGGGAGCTCTGGGGAGTTCTGGAGAGCTTTGGGGAGTTCTAGGGAGCTCTGGGGAGCTTTGGGGAGCTCTGAGGAGATTTGGAGAGCTTAGGGGAGTTCTGGAGAGCTTTGAGGAGTTCTGGGGAGCTCTGGGAACTCTGGGGAGCTTTGGGGAGCTTTGGGAGCTCTGGAGAGCTCTGGGGAGCTTTGGGGAGCTTTGGGGAGACCTGAAGAGCTCTGGGGAGACCTGGAGAGCTTTGGGGAGTTCTAGGGAGCTCTGGGAAGCTCTGGGGAGCTCTGGGGAGCTTTGGGGAGCTCTGCAGAGCCCTGAGGGCAGCACAGTACTCACGATCCCAGCGCCTCCATGAAAATGAAGGTTTTCCGGATGTTGCTGGTCTGCTTCTTCCAGGAGCTGCTGTCATCCTCTTCCTTGCGCCCCATCTCCTCCAGAGTGGAAGCAGGGAATGCTGTGAGGAGGAGGAAGAGGAGGAGATGTGACCAACATGGTTTGTGTTTGCAGGAAGCCATGAGCTGCCCAGGCAGAAGCAGAATTAGAGCTGGCCAAGGGCTGGGAGGTGGGAAATGTTCTATAAACCACTCAGCACTCGAAATGAGATCAGCTCTGAGGACTGGAGGAACACTGGAAGGTGAGAAAGGAACCTGGAGATGAAGGGAAAATTGATCTAACAGTGACTCTGGGCAGCAGTGGCAGGGGGAACATCCCTGGGAGTGTAGAACATCATCCTTGGGAGTGTTGAAAATCCCTGGGAGTGTGGAACTTCTCCCTTCCTGGAGCAGGAAAGCTCCCAAAGGCTGTGGGACTCAGCTGGACCTTCAGAAGACAAAGCAAACCTTCCATGGATATTATTTATCCATTTGGAAAAGGCAGAGAAAAAGCTGAAAGGTCTTTTTTCATGAGAGACAGCTGAGATATTGGATTCCTCCTGAACCTACTTTATCTCCTTAATTAGCACGTTTGCAGGGTTTTCAGCTCCTTGACACAATTTTTAAAGGTTAATTTAACGCTATTGGAAGCAGAATTGACTCAATTGTAAACAGTTGAAGGCTTCAGTCTATAAAATCACCAAAGGCCTCGTGAACTTGACCTTTATTTACCTCCTGGATTCTGATGCCTGTGTAACTCAGAGAAATACAGACAAACAGCCTTATCTTGCTGTTTGAAATCAGTGAAGGCCAAAAGTCCCTCACAAAAATGCTGATCAATCAGTAGAAATATTTCTGTCAATTATTCTGAGCCCCTAAACGATGTTTTCCTTGCAGCCATCCCAAACCTACAGATCTGGAATGTGGCAAAAAGAGAATTTGCTGGCAGAGACATTCAGCTGGGGATGGCAGGTGAGTTTTCTCCAAATAAATATCAGAGCTGGGCTGGCAGTGTGGTGCTGAGTGACAGAGAGAATTGACAGGAGAATTGACAATCTCCATCTCTGTCCCAGGGTGCTGTCAACCAGAGAATGAGGTGAAGAAAGACAAAAAACCAAGTAGGTCAGCCTGGCCCTGGGGACAAGCGGCATTTTGGGCTCCTGTGCTGAAGCACATCCTGGTGGGGATTAGCTCTGTGGGGCAGCCTGAGAGGGACAGAGGGACTCAGGGCAGAGCAGATGTGACAATCCCCACTGGGGATGGTGACAGTGCAGTGCTGTACACTCAGTTCTAGCAATATTGCCCATTCAAGCCCCAGGGTTGAATTTGCCCAATTCTGGCTCATTTCAGCTCCATTCCCACAGTATTGTGATGTTTCATTCCTTGTGGATTCACCATTTCCTTGTTTTACAGTGGGTTTTGCTCCTGGAGGAAGGTAATATCGTGTTTTCTGCAATCTCCTGTGAATCATCTGCTGCTCTCACAGTCCCTGCTGCTGTCACTGGCTGCCTGTGTGGCACTGGGAGCTGGGGACAGGCTGGATGAGCAGCTCTCATCCCTACACGTGGATCTCATTTCCTGCTGTCTCAGATTTCCTGTGCCATCAGCAGTGAGTCCTTTCCTGCCTCCCCTTGCTCCTCTGTGAGGGAAGGGGGGAAATTGCTGCTGTTTTGGGAGCAAAACAATGGGATGTTTGAGTTCCTGAGATGTAAAGCTGCACAGGGCAGGGGGGTGGAAGGGAATGGTCTCTGAGGTTCCTTCCAAGCCAAACCATCCTGTGATTCCATATCTGCTCAGGTGATCAGCAGTTCCCCACTTCCCCCATGCTGGATCCCATCCTTTGTCTCTCCTTGTGGTTAAGTCACCTGTTGCACTTCACAGCTCTTGGTGAGAATGCAATGTTTGAGGTATTTTTGTTGCCTGTCTTTGTTATTTATTCAAGCTCTGGTGCAACAATCACAGAATCCCAAAGTGGTTTGGATTTAAAGGACCTCAAAATCCATCCCATCTCACCCTTGCCATGGCAGAGACACCTTCCACTGTCCCAGGCTGCTCCAAGCCCTGTCCAACCTGGCCTGGAACACTTCCAGGGATCCAGGGGCAGCCAGAGCTTCTCTGGGCACCCTGTGCAGTGCCCTGTGCAGTGCCCTCCCCTTGCCCACTGCACAAACAGGGTTTCTGGACGGACTCACCCAGCTGGAGAAACTTCCACAGGAGTTAAACCATGGCAGAAGTTGGGCAAACAGATTTTGTGCTCAGCCTGGCAGCGTTTCCTGCCCTGGGATGTGTCCTGTCTGTGATCCCATCCCTCTCCTGCCCTCCTTGTCCTGCCAGCTCCATCCTGGTCCCTGCAGGTGTGTCTGGGGACACATCCCAGCCCTGGCAGTGGATACACACAGAGGCACCCAGTGGGGAACTGGATTTTAACACAGGATTTTAACCCTGACCCAAAGCAGGGCTGATCCTGATCCTGATTTTAACCCTGACCCAAAGCAGGGCTGATCCTGATCCTGATTTTAACCCTGACCCAAAGCAGGGCTGTGCTGCCCTTCTCCCTGCTCACCTCTGGGCAGTGCAAGCACACCAGGGTGCTCAGGTTGCATAATGAGTTTGAAAAGCTCATTAACTAATGCAGGTGAGGACCTTTGGAGCTGCAAATGAAGTGCATAACATGGCTTTAATTTGCTGAGCTTCCCTCTTCCCCATCATAACAAACACAGCACATGCAGGGCTTCAGTCGAGTTTATACTCTAGATATGAAATAATAAACAGTTTGGATATCAATGTCTGATCTTTGGGCTCTTCTACAGCCTGAGCCAACAAGCTGCTCTGCTCTGTCTGATCCTGCCTGACACTGCTCAGAGTGCAAGGGATGTTTGGATGACCTTGCTGAAATATTTCCTGAGGAAATTTGTTCTGCTTCCATATCCCAGAGCAACGAATCCATCTGCAGGCAGACCCTGCTTCTGAATGGATGCACTGCATTAGCAGGATGATTGTAAGTCATGATTAATGCTCTCGTGACAAACTTCCCTGGGCAGGGGGAGCAGACATGCAGCTTGCAGGGGGTTGCCTTTGGAATTAGAAGTTTATAGGGAAAAAGGGAGAATACAAACTCAAAGGGCTCTGATTTTTAAAAAAAATACAGCGAAGCAAGCAGATCTGCATGAGAATGGATGAATGAATGGAGTGGCAGGGCAGGCTCTGTGCTCAGGGACAAAAGAACAAGAAATTGAAACCACGAGCTCGCCATGAAAAACAAACCCACGTCAAACCCCTTGTATTCCCCCCAAAGCCTTCCATTCCAAAGCAACTTGGGGGAACACTTGCAAAAACCCCCATTTTCATTACAAATACCCTAGATTCCCTAAAATACTTTAGAAGTAAAATGCCAGAGACAGCTTTCTATGAAATTGCTAAATATAACACGAGAGCTGGAGGATACTACAGACAGGAAATCCTTCAGTATTTGCCTGTCAGAGGCTAAAATTCATTTTAAAGAAAAGCAGGTGAGCAGGGATCCTGAGCAGGTGAATGGGAAAAGCAAATGGCTCGCAAGGAAAGAATATTTTGCTTACCCAAGTCAGCCCAGACAAAGCAACTCCTGTTGGCTGCTCCTGCTCAGCTCCGAGTCTGCGGGGATTAGAGCTCTGCCAGGAGGAGGAGGAGGAGGAGGAGATGAGCCCCGAGGTGGGGAGCAGGGAGGAAGCACGGGGAGGATGCAGAGGAGCTGGGGATCCCAGCGATGCCAGCAGGCTCAGCTCTGCTGGAGGAACAGAGCAGAGCAGCTCCTCACTCTGCCCAATCTGCTCCCCAAACATCCCCAGGTGCAGCGCAAAGAGGATTTGCCTTCATCACACAAATCACTCCTCGGGGTGTGGAAACAGCCCTGTTTTCCTTGGGATGGTGCTGGGAGCTCTGTGGGACAGGGCTGGGCAGGAATTCCCACCAGGAGCTCCAGCCCTGGGAAAGGGATGCTCCTCACCATTGGAAATGGCACAACCCCCTGGAGAGCAATCACGGAGCACAGGTTGATCTCCATCCCCGGAATTTGGGGCTATTTTCCCCCACACAATGGCTCTATTTTGACTTTCAAAACCTCCCTGCGTGTGCCTGCCCAAGCACAGCACATATGAATAGAAATATTAATAATTCTTTGAGTCTTTTCCATAGCGTGGGATTTTTAGAGCTGGCAATAACAACTTTACTGACTGCATTCTCAGTTGATTTACACTGCCATCTAGAATAATGCATGGAAAAAGTCCATATCATTGTGAAGTTTAGTTTTTTATCAGGAATAAATCAGCTCTGAGGCAATACTTGAAAATCACATTCTTTTTCTCACTCTATTTTCCCTCAGTAGCTTGGTTCTTTGGTGGTGTTCCTTTCTTTTCTGGCCAGGATTCATCCCTTTGAACTCCACAGGGATTTTGGGTATGTAGGATTGAACAAGCAGGTTTCCTTTAGGGCAAGGATTTGGTGGAATTTGCATTGATTTTACTTTGAAAGTCACTGTAAAGCCTCACCTGTGGAGTGAGGGGGAGACAACCCCACTGCTGGGGGGAACAGCAAAATCAGAGTGAGCTGAGGGGCTTTTTTGGGGGGTTCTTAGAGGGGTTTATTAGGGTGATTGGTTTATTAGGGCGATTTATTAGCTTGGTTTATTTGTAGGGTTGATCAGTGGGGTTGATCAGCCATCCTGGGATGGCTTTGCAGGAGCTCAGGGCAGAGGTGAGGAGAGCAAGAGGGCAGCAGAGCCATTCTGCAGCCCCTGGGGGTGGCTGTGCCAAACAGCTCTGCCTGCCCACGCCTCGTCCTGCTCTTGCTGGAAAGCATTAAAGCAGAGAAAGAGCTGAAAGGTCTTTTTTCAGATCCACAAACCCACAGAAAGAGCCTGACTGCAGCAGGGCGGTGCTGGGGACAGCCAGCAGTTGGAGGAGGAAGAAATATTCCTGGAAAAAAAAGGAAGGAGAGAAGAGCTCTTCAGCTGAAATGTTCCCACATCGCCGGAGTTCAGAGCTTGGCCTTCAGAAACACTGAGGGAAAAACACCAACAACCTGCAGGAGTGTGAGAGAAGAGCTCCCTGGAGGGTTTGCTGAGCAGCAGTCGATGGGGATGGTGGCTCCTGACCTTGCCTGCTGCAAATCTGGGACAGCAGCAACTCAGTTCAGGGACCTGAGCCCAGCTCTCCGAGCTAAAATAGCAGTGTGAGCCAAAGGCACAGGGAGCAGGGATGGATCTGAGGGTGTGAATCAGCGGGGAGGTGTGAGGGGAACAAAACAGCACTGCAGCTCCTCTGCACCATCACCCCAGCCCTGGGAGGAGCACCTGGAACACTCCCGGGAGGTTTGGCAAAGAGTGAGAGAAGAAATATCTCCTGGATGTTATAAAAAAGATGGAGAGTGGCTTTTTTACAGGGAGAGCCTGTGAGAGGATGAGGAGGAGGGGTTTTAAACTGAAAGAGAGAAGGTTTAGAGTGGATTTTGGGAGGGAATTGCTCCCAAAGGAGGGAGGGGAGGGTGTGAGGCTCTGGCACAGAGTGCCCAGAGAAGCTGTGGCTGCCCCTGGCAGTGTCCAAGGCCAGGCTGGATGGGGCTTGGAGCAGCCTGGGACAGTGCAAGGTGTCCCTGCCATGGCAGGGAGATTGGAAATAGATGATCCTCAGTGTCCTTTCCCACCCAACCCCTCTGTGGGAGGTGAGCAGAGCCCTTTGAGCCCCCCAGGACCTCTGTGCTTGGGGGTTTCAAGCAGAGGATTGGCAGTCAGGGCATCCTGACTGAACACAAACCCACAGAGCAAACCCAGAACCTGTGCTGCACCTCTGGGCTCCCAGGAGCCTCAGCCAGGGGGACAATCCTTGGGTGTGGCAATCCCAGGTGGCACTTGGGGACATGGGCTGCGGGTGGCAGTGCTGGGTGAATTGTTGGCCTCTCTGTTCCTTTTCCAACCTACACCACTCCACGATTCCCTGGCAGGGCTGGGAGAGCCTCTGCTCAGCTGGAGCATCCCAGGAGCTCCGGCTTGGTGCCAGCAGAGAGCACTGCAGCACAGCCAATGGAACCCCCTGGCCTCTGGAGCCAAAAGAAACAACTGGGAAAAGTCCTGATTTAAGGAAAAGCCATAAAAACCTGAGTGGTGCAGTTGGGATTTTGAACATTGGCCAGGGGAAGGTGTTTTGTAGATGAACTCCTTGCAATAATGTACATTTTGTTGATATATAATTCTCAGTCTAGGAGCATGATTTGCTTTTCTTTGTTGCCTCAGAACAGGGAGTGTGTAAAGCAGGGAGGATCCTTCCCTTCTGGCAGCGTTGGGAATGACCTGAGGTGGGTTTTGCATGTTCTCCTTAACCTGGGAATGATGGTCCTGGAAACAACATGGCAACCACTCACTTAAAAATGGGAAAGAATCCTGTAATTAGCTCCTTGTGAGCATTACTGTTAATTACCCTGCTCAGTGGCACATTTACTGCCCAGCTTCATTATCTGTACCCAAACAATTCCAACCATCTCTTGTATCTCCAGCATTTCCATAGCAAACTGCCTTGCTGGGACACATCCCAAAATTTACCATCTCCCCATGACCCAACAGTCAGACTTTGGGGGTTTGGAGCTTCATTTCTCCAACTTGAGTCCCATTTGGTCTGAGAATCCCCACGAGGAGTGGCTGATTGTGCATCCTTGGCCATCCTGGGTCAACTTCCAGCTTCCCAATCCACACATTCCCTGCCACACAGAGCCTCTCCTGTGCTGACAGTTCATCCCCAGAGTTGACTAAGAGGAAGCCAATTAGGAACCTAAAAGGGTCTTTCATTAGCCTTTTGAGAAATGAAACACTAATTACTCAGGTTTGAATGGATGTTTACTCGAGGGGTTAATTATGCATCCATGAGGAGCAAAACTTCATTTTGTGCATCTGGGGAGGCTCAGGGAATGGTGGTGGCTGCTGGCTGTGGTTCCTGGGAAGCCTTGGGAAGTTCATCCTCTCCAAGCCCTGCTGATCCTGGAGAACACATTCAAAAAGGCAACAGGAGCAGTAAAATTCAGAATTTCCACAGCCATTCCTTTTACACCTTGTGATGGCTGCTAAGCCCCAAACCTATTCAGGCATTCCCAGGAAAAGAAATCTTTCAGGATGCTGAAATCTGCCTGAAAGCCTTTTCCAGGAGCAATTCTTCTTTGTCTGCTTATTACTGTGTGCAGTAAATAATCAAGGAGATAACTGCACTGTAGAATTTAGTTTGGGGAAGAATCCAATTAGATTCTTCTGGGCTTGTCTCACACAGGATTATGCATGTTTCAGCTCAGATTTTTTCCTCCCGGGCCACGTTGCAGCTTTAAATCACTTTTTTCTATTTTATCTGTGATTACAGGCTTAAGAACATGAGGAAAAAAAACCTCCTGTAAGTGATACACCAACATTATCTTGATCTGTGGTATTTCACAGCAGGTTTTAAGGAATTTGGGACCATGAGGAGCCCTCATGCCTGGGGAAGAGGAGCAGGCAGGACACGATGGCTTCTTCCTGCAGGAGTGTTTGTTTTGCTTTCCGAGTGATGACAAGCGAGGAAACAAGAGCTGAATTTCACATCTGCTCCAAAGGCTCCTCTTACTCTCTGCAAGTAGCCAAAACATATCAGGAGTTGGGAAGACAACACGTCTGAGGGATTTGTGCTTTTTTTTCCTCAGCTTGCCGAGAAGTGGAAGCGAGATGACAAAACATTTCACGAGCAGTCAGAGTCCATCTCCCGGCGTGTG
The DNA here is from genome assembly GCF_008360975.1 of Lichenostomus cassidix. NCBI lineage: Eukaryota > Metazoa > Chordata > Aves > Passeriformes > Meliphagidae > Lichenostomus > Lichenostomus cassidix. The sequence continues at coordinate 1,170,393 of NW_028147268.1, read as the reverse complement.
GGAGTGCTGAGGAGCACAGGATCTGCCTGGCTTGGGGAATTGCACTGCAGGAGCCATGAGGGAGCTCTGGAATGTCATCCTCATGTCCCTGGGCAGCAGCAGCAGCTGGCAGTGGTCACTGCACCCACCCAGGGCATGGCCAGGGGATGGAGGAGAGCAGGGAGAGCTCAGAGCATCTCCCAGCACCTGCAGGGAGCTCAGGAATCCTTCCCTGGGAGGGTGAGGCCCTGGAAAAACTGCCCAGAGGAGCTGTGGCTGCCCCTGGATCCCTGGAAGTGTTCAAGGCCAAACTAAACGAAACTTGGAGCAGCCTGGGATGCTGGAAGGTGTCCCTGGAATGGGAAGAGGTTCTCATTCCCCATCCCCCTTCCCACCCAAACCACTCTGGGGTTCCATGACAGACGAACAGAGACCCCAAAGTGCAGTGCTGCAGTTGTGCTCTCAGCCCTTGGCCAAGGGTTCTTCATTTAAGACCAGAATTATGACAAACCAACAGGAATTATTGAAACCCAAAGCACGGAAGATCCAACCTCAGGTTGGTTTGCAGGATATTTCCTCCCTGAGCAGAGGTTTTGCCACAGAATGGCTTTTAGGACAATCCAAGAGGGTTTGGGATTTCAAACCCTGAGGGAATGGGATTTCAGCCCTGCCTGCTGTGGGGACAGAGCTGGCACTGTGCTCCTCCCCAGCCCCCCGTGCAGCACATCCTGCCATGAAATCCTGTTTATCAGCAAAAGTTCATTGGAACAGAATTAATCCTGGAGGCTCAGTGTTTGTTTGCTTCTCTCCCTGTGCCTCACAAACCCACACTTGCTCTTCCCCTCGGGAAAAACAAATTAAAAGAGAAGGAAGAGAAAATCAGACCATTTTCCCGAGGCCACAGAATTTCTCAGATATCCATTTCAAGGTGTTTATTGCAGCCTTTCATCCCCTTTGCCCGACTGGTGAGGCTGAATTCCCTGCCTGGCAACAGATGGGATCCCAATTTATTTTTAGCAGTTTGTTTGCTTTGATGGAACCCTTAAACACCACCCTCCCTGTAAAGCCCTGGAGTCACCTCGGGGGCTGGCAAGGTGGGCTGAACTCTGCAGGAGGAAATCCAGGAGAGGAACTCCTTGTGGTGAGGAACCATCCCAGCTCCAGGAGAGAAGTTGTTGGTGTCTCACCCAGGGACAATGAGAAATCCAGCCCCCTTGGTCTGAGCTCTCCATAAATCCCACAGAAATCATGGAAATGCCCCAAATGCCTCAAGACAGTGACATCAGCCCTGTCTGCACAGTCCCTTGCTCACAATTTGTTCAATTCTTTGCTAAAATAATCCTTTTAGGCACAGAGAGCTGCTTAGACCCCTCCTTTTGTCCCCCACCAATGGCTTTTAATAATTAAGTGTAATGGAGGAGCTTTGATTGGATTCCTCACTCAGATGGTTAATTAGGTATTTCTAAATAAGTTACAAAATGTGTTCCTTTGGATTCAATTCCTTTTGCTTTATCCAAACTAAAATGCACTGCTCTCCAGAGAGTTCTTGTTTGAGAATTGACTGAAGATAATTATTTCAGATAATTAAGATCACTGAGCAAAGTAATTTAATTTTCCTCCCTGCCTCTCCCTCCCTCCAAGAAACGTAAATGTCTGTGGAACATCTGATCAATAAGAGAAACTTTCCAAAGGTTAAGTTGGCCAAGTGTGTTGTTAAGCTGGGAGAGACCAGCATGGAGTGAAACCCAGTAGAGATGTTTGGAAAAGTACTGAAATTTCCAACTGAATTATTCTCCTCCTGCCAAGGCTTTTTCTGAGTTTGTTTTTTGGTTCACTTAGGTTTTTTTGGGTTTTTTTATTCTTCATCTTGGCCAAGGGCAGAGCAGGGATGAAGATCTGAAGCTCTATGGCCAAATGATTTTATTGAAATAATGAATTGATTGAAATCATGGAGGAGATGCAGCAAAGCCTGTGCTGGGCAGCAGCAGAGAAATGGAACTTGGGGCTGGTGGAGGCCTGGATAAGCAGCTGAGAAAAAGTATTTGAGGGTTTTATTTTCCTTTTCTTTCTTGTTTTCTTGCTTTTTCATGTTCTCTGAACACCTGGTTGCTGCACAGCTAGAAGGGGGTTAGGGAAGTCTGAAATCTGCACTCCCAGTGTCCCAAGGTGCTCATGCAGGGAGTTGGTGATGTTCATACAGACAAAAAGCATCTTTTCCATTCCCTGTATCTGTGGCTCTCCAGCTGGAAGTGGAGAAAGTGCTCAGCCTCTGATCAGAGCAGTGTCTGGGTGCAGACAGCAAAAAATAGCAGTGCTAATCATAAGCAGCTTTGAGGATTTAAACTTGGCTCAATCCTGTATGCTGGGCTGTGCCTTCAGCTCAGCCCTCATCCCCAGCAGGGTCACACCTCCCTGACCCCAGAAATGCTGCTGGGAGCTCAGGGTGCAGCTCTGCTGAGCTGAGGGAGCTCTGGGCAGCAGAAACCCCTCAGTGCTCACCAACCTTGCAGGGCAGTGAGCCAGAGCTGAACCGTGGGCTCTGTCCCTGTGAAATCCTCCCAAAGCCCTGCGGCTCTGGGAAGGCAGAATCTCTGCTCCTGGGCTCACCTGGCACTGCTGGGGCTTCTGCTCCTCCTGAGGTCACTGCTGCTTGCTGGGCTGTTGGTAACTCGAGGCACACTGGGAGCAGCAGGAGCTCTGGGCTGTGGGGTGTGGATTTTGGAAGGGTCAGTGCTGGTCAGACTTCCCCAGGCTCTCCTGAGGGCCTGCAGGGTGTTTGGGAACAGTTCCTGCTTCCCACAGCACCAACCTGGCATTCCCCAAAGCTGAACGTTGGTTTTTTAGCCCAAATCTCCTGCTAATGGCTGCACACTTTTATTCCAGCTTCCTGTGGTGTGTTCATTATCATTTCTGTTTTACAAGGGCCACTCAGCAAAAGCACAAACACTTCAGTGCCCTGGCAGTGCTGGGCTTTGAAGCTGCTGGGGAGGTGAATACCAAAGGTCTGCTGTCTTAATTAGTACAAGAGGTTACAGAGCTGCTAATACCTGATCTTGCAGGGCTGACAGGAAGGATGAAAGGTTGTGGAATCAGATGCCTGCAAAGCAGAGGGTTCTGGATGCTGTGGGGTTTTTTCCTGAGCTCCCACTGGCAGATTGTGGCTTCACTTTGTTGGCTGAAGATCTCCTTGGGGCTGAGCTGTGCTTGGGACAGGGCTGGGAACGGCCAGGGGGGTTTGGATTCACCCAGCTCTGCACTCAGGGGTTCTGCCTGCATCCCTCAGGGTGTCTGTGTGTGACAAGTGACGCTCAGCCTGGCTCAAGGTGGCAAAAATCTTGCAGCAATTAATTAACTTATTGTATTTTATGATGTTTGCTGTGCCTCCTTGGCACCCAGAGGATCTCAGCTCTTTGATCCGGAGGGTGTGATTTATTGGGCAATTACACATCTCCACACCATCAGTCATGCTGGGAAGAGGTGCTGTGATCTCATCAGTCTGGGGAAACGTGACATGGAAGGACTTTTATCAAATGGAAGGGGGGCTGATGGATGGAGGAGTCAGGGAAGTATTGATTCAAGCCAATATATTATTTTCTACATTAATATTGTGCAGACAGTGGCAGATAGAGACCCTGCACTGGTGCTGGTGTTCCCTCCACGATGAAGAATTGCCCTTCTGTGCAGTTCCATTGGGATGAGGGATGATGTTTCGGGACGTTCAATGAGTTCTAAGGGAAATGTTTGTTCTTTAATTATGTGGAAAAACCAGGCAAAACGCACCATTGTTTTTCTTGTGCTGTCAGGAAGAAACAATGTGAGGGGAATCCTCTTGGGAATGTGGCCTGGGAGAGGAGCTCCCTGTGTGTGCTGCTATTTCAGGGCTGCCTCAGGAGCTGTGTTTCCTAGGGTGGGTGTGGGATTTTTGGGGTCCCTCTGAGTGAAGGAGATCAGCCTGGGGCTGTTTTGTCCTTGCAGGAGCTGCCCTGAGTTCCTGCAGGTGCATTGAGAGGCGCTCAGGGCATCACTTGTAGATCAACATCCCTGCAGGTCTTGGTGGAAAGGTGAGATCAGGAGATTTTTTAATGCTTTGGTTCAGTTCTGGTGCCTCTCCTGACCCAGAACAAGCATTCCAGGACATGGATTCTCCTTCCATCATCGTTTCCTGTAATTCCAAGGTCATCCCCGGGAGTTTGGCAGAGGCTTTGCAGTGTGACTGATGTGTCCCCCCTGCTCTGTTCTGCCCTGCAATCCTGGATTTATGAACGTAGCACACAGCTCTGCCCATATTCATCAGCACCAGATGGTGATAAGAAGGACTTGTGGTTTAAAAATTGCCATCCTCCTTCTCCTCCCTGGCCCCCACCAGCAAGGCAAGGCGGGGAATTAATCTCAGACTCAAAGTCTTTGGTTCTTGGCTGGCTGGGAGGTGTCAGGAGATAACCAGGAGTGAGACTGAGCTGAGAGCCCTTGGCTTGTGTTGGGTGGTGGAAAGTGAAGCTCCTGCAGCTTTTTGGGGTTGGTTGGGCTCAGGTTGCTTTGTCCAACAGGGAAGATTTTCACCCCAGTTTGTGTCAGAGGGGCAGAGGGAGAGTCTGAGCTGTTAAAATAAAAAACAAAGGAGGTTTTCTGGGGCAAATTTCACCGATTTGGGGACAGGCTGGGGATGGCAGCAGGAGGATCCCAGTCTGATTGTCCCTGCAGGTCCCCCAGCCCAGTCCTGCTCTGCATGGCTGTGTTTTTCCAGACTCCCACTGGAGGTCACTGGAACATTGTTTACCATTGTCCCTTAGAACAAAGGAGCCGCAGAACTGACGCTTCGCGAAACTAATGTTTGAAATTTTCGGAGATTTTTATCAGTTTCACGTATGAAAATAAATCTCCAAATTGCTCATAATCCTTGTGTATAATGGGTATTTTATAAACACTTCTTATGCCCCGAGGAGACATCAACAGAAGCTTTATTTTACAAAAAGTGTGACTCAACTGCCAGGAATTTTGAGCAAAGCTCCTCTAATGGGCTCTCTGCGGCCCAGCTCTCTTTGTCATAGCCTGATGGATGTGTCACAAGTTTGAAAACACACCTGAAGCCATTCCGTGGCACCAGCAGGAAACCTGAAAGTTGCCGTTGCTGATCACAGCATTGCATTTGTGTTGTTAAAAATGCTGGGGAGAGGATGAGCACCTCGAGTTCTGCAAAGGTTGTTTTATTAAAATTAGCCCAGATAGCAGAAACAAAAGTTATATTTTATTTTTTCTTCCCCTTTTCTTTCCCTCTGTCCTGGTGCAGGCAGCTGCCCCTGCCCACTCCAATTTTTGGGAGATCAGAACCAGCCCTGCCAGGCACGAGCAGCACTCATGATCAACCAACAGGAGCTAATTAGCAGTATTAAGAAAAGTTTGGCAACTCGTCACAGGCTCATCAATGCAAACCAAAGCTGCTTCTCAACCCGTCTATCAAAGCACAGTTGCTGTTAATGATAGACTGAATAATAATTAGTATTAACTGAAAGGATCCCTGTCTATTTCCCAGTGATATTTAAAGCCAAGCAACAGACTCCTGGCTTTGGGTGAGCTCCAGTTTCAATATAGCTCTGGGATTTATAGTTCAGTCTTTAAATGTAAAGCGAATTTGTGGAATGTCTCAGCTTATGGCAAACTGGGTGAGCAGACAGAGCAGAGCCTGGGCTCCCTGGGAAGCGTGGGAGGAGCTGGGGATTTCCATTTCAGATGTGGTACTTCCTGGGAATGTGTTCCCACACACAGCTGATGGATGCTGCTGAGCAGTGCTCAAACCCACAGGAAGATCTCGGGATGCAGCTCTGCTCTGACATTTCCATCTGAGAGTCACGATTTCCTGGAGTCACAGATCAGAGTGGTTTGGGCTGGAAAGAACCTCAAAACTCATCTCATTCCACCCCTGCCTTGGTGGAATCTCATCTGCATCTCATTCCACCCCAGCTTGCTCCCAGCCCTGGCCAAGCTGACCTGGGGGAGGTTTGCAGGAGCCTGCTGGGGTTGGAAGGTTCCCAGCAGACCAGGAAATGCTGAAATGGCCCTGCTGGGCTGGCTGGAGGGTCTGTGTGAGGGGAAAGTCTCACTGGGGGCTCTCCAGATGCCCAGGAGCTGCCTGAGGGATCTGCCATGGGCTCCTCACAGAGAGAACCCTCGAGGGAGAGAGAGTGCAGGAAAGCAGGGCTGGACTGTGTTGAGTCATTCTGTGAGCCCCAATAACCATTCTGAGCCCAATAATCACTCTCTGAGCCCCAATAACCATTCTGAGCCCAAAAATCATTCTGTGAGCCCCAATAACCATTCTGAGCCCAAAAATCATTCTGTGAGCCCCAATAACAGCTCCATCCCCGGCTCCTGATGGATGCAGAGCTCAGCCCTGAGCCAGAGAGCTTTGATGAACACAGAAAAATGCTGAGGAGCTCAGGTGGAATGAGGATGTCCTTGGCTGGGAGCTCTGGGCTGTGCTGGGCAATCCAGGCTGGATTTGTGTCATCTTTGGGGTTTGTTCATCCCCACAGGGCAGGAGATGCTGTTTGGGTGTTCAGCTCTGGAGAGGAAGCTCTCCAGGTTTGCCCTCCTTGGAAGCTTTGGGCAAAAGTGGGGGACAAAAATGGTGTCCTGGTGTGCCAAAAATGTGCCCAAAATCATCCCTTTGTTTATCCAAGGGGTTGGAAAGGGGTTTGTCCATCCTCGTGGGATGTGCAGGTGGCTGAGCCAGTCTGCTCTGGAGCAGAACTTCTGCTTCATTTCAAAGCTTATCCTTAAATGTTTGCTCGAAAGCCCTGGAGCCCCAAGAAAAGGAGATGCAAATAACTTGACTCTTTTCCCATGGAAGCAATTAAGGAACTGTGTTAATAAGAAATGAAGTTGTTTGTAAATTTTAATGGTTTAAAAGATGCCCCAGGGAAATCACAGACAAATAGGAGCTGTTTGGTGCAGACCCTTTCCAGCCAAGCTCCACCTCCGTGGTGGATGTGATCAATTAAAAATTATCAGGAGAAAATGACACACTCTTTTTAATTTAATGCCTTGGGCCAGAAGGATTTTCTAAAGTAATGATTTGGGCTGGGAAGGGAATGTTGCTTTATTTCCTCCCCATTTAATCAAAAAATCCCAGCAAAGAGAAAAAGAAAAGCCCAAACCCAAAACAACCACCAACAAACCCCAAAGAAGACCCCATGAAAATGCCTAAATTTGTTTTTTTTTTCAATTTCCCAGGCCTGGAGTGGGATTGGTGAGGAATTCCTGGATTATTCCATGCAATCCCCAGCACGAGTGGAACATCTCTGACAGTTCCTCCCCACGTGCAGCTCCTGTGATTAGTGCAATTTGTTTCCCCTGGAATTCCTGTAAGGCTTGACAAGACACCAAAGTTCCAGGAGAGTTACACAAAGGCCTCCTTTGCATATTAAAGACTCCGTGTTGTCACTTGACTAAATTTGGGAGCAGCTTCCAGCCCTGTGAGTGTCATTAGAGCTGAGATGAATTCCAGGGCTCATTACGGGGTGCTGTGACAAAGAGGTGCAGGAAGGACTATAAAGTGGAGCTTTGCTGTTTTTTTTCCCAAAGCCTTGTCGAGGCTCATTTTCCCTCTTTTCCATCTCCAGCACTCTCAATCCCTTGATAATAAATGCAGCTCACATAGGAACAACCCCCCGGACTGATTTCTTTCCACTGCAAGAAGTGATTTAAAAGAAGACGAAAAAAGACATTGAATGTGTTCATTATTGATAATCTTAAAGATTTACTGCGGGCTTTCAGAAAAGCTGCTGCCTTAAAGCAAACTGCTTTTATCTCCTTTTTGTTTGCTTAGTTGGCTTTTGTGGGTTTTGTGTCTTTCCCTTCAGCAGCTCATGTAGGTAGAAGCTGGAATTATTATTTTTTTTCCTGAGGGGGAATTTGCCAGCCCCTGCCAGCAGTGGGGAAGCTCGGTGGGAACTGCAGGAGGAGGTTTCTGGCTGCTGGAGTGCTGTGTGGGCTGCAGCAGACCTGCTCTGGGGGGCTGTGGGCACTGAGAGCAGCAGGGTTGCCCATTTTGGGGAAGATGAGGGTGTTCCAGCCCAGCAGCCTCATGCTGGGATCTCTGGGGAGAGCTGGGATGTTATCCTGAGGCACTGGGGATCTTCAGAGCATCATCCAGGCTGCTCCAAGCTGGCCTTGGACACTGCCAGGGATCCAGGAGCAACCACAGCTTCTCTGGGAATTCTGTGCCAGGGCTCACCACCCTCACAGGGAGAAATTCTTTCCCAATATCCAACCTGAATTCTGCCTCTATCAGTTGGAACTCATCACTCCTTGTCCTGTCCCTGCAGCTCCTGCTGAAGGATTCCTCTCCTCATCTCTTCTGTGGATTTTTGGGAAGTGAGAGCACAAACCTACAGGTCCATGAAATTGAGGGGTGTTGGAGTTCACTCAGTTCTGCTTGTGCTCCGGTTTTTTGGGTTTTTCCCCTAAGCCCCTGGACTCAGTGTAGACTCACAATCACCTTTCCTTCCTCCTCTGCCTTCCCATCCTGCCATTCACTCCTCAACCCATTGATGTCCCGAAGGCCCTGAGCTGTTATTTCATGTTATTTCCTCCCAGAGTTGACTCCACACCAAATACCAGAACACAGAGTATCAGAGAACTCTTTCTCAGTGCTCACAAAGCAAAGCCATGTGCTCCAACCCTGTCATCAGCTCCGAGGCGTTTAATAACATCATCCTTCACCAATCAGAATAATTAAACAGCCTCATTATTTTAAATATTCATTGAGTCCAGATTTCATGTTTGGCTTTCTTGGTCAATTTGGTTCCTGCTAATCTGGGGGAAGGAAAGAATGTTCTCTAGTGCTTAATTTGCATTAAAAACACTATAATTTGTAAGTAAATTGGAAAGCTTTTAAGTGAAGAGGGAACATCAGTGACTTGACAGTCAAAGCTCTCCTTTGTTTTTCAAGCACAATGTTCCAGAAAGATGCTCTTCCTTTCTTGGAATGACATGGCAGGAGAATGAAGCCTTGTAATTGTTCATTAATCCACGGTCATTAGGGGACTCGTGGAAGGAGGTGCCAGAAATGAAAAACAAACCCAACGCGGTTTGTTCTACCAGAAAAGTGATTTTAAATTTCTGCAGTTGCTGCAAGGGGACCAATTGTCAGGCTGGAGAGGTGGAGGGATGGTGCTGCCTCTGTCCAAAGTGTTTTCCAGAGGAAATCCTCTCCCTGGCTGCAGCTGTGCTGAGCCTGGCTGGAGCTGCACTTTCTGGGGTCTGAATGTTCTCCTTTCCACTTCTGCCAGCTGGGAAACATTTCCTTCCTGAGCTGGGAAGGAGTGATGGCAGCAGCCTGACCATGGATGGTGGTGAGAGGATGGGAAATCTGTCAGTGGGGCTAAACAGGAACTTTCCCACTTCTGTGGCCAAAGAACACAACTGAGCTGGTTTGGCTGTAAGAAACTTTTCTTACAACCTGCTTTGCAAAAACTCTGCTTTTCTTCCTTTTTTTTGCAGTATCTGATTATGTGGATTTTCCTTAATACCCCCATTTCTCTGTTGTAGTGAAGATGTTGCTTTCTTTGTTGCTTCCACCTCTTTATTTAGGAGGAGGAGGAGGAGGGGAGAGGAGGGAGAAATGCAGCAGAGGAGCTGATTTCAATGCAAATCTATTGTTCGTAATTGCAGTTTTAAAATCTTCTCAACCTTCAGCTGAACAATGATAAAAGAATAATGGCTGTGAATTATTAGCTGTTCCACTTACCTTCAAAATAGTTCCTACACTGTTGTGATACTTGGATATATTTATTATTGTACTACTTTTTCCTTTTTTAATGAGCTTGTGCTTCCTGTGGCCTTAATTTTCTTGTAGGACCTCAGCTCATCCCACATCTGTATTTTTGTTAGGGATGTATAGGGCTGAAATCAATTAAAAACCTCTTCCATGCTTCCCATGTAATTAGATCCATTTCCCCATTTTTCTGTTTCTAGGCCTGCCTGGTTAAGGTGACAAATATTAATATAAAAATGGAGCAATGGAGTGAAATAGGAGAGTTTTGCATGGCTCTGCTGTGGGTGTTCCTTCTGGCAATAAAATCCAAATTTCTTTCCCACACAGTGAGCACAGAGAGCAGCTGAACTGAGGCAGCATTTCACCCCTTTTGTGCAGCATTTTACCCTCTTTGAGTGTTTTCTGCACAGAAATGGCCTCAGGTATTGGATACAGGGAATTAATCCCCAGGGATTCTCACCTTATGTATGCAAATATCTGAGAGTCTGGAGAAACTCTCAATGCAGAGGGAATTCTTCATTTTTATTCGATTTTATTTTTATTTTTTTTTTAAGAAGCGTTCAGAGATTTAAAGGCAGCCATGAAAATCTCTCAGAAGGAAAGGGAGAGATTTGAATTGCAGTAAATAATAACAGAAAGAGCTGAGGCTCCTAAATCTGCTTAAACCCCCCGAGGCTGAGGCTTTGCTTTCTCCCAGGCTCAGAGTTAAACACCTTTCCCTGGTGCTGAAGTGATGGTTGTGTTTATCTGCTGTGCCTCCAGAATGGCAAATCGGGCTGGATCTGTTTGCACCTGTCCAAAGTGACAATTTATCACCCTAATTCCTAATGGATCAGCCGTTTGCTCCAAGGGGGTGAGTGTTGGGATGGGAACGGTGGCTTTGTGATGGGAGGGATTTACCAGCTGTGGACACAAAGTCTAACATCTTCTGATGCTAATTCCTGTCGTGGCTTTTTGCATTCTGTGGCCCTGGAGGGGCTGATGGGGGAAAGTAGGGAGAGAATTGGAAATTAGGGATGTTCACCCCTAATTGGGAGGGACAGTTATACAGAGAGTCCTTCAGAGAGCAGAACAACCAGATCAGAGAATTAATTAACCGAGGTGGAGCACGGGGTTATTGTGCCTCTTGGAGAAACTTGGAGTTGCTCCATGTAAACCATGGAATTATTGCTCAGGATATCCAGTGCTGTGTGGTTTAGGTGTGCAAATCATCCCTTTCCTCCCCCCAAAAAGGCATTATGGATTTTCTCCTGGAAGTACAACAGGAGAAAAAGGCAGAGTTTTCCTCGGCAGGTGAGAGGAGCACCGAAGTTCTTGAGGATGCCATTAAGGACAGAGATGTGTCATTAATGAGTCATTAGTCTCACTAATAACCTGAGAGTGGCATTAAGGACAGAGTTAATGACAAGCAGCTGAAGGGAGCTCTCTGAGATGCTTTCACACTTCCCAGAGGAGCAGAGAAAATCTCATCACCATCCTGCTCGGGGATGAGCAGGGAGGTGATTTATCCATGTGTGGAGCAGGAGACTCTCCTGAAGCCCTGGGGTTCAGCTTGTCCTCCTCACTGAGCCCTTCAGTCCTCCCAGGATGGGGATGGAGAGGAAGGAAAGGTTGGATCATTCCAGGATGGGGCTGGAAATAAAGTCTGGTTCAGCTTGGGATGGGGTGGAGAGGAGGAAAAGCCTGGCTTATCCCAGGATGGGGATGGAAATAAAGCCTGGCTCATCTCGGGATGGGACTGGAAGGAAGGCTCACCCCAGGATGGGAGAGGAGGAAACGCCTGGCTCATCCCGAGGGAGAATCCCACACCCAGGAAATCCCTGCCCCTCTGCTGGGAAGCTGCTGCTGGCATGTGCTCTCCATGGCTGTTGAACACACATTGGATTCAGAGGACAAACATGGAGTTGTCAAGGATTTGATTGTTTTTCCTCAGCTGCCTGAGGAGTGTTAGAACCTATCGGTTTTGACAATGCACCTCAATTAGGTCTTAAAAATAAAATGGGTACTACACGCTCTGTGAAATTGGAGGAGCTGTGCTGGATCCCTCGGAGGCCTGAGCTGCTTGATTTCGGCTTAAGGATGATGTTTCTCCACAAGGGAGTCACCAGTCACAATAATTACATTGCTGTCTTCTCATAATATGATTTATTTAGATGTTGCCGTATGAATTAATTCTCTCTAATTGCTGCTCTTCTCACTGTAAATCAAGGTTTCTTGCTTTCTGGAGAGTAGTGAACATGATCCTACACTGAAGTAATTAGTCCAATTAGAAAGGAAAGCAGATGTGGAAAACCAATTACTTTCAGGACTATGTCTGCTCCTCTGTAGTCCAAATGCTATTCAATCAAAATGTAATAGTAGTTTAATAAAACATTGTTTTATTCATAAACTCCAGCCAGCGTTAAGACTCCACCTGCTCTGTTGGAGGAGCTGCTTTGGGACAGCTTTGAGGCTGGGGAGTTTCCTTCAGATCTGCTGCTTTACAGACAGAGACCAGAGCTCCAGAGGGAGAGCAGAGTGGTCAGCAAATACTGTCCTGATGCGAATAATTTAAGAGCTGCTGCTCAAAAGAGGAGACAGAAGAAGAACTGTAGTGCTGGTGAATTCTCTGTGTGTATCAGCAGGGTTTTTTCAAACGACAAGCAGCAGCACCAAGGTTCCCCCATCCCTTCTGCTGAGGAGCTGTTCAATCAGCACTGTGCTCAGCCTCAGGCTCTGTCAGGAGCTCCCTGCTCGTGTCTCAGGGAATGGCCACAGACTGCAGGGATCACACTGAACCAAGCAATTCTGCGAAGTTTTATTCCAACAGAGGTTTCCATCAGGCAAGGCAGGACCTTGTGTGGCTGCAAGAGGCTCTGTGTCCCCACCGAGGATGCTTTCCCGAGGATGCTCTTTGCTCAGCAGACAGAAGGAATTGATAAAACCCCAGTGCAGGATGAGGAGGGAGAGCAGTGCTCAGCACTCTCCCCATAATTAATTGGCAGTGGCAGTGCCAGCCCGGTGCCAGGAGCTGAGCAAACACAGCTCCTCTGTCACCAAACAATGTCACACAGCCTCTCCGGGGCTCCTCTCCTGAGCTCTTCATTACAATACCTGCCGAGGAGTTTTGCATTGGAGATTCACCCATCTATTTTCTTCTATCTGCTGCACGGAAGACAAGTGTTCTCATAATTGGGCCATTAAAGGAGGTGTTGAAATGTTACTAATTGTCAAAGGCAATTAAGTATAGCAACATGTCACAGGTAAATTAACGAGGCTCCAGGTGTTTTGAGCAAATTGCAGTTCTGTGGGTGTAAAATAATTCCAGTTTCTCTGCAGAGTTTTGGTGTGTTGTGATTTTGGGGTTTTGCACTCACTGAAATACTCGTTTTGCTGTTGAAAAGCACAAGAACAACACACAGAGTTCTGCAGACACTGCAGAGGTCACTGTCACAGGAGGAGCTGCAGTGACCCCAAACCACCGCTGAGGTTTTATTTAATTTCATTTGAACATCCAAGGTTTTAACCTCAGAACCAAACCCCGCAGCTTTTATTTCTCGTTGTGCTTTTCCCCCATCCAAAAGCAGAGCTCCTCAGCCGGGAGTGGCCGCAGCTGTGTCAGCCCTGCCACCGCCATGGTGATGCTCAGAGGGACCACAAAGGGGTGGCACTGTCACATGGGCCCATAATTGTCACCCTTTGTTCCTTTTCTCTCCCCCAAGCGCTGCATGCCCTCCCCGCGAGGAGATTGGTGATTGTGTGTGTGTAGCTGTGGGTGGGTGGAACCCTAATTGTATATTATTAAAATATTATGATTTTTCCCCACTCCATGTGCAGCACCTCCCCGATGTCTGCTGCAGCTGGCTGCGACTGGCACTTGCAAGGTTGTCCTCCAGGTGCTGCAGCAGAAATCTTTTGACACAGTGTCAGTAATTAAGTGTACAATTAAGAGAATGTCTGCAATTAAGTTCAATCAGTCAGTCAATCAAATCTACATTTGTAAAGGGTTTCTAAAGGGCCTCTCATCCAAACCTCCCCTCTGCTTCTGAGCTCGGCTAAGTTAACACCAGACAAGGCAACGTTTATTTGAGGCAACTCAAAGCCCTGGAAGGTTTGTATTGAAATGGTGTTTGAGGCCTTGCTGCCTCCTGAATTAAAACTGGCTGTAAGTGAGGCATTTAGGCACAACACTGAAGTGGAGCTATTAAAAAAAAGCTGAAAACTTGTGGCTTTTCCAGCAGTGTGTCTCCCTGGGCTTAACAGTGTGATTCCTCGCCTTGTTTCCTGTGGGGAATATTCAGAAAGGACGGATATTTTGCTGGAATTAGCCAGCATGGTTTGTGCTGTTTCAGGGATCTTTCAGCTCCTGATGGATCTGTTTCTCACAGGGAAGTTGTAGTGAGTGTTCACTCAAGCCCTGCCCTGCTTGGGGGCTTATTTGTGATTATTTTCCTCCAATATCCCAGGAATTCCTGTGCCTGAAGGTTTTAATCCACCTCAGCACAGCAAGGGACTTGCACATGGAACCTTCCAAATAAATGTGCCCCAAATGGACCATTTTCCTGGAATTCTCCAGTTTTCCCTCACTGAGCTGCAGTGGCAGGAACCACCCAGGGTTTGGAGCTCCCAAACAGCAGCAGGAGGGAGCAGTGGGTGTGCAGTGCTGAAGGTCTGAGATGCCAGAGCAGACCTGCTGGTTGGCACTTGTTGCCTGCTGAGCTCTGATCTCATCCCTTCCCCTTCCCTTCCCTCAACTGCCAGATCTGTATCACCAGCTGCTCCCCAAGGCCTGGCAATACTCAACCCCCAGAGTGCAGACATGACTGCAGAGAGGAACTGGAGGGATTTTCCTGTCTCTGGTGCTCCATCAGCATGAGCAGCAAGCCGTGGATCCTTTGATAAGGAGCTTGCATGAGCACAGCCCCTGTCAGCTCCAGAGGAGCTCTGCTAGCTCAGCCTGAGCTGACAGAGCCTTGTCCAGGCTGAGCTCAGCTCTGGCACTTCAGCTGCTGTCTCATTGTGTGTTGTGTGCAATCTATGGGAAGCTGTTACCCCAAGTGTCCTTAGCATGGGGGGAAGAGAACAAATGGAGAAGTTGTGTGTGACTTGCAGTGCTGCAAACATTGCCCAGCATGGCATTAACATCCAGATTTATTTGTGTCCTCACCCTCAGGCCTCTCCTGCCCTGCAGATGAAGGCTGGGGAGCTGCAGCCAGGCAGGAAGGGTGAGAAGGGAAATTGTGCTCCAAAGGATTTTCAGCAGGAGCAGATTCCCAGCACAGAATTTTGTCCCCCAGACCTGGGGCAAGGTAGAACCCCTGGTTTTTATGATCTTGGTTGGTAAAACACAAAGCTGTGCGTTTTTCATCCCCTTGTGATACTTACTCTTGTTCATTTGGACTCTTGAATTCACTGAAAGGGTGACAAAGCAGGAAACTCCAATTTCTGCCCAGTGCTCTTGTCAGCCACCAGCAGAACTCCAAGGAATGGCTTGCTGAGCTCTCAGGTGTTCTGAGGGAAAATACTTCAGGAAAAGGAGGTGTTAAGGGCCAGGCTGGATGGGCTCTGAGCAGCCAGGGATAGTGGAAGGTGCTGGAATGGGATAATCTTTACAATCCCTTCCAACCCAAACCATTCCATGAAAAGCTCCCAAGGCTGGTTGTGGTAGTGATGAATTTCAAGATATGGAATATTGGATGGATAGGAAAGTACAGAAAGCTGAACCAGTGTGAAGTTGACCAGATTCCCATTGGAAAATCTGCTGTGCTCTGGTCTGTACTGGGAATGATTTGGTTTGAACTCGAGTGTAACTTCAGCACTGAGAGGGAAATCTGGTTTTGTGAGATGTTCAACACACTGGGCTGGGCCTGGAAATAAATCCCAGGAGCTTGGGCACTTGCTGAGTGGAAGAGCTGAGCACTGGGGTGGGTGGGAGCTGCTGGCTGTGGCTGTGCAGGGAGCAAAGCCTTCCCTGCTCTGTGTTTGTAGCAAAAACCATCAGCAAGGAGCTCCTGAATGCTCTCAAATCCCTCTGAGAGAAGGGGCAGGGGAAAGAAGGATTAGGCAGGCTGCTGAGAAATAATACAGGACAATAAATTCTTCAAATCTGGTACTAAATCTATCAAGGCGAATAATACATCCTGATGGGAGGAAGACATTATTTGTTTTTTTTTGTTTTAAATTTGCCAGGTCTCATTTTTTTTTGCATTTGTCTCAGGGAGGTGAGGACTTTGAAAAGGCAATTACAACTGGTGAATGATTAGTGTTAGATGTGACACATTTATGCATCAAATATGTTTAACTGCATTAACCTTCAAGGAATTTACACTGACACCTTGAAAGATCTATCTCGTGCTCAGCCTGAAAAATCTGAATTCTCCCTCAACTTCCATCTTATTTACATTAATTTTATTACAAAATAAATGGGTCTAAGACTTTAATGGAGTTTTTCCAGGTTCTCTAGGCGGGGTGGCAGGAGAGTTGGAGGGAGGCAGGCATGGCTGGGGATTCTTTAGGGAGAGATTTTGGAGGGAATTCAGAGGTGCAAGTGCACTGAAATGAGGCTATTTTCTGGTTTCTTCCCTGGCTGTCCCATCCTAGAGGGAAGATGACTGCAAGGGATGAGGTTACACAGCTCATTTATCCACTTTAGCGTTTAATTTCCTGCTAATAAGGTATTTAAACCTCCCAGAAAGCAGCTTGTGGTCTTTGTAGACTTTTAATCTTTACACATTATGCAGAAAGGAAGTACACGCTCACAGAGGGTTCTTCCTGGGGATTCTCAGGAAATATTCAGGTTATTAAAGAGCTCCTGGTGCTGCTCCTCTCCATCCCTGCTGTATCTGAATTTCCTCGTGGTTCCCCAGCTCTGGCAGGGAGAAGCAGCTCCTCGGTGCTGGTTGAGCTCCATGTCTCTTGTGCTTCACTCCACTGAAATCTGGTTAGCTACGAGACAGACTCCGGTGGAATGAAGGACAACAGATCCATGGATGTCCTCCTTGCCCTCGGGAAAGCGCTGGAGGTGCCTGTGGGGACACCGCTGGGCTGGCTGGGTCACCTGCCATGGCCTGGGCTGGGTCAGCTGCTGCTTGGAGGGATTCTTTGTGCCCCAATGGGATTTCCCTTTCCCCCCCCAACACATCCCTGGTGTTCACCTCTAATTTTAGCCTGGAGCAGAGCAGCCACAGACACTTTGTCCTGTTAATTGTGGGAACAACTTCCCCAAGGATGTGGCAATTCTCAATCTCCTGGAGGCCTTTAAGCCACCAGGAGCTTCTGCAAATTAAGTGCTCAAGGAGCTTTTTGTCTTTTATGGCTTTGACAAGTGAGGTGCAACCAGATAATTACCTCAGTCCCTTCTGGCCTTAAACCCTGAATTTCCAAAGCCCAAGGAATGCCTGGAGGTGATTTTCCTCTAACTTGGTACTTTTTAAAGACCTCTGGCCATGCTGGGAATGTGTTAAGGTACTGCTTCCCTTGAGCCGAGGTAGGGCAGCAATAATCCCATTTAGTGCCCCAGGATGTGGGAATTGGGGTTTGCTAAAGGTGGGCAGAGCAGGGAACTCATCCTGGTCCCGACGTGGCACTGCCAGGCTGTCCCTGCTCGTCCCTCTGAGAGATTATGGATGGCATGGATTTCATGGCATTGCCCTGTGGCACCAGGGAGATTTAAATAGCCCAAAACCCTCTGAGAGGTGTGCAGCCTCCTCCTGAGAGCCTCCAGTCTGTGAAAGAGACAAAAATAATGAGAATTAAGACTGTTAGGAATACTCCCCCTTCAGAGTCCAACTCATCCCTACATCTGTGCTGTAAAGATATTTCTGAGATTCTTGCAAAGGAATCTGATTATAGGTTTAATTATTTTACTTTTTAGATATGTCCTGGTTTTGTCTATAAAATTAAAAATTGTAGGAATATAATGCATGTAGTTAGTATTGCATGTTGCTTCTCCTCTAAAGAACTGCAAACAGTAAAACAAATTCCAGAACACACAAATCCCATGACTGAAATGAAAGTTCACCACATCCCAGAGAGGAATTTTGCAAATGGTGTTTCCAGTTTGGGTGGCTTTGCCAAAAGAATGGACTCAGTTCCCAACTCCTTAATGCCTCCTGGGAAAAGTGGGGCTTTCAGAAGGTCCAGTTCTGAATTTTGGCAAGTCTCCCACGCACCTGGATAACTTCAGAGTTCAGATTTTAATTTGCCTGCACTTTGCAGCTTGGGAAAAGAGAGGTTAAAATGCAAAACTTGCCTTGAAGGTGAACTGAAATGTCTGCTTGCACTTAAATAATAATGAAAAAAAAAAACCTGAAAACCAACCAAAAACCCAACCCACAACCCCCCAGCACGGAGGTGCTGATGGACGATTTACCAGAACAAATAGTTTAGGGTGTTTCTCTCTCTCTCTCTCC
Organism: Lichenostomus cassidix; assembly: GCF_008360975.1. Taxonomy (NCBI): domain Eukaryota; kingdom Metazoa; phylum Chordata; class Aves; order Passeriformes; family Meliphagidae; genus Lichenostomus; species Lichenostomus cassidix. The sequence continues at coordinate 1,152,249 of NW_028147268.1, read as the reverse complement.
TGCTTTTAAATCCAAACCTGCAGTGCCTCTCAGCCTCTCCCTGGGCTCTGTCGGGACACGTTAACAGCTTTTGGGTAAAGCCCTGAGAAAGGGTGGCCTAGGCAGGAACCCATCAACCCAAATTCCTCTGTGCAATCCTGCCTCATTTGAAATGCCTTTTATCAGGCAAGTCGGGACGAGCTGCAGCCCCGTAAATCCTAATGCACAGCTCCCGGCCATTAACCCCTTCCTGCCCGGAACCCACAGCTGCAGCCTGGGCTCCTCCAGCCTCCTCCGGGAGCAGCTCGGATCATTAAATCAATGTGCTTATCAGCCAAATCTCACATTAAAACAATGGGAATAAAAACTTGAAATACGAGCTCCAGACCCACCTCCAACAGCTCCCACATCCAACAGCTCCCCTCAGCCCTGAACCACCGATTTTAAGTGTAGGGAGTTGTTTTTTTTTCAAATTTTAATGAGATACCCCTTGGGTTTTGCTTCTCAGGCTTAGCTCCCCCTGAACAGCAGAGAAGATCTGCTGCATCCTCAGAAGGGGCAAACCTTTAGTTAAAGGTCAGGTAAAATCGTACTGGACTGCCCTGAACTTTAAAGTGAGCAAACGTTTCTGTGTCTCTGTGTCTGGGGGGAGCCAGGCAAGGAGGGCAGATGCTCTCAGCCAGCTGCAGTGGTTTCACTGGAAGGAGTTTGCATTAACCTCAGAGATTACAAACTCTGGGAATTCAGGGCAGAGCCCTGTGTGCTCTCAGAAGTGCCAGGAGCTGCCCATCCTGGAGAGAAAATAGCCAGTAATTTCCATCACTAATAGGGGCTCAGCTCATCGCTGTGATTTCCAGAGCAGCACTGCCAACCCCAGCCTGATCAGGTGTTGTGTCCAACAAGAACCTTTGGGCTGTTCTGCTGCCCATTCAGGGGTTCCATTCTTCCTGCCTTCCTCAGGCATTAATCTCACACGTTTTCGAGGGTTTTGCTTGCAGTTGGTGCTATTGCTTTCAAAAGGGAAATTTCTCCGGGCTTTGAGCAAGTTTTACACTGTAATAATCAGTTTGAAATTGGCTTTACTCTGGTGTGTTGTGCAGGTAGAGGAACCTGATTGTTCAGCAGCAGCTGAAGGCCTTTCAAAGCTGCTGATTCTCCCTTGGAAAAGTGAGAGGAGGCCTTTGGGCACTTTTGCTACTCTACAACACATCCACAGAAAGAGGGGAAATGCAGCCTGAGCCCCCTGGTGCCTCTGACCGCAGAGATCAGGAGGGAGCTCAGCCAAGCCAAGCCTCAGCATCACCTAACCCCACAGAACAATGACTTTTGAGCCTCACAGACCTTGGCAAACTCATCAAACTGAAGCAAGTTAAAATTGTCTCTATAAGGGAAATTAACAAATACAACCGTTTTCTAAAATATTTCACTTTTTAGGATATCACTGGATAGGTACCAAAATATTTTTAGTGACTCACAGAGAAAATCAAGAGAAGAATCAACTGATTGACATGAAGTTAAATTCTTACAAATGCAGTCCTGGACAGCAGTTCAAATTTATTTGTTGCACCAGTGCAAGTCCAGAGCAACTGCACAGGCTCTGATTGAATCCAACTGTTCCTAAACCAACCTCCAAATTCTTGCCGGTTTGGGAAATATCTCCCCATGTACCATCAACTGCTGCTTTCAGTAGCTTTGCTATTAATCATGACTTAAAATATCCACAGGAACCGTTTGAGAAGTTTTTCCTTTTACAAGCCATGTCCTGGCCTCAGCTCCCACCCAGCCAGGGTGGTGTTTGTAGGGAACGAGCTGCGATCCTGGCAGGAATGGGATGAACTGGGACATCCTGTGTGCTCTGTCCCCAAATCCCCAGGGCTGCACAGGTGACTCCCAGGCACGACCCTGCCCCAGATGTACCCAACCCACCGGAGCACGTGGATGGAGCAGCCAGTCAGTCACTCATTTACTCACTCACTGCACTCACCCCACTCACTCACCTGCCTCTGTCGAGCAGCTCCCAATCCCATCCCGCAGCCGCTCCACCGCACGTGAACCAAAACAACAAAAACCGGCCGGGGAGGCAGGAAACTCGAGCAGAACGGGGGCTGGGTGGGGAAGCTGGGGGTCTGTGGGTGTCAGAGCAGGTCCCGGGGGTCGCACGGAGCTCCTGGCAGGGCTGGGCGGCCACAGCCCCTCCCGGCTCACCTGCGCCTTTATCCCCGCGCTCACCTGCGCCCGCAGCCAATGGAGCTGCTGCCCCTCCCTGCCCGCCCGCCCCGCCTCACTAAAACCACCCAAACGGCCCCAAAACACTCCGGGCTGCTCCGCTGGTGCTCCCTGTGCGCTCCGAGGTCTTGCTTATAAACCCAACGTTAATCCAAAATATTTGGGATTAACAATTTCAAAGAGCACATTTTCATTTTCGCCCCATCGATTGGCTTTTCTCTCTTGCCTCTCCATACATGAAATATTTCATTTTGCTTTTCTAAAACTGCTAAAGAAAGGGGAAATATGTTAGGGAGCTGCCTCTTGAGTTGTGAGGTAGGGACCATGATGTAATCCCTGTAAATTCAGAATTCAGGCAGCAAGGACTCACCATGGGGGTATAAACTTGTACAGAATTGGGTTAGGAGGGCTCAGGGCAGTGCAGGGATGCTCTGTCCAAGGGCCTCCAGGCAGTGGTGTCAACTGCAGCTCTAAAGGAATCCCATTTATAGCAGGACTCACACTGTGCATTCTGTGAATTTTTCCTTTTCCTGCCCCTTTATCTCCCATGGGATGCCCAGGCCTGGCTGGCACTGGAGCTGCCCTGCAGGATGGGCACAGCTCTGCAGCAGGGTTTCCTTCAGCAGGGTTTCCTTCCAGCCTCCCACCCCATTCCTCAGAGCTCAGCAAAAATATCCTGGCAGGCAGAGTTCTTCTGGACCTTTTAGCTTTACTCATCTGCACAAATCAAACTATTCCAGTTGGTTTGCCTTTCCAGTGGAGTAAGGTGTAAATAATGAAATCTTTTTATAGTGCTAACAGTTTACTCCCATTCTTCCCCACTGTTTTCCATGTAAGGACTGCACACAAGTCCTGATTTTCCTTTTGTTTATTGGGTAAATGAGAGTTTCTAAATCCAGGCTGCCTTAGCAGTGGCACAGGTCACAAGGTTTGCTGCTTTAATTTGGGCTGTGCTGAATTGCCCTGGGCAGCAGTTTCCATCACAACTGCCCACAGCTGGGAATTCAAATCGCTGATTTTTGGCCACACATACCAAACATGGAGGTGAACACATCAGTCTATAAATGTGGCTCCTGCAGTACCTTTAGAGAAAAAAAGTCAGTGTTTTTCATGTGAAAAATAAGTGCTGAAGGTTATCACTGCTCACTGCCTGCTTTTATTTTCTTAGGGCTCTGTGAAACCAGGAGCCAAACTCGTCACAATTTCGCTCTGCACAGTTTGAAGCCGAAGCTGTTGTTCTTTCAGATACAAATCTGCTCTTTTATTTGTTTTATCTCCCACTGCAAAATAACAAACGCCTTTAAACTTTACAGCTGCTACTGTCAAGGACAGCCAGGGAGGGACTGGCTGGGGCATGGGGAGCCACAGGAATGTCCTGTTGTTCCATAATACCCAATTATGTCAACTACCCCTTCCTTTAAACTTTCAACACGTCCCCGTTAGGTGGGAAAAGCTGCCAGCACATCATAAAAGTGCTGCTGCAAAGCCCAGCCCTGCTGATGGAAACGTGTCAGAGGCTGAGGCTGTGCCCTGCAGGGGCTGCAGGAACATTCCACCCCTTGGCTCCCGAGGAGCAAACCTGTGTGGTCTTGAAGGCTCCTCGGCTCTGACCTCTAAATTTGTCCCATAAATGGGATCAATTTACTGGGGCTGGAGGTTTGAGCCATCAGACACAGCCCAGGGAAGCTCAGGGTCACATCTCCTGCAAGTGCCTGCTGTAAATTCAGTCCCCAAGCAGGTGGAGAAGAATTACTTGGGGTATTTTCACTGTTAGCCTCAAAAGTTTATGATTGTGAGAAATGTGTTTATGAAGCAGCTGCTCCCACAGGAGTGAGGACTGAGCAGAGCTTCAGACTGTGCTCTCCTGATCCCCATCCCAAAAACAGGAACCCCAGAGGGATGCTGGGTCTGTTTGATTTCCCTGTTCTCTGCCTGTGCTCAGCACAACCAGCCCTTCCTGCCCCTCTCCCACATGCATGAAAGGAAAAGCAGCCCGGGACTTTCTGAAGCAGAGCCAGAACTCCTGTTTGATCCTGGGGAGGAACTTTCTGCAGCCTCCTCTGAGCAGGGCTGGGGTGAGAGCTGCAGCTCTGCAGGGTCTGTGGGAGCAAAGAATGAGCATTTCCCAGGCAGTTCCTCCCTTCAGCTGCTCCTCTCTCTGCCCTGGCAGAGGCTTTGTGAATTGTGAGAAACACTTGCTGCAAAATTAAGATTTTGCACTTGCAATAAAATCTTTGTATTCCAGAATAATGGAGAAAAACCAGAAATGCTGAGATTTGCTTAGGTTTCCTTGAGATTTATCCCTGTTCCATCACCCAAACTCTAGCTTGGGACTACAGATTTATTATTTGAATTACTGACTGCTGTCACAGGTTTTGAAATCCTGCTTGCAAGCTGCCCTGGTAGCTGCTCAGGAGTGTTGTCATTGCCATCTCAGCAGCTCAGGAATCAGGTGGAATCACCACTCAGGGCAGTTCTGCTCATCCCTGGCAGGCAGATGATGCCATAAGGCACCTGGAGCAGCTTTAGGGCTGCAGCTTCTGGAACTTGAAAGGCAAAAGAAAACACCAAAGTGTTCCCAGGGCACTTGGGCTGATGAATTCTCATCTGCACTCGCTGGTGTTTAGATCCTTAATGGCTTGGTAGAGTCAAGGCTCAAATCATCAACGAGGTCACTCAGCTGATGGGAGGCCCCAGTAATTTAATTTGGTTAAGGCTTCTGGAAAAAAATAAAAATGGAGGGTTTGGAATCTCTTTTTCCAAGTGGTGGAGTCCCCATCTCTGGAATTGTTCAAAAACTGTGGATGTGGCAATGTTTGGTGGTGGTGCTGGGCTGATGGTTGGACTTGTTACTCTGAAATGTCTTTTCCAACCTTGACAATTCCATGATTCCCTCTGTGATTCACCAGCCCAGACCTGAGGTGATGAACCAGGGCAGAGAAGGCAGCACAACCTTTAGTGCAGCTAAAATGGGCTCTTGTGCTCTTTCAGACACGAGAAGAACAACAGCCCAGAGCAGTGCTGCTGTGGTGCAGGTTTGTGTCAGAGATAAAATGATTTTGGTTTTTTTTTTTGAGTAACTGAAACAGTGAATAAATGGGAGCGTTGAGGCAGTGCCAAGCCTGGGGCTGCTGCAGGTGGCAGGATGCAGTTGTGCTGCTCAAGTGAGCAGATCTGGGGATGAAGCTCCTCGAGAAGACAATGAGGAGCCTCAGTGCCAACTCCTCCTCCCCACATCGGTGCTGGTGGGTGTGAATTCCTGTCCAAGCTGCACTCCTGGCAGCACCCAGCCTGGGCTGAGCCCCTGCTTGGGTCGAGGTCTCTGAGCTGCTCTGGGGGAGGAGGAGACTCAGCAGCTGCTGCCCCATCTCTGCTCAGGCTTTCCAGAGGGGAAGGGCTTAAATAACCTTCAAATGCAATAATTCCAGATTGATTTATACCTTAATTGTCCAGCAGTATCCCAAGGCTCTGAACGGAGCCAGACCTGCTCTGCCTTTGAAGATCAGACAGAGTGGCTGTGTTTTAATTACTGCAGGGCTACCTGCATTTTCTGTGTCTGCAAGAGGTCAAGAGCTGAGATTTATAGTAATTCTTGAGTTTCTGCTGTGGAATAGAACTTCAGAAGACAATTTCCCCCAGCCACGGGGTCATTGATCAGCCAGCAATCCTAACAGAGTGTTTGGCTGGGAGTTTTACCTGCAAAGTCTCTCTAAACCTTATTAACAAAGATATTTGTGCAGAGATGCATCTTCCAGAGCCACCTGCTGCAGGCATCAGGCAAAATCAACTCTGCAGTCCCCAGTGCAGAATTGAACCCTCTGTGTGCATTTGGTGGTGAGGAGGCAGAATGAATCACCCTGCTGACAAAACTAATGCAACAGTAATTTAAAAATAAACCTTTTAAGCTGATGTATGTGGTCCGAAGCCACCAGAGCATTGCTAAGGAGTGTATTTTTCAGTTTTATGTTTGCAAAAGGGGAAAAAAAAACAAAGCAAGAAAAAAGTCTTGGCATCTGCCCTCCCAGGGAATGAACTTTTAAGCAGAAGAGATGAAATTTCTGATTCCTCTGTGAATTTTAATGCCCTGAAAGGAGCATTTAGCATTGCTTTAGCTTGCAGGTCGCTGGAGGTCTGTGCCTCTGTGCACAGCTGTGTTTTAGGAGCTCTGTGTGCCTCGTCCTGGGCTGGAATTTGGCTTCCCTTGCTCCCAAACAAAGGAAATCACTGATGGCAGAAGTTCAGGGCTGAGGAGGGAGTGCAGGAGGAAGCTGATTTAACTGAGTCACAGGCACAGATAATGTCTGCCCAGATCTGTGTTATTTATGCTGCAAAACTGTACAGAGACACGCAGCACAAGGTGGAAAATTAAATTACACAGAAGCTTCTTCACTGGGAAATATGGGGGTAATATTCCTCCCTCTGCTCTGGAGTTTAGAGAAATGCTAAAAAGTTACATTCTGCACTCACAGGCATTTTAAAGAGCCTGGTAACTCTTGCAGGTGGGAGGGACAGAGGGTAACTTGTTTTCCAGGGATTCTGGGGATCCCCAAACTTGGATTTGCTTTCTGGGTGCAGCGCAGGCTTGGGGGAAATGCAAGCTTTGCTCTCCCTCTGTGCTGGGGGGTTTGCCAGCCTTCAGGGGCAAATTCCCTGCACTGGAGGAGAATATTCCTGCCTCAGTGTGCAGGAAACCAGCCTTGGATAAAGCAGGGTCATCCCGTGGTTGTGTTTTGGGGAAATGTCAGGTTTTTTGTGAAACGGGCAGTGCTGCTGCCCTGGGATTGTGCAATCGCTGCTCCCCAGTGTGTGTGATCCCAAAAACACTGAGTGCTGCTGGCTCCCTGCTCCTCGCTGCAAGTGCTGACAAAGCTGAGTTTCAAAACGTAGCAGTGCAAAATTTGGGCTTCATCTGGCTAGGTATCCTTGGCTTCTGGAGGCTTTTTCGTGCTGTTCTGGCCTTTTCTGAATCCACCTCCTGACGATGTTAAGGAAGCAGTGATGTGTTTTCTTGGGTTTTTATGATGAATGAAGCTGAAAATACCGAGAAATTTGCCTTCTATTTTGGGGATCTTTTTGTGCTTTTACCGCCTAAAAACCTGGATAGTGGAAGGTGTCTCTGCCCACGGCAGGGGTTGAAATTATATAATAATATATATATATATAAAATATCTATTATATGAGGTTTAAGGTCCCTTCCAACGCAAACCTTTCTGTGATTCTCCAGCACAGACTGGGGTTAATCCCAACCCCTCCCTGCCCCTTTCCCTGCCCGCGGTGCCAGCCCGGCTTTGCTCCATCCCGGCTCCGGGGATGCTCGGCTGCCTGTCCGGGTGGCTCAGCGAGCTCTTCCTGCGAGCCCCGGAGCTGTCCCAGCACGTCCCGAGCTCCTGCGAGGCTTTGTCACCTCATTCCTGGCCCTTTGTGTGGCTCAGCTCCGGCTGCGAGCGAGCCGAGCCCTTCCCTGCCCGACAAGAAGGAACACGCTGGCTTATCGGAGCGGCAATTCCAGCCGGGGCCAGGGACACGCCTTGGGAACGCTGCTTGCTGAGCCTCCTTCGGCTCGGGGCTGCCGAGACTTGTCGGGGATGCTCTCGAGGCTGGCGGTGCCGCTGGGAGCTCAGCCTGCCCGGCAGTGCCGCTCAAATCCAGGGAAAACTGCTCCGGGTTTGAGCGGAGCATCGCCCGGCTGGGCTGGCTCGTGGGCTCTGCAGAGCTGGGGACATCCAGGCTCTGGTGTGAATGTCGAATAGTTGTGTGCATGGACCCTGGTGGTGGTGGGATGCGTTAAAATAGCAGCCACGGGCTTTTAGATGGGGTTTGGAGAAATAAATTTTAATTGGAGGCTTCATTCTTCTGGCCAAGCGAGCTCTGGCTGAGTGCAGGGATGTGCTGCTTAACACAGCCTGGAACCTGCAGCTTTGAAGGGAAAACCAGTAATTTCTGTGTCTGTGTCTGTCAGTGACACCTCCAAAGGCAAAATCACCTTCTCTGGAAAGCTTTTGAAGCTGCAGTCAAGGAGAGTTCCATGTCCTTCATCCCACCTGGAACATCCCAGCCAGGGAGTCATGGAGAGCCCCAGAGGGGACTGTTCTGTAGGATCAGGGGATGTGCAGCTCAGGAGGGGTTTGGGGTCACAGGGAGCTCCTTTCCCCCTCCCTGCTGTGGGAACCAGAGCAGCTCTCTGTTCAGAGCCGTGCATTAAAATCAGAGCAGGATCATTTCAATGCTTCTGCATAATTGCTGCAGCTCTGATCCCCGTGCAGATTGGGGCAGCAGAGGAGGCTTTGGGGGTGTGCAGGACATGAAAGGGCTCTCAGCAGTATTTAAAGTTGGTGTGTCAGTGTGGAAGACCCGGGGACTCAGGACCAGCCAGCACTGCTGGAATTATTTTGGGTACAGGGTGGTGTTTTACCAGGGCAGTGACTGCCACAGGCAGCGAGTTCTGAGCCTGCCCCACTCCCAGGGAGACAGAAATGGGTCAGAAGTAACACCAGAGCCACGCTGGGGTCACTGGGACAGTAAAACCCCCTGGCAAGGTGGGAAGCACGAGGTTGGAGCTGGCTGTGTCTCTGATGCTCTGTGCAGTGGGACAGGGCTGGGTCAGAGCAGCTGAGCTGCTGCCCTGGGGTGCTGCCTGTGCTCCAGCCCTTCCCTCTGCCCTGAGCCCCTGTGGGATGCTCAGCTCCTCTCCAGCCCTTCCCTCTGCCCTGAGCCCCTGTGGGATGCAGAATTCCTGCTCCAGCCCTTCCCTCTGCCCTGAGCCCCTGTGGGATGCAGAACTCCTGCTCCAGCCCTTCCCTCTGCCCTGAGCCCCTGTGGGATGCTCAGCTCCTCTCCAGCCCTTCCCTCTGCCCTCACCCTGTGGGATGCAGAGTTCCAGGGCATGTGAGCAACACAGACTGCAGCAACTCTGACCACACCTTGGGGAAAATAACCCTGAGCACTGCTGTTCCTACCTGCCAGCAGCCCAGCCAGAGCTCATGGCTCTAGCAGAGCTGCCGAGCTCGGATATTCCCCTGCATTATTTACTGGGCTCTGCTGGCTGAGGTGTCATCTCAGCTCGGGATATTTGATGATGACAATTATAATGAGATGGAGGAGGAGGAGAGGCAGCTCAATTTTGATTTGGATCTCTCTGCCTTTTTAAAAATTGAAGATTTCTAACTCTCAGCAAAATCCCTGCCACGGGAGACCTTGTTTTACATTCTGCCTTTTTGCAGACCTGCCGTGGAGGGGCTTTCTGCAGAATCCCAGTCTGGCATTGTTCCGTTAATGATTGAGTGAGGAGGCGTTTGGTTGCCTTCCCTGATGTTATCTTGTATTTTCATGTTCTGAGAGGGCATTTTTGGATGTGTAAGAAACCAGTGTTAAATATAAACATAGATGCTACTTTAGGGAATCTTTCTCATTCAGCCAAGACTGAAAGCTATTTCCCAGTTAGAAAGTAATTTTTTTTGTTGACTTCAGTTCATGAACAGTGGAAAAGCCTGCACTTACTGCTCTAGAGATGAGTGATTTATCCTGACTTGGGATGGGCAGAAAGTGATTTTGCAGACAATGGAGGTGTTCCCAGAAAAAAAAATAACCAAGACTCACTCCCCCCGAGCTGAGAAAATGCAGAACTCTTCCTTTGCCCCTGCAAAGCCAAACCAGAGCAGCAGGGCTGAGTGAGCCTGGCGCTGTCCTGCCTGGGAGGGTGGCTGTCCTGCCTTGGAGGGTGGCTGTCCTGCCTGGGAGGGTGGCTGTCCTGCCCTGGAGGGTGGCTGTCCTCAAGGCACTCCTTGGGAAACAGAGTTAGACACAACCTCTGAGTTGTGACTGGGAGGGGACAGAGCAGGTGATGCCTTAGGCTGCTTCCAACCCAAGCCCGGGCTGGGAAAGGCAGCCCAGGCAGTCTGTCCCACCCTGGGCTGGCCCAGGGCTGCAGTCACTGCTGTCACTGCTGTCACTAGGTGACAAAAGGGGTCCTTGGCTGGTCCATCCCCACTGCAGTCACAGAGCCACCAGTGTCACCAGCCCAGCCCTGCCCAAAGCCATCCCCACACAATCCTGAGCTCCCCTGTGCACAGCTGCCCTTCAGCAGCCACCAGCATCACTCCATAAATACCACAGCTCCCTTCTCATCTCCCGGGAATTAACTCATTTCATCGAGGCAGCCAACATGAAGCAACTTGTTCATCAGTGTGCTCTGGAATTACTGAGCAGAGGCACCAGGGCAGGCTGACATCAGCCACTGTCTCACAGCCAGATTCACTTCTCAATCACATGCAAACCTCCTTTGTCTCCACTTGCCAACCCTTGCCAAGCCGCTGCCTTGGGGAGGCTGCTGTTGCCTCAAAGCTGAAATAAAGGGGATTTGGAGCCCACCTTGGTTATGGCCAGGGGTTCTCATGCTTGGTGTGGGGCTGGGGGAGCAGAGTTTGCCAGGATACCTGGGCTTGTGTGCCTTATGCAGATCCCATTAGCTTTGGGTGAGGAGATGTGGAGCTGCTGTGTAGGTAATGTGTAGGTAATGTGTAGGTGATGTGTAGGTGATGTGTAGGTAATGTGTAGGTAATGTGTAGGTGATGTGTAGGTAACGTGTAAGTAACGTGTAGGTGATGTGTAGGTGATGTGTAGGTGATGTGTAGGTGATGTGTAGGTGATGTGTAGGTGATGTGTAGGTGATATGTAGGTCAATCAACATTTAAACCCCCAGCAACCAAAAAAACCCAAGCAGTATTTCAGGTTTAATACAAACCCCCTCTGGATGCTACAAGTCATCGACTACCCCAAAGACAGCACAAGCTGGGGAGGATTGGAGGCACTCTGGGAAGTCTGGTTTTCCTCCTGACTTCCAGGAGTGGGGAATATTTGAAGGGGTTCATGCTCATTTGTATTTTAAAGCTTCTTGCTGTGAAGTGCAAGACCAGGGGCGACATCTTCAGCTGGCATAAATCTGCCTGGCTGCATGGAGATAAACTGATTTACGCTGGCTGAAGATCTGGCCGTGGATGGAAGAGATGGAAGCAGGTGGATGTAATTTCTCTAAATTTCCACTCAAGCTGCACCCGCCTGGAGCAGCAGGAATTGAACAGCACTTTCCCTAAGAGTAAAAAAGTTATTAACTCCATATTTGTGTTAGTGCTTCGCTGCTCTCCCTCGTCTGGAGCATCACACGTAGCCATGGGCTGTCTCTGGCAATGACTCTGTCTCCCCAATAAAATTAAAAATCACTTTTGTTTCATATCTTTTTAATCAGACGTGTCCTTTTTAATAAAGGGCTCTGCTCTTTAAGGGGTGATGCGCTGATGAGCAGCAGGCTCGGAGATTATTGCGTTTCCCTGATTTGAATTTCTCCTTCTGCATTTCAGCTGTAAAAATAAAGCTGAAGCAAACTCCCCAAAGCTTCTGCATATGCAGCACAAGCAGAGTTTTCCTTCCTCCCCACTCTGGGTGAGGTTGGTTCCCAATGCCAGTGGATGTGTGGCCATTGCCCACTTTGGGGACTGAAGCAGATTTATTTCCAGGAAATTTTTTAAAATTTTAAATATTTAAAAAATATTTTTAATATTTTTATATATATTTTCATACAGGAAAGAAGAGAGGCACAGTAAAAAAGACAAAGGTGAAATTCCAGGAATTTGCCGAGTGTTAATTTTATTCAAATAATTTATGCAGATTTCCCAAATTGTTCCAAGCTTGAAGAATCAAACAAAACCAAAACGCCTCTCTATGTTTAATTTGTTATATTGATTCATTTATTCCTGGGGTTGTTTCAAACACAGACCTGAAGTAACTTCATGAGCCAGATTTTTTTTCCCTTTCCCCAGAAGTGAACAAGCAAGATAATTAAACCTGAGGAATCCAGGGGGGTTGGAGGCAGCAGGTCTCTCTCCTGCCCCACAATGGGTGTAATTTGGATTTCCGGAGGATGACACTTCCAGGTGGTCAGCAGCTGGAGGGGATGTTCCCAGAGCCCTGTGGTCTGGGATGGTGTGAGGTGCTTGATCCCTTCCACAACTGCTCCCTGAGCCCCGAGAAGGCTGTGAGGGATCAAACCTCCCTGCAGCTCCAGCAGAAGCTGTGGCTCTGCTGCTCCTCGTGCTGCGGGTTTGGGGTTTTCCAGCACGGAAAGCAGCACTGGGGGCTATGTTTTCAGGGATGGCAGAGCAAAGGCAATACAGTTGCAGGATTTTTGCATATTCCTGCTCCTCAGGCTTCCCTGGGCTGGGTGGTTGCTGCACAAGTCAGAACAGCGCCAGGCTCTGCCCAAACCCACCCCGGGGGCTGAGCTGGGGAAGCTGGGGCTCTGCAGCTCCTGCCCAACGTCCTCACGGGAATCTCAGACTCCAGGTGTGCAGCAAGGGAAGTTCAAAGCAGAAAGTAACCAAAAATAACTATCAGTGCCTCCAACAGGTTTCCTTTTGCTATCAACCTCTTATGGCAGTGCTGGGAGATTGATCCTGGCAACAACTTCTGCAGTTGACTCAGAAAGATCTGCCACAGTCAGTGCTCACCTGGTGCACTTGGGAGGATTTTGCCTCCAAAAGCTCATCCTGAGCCCAAATCTTAGCTCTGGAAAGTTCTTCATAGAGCACTCACTGCCCCTTTGCTGCAGGTGCACAAATTCAGGCTCTGATGGGACAAAAATGCAGCCCAGAAAGGTGGGAAAGGCTCCTCCATGGCTTAGACTCACCATTTCCAGAGTGTGTAAAATATTGTAAATGAACCCTGGCAATGATAGAGCTCTGAACAAAAACGTGTTATTTTCAAAGGGTGAGAGTGTCAGCCTTGCAGGGTCACTTCATGAGTTCTCTTGTCCAGGTAAAAGCTCTGCTGTCCTGTTTCAGCCTCATGGGTTTGCTGGGCTGTGGCAGAAGGTGCTGCCGAATCCAGCAGCTCTCCCTGAACTGCAGTGATGGCAGAGCTGGGCACTAAATGCTCATTGGAGCACTTTTGGGCACAGAACTGAGCCAGATCATCCCTCCAGCCGAGTGCCACCACCTCTGGATAGTCCTTGGTGTGGAAACAAATTGTCTTTCTCATGGACTAGTGCAAGGAAATAGGAAGAGAAGCTAACATTAAATTTCTGTGTAAGTTTAAGATATTACAGGCATTTGTCTCCTGGATTAGTTTATGGAGGTTCTGTTGTGGCTTTTCATGCTTTTCCTCCCACTGCTCTCCTGCGCTGGAGCCACGAGTGGAGCCCAGGTGTGTGAGGTTCCCTGGTTGGGGTTCAGAAATTCCTACCCTGGGGTGGAGGGGGAGGGAAGGAGGAGGAGAAGAAAAAGAAGAGAAATGAGAAAATCAAGCAGGCTCCAGCACCTGCCGTGTAATGATGGGTTCTGAGATAAGGCTGTTTTAAGGTGCATTCCAGACGTGTGGGTCCTGCCCAGACACAGCTCAGGAGAAAAAGGAGACTTAAAACAACAGCAGCTCCTCCTCCTCCCCCCCGTCAGGTGTGCACACGCCCAGGAGGGAACAGCCAGCCCAAGAAAACCTCTCTGCCTGCTGATGTTTTCTTACAGTTGCGATCCAAAGCCCCCTTCAAACACACAGCCCCTCTGATCAAGTCGATTCCTGTCCCCAGGGGTTAATCCAGAGCCAATGCAAACAGAACAGCACCCGGAGAAGCTGCTGGAAAATGCTCCATCCCCTTCTGTGAGCCTTGTGTTCCTTAGACAGGGAAATTGTGAACAACTGCACATCTGAGCCTTGAAAAGGAGAGGTTTCTCCAGGAGAAATGAGAGCAGGTTAGGCTGTAGTGTTGCACCTCAAGGAGAAATTCTGGAAAGGCTGTTCCTGCTCTGAGGGGTTGCAGGTGGGATGAGCTGTGGGGTTTGGGGTTTGGGGACAGCAGCACGATGTGTCCCCATGTGCTCACCTCACTGGAATTATTCTTCCCCCACATGGCCTTTATGCTCAAGGGCTCTGAGTCCCAAGGGAGACAAGAACGAGGCCTTTCTAGCTTTTTTCTGGGATCTTTTGGCACTGTGAATGTCCATCTCGGGGGATAGAAAGTTGTGAGGTCACCGGGATTTGCCCCAGTGAGATCTGAGCAGAGAATGATGGGTGATTGCAACACATCTTAGGGAAATGGTAAAGTGATGGAAATGGAATCACCCAGTAAAAATGGGCTGTAAAGCTCTGAAATCCCAGCCTCTCTTGTCAGGCTATTTCTAAGCAAATTTGCTCTCTGCTGCACTGTAAAAATAAAGTGTCAGACACCAGGTTTGGATGCAAATGGGAACATAACTCTGCAAGATGGAAGCTTCATCTGGAATTGGAGATTTTTTAGGGGAGTGGTTTCTCTTGGAAAAGCAGCTATTTTTAGAAAGTCAGAGATGGATGCTCCTGTCTGAAGGGCCCAGCTCCTGTTTGCCTTCAGATGAGGAGAAAACTTTTCCATTAAAAAAGACAGGCAAGCAGTACTTATTTCAGAAGTACTTTGCCTCCACTCATCCCTCCACATGAAGCCAAAAATCCCTCCTGAGCTCCTTTTCTCCTCCAAGAGCTCCTTTCCCCCTTTTTTCCTGGGGCTCAGAGGGAAGGAGCAGCTCTGGTTTTAGGAGAGCCTGGAGGAAGTGGTGGAGATGTCTGAATTCCCCTTGTGAGCACAGCTGGGGAGGTGAGGAGGGAGAGGACATTTCCTGGGAAGGTTGAGCCCATGGTGCACACTTTCTGAGCTTGGCTGAGGGGCAGAGACCCCAAAAGGGCTCTGGAGAGGATGATCTGAGGCTCTGGAGGTGCAGCACACCCTGCTCCTCACACCAGGGAAAACAGGGCTCATCTCCAGCTCCTTCTGTCCTCCAGGACTGTGGGAACCTTCATTTGTCACTGCAGAAAGGAGTCTCAATATTTTATGGAAAAAGCATTTTACCACAGGACTTTGGTGAATATCAGCATAATTTAGCCGTGATTTAACGGAACCTTTCATTGACTTTTTAAATTATGCCTCTCCATCACCTACCCTGTGGGTTTCCTTGCTTTTCATCTTGCAAATCCCATTACTTATTAATTTCCCCATAATACATAATAGAGGCAGAAAAGCACATAGCATCCCATTCAGCAGTGATTTACAAGTCTCTTAGTTCTGAAGCAACACAAGAAGGAGCAGACATTTTACGAGTTTCCTCTCTGTGTTTTCTTCAGAAAAAACGTGGAACGCCCTGGATACAAACCTGAGGCTTCTTTGGCCATGATCTCATGGCTCCAGCCCTTGCAGCTCTGCAGAAGATGCAATCTGGAGGAGATTACAGCAGCACAGCCAGGGCAGAAATTAGCAAGGAGATGGTGAGCAAGATTTACCTCATCCTCATTATGATAATGGATGTAATATCCATGGAAATGCTGATGGGCTTTGCTCGGAGAGGAAAAACTGCAGGCAAAGAGCAAACACACAAACCAGCATTATTTGCCCACATTCCCAATCAGGGTTTTGCTGGCATGTTCATCTTTCTACAGGGGGCCAGGAGGAACTTTGATTCTCTTGGTGTTTGCAGAAAATGACTTGCACATACCATGAATCAGAGGGGCTCATTTCGGAATGTAGAAACTATTACTCATCCTGCTCTGGCATGAATGAGCATCTGGCAGCATATTCTAAAATTCTGTGAAGACAACAGGAGGCAAAAGGAAAAAAAAGTCGAGCTGGAGTGCACCTCTTGTCAGCTCAGCAGGCAGCAGATGAGAACTGGAAGGAGGCAGCACAAAGACAGATCTGCTGAACTGAGCCTTTATGTGCTTTCTGTTCCCATCCATTTACTCCTTCCAGCTCTGTTTTGGATCTGGGGATCCTATGGAATACAGGGAGACAAATTCACCCAGTTAGCTCTGCTCCAGGTCAGCCTGGGATGCTGTGCTCCGGAGGATTTCAGGCTGCAGCAGCCCGAGGAGGCAGTGCTTGGTGCTCTGGGCCAGGGAGATGGAGCTGGGCAGTCCTGAGATTTATCAGATTTGTTTTTGGGCTTTAGAACCCTTTGGTATCTAATGATGGCAATGTCCCGGGCAGGGAGTGTCCCATATTCCCAGGAATGACACAGGGCAGCACACAGCAGGGCAAGGAAGTGCTTATTCCCACTCTTTTGAGGGAAAAGCCACCTCTGTGTCAGTGGCTGATCCCAAAGGGAGCATTTCTCACAGCAGAAGGGCTGTGAAGCCAAGGGGAAATGAAGCTCCTTTCACCTTTTTGGGGTTGTGTTCCCTGACCCTTCACAGGATCTGCTCTCTCTGCAGAGCTGGCACTGAGCAAACCCACACAGGGCTCCTTCTCCTGCAGATCAACATCCCAAATCCGTGTGAGCAGGGATGGCAGCTGAGCTCCTGGGGGAGCCAGGGCTCTGTGCCCCTTGTCCTGCCCCAGTCTGCCCCACTGCCCCCAGCCTGGGCACCCACAGGGGCTGTGGGGCTGCTTTGGGGTGGCTGAAAGCCCCAGGTTGGGGTGCCATGTGGGTTGGGGCCATGGCAGCCTCCTGTGTGTGTTTCCCCTCACAGGGGCCATGGCAGCCTCCTGTGTGTGTTTTCCCCTCACAAGGGCCATGGCAGCCTCCTGTGTGTGTTTTCCCCTCGTAGAGGCCATGGCAGCCTCCTGTGTGTGTTTTCCCCTCACAGGGGCCATGGCAGCCTCCTGTGTGTGTTTTCCCCTCACAGGGGCCATGGCAGCCTCCTGTGTGTTTCCCCTCTCGGGAGCAGCGCTGGCAGGCTGTGCCCTGGAATGTTCCGGGCTGCAGGGACTTGCCCGGCCGCAGGAATCCTGGCAGGCTGCGGCACGCTGGCCTGGCTGCCGTCTGCCCAACCCCTCCAGGGGCAGGCAGCTGCTGCTGCTCTCACCATTTCATGGGACATTTTTCTCATTATTATTATTTCTTGCTGGTCTTCAATTTTATTTTATTATTATTTTTTCCCCTGCTGCTTTCCTACAGCCACTGGCCTCTGCCAGGCTTCCCGGACAGGCAATGCTACAGGCAAGAGCACATTGGCAAAACAACCCCATATTTGTGTTTTCCCTCATTCCCTGATTGTGGCAAAACCTCCTTTTCCAAGGGAGTTGTTTCCTCCTGTTCTCTTCCCCCAGGTATTCCGGGGAATTGATTTCTCCTCTTCTTTTACAGATGAGATATTCCAGGAACAATCGAACTCATACTGCTGCTGTCGAACTTAATCTGGGACACATTAATGGGGAATATGGGAGGGAATCAGATCCAGAACACCTGAAGTTCCTTTCTTATCAGGGAGCTAATAAAGCAGAAGGATGATGACAGACTACTGAAATTTAGGCAGCCAAGAACAGGAAAGATATTTTATTCAATAGCTGGGATAAAACTTCATGTTCCGGAGATTTCAAGGAACACAATCAGGCAGGGGAGATGGAGGAAGACTGATTTTCTCTTTCCTAAGTGAATGGACAGGTTTGGGGGTGGTTCCAGGTTGTCTCTGTACTTATCAGAGGCACTTAAATATTTCCTCATCGAAAGGCAGACATGAGGTCAGGCAAAGTGTGACTCCTGGAAAAGCTGGAGCTCCAACCCTTCAGCAGGCAGGCAGGGCTGGGGATCTCTGCTCATCCTCAAAGGCCTTGGTGGGACACTTCAGGTGTCTGCTCAGCACAGATGAATCACACCTTGCAGGGGCTGATTGCTCTCCCTTATCTCTGCGAGGAGCCCAAGGTGCCTCGTTCAGATCCAGACGTTTACACAGATGAATCACACCCTCGAGGCCATGGAGCAAATAATGAAAATCTGCAAGCCTAGACCCAAATCTCTCGAGTCATCTTGAATAATTCTATTATTGTACTGAATAGAATGATCCAATGTCTTTAAATTGCTTCATGCTTTACTGGTAGGAAATGAAGATAAATAAATTCTCTTCCAGAACAAACCCCTCACTTTATTTTTTCCTGAGAGAGCACAGGCAGTGGTGCTCCTTTTAGTATATCCCTTCTTTAGATGTCCTCTTGTTTTCTAAATAAGCACAGAATTCTCTGTTTGCAGCCTCCAGAGCTCCTCCTGCCTTCCTCTGAGCAGGAATTTCAGAGATTACCAGATCAGAGCCACTTCTAAACCATCTGTACTTCATGTCAGCCTTTCTAAGGGTGTTGATGTTTCCCAAGCCCTCAGTGGCTCCTTCAGATTCTCCTGCCCTTTGAAATGCTCGAGCTCAAGAGGAAGTTCTTACCCAGAGAACTCTCCTCCCTCTATGATATAATGATGGAGGAAATATCCTGGCAGAGAAAGCTTCATTCTTCCAGCAGGTCAGCCTAAATGTGGTGTCCCCTGGGAATTCAGATCCACAGTGCTGGATGGCTCCTTCCACATCCCTTCTTAAATTAATTCATGGTGGAGTCATTGAGAAACAGGGAAGGGAGGGTAGAAAATGAGAGCATGGAAAACGCAGCTTTGGGAACAGGTCAGGATTGATGCAGCTCTTCCCATTTCCTCTCTGGTTTTCTCTTTGCTTGTTCCTTGTAACTGAATCACCCTGGAAATGCCTCCTGATCTCTCCAAGCAGGGACCATTCATTTTTTTTAGTGGAGTATTTTGCACAGAAAGTCCAGCTCTGATCGAGTGCTGCACTAGCTGCCAGAACAATAAATTCCCATTACCAGAAGCAAGACATATTTTCTTATGCATCCCCTGTGCAGAAAGGCATAAATCGAATTTTGACTTCAAAGGAGACATCTTTGTTCAAAACGCAGTGCTCAAAAATATTCTGGAGTCAATTATTTGCAATTAGAATGAAAAGAGAAACCCCCTTCCCCAAACCGCCTGTAATTACAAACGATCCTTTCATGAAGTATAAATCCAGTCATTAAGGAGTTTCAAAAGTTTTAATTCAGTGGGCAATTAAAAAGAAGAATGTTGGCTGTTGAGACAGAGAACAATGCAGTGGTGTGCTTGGGGTCCCGAGGTATCCATGGAACTTTTAGCAGAAAGATTTTCCTATTGATCCTCGTGGTTTTAAGAGGCAATTCCTCAGTGTGGGATCATTACCAGCCCTTAAGGACAGCTCTGCTGAGCCACCACTGCCCTGGGGTCGATAGAACACACTGAGGGTCAGCCTTGCCCTGGCAGCCCCAAAATCTCCTCCCCTGAGAGTCACCAACACCTGAGCTGCTTCTGGTTTTGGGGCACAGGGCAGGGAAATCCTTGTCCTCCCCACAGGATGGGGTCAGAGGTGTCCTGGATAGAAGATTAAACAAGTCCTGAGCTCCTGAGCAAGGATGTTCCAAGGACAACATCCCTGTTTCCATCAGACAGTGCCAATCCTTGCCTTTTCCCAGCAAATGCAAACCAAAATCGAAGGGGTGCCTGTGATCCAGGCTTTCACATTTGCACACTTCCTTAGGATGGAGCCAGAATGGAAACAGTAGATCTTAATCCTTTCTCTGGCTTTGTGAAGGCGGGAGGAGGAAGGGAGTTTTTGGAATGCTCATATTTTGAAATTGGGACCTAAATTTATTTCTCTCATTGCTCAAGAGAGGTCTGTTCCTTTCTCGATCTTTGCTGGTCTTTGGTGATGCCTTAGGTGTGAGTTCCCCTGGTAGCCGCCTTGGGAGGAGGTGTGAGGTGGATCCAGAAGGTTCACAGATTTTTCCCACCCAAGTGATAGGTATTTGTTGTTTGGCTCCGTGGTTCAGAATCCTGCATCCCGAATTCTGACAATCTGTGCCCTGCATATGTTCCTGGGGCTGTGGGGAGGTGCAGCTCACCAGGGCCTTGTGGGGGTAGAAATGATGGTTTTAATGGAAAATATTGACCATCAAACCCCACTGAACGTTCAGCAGTTGTGAATGGAGGGAGGGACATTGCACCAGTGGGAAAAGGAACTCGGCAGCTTCACATTCCTTTTTGGGGTCCTGTGCCATTGTCAAAGAGGGTGACAGATGCCAGCTCTGAAAAAACGCTTGACTGAAAAGAGGGGAAACAGAGCTTTGTGGAGTTTGCATTTTAACCACCTGATGGAAACCCTTAACGCTGCTTTTTCTTAGGTTCAGCCGCAGATCAAGTCTGATAAGCCAAATTCGGGGATACTCAGGTGTGTGGCCACGAAGGAGGAGCTGTAAATTTTTCTGCTCTGAGATCATGCTCCTGCACTTTTCTGCAGGCACAGCAGTAAAAATAATACTGTTTTTTTATTTGCCATTTCGGTGTCATTCAAGGTTTTCTTTTTAGATGCTCCTTCAAGCAGAAGGAGCCACACAGACTCCCTCAGTGGTCACTGCCTGTTTATTTCCCAGAGCAGGGACTATCCGTGTCACAGGTATGTGTCACCTGTTTCCAGAGGTGAGGACAGCGCTGGAATCACCTGATATCTTATTGTCGGGGTACTGGAGAGTCTGAGCTTCCAGAGCTTCCAGTGGAGTTGCACATCCCGAGTATCTGAGCACTGGACACACTGCCTTTGCTGCCTGCTGTTTGAATCACGATGCCTGGTGCTGCCTGAGCCTGTTTTTGGGAAAGCTTTCCCTAAGCTGCTCAGCTCAGGTTTGGAGGGAAGCCTTGCAGAGCCCGAATGGAGCTCTGTTAGAGGAGAGGGTGGAAAGCCCAAGATCTTGTGTAAAATCTCCTTCTTTTCCCCATTTCCCTATTTGGCAATGCAGTTTTCCCAGGTTTTTTGCCTTTCCACCCTCCCCCAGCGCCTCTCCCCTTCCCTAACTCAGGTAACCACACATTTTGATGGAGGTTTAATCTCCTTCCTTCCTTCCTTTGCAAACCCACCTCCTCCCTTGCCCGAGGCGCTCTGTCAACTCAAACGCATCACAAATCAACCTGACAGAGGAGATCTCCCCTTGAGCAACAGCACTGGGAGTTTGCTGCCGCTGATCCCCAGATAGGGAGGGTGGGGTGCATTTTCCACATAAAGCCCAGTCGCAGCTAAATGGAAGTAAATTTCCATTCCCTATTCCCTTTTGTTTCCAGCTCGGGCTGTCAGCGCGGTGGATCCGCAGCCCAGGAGGATGCGCAGGGCGGTGGAAGCAGCCAGGCTGGAGCTGCAGGACACTCCTGGTGCTGTTTGTCATCTGCCCAGGCGTTCTCCTGCGATGTTGAGCTGAGGAACTCGGGCTGCTTCAAGCAGTTGAACAGAGCAACTATTGCTCGTGATGCCCGAACGGAATCCGAGGGTGATTCCACTTCTAAACAGTGCAAAAAATGTCCAAGAGAACAACCTGAGAAGTCGTGTAATTTTCTTTTTTACTCCTTTCTCCATGTTAGAAACATGGGCAGCTCTCCGGTTCTGTTGGACCTAAATCAGAGCTGCACTGACCTTGGACAAAGGGCTCAGGAAAAAGCCCCACATATCCCTGAATTTGATAGGTACGGTATTGTGACTATTGCAAAGGGAAAAGCCACAAACTGGCCCTTGCTTGTGCTGCTTTTCCTGGGCTTTTCAGCTGGTGGGAGGTGGCAGTTCGTGGATTCTCATGAGAACAGAGCAGACACACCATGAAAATGTGAGCTCTCTGTCCTTAAATCCTGCCTTTCACTCTTAAAGTTGGTGGGAGTCTTTGCAGACCTCTTTGCTAACTCAGCTGAAGTCGGAGAAAACCCTCTGATTTTGTGTTTGAGAGCACAGCCATGGTTTGTTTTTCAAAATACATCACCAGCAACGTGTGGCTTCAGAAGAAATCATTCCTGTCTGCAGCAACAAAATAGTCCAGAGACAGAAACAAGACAGAGAGAGAGAGAAAGGGAGAAGAGGCCACTCGTGATCAGCCTCTGGTGCTAACCAGCTCTGTGTCAGGGTTTGAACATCGAGCAGCCTGAGCAGACATTGCAAAATCCGCTGTTGATTCCGTGATTTGGGAGGCAGAGTTACTCCAAGTGCATAACCCTGCTGCCACTCGGGGAAGTGGAGCTGCTCCCATTGTCTGCATTCAGCCAGAAGTTGAGCACTTAGCATGTTTGATTTATTAGTTTTATAAAATGCAAACTCTTTAATGTTCAGTGCTCGGAGCACACTGTAATTTTAGCAGCATTATTACAGTTGTTGACCAATGTATGAATTATCTTCAAAGGCTCTGAGTTCCTCTGAGCAAGCTTTCCCATTCCAAGGACCAAGTCAAAGGAATCCAGGAAGGTCTGTTCTTTCAAGGAAAGACGTGTCACAGGTCGAATGTGCAGGAATGTTCTGGAAACACATTCAGCAGAAGCCCTGGAGAAAGCACAGGGGTTATTTGCTTGCTCAGAAGTTGGGATCAGTACAGTTCACAACACGTCATTTTAATGTCTTAGGAATGAGTTATTAGCTTCAAAATCCTGGAGTGGAAGCTGCTGGAAGAGCATCCACCAGCAGAGGCTTTCTAAATTCCCTGCCCCATGCAGGGCTGGGCTGGCAGGGTCTGTCCCAGCCACATCCCAAAGCACAGCCCAGCACAAGGACTTTGTACCCCTGCCTGGCCTCTCCTCCAGCACGCTTTGCCTCCAGGAAGTGTCACAAGGAAAGCTATTCCCACCAGAATTACATGCATTTAAACTCATTTTTGGAAATTGTCTGGGCACAGCCTCCCGTAGAAATGAGATGGCACAGGACCGATTAAATAATGTTTATGCAAATACAAAAGTTGTCAGGGCGTTGTTTTCGGAGGCTTCAAGATCCAGCTTGTCAGAGGCTCCTGGCGCAGTGTCAGCTTTCCTGAGCTCAGCTGAGCCAGTAGGAGCTTGATTTGGGGTGGGCAATTGCCAGAGCCCTGCAGAAACCCTTCCCCAGTGCCTCTTCTCCCAGCCTCAGCCATCCCTGGGCCCCCCAGACTCTCCTCCCCCAGCTCCTCCTCAGTGCCATCCTCATCCTCAGCCTCACCTCTCCCCTGCCTGCTCCCGAGAGCCCCAGGCTGCTCAGACACTCAGAACTGTGCTGTCCCAGCAGTCTGGGCCATCCTCTGCTCAGGAGGAATATTGGCATTGTCAGAGCTGGGATAATCAGGGAATCACTGGCAGGCGTTTGCAACAGCCCTGGGATGCATAGATTCCTGCAGAGAGGCTTTTAGATCCATGGGGTGACACCAGGAATAGCTTCCAAAGATACTACAGTGAATTTCTAATCTTCAGGTGAAAGATGTTGGGTTGAATCTTAGCAGAAATACTAACAAACCCTACCAGAACAGCTCTGTCACAGTGCAGAGCTTCTCCCCATTCCGTGTTCTTCTCCCCACAGTGCATCCTGGAGCTGGGAGGTGACTCCCAGTTCACAAACAGCACGGGAGCCATGGGTGCCATTACTCATCAGAGGAAATATTTGTGCAACTGCTCAGATCCCAGCATGTATTTGCCTGTGTTTTCATGGTGCTTTGTCTGGATATTCTTTTCAACACGAGTCCGTTTGTGCAAGGGCTGCAGGAGAGGTTTGGGAGATGCTGGGGCTCGTGGGGACCTTTGGAACTCATCCCAAGCCTTCCCTTGAACAAATGTTTGCAGATCCTTTCCTGCAGTATTTACCCAGTCCTGACCTAAGCTTCATTAGCTCAGCAGATTCATTTCTCTGCTCCAGTACCTCTCTGGCCAGCTGGAACCACGGGATATTTTCATGTGGCATTTTCCAGGGGACCCTGGGGAAAGTCAGTCAGTGGCTGATAAGAAACAGAGAGTGTAAAAATCTCCTGGTGCTGTCTGTGCTGATGATCCTCCTAACAGGGGGTGACTTCTCCTGGCTCTGCTGCCAAGAGCACTTTGGCTCCTTCTGAAATGCAGTTGGAATTTACAACACTGAGTCAACCTCTGTAGGTTTATATGGATTTTATATTCCATCTGATCCACTGTCGGTGGTGTAACAGACCTGGGGTGACATCAGTGTGACCAGACAGACACTGGAGATGTCACAGTGACAAATGGGAGGTTTGTACAACTTGGAGGGGTAAAGAGCAGCTCCTGCAAGTGAAGGGTCATGGGGGTTCACCCTGGGGGCCAGAAAGGGAAAAAAACAGCACTGAGCTCTTCACCTGCCTTGGCCAGAGGTCAGGGTTAGGTATTTCTGGTGCCACCTGGAAAACACAAACAGGGAATCACCCCAGAGCTGCTTTTTGCCATTTTTCAATGCCACTGGGGAGGCAGAATGGCCCAGGGCTGGGAGCTGAGCTCACCACACTCCCCTGGCAGAAATCCAGAGTTTCCTGCAGTGCAAAGCTGGGTTTGGGTTTGCCATGCTGAGGTGAGATCGGAATATTCCTGATGCCAGAGTCGATAGCGTGGAACAGAATCTGAATGTACTGATGTTCTGATGGATGGGCTCACCCACAAAATCCCAAATATCCCTCACACCAGTGATCTCCTGTCAGCCCATTTAGCAGCAGAGCACTGGCATTGATCTGCTCAACCTTTATGTGTTTTTACTGCCCTGAGTAGCACTTCCGTCATGCCAGGAGAATTTTACCACACAATTTTTCTGTGAAATGAAAAACATTCATTTCAGGTGAATATTTGGATTAGTTTAGAACTGGATAAATCAGAAAAGTGGAATGTAGTTTGTGTTGTCATTTATAGTTTTTTTTTTCTCAGTAATAATTGAGGTTTTGGCTAACAGGCAAACAGAAATAAATTCCAGAATGTGTTATTTTGTGCAGTTTGAACTCCTCAGTGGGAATGAGAGTTGAGGACTGCGCTGGGATGGTGCTGAGTCTCTGCCTGGATTTGAATCTCCTGTCATCTCTTCCCACTGAACACTGGGTTCAGATTTAGGCTTCCGGCTCTGGCCCCTCTCTGCCTCCCAAAAACCCTTTCATCTCCTGCAATCAGGAGCCCCATGGCCCCGGGGCTTTAATTAAGCGAAATGAAAGGCGATGATTTCCATAAATAGCAGAGGTTCCAGGAGCAGCCCTGGGGCTCAGCCTGGCCACCCACCCCGAGTGCCCTGAGAACCCCAAACTGCCTCTGCAGCTTGAACTTTCTCCCCGAGATGCTGCGATAGGGAAATGGAGGCAGAGCAGCTCGGAGCCCTGGCAGGGGATGGGGGAGCTTTGATCTCCCCAAAGCTGGGGACTTTGGTTCCCTTGGATTCCGAGTGCAGACAGACCCCTAGTGGAGCTGCATTTCCCCAGCCTCCTTCCTGCTCATTCATATTCATTTATTTGTTTATTTTAAGGAAGAGAAAGCAGGATCGGAGTGCTGATCCTTATCTACCTGCTGCTTTCCTTTGGTCCTGACTCGCCTCGAGCTGTTCTGGAGCTTTATCGTGGGAACACCGTGCTGAAATTCAGGGATATTTTCATAGGAATAGAGATTTCCCTGCTGGAAAACTGATGTAACTCAGCATTGCCCTGAAATCCAGTTGTGCAAACTGACAGCTTCACCTGTGCTGAGGAAAGGAGGTTAAAAATGGCTTAAAGCAAGGAGGAATGGGATCAGGGAATCCTCAATGTGCAAAACCCCAAATACTTTCACCCCCATGTTCTTCCAAGCTGGCATGTGGTTTGGACAGGGAAAACTCCCAGACCTGGAGAGATTCACTGAGCTTGTCTGAGGAAAGGGAGAAAAGCTTTAATAGGATAAATCAGGCCCAGTGATGTGAAATCAGGGCTGCAATTAAAGCATCCTGGTGGCATCAAAATCGTGAACTTAGGACAAAATCAAA
The DNA here is from genome assembly GCF_008360975.1 of Lichenostomus cassidix. Classification (NCBI taxonomy): domain Eukaryota; kingdom Metazoa; phylum Chordata; class Aves; order Passeriformes; family Meliphagidae; genus Lichenostomus; species Lichenostomus cassidix. The sequence goes on along the minus strand of NW_028147268.1, from coordinate 1,126,503 downwards.
GCAGTTGGTAGCACAAGCCCAGAGCATTTGTTTTGTTGCCAGGGGTTATTCCTTTGTGCATTTTTCTGCAGCGAATTGAGTCACAACTAATTGCACAGTAATCACCCAGGCCCCAAGTTCAGATAATGTTGCCTTCCTAATACTTGGTAGAGATGCTGAATCCATTAACTATCTTCAAATGAGATTATTTTTTTTAATTAGCAGGATCTTAGCAAGCCATTACAGGCACCATTCTGCCACATGGAACTTTCCTGTTTGCTGAACATTGCAAGGGGAAAATGATTTCCAATCAATTCAAGTGCTGATAGGGTTTGCAGTTTGCTTTCAGACTCTGAAAATAAACAGAATTTCCTGACAGATGAACAGGCCTGTCTTTGCTCAGTTCAGAATTTCCTTTCTGGTGATTTTAGGAGGCACCAAGTTCCCTGCTGGTACTGCTGGCAAGGCAGCCAAAAACCAGGGAATGGGGAGCTCCAGGCAGGGTGGAATAGGTGGATGAGGAATAAACAAAATATTGTCCTGATGTGTTGTAGAAGAATGGATTTATAGGTTATGACATTCCTAAAATATCTTTATTTAATAATGAAAACTTCATTATCCAGCCCTCTGCCAAAGTGTTGCCATGGGCCTGCTGCAAGTCCCGGGGAAGATCTTTCATCTTGACAGAAGTTCTAAATTACAGCATTAGAGCTCTGATGGAGAGGAAGTTATGGTTTGCTCTGCCTGTCCAGGGAAATGAGGCACACATTGCTGGCACAGCCCTAGTGAAACCTAATCACTGACAATATTAAAAACCAAGCAGCACAACAGGTTTTTTTTTTCTGTCTGAGCACTGGGGATAAATTAAGTGATAAACCTTGAGTGTTTACGGGAGTTTTATTATTTTATTAAAAAGTAATTCATCTTTATTACAGCCAAGGCTATAATGTTTCACATCATTAAGGGAGCAAGGTGTGGAGACCCTAAAGCTAATTTTGAGATGCAGCTATCAGAACATTTTGTTTGGATCACAGGTGCTGCAGCATCCTCTGTGTGCTGAACTCCAGAAATGATTTGTCTGGGAGGTTTCAGAGCTGGGGAGGTAAGTCCAGGCTGGGCTCAGCTCCTGGTGTCCATCCTGATGGCCAGAGATATCCAGAGCTGTCCAGAGCTGTCCAGACTGGTGTTTGGATCACATCCATGATCCCAGGCAGAGATGTGCAATCCCAGCTGAGCTTCCTCTCCAACCACTCAAACCCAGTGGTGAAATGAGAGAAAAATTCCCACCTGGATTCCTCAGCAATCCAGACATTGGATGCTGTCTGTGGGTACAGTGTGGGCAGTGTGGCTGGGAAAATCCATTTATTCCTTAACTCCTGTGGCTTTGGGAGAGTCCTCCTGCCACAGGCTGGGTTTGCCTTTGCCTTTTGGGGTCAGGCAGAGCCAAACCCACGAGTCCCACCCCGATTTTAGGGGAGCAGGAGCTGCACTGCTGGGAGCTGCAGGAAAACCCTGCAGATGTGGATTTGTGGCTGTGCAGAACCAGCTGGGGCTGAGCAGTTCCTGTGCAGGAGGGAGGACAGGGGATGCTCTTCTTCTTTAAATGTGAGATGATTTAAAGGCAAATCTGTTGGCTCTGGGGTTTGTGTACACTCAGGTAAATGAGCTTCAGCCAATTTACTTAAAGCTATCCAGGTAGAACTGCTTGTGCAAATGACTGAAATTAATTTGATATCACTTACACATATTAATATCAATATTAGGATGTTAAATATTATAATATATTAACTTTAGCCCTTAGCAGGCAGCTTCTGAATGTAAAACAAATATTTTTTAATCCACTTTGAGAATGTCCAGGCTGAGAATTTCAGCTCTATTTAACCACAGCAGTGGCAGCTAAGCAAATGCCAGGATAATTCCATTGACTTTCTTCACTTCTATTAAGTTATCCCCATTTATGACAACCCTGCTTAGGCAAGATTTAGGCATCCAGAGAAAGAGGCAGGTGTGTCCTGTGGGACTGAGACAGGACAGCCTGGTGGTGTTTGCTGGCTGAGGTCACTCCTGTCCCTCCAGGAAACACGAGTGGCAGTGGGGGATCAGAATCAGGATCAGGATCAGAATCAGGATCAGGATCAGAATTAGAATTAGAATCAGAATCAGGATCAGGATCAGGATCAGAACCAGAATCAGAATCAGGATGAGGATCAGAATCAGAATCAGTGAGAATGAGAATGAGAATGAGAATGAGAATGAGAATGAGAATCAGTGAGAATGAGAATCAATCAGGATGAGGATCAGGATGAGAATCAGAATCAGAGTCAGAATTAGAGTCAGAATTAGAATCAGAATCAATCAGAATCAGAATCGCAATCAGAATCAGAATCGCAATCAGAATCAGAATCAGAATAAGAATCAGAATCAATCAGGATCAGAATCAGAATCAGGATCAGCATCAGCATCAGAACCAGAATCAGACTCAATCAGAATCACAATCAGAATCACAATCAGAATCAATCACAATCAGAATCACAATCAGAATCGATCAGCTGCAGAGTTTTGCAGCCCCAGAGGAAAGATCAGCCAGCAATGCCCTGCTCAGGCTTTCAAACCCACAACAATAATCCCACAATAAAACACAAATGCACTGAAAGGAACAGGCTGCTCCCAGTGTCTGCTTAATCAATGGGCTGTGAAGAGACTGAGGTGATAAACTGACTGTGCTCAGGGCTAATTTTATGCAATATAATATGTTCATAGGATTAGTCTATTTAAAAATAATTTTAATCAAACTTTTTAAAATGCAAAGCCGTTCTGCACTACTCATTTTCAATATATGCCTTAAAACAGATGAGGAAGGCAGAACCAGATCCTTATTATCCATGCATAATTTAAACAATATCATCAGCCCAGTATTGATTGCTGACTAATGTGCTTATTAATTAATAGGTATCTTTGTGTTAAATACATTTTTCAGAGCTGTTCTGGGACCATTTAATAAGATAAATGGGGAGTTGCAGCACAGCACTTTGTCATTAAATGTCTGAGTTTTATCCAAAGGCCTGGAAAGCCCATGGAATTCTTTCCTTGGGGTGCTGAACCTCATCCTGCATTTCCCAGGGACCTCCCAGCCTCCTGTCCATTGATAATTATCAATATCAGATTAATATCTGCCTGTTCAAAACTCTGGGTTCCTTTCACAGGAGCCACTTCTGTGTCATTTCTCTGCTGCCAGCATAGCCTGGGTTGAACTGGGCAGGGAGGAGAGAGGGAGAGGATCCAGAGTCAGAGCAGGTGCCCATTAAATGTGAGTGTAGAGATATTAAATGTGAGTTTAGAGATATTAAATGTGAGTTTAGATACATTAACTGTGAGATCAGACATATTAAATGTGAGTTTGTCCACATTAACTGTGAGATCCCACAGAACAGCTCCTGGGGTGACCAAGCAGAGGCTCAGCCACACTCTTTAGAACCTTTTCCATCCCCTGGAAGGAGCAGGAATGATTCCTAGGGCAGTGGGAAGGGTGGTGGGAAGGGATTTGACACCGCTGGGGATCAGCCTGTACATATTTAAAATAAACAGATGTGCATGTAAAAAAAATTGCCCCCATTATTACCCAAGGATGCAGTGGGAGTACCAGGGGAACGGCTAAAGTAACAAAACTTGACACCAGTGGTAATAAAAGAGGGAACTAAAGCAAAGAGATCACCCCAGTCTGGCGGGTTTCGAGTGCTTAATCAAAACTGACTTCTACTACTGCAGCTGCAAAAGAAATGTTTCAGGCCTGCCATTAATTTCCATACAATAACCCTCTAATGGGGGAGTTGCCGGCAGAGGAGGGAGATCAATCTGCTCTAATGACACACCAGAGACTCGGGGAAAATGCAAACTTGGAGCAATTTCATGGCAGGTGCAACCTTGGAAAGTACAGCCATTTTTCTAAGTTAATTTGTTCCCCTGATATGTTTGAGATCCATATTTGTATTTTAAAGGGCTGAAATGGGGGATGATTAAAAAATAGGAGCAGGTTTTTGTGAGCTTTTCAAGTGTGGAAGGTGATGCTTTAATGCCCCTCCTCAGAGCTAGGACAGCTGGGTATCCTTTATCATGTGGTGCCAAAAAAATAGGGAATGGGATTGTTTATTCCAGCTTTCCCTTTTTGTCTTTAGCCTTCCCCCTTCCCTCCCCAGCCTGGTGCTCATTTTTCTCCCAGCTGAATTGATCCCTAATACTGTAGGAAGTAATAATAGTAATAATCATGGTAACTACTGGCAGTAATAGTTATTATTCTTATTATTGTTAGCACTTACAGTGCTCTGTAATGATAATGATTATTATTGCTGCAAGTTTTAAAACACAGAAATGAGTTAACTCAGTTCCTGATACGCTTTGGGTGCTGGCAGCTCTTAGACATCTGAAAATTCCAGCTGCAAATCCTAACAGGAATGAACATCCTGACCCAGGAACAGCTCATTTCACTCTGGGTCTCACCCTCAGGGGATATTTTGGTAAAATCTGTGGGGTTTTGCACTATCATAATGGGGTGAGGCAGCTTTGGGGTGAATGAGAGCCTTTCTGGGTCCCTTTTCATGGGAGAGGGAAAATCCATGGATTTTCTGGGGTTGGTCTGGGGTGTCCCAGAAGGGCTCTGGGGTGTCCCAGGGGGGTCTGGGGTGTTCCAGGGGTGTCTGGGGTGTTCTAGAAGGGCTCTGGGGTGTCCCCAAGGGGCTCTGGGGTGTCCCAGAGCTGCTGGGGGAGCACAGAGGCTGCAGCCCCACCCCAGCATCCCCATCCCTGCAGCCCATTCCTCCTTCCACCTGCTGAAAGCCAATCTCACTTATCCTGATTACTCCTTTTCCTTTCTCAGCACTTAAGAACTCCAGCCAGAATCTTAAAAGTATTGAATTTTCAAGGGCTGGGAAGTGCAGGAGCTTTGCATGAGAATTGGTGGCTGCTCTGCTCAGCCTTTGTCCTTCCCTCTGCATCCTCACATTCGTGTCATTGTCATGGGCCCTTGGCAGTCACAGTCAAGTGTGAGCTTTTTTACATTCAAAGATGCTTTTTTACATTAAAAATGCTTTTGATTCTGCTGCTGCATTTATGGGATGCTCGTGGCTTCTCTGCTGTGGCCATTGTTGTGTTCTGCTTGTGATCCCATTTTTAATACAAACCTTTCCCCACCTGCCCCAGCTAAAAAATCCTGTTCCAGCTGCAGCTCCAAACTTCCCAGCAATGAATGTACTTTGGTTTTTCCTGCTCCTTCCTCTGCTCCCATTAGCATGCTTAAATTGATAAAACAATTGATTGGCTGGCTGAGATTGCAGGATTCCTAAAAGTTCAATTCTGTCTTCCTGAAGTTTGGTCTGCAGTCAATGCAAAGAAGTTTCTGCTTAATTCTCAGTGCATCACCCAAATCCATTTATTGGACTCCAATGCTACAGAAGCCAGCAGGTAGCAGAGGACAGACTAAATCCACCTGCCTTGAAATGTGCTCAGAACCTCCTCAGTTATTTCTCTGATGACCTCACACATAACTGGAGGGCTCTGTGTTTTACCCCTCAGGATTTTTAAAGCTTGGAGTTCTGACTTTACTCTCCCGGAAGAGTTTAGAAACCCAGTTGGGCTCTGAATGTTGATGGCAAAATCTCTGCTCTTCAGCAGCTCTTCACTCCTCTGCCAGGTCCAAAGGGCAAAGGGAGAGTGAGACAGGTGGGTTTTAAATCTCCTTTAATGCAATGAAAAAAGCTGCTGAGAAACTTCATGTCTGAATGGCGAGGTCAGGAAAAAAATACCTTGGAAATAAGAAACACTTTAAAATGAGAAGATCAGAGCTCTGGAATAAATTCCTGAGGGAGCAGAGCAGATTCACCTTCCCCATCCTTCCTATCCTCATCACTCAGCTGTTAGCTGGGAAGGGCCATGGCCTGGGGTGTGCTGGGCTGGGGCTGAGCTGATCAACTGGGAGCTCAGCCCTGACTGCAATGAGGCAGGATTTGGGTACAGAACTTGCTGCAACTTTTGACAAACCCATTAGGTGATAAACTTGCTTGCTGTCTCTCTCACTTTATCCCTAGCACCAGCTCCATCCAATTACATTGGTTTTTCCCTGCAAAATCCAGATACCTGCACGTCAGACAGATTCCCTGTCAATAGCTGACAGGCAGGGCAGAGAACAATTTACATGGAGCAGAGAGAGCTGGGATTGAGTGCTGCTCCAGGGATAATGCAACGCTTTCCAATCACTTCAAGGTTTTCCCTTCCCCTGCCCTGTTTTCCCTGCCTCTCTGGTGATTTAGGACATGGATTTTTGCTCCTTGCCATGCTGTATTTATGTCTCTGTTGCTGGGGATCTGCAAAGCAAGGCACGTTCCTGCTGAAATTACAATTCCTGAAACTTCCTGGACTCTGAGCAACCTGGGATGGGGAAGTTTCCCTAACCCTTGGCAGGGGTGGAATGGGATGAGCTTGAAGGTTCTTTCCAACCCAACCCAGCCTGGCATTCCCTTCACTGGAGACCAAATAAAGAGAGCTGGCTCTGAAATCTAGGCTCCCTGAGCTCCTGGGCAATTTGCATCTTTAATCACACAGCACCACCTCTTCCCCTGTGCTGGGAGTTTTTATTCCCATTGCCAAACCCTGTCCATCCAAAGGCAAGGACCTGCACTAGGCAATTCAATTTCACAGGCCATAAACTTATATATCCACTTCTTGCATTTCTCCCCTTTTTGTTTACGATTTCAGAAAAATCTCTAAGCCTGCAATCTATTTTTTTTTTTTTTTTGCCTCTGAACATCCGTAATGCAAAGCTGGATTCCAACCACTTGTTCACTGAGGAAAACTTCAGCAGAAAGGCTGGCTGAGACTTCAGAGTGGTTTTCTGGAGGTGGGTGACAGGCAGGGAATTTGGGCTGTATTCCCATGGGAGGATCTCATGGATACAGGCAGAGGGAGCAGCCTTGGGAATCTCTTCCCATCAATTCCTTATCCTGCTCAGTGACTCTATCCAGCAGCAATCATGTTGGGGTTGGAGCAGTGGTTTTATCCACGGGAAGTGGTGGCTTTGAGAAAATCCAGATTCCTCCTCCCTGCTGCAGCCAGGGCTGTGGTTCTCCCTGTGAGCAGCTCCTGCTTTCCCTGCTGAGGATGACTCTGAGCACAAGCAGCCCCTGGATTACACACATTTCTGTGACATGTGTGTAATTTCCTGTGACATTTCCGAAAGATGGAAACAGAATAACTGCCTTTGCCATCTGGACAGAAGTCCTGCTCTAACAAGTCTGTGTGATTCCATGCCTTGCTCATATCATTACTCTTCACCTCTGCTCATAAACCTCCACCTAGAAAATAATGTAATTTAATTAGGGCTGGGGAATTAGGCTGCTGCCGTCACACTCGGTTAAACTGAGGCAGTTGGTGAATTCCATTGTCATTGGGGCTGGAAATAACAAATGTTCCATTAACTGCCTCCTCCTGGGTGCTCTGGGAGAGGGAATTCAGGCCCTGGTGGGGATGCTGGGGACAGGAGTGGGGAGCAAAGGCCAAGGAGGGGGACACCTTGAATCCATGGTGGGAATTCCTGATGGAATTTCTGGGGAAATCCAGAACAAGGAGACACCACTGTGGTCAGGGAAAGGTGCAGGAGGAGGGAGGTTCCCAGCAGGGCTGGAATGTCCCTTCTGTGTCCCTTGGTGTCCTGGGGGAGGAGGGCAGCAGGTGACCCGCAGGAAGAACAGGTGACAGACAGCCACCAGCAGGTGACAGCCACCAGGAGGTGACATCCACCAGCAGCTCAGCGACTCCCAGGTGTTTCAGCCACACCCAGCCATTCACACCAACGTTCTGGTTTGCAGAGCTGTGCAGAACACTCCCTGTAACCTCCACCAGATATTCCTCTTTTTGCTCCTCTACCCTCCAGCTGCTCCCATCCTCATCTACCACTTTCTGGGGTTTTTTGGGATTCTCCCCCCTCTCCCTGTTCACCCCCAGGACCTGCAGGGTCATGGCAGCTGCAGCAAAACTGCTGCAGGACCACAGCTGGGTCATCCTTTCCCTTGAATGTTCCCATCCTGTGACAAAAGAGAAAGCAAAGCCCTGAGGACGTTTAAATCTTTGGGAAAAAAACCACTACACAAATAAAGTCATCTGGGTTTGAAGTTCACAAATATTTTGGAAGGCAAATGGAAGGGAAGAGTTTAGCCTGCAAACACTTATTTGTCATGCAGCCTGACTGCTGCTTTTCAACATGCTTTGATCCTCTCCAGTTTTTTTGGCCCAGGCATTAGATAATGCTTTAGAAGCCATTAGAAAAAAATGGTGACAATTGAAATGCTTTGAAAAATGACAGTTTGATAGTCTAATAATAGCCCCTACACTGATCTGGAGAAGGTTTGCTGTTCTGTTTTTTGTGATATTCATTATGTACAGTGCATTTCAAAACGTCCTGTTCTCCCCAGTAAATAATTTAACCCTTTCACCACCCGCAGCCCTGGAAATGTGGAACACAGAGATGGAGATCTGTGCGTGATTACAGAGGTGTGTGCTCCAGAAAGAGCTGCTGAAAGGTGCTGTGGGGTTGAGAAGAGAGGAAATGGAGAAGATGACAATATTTGTGGTCTCAGAGAAGGCTGACCATGCAGACTGAGGGCTCCCATTCCTGCAGGGTCTCCAGGAAGATTTTCCATCAGGAGAAAAAACACATTTTGGATGGTGAGGTGGCTGGGAGTTTGCATTTCATTGCAAGAGCTTGTTTTTGCAAGATGTTATTTGGCAGCGATAAATGAGCAACTTTCAAGCCTCAGAAGTGATTAATTTCTCACTGGAGCTGTCTCTGAGCCTGTCACAGCCTGACAATCCTGACATAAGTGTCATTTATAATGTCACAAGTCTATTCCACAGAAATGTCATTACACAATTACTCCGAGGATGAGCAAAGGTTCACCGAGGGAAGAGCGTCTGGTATCAAGTCAATTGTAGATCTGCAGGTTATTGTTGGGTTGTCCCCCCTCCTGCAATTACTCCCTGTCTCACTTGCTCGTTTTGTGCAAATTAGCAATTATTTATTGCAGTGATAGCTGCAGGTACGGCTGGAAGTTTTGGCACCATGAGTGTTGCAGGGATGATCTCACCTGAGGATTTGGGATTTTTGATAATTAACCCTCTCCAAACGAGGCCCTGAATCCCCTCAGCCCCTCTCTGCCTCTCTCTGAAATGCTCCACCGTCTGGGGGAGGTGATAAATCCTGCCTGTGCTTTTGATAGCCACGGTTTGGTTTAATGAGGGCACTTTTTGTGCTGCTGAACAAAAGCAGCTCTTGCTCGTCACGAGGACAGAGGAGTTCAGCAAATTCCCCTGTGCTGCACCTCAATTATGCCTTCAAATTGGCATAAATGGAGTTCTAACAGGCTTTCATCCTCCTTGGCCCAGGCACAAACCATTCCTAGGCTGGGCTCAGTGCACAGAGGAGATTTGGATTTATTCAAGGTGTGGTAATGGAGCTGCCTGGTGGGAAGGAGGAGCAGAGATCTGGGCAGAACCACAATCCCCATCCTCCTGGGATACCTGTGTGACCTGAGCCCTTGGACTGATGAGAAATCACTCCAATCCAGCTCCAGTTCTGAGCTGCTTTTAGGATTTGGCAGAGATTGGCTCAGAGGGCTCTGAGCAGCTCTGTGCAGCCTTTGGAGCTCTGTGGCACCACAGTCTGACTCACAGACATGGGAATGTGGAAGAAGGCCAGGAATTTCCATGATAATCCTCCAGATTTCCACCAAGACAACTGAGCTGAGGATCAGTCCTTTGAAATTGCTCCCTTTGCCTGTTTGCTATTCTGGGAAGCTATTGTTCTCAAAGGGACATCTTTAAAGCAAAAGCTGGTAGAATAATTTATTTGCGAATAATTTATTCAGTGATTGATGGGAAAAGCTGCTGAATAAATAATTCACTGAATGCTAATGGAACATCAGAGATGGTCGAATAATGAAAATGTTTATTTGCAAATAATTTATTCAAAGAAAAATGCTGAAACGTATCAGCTCAATTATTCTTGGTGAATAATCCAGTCACTCAGCCAGCCCACTGTGACATGTCGTACAAAGATGCTTCTCCCAACAAAAGGAGAACTCCAGGAGCAGAACCTGTGTTTGCTCTGATCTTCTGCTCTCCAGCAAGAGCAGCCAGGAGGAGAAGGTTGGGTGGGAAAGGCTTTGAGTTGAGCTCAGACTAAAGGCTGAGCTCTGACTCTCCACGTGATGGGAATGTCACACCATCAGCCTCTTCCAGCCTTGTAATTGGGATTGAGAGCAGCAGCTGAATTCTGGGCTCCTCTCCATGACTGTAAGCTTGCAGAGTTTATCAGAGCATGGGCTTGGGAGAGAGTCCTGATTGTGGAACCTTGGAGAGATCCATGGAACCATGGAGAGATCAATGGGATGGATTATGGAGAGATTCATGGGATCATGGAGAGATTATTGGGATCATGGAGAGATCAATGGGATCATGGAGAGATCAGTGGGATCATGGGGATATCCATGGGATCATGGAGAGATTAATGGGATCATGGAGAGATCAGTGGGATCATGGAGTGATTAATGGGATCATGGAAAGATCCATGGAATAATGGGGAGATCTATGGGATCATGGGGATATCCATGGAACCATAGAGAGATTAATGGGATCATGGAGAGATCAGTGGGATCTTGGAGAGATCCATGGGCTCATGGAGAGATTTGTGGAACCATGGAGAGATCACCTCTGGGGAGACTTCTCTAGACACATCCCCTGAAAACTGCAATGCTAAACCTGCACTGACTGCACAAAAATAAATGAATTCAGCCAGACCTTTGTCACTGCTGTCCCTGGAGTGGCAGCTGTTTGGGGGCTCAGGCTGAGGGTCTCCAGGCAGGGACACCACCCAGGGCAGCTCCTGCAGCTCCTCAGCTTTTCCATTTGCCAGAGGAGACCTTTCCTGTTCCCTGCAGCTGTGCAGCAGGGCTCAGGTGCTCCTGGAAAATTGAAGTGATTTTGTGATGATACTGGAGCTAATACCAGAAAAATCTAAATTACATTTTAAAAGGAATCTACCCTTTTATCTTTTAACCTTAGGCCTCTCCCTCTCATGCAGAAAAATCAATCTTGACTAATCTACTGACCAAGTAAAAGTGAAAAGGGGAACCCATATAATCATGTACTTTATCTTCTTTAAATATTTTTTTACAGAAGAGGGACTCATATAAACATGTGCTTTATCTTCTTTAAAATATGTTTTACAGAGAAGCTCAGCAAAACATCCAAAGCTTCCTTGTGGCTCTTAGGAGAAAACCCCCTTGTCCTGAAAGAATCCATCATCACTGCTGAGGGAGACTTTGGGGAGAAGCAGTGAAGAGATCCTCCCCAGCTGTTGGGGTGTTGAAGGAAACTCCACCTCCCAGCTCTGCCTTCCCTGAATTCCCAAATTTCTGCAGGAATCAGCAGTTGGGGGTCAGTGGGAGCCAGGAGCACATAGACTGCTGGGATTTGGGATCAGCTGCAGGAAAAGCTGCTCCCATCCCCTTATCTCTTTGTGATTTATCTGTTTCAAATGGCTCACACTCATGGCAGGAAGAAATCCTTCAGGAGAACCTCTCTAAATATCCACCTGGGATGTGGGAAGGAGACACTGTGTGACAGCAGAGCCCAGGGAAGCTCTGTCTCTCAGAAATCACCCATTTTCCTGAGTTATTTTTCCTATTTCTCTCCCACAGCAGCTTTGCTTCAGGCAGGGTTTGTAACCAGGACAAAACACAACCCTGGGGGTGAGCTCTGGGCACTCTGCTCTGCTCTCCCTGCATGAACAGGGGAGCCCTGACACAACTGATTGGTTTTGCCTTTTGTTTTTAAAGGTTTTCCAAACTTCTGATCAGATGCAGATGAGGCCTTGCACCAAGCAGAGCTGTTGCTTCTCCTCCCCAAGCTGTTCTGCTCACTCCTGGCTCAGCCCTGTGCTTGAAGAGCTCCGAGCTGCTCATCTCAGGTGCAGCTCAGGTCACCTCACCATCCCTCACTGCTTTATCATCTTGTTTTCCTGCTCCCTGCCCTGATCTATGGCAGGAGGTGACATTTGCAGGAGCAGCAGCACTAAATCATGTGTGCTGGGTGTGCATCACCCAAGCGTGGGCTGGAATGGCAAGGAGGAATTGCAGCAGAGACCTTGGAGTTTTCCTGGGACAAGGGACGGGAGAAATGGCATTATTTTCCATCAGGAATGGTGACCCTTTGGCTGCTGGGGTACCTGAATTGCCCCTGCATGGAGCCAGAGGAAGCAGGCAGGGCAGGACTGCAGAACTCTGCGGGGCTGAGCTCAGCTCGGGGTGGCTGAGAGGCAAAGTTTGGCAGCCAGGGAGCAATAAACCCCCAGGAATGACGTGTGAGGATGTGATGCACAATGGTGAAAACCATCAGGGGCTGAGCTGCAGAGACTTCCCATCGCCTGGCACTCAGCTGGGGAGTTCCAGGTGCCTTTGCAGGGCTCTGATCCCAGGGATGCTCTGGAAGAGGCACAGGAGGGAATCATGGAGAGATCCATGGGATCCTGGGGAGATCATCTCTGGGGAGTTCTCTGGCTGTTCTTGGCCCCACACTGCCCTGAGAACCTGCAGCAAACAGAATTTTGGGCCACATTTGCATCCTCTTTTTGCTGCCCTACCTGGAGCTAAAAATACCAGCGCTGTGCTGAGGCTCTGCTATCACATCTCCTTTGTGATCACACCCAGCACAGCAGAACCAGCTCGGGGTTGTTTTATTCTCCAAATTTCTGGCTGTATTAGCACTGTCAGAGTCCCTGATGGATCACCTCGCAGGGAGTCTCAAAGCTTGTCAGTGCCTTACTTTGCATTTTTTGTTCTGGGTTCAAAGCTGGAGGCACAGCTGAACTGGAATCTTTTCTCTGCGTTGCTGAAAGAAACGTAAGAGAAATCTCATTTTTTGAAAAGTATGAAAGGGCCGTAAAAATAAGCCTTTGCTAAGCTGATCAACTCAGGCTCTTTACAGCAAAAAGGATTCAGAATGAGTAGCTGATAATACAGGCTTTGGTTTGTGGGAAATGAATTAGAGGGATGGTGTTTGAAAGGACTATTTCATTTAGGTGTTTTGGTGGCATCAACCCAGCGACTGCAGTTAGAGTGCGGCAAGCTCAAATATTATTTAAAAGTTAATTCACATTTTTAGCATATAATTTCTAATTAACTTGCTGTAGTTATCTTGTTAAATGTCAATTAAATCTGGGAGCATTTCTCACAGGTTTCCTGTATTCACAAAATGTAATTATACAGCCATTGCTCGTGTAGCCCTTATTATTGGTACAATCTACAGCTAAATATATCTCTTACATACTAATTATACAGCACTAAGTGCTATATTGATAATCTGTAATTGATTTAGCACAAGCAATTGTCATGTTACCTCTTGAAATGTCAACCTGGAGGAGTTGGAATTAAAAGTTTTGGCCACAACTTGTGGCTGGGGCTGAGCTCTGCTGGCAGCTCCTGCTGGAGGGAGGGAGGTTTGTGTGCTGGGCTGGGATTTGGGGCTGGGATTTGGGAATGGGATTTGGGAATGGGATCTGGGAATGGGATTTGGGAATGGGATTTGGGGCTGGGATCTGAGGCTCCTGTGATATCCAGGGTTTGTGCTGGAAAAGCCAGGGTGGCTCTGCTGGGGAGAAATGAGGGCAAACTGAGCTGAAAAGGGATTAATCACAAAAATAAGGGAAGAGGCAGGAGAAGACTTGAACAGTTTATGCCCAAAAATCCTTCTTTTGAAATCACAGAAATCCCAGGATGGTTTGGGTTGGAAGAGACCTTAAAAATCATCTCATTCCACCCCTCCCATGGCAGGGACACCTTTCACTGTCCCAGGGCCTCCCCATCCTCCAGGGAACAATTCCTTCCCAATATCCAACCTAAATCTCCCCTCTTTCCCTTCAAGGCTATTCATTCCCTTCATCCCATCCCAATCTGCCCACGTTGAAATTCCCTCTCCCTCTTTTCTGTCACCCACTGAAGGATTCCCATCCTTTCTGGATTCCCATCCTTTCTGGATTCCCACTGGGTTTTTGTGCTGGAACCAGAATAAAAGGCAAAGTTTGTGGTTCTCCTGACTGAATACATTTCTCCTTCTGCCCAGCTGTGCTCTCCTGGCCCTGCAGGGCTCTGTGGGGCTGGGCTGGCTTTGGGGTCACTGTGGGGTTTTCTCCTCATGTCAGCTCCACGGCTGACCTCCCTCTTCTGCAGCAGCATTAATTACAACTCCACAATTACCTGAAACCCCAATTAGCTGTGATCTGTAACTGCGCTGGTCCAGATGAAAAAATTGAGCAAAAACCAGAAAAGGATAAAAAAAAAAAACCCACACAGAGAAGCTGAGAAGGCCTTAATTAGATTTGCACATTTGCTGCCCAGCAGTACCTCGGAGCAAATCTTATTCCCAGTCTCTCCCAGGCTGGCTCTGGTCTGAGCCAAGCCTGCCCTCCCTTCCTGTCTGGATGATATTTCCTGCTCCATCAGTGTGATTTGGGGTTGGGATCTGCCCTGTCCCTCGCCAGCTCTGTGCTGATGTTGATGTTATTCAAACAATGATCTCCCCTTCCCCTGTCACTTCCCATTGCCCATCTCACGCAGCACAAGCTCAGCAAACGAGCAGCAGCCTCTGCCTTTTCCCCACTGCTGCTTCCCCCTTCAGCTGGCAGTGGTATTTAAATTAAACCCTGTTGTGGTTTTTTTTCCCTTCTCTCCCATGTTTCCTAAGGCAACCAATTTTATAGATCTGGGAAATGGAATCGATATGAAGTTGGATTGTCCTTCTGAGATCCTCTTAATATCCCGGGAGAGCAGGATTTGTGCAGCAGGATTAGGGAAGGGGAAGCTGGCTGAGGCAGGGCTCTTCAGAGGGCTGTTTGTGTGCACAGGGTGGACAAATATTGAAATGTGGCAAACAGGAGCCAGGGGGCTGTGGAGCTTTAATTGAAACCGTTTGTAATCTTCATTCTCTTCAATGACACTTTTTATCTTCCTGGAGATCACATGGTGGGTTCTGCTGCTCATCGAGTTCATCAAATATACAAAAAATTCAGTGTTCTTTGGAGAAAATTCATTTTGAGTGATGGGGCGGGGATGGGAATTCAAATAATAACTCTGAGTGATATAAAAACGAACCAATTCTTCAGAATGCTCGAGCTTTGCAGAGCTCTGTGGCCACCAGCAGCTCATTGCCATTCTGCATCCAAACAAATTCTCCACAACTCAATGAAAGACTTGCTTATTTCTGAGCAACTTTTTTATTGCTGTATTGAGGACAAACTTTCCTGGCTGGCTCAGAGCATTCCCCGTGAGTGGGGAAAGGGTTTGCTCACAATCCTCCCTTGGTGCTGCTGCTTTCATAACCAGAGTTCATTAGGAATGGAAACTTAATTGAATTAGGTCGCTCAGCCTTGGGGGAGCAATCAGGAGAGGCAGAAATGTTCTTTCTGAGGGGACAGTTCTGCATTTTGCAGGCTGGAGGAGCATCCCCTGCCCAGTCCCTCTTGGGGACATTCCTGCTGTCCCAAGTGTTGGTTGCTCCCATTTTCCTCTCCATTCTCTCTTTGTATTCACTTGGCCTCCTCTTTCTGAGCTCAGTTTTTGCTCCTTCCCCTGGCAAACAGCTCCATCAGCTGACCTGGCCCTGCTGCAGTGCTGGAATGTTCTGCTGCCAGGGCTGGCTGTCCCTCTGCTGTCCCTTCGTGTCACCACCCAGCCTGGGTGGACTCTCCTTCCCTCCTCTCCTCCTCAGCAATATTGATCCAGCAATAAAAAAAAAAAAAAAAAAAAAAAAATGCAATTTTCCACCCAACTGTTCCATAACCTAATCCTTAATATTGGGGATTTTCTGTGCTTTCAGTGCAACTCGTTCCAATTTCCAGCGTGGTGAGTGTGGGAAGCAGCAACACCCTGAGCTGGGATGAGTCTCCTCACGAGGTGTAATTAATATTCTGCTCTCATTTCCTCTCCAAATGCTCCAATATTCCTGCAAAAGGCCTTTCCCCAGGGCAGGGATCTCCTCAAATCTAGGGGAAGAGGAGACAAGGATGTCTGGCCAGGTCTGGATGGAAGGAGAGGGAAGGGGAGGAGAACCTGGAGATGAGGAGTTGGAATAGCAAGAGCAGCAAGGACAGGCTGGGCTGAGGATGATGAAGATCAAATATCTAAGACTGGAGCTCTAGGAGTTCTCTCTCTGAAGCATGTGGTGGAATTTTACCCAATTTACACTCTTGGCATTGCTTTTCTATTTTTTTTTAATATATGCTCATATATTTACCAAATTCTAGGGGAAAAAAGGAACTGGGAGTTCTATGGATTCAGTGTGCATAATGTGCCACCACACATTCCCTGTGAATACTCTCAGAATAAAAAGGCAGAGAGAAATCAGATAAATGCATCAAAAGGAGTCAGCTGTCTGCCAAAGCTTGTTTTAAATATCAAATTACAATAGAATGCCAGGCACAGTTTCCATCTCAAATCATGGCATTGTTGGCAGGGACTGCAGGGTGACGCAGCTCTGAGTCCTCCTACCTCCCTGGATGAGGGATGAAGCTGATTTGAATGGAATAAAAAAGTGATTTTGGGATCAAGTGCAGGCTGAGATGGACCCTGGGAGCAGTGGGGAGTTATTGGTGAAATATTGAGGCTCTGGTTGTGTCAGCAGCCCAGCTCAGAGGCACAGGGCAGTTTGGGGCTCTACTGAGTGAGAACTAAAGGGATTCCCATGGAAAAGATGATTTTCAAGGGGTTCCCAGCAAAAACCCTGCCCTAGGTGCAGTTCAAGGCTGTGGCTGCTCTGGACAGAGAGGGGAAAGATGAAGAAAATAGAAATATTTCTTTCCAGGCTGAAGATATATTGCTGCAATATTTCTGCTGCTTTGGTCTCCATTCCCTCCTGGCAGTCCCAGCTCTCCCCAGAGCTGTCTGTCAGAGCCTCACACACAGAATATTTGTTAACTACGACGATTTGAGGCGGAACAGGGAGGTTCTGTGCTGGAAAAGGGTTTTTCAGATAACTGCCTGAGGCAGCAGACATTTTGGAATCAAAATCTGGAGAGCAGAGTCATTATTTCTGTTGTTTTAGTGCCTGCTTTTATTCTCTTATTGACAAATGTTCCTCAACCCATCTTGCTGTGGGTGGTTTTCTTCACATTTGCACTTTACAGAGCTGTTAAAAAAGGAAAGAAGAAAGAAAAATAGACTTTATTTAACCGTCTTGGCAGTGTCTCCAACTTCGTGCTCCCTCACCCTTTGCTGTCTCTTTTTTGACTTCTGATCTATAGACAGACCCTGAAATTTACAGGTTTTCATATGAGATGGGAGTGGAAATTGTCTGGGAAAAATGGGGGCAGAAGGGAAATTTCTCTTCAGCTCCCTCTGGCAAAGTCAAACAAATCCCAGCGCTTGCCTTGCTGAAAAAGTCACCCCAAGGTGTACAAAGAACCTCCTGAAGGGATGTTTCAGCCCTGGGAGAGGTTCCACAGGGCAGTGGTGCACTCAGCATGCCTGGGAGTGCCCAAAAAATGAGTGTAGACATGGGATGGTTGGGTAAAGGTTGGACTCGATGATCTGGAAGGTCTTTTCCAACTTTAGTGATTCCCAGATCCATCCCTGCGGGGTGAAATCTCAGCGCAGTCACACCCCAGGGCTCAGGGCAGAGCCTTGGGGGCTCTGAAAGCCAATTGTGCTGCTCAGGGGTTGGGTTTGGCTGTGGGAAACACGGAGAAAGTGAATAAAGTGCTGGAAAAACAGGGAGAAATGATAGCGAGGAGATGAACACCCGAGCTGGGAGCACAACAAGTTTGTCCCAATGACCTCGGGGAGTCCCAGGTGCCTGGCAGGAATTCCTAGTTATTCTTGGGCATAATGGTAGAAAAAAGCAAAGATGAAAAGGAGGAAGGATGGGATGTGAGGCTCGGAGGAGCAGGAAATGTTTCCTCGCAGCAGCAGAGCAATGCCGAGCTGCTCCTCCCCTCGGCGGCAGCTCGGAGCTGCGATCCCTTTGCGAATCCCACAAATCAAAGGGACAACCCGAGCGAGCTCCGCGAGAGCTCTGTGTGCTCTCGGGAGGGGACAGTGACACGGTGACACACAGCACTCCCGGGAGCTGCTGGAGAGCCTCTGAGCGAGTCCTGCGCGAGGAGAGGTTTTGTGCGAGGAGAGAGAACATTTGTCATCAGCTCAGCCCGAGCTGCACAGCCGAGTTTTTGGTTAGACAGCCCTCTTAAGGCACCTCGCACTGCTGCAGGAGCGCTGCTGCTCCAGCCCGCTGGGAGCTCAGGAATTGGGTCCTGCAGGGACCAGCAGCAGTCTGGGGGTTTGTCACTGATCCCCTAATCCCGGGCTGAGGACACTGAGCCATTCCCTGCTGAACCCTTTTTCCTTGGGGAATGTCAGTAGGATGTGGGGGTTCGGCTGCTGGGAGGGACAAGGGGAGCAGCTCCACTCTGGGGATGAGGTTCAGGTCTGTGATTTGGCACAGAAACTGGGGAGGCAGCAGGAGAGATGCTCAGGGCTTTGTTCACCCTGCCAGGTGAAGGACAGCCGGGAAAGAGGTTTGGTGCACAGAGCTCTGGGAACACTGGTGCTCTGCTCTTAAAAGGACAAAATTTCCCCCATTTTTTCATTTTAAAATTTATTATTTAATTGCATTTCATTCTTTATTGGCGCTACTGACAGACACTTGATAAACCTGATTTGCCCATGTTTGTCTCCTCAGTAAACCCTTAAACCCAGGGGTTAACCTATTGCAAAGGTGCTATGGAATTTAAGAGCTCAATGCACTGACTCTCAACCCCCTTCACAGCTTTATAGCAATATGAAAATGTAATCTGATAACAGAAATACTTGCAGGTCCTGAAGTCATCCCTTTCACTTGCTAGCATTCAGATCCATGTACCAATTATTAGGGTATTGTATTATATTCCATTGTATTGTATTGTATTAATCGCAGCATGTTATTTACATTTTCAAGCGTGTTTGATTAACCTGCCTGTGCACCGCACAGCTCGGTGTCTAGACTGGCAGCTCTGCACAGGAAAATTAAGGATATAAACTTGTTTACCGAGATTAGGTGGAATCTTCGCAGTTCTGCCGCAGCCTCCCCAAATGATCCCGAGCCCTCTAAAGGCAGGGGAGATCTTTATCGAGTTTCTCAGGCAGCAGAGGTCTGGCAGCCCCTACTCTGAATTCCCCTGAATTTCCCTTTTCCCCGGCAAGGAGCAGCGCGGCTGTGGGGAGATGCTCGGGCAGGACGGGGACGGGGATGGGGATGGGGATGGGGATGGGGATGGGGATGGGGATGGGGATGGGGATGGGGATGGGGATGGGGATGGGGACGGGGATGGGGACGGGGATGGGGATGGGGATGGGGATGGGGATGGGGATGGGGATGGGGATGGGGATGGGGATGGGGACGGGGACGGGGATGGGGATGGGGATGGGGATGGGGATGGGGATGGGGATGGGGATGGGGATGGGGATGGGGATGGGGATGGGGATGGGCTGGCACCGCGCTAGAGGGGGCTCTGCGACAGAGCACTGCCACAGCCTCCAGCCGCTCCTTGTTCCACACAACCACGGGCTGGAAAAAGCAGGAAAAAGCAGATAAACGCGGCTGTAAACAAGTTCGTGCATCCTCCGATGCGCTTCCCCCTCGCTGTGTCTGCCCGGCTGTCTGCCCGGCTCGGGGTCAGCGAGCAGCTCAGCTGGGCTTTGGAGGTTGTTCTTGATGTGGGTTAAAAACCGAGCTGGAAATCTCAGCTTCTTGCTGGTTTTGCTCAGGCACTGAGCGAAAAAAAGCAGATAAAGCAGGCTGTAAATCAATTCCTGCATCTTACGAAGAGCTTCCTTCCTCCCAGTGCACTCCGTGTCCAGTTCGGGGCATCCCGGCAGCTCGGGGGACATCGCGGTAATTTACTTCAACAGTCATTAAAACTAATGAAGGAGCTTCCCGGCAGCCTGTCACCGCGTGGTGTCCTAAAACACTCCCCACCTCTCACAACTTCAGTAAATGTGAATTATTTGCTGCGTCCTGGGACAGAAATCAGGGCGGGCAAAGGGGAGCAGGGAGGCGAAGCACAGGTTTGGGAGGCAGAAGTTGCTCAGTTGGGCTCTTCTCAAACCCCTTCCTCTAACAGACACCAAACACTTCCCTGGCAGAGGCAGAGGAGAAGTTTTAATTGCTGTGCGACAATAAACTGGGTGTGACATGTAAATATTGCAAGTGTCACAAGTTCCCAGAATCACAGCAGCGAATTTCTCTGCTAGTTTCCATCCTGGGCGAGGATGAGCAGTTTTTTTCCGAGGGTGAGGATGAGCAGTTTTTTTCCAAGTGGATTGCTGCTGTAATAGAAATATTATACTGACAGCCAAGCTTGCTCTCCCACCTAATGCATTTTCAACTTTTTAATGCTGATTTTGGGAAATGTGGCTCCTGTAATTTGCATCGAGTTCTCAGGAAGTGATGCGTTGTGAGAACATCTCATCCCCCAGCAGGCAGGGTGAGCTGCAGAAGTCACTTCCACCTACAGCTTTACAGGTGGGAGTGCTTTTATTTTCACAGATTGCATCAGAAATGGTGGAGTTCAGGTCTAAATTGTGAGTTAAGGACAGTGGGAAGCTCAAACACTCCTGCTGGAGCTGCTGGGAAATGGAGAAAATCCAAGTGCAGCCTCAGGATCACAGAGCAGTGAGGAGCTTCCCAGCCTTACCTTCCTCATCTGCTGCAATAATTTGCTACCAGAGAATGAAGTCAGAGCTCTGTAAAACCAACTCCAGTGGGGATTTTAGATTGGCACTGAATGCCCCAAAGAGCCAGGCATTGTGGATTTGCACTGGAAGAGTTTTTCCAGCCAGAGGAGAGGCTTTGGGGGACTTGGACTTCCTAGAGGCTGAAGAGTTTATTCAATTCTGCTTCCATTTGTGTTCAGCCTCGTGGTCTGAGAGCAGGTTGGTTGTGGAATTTCCATCAGCTGGTCATTAGTGGGTCATCAATTTCTAGCTGTGGCTGAGTGTTTCACAGCCACAAGCAGTGAGCCTGGAGCAGAGCCAGGGTGGGACAGACCTGGAATTCCCAGTCCTGGGGATGCTCCCAGTGTTGGTTCATTTTTGGGGACAGATGGACCAGGTGCCTCTGCTGGGGCTGAGCTGTTGCTTCCTGTTCTTGCCTCGATGGGAAAGATAAACTTTTCAGAGCTGTCAGTCTGGGCTCCACGAGAAGCAGTAAAAATAAACTTAAAAAGTAAATCTCGAGCAATTGGAAAAGATGGTGCTTTGATAATGTTTCCTCAAGCCAACTTGCAGCCTAAGCAAAATTACACACAGCTTTTGCCAAGCTGAAGGTTTCTGGAATGCTTTGATTTCCACCTCCTTTTCCCTGCACTGTTTGGCACTTTCAGGGTGTAGGAACAGGGATTTTATGGGAACACCAGAGATGTCACCAGGGATTCCAGCAGAAGGGAAGTGGGCTGGGATGAGGGAAATATCCCAGGGCGGCAGGAGGCTGAAGGCTGGAGATGTGTTTAGCCACAAGTTTATTCATCAGTGGCATTGCTGAGTCAGAGAAGGAGGATCTTCATAAAAAGAGCTGCTTTTGGATCACATCCTAATGCAGACATTTCCTACTGGATTTTCTTTCCTGATGCTCCAGCAATGCCCCCCAGTCAATTCCCAGCAGTTCACCCAGTGAGGAAATGGTTCCAGTTGGATCTTTGTGGATTTTTGCAGAGTTTTCATGTTTGTTTTTATTTCTCACAGATTGGTCTGGTGCTTGCACAGGAAAGGAAACAGGAAAGAAGTTGTAGCTCTTGTCTTCCTCTTTCAGTTACAATTAATCTGATTTGTGTTCAGCAAGAGCCATTCCCACTTGTAACACAATGCAGCAGCCCTGCAAGTACAGCTCCTTCTACATAAATCAATCTCTGGTTAATTTTAGCCTGTACTGAATTTGACCAAACCCTCAGGAATTGGTTACAAAAGCTCTACAAGTGCAGCTTTTTATTTGGATCAATTCTGAGGGCTGTAGGCAGCTATTCTGTGAAGTAATCACTGCTTGTGGATCGTGGAGATGGAATTCTTTATTGTTTATAATGCAAATCAGACAACAAATTCAGAATCATCTCTGCTGCCTGCATTGTCCCCAGTTTTGGAAATTTAACTTGCAAGTTAAAAGCAGGGAAGTTTTCAATACTGCGAGCAAGACTCTTATTTTAAAACATTCATTTTTAAATAATTTATCATTTAACTTCCATATGGCTGTGGTGTAACGGGGCTACATTAGCTATGGACAGCTAATAACTTTAATTGGGCTTTAACGAGGAGAAGGCTTTTCCTGGGTGTGCAGCCACGTGCTCTGCTCTGGTCCTCAGCCACACTGCAATCCAAACGAGGAGTTCAGCAGCTCAGCCACTTGAGATATTGCAAAGCTGACTGCAGGCAGGAGATCAGTGCTGGATGTCCCTCAGCCCAGGCTTGCTGTGATTGTCACCAATCCCCTGGGGACACACTGAGGGGTGGCAGAGGCCCTGGGCAGCCAAGAAGCCCCAATTTCATCAAGAAATGGGGCAGGGCTGGGAGCAGGAGGTTCTTCAAGGTCCCTTCCAGCCCAAACCACCCTCTGATTCCATGAAATTCCACAATCCTTCCCTTCGGAGGAGTTTTGCATTTCTCGGTGAAGCTCAGGCTGGGATTTCATTTTTTCCAAGTCTTCTCCTACCTGCTGGTGAATGAATCCCAGAAAGATTTCTGTCACATTACAATGGAAAAGGAGACAGATTGCACCATTGCTTCGGCTTTCATTTTCATACCTGCCAGTGCCACTTTGCAGATCCTGGAGCGTAATGCTGAGAAAGAAAGAGAAGTGTAGCTAACACGAGGTTAAAAAACGTCTTTAGTGTGGAAAATACGAAGCTGGATGACACATAGGCAGCTGCAGATGCACTAATTTGATTTCATGCCTTAGAATCAACTGTTCCCCTGCTCTGAAAGGCACATTTCCATCCATCTGTCAGAGCAGGTTCCTTGTCTTTGCAGAGCTCCCCAGCTCATGTTTCACCCCAGGTTTGCATCCCCAGCTCTGCTCAGGGGGTGACTTTGGAGCAGCCCTTTATTCCCAGCCCACCCATGGTTTTCAGGAACTCACACCAAAAATCTATTTATTTCTTTATTCCCCCCCCACACCACCACCCCTTATTTTGTCTCTCTTGCGAGTCTCAGGGTATTATTACAGGATTAGGAGACGCAGAACACAGGATCTGAGTGTTTGAGCTTTAATCCTCGTCAGCCAGAGCTCACTGCAAAGCTGGGTTGTGACACTGGGAATCGCTGGCTTTGAGCAGAGGGGAGCTGGGTGGAGCAGGAGCTGGGATGGCAGCCTGGGAGGGGTGCTGGCTGTGCTGGGGGACACAGGGGTCACTGTGCTGGGAGCTCTGAGACAGGGGGACATGGCCAGGGATTGGGGCTGGGCACGAAAACAAGGTGCCAGCAGGGTGATGGGATAGCCTGGGCTGGGAGGGACCTGGGAAGGGCTGGCTTCCCCCTGGGAAGAGCAGGATCCCTGGGCTGGATCCCCCTGGGAAATGCTGGATCCCTGCCTGGGAAGTGCAGAATCTCTGTCCTGGATCCCTGTGCTTGATCCCTTCCCAAGAAATGCTCAATCCCCCTGGGAAGTGCAGAATCCCTGTGCTGGATTCCTCTCCTGGATTCCTGTGCAGGATCTCCCAGAAATGAAGTGCAGAATCCCTCAGCACAGAGCCAGCAGGTGTCCCTCAGGTGTCCCTCAGGTGTCCCTCAGGTGTCCCTCAGGTGTCCCTGCTGCCCACGGGGTCACTGCCCCACGCCAAGCTCTCCTGTTGAGGTTGATTTGCTCACTCTGCACACAGCCCAGGGCAGCTGAGAATCAGATTGGGATCTTGTCCTGCTCTGCAGGGAGCAGCAGGATCGATGTCTCTCATATTCTCAGCCCAGCATGAAGTGCTGCAGATGGAAATTAAAGGTGTCTGAGGAGCTGCAGGAGCAGCCAAACCTCCTCTTCTTCCCAACTCGCTTGGAGTCAGAGACTCCTCGAGTTCCTCACAAGCTCAGACTGGGTTAGAATTGAATTTGCCCATTTCAGTGTGGTTGCCATCAAGATTCCATCACCCTCAGATATTAATTTGCAATGCTTTACTGAATCTGTTGCTCTCATCAGACTAAAATATGCTTCAAAACAAGCCCTGGGTGGAAATATTGTGTGAGGAGAAAATCCCAGTGAGCTGCTGAGTCTGCAGTGCTGGTGGCTGAGGGATTTTTGCTTCTACAAGCCACAGTGAGCTCCCTGGTGCTTTTTTTCTGGTTGTAGGGAAGAATCAACTCATGGCAGAACCTGTAGCCAATTCTTGGCAAAGAGAAACAAAAAGCAGAGGTCAGTGCTGAAGCTGAGTGCAGCTTCTTAATTCTTGCTTCATGAATTTCTATAGGGCTAAACTGACTCTAAAGTGGAAAGGGAATTGTCACGTCTTTACTCCAGGTGTAATTACACAAATTCCAGCTGAAAAACCCACCAAACTGCTCGGAGCTGGGCTGGGCAGCATCTCCTTCCCTCAGCAAGGGCTTGGCTGTGCTCCTGGGAGGTTCCAAACCAGAGAAAGGGACAGACAGCCCCAGCCTGGCTCTGTGTGAGCACCCTGAACAATTTTTGAGTTATTTTAAAGCAGCAAGCAGAGCAGGAGCTGTGAGTGTTATTTCCCTGCTGTCTCAGGGCTGATGAGATAATGATTGGAGTCAGGCAGGGGCTCAGGGGTGTTACAGAACTCAGGTGCTCAGTGGCACTGGGAGCCATCAGCCTCCTGAAGCATCTTGATTTCCCTCAAACATGTGAAACCTTCAATATGCTCACAAACCCGCCTTGGTTTCTGTTATTCAGATGCACCCAGTGAGTGTTGCTGCTCGGATGATCTGCTCGATGTGTGAGGAAACTCCCACGCCCTGCCGAGGAGGATGCTGGAGAGCAGGGAACTGTGGCTCTGGGAATTCTGCTCTCCAGGGCTCTGCTGGGGCAGAGCTGCCCAAAAACGAGGGTTTTGGTCAGGGAGGAAAAGCCCAGCCTGGCTGGGGTGACTGAGCTTTCCAGGAGTGCTTTGCTGCTGATCCTCCTGCAGCAGGAATGCTTCTGCTTGGGTTTTAGCACTGCTGGGTGAATTACAGCAGAGAAAATCTCCTCTTTCTCTTCTAATTTCGTCTCCTCCAGCCTGGAAATTAAAACTGCTTCCTCAGAGGGACCTTTACCTTTTACATCACTCAGTTTCACCCTCCCCCTCCGACTTGCCAACGCTTAATGGGCTGCAGGCAGCCAAAGCATGAGGCTGGGAGCAGAGAAATGATAATTCATTCGGGATGGAGGCAGGAGGCAAAATGTAATCCATCATATCTGCTCGATCTCATTATGGAGGTGAGATACAAGAGAGGGCAAGCTGTTAATAAACTGGTGGATGAAGTTATTTTACCAATCCGTTACAGCAGGCGAGGATAGACAGGGGTAGAAGTGCATTATTCACACCTTTTCCTAATCCTTTTGTTCCTTGTTCTGTGGAAATGCCTTTGTGAAGGCTGGAGAGCAGTGTGGCTTTGGGAGCTGTCCTGCTCTACTCATGTTCTCCAGCCCTGCTCACCTCCTGCTCTCCAGCTGGGCTGAATCCCCTTTGGGGAGCTGCAGGAGGATCCCCCAGGAGGGAGGGGAGCACCTCAGCCTCCTGGAATTACTTATTTCTCCTTTTCTTTCCCTCCCCACCAAGCTGCTGCTTCCTCTTTGCTGCTTTCCATCTCCTTCATGTCCCTGGCAGGGACCAGAGCTGATCCTGAGCTCACTCTGGGCACGTTTGTAGCCTGGCTGTGCTAACAAGGTTTTGGTTTCAAGGCTGTCAGCTCGGCAGAGAAGCTGCAGATCCTCCCCGAGGTTTGTGTTGTGCAGAGGGGAAATCCCAGACAGCAAATGTTTCCATTCACCCCAAACCTGATGGAAAGTGAAAGGAGTAAGGGAGTGATTTACAAACAAACGGCCTGTGAGATAAGACCTGAGTCTGCTGGTAAGATGAGGTGATACTGAGAGACAGAAGAAACAATGGGAATGATTTCCATAGGAATTCCGCTGATTGACTTGCCCAGGGCTGTGTTAATGAACTACAAGAATAGAGATGTGAGAAAAAGGAGAAAGGGGAGAAGGTTATTACAAGAGGTCTGCATTAGGCAATTTGGGAATTCTGTACCTCTTGAGTACCTCAGCCAGTGGGGAAAGAGAGAGGGAAATCGGCCAGGAATTAGGATAAAGGAGGCTGCGTCCTCTATCAGTTTGAGAGACCCCATGGGAAATGCCCACGACCTCTCCCTTTATTCATGAATAAAGTTACAGGACTCCCCTGTCTCCTTTTTGGACAGAAACCTCTGGCGTTTGTGGATTCATTTTCCTGACAACTGATGTGCCAAGAAGGTTTTCCTGAAAAGAAAACCTAAACCAACCCCAAGACCCTGCACAGACCCCAAAATCCCCCCTGGCAGCATTATCCTTTCCCTAAAGAACCTAAAGAACCTTTCCCTAAAATCCCCCTCAGCTCTCCCTGCGCTGTCCAGCAGCACAAATCCTGATCCCAGCAGAGGAACTCAGAAGCCAAATGAGGTTCCTGAGTTTCAGAGGATTCCTGGCGCTGTTTGCCCGGGGAGGAGGGGATGGAGCCATCAGCTCATTAACACCTCGCTGTGATCACACCAGGCCTGCAGGGCTGCACACTCAGTGTTTTCCAATTCAAGGGAGAGGAGAGCAAATTTACGGATGATGACTTGATTAAATTGAAATCACTATAAAAATATCGAGGAAAGGCTTCGGTGGTGACAGGAAAATCTCCTTCAGCTTTTCCCTCCTGTTACCCAGGTTTTGGTGAGTCCATGAGGAGAGAATTACCTGCACAGTTTCCCTCTCTTCATACCTGAATATGCTTTTACACAATTTTTATTTAAATTTCTAAACATTAAAATTATTGTATTTTTTTTAATGTGCAGCAATGCAAAATAACTTTGAAAATAGCCAGGAAGGGAATTCCTAGGAAGCTTTTCTGCCATCAGCTCCTGCACTCAGAATGTCCTAACCCTGAGGTTCAACAGAAATCCAGAAGTGACACAAATGTTGGCAAACTCCCCAATACTGAGTTCTGTGCTGTTCCTATCACCCTGAGTGAGCCACAAACTGTGGAGAAGGAGGAGATGGTTGGTGCTTCAGGGCTCTTCACTCACGGGAAATCTCTCCAAGTGTGATCAGCAGTTCCAGTCTCAGTCTCTCCCTGGGAACAGAGATAAAGATCACATCCTAAAGGATGCCTTGGAAAGGCACCAGTTATCCCTCCTTTGCCAGAGCCTCACCAGGCTTTGCTGACTGCTAACCTCTCCTCTCCTCTCCTCTCCTCTCCTCTCCTCTCCTCTCCTCTCCTCTCCTCTCCTCTCCTCTCCTCGGAAATTTCCTTCTCCAGAGCAGAACTCCAACACTTGAGAGCCAGTTGGAGGGAGATGTCAGCTCTGAATAAAGGATTCCATTTCCCAGAGCTGCTCCTGGAACCTTCCTGGAACTCCTGGGAGGGAAGAGCAGGGCTGGGCTGGGCTGGGGAGATCTGCCAGTGAGGGAATGAAGGAATTGTGGAAATGGTCAAGTGGGAAAAACCTTTAAGATCATTGACTCCAACCATCCCCAGCACTGCCAAGGCCACCAGTGCCCCATGTCCCCAAAGGCCACATCCACATGGCTTTTTATCCCTCCAGGGATGGGGAACCACCACTGGCAGCCCTTTTGGCAAAGAAATTTTTTTTACTTAAAATCAAAAGAAAACTTGCCTGGTGCACCTTGAGGCTGTCAGTGTTCTCCAAGGGTTCTTGGACAGATATTTGGGTTTGGCTGCTGCTTCTCCTGGCCCTGCTCAGGCCTGGAGGGTGTCCTGGTTCCCCTGAGCCCCCAGCTTTGGGAACCTCCCTGGCAGCTCAGCAGCTCCTGAGCAGCAGGCTGGCTCCTCTCCCTCCCCCCAGCCCATCCATCTCCGAGCAGAACAGCCAATCCCACCCAACTCCACACTCCCAACCACACAACGAAGGCATATGGTGCCGAAAAATGATGATAAATGCACATTCTGATCCTCTCAGCCATCCATCAGCGAGCACTTCCCTGAATAAGCAGTTCAAGCCTTCTCCAAACCCGCTGGCTCTGTGCTCCTCAAGGGCTGCTCTGCACGTTTTGCCACGGACAGACATTAATGAAGGTAATTGAAGATGTTATTAGGGGAATGTGTTTGTTATCAGAGGTTGCTTATGGCGTTATTACTCATAGCCACACTTCATTAATATCCATTTTTCATGGCTTGGCTCTGCTGCTCATGGCTTGCCTGACCTTGTGTCACTGAAGGAAATGTCAGAGATAAAGAATCTCTGCTTAGAGCTGTGCCACCCTCACTGCAGGGCCTGTCAGCCTCCAGCAAAACCCCATTTCCAGCTTTTGCAGCCACAAAAGTCCCAGACAAACATCCCCGTGCAAATGCTCCCTCAGTGCTTGTGCAGTGCTAATGAATAAATAAATTATTGCCCCCCTTGTAAAACCTTCCCACAAATAACCAAGGAAGGATCAGCTGGGAGAGAAGCACGTGGCTCTGTTTGCCTTCAGAATGTAGAAGCTCCTCCAGATCTGCTGGTACACGTTTTACAGGGAAATGTTTGATTGTGCTGTTATTGGAGATGTTTAATGATCATCCTTTGTTAGGATCACTGTCAAGCTCCTGCACACAATCACATTTACTGCAGCTTTGGTTTTGATAGCTGCGGCTGAGTCAGAGATTTTCAAATTCTAGCAGTCAGGAAGAGAAAAATTAATCAGAAAATGCTGATTATAATGGACTTTGACACCCCGAAATCTGTGGAAAAGCCGTTTCCAGAAAAAAGCAGGCTTTATATAATAAAGATATCCATGGAGCATGAAACACTTGGGAAACAAAACCCTTCACTGGGTGCAATCCCTGCCCATGGAATGACAGGATCTTTGAGGTCCTCTCCAACTCAAACCGCTCTGGGTTTCTGGGATTAAGAATCTGGATTTGGAGAACAGAAATTCAGGATTTCCCTGCTGTGCTAATTGCCAACTCAGTATAATTAAGGGACAGAGTGTCCTAAGGAGACAATTAAAGCAATTAAAACCCAAAGGGAGCCACCAAGACAAGGAGCTGGAATTTGCCATTTGTTCCCTGGGGACAGCTGGGGTGGCAGGGGGCAGAGGGGGCTGCAGGGCTCCTTGGGAAAATCTCAGCTCGTCAGGAGATGATTCTTTGGCAGGAAAGTGCTAATTTTTCGAATATCGACAGTTTGGTTAATACGTTAATGATCTTCATCTCCATATTGAGTTTTGTCACTTTAATTTGTTCAGCATGCCAGCACGGGGAGTATTGGCACTGGGAAATCCATAGCAGAGCCTGAGATTCCTCACTAATGATGACATATTGCTCAGAATTGTCTTTTTGGGGTTTGGCTCAGGCCAATCCACTCTGTCATTTCCTCTCCCTGCTCTCTTGCTGCACCCAGTTCTGGGCTGGTGGATTTTTAATATCAACATGTGTTGCTCAATTATCCCAATTTCCTCTCCATCTTTGCACCCCAGTCCATAAATTGCACACCATTCTGTGCATTCAGTACCAGGTGCTGGCTGGAAATGATGATCTGTGAGTTCAAGAGAGAGATAATTCTATCAAATTTAATGGTCTGTCCTAGAGAGGCTGAACTCCATTACTGGCAAATCTGTGTTTTCGGTGAACAGCAGTAAAAAATTATCAATATTAGTTAAGGATCTTTATCTAAGTACCTGAAAGCCTCTGTTTTTCACATTGAAACACATTTATGGTTATTATCCTTGGCTGAGATGTGTAAATTTAAGTGGCTTCTCCACCCTCCTGTGTGACAACTGACACAATCCAGAGCTGCAGCTCTTCCAGGGAATCTCTTTGCTTGTTCCCAGAGGTTCCCACATGGGATTTGGCAGTTTTGGGGATCTCCAGCTGAAAACCTGCCCCATTCAGACCAAAAGCTGCCAGCTCTGCCCTCCCCAGCTCCATTTCCAAGGTACTCACTGCTCCAGCTCCTTGCTGCCCCACAGCTCTCCCAGCACTGGAACAATTCCCAATTTCTGCCACAACTCCAAAGGGGAACCATTTGGAATCTCCCAGCTGCTTTTCCTCCCAGAGGAAGAGCCTCCCTGCTGCCATGGGTGCAGAGACACAGCTCCATCCCTCCTGCCCCTGTTGGTTTGGAGAGAACTCCAGGAGCATCCCTGACTCCTCATTAATGCACTGCGATATCAACTGCATTAACATCGAGTTCTCACTCAGCTCCAAGTGTTACTTAGGGGTATTAATCAGCTGCTGCTTTATTTTAATGTGCTAATTTGGGATTAATGAACAGAAAGGTTTGATTTACAGAGAGGTCTTTGATTTCCACTGTACCTTCCCTTTCCTTTTGCCAAGGGGATTCCAGCTCCTGGCTGGGCAGGATGAGTTACTCCTAAATATTCCTCATTTCTCTCAGGAAACACTTCTGTCCCTCTCAGCACAATCTGGAATTTCAGTCCAGGTCTGGGCCATGCCTGGTGAAAAGCTGCATTAGGATATTTTTCCCAGTGGGAAAATGTTGGTCCTTTTTATGGAAGGTTTTATTTTCTGTAATTTTTGTTGTTTCTTATTTTAATTTTTTTTTTGTCTCTACAGAATTGTGCCTTGCACAACCAGCATCCCAGACCTCTCCCTTCCCCTCTCCCATCCAGATCAATCCCTCAGCTCCTCCTGTCGTGTTATTTGAGGGGAGATTCTGCCCATCTAGATGCAGGCAAAGCCATTTCTGAGGGGTTTTTTTCCCCTTATTTTAATTAGAAGTGATTTCATTTCTCCATCATTCATCTGCTGATTGGCTGTACCTGCCCTTCCTTTGAGTCTTCTCTCTTCATTAGTGTTTACGCTTTGTATAACTAAGAAAATAATTACCCATGCTGGGTTTTATTGGCAGCACTTTGCCAAGCTGCTGGTGGGTGGCTGCACTACATCATCACTTGATGGTGTCTCTGCAGCCATGCAAAAGCAGGAGAAGAAAAATGCCACACAAACAACGCCTCAGACAGGGCTTGAATGATCCAGTAATTTTGATTTATCCTCTGCACTCCGTGGAGCTGTATTAGCAGTTCCAGTCGATGGGTAAATGACTCCCAGGGGCTCCAGCAGCCCCAGACCTGCAGGGATTGTCCCCAGTTGTCCCAAAAACCCAAATGGGTCTGGAGAACAGGGAGGTGACCGTGGCCAGCAGGTCCTGGGGCAGCCCTGAGCTCTGCTGCTCGTGTCTGTGGTGTCCAGGAGCATTAAAAACACATTTTCCATCACCTGTACATCCAGGGAGATGGCAGAGCTCGCTGGGGACACAGTGATTGCATTGGAAGGGCTGCATTGATCCCCAGCTGCTGTCCAATTAAACACAGCAATTGTGCCAATCCATCCCCCAGGATCAATGCCAGCCATTTGTTTTGCTGTCTTTTCCCTCCAAGCATCCTTTTTTTTTTTTTTTTTTTGGGAGCAGCCAGAGCAGGAGGGTAGGGAAGTTCAGCAGCTCCAGAGTCAATTGAATTCGAGCTAAAAGTCCCCAAGCCAGGAGGTCTCTGGGACAACAACAATTCCCTTGTCCACAACTCCATCCTGTGACTGTGCTCTGGGGAGAGCAGCAAATTGTGTTCCAGCCCAAATCCCAGCAGATAAGGCAAATGCTGAGGGGATCTGAGCTGCAGTGCTTATAAGGTACTGGAGCATCTCTGGAAGTGTCATTTATTGATGTCTTGCAAGGGAAATGTTGATTCCTTTTTGTAAATTGCATTTTTCATCAAAACTCAGTGAGACTGAAAAATGGCTTGTGACTGACAGGCTCTGTGTGCTGCAGCTTGATGTGAATGTTTTGGCTGGTAGAGCCAGAGAATAGCCTGGGAATAATTACCCAGCCTAACACGTTCCCTGGGTGACAGACAACATCTTCATTGCACAGGCCAAGTTGTTTTAGGAGACTTTTCCTCCTGACTCTTGTCTCCCTCTTTCCATAAAGGGAATATTTCCCACCTCTCATCTCCCACCTCTCATTTCCCACCTCTCGTTTCCCTCCTTGAGCTCTGGACACAATTTTGGCAGGACAAGGATGGTTGGAGGTGTCCAGGGGAGCTGCAGCTGCAGCTTTGTGTTTGGGTGAGTTCAGAGTTAAAGCTCCACTCCCTCTCCTGGAATTCCAGAGCACAGGGAATTCTGGAGCTCAGGGAATTCCTCTGCAAGCAGCTGCCCCATCCCACATCCCTGTGCAGCCCGGGCTGCCTGCTGGGGAAGGAGGGAGCTCAAAAACCGTGTCACACCCTCTGATTCCCTCCGTGGCACTGTCACTGCCACTCACAGAGCTCTCTGGCTGACAGTGATGCTCTGGGATGCTCCAGCCTCTGCTGGCTTCCTTTGCATGCCTGAAAACCACCCAGCTCTTCCCCACTCCTGGAAAAAATCTCTTTTCTCATAGGTGCAGAGCCCTGGAGAGACAGGGGACATCCCTGGCTCTGCTCTGGGAAAATCCCTTCCCCACAGGACAGGGACATCCCTGGCTCCCCCAAGCCCAGGCCCAGGGTTATTCCTGTCGCTGCTCCAGCTGGCACAGGGCAAATCTGGATCTGCTTTTGGAGTGGCTTTGGGGAAATGGCAGGAAAAGCAGTTTTATCCACGCAGGCTCTGGGATCCTCCTGCCCTCCAGGTTGGGATGTGAGGGGATAAAAACTTGTGGAAGGCACTGCAGAGCTCCTTCCTGGCACAGGAAAGGTGGCAAGGGGGCACTGAAGGGGATGAAAAGCAAAAAACCCAACTTTATTATGCAGATGGCAGAGTTAAGGCACGAGATTTGTGTAGCAGAAGAGAATAATGTCCAACATTAAGGGAGTTATTTCTTGGGCTGATGAATTTTCCCATGAAGGCAAATGGGTTGGAAGGGATGTGCTCCAGTGACTGGCTGATCCTTGTTTTGCACAGCTCCACAGGAACTGCAGACACAGACAAACCACAAAGTCAGAGAAAAAGTCAGAAATGACAATTTTCTCGGGTGGAAAGTTGAGTTCCACATGTCCTCCTATGGCAACACAACGGTGTGATGGTGAGTTGGCTGCTGAGACTGGTGGAGGTGAGAATAAATTTAAAAAACAGAGAAATCTGTGCGAGGGCAGCACTGAGAGATGAAACACAACCCCCAGGAGATGCCCACGGAGCAGTGGGAATATTTTGGGCACTGTTTGCCAGACCTGAAAGCGAGAACTCCCAGCAGATTGCCACTTTCTGATAAACAGATTGGCTTCGGTGCATCCTGGGAAAGTCTGGAAGACTTTCAGCAGCAAATAAGGTAGGCTGAGAAATGGCAGCAGATTCATGAGGTAGAAATAATTAAGGTAAATCCTGGAGCATTTTGGTTCCCCTTCCTCACTCTGTTTTCAAACAGAATATTCTGCATGATGAATTGTGAAAACGCAGCACATGCTGGGAGGTTTTAACTGTCTCCTCAGATCATAAAGGGAAAGAAAAGGAATCCTGGTCTTGTTGATGGTTTAGGGGAAAAAAAACCTAAATACAGCACAGGAAGAGAAAGGCTGTACCTTAAAAATTAATTGTTCAAGTACCAGGTCATTGTGGAGTAATGCACCGTGAAATGATGTTATTCTCCAGGAGAATTTCCATAAAGTTTAACACTCCATGACACATCCTTTTTCTATTGAAGTTAGTTAAAAATAGTACATAAAAGTCCTCGGTGGGTGGAGGGAGCCCAAGGAAGGCTGGGTGGAGCAGAGCTGAGCTGGAGGGAGCTGAGCAATCCCAGACAGGCTCAGGGCTGAAGGAACCATCAGTCTTGGCGTATTTTTCCTGTTATTCACGTTGGGATAACGAGATTATTGGAATATTTTTTTTTCTAATGAGAAGGAGACAGAACACCTTGGCTGCTAAATGATTTAGGCACAGAGCAAGGCCATCAGTCTGGGCTTGATTGCTGTCAAACGCTGGGAAATTGGAGCTTCACACGGAGATTTCTGGGCTTGGACAAGATTTTTCCTGCTTGTTTGGTGTCAGATGAGAGGGGAGGAATATTTATTGGGATTGTGTGGCTCTTTGAAATGTTGGGGGGAAGAAAAAAAGAAGTCTAGATGGGTGGAAAAAGGCTTGGGAGGGCAGTGGAGCCGTGGGCAGGAATGTCCATTCCATGGATCACTGCTGGGCTGAGCTCGACCTGAATTCACAGCAAATTCCCCTTCCAAGGAGCCTTTCTAGAAAACCATTTGTTTATTTTGCAACAGCCCACCAGGCAAGCATCTGTTTATTTACATGTTTTATCTGTGTGACAAGTGAAGCCTCCTGGAGATTTGGAGGCCTTTTGAATCGGATCTGAAGTGATGATTTTTTTCTTAAAATAGTCCTGTGCTCTGGCTCTGCAGGCTCTGGTGATGCTCCCAAGAATCAACACCAGCTCCTGGGATTTTTTAGCAAAAGGGCCAAAGCCCACGAGGCTTGAAGAGGGAAATGAAAAGGTGGTTTGGCAGGAGGTTCTGATGGCCACGAGTGAGGAGATGTTGGGTGAGAACTCAGCCTTTCCCTGGCAGGGAAATAAAATCTGAACAGGCAAAAAATTGTCTTGTTTCGTAGAGTTAACATGTGGACTTCTTGCATTTTTTAAAAGAAGGCTTAAATGACTGTGGAGTGGAAGTGCCTGAGGTGATTGACGGGCTTTTGCTGAAAGTTGGGCTTTCAAATTGATTGTGCTGCTCTTGGAAATATTGCCTGTGCAGCTCTGCACCGAGCAGAGTGCTCCCGAGCACTTCATCCCTCTTTTTTATTTCCCTTTTACTCCCCGAAGCTCTGCAGATGCAGCACTTTTCTGGCAGGAGATGATGGGCCAGAAGCATTAACCAGCTTCTAAATGCAAGATTCATTTCCAGGCTGGTTTGTCTGTGGCCATGGGCAGGAGGAGGTTTGGTCCAGCAGAGCCTGGGCAGCAGGGCTGTGGTGGAGCAGGAGGGGTTGGGTCATGCCTGCTGCCTTTTCCAGCAGCTTTCCTGGAATTCTGTGGGAATTCCTGGCCATGGAGAAATGTCCTCAACCCCTGTGAGCAGAGCTGAGGGTGGCAGAGGTGCTGCAGCTCCATCCCTGGTGTGACAAGGACCTTTTGGGCATCGCTGGGGTTGATGCTGGTTTCTTGGCTTTTCCTTTCCTTTTCCCCCAAAATTCTGCAGTCATTTTGCACTGATGCTCCACCCTGGCAGGAATCACCAGCAGGCTGGAAGGGAAGGCAGGAGCTGCTTTGGGCTCTCTCCTCTTCCTTTGCCATCAACTGAGGGGTCAAATTTCCCAATTTGGGGTAAATTCAGTGCTCTGTCCCCTCTCTTGTCATAGACCCATTATTGGATCTTCCATGAAGAGTTTTAGGGCTGAGGGAAAGGAGGAATGGAGGAGGAACAGTGGGACAAACCCCTCCCAGCCCATTTTGGAATTAATGATTTTCAGCAGCCATCAATTACAGCCCTTAACTGGGGAGCCCAGATTATAAAGAGGAATATAATTAGTGGCAAATGCTGTGAGATATATAAAGACAAATAGGGGGCTGGGATGAATGGGAGCTCATAAATTTTATTAAGAACCCCATTTGGAGGTAATCATTTATTCCTGGGGTCCCTGGAAGTGATTCCAGACTGCAGGTTGTGCACGCTGGAGCTGGAGAGAGGTCACTCCCTTTATTAAATCAAGTGTAAGAGATTATTGATTCATAAAGGAAAAATGGTGTGTTTTAAAGGGGGAGATAAATGGACTCAGAGCACTGTTCCCTCGTTGCTTTCAAGTGGCTCTTTCTGGGTTTGTGATTCCCATCTTGCTGGGATGAAATCATTTTCTCCCCAGACTCTGCTGGGTGAGTTCAGGGCCTGGCTGCAGGTTTGCTCTCAGCACCTGCTGGAACTAAACCACGAAAATGAGCAATTTTTGGATTTCCCTTCCCCCGTGGATCCCAAAATGAGGTGCAGCAGTTATCCTTGTGTTGTCAGATGGCAGAACAAAGGGGCAGGAGGATGCTGGAGATGCTGATTTCGTGTCCTGGAGATCTGAGGATGCCCAGCAGCACCTCCCTGCATCCCTGGGGCTCTGCAGGGACAGAACTTCACCCCAGGCTGCCTCTGCTCCCAGCCAGGCACACCTCGTTGTTA
Organism: Lichenostomus cassidix; assembly: GCF_008360975.1. Classification (NCBI taxonomy): domain Eukaryota; kingdom Metazoa; phylum Chordata; class Aves; order Passeriformes; family Meliphagidae; genus Lichenostomus; species Lichenostomus cassidix. The sequence continues at coordinate 1,090,197 of NW_028147268.1, read as the reverse complement.
TTAACGACCAAAAGGTGACCTAGAAGCTCCTAAATCGACTCCATTTTTAAATCTCCCATTTTCCCCCCAATCCTTCAATCTAATTAGGCTCACATCAGTATATTATTACAGAACGTAATCATTCCTTTCTTCTAATAACATTCATGGATAATTTTATTTCTCATTTTCAGCCTCCTACTCCTGTGGTGTAATTAGTGTCTCTGGCACCTCGTGACGCTCAGAATGAGTTGCAGCTGCTAATTGCTAATTGAAAAATTAGAAACTCAGTTAGAAAAAGGATCTAATTAAAATGAAATTAGATAAAGTCCCTTCAAACTAGTTTCTTCCTCTTTGCTTTTTCCCCCAGTTTTGCGATCACAGAGCCATTAGCACTCGCCAATTACATTTAATTGTCAAACACAAATACATTTTCATCCCACTTCTTACAATAACCTTTCAGTGGCGAGAGCAACACATTTAGCAGGGGGGCTGGGAGTGACTCCCACCCTAAACTTCAGCAAATCACCTGCTGGTCCTGTGGGGAAATGGTGACAAACCCCTGGATGTGCAAAGACCTTTTGGCAAATAATAATAATAATAACAACAATAATAATAATGCTATTTATTTATTAATAATAAATCATTATTTGTGTGGCCATCAGGCTGTGCCCCTGAGCCCAACAGAGCCTTTCAGAGTCCAGTGGCTCCATGGGATGAAGCAGCAGAAATACAGAACAACATCTGGATTTTCATTGCCCTCACACACAGTTCTCCTTTCACAGCTGATGTTTTATACACTCTGTGGTGTTTTACTGCTTATCCTGTAACTGACTATGATATGCTTATTAAATCATCTTTCCCATATAATATTGCATTTAATTACTCCATGATGGAGCTGCTCCAGTTCCAGGTGGGAACATAAATAAATCCCAATCATGGTTTTCAGGATGTCAGGACAGTTCCTATGAATCAACAGTTTTGTGGGCTTTGATGTATCTAACATATATGTATAGCTCTTCTATATATTGATTTACACCACATATAATTGATTTATATCATATATATTGATTTATATCTATCACAGAGAGAGTGTCTGATGTCTGTCAGATTCGGAATTCAAACCTGTGGTGTACCTGATGCGTATTTTATTTTTATCAAAAGGGTTTTACTTGGTGTTGGTCTAAATTTAATGTAAAAATGGCTTTTTTCCCTCACTGGGAAAGTTCCAATGGGCTGGGATTTGTAGGGAAAGAGAAATCAAAGTGGGTAAAGTGTCCTGGACTCCAGAGAAAGAAAAAAGAGTAGAAGAAAGAAACAGAAATTTGACAGTAGATTTTGCTGTGTGAAGCTTTACCTGCCACGAAAACAATGAAACACCAGAGTTCAGCAGCCAGGAACATTTGCAGGAGAACTGATTCCTGCTTTTTGCAGGAAATCATCTGCCACAGCAAATATTTGTCACTGTCTGTGTCACTCAGCCGCTCTCAGCGCCCCAATGAAGGAACAAACAATCAGTTACAGCAGGAATTGTGCAAACAGTCAGATTCTCCGTCCTCATTTCGAAAATCAGCACACACAGATCCACATTTCCCCCCTTTTTGGTCCTGCTGGATGCACAAAAACACATCTGGAGCTCTGCTGTCACAGTGGATTTGCAGGGAGCTGCAGCTCTGCCGTGGTGAGTGGCAGCCGAGAGGGAAGGGCAGAGGAGGTTGGGGTTGAAGCTAATCCTGCTGAAGAAGGGTTTTGCAAAGCCCCAGGGCTCACAAACAGCACGGGGCTGGGCTGCAGAGGGGATGGCATGAGGAGGGCAGAGCGTGATGAGACAGGACAGATCTGTTGTTGGAGGTTACTGATCCACTGGGAGAGGAGGATGAGATGGAAAGAAGGGGCTGGAAGGGTTGGAAGCACAGGAAGTGCCCTGCAGCCCCTCAGCCCTCTGCTGGCTTCAGCTGCTCCTTGAGTTTGATGTCCACGTGGTTCCAGTTGAGTCTCGTGGGTTGAACTGTGGATTTTGGAGGAAATAACCCCCAAGAGTCACTGCTGGGAGCTGCTGAGCCTGACCTGCCCAGGCTGGAGCTCCCCAGATGTGGTGATGCTCAGCCAGCTGTGCACACAGACATTTCCTGCACACACACATTCCAGTCACACTAATGGATGGATGGATTTGCATTTCTTTTCCCCTCAATATTTCTACCTGGGACTTGAGCAGCTTTCTGGCAATGTTTGCACAAATAAACCCAACCCCAATAACCACTTGCAGGAGGGGCAAGGGCAGGGCAAGGGAAAGTGAATTTAAATTGGCTAATATTGACAGAGCAGCTGTTGCTTTATTTCCCCAGATTTGCTAACTGTGGGGCAGAATTTGCCCCTCTGAGGGCAGGAGATCCATGCTGGTCCTGGGGCTGTGCAGGCAGGAGGCACCTGGGGTATTGTGATTCTCTCCAGGATTATCAGATATGAACAATTTGGTGATTCTGTCTTGCCTGGGAGTCTGGCTGGTGTGGGAAATGTTGGAATTCTGTCCCTGGAATGGAAATTCCCATCCCCAAAGCCAAAAGGCCCCATGGACTGAGTGTGCTGCACACCTTATGGGGGTGGTTTGAGCAGATCTGCTCTGAAAGGTTGGAAATGTGGATTTCTGTGCCCAAAGCACTGCACAGGACTTTCCCCCTCGTGAATAAATAAATAATAAACAGCAGAGGCATATGGGGGAACTCACAGCACTTCTTCTGCTTGAAGCTTGGGAAAAAAAATTAAAATATCAGAAGATAAAGATGGCAAGGGACTCCTGCAGGGAAAACCTCTTTGTCTAATGACCTTTCTTGGTCTATGATAGCAAATACAATGGCCAGAGCTCATAAATCATAGTTCAGGAAAACATCCTGAGGGCAGGCTTTGACACTGTTTGCATATTCAAATGTTACCCTGCTCATGAAAGAAAGACAAAATGTTTTTTTCTCTCAAAAATGTCAGCACAGGCTGGATTAGAAAAGATAATTCAGAAGTACTCCCAGAGAATAATTACCACTGTCACCTACCTGCAATGTAGTTAATGAATGGGAAGGGAGTGTTTTATTAGGAAAAAAATTATGATTATTAGAGTAATTAATCAGCTGCATGATGACAGCTTCCCTGGGAAAATAATCTCCAAAGGCCAAGTGGCTACAGGAGGGCATTTTGTTGATAAAGCACCAGGAGCACCAAACATTCTTCTCCCATTAGAGGTGGAATTGCTTACAGGGCTGGAATTCCACTCTGCCCTGAGCACCTCTGGATCCACAGCCCGTGGGGAGCTCAGAGATTCATTATCTCTTTGCTTCAATGCAAGAAAATTTCCTGACCTTCTGCTCTCTCCCAGATAAATAACTCTTCCTTCCCTCCTCTGCCCCATCCATGTCAGCCTGAGCCCAGGGATTTGGGATCTCCTCATCCTGCAGCAGCTTCCCAGGGGCACAGGGGATCCCAAAACTTGGGGAAGGACACATTTCTGTCCCCTCTGATCTGCCCAAAGGTACAGAGAGCCCAGGCAGGGCAGGAGCTGGCTGGGGACAGGGAGATTCCCAAAGCTCAGCACGGCCAGAGCTCAACCTCCTTGGCTTCCCATGGGAGGCAGAGCAGGATGGGGAGAGGGAAAGGATGGGGAAAGATTTGGGGAATGGCTGGCAGAGCAGGATGGGGAGAGGGGAAAGGATGGAGAATGATTTGGGGAATGGCTGGCAGAGCAGGATGGGGAGAGGGAAAGGATGGAGAATGATTTGGGCAAAGTGCAGCTCAGCAAAGGCACTTTGGGCTGTGGGGTTTGTGCTCAGCTCTGCCCAGCCCTGAGCTCTCTGCTGTTCCCTCCAGCTGCTGTCTGGTGAAGGACATTCCCAGCAGTGACAGTCCCCAGAGCTGTCCCTGTGCCCTGACCCCTCCAGAGGGTTTGTTCAGTGCCAGCAGCCCCAGCAGAGCTTCTCCTCCTCCGAGTGATGGAAATAGAAAGGAGGCTGGGAGCAGGAGCTGCCTGCAGTGCCCAAAGCCCTTGGAGCTCTGCTGTGCCATCAGCTGCTGATGTGAACTCCCCAGGACAGGGCTGGCAGCTCTCTGCCTCATCCCCTCTGCACTCCCTGCCATGCTTCCCTCCTTCCCTGCGGCTGCAATTCCTGCCTGGCACAGCTTTCCTCTCCAGACATCTCATTTCTCCCGAGGTCCTGAAGGACCAGCCTGCTCCCCCTGACCCTGCTGCTGATGTCCCCAAAGCCTGCGCTGTCACATCCCCTGTGCCTCTCTCAGCTGGCTCTGCTCCCTCCCTGCTGAGCTCCATCCTGCTCACACCAGTGCTCCCAGTCCCTGCTGGGATCTGCACTGGGAGCTGCAGGGCATGCAGAGAGCACAGGAACTCCAGGCCTTGCTGGAATTCCCTCTCAACCTCATCACTTCACCCCAGGGCAGATTGCCTGTTGGGATAACCAGGATTTCTGTGGGACAGGATGGAGCAGCTCTCTGTGCTCAGGTGGCTCTCAGGGTTTGGTCCCTGCTGTCCCCAACTCCCCTGTCCCCAATTCCTGTCCCCTCCTCATCCCTCTGGAGCTCTCCCTGCCCTGCAGCCCCAGCAGAGTGAGGTGCAGCACCCCTGACTCCCAGCCTGCTTTCCATCCCGGGTATTCCTTCCAAGTAAAACAAGAGTGTGTTCACAGCAGACTAACCACTGCCGAGGATAATGTATGAACAAATGCCAAGGGCAACAGCTCAGAGATATATTATTTACATATTTATTAGAAATTCAGAGCTGTTTGGGAGAGCAAACCACTTCTGACTTCAATTCCAATAAGTAAACGACCCAATGGGCAAATAAAAGCAAAGGGAAACATGCAGTGCCACAGTTTACACAAGCTAATACAGTAAAACAAAATATTCTGAACATGAAACTATTCTGCAAGATATTAAAAAAAAAACTACCTTTGTGCTGCTTCTTGCTTAAGCACTCAGAAAATAGGAACTGCAAAATAATTTAATTATATGTGCTATCAGTTGCCTCCCAGACTAAGAGAAAGATAATTAATCCTTGTTTATCTAAACTACACTGGAGTTCAGTTCAAACTGCCCTGCAGCGACGAGCATCACTTCTGCTTCAGCTGAACTTGCACTGGCCTTGCTTTCACTGTTATTTTTTTTTTTTTTCTTCTCTGGATAGTTTAAGGGTGAAAAAAATAATGATAGCTGCTGGCTGTCATCTGAGAAGGAGCCCTGTGACTGTGGGATGTGACAAACCCACATGTGTGAGCTGGCACTGAGGATGGGGAGGGAGGGCTTCATGCCCAGCTCTGCCATGGACTCTGCTTTTTCACATTTCACTTGTTAAACTCTCTCTCTCTGTAAAATGCTCCAGAGGAAGGTGGCAGGGACTTGCAGCTAAAAGATCTTTAAGGTTCCTTCCATCCCAAAGCATTCCATGACTCTATAAAAACACGAGAAGCTGAAGTTCTGATTTCCCCCATTATTGGAGGTGAGAAAATGCAAATTCACTGCCTGACCCCAAAGCTGCTGAGGGAACAATCCCTGTCTGAAACCCTTTGGGAAAGGACAATTGACACCAAGAGCAGCCCAGAACACGGGCAAAGGATCTGCAGGCTTCCAGCATCATTTTCAAACACTCACTTGAAATATTTCCAGGTAGATCAGGGTTATGAAACGATGGGGGAGAGGAACAAAGGCTTTGTAAAGGTTATAATAAATGTAAAAATGTTTGGAGCGCTAGCAGTGCTCAAACCTGTTATTTCAACTCATCAGATGTCACTGGGAGGGAAATCTCAGGAGCAGCCTTTCCGTGGGTTCTGTTTGAGGGAAACTCGGGAGTAATTGTGGAATAAAGAGAAATGTCAGCTCCTCCCAGCCCAGCAGTGCCTGCGGTGCTTCCACGGGACAGGGAGAGCAGGAATACAACAATGTGGGATTTCCAGAGTGGAGAGCACAGCCAGGGACATTGGGACTTCCAGGGAAAAAGCTCCTGAGCATTTCTCCTGAGAGAAGGTAATTTAAAAGAGGTGTTGGAGCAAAGCTCTGCTGGGACCTTTTGGGCACTGGGAGAAATGATTAACAGCTGTGCCTTCCCATTTCCCAGTACACCTCCTCTGAATTGCAAAGTGGCCTCCTGCTTATTTTGAAGTACAACATGTCCAACCTTCCAGGCACAGCTTATTGCTAATTTCCTCTGCCATAGATGAAGCTATGATTTATTTAACGAATTTCCACCCGGCAAATAAACCAACATTTGTTCTACCTGGAGGGCACTTCCCAAATATCACAGCACAGCCAGGCGTGGCTGCAGCAGTTGGCAGGGAATGGTGGCCAAAATGGTGAGCAGGGCGTCTGATTTCAGGAAAATGGGAAACCACAGGGGTGTCCCCAAAAATTTAAGCTCCCCATCTTCCCTGGGGATCTCCTGGGCAGGCACAGCCACCGTGAAACTGTGGTTTGAAACTGAAACTGAACATTTCAGCTGCACTTGTATCATTTACAGGCCTTGATGTTGAGTGTGGCACCAGATGTTTTCTGTGCCCAAATGCCACCAAGAGTTTAATGGCTCAGAGCTGAGGAAAGGCTTGGATGCACCAAAATGACCTTGAACTTCAGCTAAACTGCAAATTAGAAAACAATCCCCTAATTCCACTATTTTATATGACTGTTTGTTCCCACCTAAGCTGGAGAAATTCAGTTTTTTTGGCAGGCTTATTTATTTACTTGCTCTCCAATATGGAATACAAGCACCCTGATTTGGGGTTTTTATGGACTTTGAGGTTTTCCTCATAAAACAGGGAATGCAAAGCTGTCTGGAGCTGCAGCCCAGTGTCAGACAGAGCTGCCAGCCAGGTGGGAATGATCTCTGGGAGTTCAGAGCCTTTTCTGCGTGTTTGGAGTGCCACAGCTCCAGATCCTCCTGCCTTCTCCCTCTGAGAGCAAACAGCAGTCTCCAGGGATGAAAGCAAAGCACGAGGGCAGAACATGACTCTGTGTTCCAGTGAAGTTCAATTGCTGCCTTTGGAGATGTCACAGTGGGCAATAAAATATATTCCCCATATTCAGAGCTGAGGAAAGAAGCCTCCCCAAAACAAACACGACGGAAAGGAATTTTCTTTGGGTTTTATTTGCTGTGGGTTATTGAAGTGACAAGTCTGTGCTCTCCAGGCGGTGTGGGGGATTAGAAAGGCTCCAAGGACAGAGCTCAGGCCCCACTGGGGCTTCACTTCCACAACAAACAAATGAATTCCTCTCCCTCTCCTTCCCATGCTCGCCTGTGCCAGGCAGACATTCCAGGCAGGCTGAAGGTGGTTGGTGCTGAATGGGAGTGAAAAACCAAAACATCCCTCCCTGCCCAGGGAATAAAGATCAGCTGAGCAAGAAAATAGTCAGTCAGACATTGCTGTTTACAGAATTAGAGTTTTTTTTTCCCCTTGGCATCATATTTGAAATGTATAAAATATTTAGCTTAGGCAAATGTAGTCACCTCGTAATAGACTTGTGCAGCTTGCAGGGAGAAGGGGCTGATTGTTTGCTCTGTGCTGAGTAAATAACTAACAGAAAAAGGCACAAACCAGAGCCATCTCTGCTCTTCCCTCCATCCCTCCCCAGGCAGCACTGAGGGCTTTGGGACAGAGCAGGCTGGTGAAGCTGTGATGGGAGAGCACAGGGGGTGGAAGGACTGTGCTCTGTGTTGGTGGGACAGTGATGGGGTCAGTTCCTCTCAGGCAGTTAAATGTACATTTATGCTTCAGCCTTACATAAACCTTTCCTTCCTGAAGGGTTAGGAATCCTCCCTGGACAGCCTGTGGACTCCTCATCCCTGCAAGTGTCCAAGGCCAGGTTTTTTTTGTTATTTCCAACCCAAACCATTCCATGGCTCCTGAGAGCTGCAGGGCAGGAGGAACAGTATGGGATCAGCCAGGAGCTCTTTGCTTTCCCCACATCCTGCAGGAGGAAGTTCAACATAGACCTTGACCTGTCTTTCCAAAATCAGGATTGGAATTCCCCATCCAGAGCTCAGCAAAAGGCTCCTTGATGCTGCCATCTCTCTCCTGCTGAGCCTCCTGCCCAAAGCTCAGCTCCCAGAGCTTGGCATTCCTCGAGGAGGAACTGGAATTCTGATCAACTGATCCTGAACCATCAGGGGCTCCTTGCAGGAATCTTGTCTGCCTCGTCCCAGACAAGCACAGCACAGCACCAGCAAAGCCTGCTGTTTGGAAAACACTCAATAACATTCGTGAGGAATTATTTTTTTTCCCAAGGACACCTTTCATTTCAGTCTCCAAGGGAGCTGGGAATAAATTGTTCCTCACCATCAGCAGCTGACCCCTCAGCTTGTTTAAAATGTGGGCGTCTTCAGAACAAAAAACCACCATTTGCTAAATGAAGCAAAACATCATAATAGGTTTAATGATGTAGATTTATCTCCTAACAGTTGTTTTGAGATCACAACAAATCATTAAAATCATTAACTCTCCAAGCTAAATTAGATTACAGATCTTGGAGAATGTCTGGCCACTGCATTTGCAAACAGTGCCTCTTCCTGCCTGCGCCAGTCATTAATTCTGCTCAGATTCCCCCACAAACAATGAACCAATTCAGCAGAGTCCAAGTCAGATTAAACAAAAAAAGCCAACGTCTTTGTGTGCGTCTGCATGTTTTGTTTCTCCTTCCAGACTATTTGCACCGCAGGGAAATGTTTCCCTGGTGTGTCTCTGCAGGGGAAGGAGCAGAGCAGAGTGAGTGACTGCTGCTCGTGTCTGTCTGGGAGCCAAGGGCTGGGGCTCAGAGCGCCCTGGGAGCCTCACAGACACCCAGCCTTGGCTGGGACATGACTGATGGCACCTCAGTGACAGCAGGGCTGCCCCAGTGTGGCTCTGGGACAAGCACAGAGCTTTGGGGAGCTGGGGGTGACACTGACTGAGCTGCTGGCTCAGAGCCTGCCCTGCCTGCAGGTGCCAAACGAGCCACAGCAACCCTGGGTCTATCCTGGGCCAGGTCTGTCCCATGCCAGGTTTATCCTGGGCCAGGTCTATCTTGGTTCATAGGAACAGCAACTCTCCTGCTGCCCACAGAGCTCAGGGATTCCCCATCCCTGGAGCACCCAGGGCCAGGCTGGGTGAGGCTGGAGCAGCCTGGGACAGTGGGAATGGGATGGAATGAGATCCATGGTGATCCATGAGGTTCTTTCCCACCCAGCCCATGCTCTGATCGTGTTTCCATTCCTTTCCCCAGAACCTCGGCCTGTCCCTTGCTGTTTCCTGGGCTCTGCCCTGCTGTGACAGCAAGGAGCTGGAATGATGGTTGGGAGGTGGAACTGCACAGGAACAGCATCACTGGGATTTTTTTCTTCTGATTCCTCTTTCTTTTGAATTCAGCTTTGCCTCTCCTCCCACTTCCACAGAGGACTCAGCTCAGTGTTGGCATCTCAAAGGAAGGAATAACTGGAATTATAATTTCTGCTCATGGTTCACTGCTAGGCTCCTCTGAACATCAGGGCCTCGGCAGGCTGTGCTTGTGGAGAGGACAATGACAACAAGTTCTGGTCCCAAATAGCTCAGGATCAGCTCAGGAACTCAGTTTGCAGCTGCAGCTGTGCAGAACTGGCTCTGTCCAGCTGTGCACAGCTGGCTGGGCTGTCCAGCCAGGAACGAGGATGGAGCTCTGGAGGAATATGCAGCTCAGGGATGCAGAACCAGCCCAGAGCAGCCTGCTGTGTGTCTCACAGGAGGTTTCTTCATCCAGAGACAGTCTTGTCTCGTTTGTGAACTTCCTCCAGCTTCCTAAAGATGGTGTGGGAAGCTGAGCATTCATTGCTGTCTTTCTGGAGCCATTTTTAGCATCTCCATTGTTTCCTCGCATTTTAGAACCTATTCTTTATCCCTCAGACACCTTATTTTCTCCTTTCCCCCCTCCTCTGTAGTTTTCCCTCCCCAGGCTGCCTCCTGAGCCAGTTTAATCTGTGACTCTGTGTAACCCTTGGCAGATTTCATTCTTATTGTCCCCCTGTTTCCCTGCAAGGAGTTTCACACTTATCCAAAAGGGTATAATTTGGGAAATGGGAAAAAAATAAAAAAAAAAAAGAATAAGAAAGCAAAGCAAACAGAAATGTGCATTCTTTGTAGTGGAGGAGAAGGAATTTATTTAAAGAGAAATGAACTTTCTCAAATGCTGAGCAAGCTCAGGTATCGAAGGCAGGGGAGATCAGCTGCTCTGCTGGAGTGGAAGGTGAGGGAGGGAGGTGAGGAGTTGGGGGGTTTGGAAGGGATTTTGCTGCCACAGCAAAACCTGGGGGCTCCAGAAACCCTAATAAAGAGCCTTTGGAATATCTGGGAGGTTTGGAAAGGGATTCAGTGGGAACAGAATTGTCCTCCATCCATCTGCCCCACAAGGCACTCAGTGGCTGCTGTTGTTGCACAAATCCCAAATCTCCCCAAATCTCCTCTTGGCAGCAGTGTGGTGATTTTAACCTCAGTGCCACATCTGTCACCCCACAGCAGCTGCTCCTCCTCTCTGCTGGGCCCAAAGCTCTGAGTGGCACCTGAATTTCCTGACCTGCCTGGTGCTCCCTGGCAGGGCTGAGTTTGCCAGAAAAGCTTTTGGTTGTTGTTTTTTTGGAGAGGCTGCAGGGCTTTGGGGTGGCTGAGTGCATTCACTGCTGTGCCAGGACCAGGGGCTCTCCCTGGAGGTGACACAGGTGACACCTGAGGGTGGCATTGCCGCAGGGCAGAGCATGAGGAGCCTCCTGAGGTGTTCCTGGGCAGAGCTGCTGCTCCTCCTTGGGGTCTCTTTGTTTGGCACTGGAGCCAAACACCCAAACACCAGGGGAAAGTTGCCTCCAGCGTTTTTGGGAGTCGCAGGGGGAGCAGTCTAGCTCCTGACATCTTGGCAGGGCTGCTCAGAGCCCATATGTCACACCCAGAGAAACAGTTCACATTAATTTCAAATGGAAATCGCAGACCTTTGCTAGGCAACTACAGCTCTCATTGCAATTCTCCCCACAATTTGCTCCAAATAGGCCTGACAATAGCATGCTAAAATCTGAGTGCTTCAGCAGAGCTGAATCACACCCTTTGGAGTGAACAGCCATCCTCGTCCTGCTCGTCTGGTGGCAATTAAAATGAGCGTGAAATGTGCTTGGGCATGCCTTGGTCTCATGCACATTTTGAATATTAACTCCAACTCTTCGTTCCTATTATTTAGTAATAATGTTTATTATTGATAGGGCTGTAGTACCTGGGGGCCAATCTTTCATTATTCACTCTAAGCACACATCAGAAACAGTTCTTCCCTCAAAGCAGGGCTGATCTAATTGAAGGCTCACATAGGTTAATGGATACCTTAATGGTGTTTATTTCATATAGAAAATAGCCTGTACTTCAATCCCTCCTGTTTCACAGCTCTGTGAGGAAGCAGCAGCTCTCAATCTCTCGTGTTTTATTTCCCCTCTTGCTTTATTTCCATTTTGCTTGGTGGGAAAGGCAAAGGGTGGGAGGGTTTGGAAAGCTGAGCCCACCGATGGGTCCTGCCTGCTCTGCAGCTCAAATCCTCCCTCTGAAATGCAAAAACTTCCTTAAATTCCAGCATGGCTGCTCTGGCAGCCTCCTCCTCCTCCCCAGAGCCCCGGGATGGGGCTGCAGGCAGGCAGGAGCTGACTCACTGCAAGGCAAACGTGGGGTTTTGCAATTCCCAAAGGATGTGAAACTGCAGCCTGTAGGATCCAACAAAACCTCCAGTGGTTGTCCTTCCCTCTGTCCCTGCAGGGTGGCTGGGCAGCTCGGGGGTGAGTAAGTTACCAACACTTTCCTACCACCTTGCAATAGGTGTGGTGCAGACACAAACTGGCAAACCCAAGGCAAGGTGCAGAGCCTTTCCTGGGTGCAGAGCCTTTTACAAGAGGCAGGAATTGGCCTTTCCTGGGAGCAAGGAAAGGTTTTGGATTGCTGTGCTGGCCCCTGGATCCTGCAGGGGAATTTGGGGTGTGCAGATGATGACATTTCATGTGGCAAACAGTGGCTGGATGAGACCCCAGGATGGCAGGAACTGTGCAAATGTCGGGATTTGGGTTCCCATCTGCTCTGCTCTGCCACTCCTGCTGCACAGCCACACAGCAGAGTCCCACAGAGCCAGGAGTGGCTGTGCAGCTCCCACTGCTCAGCCCAGGGACAAGCACAGCTCCCCTGCCTCTCCCAGGCTGCACTCTGCATCCTTCAGCTGCTGCAGGAGGAGCAAACTGCTCGAGTTTCAGCCTCTGGGGGTGGATCATGGGATGGTTTGGGTTGGAAGGGACTTTAAATCACATTTCACATGGCAGGGACAACTTCCACTGTCCCAGGTTGCTCCAAGCCATGTCTACCTTGGCCTTGGACACTTCCAGGGATCCAGGGGCAGCCACAGCTTCTCTGTGCCAGGGCCTCAAACCCTCCCAGGGAAGGATTTCTTCCCAATATCCCATCTAAATCTACCCTCCCTCAGCTTAAAGCCACTGTCCCTTGTGAAATGAAAATAAGTGAATATGAAAATGGGGCCAAAGAGGACGTGGGGAGGGGAAAATGCAGAAGTCCAGCAGGAAGGAGGACGGGAGGGAGAGATGCTGAGAGCTCCTCAGAGGACCACGAGCAAAGGCAATCACCAAAAATCCTTTCTTGTTCAACCCGAGGCATTAACGCTTCCCAGAGTGGGAAGGAGTCATTATTTTAATCCACAGGCACTTGCTGAGGGCTCAGCTAGCCCTGCTAAATTTGGACAGACGGCATTGCTATTCAGAGCAATTTAACTTTTACAGACTCCATTTGAAATTCCAGGCCTTTTAAAGCATGTGGTAAAATTCCCTTTTGCTTCACTGAGGCCAGATATCACTGTCTGCTTTTATCTCCTTTACAGAATTTTGCCATAAAGGGTTGGAGATAATTGCAAACTCTTTCATCGTGCTCCTTTCTTGCATTTTTTTTCCCCTCCAGCCCAGCATTGTGGTGCTGTGCTGGGGAAGGTTTAGATGGGATGTTGGGAAGGAATTTTTGGCTGGGAGGGTGAGGAGGGCCTGGGATAGAATTCCCAGAGAAGCTGTGGCTGCTCCTGGAATCCCTGTGAGTGTCCAAGGTCAGGCTGGACAGGGCTTGGAGCAGCCTGGGATGGTGGAATCTGGAATTCCATGGTTCTGTCACTTCTCTCTTATTTCCATTTTGTCCTTTTCACCAGCACAGGTTTTCCCTGCAATCCATGCACGATTTTCAGGGCTGGATCAGTGTTCTCTAAGCCTCTGGGATTTTTCCCTTTTTTTTCCCTTTTCCCTTTTCCCTTTTCCCTTTTCCCTTTTCCCTTTTCCCTTTTCCTTTTTTTTCCCTTTTCCCTTTTCCCCCAGAGATGCTGGGATTGGGCAGCAGCAGCACCAAATCTGCCTGTTCTCCAGGCTCTGGCTGTGCCAGGAGCCTCAGGTTGTGTTTCCCAGCTCCCCTGAATCAGGGAAAAAATGCAGATTTTCTGCCATTCGTGAAAATTAACTCCCCTAATTAACTTACACATATAAACGCACTCGGAATGAAGACATTAAGTTGATTATCTAGAAAATTGCTACCTTGGTAGACTCTCTAATGCCACCTCTAAATATGCCAAGAATTAAATTGCTCTTGTGGCATTGTTATGTCACTGCAATCGAATGCTCACTGATGGAAGACACCACTTCCCTTTTTTGGCTAAATTTAACCTCTCATTTCAACCTAGCCTGTTCTAACCTTTCAGAGAGAGAAAAATCCCTCTGAAGATCCCTCCCCACAGTTCCCTTCTTCAAAATGAACCCCCAGGCACTGAGTGCTGTCCAGAGATCAGGCTGGGATTCCTGCTGAGCACAGGTGAGTTTGGGGTCAGCAGCAAGAGCAGCTCAGATGGGACATTTCTGATGCAGGGGGGAAGATGCTGAAGGCATTTCAGGAGCTGCTGCCTCCCCCAGAGGACATCTTCATGCTGGCCTTGGACTAAAATGGGAATCCTTTCAAGGAGTAAATGGGATATCTGAGCCAGCAAGGCCCAAGCAGGAGCAGGAATTCTGGAATTTGGAATTGTGTCCTCCTGAGCCAGGGATATGTCATGTCTTGGGGCTGTGGGTGCTCAGAGAGCAGGGCTGAGGTGACACAGGGGACACTTGGAGCACCAGCACAGAGCCAGGGCCAAACTGCCACCCCAGCCATTGCCAAATTCCAGCCACACTTTGGCTTCATTGTGAAAAAGCTCCTTCTGAGAGCAGCAGCAGGGAGGATGAGAGAGTGAGCTCCAGGCTCATTCCTGGCTTCCCTGGGACTTTAGCTTTAGCCTGGAAAGAGGAATTTGCTTGGGTGTTTTCAGTGAACTCTGTTTGGGTGTTTTCAGTGAACTCTGTTTGGGTGTTTTCAGTGAGCTCTGCTCAGGTGTTTTCAGAGAACTCTGCTCAGGTGTTTTCATTGAACTCTGCTCAGGTGTTTCCAGAGCTGTGAGATCCCTCCAGCTGTGGCACCTCGAGGACCCTGAGGCAGGAATTTTGGCACATGGAGTTTGTCACAGCCTGCTTGGGTGGGTTTGTCTTCCCAGCCAAGGAACTCTGTGACACTGCCTGAAACAACAGCCTTGGACTCCCAGCCCTGAGACATTCCTGATGTGCTGGTTGGAATAAAATGATTGCAGAGCGTGGAATGTGCTCATCAGCTTCAGATTTTGCCAGAGAATTTGTATTTTATGCAAAAAGAACTCTGTGAGGAGAGAGGATTCCCACCCTGCATCCTGGACCAGAGGAAAAGCAGGACACAATTCAGCCCCAGATCTCCTGGTCACACTTTGCAAATGATCCTGGGGCTGAGAGGGCAGAGCTGGGCAGAACTCAATTAAACAGAAAGCCAAATTTAGGCTTTAATTTGCACAAGGCTGATCTGTGATTACTGGAGGAGCAGGGAGAGAGGGAGGGCAACAGGCCAGGTCCAGTTCTGATCCTTTTCAAATGAAGACTTGATTAACAGCACAGTTCCTTTTGACTTTAATGAATACAGGATTGCAAACTGTTTACAGAAGGGCTCGAACTTCATTTAACTTTCACTAGAGAATGTCTGTCTGTCCCCATAAAAAGAAAAGAATTCCAGACAGATCTGATTTCTGAGCATCATATAAAATGTCATCATGTGGTTCCAGACAGAATGGATGAGGTTTTTTAATTTCTTGGATACTCCAGCCTGTATTAATTGCTGTCTGTTAAGAATTACAGCATTCCAACCCCTCCATTAGCAAACTTCAAGATGTTTTATTATTATTATTTGGCAATTAGCTGCTGCAATTATCTTGCTAAACAGTTTCAATGGGTTCCCTGTACTCCCTGTGCTTTCTGCACACCCAGCAAGGCACAGTGGAGGATTCCTCACCAAACCTCCCCTTGCTCCTCTCCTGTGGCCAGAGGGGGAAAATCCCCTGAGGTTGTTGCTCCTCATGTTGGGAAACCCAAACTCTGCTGTTTTCCCTGGTTTTCCCCAGAGGAGCCCAGCAGAGCCTGTGGGGTTCAGCATTGCTGCTGGGGAGGTGGTTTTGGGTTAACCTCACTGGGGGAAGATCATGCTGTGAGGATTCATCATTTCTGTGCTCAAGGACAGCATTTCCCTCTCCCTCCCCTCTCATCAGGACAGAGAGCTGAGGTGACAGGGACAGGAAACCCAGTGCTGGGAGCTCAGCCTGGCCATGCCCTGGCTGGCTGTGTCTGCAGAGACCCCAAATGCAGCCCCAGACACAATCCCTCCCAGCTGGGACCATCAGAGAGCCCCAGACTCCCTCTGAGGCTGATTCTCCATCTCCCATATCCATGTTCTCCACATTCCTCTGCACTCTGTGCTTCCTTCCCATCACTTTGCCCTTCCCATGCCAACTTCTTCCACATCCCTTCCCTCCCAAGCTGCAGGCACAGAGCTCTGGCTTGGAAATGAGCAGAGCCCAGGGTTTCAACCCTGCTTTTATAATGCCAGTGCACCAAAAATGAAGGTTCATTGTTATGACAATGCTTCAATGCTTTAATTTGAAGTCTTTAACTAATTTTTTTTTTCTTTTTTGTCCTTCTGTCAAGTCAGAGACAGAATGAGTTGTTATTTGTCTGCTATCAGAGCCTGGTTAAATACTCCTCGTTGCCTTAGGGCTGTGGAGTGTTTCATCACAGACAGATAAGACCCAATGTCACAGTTCTCCAAATGTCAGAAAATTAATTATGGCCTCTTGCCAGCCCCTTCACTCTCCTCCCCATTCTGCTTCGTGTCACATTTAGACTCAGAGCAGGGAACTCTCATTCCCAGGAAGGAAATCTCTGTCCCAGGGAGGTTTTTGCTCAGTGTGGAAGGAGCTGATGGCACAGAGAGGGAAATCTCTCACTGCTTCCCACCTGAGCTTGGGCAGAGTCCTTCTGCCCTTTCATGGCTCAATGTCCCAAACCCAAAAACCTTTTCAAACACTTTATGAAATATCAGTTTGTAATTTGCCAACCTCTTCAGCTGGGCAGAATCCTTCAGCAATTCTGCCTGACAAAGCAGCCCTGAGCTTCCCCCTCACCCTGACAAACAGAGAGGCTCCTGCTGCCCCAAAACCTGAGAAAAATCTGATTCAATTAATCCCTTTTATACTAACAGTAGTTTTCCCAGAGATTCTGTCTGTTGGTTCATCTGTACCCAGGCAAAGCAAGAATTCCTTGTGAGAGGAGGTGGGAAATCTTCTCATCCCTTTATCTCCCCACCCTCACCTAAACACATCAATCCCCAACTATTGCTCTTTTTTCAGTTCCCCACTGGGTGAATTTCCAACTCAGTGTTGTCAACACAGCCCCAAGTGCTGCAGCACATCTGCCTGCTCTCCATATTTTCAATCCTGCCTGATATTCATTCTTTATCACTAAATATTCTGCTATCAAGACTGCAGCACTTGATCTCACTCCAGGATTGAAGAGTGCTGGTAACACAGAGTTCCTTTGTGTGAGAGGAGACACTTAACCTTTCCGAAGAGAAGAGCTGCTTTTAATCATTACTTCTGATTTGCACATACAGAGCATGAAGCCTAAAACCCATAAACATTCCAGGCTTTTTGTGGAGTGGGTTGTCTCTTTTTTTTTCTTTTTTTTTTTCCCTCCATTTGTTTCCATTCAAAGTTTGAAACTGTTGATTTTTGCTGCAGCCCTCTGCCAGCTGAGCTGCACCAGCAGCAGTGCTCAATCCATCAGCAGGGCTCTGGAACGTGCTCCAAATTAAATAAATAGTGGCAAAGCAGCTCTGTTTGGACGGGATGAGTGGGGGGGAGAGCAATTTGTTTAATGGATTTTATTGATTTAGAGATTAAAATACTCCGGGGGTTAGATACAGCGAGACCCTGTTTTTCCACTGGAAAATCACAATCACTTACAGGGTCTTTGTGTGAATTCAGAAATTAAATGGAGCTCAATCTCAGGCAGTGTCAGCTGAAAACAGGGAGGTCCTTGAGGGACCTTCCCAGTGCTTTACAACCCTTTCTGGGAAGTTTTTTTTCCTTGATATCCAATCTAAACCACCCTTGGCCCTACTTGGGTCCTTTTCCTCTTATCCTGTCACTTGTTATCCAGGAGAAGAGACCTCCTGTGACCCCAGGACTGCAGAATTGGGGTTTTTATGCCATTCCCTGATCCCTCCTAGTTCCAGGGGAGAGGCTGGGAGGGCTGGAAATTGCCCTGTATTTGGGCATCCAAATTTAGCTGTCACATCCACCCTTTGTGGATCACACCCTTCTGTGCTCCCTTTTCTCCTCCTGGAAAATGGGGATAATTGCAGCAGCACTGTGACATTTCTGGCTGAAAAGCTGTGCACATGTGTAAAATGCAGAGAAGGGTTATTATGTGTCTTATTTACACAGGAGAGGAGTCCCAAAAGAGACGAAAAAACCACATGAATGCCTTGCTTGGATTTCTAACGAGCTGATTGCGCTCAGTGCATTCCAAGTGATAGCAGCAGCAGCAGGATGAGATCCAGCAGTAAACACACCCTGCCTGGAGAAGTTCAGGATAAAGGGACCAAAGCAATCGATTTGTTTCCCTTTTTTTCAGAGCTCTTTGCAGCTCCTGCCTCCTTCCTTCATGTGAGATCACACAGCCCCTTCCTCTGCCCTGCACACAATGGGATCCTGGAGGAGACAACTCGGATGAAAAATTAGAGGAAGGGTTGCATCTGTCTTCCTAATGATGTTGTATTCTCTGTGTGGTCATCAAAAGCTGCCACCACCTGTTCCCACCTGCTTTGTTCTCTCCTTTCTGTACCCAGCATGCCCAACCTGCAGCCACAAGGCTGATAAATCACACTTAGTTTGCTTTAAAAGCAGAGCTTTCTCCTCATTTCAGTGGGCAAGGGGAATGCCACCTCTGTTATTTAATAATATCCAAATAATACAATTTTAAAGGAACTCAAAGTGCTCGACAAACACATCAGTGGCACAGGTACAGAATAACTTCAAACAGCAGTGGATGATAACTTTATATTTAAGTCAGGGGCAACTTTATCACCTCCTCCTCCTCTGTTATGCATCAAACATTAAAGGAAAATCAAGATTTATCCTTTTCAAGTCGTTCTGCAGAGCTTGAGGCCAGCAGGCCCAGGTAAGTTGGACTGATGGCTGCAGAATATCCCAGATATTTTGGCTGAGGGAGCTGAACAGGAGATGCAGACATTAAGAGCAGTTTTATTGCTTTGCACTTGTAGCCAGCACTTTACCTGCACAGTTTGCATTCCAATAAATTTTTCATCTTGGGTTTATCTTCTGTAGGAGTGAGGTCTGAGCGAGGCAAAGCTGCATCTCCAAAGGGCTGCATGTTTTTTTAAACAGAGGCACTTTAGGCTGTTAGGCAGGGAAGATGAATTTTAGATCTGTCTTTGCCGTTGACCTACAGAAGCTCCTTCCTTTCATCTGTGAAATTCAACTCTCTGGACTCCCAAAACCTCAAATGTGTAGTGGAGAGCTCCTCTGCCAGGTGAGAATTTGTCTCCAATCTTTCAGGGGAAGGGAGGGGAAGGGTGAATCCATCATTCCAGGCTGGGTCATTCCTCACCCAGGCACCTCTGGGATCCAGCCTGGAGCCCACAGCTTCCCTGCTGTAATCATCTGAGGGTGATCTCTGCTCCTGGGGGGTTTGTGGGGTTCTGGTGGGATTGGGGCACAGAAAATGCTCTTTGCTTCACTCTGCACCAGAACAAGGCTGATCTCAGCTGCTGCTCCACCTCAGTGCCACAAACAGACTTTATTTGGATTCCCAAGTCCAAGGCAGCAGAGAACAAAGCCTCATCCCCAGTGCCCTGTGGGGAGATGAAGCCTTGATTAGCCCTGGGATTTCCTCCCTCCCAGCAGCTTCACTGAGCTCCCATTAATGGAGTGCAGCTCCTCTTTAGGGGGAAATGAAACATCTCAGTGCTGAGGACAGGAATGGCAATCCCTGAATCCTGATTAACCAACGAGAGGAGCTCCATTCAGCTGCTCAGGTTATAAATAGGCTCAGGACTGCACCCCTGACAGCCACTGAGGCATGGAGAGATCCCAACCTGGGGCTCTGCTGAGAGCCATGCACTGGAACAGTGATTACTGAATCCTCCAGATGTCTTCTCACACTTTTAATGCACCTCCTCTCCTCCTCTTGCACTCAACCAGAGATGTACTTAAACAGCTCATTTGCATCGTGCATTAAATATTGAGGATTTGCTCTAATGGTCTCTTCTTTTCCCAGCCAAAAAATATCCAAGAAATGATTGTTTTGCCTCCACAACACTGAAAACAGAGGATCACTGGAAGTGATCTGTTGTGCACAACCTTGCAATTACCTGAGAGCTGAACAATGCCTGGGAGGAAAGGGACTGGACTGGACTGTCTGCTTGAAATTTGGCTGGAAGAGCCGAAATCAGGGGGAGCTCCTTTTCTGTTCAACAGATGTAAGGCAGGAGAACCTTCCTCCTTTCCATTCCTGCACAGTTCATTGTATTACAATCCTCATTGCTGCATCTCATTAGAGTCACATCCTCATTGATGCACAACCTGCTGGAGGTGGCACAGGGGAGCTGCCAGCTCTGGGGCTGAATTCCAGAGGGAACTGAGCAGCTCCAGTGGGAGCCAGAGAATCCTTTTTGTGGAAATCATGAAGATTTCAGCCCTGGAAGTGTCCAAGGCCAGGTGGGACAGGGCTTGGAGCAGCCTGGGACAGTGGAGAGTGTCCCTGTCCATGATAGGGATGGGATGGGATGGATGGGATGGGATGGGGTGGGATGGATTGGGATATTGGGATATTGGGATGGGATGGGATGGGATGGGATGGGATGGGATGGGATGGGATGGGATGGGATGGATGGGATTGGCTTTAAACTCCTTCCCAACCCAACCCAACGAGTCCAAATGCCCTTAATTCCAATGGAAAATCACCAGGGAAGTGGAGCAGGAGGTGTGAGGAGGGATGAACCCATCAGGACTGTCCTGGAGCAGACAGGGTCTGGTGGCAGTGGCACAGTTTGGGGTTGGGGTGAGGCAAATGCAGAGTGATGAGAGGGGAGCAGGGCTGGAGAGCTCCCAGTGCCACCAGAGACCCCTTACAAACGATTTTGCTCTTTCAGTCATTAATTTTTGATGAAGTTTAATAGGCCTGCAGCCTAGAGACCTGCCTGGGTGTTGATTAGCTTCATATTTTCTCTCATTAATGTAGAATCTGATTAGCCCCTGTTACAAGCATTTCATCTGATTTGGCAAAGAGCATTGTTCCGATAGCAGGAATTACAAGTTTACTTCACTGCAGGAAATGAAGCTTTTGCCTGCTGAGAGCTCCACACCTCCCACAGCCTCTGTCCAAAGGGCTCTGTGGCCAAGGGGTGTGGGTGTTGGAATTTGGGGTGCTCCTGCCTGCCTGCTCCACAGGGATTTGCCTTTTGGCTGCCTCTCAGCTTGGAGCAGGGGTGGCAGAGGTGACACAGAGGTGACACAGAGGTGACACACAGGTGATGATACCCTGGGCTGCCCAAAGCCACCATCCTGCACCCACAGGCCTGCTCAGGCCAGGGGCACTGTGCCAATAAATATATATATAAATGTAAAAGGAATTCCATAGATCTATAAATGTAAAAGGGATTAACCGTCACGCCCAGCTCTGCGCTGCAGCTCTGCCTTTGTGCAAAGGAAAGGAAGTTTTATGAATGAGCTGAGCAATTCCAGCTAATGGCTGGAGCTGCAAAGCACCCATTGCTGATCCCAGGGGAATAATAGCTCAGCAGCCTCAAGGAGCTTTTTCCTTTTGCTGCCACCGTTATGGATGTCCTCAGTTAGCAGGGACAGTCAGGGCTTCAGAGCAGGCATTAGGGGAGATTGCCTGGGTCGTTATTAATTATGCAGATTCTCCATCTTCTTCTGTCAGAACACAGGAGTTAAACAAACACAAATGGATCAAACTGCTGGGCAATGGGAACTTTCTGTTCATGTAGCCAAGGCCTGGTGGGAGGTGGCACTGCCATCGACCTCGGGGTGGGAGCAGCCAGGGAACCAAATTTTGGGGTCTGTTCTGCAGGTGGGAGATGGGAAGGGTCGTTTATGGCATCCCAGAGGGCCCTGGAACCAGGCTGGGCAGGACATCCCCTCCTGGCTTCCTGGCCTGAAGAGCCTCAGCTCAGCTTTGAGAAATAATTCAAAGAGAAGTGACCTGGGAGGGACCTGGTGACAGCCAGCAGGGCATCGTGGGCAGTGCTGCTTGCATGGCCTCTGGGCAGAAACTGCAGCTCAGACAGCTGACCTCATTGCACACAGGATTGGGGATTGCCAGGGAATGGAGAGGTGAGAGAGACCTCCAGATCCCATGGAGAGAGGTCAGCCCGGGTCCAGTGTCCCTGGGGTGTCCCTGGGGGTGTCCAGTGCCTGCTCAGCCACCTTTGGAGCCAGGCAGTGATCTCCTGTCCATCAGAGAGCCTCACCCACTCAGCTGTTGTTTTGGGGGAAAAGGTTGGTTTTTGGTTGGGAAAAGCAGAAAATGAACTCTGCTCAGGAGCTCCTCGTTCAGCAGCACAGGAGAAGGATTCCCACCATGCAGTCCCAGGGCAGCAGCAGAGCTTTCCAAGGAGCTGTGATCAAACAGCAAGGTGAGGAACCAGGGCAGTGGACACTATGGCCTTAAATCTGCTTTCTCTGCAGCCTTACATAAGGCAGCCACTCAGTTCTACCCTATTTATCTCTTTCAGCTTGTGGCAACGCAGCCTCTGCCTGTGCTGCCAAGCAAGCTGGGTGTCAAATCACTACAGATGTGCATAATTCAAGCTGGCACAGAAACTGATGGCTTTTGCATTGGACATGTTTATTTTCTTCTTGCAAGGCTTAAGCATGTCATTTGCTGTCACACATGCCCTTGTGAAATCTTGGCAAGAAATCAATTTGATTTTCAATGTCAAGCAGCTTTCTTTAATGTCTCCAGATAAGGTTTGTGTGCATTCTGTGCTGCAGGAGTTATGGATGTACCACCTGGGGTCAACAGCACTGAGCTCTCTGTGAAATCCTCAATACAATATTTCAAGTGCATCTCTGCAGAACTGTTGCTTCTTTCCCATCTCCTCCTGAAATTCCCTAAAAGCACCCAGAGGATGTGGAACATCACACCCAGCCAGGGCAGGACACCATGGGGGCTTTGTGGGTCCTTTTGCATGAGGCAAAGCTGTGGTTTTGGCAAAATTCCTCTGAGCTCTGAGCTGCTTTGGGCAAGGAATTCTGTTTTCCTTCTCGAACTGGATATCCTGTGAACAGCTCCACAGCCTCGAGGGTCAGGTTTGTGGGACTGGAGGAAGGGGGAATGATCAGGCAGGATGTTTTGAGGGACATTTGAAGGAAGAAATGGTTAAGCAGGATCTGTTTGTGTCTCCAGGTGCCATTTAGTTGGATCAGTGGAACTTGGCTGGAGTGAAACGTGGATACAGAGCTGGACAGAGCTGCCCAGGGCACCAAGGGCTGGGCACTGAAC
The DNA here is from genome assembly GCF_008360975.1 of Lichenostomus cassidix. Taxonomy (NCBI): domain Eukaryota; kingdom Metazoa; phylum Chordata; class Aves; order Passeriformes; family Meliphagidae; genus Lichenostomus; species Lichenostomus cassidix. Next base: position 1,067,246 of record NW_028147268.1, on the reverse strand, counting down.
AGAGCCAAAGTGCCCAAAACAGCCACAGGCAAACTGGGAGGTGTGGTGTCACCTGTCTGCCAGCTCTAACTGCAGGAAAATGTGCAACAAATCCCCCAACCCAGAATGCTCCACCATACAGCATCATCCAGCCAGTGGGGTTTACAGGAGTCATCCCTGAGCTCTCAGCTGAGTCTCTCCAAGGGTTTTACCCCTGGAGCTGTGATTGTGTCCCAGGGTGAGGCTGCAGGGCAGGGAGGATTCCCTGCACATCTGGAGAGCTCTGCTGGAATTCCTCCCATCAGGAAAGGACTCCACTGGACTGGGAACTTGTTCTGCCCAAAGAGCACCTCTGCCTTTGGAGGCACAGATCACTGGGCTGAGCATCTCTGGCCTCTGAGCCACTCCTGCTGGCCTGGGGAGTCTCTAATAAGAGCAGTTCTGCTCTCCTTCCTTCCTTCCAAAATGTGCAGTAACTTCCCTTCCCTCCTCTCTGCCTTATGCTGGTGGGAGGATTTTGCTGGTTCTATTGCTTCGGTGGGTGAAGTAATTCCTCTATTAATTCGCTGTGTTTTAGGATTTAAAAGAGAGAAAATGAATACAGCACAGAACAAAATAATCTCTGTGAGAGTGGGAATCTGTTCTGCCACATGATGCACCATTTTTTCCCCCCTGATATTATTCCCCTTCCCCCTTTCCTTCCCCAAAGCAGTCAAAAGCTGCTGCTATTTATAAATTGGCTGCACATAAATTCAGTGTCAGACTGGGGGGTTTGATCCAGGCTGCCCTGGGAGGCCAAGCAAGGAGGTTTCTCCTCTCCCTTGTCCATGGTCTCTCACCAGCAGAGGCTCCAGGCAGCACAGCAGAACTGCCTTGGAAACTGTCTTGAGCAGAAGCAGATGGCACCAAAATCTGATAGCACTTCGCGAGTGTGAAATTCATTAACCCCCCTCCCTGCTCCCCAAATTAATATTTTTTAAGCCAAATATTACAGAGTTTCTCATGGAAGTTCTGTCTTTGAAGAGTTTTGCCCTGGAAAGCTGCTCCTCAGCCTGGGAAGGCTCAGCCTGCCTGAACAGTTTTCAAAATCTCTGATCCCCCAACCATCTCATGCTCAGTTTTTGTGGAGTTTTTACCCTGAATTCCAGAGCTGTCCTTGGCTGTGGGAGAAGAAAGGATGTTCAGGTGCTGACATCCCTCTCCAAGCCCATTTGATTTTGCAATTAATTCCCAGTCAGGGTGGTAATTTCTCTTGCGCTCTCACTGATCAGAAATATTTAGCAGATTAACATCATTTAGCTTTCATCTTCCCCAGGGAGATAAGAGAAAGGATTAAAGAGAAGGAGATTCCTCGCTAAATGCTGTTGAGGGAGTGCTGGGAGTGTGGAGATGTGAAATCAAGTGAGGGAAAACAAAGGAGAAGTTCAGGAGCCTCTTGCCCTGCCAGTGGGATTCACCCTTTATTTACTGCTGCCACTCCATCTGGCAGAGCTGAGCAGGAGATCACACCTGGCAGCACGGCTGGGATGGAGCAGATGTTGGAATTTGCACCTCTGAAGCTAAAATGGATCATCTCTGACCCAAAACAGCTCATGGGGTGAAGATGGGCATCCTTAGCTCTGTGCCTGAGCCTCTCTTCTTCTCCTTTCCTGGGTGCAGATTCCCTGCTCAGCTCCACCAGGGAGGAGCAAGGCACTGCAGAAATTTAATTTCCCCAGTATTCAATCACAGCAGAATAATGTGTTTAATATCTGAGGCTTCGGGGAGGGGGAAGATTCATGCCCTGGCAGGAGGAGAGGGAAGGAGAGGCATTCTCAGCACTGCCCTGCTCAGAGCAGCATCAATTCAGCCTCACAGCCAGGAAATACATGCAGGGAGCTGCTCCACAAATCAGCCAGCAGCGAGGAAGTCCCGAGTCAAAGGAAGAACAATTTCATGTGCTCTTATCTTATTGCCACTATATTTCCTCCTTTGTGTTATTAATGACAAATCAAATGCAAGTGCTGAACGGGAGGGAGGAAATATGGGCTGGAATTAAGTGGGGAGTGTTGAGGTTGGATGTCAGAGGTGGTTTCTGAGGGGGAGATCCCTCTGGCTGTGTCCCCCTGGGCCACGAGGAGAGCTCAGAGCCCAGCAGGGCTCAGGAAGGGGCTGGGGAAGCTTTAGGGTCCCTCAAAACCCAAACCAGCCTGGGATTCACCCCAAACACAGCGGGAGAGTGCCATGATCCTTCATCCCTGCTGCTGGGGAAACTGAGGCAGGGGCTGGGAGCACCCTGTGGGTTCCCCCTGCCCCTCCAGCCTCACTGCTGCAGCCTGGCTTGGTGGTTTTGCAATGGGATGTGGAGCTCAGGGCTCACCTCACTCACCCATGAGAGCTCCCAGGGAGGAGCAGCAGCTCCAGTGACATCTCCTGAATTTCCTGACCTGAATTTCCACCAAACTCTTTGGGAATCCATAACGTTTAGGAGCAGCTGCCCATGGAACTGAGAGCTGCCATGGGATAACAGCTCCTCACTGCCCAACTGCTGCAGGCAGAGCAGGAATTGGGGTTTGGGACAAACCAGCAGCTATTGATCTCTGCACAGGCAGCAGTCCTGGTGCAGAATGACTGATGGAGTTGTAATCACTTTGTCTGAGAGTGTCTCAGGCAAGAAAAATGATATTCCTGACTTTTCCTGATGGGTTGCAGGGTCCTGGCAGGGGACTGAGGCTGAGAGGGAGCAGCAGGGTGTGAGCTCTGAGGGACAGGGACAGCCCAGCCCTGCCCACAGCCACCCTCAGGAGCAGCTAGGAGGAGATACATCCATATTTAAAGCAGAATACGTCTCCTGTCAGACAAAAATGTGTATTTATGGGCGAGTGTGCCTTTAATGGGGACATTTTTTCAGGAGTTATTATGAATTTCAGCTGGTGGGCAAGTTTGGTGCATTTAAAAGCTATTTATCACCGAGAGCAGATTCAATAGCCATCACTGGAACAGGCTCTCACAGTCCCATTTTTACAACATCAAATGATGTGCTCAATAATAAAATTATTTTTATCAGTTTTAATCTGTCACTGCCAGACAGTTCCTGATTTGCCTTATCAATGAGATCAGCACCAGTGAAGTTCAGGGAGATTTACATTCCTAACTTCAGGATGAGCTCTCAGTTTTACTCGAGGCCTCAGTGAACAAGAGAATAAATTTGGATAACACATTCCCAAGGGATGCAGCTGCAGTCCTGTCTGAGTCCATGGCTCAGGGTGGCACTGGGGGATCTTTGGGTCCTTTCTAGCCCATTCTGAGATGCTCTGCAGAGATCCCTGGGTGGATCCCATCCTGGACAGGTAGAGCTGCTGAGCCCAGAAAAGGACAAAGCACAGATTTGCTTTGTCAGTTCCTAAAATACTTTTCAGCATTTTATCCCAAATCTTTTCCCCATGGGTCGAGGAGGGATTGCTCCCAGTGCTGGCACGTTCAGGATTTTAGCAGAGCCAGCCTGAGCCAGGTCCTGGCTGGGTGAGAATCCTCAACATCTGCTCTGGGACCCACCTGCTGCAGCCATATGGAAAACTGCACTGCACTCCCTGCTCCTTGCAATAAATCTTCTGCTTTTCTTCAGCAGCAAAGGGACAGAAATGTGGCTGTTGTCCCTGTGCCCCAAAGACGAGGCAGAGCAGGAGAAATTCTGTGTGCTAATTAGCAGTTTTTCATCCATCACCCTCAGCAAAGCCATGAGGAGCTCTTGCTCTCCCCTGAACACCCTCTGTGGTGTTCCTTGCCCTCAGGTGTGACCCCAGCCATGTCCAAATTTTGGGGATTTCATTTGCACCACAAGCTGCAGAACGTGGTGCTGAGCAGGAGAGGATTCCCCCAGCTCTGGCACATCAGGGTGGAGCTCTCAGCTCCACGGGAGAAAAGGCTCAAGGTGTTTTTAATTTGTCTGCACAGTGAAAATACAACAAAGCAGAGCAGGCTCAAGGTGAGGGGGCTGGGTGTGCTCCATGCAGGGCATGAATAACACCCAAATGAAGTCGAAGGCACAGCTTCTGATCCTTTTAAAAGGACAGCCTTTTGCTCTGCCATCAATTTCCCTGCTCAGCACATATGGATCTTTCTGATCTCCACTCCCAGACCCATGAGGAGGAGCTACCCTGCAAAGCCCCATCTGCCCGGAGCTTCTGGGGCCCCTGAGCTGTGCCAGGGCTGGAATTGCTCCATCCCTGAGCTCCCAGAGGCCCTGCAGGGAGCTGGAGCACAGCCCTGAGCCCATCTCCTTGGCCACACAGCAAAAACGTGAAGAAAGCTGAGCTGCAAATGTAGCTGTTGAGTGGTGAGCACTGGAATGTGAGTGAGGAAAGGATTGCATTTCTCCATCCAAGGGCTGGGGTGGCTCTTGGATGGGGCTGGGAAAAGGAGGCTGGGAATGATGATTGGAAAAGACAACCACACCAAGTGAACTGTGACTGGAGCTTGCTTCCTGATTGGAAGTGTTTAGAAGGTGATGCTGGAACACGAGAATCAATTAACTCAAGAAGAAATCATGTTCTTCACCTCCTTCCATGTTTGCTGGCATCCTGGCAGCTTTAACATCTGGGTGTCCTCAAGACATTTGATGCATTTCATTCATCATACATGACATTTGCATAATGCCAACATCATACTTTATGCAGATGCACCCTTGAATATATTTCACAAATTCTGATTGCTGTTTAAACTCCCCCTAAACAAAACCCACGGGGCTTTGCCCACTCCTGAATGTGGGGAAATGCAAGGTCCAAAGTGACTCTTCCCTCGCACTGGCACACTCCACACTCCCTCCACATCCCAAGCAAACACAGCGTCTTTCATTTCATTTCATTTTCTTTCCACAGCCATTAAAATTCTATTAGCTGTTTGTGAATATTATTTCATGCCATCTGCATTTACTCCGAAGTTGTGCTAGCGACAGCTGCAATCATTTGTATGCATTTTCTGGGTGGTTATTGAGGAGCAGAACCTTCCTCCCTCGCTGCTCCAGGAGACACAGCCAACTGCAGCGACGGCTTGTTTGTAAATCCAAATCCCCACAGTGTTATTTTATTTATTAGGACAACAGAAGGGAAAAGGGAGGATGAGACAAAGGGAAATGTTTGATGTTATGTGACAAACAGCAGCGTTGCTCCTTTTCACTTATTCATTTGGCCCCCAGCCACGGTTTGGGTGGAAATGGAAGTGGACAGAGGAACAGACACTCTTTATTCTGTCATGTTTTCACTTGTGAAAGGCTGAAAGCTTCTACTGTGTGAAATATGTATGTTTAATTAACCAGCATTTCCATATTGTGGAGCTGCTGAAGAGGAACTGGAAGGAGGAGATGTGATCCTGTGTCAGCAGCTGCTGACAGTCACCTCGGCTCCATCAGCTCGGGTGGAGCTGCAATTCCCAGCCAGATCCAATGGCTCAGCATTACAGAGCAATAAACCCGGATAACAACAGGTCAGCAGACAGAGCAGGGCTGTGTGGGGCTGACTGAGCAGCCAAATATTCCCTTTTTATGATATTTATTCCCATGGGTGTCCCAGGGATGTTCAGCCCTGTGCAGATGGAATCTGTGCAGAATTCCAGCCCTGTTGGGACCTGCCTTGGGAATCATGTGAAAAACAATCCCAGGGGAATTTTCCTCCCAAGAGAGAAGGAAAACACCCAGAGCTGGCCAGGACCTTCATTCTGGGAGTGCAGAACTGGATGGACAAAATATTTGTGCAGTTTGCTTCCTGTGCTTGAGAAACTCTGATCTTCTCTCCTCGGCTCACGCAAAGTTTGGCTTGAAAACACACAGGTGATAAATGCTTCAATATTTAACTGTGATTTACCTGTGGTGGGTGAAGGAAAAATTATGCAAATAGGGCCTGAATCAGAGCAATGAGCCCCTTTATATTCTCCAGAAAAAATGTCAAAATATAATGTTTTATGAATCGCTCGCTTTCCTTTGAAAATAAAACTCTTCTCCTTTGCGATGTTCAAGATTATGCCTGAACATAAATTACAGAGGAACAGAGGCTGGATTAATACATTCCCCAAATGACAGGAATTCATAAAGCAAGGAGATTTGTGCTTAGAAGAATTCCCTGTGGTTTGACTCTCTCCACATCCCAGTCCTCGATTCACCCCACAGCAGCTCCAGGGACAGGAGCTGCTCAGCCAGCGCCAAGGGCAGCACTGATGGGAGCACAGAAAATAAAACTGCACAGATCCACCTTTGAGTGGCATCACAAACAAACCAAGGGAAGCTCTGAAAGCGCAGCAAGGTCTCCAGAATGAAAGTCCTGTTCATTTGTGTGGAGATAAAAAAACAATCTCTCCAAAGGTGAAGGAGCAAAGTCACGCAGAATTTCCACTCATCTCATCTCCAGTGTTTGTTCTGGGCCTCCACGGCCCTCAGAGAGGCTTCAACATCTGAGCAAAACAAATTTCAGAGCATCCCTTTGAATAATCCTGACTGAGTCATCAATTTCAACCCCAATTCCTATTAGCACTTCTCCTCGTCTCTCCAAAGAGCTTTGATGAGGTTGTGGCTGTTGGCTCCAGGATGATTCAGAGCTTCTCTCTCCCATCAACTGATTTTTTTCTCACACAGAGTAGCAGGAATTGCTGTTTAAGGATCAGCAAAGGAAGAGAAACCCCAGGAAAATCAGGATCTCGTCAGTCATGAGCTGCTCAGGATCAAGAGGGATTTTTACTGCAATCCCATGGGAAATTCCCCTTAGGGAAAGGAAACTCCTTCTGCAGGGTGGGTGTGCAGCTTGGTCCTGTGCAGTCTGGCAAAAGGAAATTATTCCTTAGCCCCCAAAGCAGCAAAGAAATGTCAGTTCCTGCTGGGATACCTTTTGTGGGAGAAGAATAAAAAATAACTCCATTTAGCAGCCTTGAAGGTCACGGGGTTTTGCTGTCAGTGGGTGATGTCTTGGATTTGTCACTGAAAGGAAACTTCCAAGAAGGTTCTGTTCTGTCTGTGATGGGAATGAGCCTGGCAGAGGTGGATTTGCTCTTGGGATTGCTCCTGTGGAGGTGGGGAGAGCTTGGAGTCAAAAATCAGGGGGTGGGGAAGGGATTTTGGTGAGTGTGAGCAGGGAGAGGAGCTCTGGAGAGCTGAGGAGACATTTCTAGTGGGATCTGAGCTTCTCCTCCCCAGTGCTGCCTCTGGAATTGTTCCTCTGTCAGGAGGGAGCAGCTGGATCTCCATCCCACCATCCTGAGAGGAAAGAGCTCCACGATGGCTGCAGCCTCACCTCTGATATTGGTTTTATTTCCTTCCACAAACTGCTCCAGCAGTGGAGAATCACTGAGAAATGAAGGTCTAATGATCTCCAATTTATTCTCAGTCCCACTGGCAGCCTAGCCTCTATGACAGAGTATTTTTAATTAGTTTCTGAGTTTCCTCTTTGGAAGACCACAGGCTCCAGATGGCAGGTGAGCTCATCCCCTCACCGTTTTAGGGACTTTGGCCTGTTTTCCTCAGCTTCAGCTCTCCCTGCTCCCAGGCAAGCAGGGTGAGGCAGCAAATCAGGAGGAAGGGATTACCAGGGAGTGCAGAACATCTAGCAGCAGAAATGGGAACAGGCTCTCAGCTCTCCCAAAGGGGCTGCATTGGGAACAGGGTGCTTGTATCGAGTGAAAAAACCAACCAGCCCCACATATAATGCATGAAAAACTGATTTCACATCAACATGGCCTGGAAGGAGAGGAATTGCTGGAATGGGAGGATGAGGTTCTTTAGGGATGGACATGGAGAGCCTCTTTGGGTGTTGCTGAGCTGCAGGAGAGGAGCAGGAGGGAGGCTGGATGGACATGAATCCCACAGATCCAGCAGAGCCTCAGCCCCTCCTGGGAGCCTAAATTCGAGATGAAATCCCACCACAAACTCCTCAGAACAGGTGGAATTCTCCCTGCCCTTCCCTGCTATTGGTGGCTCTATAAAAACCCCTGAGCCCAGGGAACATTCCAGACCTGCAGCCTCCACGAGGGAAGGCTGAGCTCATTTAAAGAGGAAATGGCAGCAGATCAGGAACTCCCTGCTGCTCCCAACACAGACACTTCCTGTCATCTGCCTGAGAAAATTCTGCTGATTTCAGAGAGCATTTCTCAGGATGGATTATTTGACACCCAGACTGTGTGTTAGGGAATAAATTATTTTGTTCTGTTCCTAACTGATCAGAGTCATGAATTCTGATTTGCTGACACGGAGTCCCAAACAAAAGCACAGAACCTTGTCTAATAGTGCTATGAAAAAGGATAGTCAGGAAATATTAACAAGTTTCATATGGTAATTTATGTAAATAGAAACCATAACTCAGTTGAAAAGATTCAGTTGAACCTATAGAAAGAGTCTGAAAGCCAAGGTTTTCATGATAAAACATAAATTGAGACTTAGTCTTTACAACCCAAATGCTGTGCTTTCTGGTACGGAACAAAGAAGGGAAAACCAGAAGCTTTGCTTTAATTAAAAAGTGAAACATTTCCCAGTTTGGAGTTTGGGATCTGCAGAGGGGCATTTTTCCAGGGTTGTGATCAGAGCATTAAAACAGCATCTCTGTAGAGGAAGCAGGGCAGGGACACCTTCCACTGTCCCAGAGTGCTCCAAACCCTGTCCAGCCTGGCCTTGGACACTGCCAGGGACCCAGGTACAGCCAGAGCTTCTCTGGGCACCTTGTGCCAGGGCCTCAGCATCCTCACAGGGAGGATTTCCTTCCTAAAGTCTTCCTAAAACCTGCTCTGCTTCCTTTGGAAACCATTCCCCTTTTCCTGCTGCTCCATGCCCTTGTGGAAGATTTCTCTCCACACTTCTTGTAGCCTCTTTAAGCACTGGAGTCCCCTTTGGAATCAGCCACTCCCACCCCAGGAGACACCCAAGATATCCTGATGTTCTCCTGGCACAGATCAAACCAAAACCACTGAATTTTCTCTGGTCCTGGGTGCCTCCATTAAGGTGATTTCCAACCCTCCTAGAGCCAGTTCTCCATATCTAGCCCGAGCTTTGCAAAGACCATGTATTTTAATTAAAGACTTTAATTAGGCTGCCCATAATCTGTCAGAGCTCTCATGCTGAGACATAATTAATGTCTTACCTCCACCTCACAACTTCCACTATGTGTGTGCTCTCCAAATAAATCTGCACTGGTGCTTGAAGGAACAGGACCAGAGCAGCACTTGGCACTTCCTCCTGCTGGAATAAGTGAATTGGGCATTTCTCAAGGGCCTTTCTCTGGGGCTGTGCACAGGGCTGGGTGTGTGCTCAGCACTGCAACCCTGAGCCTCCAGCACACAATCAATGTTTGTAAATCATGCTCCAGCCTGACAGCTCTGGGGGTGCTGGGCTCTATTTGGGTTTCCAAAAGCAAAATACCAAAGGCCAGAGTCTGAGGGGTGTCGGGAGCCAAACTCTCAACACTCACAATTCACAGACAAGCTCTTCTAAACAGCTCAGTTCCCATTTTGGCACCGATAGAAGAGTTTACATTGTCAGGATTGCAGCATGTTGGGTGCTGCCTGCCTGCCCCGTTCCTCATCCAATGCCATTCCTAATCCTGTCTGCCCCATTCTCATCCAAACCCATTCCTAATCCCACTCCTGCCTGCCCCATTCCTCATCCAATGCCATTCCTAATCCTGTGTGCCCCATTCTCATCCAAACCCATTCCTAATCCCACTCCTGCCTGTCCCATTCCTCATTCAATGCCATTCCTAATCCCACTCCTGTCTGCCCTATTCTCATCCAACCCCATTCCCCACCCAAACCCATTCCTCATCCCACTCCTGCCTGCTCCATTCCTCATCCCACTCCAGCCCCATCCCCATCCCAGGTCCCTCTGCAGTGTCATTTCTGCTGTGGTAACTCAAACTGGAGCCCCAAGGGCTGGGCTCTTGTTGAGTCTCTGCTCCAGCCAGGTCCTTTATTGTTATTAATGATGAAATCCTGCGGCTGGGCGGCTAATGAGTCTCAGCTCCCTCCCGTGTGTTTATTTTTCTTCCCCCTTCAAGCTGTCATTTCGGAGTAAACGACTTTTGCCTGCATGTCTGTCAGGGCTCAGGGTAGCACACAGCCAGCCCAGCTCTGCCATTCCAGGCTGTTCCATTGCTGTCCCTGCAGTTTGCTGAGCAGAGCAGCAGCATCCTCTCCCATCTGTCTTCCTTAAGTGGCACGAGGCGCCTCGGCACTGGATAGAGACATCATTTTTATTGCGCCGAGTCCTGGTGCTTGTTTTTTGCTCTGAATTATTTACTAACCCACTCCTGAGCGGGGAGAGGCGTGGGGCTGCAGGAGAGGCAGCGTTTCCAGCCTCGGCGGCGGGAGGGAGAGCAAACAATTCCTCGAGCATCACTCAGAAACTCTGCTGCGATTTTCTCGCCTTTGTTCCATCTCGTGTTAAACATGTTTGTGTCAGGCAAACAACCCACATTAGATGGAATTTCACACCATTCAAAGCATCAGTGTCTCCAGCCTTAATGTGTATTATGTTCAAACATGCAACGTAATCCATCACAAACCCCTGCAGACCTCGCGCTTCCCTCCCGATTTATCTGCTCCCAGCTCCCTCCCCTCCCGCACGTCGCCAGCCTTCTGTCGGTGGGTTTTTTTATTTATTTGGAAACAGCAGAGCAGATTCTCAGTCAGTGTTCGCTATCACAGCTCCTCTGGCTCCCTGCCCGTGGATTTATCCCAGCAGAGGGGCTGTGCTTGTTGCTGGCTGCAATCTGCAGGATTAACCGGGGGGCTTTAGCCCAGCTCTGTGCCCAGACTGACCAAACCTCTCTCATCACACCCTGTCAGGGCCTGCCTTCCCTCCGGATTCACCTGGAAAAAATCCATCGTTTTGCCGGGAGGAAAATGTTTGGGGATGAAGCGCTAGGTTTGCGCAAGGCGGCTCTGGAGGAGCTGAGCTGGGGCAGCAGTGCTGCTGCTCCGTGGGGTTTGCAGCTGGGAAAAGCAGCAAAACGAACTGGAAAGGGAAGGAAAGCTTTGGGTTTGTTTGCAGGAGTTAATGCAAACAGAGCCAGAAACAGCAAAACCAAACTCACTCCAGCAGGGAGGAAAAATGTGTATTTGGTGTGAAGCAGAAGAGCAGTGACTCCTCTGGCAAGAACACTGAAATAAGTACCAGGGATACTTTTAGATTATAACATATATTTAAATAGATTATATTGAAACAATGCTATTTTAATTTAAAGAGCAACACTGTGCTAAAAAACACACTGATCTTCACTGGGAATGCTTTCCTTGCAAAGAGATCTCCAGTGAATTTTGAACCATTTTTGAGTCTATCTGGCTTTTCTGATAGAAATAGCAGGAAATATTGTGGCATGTTTAATTCTGTTTTTCGCCGGAGATTTAATTTTTTCCTTCAAACTCATTTTTTTTAGCACAGCCTCCCCATCTCAGTTCATTTTTTCGCAGTGCACATCTTCATCTATCATCACTCGGCGCTCGCCATTTAGCGTATCAACATGGCAATTTCTGCAAATCAGAAAGCAAAGCCATTAACATCTGAAGTGGAAATTTTGAGTTTCTGATCATTAAATAGCTTGGAAATGTAGGAAAAAAATAACCTCCCTCTCCTTTAGTCCAAAGCTCCCAAATGAAACCCTCAGATGAAGGGTTGGGAGGTTTGGGTAGTGACCATGGCATTTGGGATTTTGGCTGCAGCACATTTTAGGTTCCAAGCTCAAAAACTTCTGTGGCATATTTTAATGTGTGTGATTTAGGGAAATATGGTCCATTCCATCTGCTTTGCATTAATTTGAATGACTGATTAAAAATACAGGTTGAGATATTACAGCTTCTAATAATTTCTCCACATGGCTGGCGCTTAACGGATCGAGGGAAAATTGGGAATAAGGTTTTTATCAATTTCCACACACAAGCTTTGCCATAATCCTTTTATTTCATCAAGGAATGTGTTTGTTTGTAGTCATTTTATTTGTTTAACAATTTCCCTCTTTTCCTTAATCTTTTCAGTAATTATTTCATATTCTCTAAATATTTAAACTAATTTAATTCTCCATTAAAAATTATTCTCTTTCACTTTGTCCTTTTCCTGATGAGCTTTAATGTGTTCTCCTTTTTCTGTGGGCGATTTGGAAGGAGGGAAGGATCCTCACCATGGCTCTGTCCTGCCCAGGTTTAGGTTGGGTGTCTGTGGAAGAGTTTCACAGCAGTTTGGGATCTCTCAGCATGAGTGATGCTCTCTAAAATGTGATTTTCCTTTGTAATCCCTCACCAACTCGTCCTGCAGCACCATTTTTAACTTCCTTCAGGTTCTGCATCCAAGAAAATAAGCAGAATACTGAGTAGGGAAAGAGCTGTTTCATTAACACCAACGCTGACATCACAAATATATCTTCTAATTGCTCCTCTAAAGGTGAAATCAATAGCTGGGCTTGCACGAGGGCTGAGACATTTCTAAAAGATTTCAAGTGCCATTTTTATTGGAGATGGATGTTTCTGAGAATTGGAGAGCTACTGTTTGCATGACTCATCTGCCCAATTTGCTGCCTATTACTCATAAATCTGGGAAGGAAAAAAGTTCTGTTGCACTGCTCTGTTACAAAAACATGAACATTGGATCAGTGGGAGAAGGCAAACATAACAGATGAATGAAAGCCATTAGAGCTGCCTTGGCTTCTGCTGATTCTGTTCCTTGGGTATTTCCACTTTACCAGCTTAGAGAGTCTATTCCTGACCTGAATGTTTGCTGTGCTTGGGTGGGGAAAAGGAGAATCCACCAAAACCCAAATCAAGGGGAGGAACAAGCTGCATCCTCACACCCATCGGGTGAGCAGGGAGCTCTCTCTCCTTCCACATGACACATTCCAAATTTGTTGAGACAACAAGGCTTTAGCAAGGTCAGCACAAGCCTGTGACAAGCAGTTTGGAGATGATTTGGAATCCACCAGGGTCTGTTGTTGTATTCCTCACACTGTGCCTGCAACCTGCATGTGGGAGGAACTCGAAGTCATGGCTCTCCAGAGTGTGGTGGGTGAAACCAGAGAATTCTGCAGAGCAGAACTGCTCAGCTCGGGCTCTGGAAAGGCTTGAAGGTGGGTTAAAAATCAGACCTGGGGCAGGGATGGTCGGAGCTGATCCTCAGATATCTCCTACCCAAAATCTGCACAGGTGAATGGTGCCAGGTGATGGTGGTGAGTGGAAATGTCCCACAAAGCCAGGCTGTGCCAGGCTGGGGTGTCAGTGCTTCCCAGGTGGGTTTAACCTCGGGGAGCTGTTTAACCTCATCACCAGAGAGGCACTGAGGGGTCTGTGGAGCAGAAAACTGGACAGAAATGAGGTGTTTGATTGCAGAGGCAGTGTGGCAGCAGCTTCAGATCTGTCACCCAGCTGCATCCCAGGTGACCTCTCTTTGTCAAGCCCCTGCTGTCGAGTGTTCAATTGGGTTGTTTTTGTTGCCTGCAGCCACTCATTTCAGCACTTGCATAACTGCTGCTCCTGCTACCCGAGACCTTGGGGCTTTCATTGCCAGAGCTGTGATTGCTGGTAAATGTCATCATTTCCTGCATTGTGCAAATGCTACAGAACGTGGTGTTCCAGCTCTCACAGGCAAGGTCAGGGTGGGCTGACAAAGGGAATGTGCTCAGGCTCACTGTGAAATGAATCTGGGCTGATAATCAATGGGGCAATGACGACTGCTGAGCCAGGAGATGGAGAGTTGGCAGCATTTCCATGGATTTGGGGTACAAAATTCCCATGTGATGGAGCCCTTTTGGAGGCTCTGTGTTTCTCCATCCCCCGATGGAAAACCAAGGGAAGCTGCAGCTCCTTTTCCAAAACATCAATTTCAGGTGTCTCTGCTTTGATCCTGTGACATTTCCATCCCAACACAAACTGTCAGACAGTTTGGAACCCACACTGCCCTGCAAATTGGCAGGTGCTGTTTTGACCACACGGATTTTATCGAGAGATAATCAAATATGCTCTTTGAAGAGCCTGCCCTGCCATGGGTAAAGCCCAATCGAGCTCGTGGCACTGGCAGGGGAATTTTAAACACCTCTCATCTCCAGCCTGGGTCTGCTCTATCCAACTGCAGAGGGGAGAGTGAGAGATGAAACGACATGAAAGCACCTTGCTTTTATCAAGTGCTTGTATCTGGTGCTTCAGGTTGAAGCCTTCCTGAGAAAATCTCTCACTTTCATGCCAGATGCAATCACCTATTTCCTCCCATGGCTGCTTGCACAAACTTCAAAAATCACAACTCTTTTGCTCTCAGATCTGGTGGTGGCTGGGAGGAGCTGCTTGGATTAATTCTGCTCAGCTGAGCAGGGCAGAAATCCTGAGGTCCTGAGAGTGCTCTGGGTAAGCACAGCCCAGAGCTTGGCAGCTAATCCTGGCTTTAGCTCTTAGGCTCCATCTCCTTCTAAATATATGAAATATTGCAAATGCCATGATATGGGAAATGCTCTAATCCCTGTGTTTTTCTGATCCACAGGGTCACCGAGGCTCTGCCTGGGAGATCACAGGAAAGGCTGATTTGGGTCATTTCAGGTTATTTATTGGGGTTTCATTGCTTCATTCTCATCACCATTACCTGCAGAATGCTTGGGCTCCAAACTCTCAGGGCCAGAAGTGCAGCTTTGCCCCCAGTTTGTGCCAGGGGTCACCTGAAATCCTGGGAATCACTGCTTTGGGAGGTGGAGGAGCATTTAGACCTTCGTGGCAGGGAGGGGAGGAGGGAGCTGGGCTGTGCTGTGGGGTCAGGGCTGAGAGATCTGGATGCTCTGTAGGGGTGGGAAATGGGATTTCAGGTGGGTTTAGTCTCTGCAAGAATGGGAATTGGGGTTCCAGATGGGTTTGATCTCTGTAGGGGTAGGAAATGGGATTCCAAATGGGTTTAACCTCTGCAGGGGTGGGAAATGGAATTTCAGGTGGGTTTGATCCTGAAGGGGTGGGAAATGGGGTTCCAGGTGGGTTTAATCTCTTTAGGGATGGGAAATAGGGTTCCAAATAGGTTTAATCCTGCAGGGATGGACATGGGATGTCAGATGGGTTTGATCTCTGGAGGGATGGGAAATGGAGTGTCAGATGGACTGAATCCCTGCAGGAATGGGACAAGGGATTTCAGGTGGGTTGAATGCATTCCCTAAACAACTCCTCCAAGCTCTGCTCTGAGCACCCACAGCCTGTTCCACCTGCTGGCTGCTGCCTGCTGGAATCACATCTCAAACCCTGCGCGAGTGACAGATTTGTCATCAAATCTCCTCTGTTCTGTCGGCGCTGATAAGGATGCCACTCCATGGATCACTCGAGGAGAGGTGTCTCAGAGACAGAGAAAAGCTCATATTTCTGCTCACTGAGGTGTTGCTGACACAATTTAGCATGTGGTACCCAGCTCATTTGGAATTCAGCGCCGACTTCATCCGCATCATAAAGTGAATCCTGTTTTACAATTCCCCTGAACATTCTCTAAATGATGGCATCTGAAAACAAGCGGCGCGGTTTACGCGCTGGAGTTGTGCTGCTGAAATTAATTCGAGGCTGTGTAATCCAGGATATCAGGCAGAGGGATTGGGAGCACAGAGCCCCAGGTGCCTGTGCAGCTCAGCCCTGCAATTCCTCATTCCTGAGCTCCCAGGGCAGATAAAATGGAACTTTGGGCCTGGGAAAGAAATCATGTGAATTGAGTCAGAATTTGGGGAGGTGTTTGTTTTCCCGGCGAATATTTCCTTGCAAATATCAAGGCTTTTCTTAGAAACAAATCAGTTGGGATGGAACAGATCTATTCTCTGATTTTCCAGCTCGGCTGCCTGACTTGCTCTGGTAGCACCAATCTCTGCCTCGTTATCTTGTCTCTAATGCTGCCACTTCCTTGGCACACGATCTTGGCCTCCAAAGGCAGGTGCAGAGGCACAGCTGGAGCTCTGCAGAATGTCAGATCTGTCAGGGGATTTAGAACTGCCTGGATTTCAGTCACTCAGAGGGGCCTCAGTCAGCAGCCAGGCAGTGATTGCTTATCTGAGTCAATAAATGATGGATAAATGCACATCAAAGCTGGGCTTGGGGTCCAGGTGTGTAAATCCCCCCTGAGGCATCCTTGGAGTCGTGGCTGTGACTTCAGCTGTGCTGAGGGAGAGGTGAGCAGCAGCCTTTGCACAGAGCTGCAGAGAAACACTGCCATGCTAAGAGTTTGCTGTAAAATGAGTTTTGCATCTCATCTGTTCTGGGAGGTGGAGGTGTGCCTGGAGCTGCCGGGGAGATCCAGGCAGCAGTGCCACAACAAAGCCCTGCTTTCCATAATTTTCAGTCAGAGGGGGAGAGTTGCTCGTTTGCTGCTTTCAAGCCTTGCAGGATGTCTCTCCCTGGCAGAGCAGCTGTGGCTGCACAGCACATCAGGGATCCACAGCTCCTCGGGGAGACTTTTCCCTCTGCTTCCTATGCTAAACTGGCATCAGATATTCACTGGGAGGAATCCCAGAGAGGCCAGGGGAAAGCAGGATAACTGGGGCTTGGTAGCAGAAACTCTTCTGGAAACAGAGTTGGAATTGAGGTGGAGACACAAGGAAAACTTTCGGAGTTAAGTGAGGATCCTATCACTGTAGGATAAAGTGCTTTACCTTTATAAAACTGCTCTTTCCTGGTGTAGGGAGAAGCAAACCTTGCAGGAAGCTCTGTCTGGAGTTGGTGTTTGTGTCTGATGCAGACTCAGAGCCCTGGGTGGGATGCAGGGAGTTGGAAGAACAGTTTGCTCTGAGCAGAACCAAACCTTCCCACCACCTTGTGACAAACGAGGTTCACTCTCCTGTTCTGTATTTATCTCAACCCCAGCCCTGCCAGGCTCTGTCCTACATCTCTAGGGCTTTCCCAGGTGCTCTCCAGCTCCCTCTGAGCCTCATCGTGCTCTGCCCAGGCAGGAGGAGAGCTGGGGGAGTTGATCCCCTCTGTGAATCTCTGCTGCTCCGTCAGCTCCCAGCTGGGAACCCACTTGGGAAGTTTCAAAGAGAAAGTGCTGTGATTCATCCTGCTGTGACCAATGGATTACAGGCAATTATTCCAAAATTATATCCGCATTTCCATCTACTTTTCTTTGAAAACAAATGGAAACCAAAAAAAAGAGAAAAAAAAAAGAAAAAAGAAGAAAGAGGGGAGGCAGCTCATTGAAGAATTCTGAAATGGGAAAAGTGGGTTTTGTTACTGCAGCTCATCCCTGATTGCATGGACAGTGTTTGGCCTCACAATCCCCAGCTCCTGATTACAATTTGTTTTTTTCCAAGAGGATGCAGATTGCAGTCCTTTCCCATTCCCATTTTCCCTGCCCTGGATGTGAACTCCAAGTCCTTCCTCTGCTCTGGCTGTTCTCCTTTGTTGGCTGCTGGGCTGCATTAGCAGCCAACTCAGCTGATTTCCCACCAACACTCCCTCCTCGTGTGATTTGTTTGCAATCCACCTGACCCTCCGTGTTTGCAGCTCTCCCAGCCTTAATCCAGCTGTGAGCTGAGCATCCCAGCGTGGGCTTTCTGCAAAACCTCTGCAGAGCTGCAGCAGGGCTGAGGCTGCTCAGGGATTCCTGCCTCTTGCAGAGATTGCAGATGAAGGAGTGAGGCTGATTGCCATGCAGGCTCTGGATCTGGTGGGATTAAAGGAAATCAAATAAATAAATGAGGCATCACTCTGCTTTCCCCTCCCTGCTCTGTGCAGAGCAACTCCAGGCAGCTTTGGCTGTACAGTTTCAAAGTCTCTGAACATCTCTGTTGGGATCATGGAATGGTTTGGGTTGGAAAGGAACTTCAGGCTCCTCCAGTGCCATCCAGGGACATCTCCCACTGCCCCAGGCTGCTCCAAGCCCTGTCCAGCCTGGCCTTGGGCACTCCCAGGGATCCAGGGGCAGCCACAGCTTCTCTGGGCAAGAAATTTTCCTACCTTGGAGTTCTGTGCCACCTGGAATGGGAGGGATTTGCTTGCTGCCTCAAGTTCTGCTTGTCTGAACATCTCCTCCCATCTGGAGTGGGGAATGTCCCCATTAAAAATGATTTTATACTCCATTTCTGCTGCTCAGCACCTGTTGCAGCTGATGAATGGAGTAGCTGCAGGTCCTGATGGTCTAAATTAGGAAGATGAACACAGAGCTGCACTGAACATCACAGGCCAGGCTTAATTCCTAAGCTGCCCTCATTTTTCCCTCTGAAGGATTCAGTTTGACTTTTAAGAGTGTTGCACGCAGAAGAAATGAAAGAATTAATCCCTCTAGCAGGGGAAAAAAAAAAAAAGTAAATTTGCACATATTTGAAACATCTCAGGTCTCATTTCTTAAAGTCTGGGAAATGTGCTCAGAGCATCTTCACCCAGATCCTGTAGGTAAACACCAGGGTTTGATCCTAAGATCTGAGTGCTTTAATTAATTGTTTTTAACATTCCATTTGCCTGTGAACACACAGCTGAGTTTCCCCCCTGCACCCCCAGCTCAGGGGGAAGCAAACCCAGGAAATGCAATTTTAGGGATTTCTCAGCACCACCAGCAGCTCCTGGAACTTTCCTCGAGGGAATTGAACAAACCTTCCCACTATTCCTGTGCCACATCCTGACACCCTCTAATGACTTCAGCCCTTTTGTGAGCAGGAATGAATCTGCCTTTATGTATTTACATAGATATACAGCAGGCAGGGAAATCAAATCTAATTTCCTGGCTGCTGAAACCATCTATAAAGGTAAATGCAGGTGCTGGGTTTTTTTTTTCTTTCATTCCCTTTCATAGTCATGATGCATTTCATGATTTCTTTGCTTTACAGCATCCTTTCAAATGACACATTTTATCAGTTCTCTGGGGAGTATTGATGTTTTGCCCTTTTAAACATGTCATTTGATTTTTTTGATGTTCCTCTCTTACTCTCCATCTGTTTTCTTGTAATGCTTTCATTTGGTGGCAATTTTTCATTGAGTCCCCAAAGGGTTTTTTTTTTCTTCTTCCAGGAGTTGCCTTGAGCTTATTTTTTTCCCCCTTGTGTTTGGAAATGTTTGACATGTGACCCAATTCCTCCCGTGGGAGTGGAGCTGCTCCTGTTCTCCCCACAACCTTACTGGGGATTTCAGCATGCAGAGCACATTTTCCTGCTTCAGCATCCCTGTGGATTCAATCAGAGAACAATTTTAAAAAAGCAAATGAGGAGAAAAACCCACGGTGATGTTTTAGATGGTGGACAGGGTTTGTGTGGCTTTGGAGAGGTTTCCAGAAAGAAATATAAATTAGGGAATCCTGGGATAGCAGAAAGTTCTGCTTCCCTGTTCCTTCTCCAGTTTTCCTGTTCTTTTCCAAGAAACTGTTCATGGGAGGATTTCAGATGAGGATTATTGTTTAAAAATATTTGCAGAAGTTTCTGTAAGTTAGGGAGTGTTTTGTGAGGGAAACACTGATGGGAAGCCAAGGACTTCCTGGCCCTGGAGATGAACTGGCTGAAGTCAGAAATTCCCTGCCTCAAACATGAGAAATTCAGCTCCTTTAATTCCCCCATTTAAACCTCTTGGCTCATTTTTGGTGAATTAAGTCAAATCTGATTGGTTTTAATTTCCTTATCACTGCTGTTGCTGGCCCAGTTTTCATCTGAACACCACAAACCCACCCTGGAAACGTCAGAAATTCACGGAAAATGGACAAATGTGTGTAAAACCCCCATTTGGGCCCATTCTGGACCAATGAGTTTCACAGGTTGGAACACAATTTTATTCCTGGACTTGTCAGCTCAGCTTCCAACTGTTTGCTACTAAATAATGCTCTGGAAATAAATCCCAACTGATGTTCAGTTTCTGAATGAGGAAGTTGTGTGAGGATGAGATATTTTCCAGCTCAGCTTCAGCACCCTGCACTGATATTTCCCAGCAGTTTTTCATGTGCTGTAACAGATATTTAGATCAGGCCAATATATAACCCCCATATAACCTGGACTCGTTGTTTCCAGCTCTGCTCCCATCCTGGATGACTTAAGGGCCAAGGGATGTTCAGCTGCATTAGCACAGCAGATGGAGCATTATTCCAGCCTGGATGGCAGCAGAGCACAGAGCTCACCTCCACCCTCAGCACATGTCAGTTTGTATTAACGAGCAGAGGCAACACACACTATATTTGATTTGCCTTGTAACCTGTCTCCATTACAAAACATCTGCATGCATTACGCCCCATTCCAGATGTTTAAAATTAATGCTGCAGCAAACAGCTCGCGGGTTTCGCCTCTCCCTGATAATTTTTTTTGTCAGCACAGGAATTAGGGCTGATAAAGAGGAGAGCTGGTGATGGGCTCGGGGTGTTCAGGAGTCTATTACACCATCAATTGCAGCTCCACGGCTGCTAAAAGCAGCAATAAGACAAGACTGCTTGTCACATATTTATGAGCTGATGAACCTTCCTGTCCCTTCTGTTATCCCTTCCCCTGGCAGAGCAGGGAGACTGAACCTTGAATTAATGCAGGGGGGATGAGGCAAGCTCTGCTCTCTGCTCCATCCCTGCTGTGCCTGGCAGTTTGCAAATGTCACCCTGGGATTGGGGACAGCGAGCAGTGCGGGCAGAGCCATCGAGGCAGGGCTGGCACAGCCTTCCCAGGACAGGGATGGAGCAGTAATGAGCTCCACCAGCACCTTTAACCTTAATGTCCTTTGTAGTTTTCTTTACATTTTCTTTATACTGTTTTCTTTCTATTTTCTTCATTTTTTCTTTATATTTTCCTTATTTTTAAAATATTTTCTTTGTATTTTCTTTATATTTTCTTTGTATTTTCTTTATATTTTCTTTATGTTTCTTTATATTTCTCTATATTTTCTTTATATTTCCTTGTATTTTCCTTTATCTTCACCACGATCTACAGATGAATTTCCTAAGGGAGCAATGCTAAATCTTCTCTACACAATCAGCTGGAAATCCTAAAGCTCTGGCCAGCCTCTGGCTGGCCTGGAAAGAGCCTTTCACAGAAACAGGCTGGGAAATTATTCAAGGAATAATTACAGCAATTGATCTGGAGATGTTTTGTGGTGTTTTCCACCTCTCCTTCTCCAGAGCTTTTCCCATGGCAGGAAAGGGTTTGATGGGAACTGCTGGAAGCAGAGAGATCATTGTTGGTGAGGAAGAGTTCCCCAGAGGATGAAGGGAGTGGGGTGACCAGGACTGGGTATTCATAGGGAATCCCACAAGGACACTGCCAGCTGTGTTCATACCCACCCAGCACACATAGAAATGTGTATATTTGATTTTTGGGATTGCACCTAGGGGAGCTTTAAGGTCCTTCCCAATCCCAGCCTTTCTCTGATCCCACAATTTCTGTATCTATACATTCCTGGGTGTATTTATGGCTACATTCCTGGATGTTTGTTATCTCAAACACCCTGGAGCAGCACAAATTGGGAAATGTCTCCATCTGCTCAGGTGCTCTCTGTGTACAAATTTCCTTCTGGCCCAAATGAATTTGGCTTTTCCTGACCCGAGGGAGGGACAGTGCCTTCCCCAGGGGCAGCCTGGCAGAGCAGCCTCGTGTAGGGCAGGAGAAGAAATAGATCTGTGTTTAATTTAGTGTGACTTGATCGTTGACTCAATTGCAGGGCAGCAGCACACCCAGAAAATCATATAAATCTTCCCTCTGCCATGTGGGGGAGAGCAGAGATGGACACTGGAGCACATTATTGTTCATTCTCCTTGGCAATCAATAGGAATCTGGATTTTATAAATGGCTCCGCCAAACACAAGAGAAAATTCATGAAGTGGAGATAGAAAGAAGCAGAGAATGAAAAGGCAGCTAATTCCTTTCAAACAGCTGATGATTATCAGCATCCTTGGGAAGAACATCCTCCGAGGGCCATGGAGCAGCATTTCTGCATTTATTCCCAGCAGGATGATTGCATTAACAATTCAGGGACTCCAGGCTGATCCTGGTGGTTCTGTGGCATCCTCAGCCCTCAATGTCCCTAAATGTCACCCCCAGGTACAAAGCTGCTCCTTGCCCAGCTCCTGTTGGTGCCACTGGGGATCTGGGTGAGGTCTGGGATGGGAATCAGCAGTTAAATGTGGCATAAATGGATACAAAATAAAAATGGGGGGAAAAAACTCCAAAACAATCCAAGCATTTCGGAGAAAAGGACAAGGAGAATGGTTCACAGGTGATTTTGGAGGGAATAAGATTTAGTGGGATTTGGAAAGTGCAGGTGAATTTTAGGGTTGAAGTGAAGCTGACAGGGAAGAGAGGAGAGGAAATGCACAGATTGATGGATGAGAGTGATGATGGAGAAGAAGCAGGAGGATAAAAGGTGAAGAGGAGGAAAGTGGGGAGTTGAAACAAAAATCAGCTCAGGCAAGAGATCAAGCCCAGGGTGAAGTGGAAACCCATCAGCAATAACATCCACTGCTGCCCTGGCTGCAGGCAGGGATCTGGGTGACTCTGAGACTCCAACCACACTTCCCCACACCCCTGAAGGGTTTTTCTCCTCCCTGCTGTTGCAATCTTCCCTCAGCACAGTCAGGAGTGAGGCTGGGAGACACCAGTGGGGATTCTGCCATTGGTTTGGGCAGGACAGGCAGGAGCAGCAGCTCCTCAGAGCCTTCCCTGCATCCCTCAGGAGCCCCTCAGGTAAATGCACAGCTGGCCCAGCCCTGGGGGGCTCAGTGTGACCTTCCCTGGGCTCTGGCTGTGCTTCCCCAGCCCAGCAAAGATGATTTTGTTCCCAGCCCAACAGGAGCAGTTGTTAGGCTGAGCTCTGCAGGGTTTCCTCTGCTATGTCTCAGTGCTCCAATCCATTAGCACGTGGATGATAATGGATGGCTTTAATCAGGGACACGAAGTGTTTATTTGAGATTTTCTCCCAGCACAGCCCATTTGCAATCCTGGCTAATGACGAAGGCCAGGGGGTCACAGAGATGGGGGAGATCCAAGGCACTCCCTGCCACCGAGCCAGAAAGTTTGCAGAGACAAATGGTTGTGTTGAACCCACGGCAGAGCACAGGCTGATGGAGCAGAATTCCTCCTGCACCACTCAGGGGATGGAAGGAAAAAAGTTGTGAATCCTTTGGGAATCTTAGCCGGCAGTGTGGGATGGGCAGTGCTGGGGCTGCAGGAGCCATGCAGAGTGTGCCAGGAGGAGCCCAGGGTGGGCTGTGGGACACAGAGAGCTCTGGCTGCTGCTGCAGGGTGTCCTGGAGGTGATGGGGACAGATCATCCCCCAGATCCCAGGGAAATCTCCTGCAGGGTGTCCTGGAGGTGATGGGGACAGATCATCCCCCAGATCCCAGGGAAATCTCCTCCTGAAGGGATCTGAGTCTTTAATCATTATCCCGAAAGCACAAAGCAGCTCCAGACACACACCAGGCTCGTTGAAAGACTTGTCAAGACTGAAAGGGTAATTCACAAATTCACTAAAATTCCCTGCTCCACTGAGCAATGTGACAGCTCTGCCGACCGCAGTAACATTTCTATTCAAACTGGCTTTGGTGCTGGAGCTATAAATATCCCTGCAATATTTCCTGCTTCAGAACATAAAGACAGCTTTACAGTGCTGATAAAATAGAAATTACTTTCTCTCGGAGGTCTAGCTGGAATTTTAATGTCTGTTTTGCAATAAAGCAGCTCCTCCACAATTCGATTTGAGGGAAAGAAAACAAACGGTCTAATTTAGTTACAGTAATGACTCCTCTTGTATTGTTGGCCACAGCTGAGCCTGGGCTGGGCAAGTTTGTAGTGGGGAGCACAGAGATGATTTTTAGTGTAATGTGAATCCTTTTTATCCTCTAAATGTATAGATATACACCCAGCACTGCTTAATTACAGCTGGGGAAAAACAAGGCCCCAGAAAGTAAAAAAGGTCATTAAAGTTTACAACCTCTACCAGTGTTCCTGGAGAAAAAAATCACAGCTCTAAAGCTGCTGACCAGAGATGACCCGGATTAAAAAGGGTTCTGCAATTGAAAAGAGAAATTACAACTATTGGGCTCATCAGTGGTGCCTTTAATTATCCATAAATGTCACCCTGGCTTGTTAGCTCCTGCAAAAGAAAACATTTTCTCCAGAGTTTTGTTTTGGATTTGTTGGCTGCAGAGGGGTGGGGGAGAGACCTGGAGCTGTTGAATGGGGAGGGGAGAATAATGGAAAATAAGGATTCTTCATTTGCATTCTGGCAGAGGTGGAGTGTGTAGAGCACAGGGGATGGGGAGTGGTGGGGAACACTGACCACAGTCAGCTCCAGGGGACAGGGAATGGTGTGAAACTCTGACCACAGTCAGCTCCAGGCCAGGCTGGAGAGGGCTTGGAGCTCCTGGGACAGTGGAAATGTCCCTGCCATGGCAGGGGTGGCATTGGATGAGCTCTAATGTCACACCAACCCTCACCAGTCTGGGATTCTGATCGCTGACCTCCCCTGAACTTCACCAAAAGCTCTCCCTGCAGGAATTCCTTCCCTCCCACCCCGCTGAGGTTGCCCTGCTTTGGTTCAAACAGTGCTGGAAAAGATGCAAAGCAGCTGCAAATCAGCCAGAGCTTGGGGCCAAGTGGCAGAGGTGGGGCAGTGTGTCACAGGCTGACAACGCCGAGAGGACAAATTTTGTTTCTCCTTCTCTTCTCTGCTGGGTTTATTTGTTTGTGGTTTAGTCTGAGCTCTCCTTGCGTGCCTGTGAAATGCCTAGCAAGCTTCCAGGGCTGTATAAATAAATAATAACTATTTAGAATCTTCTGAAAGATACATAAGTGTATTTCTTAGCACAGACCTAAAGCTAAGGGAAACCTCGGAGTTTTTATTTCAGTGACAAAGCAGCCCTGGCACAGCTGTGTGGGACTCCAATGGAATCAGCTGTGAATGTCAGACACCATTTCCTTTAAGGAATTAGAATTTATAGTGCTGCAATGAATGCTGATTTATAGATAGTTAAAAGAAAATAATTCCCTGTAGATATTTTTTTTTTTATTATTCCAAAAGGGAATGTGTGATGGTGGCTCTCAGTGCTTTGGAATAATGTTACAGCAGGCAGCTGAGAGTTGTGGTATTGCAGAAAATTAGGGAGATTTTGCAACAACCTGTTGGCTTCTGTTCCCAAAGAGTCCTCAGTGAAACCCAGCACTGAGTGGTTGGGGAGAAGAACAACATAAATCCTGCAGTTCCATGGAAATCCCTTTTTGTGCAGTGGATGTGCTGATATCTCACAGACATAACAGTGGTAGATGGCTTTGGCTCTGGAATGCTTTAAACCATCCAAACAAATACTAAACTCTGAAAAAGGCATTTTTTTTTTTCTGTTGAAGAAATATCAGGAACAATCTGGCAGAGTTGTTATTTTTGAAGGGAAAAGCTTTTATTCTAAAGGATAAATGATTCCTTTGGAAAAGCCTTCCTGCTTTGCCTCTCAGGGCCCCAGGCTGCTCCCAGGGTGCCACCAGTGGGAGCTAAACCCAACCACAGCTCTGAAAGGGCAGAGA
Organism: Lichenostomus cassidix; assembly: GCF_008360975.1. Taxonomy (NCBI): domain Eukaryota; kingdom Metazoa; phylum Chordata; class Aves; order Passeriformes; family Meliphagidae; genus Lichenostomus; species Lichenostomus cassidix. Next base: position 1,041,872 of record NW_028147268.1, on the reverse strand, counting down.
AATTCTGCTAAATGGACACCTGAGCCTCCCCTGGAAAAGGTTTTCAGCATCTGCAGGTCAAGAGGATTGTCAGGAAGGAGGATGAGATACAAATGGCTGATGGGGAGGAGAAAAAAGCCACCAAGGGTTGAGTTAATTTTTTAGTGTCATCCCAAAATGATAACACAACTTGCCCTGTTAAACCCAAACATGCCCAAGTGTTACAGCCTTAAAAAGGGAGGGAAAATGCAGAATATTTGATTTTAAAATCTGTCTTGGCAAACAGAGGCACCATCCACAATCTGGACCTGCAAGTTTAGGGTCCCACGAAGCAGCCATGGAGGAGGAGTGAATCCTGCTTTTCCTGCCAGTTCTCCTCAATATGGATGTTCCAGGCAATCCAAGCACAATTGCATTTAGATTACATCCCATCCTCCAGTAAGTGGCAAATCATCGCTGCTTCCTCTGACATTCAGTGTAATAACATTAACCATGATGAATTTCCCTTTACTGTTCATGTGGCCTCCATACATTATTCCAGCTGGATTCCATTGGAATGGAGCATTAATTAATGTCTTCTGCTTATCAAGGGGTGCCCAATTCTCCCTTCCATCCCACCCTGACTCCTGAGGAATTGCACATGGAGCTGCTGCAGGCGCTGCCACTGGTGCCAGACAACCTCCACGGGGTGCAAGAAGTCAAATTTGGGTTCTGACGCTTGGCTTGTGTCAAAAAACCACCATTTGCCACCAAACTGAGTGAAATGAGGTTTGCCAAGGAGCTGAGACCACTTTCAAGAGTGATTCTCTGACGAATTTCCTTATTAATTCTCCACAACATCCCAGGTTCAGCTTCGTGCCTCCGTTACGGAGTGGGGTTGCAAACAGAGCCAGAACTTTGAAACTCAGCGTTGTGGCTCCAGTGAACCCCAAAGGGCAGCCCCAGCCATCTCCCAGGCCATGAACCCCCAGAGATGCTCTCTGGGCAGCAGCAGAGCTCCCCTGAGCCTCTGGCTTGGCAGAATCTCCCTGCCAGGGAGACAAACCCAAAGCCCAGGTGAGAAATCCCTTCCCTGCCCTTTCCAGTCCCCGAGTCCAAAGCAGAGTGGATTGGAGTTTCCCTCTCTAAAGGCTGCACAGAGCTGTGTCCTGATCAGGATGTTGGCTGCTGGTTCATTAGCAGGGTTTAATGAGTCCCTGCTCCTCCGAGCCATGCTACCAGCAGATGTCATCCTTCCGACAGCTCTGCCTTCCCTTCCCTGGCCAGCCTGGCCTGGGCTTGGCTGTCGTGGCCACTCTGGAATCCTCTGTGGTCACTCTGGAATCCTCTGTGGTCACTCTGGAATCCTCTGTGGTCACTCCAGGGCGATTCCTGGTGGCACTGCTCTGCAGAAAAGCAAAACCATCTCCCCCAGTGCCTAATTCATGCCTAATTCCTACCAAACTCAGGAACTCAAGACAGGGAGAGAAGAGTTTCCTCAGTAAGAAACAAACAACAGATCCCTCGCAGCAGAGTGCAAGAGTTAAACCATGCAAACGGCTCTAATAAGCATAATTTAAACCTGTGGTTTTCTTTTTATGGCAGTTTGATATTCGGTGTTTTATATTCCAATTTTCCACCTTTTAGTCTTGCTTCTTCCTCTTTTTGCTGCCGAGCCCTATCACAAATGGGAGGGCAATTACCAGGCGAGCTTGTAGTTCTTTAATTGAAACACTTATAGGTGTACACTTAAAAACTATAAAGACTTTTATGGAAAGGCAATGCCTTAATAGGCTCTTGTGTATGTACATTGTAATCTAATTCTGTAGCCTGTGAGCATTGCTGGGGGAAGCTGTTAATTTATGGTTCCCAGGAGCAATAAAGCAATAACAGTAATCGAGAGGTGCAATATCCCCTGCTTAGGGGGCATTTATGGGTGTGTATTAAAACGATAAATACATCAACACGCCGCAGAGCTGATCTATAGAAAATGAAAGATAAGCTCTCCTCCCTTTGAAATGTGGGGTTTTCCAGCAGAGGAGCAGCATTAGTAACTCAGGGTTGGTACCAAATGCCAGCAGGGAGCAGAGCCCAGGGCTGGGGAGGAGCCAAGTGACCAAGTGACCAAGTGACCACCTCCCCTCTGCCCAGAGCTGCCCTGCTCCACCTCAGCTGCAATTCAGAATCATTCCCCTGGAAACTGCTTGACAGACTTGGTAAAAACACTTCATTTTAACCAAGCTGGAGCGAGCAAGGGTGACAGGCAGGGATAATTACCTTGTCTGCACCAGGGCTCTGGGCAGGCACGGTGACATTTCACAGATCCAAATGGCTTTGTTGTGTTATGATTGGGAAAAGAATGGAGGGCAGAGCCTCTGACATTCCAGCCTGCCAACAGCTCCTCAGCCAGGGCTGGCAGAGCCCTCTGGCCCTCCAGAAATGAGCTGCTGCAGGAAACATTCTGCTCTGGGAGTTCATAACTGCAACTGGCAAAGAACTGGGAGGCAGAACGGAGTGGTTTTGATTTGGAGCTTGCAGGAGTTGTTCTGACTTTTTCTCTTCTTCACTGCATTAATGTAAAGTTCCATTGCTGAGTTCTCAGAGATGAGTTTGCAGGGCTCTGCTTTGGGATGTCCCAAGATGTCCTTGTGTTGGCTGAGCAGCTGCTCAGGGTGTGCAGGACATGGAATTGTGACATTTGTGAGCTCACAGGCAGGGGCTGCCGTGTGTGAGAGAAAATCCAGCTATTTGCACTTATCTCCCCAAATCCTGGAACGGTTTGGCCTGGAAAGGACCTTAAATCCCATCTGGTTCCACCCCTGCCATGGGACACCTTGCACCATCCCAGGCTGCTCCAAGCCACATCCAACCTCTTCTCTGCCTCATCCTTGTGAAATGAGGTTAAAATTGTTTATTTTAATTAAGGGTTGTGCAGGCACAGATTGATTTTAATATTCAAGCAGAGCTTTGAGACCTTCCAGAGCAAACTAGTTTAGGAGCAGAGCTGTGCTGTCAGCAGTTTCCCTTCCCCAGGTTCCTGGGGAAGGCTGTGAGTTCTCCTTCCCCTCTCTGCTGAGCTGTCCCAGGAACCAGAGCTCAGGTGGAATTCATGAGCTGCAGCACAGAAAGGTCCAAAGGAAAGATGCAAATGCAATAAACAAACAGCAAATTTAATTTCTAGTGACTCCTTGCTCTGTTCCGTTGTTCCCTGTGCTTTAGGGAGTAAATCCATGCTCTGTTCACTCCTTCCCTGGCCAGGCTGGTGACAGCAATGCCCTCCCAGGCCACCCAGCCCATCCTCTGCCCAGGAACCAGCTGCTTGGCACAAACCTTGCCAGCTCAGCAGCTCTGCCTGCTCTTCCCCTGAGGGATCTGTTCACCTCATCTCCAAAGAGAGACAGGGGGAGAAAATTCCATCTGTTCCAGCTCAGAGCTAGAAGGCTCCATAATTGCGTGGGTACACAGGCTGCATATCAAAGATTTTTTTGTTTTAGGAAGCACTTAGGGAGCGTTCATTCTCCTTTTATTGTTGTTCTCTCCTCACCAGTGACTGTATTTCACCTCCTCTGGGAGGCTGAGCGAGGATTTCAGAGTGAATTTGTGGCTTAACGACGCCAGGGAGGTGTTTGGGAACCAGAAATCCATCCTGGAAAACCTGTGTGCTCTCCTGAGGTCTGGGGGGACACCTTGTGCTTCTCTAAGCTCCCTGGCAGGAGGGATTTGGGATCTGATCCCAGGGCACAGGGACAGGAGGAGAGGGAACAGCCTCAGGCTGGGCCAGGGGAGGCTCAGGGTGGACAGCAGCAGGAATTTCCCCATGGAAAGGGTGGGCAGGGATTGGAACTGCCCAGGGAGGTTTGGAGTCCCTGCAGGTGTCACCTGGATGTGACACTCAGAGCTCAGGGTGGGACAAGGTGGGAATTGTCACCCCAGGATTGATCAGATCAACCTCAACCTTCATTTCCATGAGGGGTACAAAGTCACCCTGGGGCTTCTGTGCTTTTCTGACTCAGATCTGCTGAATAATGGATGTGAAGAGAAGAGATTTCTGGAATTTTTCTTTTTATATTGGCAAAGTTTGTTTTAAAGAAGAAAAGAAGAGCCTTAAAAGGGACTATTACCCAATAACTATTTTATAAAGCATGATAGATGCTGCTATCCAGTGCCAGACCTTCTCAGGGGGGTTTGGGTTTTAAACCACCCTTGGAATCCAGGAATTTCTGGATTTGAAGCCTCTCTCAATGTACAGATATCCCACCCTGGAGATCAGAGACCAACCTGGGCACTCTGCTGAAATCTGTGCTGAGGGACAAAGCAGCTTTTAACCTGGCAGAGGAAGGTGTGACAGGAGCTGATGGCTGCGAGATTTAAGGAAATTATTCAAAGGGTTAATCAAGGAAAAATGCAGTGGTTTGAGTGAATCTTGGGGGGCATAGCAGTGAGGAAAAAATTCCTCCAAAATGCAGTTTACAAAGGGGAAATCCTGCAGGACTCCTTGCAAATAGGGTTTGGGCCAAATGCCTTTCATCCCTCTGCTGCTGGCTTTGGTTCTTCGGGTGTATTCAGACCTCAGACTGAATAACAAGTGGTTCTGCTTTATTTGTTTTTATTGCTGCCAAAAGGGGGAAAAAAATAAGTCAGAGTAAACAGTGGGATGTTTGCAACCTTCTTACATTAGGCAGATTGAATAAACTGGCTCGCAGTTGATTGTTTTCCTTCAGATCAGTCATTGCATTTGTATTTATTTGATTTTATGGATGTAGTTCTGGGACTTTTGTTTTGTCTTGGGCTTTTGGTTTGTGGGTTTTTTTTTATTTTTTTGCAATCGTGACTTGTGGTGAGGGAAATGGGAACACAAATAGCTTTTAGCTTTCCTCACGTGGGGTTTGCAGAGCGCTGATTTTTGGGGTAACAGCAATCAGGGAAGGATGAGCTGTGGGACTGAGGGAATGCAGAGCTGTTCATGCAATCCACACTGATCCTCTGTCCTGCTGAATTCCCAGGGAATTCCCTGCGTGGGGCTGTGACAGGGCAGGAATTCCCACACTGTCCCTACAACTCCACTTCCCACACTCCATCTTGTGCCCACCGATAGCAAAAGCAATTCCCTGAGGACTTTGGCTCTGCAGCAGCCTGGGTTTGCCATGCAGGGATCACCTGGGGGGATTTTCCCTCTCCCAGGGCTGGAATTGGCTAAACAATGCCAAAAGAGCAGGAGGAGCTGCTGGCAGCACCTGCCTGCCTCCATAAGGGTGGCACAGCCACAGTGTCACCTGTGCTCACATCTTTTGTCCCTTTTCCCTTCCCTTGAGCATCAGTTCAGCTCTCAGAGCACCAGGGAGGGAAAACAGGACACAGGGAAATTCCCAAATATCCACCATCAGCCTGGCGCCATCTCAGCGACTTGCAGCTCCAAAAAAATCCACATTTTCCTCCTCACTTTGCTCAGAAGACAGAATGAGTTGGAGTCTCGTGGCACTGCTGAGCAGGGAGAGGAGTGAAAGGAGTGCATGTGGGGGATTTTTCGTGCCTCACGAACGCAAACAGGTTGTGGTTCCTCCCTTTATGCAGGGGCATAGTAAGTGCAAGAACACTCATTAATTATGTATAATGCTCACAGTTCGGTTGCCAAAAAATCGTATTTTTGGATATTGTTCGCCAGAATACGACTTTAACCCACTGTCACCATTATTTTGCACATTGTGGGGTTTTAATGAACATATGGCATCGCATTAGCTCACTCAGCCCCTGATTTTTAACGAGGTTGGCTTCCCAGGAGCTGCAGTGGGCATTGAGTCCATCAGAAACCTTCTGAACACTTCAGAGGATCTGCCTTTTCTGCCACAGCACATTGTTTTAAAGCTGATCTCATAATTGTATTGATTTATTTTTTTTCCTTCGGTTCTCTGCGTCAAAGCACTTCTTTAATCAAAAGTAAATTATGTAAAGGCCATTAGGGTCAGCCCAGCCAGCAAAATGAAAACTGCAATACATCATTTATTTGTAAATGTCAGTGAAATCTGCGGATCGATACGCTGCCCAATGTGATTGATATTTATTATTTTATATAAATCCTCAGGCAGTTGCCAGGCTGGGCAGATTGGGGCAGGCTGGGGACACCTCTGTGACTGTGCCAGCCCCGGGCTGGTGACAATTCCTTCTCCCATTTTTGTGTCCCTGTGCCCCAGCCCAGCTCTGACCCCTGCAGAAAGGCTCAGCCTAGCTGGGGGTGACATTTTATTATTTTATCGTGTGGCTTTGCAGCTGTGCTCCAGCAGATGCCAAACCTCGAGTTTCCATGGCTGCCACTCAGCCCAGCCCGCGTGTCACAGCGCTGACCCCAAACCCCAGCAGTGCTGAAATAGGGCAGGGAATGTGGGGTCAGCCAGCTCCGGGCTGCCTGAACTCCATCTAGTGGCAAAATCTCTTTATTTTGGGATGGTGAGAGCTCTGGTGGGGCTGGGTGGGAATTGATCTCCCCCAAAAATGTGCTTAGCTCCTTCAATGGCAGTGGAAACTTGACCTGGATCACTCCTAACTCCATCCAAGCCAGGAGGCATTGCTCTCCCAAGGGTTAAACCCCTTGTGCTGCAGTTCTGCCCTGATAATGAAGGCATTTGGTGGTGTAAAAAACCAATCCTGGCGTGATAAAGGGGAAAATTGCAGGGAATTCTGGAGGGCTGGCAAAGCAGGAGCTGCTGGTGGTGTCAGGAGTATCTGTCCATCTTTTATAGACTTCCACTGGCCCGTGTGGGTCACTGTTATCTGAGCCCTGTAAGAGGAAATGAAGGAGGATATAACAGCAGATAGGATCTGAGCGCTGCTCTCGCTCTTAAATATTCAAAAGAATTTTATGAGGGATGGGATTAAAATGGAGAGATTCTGCTGATGCTCTGAGGAGGAGGTGGTTCTGAGGAACAACAATGGGCTGTGCTGGCTGGCAGATGGCTGCAGGGGAAGGTTGGTCCTGCCTGGCCTGGAGCTCTGCTGCTTGCAGGAAAATCCCTCTGCTCCCTGCAGGAAAACCTGCATGAAAATCCCTCTGCTCCCTGCAGAAAACCCCTCTGCTCCAAGCCCAGGAGGCACCAAAAGGTGGGAAACTGCTGAGTTCCTCCTGTGTCAGACCTTGTGAGGCTTTTCTTCCATCTGCCCTGGGTTTTATGGATCAGAGCTGGGCTGGGGGAGGTGATCCATCCCAAATCCTGACCGAGGAGTTGAGTGCCTTGGCTGAACCTCTTTTTTAGCCAAAAAAAACCCCTAATTGAGATCAATTCAGCTTCTGCAGGCAGGGAGTGTTGGTTTCCCTGGGATTTCCTCCATCCTGGCAGGATGGAAAGCTTCTCTCGTGGTTTGACCAACCAACACAACTCCCAGACTGTTCCAGACATCCCTGGCTGTGTCCTCTCAGCGTGCCAAGGACTTGGGGACCTTTTGGGGTCAAATCCTGACCCCAAACCAGCAGCGAGGAGAGCAGGCAGGGCTCTGCTGGAGGAACATTCCCAGAGCATCCCCGACGGGAGCTGCTGGGTGTCCCGGGGATGCAGGGATGTCCTTGGGTGGGACAAGCAAGGGGGTGACACGGGTTGGGTGACACAGGTTGGGTGACACAGGCTGGGGACACCCTGTGTGCCCCCGAGGGAACCCTCATCAGTGGTTAACAGGAGCACAAAGGGCTCGTGGCACGGCGGGGCTGAGCGCCCGCTAATTGCGGCTGCGGTTAATGAAGGCAGACGCGGAACGGCTGCTTCATTAAAATATGAAAATGCTGCTGCCCGGAGCAGGGGAGGCAGCGGCTGATTCCCCAGGGATGATCTGGTGGAGCAGGGAGGGGAATCCTGCCGGGGAGGGATCATTGCAGTGTCCAGCATCCCGTTTTTGGGGCTCTTTGCTGTTTCTGGGTCTGCAGTCAGCCCGGAGCTGCCCGAGCTTCACACGAGGCTCTCGGATGGAAAAGCACAGGCAGTGATGGGAAAACATCTGTTATCTGCTGGGACAACATCATCAAACAGCGAGGGGATCGCTCAGGAAACCAAATTCCCACTCTAGACCTCCTCTCCCCACCGGGAAATACTTCCTCAGAGTCAATCCTAGCGGGTAGAGAGTTCTGCCTTCAGTTCTGCACCATCCTGAGCTTCCAGAGATCCACCTGCTGCCGTCGTGTTCCCTGAAATCACCTGCCAGGATGGGGGGAAATCCATGTGTGGAGATTCTGAGGAAACTGAACCACTTTGCCTTGCATTCAGGAAACTGAGGTGTGTTTTAATCAACTCGGCAGTCACTGGATTTAACTCCGTGTGAACTGTAAATCCTGCAGTTCCAAGAGGAGAAAGTCTTGTGGGTCCACAGGAAAAACTCTGCAAGGCAACTCCCTATCCTTCTGAAAACAGAGAAAAAGCACAGAGGGTTTAATGCCTAAAACTGTGATTCCACTTGGGATAAAACATGAAGAGTTTCTAGGAAGTTATCATAAAAATAATAAAAAAAATATATATATACATATAAAGATTTGGTAACAGCTTGGCCTGGAACAATATTTCAGGCATGGCTAGCTGTTAAAAATAAGCTAATTCAGAAGAGCCACATTTAAATAAAAATAATGCAAAGACATAATGGCACAGATAATAGTTTTGAATGGGGAATTCTAATGACTTTGAGGGCATTTTGCAGGGCAATTAATAGACATGAAAATGCTGCTCTATTCAGCCGATGGAAAGAAAGGAAAATAAAATAAAATAAAGCCAGCAGAAAGAGAAAAGGAGATGGTTGTGACTGGTAAAAATAGGGTTTGATTTTCTTTTCAATAGGATCACTGCTTACAAACATAATAAAAGGAAAAATAAGCATGTCAGGTTCTATAATGTGGCTTGTGAAATCCCCAATGATTGGTTTCTAAAGAGGGGCAATTAGGAGCCTTTTGCATATGCATGTGACTTGTGCAGAGCTGGGCTTTCTCCTCTCCTCCTTCTCCACTCTTTATCAACAGGCTAAAAATAAATATATCCCAGTGAAACCTCCCTGCAGCAGGATGGGGAACGGGCTGGGACTCCTGAAGGGGTTATTGGTGCCTTAAAAACTTGTGAAAATAGGAGGCAGACAGAGCAGTATAGGGGAAAATATTATCTTGGTTTAACAGGATTTTAGGTGCTCAACTCGTCAAAGGTGGAAACACACTGAGAGCACATCCTGGACAAGGAATATACTAATTTATGGACCAAATTTATGGATATGCAAATTTGCATATCTACCTAAAATATGGATCCCTAAATCTGCCTAAAATCCCCCAATCAGAAACTTAATAAATGAAGTCATTGTCCCCCTATTCTAATTACCTCCCCCTAAATGAAAATTCAGCCTGGTTTACAAAAACATGTAATACTCCATCCGAGGTTGGATCCACTAGTTCTCAGATAGTTATGAATGTTTTGTCTTCCCCCCTGGACAACCCCAAACCAAGCTAAATATCAGACTAGAAGAGTTATAAACATGTAGAGACGAGGAACAAGGAATGCTTGTGAAGGGTGCAAGGAGAGAGTATAAAAATGTATAAAAAGGATATAAAAATGTATTTAAAAGGGTATAAAAATGTATTAAAAAGGGTTTAAAAAAAGGACAGAAATCCTCAGGCATCACCCCCTCTGGAAGGGACCAGCAGCTCTTTTGGGGTCAGGGCAGCCCCAAACCCCACTGCAGTCTGCACCAGAGCCTGTCCAGACCCTGAGCTGCCTTTCCGAAATGTATAAATAAATATTACATATGCTAACAGATGGTTCATTAGCCAGTTGTTATGGCAATCAGCGTTTCAGCCAATTAAAATCCTTTCTCGTGGCTTTAAAAATGTCAGTGATGGGGACATTGAAATAGCCAGACAACAAACAGCCTCGCTGGAGCCTGGCAATGCAACAAAAGGCATTTTCTGGGAGTTTATGGGGAAAGGGAGATGAAAAATGGAGTAAAAGTTGGAAATCCTTTGTGCTGGAGGAGTGCAGAGGTGCTGACCCATGAGTGTGAATTAATGGAGAGGTTGTTTGGCATCTTTTCACCCAAATTGCCCATGGTTTGGGAAGCCAAGAGGTGATCCAGGGCATCCCCTGGGGTTTTCCTGCAGGAATTGCTCAGAGCTCAGCACCCTCAGGCAGGCTCAGGCTGTCCCAGGGCTGCAGCAATTCCTGAGCTCCTTTTCCTCGGGAAGGGCAGAGTTTTGCACCCCCTGGCAGTGCCTGTGCCTCGGGAGAAGCTCAGCAAAGTGCAAACTCAGGTCTCCCAGGCTGGTTTGAGTCAGGAGCTCCAAGTGCCCAGGCCAGAGGGGATGATAATCCAAAGGAATTGAAATTATTCTGATAGGAACCCCAGGATTCCCAGAGATAATGGAGATGGGGCAGTCAGAGGGGAGGACTAGAAGAAGGAAGTTACAATTTTTTATAATTTCTGGGTTTTTTGAGGTAGGATGTGGCTTGAATAGAAAAGAACTGCTTAGCTCCTAAAAATTCCTTCCAAACCCCTTTTCCCTGGGCTGGTAGAGCTGCCAGCCCTTTCCAGCAGGGCTCAGGGTGCTCCATACCCCTTGTGTGTGGATTAATGAAGGTAAAATTCCCCAAACCTCTTGTCCAGGCAGGGCAGGACAGAGCTTTTCCCCCCTCCAGGAGCAGCAGCCTGGAGTTGATGAGTCACAGCCTCACCAGGGCTGATTCTCTTTTCCTCATCTCTGCCTCCTTTCACAACCGTTTAGAGGAGCAAAAAATAGCTCCTGCAGACAATCAGGGCAGATGATTTTAATGAGAGCTCCAAAAACGAGAGACAAACAGCTCCAATTGAGCCTTCAAACGTTCCTCCCCACGGCTGCAAGGAGCTGCACCACGCCTGAATCAGCAGGTCTGCAGCACCAGACGGCTGCTGCCAGCAGGGCAAATCCCAACCCTCTTCTTTAAATACTGTTTCATCCCACTGGCCGAGCTGAACACCCCGAGTGGGAGCTGCCTGTGATCAGCAGCTCCATTTTCTGCTGGTGATTGTGTTTTATCTGCTGGAGTCTGCAGTGCCCAACTCCCATCTGCTGCTGGTTCTCTCCCTGTGAATGGTGGAGAGGGAAACCATCCCTGTGCCCATGTGTGCTCCAGCAGGCAGGGTGGGATGGAGATAAAGCCTTGCAGAGCTCTTTCCTTCCTCCCTGCGTTGTGCCCACTTTTTACATGGTCATTAATTGCTCATTAATTAATTAATTCAGCCTGGCCTTGGGCAGTCCCAGGGATCCAGGAGCAGCACAGCTTCTCTGGGCACCCTGTGCCTCACTGCTCTCCCAGGGCAGGATTCCTTCCTGAAGATGAAGGCCTGGATGAATATTGGGTCAGAACTGCAGGAAATTGCTGCATTTTCACCAAGGGATTTTTTGCCTCAGTAGGGAAAAGAGAAATCCCAGCAGCTCCAGCACCTCCCACCCTGTGTGTCCCACAGCAGAGGGAGAAGCTTTGAGAATCATCCTGGCATTTCATCCTGTCTGTTATCCAGAGAACTCCCCACGACCCATGAATAGATTTTTTTCCCCTTCCCTTTATTTCCTCCATCCCTTCTGGTTTGCCATGGCAGCTCCAAAAGCTTTCGAGCTGCTCCTTGATGGGCATAAAAATATCATGAGTACTTGTTTAAACATCAGAAAGGTATTAGCTCAATTTTGCACTTCAATGCTACCAGGAATGTTTAGGCCCATTGGGCATGAATTTAATTTTCTTACAGGCTGCAGAGAGGAGAAAAAATCAGCCTCCCTATCTGAGCATTAACTGCTGCTCCCTGTGACAACTGGAAGCATCACCTTTGCAGGGCTGCAGCTCCAAATGGTGCTGCAATGGAGTCCAGAGCAGGCAGAGCCCCCAGATCTCTCCCCAGGGCTGTTCTGCACCTTGCCTCGCTGTTTGCAGTGGCTCAGCAGCAGCAGCACTGCAGCAGGGTGGCAATAATGCAATAATTCAGCCCCCAGCAAAGCCCAGCACACTGCCTGGGGCAGGAGGACATGCTGCCTCACCTCGTTAGGGATGAAGGTTGGGTCTGAATGCATCAGATCCGACTGGGATTTTAGCAGTGCATTAGTGACACATCGCATTCTGCTGAAGGTTAAAAAAGCAGATTTTTTTTGAGGTGTTTTGTTTGTTGACTCGTTGGCAGCCCTGGGTGTCTCCACACCTGTGTGCATGTCAGAGCATCCTCTGCTCCTTTCCCCAGGACTGGGAACGTCAATCGTCCTTGTGGCACAGGGAAAAATCACGTTTTAATGGTCAATAGTAATAACCAGGCTGTTTAAACTTTCATGGCAAAGATATCTCCAATCCATGGCTATGAATTATGCACATCCCTGCAGGGCAGCCATGGTCCCAGTCCTGCTGTCCCTGTCACCTCCCCAGCTCCTGCAGGGTGCCAGGGATCTTCTCAGAGCCCAAACCCAGCTCAGCTTCAGTTCAGGGAGGGTCAGACCAGCACTGGAGACTTCTGGCCAAGCCTGGAGCTCGATTTGTGCTGCTGAGGAGGAGTTTGATCCACACCACCTGTGGAAAACCCCTTCAGGGCAGTGGTGGCTGTGGTAACAGCTCGGGATAAATCCATGCAGTGCTCTGCTTATTTTCTGCATTTATGAGCTCTGAAAAAGTCCTTCTCCCTCACCCACCAAAGAGGTGCAAGGCCACAGAAGGATTTATCATTTTAAAGGAATTTCCAGCTCTGAGCATGGACATCATCCATCCATCCATCCCCAGTGAAAATGTGGCTTAGGGGACTTGGAGCCTAGATTTAGAGGCTGGGCTGAGGTTCAGATCAGCCTTAGCAGAGCATCCAAAACTGACAGATCCCTTTCTGTGCTCTGCCCAACCCTTGGATCCTTTGAAGCTTGCCCAGGGCTGCTGGGCAGGAGATCAGAGCCACAGGGAGGGAGCTTGGAACCAGGAAAAATTGGGAATAAAACCAAAGGGGACCAGAGGCAAACTGCAGTGCTCCCAGCACCTGCACCCTGGCTGTGCTGCAGGATTCCAGAGGGATTGGGATGCAGCAGGTGGTCAGTTCCAGGTGGGATTTTGTGATTGCTTGAAAAAGAATTATTTCCAGCAGCCTTTTGTACATCTGCCCATGGGCAGGAGAACCCAGAGAAGTTCCCCAGCTCAGGGTCCTTCAGGGCTCTTTCCGCCAGGGCTGAATTCCAGGAGCAGCCCAGAAACATCACATTTTCCATTTTCCAGATCTCTCTCTCTCCATCTCCTTCGAGCCTCAGCAACATCGATAAACGCCGTGAAAAGGCCTGGTGTAAATAACAGGAGTTTCTGCCTATTCTGATCAATAAAATATTGTTTATAGGAGCCCTCGTGGCCCTCTGGGCTGCAGTGGAAGGTCTGGCAGGGGTTTATAAACTTCCTTTCCAGGTGGTTGTAGCTGGGAGAGCTCCTCTGCCAGGGATGTAAATCAGGTTCGAGTTTGTAGCTCCTGGTTTTGCTTTCTTTAAAACACAAGTGGCTCTATATGGCTATTTTTTTATTATTCCTTTTCCTCGCCAGGCTGTAGCTTCATAAAGGAGGTGCAGAGGGTGGATGGATGTATTTTTGCAGTTAAACTCTATCGATGTCCTCGTGCATGCAGGGAGAGGGAAACAAGCAAACAAATAACTGGTGATGGATTCGCAGGATCTGCATTTAAAAGCCAAGCACCTCACAGAAAGCACAATAACTGCAGCCCATAACTCTCCCTGCACAAAGCCAAACTGGGCACTGCTCCGGGAAATTATTTCCTTCTGCTGCCTACATTTCAGACTCCTGAAAATCTTCTCCAAGATTTCATCTCAGCCTCTTGCTTTCCCACCAGCCAGAGATTCAGTGCAGGCAGCAAACCTCACCAAACCCCATCTGCACTTCGGAAAATATTAGCTCAGTCCTTACAGCAAGGCTTGGTTTACAGATTGCTAAAAGAATATAAATAATTTCTTCTTGTTTTCACAAGATTAGTTGCCAGATGCAGAGCTAGGAATAAGGGATAAAAGGTCTGCTCTTGCTGTTGGGCATCAAAATCCTTTAATGATTTATTAATGTCAACATTTTTACTTTCCATACACACTGTTGTTCTGTGTATTCCTATTTATTTCCGTGCACAGCCAAAGGTCAGAGCTTGGAAAACAGTTGGAAAGATGTTTAAAAGTGGCTGAGAAACTGCCAGTGAGCTCTGGTGAGTGGTCTGAAGAGCTTTAATAAACTTAAATAAACTTTAAGTCCCTTTCCACCCAAACCATCTGTGATTCCATGTCTGCTCTTACCTGCACTGCATCTCTGAATTAATGGGGAATTTCTCTCCACGAACTTCCCAGAGCTTTCTGTTGGGTTGGAAGTGCTGCTCCAGCCCTGGGGGTGTTTTTGAAGGACACAGGAGTTGTGTTCACTCCCACAAATCCACACAAAACCCCTTCAGCCTGGCTGAGGGCAGCAGATGGGAGCAAGAGGAGCTCCAGGAGCAAGTGGGGCCATTGTCCTTGTGTCCAGGGCCAGCCTTGAACAGCACAACATGTCCAACAACAGGGGCAGAGAGCAGCATTTTACAAATAAATTATATTTACAAAACATCCAGGATCTGTGGAAAGCATGGGGGAGAATTTTAATACAAACCAGCTTTGTCTGGCAGCACAGCTGAAAACTTATTGACTTGGAAATGCCTGTTTGAGCTATGAAAAAAGGGCAATATTCAAATGGAAAAGTCTCTCTTCCTTTTTAATCGTGGCAAAACTCTGTCCCGTGAATTCAGCAGATTTAGAACAATTTTATAGCAGTGTTGTCTGGGAAAAAATGCCTTTGCCTGCACGAGCACAGGTTCTTTTAATGGGAGTTGTCATCTAAATAATTCCATATCATCAAGCAAAAAGATAATTTATAAGGGAAAAAAAAAAAACCACAGCAGCTTAAAGTCTCAGAGTCACCCACAAAATTGCTTATGAATGTGCTATTAGTTGGAGGTAAAAGTTAATGGAGAACTGGCTGGCCTCGGGGGAGCAATAAATAGGATAGTGAGTCTGCTGCTCTAGGGCAGGATTTCAAAATTGGTCCAAGTCTGCCGTGATTTGAAAGAAGTTGCCTTCTGATGCTTATTTGTTGGTCTAAGTGAGATAATGCATTGATGAGCCTCAGCCTAATTCCAGTGAAAACCAGTTCCAGAATGATAATTTTTATTATAGAAATGCTCAGAGGCCACAGACTGTGCCTGGATTTATAATTCCTGCCCGTGGTACAAATCTTTCCCCCCGAGTGAGCATGGGAGGAATATCCATAAATAAATGTGGGGCTGCAAACAGGCAGAAATAAGGCTGGGATTTCACTGCCTCTGGATCTGTTCCCCATCAGCAGGGGTGGAATGGGATGAGCTTTAAGGTCCCTCCCAACCCAAACCATTCCATGATTATCTGGAGGATTTCTTAATGTTTGTATTTTTGGTTTATATTTTACATTTTTTGTTCTGTATCTGCAATTTGCACAATTGAGGCTTTATTGATTTGTGATAAAGTGAGACAATTCCTCAAGCTCCCTGAGAGCCACAGTGGAGGAGAAACCACCTCCCTCCAGCACTGGGCCAGGATGTGGAAAGCATCAGGGAGGGAAAAACACCTCCAGTTGTCCTCCACACTTCACCAACAGAGAAATTCCAACTCTTACTGAGGAGGCAGAGCTGGTGGGTTTGCTGGCCATGCCGTGCTCCTCCTCTCTGCAGTAATTTATCAATAATTCCATTGCTCAGAGGCCTTTGCAGCCTGGGCTGGGAAGCTTTAGCATGAGCAGGAAAAAAAAAAAAAAAAAAAGGATTAGATTAGAGGATTAGACATTAGACATTTATATGAATATGAATGGTCTTTGCAGCTACATCAGCCAAGAGAAAATTACATGGGGCTGATAATCTTCATGCTCGAGGGCCTAAGCCGATCATGAGAGCTGCTCCCATTATTTGTTGGGAGCCATTTACTGCAGGGATTCAGCCCTTTGCTGTTTGTGCAGATCATGCCTTTCATGAATCCTCTCCTTGCTCAGCACGGGTTGATGGCACTTGGGGCTGAGCTGTCAGTGGTTTGTCATGGAGATTCAATCCATCCTTCCCTCCCTGGGGTTTGTTCTCTGCCAGGGAAGGTGATGCAGGAGAAAGAGCATCCCAAGGGTGGCACTGAGCTGAGCTCCAAGGTAACCTGCCTTTGTCCACCAGGCAGCTCTTCTTCCTGAGTCAATAGAAAGCTGGAAATTCACTGCAGATTAGCATTAAAAACCTAAAAAACCTGAAGTGTTCAAGGGAATAAGCTCTAAGTTGGTGCAGGCAAAGCAGAGCGAAAGCAACATAAGCAAAGGTTTCTCTCCTCTGGGGGAGCCCTGAGAGAGGTTTGAGGGTTTAAACAGCAACATTTGCTTCCTCCCTTGCCCAAGACAGCAAATTCCACCCTGGTGTGGTTTTATTATCCCAGGGATTGAGGGGATGGGCTGGGAGTGATGGCAGCTCTTGGTGCCCAAACCTGTGTGGAGCTTTGACTCCTCCATGCTCCTCATCCCAGTGCTCCTTCAGTTCATTTCTGAGGTTCCTGGTGTTTATTTTTGCTCCTTTTTGCCAAGCTGGTTCCACGCTAGCCCTTGATTAATAGCTCAGAAAAAAAATCACACTCTGGTTGCAGGGAAGTTTGTGCAATGACAGCTTTCCTAACACGTCTGTGGAGCTTCCCAAAATATTGCAGGGTAGAAACGTGTGTGTGTGACTCTGCAAACAGACACAGTGTGCTGCACTTCCCCTCCCTGCAGCCAGGGAAACTCACAAATTCCATGGGGAAAATGGGCATCCCCTCCTGGCAGTGACAGCAGGAATATCCCAATCCCTGCAAACTGCTTGGGTTTAGGATAGGAATTTAGGATAGGAACAGCCCAGGGTGTTCCCTGGCTGGGGTAATGAGGTCAGGAGGGATCTGCAGCCAGAGCTGGAGCTGTCCCCAACCCCAATGTCCCCAAGCACACTGGGATGGGGGGAAGGCTGGGGTTGGCCAGCTCACATTTCCAGAGCAGCTCATGGGGTGATTGAGGTTGGAGATGTCCAGGATCATCCACTCCCCCCTGTGCCTGATCCCCACCCTGTCACCAGAGCTCTGAGTGTCCCTTGGACACCTCAGGGATGCAGACTCCACCTGGGCCATTCCAACCCTCACCACCCTTTCCACGAGGAGAGATCCTTGCTGGTGGAACAGAAAGGGGAATAAAGCAGTGTAGGATGCCTCACCTGAACCCTGTGAGCTCAGGGGCTCTTGGCTGTCACAGCACCTCCAGCTCAGAGGTTAACAGGAAGAAAAATGGGGTTTCCTCTGCTCCGCAACCTGCGGCATCACCTAAATTGGAAGCGACAGAATTACCATTGGTACAAATTAAAAACAAATAAAAAGGGTACACAGCAGTGATTCCCCGAGTTCAAACTCCATTACCAGCTGATTTACTGTGCACTGACCTGTGATTGTTTGCACGGGGAGAGCTCCATGTGAGGATCCCGTCAGCCGCGTGGCTCCAGCGCTCTCCAGTCAATAAGCTATTTAATTTAATGAGAAACAGTATTGATGGGCTGGGAATGCAGCTCCCAAAAAAAGGAGGAGGTGAAAAAAAGAGGGAAGAAAGATGCAGCTGCAAAGAGCAGATAAAGTCTTCAACTCAGGGGTTCACTCTTTGGGTGTTTTCCCTTTTGTTATCTCATTAATTAAAGTCCTGGGAAGTCTCAGCTGGATTGGGGAGAGCAGGAAAGGTGTGATTGCTGCACAGCCAGGGGACTCAGCAGGAGATAATCCAGTGCAGCACCCTGACCTTCCCAGGGAACAAATCCATGAAGGGACAAAGTTGTTCCAAAGGAAAATCTGTCAGATCAGCCAGGGAGAGCAGGTGCTGCTGGAGAGCCAAATTCTGTGCCAACACTCCTGAGTTTCTGAGATGAAAGTTATGTTAATGATGTCACATCTCCAAAAAAAGAAAGTAAAAAAAGGGGAAAAGATAACCTTTAAAGGCCCAGCAGGGTCAGTCTGGGGACTCTTTGGGAAAACAGAATGTGGCCAAAAAGAGACCATGGAATGGTGGAATGGTGAAGGTTGGGAAAGTCCTGTAAGATCATCCAGTTCAATCATCAGCCCACCACCCTCACCGTGTTCACCACCAGACCATGGCCTCAAACACAGGAGAGGCAGAGTTTGAGAGAAACAAAGCTGTGTTTTTATCTGGAAGTTGTTCCACTGTCCCTCCCCCAGTGCCCTGCCTGTCCCCAGACAACAGAATGAGCCAATTTCCAAGTTCATTAAAGTTCACCATCCCCTGGAAATGAATTCCCAGCTAACAAAGTGCGACGTCGATGCATAAACTCCACTTGATTGCTGCAAGTTGTCTGCAGTTAGTAGCCTGTAAAGAAAACACACATTTAAGGAAATTAGAGTAGCAAGACAAATGAGGTGGAACCATCAAGAGGAGAGGGAGCTGGAGATAATCCATATTTTAAAATACTGCAGTGGTTTGCAGTGGTTGGAGGAAGAAATATTCTCTATTTTTTGTGCTTTGGACCCACAGCTCTGCCCTGCAGTGAGACGTGAGCAGCCCGGAGGGGAAGCCAACATCTCACTCAGTTGAGTGTGCAAATCTCCATCAGAGCATTCCAGGGGCTGCAGGAAAAACAGCACCAAAACCCCCAAGCTGGGCACAGCCTCCCCTCATTCCTCCCCACGGGATGTTTTCATTATTTAATATTTAATATTTATTGCCCTGGTGTTGGCTGGCCCAGCTGTGAGTCACCCCAGTGCAGTCTCAGGTGTGAGGAAGGTGACAAAGGCACGAGGAAAGTGCTTTATAAAACAATTCCATCAATACCACATTGGCCCAGAGTGAACAATTCCTCAAAGCAAAGCAACAACCTGCAGCTTTGCCAGGAATGCCAATCCCTGTGGATTGGGAGCTGCACAGAGCCTTTCCCATGTGGTTCCCCTGCCACCCTCTGTGTTTGCTCTTCTTGCACATTTTGTGTCATGAAAAGAGGAGGAAGAGGACTGCAGGTGACATCATTCCAACTCAAGGGAAAGCAATGAACGAGGAAATCATGCAATTTGCTGGAAATTACCATTTTCCTTGCTCACGGAGCAGCTGGGGATGCAGAAGGGCAGAGGGCAGGTGGGAGGGCAGTGCCAGGGTGCCCAGCCTGAGCACTCCTCATGGGCAGGGGCAGCCAGAGGACTCCTGGTGCTCCTTCTCCTTCTCCTGGATCCTGCAGAGGAACCACCAGACAGCCCATTTCGGGAGCCCAGGTTCCCTCATTATGTATGGCAGCTAGGATTCCCTACATGGGAAGCATTATTTTAAGCAAAAGAGGCAGATTGGGAATGCAGACACAGGAAAGCATGGCAAATGAGAGAAACTTTGATCAAAATTCAAATCCAACTCAGCCTCCAGCTATCTGCTCAGCAGCCTGCATTCTCCTGGAGAGTTTTTTTCCCCCTTTTTTTAAGAACAGGAACATGAAGAAAGCTCTTGGTATGAGGGAGGTCAATAGACACACCGCATTTCAGAAGTTCCATTTAATCTCATTTTCTTTGGCCTCAGTGATTTGCTTCTCCAGCTCTGGTGGCCCCTTGAGAAACTTTTCATTCTCTCCTTTCAGGTGCTCAGTAATGCAGTGTTAAGAGGACTTTCCACTTTGTGGCCTAATTATGGAAAAATTCATTTCGGAGAGGGCTGT
This sequence comes from Lichenostomus cassidix, assembly GCF_008360975.1. Lineage (NCBI taxonomy): Eukaryota > Metazoa > Chordata > Aves > Passeriformes > Meliphagidae > Lichenostomus > Lichenostomus cassidix. Next base: position 1,022,192 of record NW_028147268.1, on the reverse strand, counting down.
CTGGGCTGCTTTTACACTGATTCCCCCAGCTCTCGACTCAGGCTCCTCACAGCAGCATTTACAGAGCTGAAATCACCTTTTTACAGGTGTTTCACCCCAGGGAGGCGTGCTGGGAGTTCAGCAGCTTTTTTTGGGAGCTTTTTTTGGGAGCTGTGCCCTGCTGGGATCCTCCTGCTGCTCCCTGCTGCCTCCAGCCCAACTGCCCCTGGCAAAGTCCACATTCCCAATATGCTCCTGCAAAACCCCAAATTTTAAATAACTCCCCAAAACGCCTCGCAGGTGTCAGAAAAACAAACACATTGCAGGCTGTTGGGTTAAAATGTAATTACCTTGAGAGGGGAGATGGGCTGGGGGCTCTGCTTTGACATGAAGGTTCATTATGCTGTGACAATTATTCTGCTTTAATGAAGGGGGAAAAGGCATGTTAAAAATGAGTGTTGTGCCACCAGCTCTGTGACATGCTGGGAACATGCTGGAGCAGAATGACAAGTGTGGCTGCGTGTATCCCATGGAGGGAAGAAGCCTTGCAGGGTTTGGGAGACAGAGCAGGAAATTCCTGCTCAGTGCCACTCCTTGGAGCAGCCATGGCAGGAATGGGCTCGTTTTTATATTTCCTTCATTGCAGGAGTGAGGGAGCAGCAGGGAAATCCTCCCCAGCTGATGTAAAACAGGCAAGATGAGGTCATTTGTCACCCAAGGCACAATGAGCTGTGCAGGGCTGCTCTGGAGCCTCACAGAGAGCACAGAGTGCAGAGGAGTTTGGGAAGGAATGGGGCAAATCCGTGAGGAATTGGCAGGAGTGGCTATCAGTCAGAGCAGTTGGGATGAAATGTCTTGGTGAGCAAGAACCCAAATCTGTCCTGGGATGGACCATGGGAATGGCTCTGTGCTGGAGCAGGGCAGGCTGGGATGGGATCTGGGAAGAAATTGTTCCCAATTCCCTGGGAGGGTGGGAGAGGCTGGGATGGAATTCCCAGAGGAGCTGTGCTGCCCCTGGATCCCTGGCAGTGCCCAAGGCCAGGCTGGAGCAGCCTGAGATACTGCAAAGTGTCCCTGCCATGGCAGGGGTGGCACTGGATGGATTTAAGGTCCTTTCCCAAACCCTTCTGGGATTCTGTGACTCTCCAGAAGCTGTGCAAGGCAATATTTCAGCTCTGAGCTATTGCTTCATCCCTGTGGCACTGGCAGCAGCATGAAGGATGGATGTGATCGTGGCTGATGATGTCATTTTTGTTTTAAAGAGAATTATTGGGTGTTGGCAGTGATTTGGGTTGGTCAGCTCTAGCGAACTGTTAGAAATAAAAGAAAATCAAGGAAAAACTTCCTCTGTCCTCAAAAAGCACCAGCAGTGAAATAGAAAATTCTGCAGCAATAAATTCTGCAGCAGTTGCTAAAAAATTATCGCTGGTTTTCCTTCTATTAAATAGACTGAAGTAATTTTAAGAATAAAAACAAAACAAATAGGATTTTGTGGAAAAGGAGAAGCCTTGGCTCTATTTCTGTCTTCAAAAAGCAATATCCTGTTCTAGGATTGGGAGCAGAAGTGGCTGTGATTGTCCTGGCAATTTAGTCTCTCCTGCAAATGGAGCGAGGAAATGCTGCATCACAACTACAGAAACTCACAAATCACTGACATTTTTGAGAATGAACTCCTCAAATACCCCAAAAATGCTTTCATCTCTAACAGTATCATTTACTCCAGGGGCGTGCAGCTCTCTCCAGGGCACATCCCCAGGACTTCTGCAGAAGTAGGTGGTTTTATTCCCACTTTTCAGATTGGGAAATGAGAAATGGAGAATTGAGGTGCTTTTCTCTGAGAACACTGAATTGCTGGCAGGTTTTGCAGCTCAGATTTGCCCTCTCCAGGTGGAACCATGGTCACTGTCCAGAGCACAACTTCATTTGGCTTTTCCCTCGAGAACCTCTGCAGCTGCAGATGTGCAGGAGAGGTTTGTCCCTGCAATAATCAGATTAAAGCTCTTCAGGAGTGAGTAATGGCAGGGATAACACGAGGTGAGGGGAATGCAGATTGGAAATTAGGATGTTTGTTAGGAAGGAGCATCAGTGCTCTGTGAGCTCCACTCCTCCATGGCTCTGGGAAGCTGGAACTTCTTACCTGAAGCTTCTTTGGGCCTTTATTTTCCATTTCCATGTCATGGAGGAAGGGATGAGGAGAGTTTCCAGGCTGTGGGACCAGCTGGACTCCCTGGATGCTGAATCCAAGGTGCTCAAGCAGAGGAGATTGAGGGATGAGTGAGGACAGGAAGCAATTAAAGAGCTGCATGTCTGTGCAAGTGCTGTGGGTGTTTCATGCCTGTTCTCACTTCCAGAACTTTGCCTTTTCCCAGCTGGCAGAGCCTCCTGCTGACCTCCTGTGCAGTGGTGATGCTGCAGGAGCTCTTCCCTCTGTTACAGGAAACAGAATTGTGGCTGGGAAATAGGAACACCATGAAACAAACCCTCACTTATCCCTGACATTTCCCTCCCTCCCTCCCCTCGCCCTGACCACAATATTTGCCGTAGCTGCAACATCCAATTGATTTTATTTCCCTTTCTCTTGGCCATCCTTGGGCTTCCAGTGCCCTCTGGTTTTTTTTCTCCTTCAGAAAACACGGAATGTGTGGATAAACCCTGCAGGCTGGCAGCTGTGTGTGCCTGGATGCTCTCCTGAGAGGCTGCCCAAGGTGGTCCCCACCGTGTTTTAATTAACACCAACGCTTGTTCCAGCTGTTTGACAATTGTCGCTGAGCTTGTAGGAGCAACAGGGGGGAAGGTTTTTTCCCCTCTCCAATTTCCACACTCCAATCCTCCCTCGCCTCAGCAGTGCCCCTGTGCAGTTGTACACCTGAGCAAGCCCCAGCCTCCCATCGGATCAATAGCATGATTTATGCATAAAAGCCCCGAAAACCCTGCAAAACAATCGCGCCGGTAATTTTTCATGAACTCGCCTTAAAGCACTTGCCAACAGGCTAAATTACCCTCTCGTTGAGCGTTGTGTTTTGTTCTCCCTCCTTTCTTCTCCTCCCTGTTTGCCTTAATATTGATAAGTGTTCTCCAGCACGAGGGAAGGTTTGCATGGCACTCAGCATTGTGCTGGTGAGCACAGCAAAGGAGCTTTTTGTTCTTCCCCTCTCATTGGGGCTCTGATTCCTGAGCTCGGTGGGTTCTGTTCTGGGCTCCTTAGTCAAATCCACCCTGGCAGCCCTGAGCTGTTTGCCCAGACTCTCCAGATCCTGGGAAATCCTCTTCCAGGGATGTTGGAGGGAAATGTTTGCTCTGAGCTTCCCTTTGGTTCCGCGCGGCGCTGACTCAGAGCCTGTGGTTATCAAATCAAATTAATGATATTAATAATTCCTTTCCTTCCTCCTGGCTGCTTATGGATCCTGACTGCTCTTTGGTTTGGAGGGTTTGGCTCCTTTCAGCTCTCAGCTCTCTTCCCCAGGCTTTTGGTGCCCAACTTCCCTTGCCAGGCTTGATTTCAGACAGGAAAAGTGCTCAGCCTGGCAGCAGGAGCTGAGTGGTGGCAAAATGATTATTCACCATTTCCATGGAATTATAGGAACCCAGAATGGCTTGGGTTGGAAAACCCCTAAAGGTCACCCAGTTCCAACCCCCTTGCACCTTCCAGGAGAGATTTCTCTGCATTGCACTTCCCAAAAACAAACAACCCCAGGTTTGGAAGATTCCCTGCACATCTCCACTGGAAATGGACAGTTGGGTGTTGTGACTCCTTGGCTCAATTCCCTGCCCTCCCCTGGCACTGGGAGCTCAATCTCCACTCCTGGGAGGCAAACAGCACCGGGAAAGGAGCAGTTATGGGCTTTAATACAGCCAATCTGTCTCTAAAAATGCTACCTATTAAAAAGAATAAGACTTTAACTATCTTCTCTGTCAGAAACCAATTGCTACTGCAACATCAAAGTTCCCCAGCTTAGTTAATGTTTATTTAAATGACCATTTTCCACTGGCAGATAAAAGATTGAAGTGTTTTGTTGCTATTGTTGTTTTTTAAAGCCCTCGAATATGAAGGCGCCTGGAGCCAACATTTGATTCTCATTATGTTATGACATTTTTTTCCCCCTACATAATTTGAATAAGACTCTGCTTAACTCAACAGCTGGAGGGATATGGCTTTTCCTTCACATTTTGGGAAGAGAAGATGGTTCTGTATGACTAAAAAATAAAAATTAAAACAAAAAGCAGTCTGGTGTGGGTAGCAGAGCTCGTTTTCCCTGCACACCTTTCCGTGGCTCTGGAAATGATCCCCGCGGGGTTTTATTTGCTGCAGGGATTAGGGAAGCACAGCCATTGGGGCACAAAGGGGATTTTAATGGGCTGGCACTTTCCCCTCTCAGGTTTCCACCTCTGAAGGGATCATTAGGATCAATTAGCTGTCTAGCTGGGGCTGCAGGGTTTCTGTTTGTTTTGGAGTTGAGCTTCACCTCAGGGCTGGAGCTGGAATTTCAGAGGAGAAAATGCTGCCCTGGCTTGGCTTAAAGCCCTGGAGTGAAGTTCTTCCAGGAATTCCTGCTCCTCATCCATGGACCTGCCTGGGACCTGCAAAGCCACCCAGCAAAGCTCCATCAGCACCCCAAAAAAGCCCTGGATGTGGTTTGAGGGGAACACCGTGGGGCTGATCTGATCCCACAGGGCTTTCCAACCTTAAGGATCCAGATTGTGCCTGGAGGATTCAGCAAACCTCACCCCAGCTTTCCAAAGAGCATCTTCAGGTCCTTACAAAGTCCAGCTCTCAGCAGGAGACAAATGGATTTTATCCTCCCTGAGCCAGCAGTGCTTTTAAACTGGGATTTCTGGGGCGCTTTAGATTTCCTTCCCGCCCTCCTCGTGCCCAAAGCACAAAGCCCTGCTGCCTCCCTGATCATATGCAAGTGGAAATGAAAGCCAGATTTGATTCAAGTTTCCTTAAATCTTACTTCTTACTGCTCCTCTGGGCACATTATTGAAACTCCAGAAACTCTTCCTCGTTTAAGGAGTTAATGAGAGTCATTTTAAACCCTTGAACACACTCAGGGCTCACCTGCTCTTCACAAATGAATTTCCCAAGCAGCTTTGCTCTGGAACAGATTTAGGAAAAGGTTTTTCCATGGGGGTTTGCTGAATTCCTGCACTCCACGCCTTGGCATTCCTGCATTTCTTGGTGCTCTGTGCAAAATCACATCTCTCAGAGTTCACCTGGTCCTCGAGGAGGTCACTCCTGACTGCCTTGAGCTCATTAACGATTGTTAATTGGATCTGGTCATCTGCAAGCCGAGGTCAATACGCAACGATTGAGGTCAATTTTGCATCCCCTCATGTCCATCCCTGCCTTGTTTTTCCCTCCAAAGGCCAAGTCTGCTCTGTTTTCCTGACCCCCTGACACCCAGAGCAGCTCCATCAAGCCTTTTCCATGTCCCAATTCCCTCCCAAGCTCCCAGATGCTCCATGCTGTTCCAAGCTTGGCTGCAGGCAGCAGCAGCTGGGCTGGAGCTGCCAGAGCTGCTCCCTGCTGCTGTCCACTTCCTTCCTCTGTTGCAACATTATCCCCAAACTGTGTAAACAGGCAGGAAACTCAACAAAACCCAGAGATGAAGTGTGAGAGTTTTTCATTTGCTTTTACACCAAGTCCCACTTGCAAAGCACTCACAACTATCAGCAAGCCAGTGCAACCTTTGCTTAATTTAATTAATTAATCAAGCCAGCACTATAAAAGTTTGAAGGAAAATGGAGGAATAGTTCTTCACTCCAGGATCTGGCGATTTATGAGCTCTGGCACAGAACCAGTGGCAGCTTTTCCCAGGCTGGGATTTCTAGGCAGGGTGTAGGGGAGCAGAAGCAAGAAAATGAGGTTCCTCGGGGCTCTGCCTCAGCCTGACAGCATTTACCATCTCCCTAAAACCCAGAAATCAGGGTCACACCCCCAAAGGCTTGCCAGAGGTGCAGGCAGAGCAGTGTGGGGCACAGGGACCAGAGGTGACAGGGGTGACAGGAGAGCTCTGTCCCTGCACTGACCCTGCCTTTGCTCCTCCTGGGCGTTGCTGGGACTCCCCTGCTGACCCCAGCCAGGCAGGGCTGAGGAAAAATCAGCATTTTATATCTCAGAATAGGAGATACTTTGTGGTGCTCAGTGGTGCTGATTTTGCAGCCATCTCAGGGTTTGCAGCTTGTGTCTCTCAGCCCCTGAACTAAACACTCAGCTTTATCAGGGCTGAGCCTGAGCAGCACAGCAGAAATCTCACCCTCAGTGGGGTTTTGATAAGATTTCCAGCCCTTCCCCCTGGGGTCAGCTGGACATGTGCAGAAAGAGCCTTTCTTGCCCTGCTTGGGGTTTCCATTTCCAGCTCATTCCGTGGGCTTGGAAAGTGTCAGAAGCAGAACTGAGAGTGCAAATTATTTTTACCCGAATTTCTCTGAGGCTCCCAGGCAGGCTGGGTGAAGGGGATGGATGTTCCTCATCTGTTTATGGGCAGAGCAAAAGGGTCAGCAGCCAGCATTGCCTTGACCTCTGAATTGCTAAACTCTTCTCGCTTCTGACTGTCTCGTGCTGCTTCCAGAAATATAAACTATTTCATCCTAAAGCCTTAGCAGGGCGAGAAGGAAATCTATCCCCAGGGGAGGAAAGGCAGCAAAGGAGAAAATAAACTCTCAGATTAAATACCAAAATTGCTTTATTAACACTTTTTTTCTGTTTAAAGCTTAGCATCCTGAAACCTTTCTCTCTCTTAATAGCACTCTCATCTAAACCCCAATAAAAAGACGTTGAGGGGAGAATGAAAGTGTCTCTAATTTCCCCTTAACCTCTTACAGAATTGCTATGGAAACCACAAATGCCATATTTCAGTGGCCATTCAGCATCCTCATGGCCACAGCATCATTTGCCATGGCAGAAGCTGCATTGCAGGCAGGCTGCTCCCAGAAAACTTCCTTGCAAAAGCTCCAGTTTAGCTCCAGAGCTGGATTCTGTTGGTCACCCCCAGGAGCACAGAGACACCTCTGGTCCTTGGCACCCCCTGCCCTCAGGGGTCACACTGGACTCGTGGATAATTCGGATAATTTTCTGGATAATTCGGATAATTTTCTGGATAATTCGGATAATTTTCTGGATAATTTAGATAATTTTCTGCCAAAGGAAAAGAATGGACACCTGGGATGGTGGGAGTTTTCCCTGCCCATGGCACTGGGTGGGTTTAATTTCCTTCCCAGCCCAAACCATCCCGGAATTCCGGGATTCCCTGGCATTCCCTGGCATTCCCTGGCAGCTTCCTGCTCACAACCACCTGGCCCTGCCAACTGCCAGTCCTCTGCATCTCCACCCATCCCAGAGCGTGTGTTTATCCAGCTTTATTCCATAGGCTCTGTGTACCCTACACACACCACTGACAGTGATTAATGCCTTTCACTGTTTGATTCCATAGAAATTGCCTCCGCCCAGGAGCTCCGTGGATTTCCTTAAACAAATCAAGCTCAATAAATATTAATGCTCCGTGGCCTCGCTGTACGGTGCTGCTGGATCTTGTAGCTGGTGATTTGAATGGCTGATAAAATTGTATTTCAATATTTCATGCAGGAAGGGAGCTGAAGCTCGGCCAGGCTGTGCTCACACACTGGGGCAGCTTTGCTCTGGGCAGCCCCATACTGGCTCTGAGCTCCCAAAATCTTCTCTGGAGATCTTCAGCTCTTCCAGAGCTCCATCCATCCATCCATCCATCCATCCATCATCCATCCATCCATCCATCCATCCACCTATCCATCCATCCATCCATCCATCCATCCATCCATCCATCCTTCCATCCTTCCCCTCCTCTTGGTGCTTCCTGTGCCAGCCAAGAAGTGTCTCCCAGCTGTGCCTCCAGAGAGCAAAACTCTGCTCTAGGAAGTGCTATTTTTTTTAACTGCACACATGGACTCCACAATGGTATGGTGAAGACACTTCATTGCAAAAATCCAGGTTCTTAAATTGTTAGTTTGTTATGAGTTTCCATATTTGTGAGGCACAACAAATGTGCTTAACCAACACCACAGACCAGATAGGAACAGCATCAGGAATAACCAACCACAGCCCCACGGTGTGAGCACTTATAATTGTTTTACAATTCTGTAACTTGTTTTTCACCTCTAGTTTAGCTGAGTCATTCCCAGAATGCTTTTTTAGTTAGCCAAAGTAACAGAAGTGAGCAGGGATTTTCCAAGGGCAGCAAAGCATCACTTTGCAAGATCTTTCTGCTCTGCAACAGAAAGGAGATCCAGGCTGGATGCAGAACCAGGACATCCACAGTGTTCCCAGGCTCCCTGCCCCAGTCTCTCCTTGCTGAGGGTCTGGAATTGTGCCCCACAGGCAGCAGGATTTTCCTTTTGGGGTTTGGCATCCCCATGGCAGAGCTCCCTGGGATTTTGCCCTTTCCCCTTCTCCTCTGGGGTACCTGGGAAGCACCATCGGATAGCACTGGGGAAATAAGGGAATATTTCTTGGGAAATATCCCCTGGCAAGGGATTTCAAAGGCTGAAACCCAGCAGATTTGTCTGATTCTCAGAGTTACAGCCTTGATTGCAGCTTCCTGACTAGTCCTTGATATCCTAAAAATACACCAGGAGGGTTTTAAATGAGTCTGAGCATGGTCCTCATCCCTCAAGGTGTGGGATGTGCAGCACTGCTCTCCTGTTATCCCCAAAATGTGCTCCCCCTGTGCTCTGCAATCCCCCCCCCTTCTTTAATTTCAGCTCCATGTCGAGGATTTTTTCCCTCTGTGATATATTAATTTCAAATATTGACTCACCAGATTCTGTGATTGATAGAACTCAAACATATTAGTCTTATTACATCCTATATACTTTAATTAACTTCAGCAGGTGATGTTAATCAACTTGAAGGCTGAAATGTGGAGCAGCTAAATAAATGAAAGGGAGATGGAAAAATATCTCCTGCATTATCTGCCAGTGTGGATGGCTCCTGCTCCCAAGCAGGCATATTTAGAAGGGTTTTTTTTAAACTCAAACCTGTGTGGGGGACATTTGATAGCAGTTCCTTCATTTAAGTTAAAAGAAATGTTTTTTAAAAAAAGAAATTTTGATCAGGGTAAGAAAAACATTGAAAGGAAATATTATTTAAATAGTGATGTTTCAGAGAAGGGCCAAGTTCCCTGCTCTCCTTGGGTGACCCACTGGGCTCATTGGGTGATGGAGCTGCTTCTGGAGATGCCCCATTTGATTCCAGAAGTTATATTGTCATTATTTTGGTCCTAAATGATTCATTTCTCTGCTGGATAATTTCCCCACTGCTGGGGAGCTCAGTTCCCAGGCTCTGAGGCAGCTTTGCAGCAACCCTGTGTCACTCCCAGCACTAGCTCTGCCTCCTCGCCTGGCTGATGTGGCCAAGACAACATCAAATTCTGCTCCAGGAAGCACTTTATATGCACAACCCCGACGTGACAAATGCCCAATATGTTATGCAAATCCAATCGGCTGCTTCGGCGCCTGCAAAATGCACAAACAGGGAAATATCCCCTGCAATGGTTCTCACTTTCCCCAGGCCTTGCAGCCATGCAGAATTTAGTGTTTGGTGTAGGATGCCTTGTCAGGACACCCCTGGAGCCTGGTGGGCACTCTGGGGAGCTGCAGCAGCTCTGCTCTGCATCAGGAGCTCTGCCGGGCTGGGAGGTGACAGCTGACCCTGGGAATGCTGCTCCTGCCACACTGCCCTCCACGAGCCATGGTCCTCATCCTCACACCATGCTCAGCCCTGGTAAAAACAGAGAAAATGCTCTGTGCACCCAGCCAGGATCTGGGCTGGGCTGGGTGGGAAGGGAGCTGGAAGCTGCTCTTGTTCCATGCAGGGACACCTTGCAGTCCCCAAGGTGCTCCAAACCCATCCAGCCTGGCCTGGGACACTGCAGGGATCCAGACACTATTTATTGATGTGAATCTTGGTCAGAGAGCTCAGCTGGGCTGGGCTGAGCAGTCCTGGGTTTCCCTGCCCTGTCCCATAGGTGTCCCACAGCCCAGGGGACAATCCCTGTGTCCCCATGGCCTCTCCCATGGGATCCCCGTGGGATTCCCAGAGAGTGTCTGTGTGTCACCTCTGTCACCCCTCCCTGCTCCCTCCCTCAGCCTTTGGCTGCCTGGCTTTTTATGGAATATTAATTTATGGAACAAAGGCTGCCTTTTCCTATGTGTATTGAGAGCATCTGGCACCAATTATGAGTCAGCCTTCAAAGTGCTTCAATACTATCAATGCAAACCAAAACTGCCAAAATTCTCTTTTTTCCCCCTCCCTCCTCTCAGCTGGGTGAAATTCTGCCATCTTGTTCTCAGAAATGACCTTGGCTTTGACTTTGGGATTTACCTGACAGGAATTTCGTGGTGTAAACCCAAGTTTGATATCCTTTGATAGCTCCATGGGAAATTTTCAGCTCTGCATGTAAAACACGTGTCCACCCTCCTCCTGATCAATTTACCTGGCAGCACTGGAAGCTACCAGGATTCCAGCCAGGTTTAGCTTCAGACTTGAAGATAAAACCATTTCCCAAGTCTGACCAAACTTTTTTTTGTCATTTCTTAATCTTGGTAATCAATGCCATTGATTTTCAGCAGCATAAATCATAAGTGGCTCTTAGTGCTCGGGGAGTACATTCAGTCTTGGTAATGAGACTGAAAGATCTCCTCTTTGTTTTCCTCCACGAGCTGTTTGTCATGTTCAAGAGGCTGCTCTGAATGACTCACTTCACTTTGAAGAGAGATTTATTTTTATAAACCATTATTCCTCTCCTTGCAAAGACACAAAGGCATATCCCCCACACTCCCATCATGGTGGGATAATTTTATTTCTCCTTTTCACTGCAGAGGGTGCAGCCCTGGAGTCTCTGATGCTTTTCCCACTGTCCTGGCTGAAGATTCTCCATGGGACAAACTCCAGCAGGAATTGTGGGTTCAGCACATCCCGGGAAGTTCTGGGAGAAATTATTCCCCCATGAGGAGAGGAGTGGACAGTACTGGTGTAGAGTAGAATCTCCTTTCCTCTCCAGTGACTGGGTTTGTTTTGTTCTAAAAGAAAGAACTGTTTTCCCAGGGGTTTATCCCAGGGTTTTCTAGGGGTTTATACCAGGGTTTCCCAGGGGTTTATCCCAGGGTTTTCCAGGGGTTTATCCCAGGGTTTTCCAGGGGTTTATCCCAGGAGCTCACAGGCAAAGCCACCAAAGGGCACAGGGCAGGAGCTGGCCTGAGCCAGGCCAGGGTTTGGGCTTGGATGAGCCTTGAGGGTTCCTTCCAGCTCAGGAAAACATGGGATTCTCTCATTCCTACAGCAAGGAAAGCTGTTTTTTGGAGGGGTGAATTCACCAGCTGCTGGATAGGGATGAAGGTTGGGATGCAGGGATGAGGGTTGGGATGCAGGGATGAGGGTTGGGATTCAGGGATGAGATTTGGGATGCAGGGATGAGATTTGGGATGCAGGGATGTGGTGATGCCTTTCCCAAGGGTCCCTGCAGGGCTCTGCTATTTGCACCCTATTTTTATGTGTTTTATGGCTTTCATGGTTTTTATGCCTTCATCACATATCCCTACTGAAGGCTGAGGTCCCAGAGCCTCCCGAGTGCTGTCACTCACTCCATGGAGAGCAGGACAGCTCAGGGATCTGCCTTTTGCAGGGTTTTGCCCCATGGCAGGACTTTTGTCACAGTGAGAGCTGCAGCTCTTCTTTTGAAATCCATTGATACAACAAGTAATCCCCACCTTGTCTGGGCTCTTCTTCCTGACAGTGACTTATAACGGATGTTTCAAAAAATATGCAAAAATCCCTGCAGTGTCTCCAGCCTGTCAGCAATATATGCAAGAAAATTGCTTCCTGACCTCCATCATTTCATAACCTGAAGCATGAGGGCTCCTAATCTCAGCAAGTGTGGGAGCTCCAGCTCCTGAAGCTGCAGATCCTCATCTTATTATTATGGACAGATTGGATGCCAAACAGTTATAGCTTAATTTAAATGTCCATTCTAATCTTTACTCTTTGCTTCCTCCCCAGTTTTCATTGAAGTAAACAATCTATTTGCAAAATGAAATGCTTAAAGTAGGAGGTGTTTTTTGGTGGGTTGGTTTTTTTTTTTTTCTGTGGGGAAATTTAGGCCTGGAATTATTTATATTAACTGGTCAGAAATTGGTGGTTGTTTTACTTGAGAAGTTAAAAGCTTCTGAGGCAGCTTTCTGTTCCTGCAGAACGTAAATACAAGAACAGAGATAGTTTGTTTTAATGCTCTGTTGACACAAACTAATGTTCTTATGGCTCTGTGCTAATGGAGACTTTGTTAGAGGTGTACATTTAATTTGAGCTGCCTGTTTGCTTGGGGCTTTATGTTTGTCTGCACTCCACACATCATTTTCAGCACTATTCCAGCTCTGGGCAATTCCTTTCCCATTTATCCATCTCCCTGCCTGCTCCATACCTGTTCTGGGATCACATCCCTGCTTTTGCCTCCTGCTGCCTGCTCAGGGACTCAGCTCCCATTCCAGTTCACAAGGACTATACAGATTGATTTCTGCATTGCTCTGATCAATATTTATGTGCATTAATGTCATTTCCAGTGTCTCACCAGTGAGGACATGAATCTTCACTTCAGGTGAATCACCACTTTAATTCACCTGTTAGGGAACCTTTGCTCGGCGCTGGTTGAGTGTTGAGCAAACCATGGGAATTCTGGATTGGCAGAGCTGAACAAATCCCCCCCAGCCCTTCCTCCTTCCCATGGCTCTAATCAGGCCTGTTGTCATCTGCTCTGACAGATTATTAATGCTACACACAAGCACGTCCTCGAGATTGTGTTTTCCATTCAGGGATTTGTGTCCTGATAAACAGCCTGGCAGAGACAAGTTACCCAATGGTGGACTTCAAACGCAGCCAAATTCCTGAGAGCTGCTGGCCCTGGGCCAGGAGTGCTCTGTCATCACTCTTGGCTCCTCCTCTGCAATCCATCACCACTGACCCATCACCCCGGCAGCTACCAGAAGGAATCTGGCATCTGGTGCCTGTTTTTATCCCAGTCAGGCTCTGGTTTCTTTCCTTTATCTCCCTGCCTGGCTCAAAGCTGCTCGTGCAAAGGATGTCTCTGTTCAATTCAACAAGCTTCTTGTTTGGGGTTTTTTTCCCCTTAGGTATGTCCTGGTCCTGGTTATTTTTTGTGTGCCTTTGTGTAAGGAAATTAAAATTAACCTTCTCTGTGTTTCCCCTATCTCTTTGCTTCGTCTCTTCTGGATGTTGTTTATATTAATTGTACCTTTCCAGCTCCTTATCTCCGATATTCCTCCTCCTCAGCATTCCTCATGGATGGGAATGGGGGAGATGTGAGCATTTCCCAGCTGGGTCAGCAGCTCAGCTGACCCAGCTCAGTGAGGAGCACGAGGTGTGGAATCCAAATTTGGGGTGATGTGGAGCAGAGCAGCACACTCCACAGGGACACAGAGGGGATGATTTCGGGTTCTGAGAGGGGAGATGTGGGATTCCATGATGAATTCCATCACCTCCAGCAGGACATGAGGTGCTGGCAGGGCTTTGGGAAGCACCAGGCTCTCTCTGGAGATTCACTCTGCTCGTGTAATGAGGACAAAACCAGAGCAGGAGGTGTGTGGGAAGGTCAGGGACAGAGCCAGGTGTGCTCCTGGCAGTGCTGCTGCTTCCCACTGGGGCTAAACCCACAGGAAAGCAGGGATTTTGGGAGCTGCTGTGGCTGCAGGAGGCTCTGAGGGTGAGGAGAGTTTCCAGCACCAGCCCATGGACAGAGCCTGTGAGTTCACTGCCTGCTCCCTGCTCAGACACAGAAGCTGCTGCTGTAAATTATTCATTCCTTTGCCAGAGTTTGTTTGGGTTTTATTTAGTTTGACATGGTCTAGAAGTTGGAGTAATTTTCTAACTCACTGAATGATCTTTTTTTTACTCTCCTAAGCACCTTCTCTGTCACATGAAAACAATTTTCAATCAAGACTACAAAGCACCCACTCGTAGCCGATGGACTTTATTCCCTGTGAATATCATTTACAGCTCTGGATTTATTTCATTTCAGCCCATTTGCATTTGAGGCCAGGGCAGCCTTTGACTTAGGGTGAACCAAGCTCCTTTCCATGCAAATTCTGACAAAAGGGAGCAAGCAGCAGCAGCAGGTTAAACCCTCCTTTGCATAACGGTGTGGGATGGAAATGCCATTTCTGCCTCTCCCTTCCTTGCCTTTTCTCTCTTTGAATGGGAAGGAGTTGAAGGGAAGATTGGAGTGATTTTTGGGGTTGTTTTTGCTCATCCCCAGCCCTGCTTTCCTCATTGAAAGATTCCCGAGCATCTTGCAGGGAGGAAATGGAGAATTTTGCAGATTGGAAAAGTGAAACGAGGGGAGCAGGAATGACTCAGTGAAGGTTGTTCCTGGAGTGAATCACTGCCCCAAATCCCCAGGGAATCTCTGGAGTTCTGCTTCTCCTGTTCATCTAATTTTCTTTAGCTTCAAAGGAATGGGGAGAGAGGATGAAAAGTCAACAGTCATTGTTGGATAGGAGGGTGAGTGAAATAATTCCAGATTATTTTGACCTCAAAAATCTGTAAATGAATGAAGTATCACCTGGACTGAGGTGGAGTTCAGAGGTTCTGCCTCAGCCATTGGCACTTCTTTTCCAGAGTTGCATTCAGATACTTTCAATGAAAACTAATTGGAAATGTTGTCAGAGGAATTATTCCTAAACCCCCAATCCCAGGGGTAGAAAACACCAGAAATCTGCAGGATAAGCCAAACAGTTCCTGTTTGTGGAGAGCACTGGACTGCTGGTCTAACAGCAATTCTCAAAACATGATTTTCTCATGCACCTGTGAAAATCCAGTCTTGGAGAGCCTGAGAGGAGAGAGAATGTGGAACACAATGTGATTAGCTCCTTTTAGGAAATAATTTGCTGAGCTCAATGCTGTCCAAGTTCCTCAGGAAAGCACTTTGTTGTGAATCTTTGGCTTCGCCTGCTAACCTGAAAATTCATTTGCTTGCTCTAACGTGGAACACTTGCAATTCCTATTGTTTCCAAAATCCCTCCAGAGAACCCCTCCTGGCTGGAAGGGGTTCAGCTCCAGCTGAACATTCCCTGTCTGAAGGGGAATTGAGGTTTTCAGCAGCAGCAAATGCTCAGAACTGGAGCTGTAATTCCAGTTCCTCCCCAGAACCACGATGTCTTCCAGCCCTTTCCACTCCCTAATCCATGGACTTTCCAACAGGTCAGCTCCATGACCCTGAAACTCAGGAGGGATCCAATACTGGGAGTTTAATCTGCCTAAAACTGGCCAAGTCTGAAACGCTGAGTCCAAATTGAAATGCAGCTGATCTAATATGTATTGATTTTCTTTCCCCCCCTTTTTTTTTTTTAGCAGAGCTTGTCTAGGAAATGCAGGGTTTCTAGAAATGGCTGAGGCCAAATCCACTTACTCTGTGGTTTGTTAGGAATCAAGAGTGATAGGTTTGCTGTCATTTCAATGCTGTTTTATTGCTGGAAGTTTAGAGAAAGCAAGAGGGGTTTAAATCTCAGTTAAAAGTAACACTGGAGCACTCCAAGCCACTGCTTTCTCAGGTCTGCTCATCTTTCCTTATCTGGCTGAAGAAAATAAATCTGGGGAGCTGAAATCACCAGGATTTTTAGTTCACCTGAAAATAAATCAGTTGTTTTACTCCTACAACTCCCTTCCTTCCTTCCTTCCTTCCTTCCTTCCTTCCTTCCTTCCTTCCTTCCTTCCTTCCTTCCTTCCTTCCTTCCTTCCTTCCTTCCTTCCTTCCTTCCTTCCTTCCTTCCTTCCTTCCTTCCTTCCTTCCTTCCTTCCTTCCTTCCTTCCTTCCTTCCTTCCTTCCTTTCCTTCCTTCCTTTCCTTCCTTTCCTTCCTTTCCTTCCTTTCCTTCCTTTCCTTCCTTTCCTTCCTTTCCTTCCTCCTTTCCCTCTGGAACAGGATTTTCCCCTGCATTGCTCTACACTTCCAACACAACACAGTTCCCATCAGAGCACCTCAGTCTGCATTTCCCTGCTCCCAGAAAAGCCCTGGAATTCCCTGAGGGAGAGGCTGGACCAGCCCAGCCTGTCCTGCTGAGCTCTGGCTCTGCCTCCCCCGGCAGTAATCCCCTCATTAAAGCACTGCTCCCCTGGCTGGGGATGTCACATCTCCCTGGCAGATGAAATCCCTCTTTTGTGCAAGAAAAAGGAAAGACAAGGTTGGCCCCTCAAGAGTGATTTTTAATTATTTCCAGATCTTCTGGATCATTAGGAAGATGAAAGATGGCATCGGTTAAGATGCAGGGCACACTGATAGAATGTAATTGATTTTTACATATATTTAACTGATGATTCATAAAATGGGATCTGACTGGAGCAGCACAGCCCCGAGTGCAGCCTGAGCAGGGAAGGTCCAGGCTCAGAGCTGACACCCCTGGCTCTGCCCCTGCAGGAGGTGACAGCCTGGGGACAGAGCTCCTGACAGCCATCAGCCTTAGCCTGATTTATGGTTTGGTCTGCCTCTGCCTGGAGCCTCCCGGGGCTGATGGTGCCAGGAGAGCAGAAATGAGCTGTGAGAGCAGCCTGGCAGCTCTGGGCATCAGGGGCTGCTGGGGTTGGGATGTCACCTGTGGAGCTTTGTCCTCACTGTGTCCTGTTCCCAGAACCCATAGATTACATTCTCCTGATTTTATATCTATATTCCCAGAACCCATAGATGATATTTTCCTGATTTGATATCTAGATTCCCTGAACCCATGGATGATATTTTCCTGATTTTATATCTATATAACTTGAACCCACAGATTATATTCTCCTGATTTTATCTCTATATTCCCAGAACCCATAGATGACATTTTCCTGATTTTATCTCTATATTCCCAGAACCCACAGATGATATTTTCCTGGTTTGATATCTATACAAGCTGAAGGAGGGCAGGGTTAGATGGGATGTCAGGAAGCAATTTCTCCCTGTGAGGGTGGGGAGGCTCTGGAATGGAATTCCCAGGGGATCTGAGGTTGTCCCATCCCTGGAAGGTTCCCTGGGATGCTGGAAGGTGTCCCTGTCCATGGGGACACTGGGCAGGGGGACAGGCTGAGCCCACCTGGAGGGATTTGTCCCCTGGGGACACCCTGGGGACCCTGAGGAGGAGATGTGACATCCAACCCAGAACTCTGAGCAAATCCTCCTCACCCCTGAGCTGGGCCAGCCTTGGAGAGCTTCAATTTCTCATTTCAGGGATTTCTATTGATCGCTTGAAGAATTACACACACAGACAGAGCACAGGAAAATCAGAGCAAACTTTTCCCAAAGAGCCAAATCCCAAAGGACTGGGAAGGATTGATTTTTACACATTTGGCTTTTAGGCTATTCACATCTCAATCCAGACAATTCTCTTTCAAGAGAGTCCACTACAGTCTACTTAATTGTATTTTCTAACCAAGCACTGGAAGAGATTTGTTGGCTTTGCTGTCCAAAGAAGACACAAATCTTTTCTTCCAATTTTTTTTCACCTTGAGTCCATAATATAGCGAGTGAATTTCTAACCCTAAAAGCAATAAAATACCAAATTGTTCAGTGCAACACCACAGGGGAAAGACTCATTCGTGGAGGGATTTAAAGACATGAAAAGGAGGAGCTGGCTGTATATTTTTATTTATTTCCTTTATTGGGTAGCAGTTACTCTGAGTGTAACTTTCCAATTTGGCCAGGACACTGTGTGAGCTCAGATTTTGTACCTCATGTAGTCACTTGGAAAAATAACCCCAGAATGGCCTTTCAGAAAGAATTCTTTTCTATATTCCCTTTGGCTCCAGGTTTAATAGTTGGAAATATTGTACTTTCCCAGGTTGGGTATTCCAGGGACATCTTGTAAATCAGGGTAAGAACACAGGGTTGGAGCTCCTGCCCAAGTCTGCTGGTTTATTGAAGAACACAATTGTGTAACTCCTGCCCAAGTCTGCTGGTTTATTCAAGGCTCACAGGCCATAAAATAAGTGGTAAAAATATGTGGCTTTATTTGCAAGCTGCAAATCCAGAGCTTCGGTTACAGTGAAGCTTTTTTCAATAGTTTTATGATTTATTGATTGATTGATTGATTGATTTAAACACTACAACCAAAATTCCTTTTGCTCGGAATATTTTGCTGGTTGTGCCCCAAGCTAGACCTTCACTAAATTGTCCTAACTGACCAAAACACTTCATTTCATGTCCCCAAACTCCTCCATACAACCTGGTGACACCAAAAGTGAGGTTTCAACCCACTAAAAGCCCTTTGGGGAAGGAAAATTTGGCATCCCTGAGCACACAGGGCTTAACCCTTGAACAACCCACAGAGTTTTGCCAAAATTTCCTGCCAGTCCCTGTTCCTCCCATCCCAGCAAAACAAGCAAATAAACTGCCCGTGGTGCTTGGGAACTTCATCCCCTGTAATATCTCTGTAATGGAATGCTTTTAGAGCTGGGCCATAAAAATAAATTGAAAAGTGCTTTTTGTGCAGCCACAGCTGGCAAAGCCCTGTCTGATCTGAACCCAGAGCTGAACACAACATCCCTGCTTTTATTGCTGGGGAGCCACAGGTCTTGGAATTGTGTAAATTAACTGCAAAAAATGGACTTTTCCCGAAGCCCTCCGTGTTAATTCTGAG
The DNA here is from genome assembly GCF_008360975.1 of Lichenostomus cassidix. NCBI lineage: Eukaryota > Metazoa > Chordata > Aves > Passeriformes > Meliphagidae > Lichenostomus > Lichenostomus cassidix. The sequence goes on along the minus strand of NW_028147268.1, from coordinate 1,003,566 downwards.
CAGCATAATTACAGGGCTCTTTATGATTTAGGTTAGACACCAATTAGTTTGCTCCTGAGGCTCGGGAAGGATTGTTCCTCCCTTGCCATGTGGGCTCTGCTGGGGATTGATCCCCACGAAGCTGTAAAGGGAAATCACTCAGAACCAAGGCAGGGAGCTCTCTGTGGGCTTGGCTTGGCTTTGAGTACATCTGCTGCTGAACCAGAAATGCAGATTTGTGGCCAGGCTCTTGTATCAAACCAGAGTGCATCAAAAAGGTGTGAAGTTCTTAGGAACCATCAGAATTTCCCATCCATGGATTGCCCCTGACACCATAAAAAACACCTACACACTTCAGGGAAGAAATCCCATTTCCCCCCAGGTTCTGTGTGTTAAAAACCCCAAGATCTGGTGTGTGAGGTTCTGTAGGGAGTCAGGGTTGGTTCTGCACAAGTTCTCTTGGGCAATGGTTTGCTCTGACATTGTTTTGCACTTTCCACTGAAAAATCTGTGAGGATCATCAGGGGGTTCAGAGAGAACTCATCCCTGTGAAAAATGAAAACCACTGTCTTATCATAGTGGCTGCAGGAAGATAGAGAGAATTCCTAATTGCTACTCATATCCCTTAATTTTCAACCCAGGTTTGAAGCTGGTATAAATTAATGACATCCCTTCCCTGCTAAATTCTCTTGCATTTTCTGCCCTGCTGCTGTAAGCTGCCAACAATTCCAGTGTGACACAATCCCAGTGAATCCAGACAGGGCACAGCCAGTGGGCACAGAGAACAGGACCCTGCTTGAAGTCACTCTGCAAATTGAGCCTCCAGTCTTCAAATTTCCCTTTGGAAGCTCATCATGAGTAAAATATGGGATGTAGCCCAAGGAAACTGCAGCACCACCACCAAATTCTCGCCACTTCCTGCACTAAGCAGCTGCATTGTGATTTATTTTCCTCGCTCTGTGCTCGATGGCTCTTGGTGATAATCTAAATTTGTGTCGTTGGCTGAATTCTAACTCAGGAAGGTTTCACATGCACGTTGAGGGAGCTGCTCCATCCCTGCAATGCAGGGCTCTCCTGCACAGGGTTCCCAGGCTGTTTAACACACAGCAGCCCTGCACAGGAAGGGACAGATCTGTCATGAAGCCATGGCTGAGCAGCCCCAGGGCTCAATGGTGTTTTCCCCTCAAGGTCAGCAGTGCCAACGGAGCAGAAGCTGGAAGGTGATGCTGGTGCCATTTGATCTTTGTGGAATTCAGGATGCACATCTTGCTCAGGAATGGGCTGTGTGGGAAAAGGGTGACAAACCCTTTGGTGACAAACCCTTTAGTGACAAACCCCTTGGTGACAAACCCTTTAGTGACAAACCCTTTGGTGACAAACCCTTTAATGACAAACCCTTCCCCTTTGCTGGGCTCAGAGCTGCTGCTGTTGGCTGTTTCAGAGGTGTTACTGATCCAAGATCTGCTGTCCTCTCCAGAGCTGCACAGCTTCTGTATGGAGCAGTTATTGGGAATCCCTGACAGGAGATTTCGTAGAGAAACTAGGGAAACCCAAGCTAACCCATAATCCTGCCCAGGTTTGGGGCTCAGTGACAGACACAGCTCCTGGGCATCCCAAATGGTTCCTCCTGCCTGCCTGCTCCCCTCACATCCCCACCCAGACCATTCACAGCAGCAGGGAGTGACCCACAAGGGGAATGGCTTCACTCGGACATGGATTAGCTTGGATGGGATATTGGGAATAATCCCTCCCTGTGAGGTGCCCACAAGGTGCCCAGAGCAGCTGTGGATCCCTGGCAGTGCCCAAGGCCAGGCTGGACAGGGTTTGGAGCAGCCTGGGACAGAGGGAGGTGTCCCTGGTGCTGCAGACACACCTCGAGCAGCAGGAGGATGCTGTGAGTTTGCAACCCAGCCATGCTGTCCAAGGACAAAGCAGCCTGACCTAAATTCCTCCATGCGATGGCAGGGCCTGCAGTAATGAATCCTGTCTTATCTGCGTGATGGGGTTATGATTTGCAGACATCAAAATCCGTAATTCAGTGAATGCTGCTCTGAACCGGGGAGGGCGGCTAAATAAATAAATAAAATTTGTCAATGCAGAATAATGTGCTTTGCACATGGTTAGCAAGAGCCAGGCGACTGTATATCACAGCCAAGAATAATGTCAGGTTTTGGAATCAGATAAATTGCAAATAACAATGCAGAAAGCAACTGAACCTTGAGGAATATTCGCAGCCAGGCTGGGATGAGGTGCCTGCAAAAAGCCTTTGTTTGCAGGAGAGAAATAGAGACCAATAAGACAGGGGGTAAAAAAAATGGGGAGGGAACAGCAGGGCCATAAAGCTGTGATCAAGTGCAGGAGAGATGATAAAAGGCCATGGACAGCCCAGGAAAAATATTAAGAAGCAATAAAATGCAGCATCAGTGGAGATAAGATGATAATTTGTTATTCTCAGCAGAGCCATTTGTGCAGCGAGGCTCTTCTGGGCTCAGAGCTGAGCTGAGTTGTGCTTTCCACCCTGGGCAAAGATTTCCACCTTGGGCAGAGATTTCTACCCTGGGCAAAGATTTCCACCTGGGGCAGAGATTTCCACCTGGGGCAGAGATTTCCATCACTGGGCAGATATTTCTACCCTGGGCAAAGATTTCCACCTGGGGCAGAGATTTCCACCCTGGCAAAGCAGCAGGAAAGCCCCAGAGCAGGCAGTGAGAGTTCTGTGTGTGTTTAGGGGAAGGAATTGAGTCCTGGCCAAGCTCCAGCCTGTCCCTGAAGGGACTTGGAGGTATTTCCAAGGGCTGGGCAGGAGCTGGGAATTCCTGACTCCAGTGCAAATGAGATTCAGACCCACTTCTCCCAAGGAAAAATGTCCTGACAAGGCAGGTGGGGATGGAGAGGGAACAGTGACCCTCTCAGGTGAAGGACAGCACTCTGGGAATGCAGAAACTCGGGCTGGAGAGGCTGGAATTGCCCCTGGGACTGGCTGTGTGGAGCCATCTCCCAACTCCATCTCTGCCTCCCCTAAATGGCACAGACATTGCTCAGCAGTTTGCAGAGATGCTGATAACAAAGATACACATCCCCGCCACTTATTAAGCTGATGGCTTTTAAACATTAAATCCCAGCTATAATTAAATTAACTGAAATTGGTTTTATTAAAAAAAAAAAAGGAAGGACTCTAAGCACTCCCCGGCAGCATTTGAAAGGTGAGGGAATTGCCTGCAGGCCCAGGAAAGCATTGCTGCAGATTGCAGGCAGGACTGATTCGATAGCTAATGACTGAAGTTGGTGTCAGGGGAGCACAGGGAAGGGGGGAGGGACAAACTCCATCACTGGGGGGACTCTGTGGTGCTGTGGCTGTTGTTCCTGGGAAGGGATTCTAGGCCATCCTCTTGCGAAGCCAAGGAATTATCTGCAGGATGACATGATCGTCCTGTTAATCAGGAAGTGATTTCTGCCTAAATGTTCCAGTTGCAGAGTTGGATGCAGCTGAGCTCTGCAGCCTGCCCTGCTCTGGTGGGCTCCTCGGGGTCTGCTGCCCAGCAGGGGAGGGAAAAATGAGCTTTTAGTGTCTCTCTCTCCAGAAGGGAGCATGGAAATAGTGGGAAGTGAAGAGATTTGAGCTCAAGCCCAGGGGCTCTGTGGGACACACTGCTGTTCCCTGCCTGGGAATGCCCCTTTATCGTGGTGACATCCCTGGTGACATCCCTGTTTCCTGGTGACACCCCTGGTGACATCCCCATCCTGAGGCCCTGAGCTGCAGCTCTGTCAGATCTCCTCTGCCACAATCCCCTCTTCCTGAATTCCTTCTGAAAGCCAGGGAACATTTCTGTCCTGCCTTTGAAGATCTGATTAAAGGCTGTTCCGTTTGGAAGGAACTGCAAATACACTTGTTCATTTAATAGATGGCTTCCTCTGGCTGCAGGATTCGCCCTTGTTAGGCACATCATTCAAAAATTATCTATTGTGGCTGAAAAAATAATTCCGAGACATCTGGATTGGTGCTAATAACTGTGAGCAGCAAGTCTTTGATTCCCTTCATCCTTCATTACTGCCTGTCCCAAGCAGCAATCCTGCCTTAATGAGGGCTTGTTTCTCCTGTCAGGTCTGGTGGCAGATGGGGACAACAAGAGGGCATTTTCCTGGTTTTCCTGGGTGAAGCTGTCCAGTGCTGACAGCCCCGTGGAGCACAGTGAGGTGACTCTCAGTGCTGCAGATTTAGAGCAAACCTAGCACTGAAAAGAGGATTTTTTTCATTTTCTCCCAGTCTCGGAGTTCTTTTCCTGGGTGGATGTTGGAGGGCAGGAAGGACAGGCCATGCCAGACCCCAACCCTGTGCCAGCACAGCCCGAAGTACTTTATTTCCCAGTCAAAGTCAGGAGTGTGGCAGGTTTGGGAATCTCCCCTCCATGTCCCATCCCACTTTCCTCAACCCCTGTGGGATAATTCCCCAAACTCATCACCAGGAAAACACTGCAAGGTTCAACCACTTCATCCTGAGAGCACTTGGATGGCCAAAGCACCTCAGACCTGCTCATGAACAGGAACTCTGTTAGAGCCATGGATAATTCTGGTGTATTTTCTATCCCAGAGTGTGTTTGACAGCACAGGCAAGGCAAGGATGGCTGTGTTCTGGGAAAGGGACAGGGAGCACAAATCCCTGTCTCATGGGGTGACCTCAGGTGGCTGAACCCCCAGGATTGCTCTTTTCTCCTCCTTCCCTCCTGGCTGCAGGAGGCAGAGACACAAAATCCTCCCCAAGGTGAAACTGCTCTGAGGTTTAAAGGTGCCTCAAGTGAATGTGGCAATGTGACCCAATAAACCCAAAATGAGGGGATTTCTGGGCTGGTTTTAATCCTTACTGAACGAGCTGATTTTGCTCCTCAGGTCTGAGGGTCTCTGCACTCCCTGGGGTGAGAAGCACAATCCTCAGAGCTGCAGAGACCAAAGTGAGCTGCAGCAACATCTGCAGGTTGGTTTGGCAGGAGAAGGAGAAGGAAGGCAGGAGGCTGCAGCTCAAATCTTTGCTGTCATCTTGCTGCTCTGAAATGACTCATTTTGTCTCTCTTATCTGTCCCCTGGAAACCTGTGTCTTCACAGCTGAGTTTTGTGCATTGAGATGCCAGAGGGGGAATAAAAAAAAAAAAAGAAGTAAAAAGTAAAAAGATGACATCTTTTCCCTACCAGCTGGGGGTTTCTCCTGTGCTCCTGACCAGTTCATGCTGTAAAGTTTATTTCCATTAGTTGTATTATTGCCTTTTATCTCTTTTTCCCCACGGCACCAACATCCAAGAGGCAAATCTATTTTTATGAAATTGGACTGTTAAAAAAAAAAACAGAAAAAAAAAAGGAAAATTTAAAAGGCCAGCAAGAAGAAAAGGTGATGGATTAGATCTTAAAGCAGCACAACAGCTCCTTAGGCTCCTTTCTGCCATGAGCTTCATTTCAAAATGTTTTGTTCTTTTGTCCCCTGATTTTCTGCGCTGGTTTATCTTGGCTTTTGCTGCAGCTTCCCCCTAATTCTGAGTGAAGTGTGAGGTTCTCCAGGCCCTGCTGTCCATCCCCATCCCATGTCCTTCTGCTGCTCCACAGCAGCACCAGGGCATTGTTTTATATAAAATTATCTATGCCAAGGGCTCAAGTCCTTCACTTGTTCAGGGCTGATTTATTGCATTCCTTGGCAATCTTGGAGCTGTTCAGTGCTGCCTCCCAGCCCCGTTTGTGCATTTTAAAACAGAGAGGGAGGCAGTTTGCTAATCCTCTGTGCAGCCTGCTGAAAACTTTCAGCTTCCCTTGGAAACAGCAGCTCCGTGTTCCGCTCGGAGCTCCCGAGCTCCCCATGAAATTATGATGATTCCTTTTGAAAGCCGAGCAGATTTCAATTCCAAGTGTACCTGGCTCTCCTCCCTCCTCCCTGGCTGCTGCAGAGGTGACTTTGGGCAGGGCTGGCAGAGGTGGGAAGGCAGTTTTTCCCCCAGGAGGGATGAAATCCCCCCTGGCTGGGCTGTCCAGGTGGGTGTCAGGAGAGGAAAAGCCAAGGGAACAGGCTGAGGCTCAGAGCTGGGCAGAGCTGAGAGCTGCCACTGACATCTGGCCTTGTTTGGGAGCTTCAGGAAAGGAGAGGGAGGAAGAAACACCTTTGGTCGTGTTTCAAGTGGGATAAAAACGCCTTCAGGACACCATTAAGGGTTTAGCTATTGATGCTAAAGGCCAGTCAGGCTGTGGCTGGATTTTTATTCAGCTGCAGGACTCCTGACCAGGAGAGCTAACCAAGTTCTGTGTTTGAGCTGCTCTGCTTCATGTGGGAGGGCTGGGATGGAAATGCTGGTCCCACATTCCTGCCTCGGGGGGTCATGGGGATGAGGGGAACCTTCTCAGCACCAGAGGGACACCAGAAAAAGGAAAGGTCCTGGAAAATGACATCCTGTGCACCATCCAGCAGAAATGCAGTGCAGAAATTCCATGTGAGCAATGTGGGCATGGATGGGGCTCATGGCCTTGAATTGCTTTTGGATTGTGAGGTGCTCTGGAGTGTGACATGATCCCCTGGATGGGACAAAAATGGAATAGTTCCTCTAGCAAAAGCTCCAGCTGTTTCCTTTGCATCAGGAAAACACAGTGTGCTCTTTGAAAAAACTCAAGCTGAGCCAAACCTTGTCATGCAGCTGGAATTCATCTGGCTGCTGCTCAGCTGGAATCCTGGGGTGAGTTTCAGAGGAGAACAGGAATTTTGGAGCTGTGGGTGAGGCTGGGACAGGCAGCACAGGCTGCCAGCACAGCTCCAGCTCGGGGGATCAGCAGGGACAGCAGCTGGTGGCCCCAGGAGCAGGCAGGCTGCTCAGGAGATGCTCTCAGCTCCTATTTGCTATCACACCCTCAGCACAAGTGGGATTTCAGCTGCACTCAGGCCCTGTGCAGTATTTTCTGAGATAGACCTTTTCCACTTCACATTCCCTGATAAGCTTTCTCTTTAAGCTGTCGAGGCAATGCTTCTCCAGCACTGAAGGTGAGGAGTTTTGGCTGGAGCTGAGTCCCTGCTGGGCACAGGGAGCTGCAGTTTGTGGTGCAGAACCTGCAGAAATCATCTTCACAACCTCCTCTGTGCTCCCAGGAGACACAGCAGCCACAGCTCCTCAGAGCCTTGAATTGCAAATGCAAATCCCCACCAAAACTGCATTTTCATGCTGCATCTTTCATCTTCTGTGTAACTCTCAGCTTCTGTCCCCTAAGAAACTCCTGGGCTCTTCCATGCATTAAGAGCAGAGAAAATCAAGGCAGCAATGAAGGAAACACTTTGTTGTCTCTAAAAAGACAGTCAGAAAAGAATCACCAGTGCTCCTCTTCTCAAAGTCTTAAAAACAGAATCCTGGCTTGGAAAAATCCAGTTAAACAATGAGAGTGTTTCTACAAACTTTGTCTTGTCCCTTCACCGGGTGCTTTAGGTAACCATAAATATATATTTCCATAGCTGATCGTTGAGCTGGGCTTGGGATTGGCCACAGCACATGATTCAGTAAATAACCTTGAGCATAAAAATGAGATTCTCCTCCAGAAAACTCTTTAATCTGCCTTGTTTTTATGGATCAGCAAAGGTGTCAGAAGTTTGACACTCCAGATAATTGAGCTCTTGCATTTAGAGCACAGCCTCCAAATAATGGCAACTCCGCTTTGAAAGAGTCTCTCTAAACTTTGGGTTGACAATTAGCATTTCAAAAGGTTGCAGCTCCGAAGCTGCCATCCCCTAATACACAGTTGGAATCAGATGTAAAGATTAATAGCACAGCACTAAAAACAGCCATAAACTCTCCCCGCCTTGGAAGAGCTCCTGGCAGATGGAAATGGGGAGTTGTGCATCCAGGGCATTCCTGCCACTCCTCAGCAGGGGTGACAGGATGGGGACATGGCCTGGAGCTGATCCCAGCCCAGGGAAGGGCAGTGGGACACAAATCCAAGGGTTTCCCATCACCTGATGGGCTCTGGGAGGTGTGGATGGTGAAAAAACAGCTTTGTTTGGAGAGCAAATGTCCCTGCTGTGGCAGGGGTGGCACTGGATGAGATTTAAGGTCCTTTCCAACCCCAAACATCCAAGGCTGTGCCCACACTGTTATCCCATTCCCATGAATGAGCAGGAAGGAAAATTTCCTTTTACTGGAGTGAAGGCAAAACTGGATTTCTGTGGATGTGGAAGGCTGACAGCTCTAAAAGTGGTGGGGAGAGAATGTCCTGTTTGCTGGATCCACAGGGATTTCAGGCAATCCTGGCCTTCTGGGCATCAAGGTGCTCCAGGGAAGGTTCCATTCAGATATCAGGAAAAATTTATTGACAGGAAGTGTTGAAAAATATTGGAATTTTTCCCTCCCATTTCCAGGGCTGGGGCAGCCACAGCTTCTCTGGGCACCCACAGGGAGGAATTCCTCCCCAAAATCCCACCTAATTCTGCCCTCTGGCAGTGGCAACCATTCCCTGTGTCCCTAAATCCACTTCCTGCTCTTCAGGCTCACTTAATGCTGGGGAGAACACCCTGAGCAGGAGATTTTTCCTCTCCTCTCACTGAGTGCAGCCAGCGAGGCTTTTTCTCCAACTCTTCTTTAATCACCCTGCTCAGGCAGGATGCAGCCTGTGCTTCGGGCAGAATTAATACGAGATAGCAATGGTGATTAGGTAATTAGCAACTACCAGGAGTATTTAACCTTCCTGGTGACAGCGTGTCTGACATCACCTGAGCTCGTGCAGGCTCTGTGAAAAGAATTAACAATTTTAAATTACCCCATTTAAGTTATTAATTATGAAACAGAAGTCGGCCCAGAAAGGATGGCAGCGCTGCCCGGTATCCTGGTGGTTTTTTCCACCTCTGCATATCTTAAATCCGTGTGATTTCTGCCTTCCAATTCATTGGAAAATTGGAATAGGGTTGCCAGGATTGAAGGACATCTGCTGTGGGAAACTGTGGGAACATCACTGGAATTGTTCACAGCCAGGCTGGACAGGGTTTGGGGCAGCCTGGGGCAGTGCAAGGTGTGGGGTGGCTCTGGATGAGCTTTGAGGTCCTTTCCAACCCAAACCATCCAATGATTCCATGCTGTACCCACCCTGTTATCCCCATTCCCATGAATGATCGGGAAGGAAAATTTCCTTCCCCTCTCCTTTTACCTGAAAATACTGAAATCTCACAGCAGCCAAGCATTTTGACCATTTCCCCCCTCAGTGCCAACGTTTTTCTCTTTGAAGCAGTGTCCATTTCCCTCAGGAATGGTTTTTTCCCTCTCCACACCCATCCCTGGATCAATTCCTCTGCTCTGGGATGCACCAGCATCCTCTCCCTGGGGCACAGGGGGATGGTGGAGATCCCTCCTTGCCTGGAGATCCCAGCAGAGCACAGACCCCTCAGCCCTGCAGACGCATTTTTTGGAGGAGAGCTGACAAAGGTGACTCTCCCTGCGAGGTTTCCAGGCAGCTTGTCAGCAATATTTATATCCTAAGATGAAAACCTTGCTCCAGAGGAAGTTTGCAAACATTTGCTCCTGTAATGCATGTTTACAGCTCTGGAGTTTGCTCCCATAAATTTCCCATTAGCCATTCCGTGGGCTGTAAAGTGAGGGGGTGAGTGCATCAATCTGATTGTGGCCACCCAGCCGTGCCCTGCACTGTCCCACCCTGCTGCTCCTGTCCCTCTGGTCCCACCCAGGCTCAGCTCCCAGCTCCTCACTCCTTTCTAGCAGCCAGGAATGGATGAATGCCCTGCACAGAGCGGAAGGGAGCTCCTCAGCATTACCTTGGACACTCATTTAGCTGGATTTGATAGTGACAACACATTGACATTGGTAAGGTTAATGACCCAATCCTTTATTTCATGGAACGAGTGGAACAACATTTAGTACCTTGTTCTGCCGTGTCCCCAGGAGCTGCTGGAACTGTTCCTTTAATGGCACTGTGGCATCTCTGCCCTTTAAGTAATTGGCACCGTGAAAATATTCTCCAGGTCCTGTCACAATTGATTAGGATTGCATTGAATTGCAAAAAAAAAAAAAAAAAAAAATTACTTTTATTTTGCTTTCTCAAGCCTTTTACAATGAATGAAGGCGAAGTTTGATCTCTGTGGATGTGGAAGGCTGAAGTGGTGGGGAGATAAAGCCGTGGCTGATGGATGTGCAGCCAACCCAAAGCTCTGCCCCTCACCTCGCCCTGACCTGCTGATCCCCAGTTTTCCACAGGAATTTGTCCTATTTCTGCTGTTCTTTCCTGGCCAGGAGCACTGAGACCCAGCAGCTCCCAGGGAGTTCTGCCTTTCTGAGCACCCTGTGCAGAGAGGAGATCCCTGCCTGTGCCAGGGCGTGGAACTGCATGAACTTTAAGGAATTCTCCATCTTCCAGAAAGGCTGGAGGAGTACAAAGGAGTGGGGTGAACTCTCTGTTCAGCACAGGGAACAATGGCACAGCTCTGCAATGACATCTGGGAGCAGGGAGGTGGCATTTGGCGGCAGTGACCCAGACAGCAAGCCGTGTTTTCTCTGTGGGACCGCGAGGTGTGAAGTAAAACATCATTTCTGCGTTTGCATCGACAACAAAAATATCCTTGACTTTGGAATCGTGCCGTCCTTGCCTCACCTTCCCCCCTGTTCTAAATTACCCCTGATTGTACAACAGCTGCTCCCTTCACGCCTGCATATGGCTGCCTCCTTAAATCTGCATTTCTGTCGAGGGGCTGCATGCAAATACCCAGCTGAAAGTTTGGCTTGCAGAGGTCTGATTAACCAACTCGGCGTGGCAATGAAAAATGAGTATTGACACGAGTGGAGGAGCTGACAGGGGGATGGAGGGGAATGGTAATGACAAGTGTCAGGCAGGGACACTGCCAAACCCTGAGATGATGAAATCCGAGGATCAAACCCCACATCTCCAGACAGGAGTCTGTGTTTCGTTCTTGAGCTCGAAAAATAAAATAAAACCCTCGCAGATGTGAAATTCTCCAAACATGAGAGGAATGTTATTTTTTTAAATTTTTTTTTTAGGCATGTGAGAAAAATTCCTCCACTTGACATGCTCAGAATGTCTCCTCACCAGGCATTTGCTACCCAAAATACTCAGCAAAGATTTCCAACAAAGCTCTGGGTTGGGAGTGTGTAGGATGGCAAGATAAAGGAGTATCTGCCTGTGAGCTCTCGTTGGTAAAGTTATCTCTCTTTTGATTTTAAACCTTAAAAAATAACCATATGAAAGCACAGAACTGTCCTCTGATCATCTAAATCTGCTTATAATCTGCTATACAGCTTTTTCTGCTGTCTCTACAGGATGCATTAGCTCTCAGTTTATGGCAGAGGAAAAGGATCCATGTGCACATGAGAAATGGAGGCCAAATTCCAAGGGTTCAACCACAGAATTTCGGATCCCTTGGTGACTTGCCTTGTGCCCATGGGCTGGTAATTAACTTCTCAGTGCCTTGACCTCTGACGTGACCAGGAATTTTTGTTATTTTGGTATAATATTTTATTATTCACCGTTCAAGTCCTTACTTTAAGCCTCTCAGGGTGGAATCGGCCAGAGGGAGGAGGGCAGGGAATTCCTCTGCCAACAATCCCTCCTGCCACCACTGAGCATTTTCATGTCCACGTGGGCAGCTCTGGCTGGGAGCTGATGACATCCAACGCCACCAGCTGAGGCAGAAGCACCGCAAGGCAAAGGCCTCGTTTGCTGAGCACATTTATTCATTTTCTCCCCTTCCTCCCCCCTCCAGCCCACCCCCCGGCTCTCCACCTCCATTCCCCAGCTGAGCCTTTCTGGAACAGCCTCTCTATTTGTCTGCTGCTTCCCTGAACACCCATTATTCCGGGGAATCATAAAGCAGGAGGCACCTCAGCGCGGTGGCTCCGAGCGGGCAGGAAGCTCGCCGGCGGCAGGGGGTGATAAATGTGCCGTGAGATGCCTTTTCCACAGCAAACCGCAAATTGCCTCGGCAGCACTGCCCACAAAGGGCGCCTGCCGAGCACATTTATCTCCCATTGTGGGCCCAAGGAGGAGCGGGGAGAGGAGCAGCATCCTATTTTTGAGAAGTCACATTTGATCTCGCTCAGGCCGCGAGTCCGGAGGGTTTTAAAGGACTTTTGGCGGAAAGCGCGGAGCCGCGGATGCAGCGCGGATAAAGGGATTTATTTTTAACTGCAGCCAGGGTTCGTGACCACGGGAGCATTTCAATTTTAAGCCACTCTGTTTGAATAATATATTTCAGCAAAGCGAGTGTTATGTCATCTAATAACTGCTGGGTGGGAGGAGAGCTGGGAGAGAGGGAGAAATCACCCTTGGAGGAATTCCCAGCACTTCCTAAACCAGGAGGAAGAGAGGAGATGTTTGGGGAGGGTTTCTAGCTGCTCAGGAGCTCACAGCTCCTCAGTTCCCTCAGAGAGCAGCATGATGGACATTGAGGGAGTGGAGTGATGGATTTGTGGTTGGGAACCTCGGGAGATGGATGGTGGGAAAGCACTGGGGACACTTGGGGATGGACTGAGGGTGGCACAGGCACAGCACCCACAGCTCCTGGCACAGGGACAGCCTGGAAGACCTTGGTGTTGGACATTTGCTGGTCCTCTGACTGGCAGGAAATGAATGAAACGTGGATACTTGGGGTGGGTTTGGCAGAGGAGCTCTTCCCACCATCCTGAGCTTCCATCCTGGCACAGCCAGACCTGGGGCACGGCCTGGGGGATCCCCTGCTCCTCTGAGCTGGGGTTTATGAGGATGTTTCCAGGGATAAATGCTTGGCTGCCTTTAATTGTAGCCTTCATTAGCATGGCAGAGTTATTATTTGCATTGCAGGAATTGTTCTGGAGTAGCAGAGCAGCTCTGGAGCCGAGGGGGGAGCTGGGAACAAGGACTGGAATTAGGGAGAATTGTTGTGGAGCAGAAAAGCCTTGCAAAGTGAGGTCCTTGTAAAATCTTTAGCTGAGTCATTCCCAGAATGCTTTTCTAGTTAGCCAAAGTGTTCTGCTACTTTGGCTAACTAGAAAAGCATTCTGGGAATGACTCAGCTAAACTAGAGGTGAAAAACAAAGTTACATAATTGTAAAACAATTATTAGAACCAATCAGTGCTCACAGTGGGGCTGTGGTTGGTTACAGCTGATGTTCCTATCTGGTCTGTGGTGTTGGTTCAGCACATTTGTTGTGCCTCACAAGGATGGAAACTCATAATAAACTAACAGTTTAAGACCCTGGATTTTTGCAATAAAGTGTCTTCTCCCTTCCACTGTGGATTTCGTGTGTTTAACACCACAGAGTCCCCTGGGAATGCTGGTGGGCGCCAGGAAAAGGCAAGGCTTGGCTCTGGGCTCTTCTCCTGCAGAATATCCCATGGAACATCCCATGGAAATGCATTTTCCCCTTGCTCCCTTCCCTTCCAAATCGGGTTAAGGCAATCTGCTGCACGCCTGTGTCAGCCCTTCCAAAGCACATTAGGGAATGCAAAGGAATTATTCTGGAATGAGGAGTGTGCAAATGGAAGCAGATTAACTCTCCTTGCCTCAGTGTCCCTCTTTGTGGGAGAATCTCCCATAAACGCCTTAGTGCTGGTGTGAAGGGAGGCTCAATTTATTAATGTCATGCCTAATTAACAGTGTGAGATCCTGCCTCAGAAAGGGGATTATTAGCAACAATAATATTATTATTGCAGCGGTGTTGATCGTAGCTGAACTCTTATCAATAGGTGATAAGTACCTATAAATCAAGGAGGGATTAGCAGCACCCCAGGGCAGCAGGAGCAGCACTGGGAGCTGGGAGCAGATCTCACCCAACCTGGGATAAATCTGCTCCATCCTCTAAGCAAGGAGTTATTCAGGAAAAATCCAAACCCACCTGCACTATACATTCATTTTCCCACAGCTTAGTTGCAAACACATCAAGCAATTTGCAATTCCAAGTCGAATTTGAGGGATTAGAACCTATTTATTTTTCTGTGCTAACAGAGCAAAAAATAAATATAAGTTTCTGGGTTGTTTTTCTAATAGCCTTTAGATTTCAGATTTATTTATACACCATTTATTTCCCAAGCACAGAATTAAAAAACTCTTCACTCCTCTTCTTCATCTAAGATAGCTTCATATCTTTTCCCATGAAAATAATTCATGTCACTGAGAAAAAAAGTCTTCTATGAATCACTGATGAGTCTTTGATGCTCAATGTGCTGTCCAGCACGAGCTCTCAAAATGTACTTTAACAAGAAGATCTGATTTTCTTCCCACCATCATTAAAGTTTCCCCTTCAAATTTCACTTAACAAGCAAATGAATGTTCTCCCAGCATAATTATAATTTCTTTTTTAAAAAAATAATAATTCATTTAGGAAATGAATCCACACTGTGTTTTCCCACCAGGAGGGACCTGACCGGCTGAGCCATGCTGGGAATGATCCCCAGTTTGGGCTGGAGTGAGGTTTAAAACATAAATCCGACAGGATTCCCGGGGAGAACACAGCAAAACCCTTCCTGCAGGGCCTGGGTGCTTTTCTGCATGATTTTGGGTAGAAAACTCCACTCTGCTGAGTCAGTTTTCCATGCAGAATTCCAGCAGGTGCCACTCTGGGAAGCCTCGAGCACAGGGAGGTTCTGGCATGGCTGATCTTTGCTCAAACCTCTCTGCTCCTCCTGAGCAAACCCCCAGCTCCAAAACCCTTCATCATTAAAATATTTATCCTCTGGCAGTAATTGCTTTGTGGTTCAGAACTGTTCCCAAGCTTCCCTCCAGGAGCAGAGGTGGAACCTGGAATGCTGACTGTGTTTCCCTGCTTATTCTCCCTTTTCTTGCTCCCTTTCCCCACATTCCTGGCTGGGTTCAATCCCTGATTTCTGCCTGCAAATCCCTTTCCTTGGGAATGAAGGAGCCCTAAGGTCTGAGTGTGGATAATTGGAGTGCAAGGGATTTTTGAGTCAAGGCATTGGTGTGTCCTGGTGGTGGAATTTAATCTGCCAGCAGCTCCTGGCCTCAATTCCTGGCAGCAAAATGAGGGAAATGCTCCATATTCCTGGGCAGTTTTGGGAAATGCCATCCTCAGCTCTGCCCTGGATCCCTGGCAGTGTCCAAGGCCAGGTTGGGATGGTGGAAATGTCCCTGGATGGCACTGGATGGGATTTAAGGTCACTTCCCACCCAAACCATTCCAAGGTTCTGTGGGGATGACAACCCTGGCTCCTCTGGGTGTCTGCAGAGCTCCTAAACAAACCCCCTGCAATGCAAACAATCATAAAACACACAATGCAAATCTCCGTGCCCGAGAGAGAATGAATAATTAGCCAGATAATTGAATATACAAACAGCAACTGCCTTAGAAGCAGAAAGAAATACGCATGGAACGAGGCACTGTTACAGTTCTCCTCCCCCTCTGGATTTGTCTGGGGATGCTCAAAGCCTCCTCTTGAGGGGAAAAAAGCCCTCTCATTTCTGCTCTATTTGTATGCTACAGTAGCAGTTTGGAGAAATTAAAAATAATTGATACGTTCGCCAAAGCACGAGCAGGAACTATTTCATATTTTTAAAAGCTTTGCAAATATCCAGGAAAAAAAAAAAAGTGCTGCGCCTGCATAAAGCCAGAGCTGAGATCTGCTCAGAATGATGGAATGAAACCCTTTTTTATGGGAATATCTGAGTGTAACAAACCCACAGATGGAGGAAATGTGGAAAACCCGAGTGATCCCTGGGTTTGGGCAATTTTTGCTGCTTGGGGAAAGATTTTCCCTTCAATCCCAGAGGAGAATTCCTGGCTGTGCCCCATCCTGCTGAGTGTGGGCTCAGCCACCCTCATCCTGCTGAAAAAACCCTTCATTAGCAGGAATTTGGGGGAAAATTCATGGCTGTGAATGCACTGAATGGAACAGATTAAACCTGGGAGCAGATCCTTCCCTGGGACAGCAGTTTTTTCCCGAGGTTTTTGATGGATTTCCCCACATCAGTGCCCTCAGCTGTGCCCAGGAGCTGCAGAGGAGGAGAGGACCTCGGTGAGGAAAAAGGGAATGAAGCACAGAAAATGGCATTAAAGATGAACAAATGCCTCCATTATTTCACCAAATTAAATGTGCTTTTCCGAGTAGGAAGGCAAAAGTCAGTCATTATCTGCCTGTAATACATGGCAGCAGATAATAAAGAGGGTTTATGATCTCTGAAGGCAAATTAGAGGATATTTAAACAACACATCCCTCTCTGAAGGAGCGATAATTACAAAATCAGGTCAAAATGTGGAACAACCTAACTCTGCCCCAAGCTAATGTTACTTGACCGAGCTGAAACCTCCTGAATTCCCTCTTGGAAGGAAGGATCTACTGGGGATGCAGCTGCTCCATCACTGTTTCCCCTCTGGGTGTGGATATTGTCACACCCAGCCCAGCCCTGCTGCTCCAGCTCCTCCCTCACCTCTCCCAGAACTTTGGAAACTGGAATTTCTCTGCCTCCTGCAGCTGCACAATTCCTACTCCAGGCAGAAATTCAGTCCTGGAATTTAGAAGTCCAACACAGTTCATTCAATCCGGAGATGAATTCTCCTGGACATCCAATCCTGGAATTTAGGAGTCCAACTCAATTCAGTCTGGAGATGAATCCTCCTGCTCTTCGTGAACCTTTTCCCTGGTGTGCCCATCACACTTTATTCAGGCATTTCTAAGCCCACATTTTCTTTAAATGGCACAGATTTTCTCCCAGGAACACTGCCTGGGCTGGGTTCATATTTCTGCTCTGCTAGAACTCCCAGGGCTCCAGGGCTGAGCATCCTGGAGCTCCTGGAGCTCCAAAGCTGCTCCCCCTCAGCTCAGGGGGATTCTGACCCCATCCTGGCAGCAATGGCAGCAGGGATGGATTCTGTGCTCACTGCTGACAGACATCCCTGCCTTTGACAGACAGAGGGAATTAAGTCCTAAATCCCTCAGTTATCTTTCGCCAAGTTACCTGCAGCCCATCTTGGGGTGATTTAATGACTTTTCTGGGACAGGGACAGCTGCCAGGGGGAACAGTCACATCAAGCCTTGCTGGAAACACAGGAATCATCAGTCCTTGGGAGCTGCAGCCTGACCCAAGCTGAATTCCCCATTCAGGACACTCTGTGATCTCCCTGGCACAAGAACCCAGAATTATCCAGCATTCAGCACAATATTCCTGCTTTCCCGCTGCTTCAGCCCAGAACAGAATTTTGCTGATAAAAACAAAGGCTGAGCTGCTTCCCCAGCCCTTCCTCTTGTCTAATCCTCTGTGACCCACAGGATGAAAATTGAACTGATTAAAGCACCAGCAAACAGACTGTGGGAATCCTGGCGGCTCTTACCCTGAGGGGAGACTGGAACGGCCTAAAAGGTCTTTTCCCTGCTCTAATTTCGGGGATTTTTATGTTTCACTTTGCTGTGGGAATAAAAGGGAACAGGCAGAGCACCTGGACCAATTGTTTCTGGCGCTGGATGCCACAGGAGAGGGAAATGTCAGAGCAGATGAAAATGAGGTCGCTGTGGCTGAGGGCAGCTGAGAGATCAGAGCCTGGGCAGGAGCCTGGAGCGGGGAGAGAGCAGGAAAATCTCCTCAGGGAGATCCTTGGAGATGTTTTCCCTTGGAGACAAAAAATGGGAGATCACCTTTTGGTCCAGATTTATCAGTTGAATCCCTTCCCAGAGATTTTCTCTGGCAAAGGCATCACCAGAACCCCAAATCCTGGGCTGGGTTTGGGGTCCCTCCTGCTCCAGGGAGAGCTCAGGCTGGGACTCCACAGAACAACACTCCAGGAGCAGATGGAATGATGCCATTTATCGAATTTAATGACACTAAGAACCCTCCTGGCTGAGATATCCTGGAGCTGCATCCTCAGAGGCACTGCGGAGCAATCCCTAAACAAGCATCCCTCCTGCCTCAGCTTTGCTCCCAGGCATCTCACGATGTGTCTGCAGCCATTAAATCCCAGCCTGCTGCTGCCTGACAGTTTGGGGCTGGGAGAAAGTCCCCAGCAGTCCCAGGAGCAGCTCAGATCCCTGTAATTTATGGAACTCCTTGCCCGTGGTACAGGGAATGATAATTGCAGCACCAGCAGGGAATAATGAGCTGTGTTTGTGCTGCTCATGGTTTTCTGTTCCTTTATGGCACCTGACAGCCAGAGCTGGTGCTGGGCAGCACAGAGGGATTGGGAGAGGTGTTTTTGGGGTCCTGCATGGGAGAAATTCCCACTGGAGTTGCCAGGTGTGATCCTCTGGGATGGACTATGGGCCACATCCCACTGAGGAGAGGGGATTGAACTCAAGGGACTGGTGAGAAACTGAAGTTCAGAGGGTTGGGGGAGGTTGGGAATTTTTCCCAGGAAAGGCAGCGGCTGGAAGGTTAATGGGAGTCACTCAGAATCCCCCAAAAACAGCCTTGAAAGAACAGGAGTGTGAAATTCCCCACACTGTAAAACATCCAGCAAATTCCGGCTGGCAGCAACCTGCAGGATCCTTCTTCCTTCAGGATGAGGGGTTTTCCCTGCACAGGTTTTCCTGCTGCCCTTTTATCAGCTCGGGCCAGATTGAAGAATCCAGCAAGAAACTCTATCTGCCTAGAAAAGTCTTAAATATCTTGGTAGCTTTTAATTGAACCACTTCCTTGCTAGGTAACAGCCACGGCAGGTACCATTTTCTCCATTAAACAGTGTCATTTATTGTGATTAATTCTGGGGCTCTTATCAAGTGCATGCACACTGGTTCCTTATTTTTGAAGCCTCTTCCCCTAAACGTGGCTTTTAATGGATTTCCAGGGGAGGGAGGCAGGGAAGGCAGCAACCACTTGAGATTCCTCAGTTTCCCTGCCTGCACCTCCCAAAATCCATGCTGTCCCTGAGGATGGGATTGCAGCCTGGTGCAAATCCAGGAGCTGGGCTGAAACCCCAGTAACAGCAGCCTGAGTTTGGGAGGAATCACTGGAATTACTGGGATGTGTGAATGGGAATTAACCACAGCCTGACCTCGGGAAGTGCAGCTCTGACTCCATCCCCACAGGTTTCCCACTGCAGTCAGTGGGATTTGGGATCCCAAATTCCAGTTTTTAGGGGCACAGAGGAGAGGGAAGGGCCATGCCCTCTCCCCTGGCACAGCTCAGGCCCCAGCAATCCATCCACGAGATGAAAAGGAGCATCCACAGGCACAGGGCTTTGCTGCAACCTCATATTTCCTTGGGTGTCTCTGCAGTTAATTAGTTATCCTCTTCTTCCAGTTAATTAGCTCAAGGAAAAACAGCCCTTTGTACTTAGCCTTATAAATTACAGTCTTCGCCTGTCTTCTATGTTAGGAGAGATGACACTTTGCTGCATTTTCTCAGCAAGGTCACATTTACAATTCTTAAAGGTTTGGGAGGAATCTCAGCCAGGACGTGGGGAAGGTTTCAAAGTTACCGTGATGCCTTTAAAAAAATTATCAGAGGGACTGGGAGGGGAAATGGTGAGGATCAAAGCAAAGGGACTCCATTAAAAAAGACTAACTAATGAAAAAGTTACTGAGAAAACGCATGAAAGTGGCAAAAGGAACTTCAGAGGTCAGTGAGATGCTGTCTGAAGGGGCTGGGGAGCATTCAGCTCCTCTCCCAGGACTCTGCAGGGCTGGGGCAGAGCAGGGATCCCCTTGGGACACTGAGACTTTGTGCAAGTCCTGCTGCCACTTAACACCAACGCCCTGCAGCCAGTTACAAATTTCACCAGGGAATTTTGGATTTGAGCCTGAGCTCCAACATCCCCAGGGCTCCATCGTGCCTAATTACAGCCTGTCTGAAGTGCTGATGGGTGCCAGCAATGCAGGCTCAGGGCAGAGAGTGGTGGCACTGCTCTGCCCAGGTTTGGGGACAGAAAGGTTCAATCATGGCCAAACAACCTGCTGCAGGGTTGGGTTTAACCTGCTGGCTTTTTGGGCTCTTGATGGAGGTTTTTAGTTTAATGCAAGGAGATGGTTACGGAGTACAAAGTGTATTTAAAGCATCTATTTATTAAAGCTGAATTGTGCTAGAACTTCTGTTCCAAAGCACACCTGACAGCTAAATGAATAGCAAATTATTTCCCAGCACTCTGTGCTATTTTCTGTTGCTCCTGTGCAGCACTTAGGGCAGGTTAAAGGAGTTCTCAACCTTCTATTTAATACAATAAACTTCGTCAGATGTTGTTATTATTTGATCTGAATGCCACATCCTGGTGTAAAATATGCAGGGAAGCCTCATTGCCTCCTGGAGCAGCCAAAGTCAGGTGGGAACAGCAGGAGGGAGGGCAAAGCTGAGCAAGGTGGCTTTTATTTAATCTGCTTCAATCAGGACCTAATGATAGGCATTAGAAACACTGGCAAATCAGGGAAACAACTTTATTCCCGTTCAGCAAGGGCTCTGGTTCTTTGTGTCCAGGGTGAGGATGTTATCCATGAAATCATAGATCACATTGCCATGGAATTGACAGCCCTGAGAGGAGGGAGCCTGGTGAGAAAGGGTTAATCAATCATTGCATGGGTTGGAAGATGATCTTTAAGGTCCTTCCAACCCCCAGTAAATGAGAATTAACAATAACGAGCAGGGGATAATTAAGAACTATCCCCAGGTGTGTCCTCAGCAGGCTGGGAAGAACACTCAGAGCGTCCCAGGAGCTGCTGCAGGCTGGCAGTGACCCTGCAGGAATGGCCAGGGGAGCTCTGCTCACAGGCTCTGAGTGCTTGCTCGATGAGAGGATGCCTCTGGAAAAAGCAGCAGAGATTCCCTGGGGACTCATCCAGGAGCAGGTTGGAGCAGCTCATCTCCTTCAGCCAAAAGAAAAAAAAAAAAAGGTATGAGAAAAAATAGTGTTGAAAAAACCCAGAGATTTATGGTGTGAGGCACAGAGTTCAGTGCAGGAGATAAAAAAGTGCAGGAAATCATTGCTGTGCGTGACCTGGAGTTGATTAAATTAAATATTTGGGCTTTTGGTGAACCTGGGAGGGTGGGAGGTGACACAGCTGAGGGAACAAGGTGACTGCTGCTGCAAATGGGATTGAGGTGGCTGCTTCCAGTCAAAGCTTCTTCTTCCACAAAAGCTTCAGCCTCCTTATTTCTGGATTTTGGTGGAGTTTAGTTTGGGTTTTTGTGGCTGAGCTCCTGAGCTTGGCTCACCCAGCTCCCTGGGAAATGCAGTTTTTTGCTTTATTTAACTGGAAGGTGCTCAGGAGCAGAGCAGGGAGAACCTCTCTGCACGCTGGGAGGCAAAGCTGGTGGTAAAGTTTGACCTGATTGGTTTCATTTCCCCAGAATAATAATAATAATTCCTCCCCGAACTGACAGTCTGCATGTCAAAGTTTCAGCTCGATTTGAAATGCCTGAAAGATGAATTCCAGGGGAGAAATAACGTTGTCTGGGTGTGCTGACAGTCCCTGCCCAAGGTGCTGCTCTCCACCTTAATGCACAGCAGAAAAAACAATGACAGGCTGGCAAAAAGAGCTGTATTTCCTGTGATTATGGCTTGTTTGTAGTCGTGGCCATTGGGAAGTAAACAGGAGAGCAGGCAGGGTGAGGTTTGTTTGGTTTTTAGCCTTCAGCTGAGGATATTTCAGCCTGGAGTGGCTGAGGTGTTTGCAGAGGTTGGGATTTAACGGCAGTGATGTCCCTTGGGGAGGAGAGTTCAGCACCAGGAGGGTTTGGGCTGCTCTGGAAATCACCTGGGTGCCTTCAGGTGAGCCCTGCATCCCCAGCATTGCACAATGAACTCATTCTCTCTCCAGTTTTCCCTGTCAGGACACCTTTGGAGGTCTGATTCACTTGCTCTTCGCTCTCCTGTGTGTCCTGGAGTAATTTATCCCATAAAGGGCAAAATGTCCTGTGTAAATCACAGCTGAGCTGCTGAAGGAACTCACCAAAAATTATGGGGACCATCAAACTTTTTTTTTTTCGATATAAAATATCCAAGAGAGCTGTTTCTGATAATACCCAGTGTATCTTTTATTGAAGATCTAATTTCAGGGGCTTCAGGTGTGATTGGATTTGGGAAGTCTCAGGTGGTTCATTGACAAGGAGCAGAACAATAGGTGGAAATGAGGTGCCAGGAGGACTTTTTGGGGTTTGCTGATCCCAGCACAGAGCAGGGCAGGCAGCAATCCCAGGCAGGAGCTTTTTCACCTTTTTTATGGTGTAACGAGGCCTGAATTCAAACCAGGGGCTCCTAATTGGCCCCAGGCTCAGTTTATATTTAGGATGCACAGCTTTGCAAGAGGTTTGCTTTAAAAAGCCAGATAAAGTGTCCAGAGTTCCTGCAGTTTGTGGGGAAGCAAAGCACCATGAATTTATCATGAAATCAATGCCAAAAGCAGCAGGAAAGCACCAAGGGGGGAGAATTAAGCTCTCCCTGCACGCAGGGGGTGAGGAGGGGAGGAGCTTTTGCAAATGCACCAGAATAATAACAATTAAAGGCCTGGCTGATGGTGATTAAAATGGAGTTTGGGAGTGGCTGTGGCCCTCAGGATTATGTGAGCATGGCTGTGGTACTAGGGAAAGCTGAGGGCTTGGAGAGAGCAGCAGCAGCAGCAGCAGCACAGCCCTGAGTCCCCAAAACCAGAGCTGTGCCTCCAAGGGATCAGCTGAAGCAGCAGAACCTTCACTGCCCTGCCCAGCAGGGAGGGACAAGGCAAAGGTCTGCTCCTCAAATAAAAATTAAAAAAATGAAATACGTAAATGAGCAAAGAATCCCCCCTGGTTAGAGAAGTTATTCCAGCAAGTGGCTCTATAAATGTCTTTATATTGTTATTTCCGATATTAGTTTGTTGTTCCTTCATGAAAGCTGATTTATTTGAAATGTTATTACTTGAAACACCCTAATCTTTTTGTAATAATTCATATACTGGAGATTACAGTTTTGGAAGGCAGCCCAGCTCTGGCTGGAATCCTATTTATGGATTAAAGGATTTGAACAGCATTGCCAGGCAGATCTCCGAATAGCAGGATAATGTAAACCTGGTTCCATATAAAATGCTTTCCCTCTGCAATGGTAACCCCATTAAAGGCAGATTGCTGGAGGAGAGCACTTGCCTTGCAGCAGAGCAGGATATCTCTCACCCCTGAGGAGGCAACACTGCCAGGGCTCAGCCTTCCCATGGCCTGAGCTGCATTCTGAGCTCTCTCCTCTCCTCTCCTCTCCTCTCCTCTCCTCTCCTCTCCTCTCCTCTCCTCTCCTCTCCTCTCCTCTCCTCTCCTCTCCTCTCCTCTCCTCTCCCTCTCCTCTCCTCTCCTCTCCTCTCCTCTCCTCTCCTCTCCTCTCCTCTCCTCTCCTCTCCTCTCCTCTCCTCATCCATCCCAATCTCCATCCCAACAGCAGCACAACCCCCAGCCCAGGATTCATCATTTACTGAGGGACAATCCACCCCAGGGAGCTGAAAGCTTTGGCCAGAGTTGTTATGTGAGAGTTTGTTATTTATTAATTCCCCATTTAATTTAATGGTGGTGGGGAACCCAACCACGGGCTGAATTTCCCTGTGTTGGTAACTGAGATTGAGCCACAATGGCTTCATTTAATTGGAATCTGCCTCTAATCCACGGGAAATACAGAATGAGGCTGGGAAACGATGGGAAATGATGACCCACATGGACATGAGTGGGTTTGGGACAAGGACAATCTCACTTTTGGAGCTGTTTTCACACATGGCAGTGAGGGAGGTTTGAGACCAAGTTAGCAGCAGAGCATTGAGGGTTTCTGGGTGTTTCTGGGCAGCTTCTCCCAAAAGTGAGGTGTGATAGGGCCTGGAGCTCTGGGCCATGATGGAAACAAAGGGAAAAGGGAGGACAAAGTGTCCAAAACCCAGGGAAGCTGTGCTGGATGGAGCTGCCAGGGAGGAGGCAGAACCTGCTGGTGTTGTGAGCACGATGGCAATGGTGTGGTGGTGACAACAACCATCCCACAGGATGGGAGAGCCTGGAGAACACTCCCTGTGTGCTCTGGGAAGGCTGAAGGGCAGAGATGCAAAAAACCCCAAGATTTATTGGTGCTGTGGATGTGACACCCTGGAGAGACTCTGGAGCTGAAGCTGATGCTCAGCTATTATTTTATGATCTTTTTTTCCCAGAGGAGTTGAGGAAGGCATTTAGGAAGAGTGCTGAGGAGGAGATCAAATCTCTTTTTCCCTCTGTTGCAATCCTGGGGAGGAGGAGGGGAGAGGGATAAGCTGCTCATGATTTCAGGGAATTGGGAGAGGAAAAGGATGGTTGGGATCACCTTTTCCAGCAAATCCATTTCCAGAAGGAAAAAGCAAACCCAGTTTGCAGTGCAGAGTTGGCAGTGGGGCTCTGTGGGTATCACTGCAATCCCTCCTCCCCTGGCTCTGTGGCTCTGGGAATGATCCCAGCCTGCTGCAGCATCGCCCTGGGCAAAACTCATTGCACTGCTCTGCAGCTGGGCTGCCTCTTGCCTGGAACGGGGAATATCACGTGCATCCCGGAGGGTTTGAGCGTTACTTATTATTTCTGTAGGGATTTGAAGGTTAATAGCTTTACACAAGCCTAATTAATTGCTATTATTTAGTTTAATATTCTCTCCGAGTGCTTTGGCCATGCAAAGCTCGCTCTGCCTTCCTCCCTATGAGGGGATTGGGAGCAGCAGTTTGTTTGTGGCACAGGAATGTGTCCAGAAATGAGGAGCTGTGGTGGAGCAGGGAAGGAGAGGTGGTGTTTGGGTCAAATCACATCCTTCCCTTCCCTGCAGCAGGATCTGCTCCTGCTGGAGCTCATCCCTCTAGTGCTGGCACAGGAAAGAAGTGAATACCTGCAGCTGAAAGATATAATTTAATAATTATGTTTAAAAGTCTACCTGGCTCTATAAATTTTTAATGACGGATTAATTAAAAGCCCAGTTATGAGAGCGTTGGGAAGGAGAAATAAATATTTAATATTTATTAAAATATTCATATGCTACATGTTTTTTAATCTTGAATAAATATTTTTGGATAATCAGGCACAGGGTTTTTTTGTGATGCTAAAAGTTTGCATTGTAAATTCAACCATGATTGATTACAAACTGTGCAATCTATTAATTATGAAATAGTGCATGTGCTGCTCAAGACATGGAAGAAATATCTATATCTGGGCTTTATAAGCAGAGGAGTTATCAAGGTAATGTGCTTGTCAGTCCCAGGTGGGGAGTTCCAGCTTTGCCTCAGCTTCTCAATCAATTTTTTGTGTGGAACCTCCTAAAATGCTGTGTGACCTCCCCAGGGCTGAGGTGAGCTCATTCTCGGGGCTGAGGTGTGACTATCCCCAAAAGCACACCCGAACCATCTGGGGATGAATGACTCCTCCTCGCAGCCCTTAGGAAGTGTGATTGGGATCACTGAATGTCTCATCCCCCTCCAGCGGCTCCTCCAGAGCCCTGAGAACATAATTCTGGCATTTGTTGGTGCCCAGGAATTACAGACACCAAACGGAGGAGACCCCTTGAAGCCTGACTGCAAACTTGACTTAAGCCCCCGGAAATAATAAAAGGGAAGTCAAGAACTCAGTAAAGCTGCAGAAAAGGATTAAGAGGAGGGAAAGCCGAGGGGGACAGGCGACTGCAGCTCGGTGTGATGGGGTGATAGAGAGCTGAGCTATCACTGCAGCCAGGGGCTGCTCCCAGCTCTGCACACAAACCTGCTTCTCCTTTTTAAATCCATTCTCTTGGTTGTTTTTCCCCTCTACTGGCGTCGTTTGAGAAAGAGCTAAAGTTTAAGAGCAAAGATTTTTATTTTTTTTTTACCTGCTTCCTGGAAATGTTTTGCTTGTAATGAAGAGGCTGAAAATGCTCTGCTGCCTCTGAAGTTTTGGTCAAGAAAAGAAGCAGGGTCTCAAAACCAGCAGAAATCTGGGTTTGAGTTGAGTTTACAAACAATTTGTTTTGTTTCTTGGTGTTGTCTGTGGAAAAAACCCCTTCAGGATCATCCTGGCTCCTGTTTGCTGTCCCTTTGGAGGAGGTTCTGTCCAGGGCAATGCTTCCTGCCTCTCCTTGCCCAAATCTGAGCACTTTCCAAGGTCAGAGCGTGTTAAAAGGGTTATAAATCCCTTCTGCCAGGAATTTGCATTTTAAGTTTGATGAGTGCGATCAGCAAACAATTCCAGTGAGTGTGGTTCTTATTAAAACCCCGCTTGGAGCAGGAGGACACGCAGAGAAATTAATGCAGAGCAATTTCTCCTGCACTTCTGAGACTTATTTGGTGTTAATGCAGAGTAATAACCTCAGTTTTTAATTGTTTCTCTGGGTAATTGGCTGCTTTTGTGTTTGTTTGTGTGGGAAGTGGTCAGAGGCACTGCAAAGCCATCCAAGGCCAGGGCTGGGAGGCTAAAATGGACAAAACCCAGCAGTTTTCCCAGCGGTAATAGCTCTGGTTTTATCAGCTTGGTTGTAATACAATTCTCACCTCCTGGGTCAATCCTGGAGCTGTTGGTTCAGCATTTACCTGGTTCTGAGCAAACTCCTGGGTGTCCAGGGAACACAACTGCCAGGGAATTCCTGGGACTCCAGCCTGGGACAGTCCCAGGAGGCTCAGGGAGCTTTCCCCAGATCTGTGCTGCAGTTCTGTGCCACCACAGCTGATGCTGGAATAGCATTCAGCTCCTGGTTATCCCTCTGACTGAGGGAAGTTCCACATTCCTGACCCAACCAGAGCCCCTGGGTCTCCTGAAGGTGTTTGTTCCTGGAATGAGCAGGGCTGAGCTGGGGCTGCAGGAGAGCAAAGCCCCACAGACACATTAACTGTGGGAACAAAACCTCCCCAGGCACTGCAGTGCACAGAGTGTCCTTCAGTGGTGTTTAACCCTCTGGATTTATGGGCTCTCATTTCCTGAACACTTTAAGCAGGTTTGGTGTGGTTGCAGGAGCAGGAGAGCACTGAGCTCTTGCCCAGGTACCAAACCCCAACCCCAAGGGCCTCATCCCAAAGCCAGCCTGTCCCTGGAGGCTTTTTGTCTGCTTTTCAGCATGGAAATAATGAGAAATGGACAATGAAGATCGATGGTTTCCTTCCATGGGTCGTTTTTGATGTGGGAATAATCTGTTTTCTTTCAAAAAGAGTTAAGAGTGGGGAAGTGGGGGATGAAAAGGACCACAAAGTGTGAGCAAAGCTCCTCAGAGCATCCCCTGGAGGCTCCAGATGCATCTCGTGCCTGCACTCCCCTGAGTGCCTCATGGCTCCTCCAGCTCTGGGGGTTCTGTCCTTCCCTCCCCTTGACCTAAGCCCTTTCCCAGTCCCCAGTTAAATATGGATGGGCACTGCCAACCAGGGGAAGCACTTTGAGATGAATTATAGCTCAAGAATCTGCTAAAAACAGTGATTTCTGCCCCTGGCTGTGGCCCTGGCAGGGTCAAAGACACCTCATCCCTGGCAGCAGCTCCATTCCCTGCCTGGCAAATCTGTCTTTGCAGAGAACCCACAGCCTAAATCAGAGGAAGCACGAAGAAAAATGGAAAAGGCTTAAAATATAACAGCCTGTGGGATATTTTGGTAAATGATGATGATGTAAAATTGCATCGAGATGGATCGGGGAAAGGGATAGACAGTTATAAAGTTAAAGAAATGATGTCTCTGGAACTAATTCTGAATTAATGACACCTTGTAGATCTTTGCTGGCTCCCATCTGAGGAGCTCAAGCTGACAGCTGGACATTTATTAATTAGAGTTCATCTGACACGAGAACAAGCTGAGGATGGGGATGGAGAGGAAGCTCTTTGCCCATCATAAGTCACACGTCAGGGATGAGGCAGCAATGAAAACCAAAGCTGTGGATTCCCACCCTGAGCTCCAAGCCTGTGGTGATGCTGAGCAGACAGGCAGGAGGAATAAATTCTCCCCAAAGGTGGAAACAACGTTTGGGTCAAGAAAGATTTATTTTGCTCCAGGCTGGAGTCAATGAGGCTCTCGGTGAGGGCAGGAGGAGGTAACAAATTTGTGCCACAAAGAAAAGCCCAGCCTGAGAACCCACATGGGGTGTAACCCTGATGCTGAATTAATTACAGGCTGATGAGCTCCATAAATACACCACACTCTGATCATTTATCTGAAACATCTCATCTGGACTATAATTAGTAGATAAGAGACTTTAATCTTGCCTTTCTTCATGTTTGTTTGTACCTGTTTACGGGTTTAATTAAAACTAAAGCAGTTTAAAACAAATGATCAGAAATGAGGAGTGATGAAGATGAGAAATGGGAGAGCAGAGGAAGGTGGAGAGGGGAGGAGGGCTCTGCCCAAAATCCTGGCTGTGTTTCCCTTGCCTTTGAGGAGTCATCAGGTACAATTAATTTTTAACAGCATAGGCAGTGCAGACTCATCTCTGCATCAGGACTGGATTCTCTCTGGAGCAACAGGAAAGGCTTTAAACTGAGGTTTCTGAGCAGAAGGGATTGGACACAAATCTGACCTTCTGCTCAAGCCAGGAAAAAAGAATTTTTTGTGATGCTGCAACAGCTGATGTGCTACAAGATCTCCTCCAGCCTGACACACTGCCCACAGCTGAGCATCTGTGAGAAATTAATAAATGGTACTGGGGGGAAATTCTGCAGGTGGAGCAGACTGGAGCCAGGGAACTCTCGTGGTGAGGATTTCCTGTGATTGAACACAGCCTGCATGGCAGACCCAGAGCTGCAGATTTGGAGAACTGTGAGGTTTTACCCATTTTGCCCCAAATCCATTCCTCCCTCCAGCAGCACCAGCAGAGCACAAACCACCCAGAGCCTCTCAGGCACCAATATCCCTGGACTGCCCCAGCCAGAGAGGCTCTGGGTGTGCTGGGAGCTCGCTGGGATGTGCCAGAGGCATTGCAGGTGTGGGGATGCTGTCAGTGAGACCCCAGAGCAGCTCAGGCTCAGCACTGATCCTGTCTGGGTGCTGAACTCTCTCTGGTAGGAGCTGATGGCACCAGGGCCAGCTTTGGGCTTTCATTTATTGGAACCAGAGATCAAACCCCTCCCAGGGAACACTCCCTGCAGAGCTCCCAGGGGAGTGAAGCTGAATTATGGAAATGTTAGGGATCTCCATTGGAAACGTTTCAGTGCTCACTCCATTCCTTTGTCCCTGAAGAGGATGATTTGATAAAACAAAATCACTCTTAATTAACCACCTGCCCTGTCCAAACAGAACCAGGGCTGGATGGCAGGGGGAGGCCGGAGCAGCAAGCTTGATTCTTAAAATAAAAGAGAACAAAAATGAAATTAGAAAGGAAGAGCCTTTAAGATAATTAACCAGAGTCTGTCCTCTTGTGCACTGATGGCTCTGAGCTCAGTTACCCACTGCTCCTGGTGGCAAACTGGGGCAGGGCTCAGCCAAGTGCCAAACTCCAGGATTAACATGCAGCAGAAGGAAAGTGAAATATTGGTTTCCCTTCTCACATCCAGCCCCAATCTGCCTTTGAAGAAAGTGAGCTGCATGAAAAATGGATGAAAAGGTTCCTCGGGAAATTGCAGCATTTGCCTACAGCCGAGGCTGAGCTTTGGGGACAGTTTGACAGAAGTATTCAGGTGCTTGGGGGGCTTTGCCCACTCTCCATGTGAACCTGGTGCCCACAGAATGATCAGTGATCAGTGTCTGCTGCTCCTTTTTGGCTCCCAAATCCCTCCTGCCAGCTGCTCTCACCCCATCAAGCCTCAGCCTGTGTTTGTCTGTGTTGGGTGATGCTCTGAGAGCCCAAACTGGAGATTATTTGTGGTTTCTTTTCCCTGTGGCTTTGTAAATCACCAGCTGGGCTTTATTCCTGAGGTTGGTGTCACTTGGGATGTGGAATATTCTCAACGAAAGGGATTCAGGAGGATCATCCCAGTCTGAGCACAGAGGAATGGGATAAGAGGGTGAGAGCAGGGCCAGAGGTGGATTTTCTCACCCAAACCACCCCTTCAGTCCTGCCAGAGCCCTGAGCACCTGTGGCACAGCCAGGGGAGCTGTGCAGGTCCTTCTGTGCCAGCAGGAGAGGAGAAAACTGGGAATTTGGGTGGGAAAGTGGGACTGGGCAGTGCTCAGGCACATCCCCATCCCACCCTCAGCCAGCTGCTCTCCTGCATGGTCACTGCAAACCCCAACTGTCCAGCTCTGTCCCCTGCACTGCCCCAGTTGGTCCCAAGCACTGGGAGGAGGCAGAGCAGGCTGAGGCTGTCGATGGGCTGGGAGAGCTCAGCTCTGCCAGCCAAGGTCGCCTCCTGTGCTGCTTGTGTTTAACAGCTCTTTTTTCCCAAAAACCTGCCAGTTGGAGCCTTTATTCCTGGCTGGAGCCTTTATTCCAGGCTGGAGTGTCTGGGTGAGGCTGGGAGTGCTGGAAGCAGCACCTTGCTCCGGGCTGGCAGCCAGGGCTGGGAACATCCCACACCCCTCTCTCAGGAACCTGAGCAGACACAGCCTCTGCAGGTTGATTTTTCAAAGGATGAAGCCTTTTTTTCTGCTGTGTACTCCTGTAGGGCTTGTGGGGAAATTGTCTGTGTCTGTCAGAGAAGGCTACACGAGAGTCACTCACCTCCTGAGCTTGAAAGAGGATTCAGTTATCTGTCCTCCTCTGACCTGAACATCTGAAGCAGCAGAGAATGCCTCCATCTGGGAATAAAACTGCATCATTCTTCCTCCTGCAGGGTCCTCTGCCTTGCCCTTTTTATTGTCTGAGGTCTTGTTCAAATCCTGCCTCTTTCACATATGATCAGCTTCTGCTTTGCTGGAGTCAGGCAGAAGTGAAAACAAACAGAGCTCTGTTCCCAGCTCCAGCTGCTGGTTCCTGCACATCCCTCCAGCCTTTTCCTGCAGGGATTTCAGCTCTTCCCTTTTCCCAGGGAGTGCCCAGGTGATGCTGTGGGGTTATCCCAAAGGGATGCTCCTTGATCCCCTTTCTCCTGTGCTGAGCAGGGCATGATGCAGCTACACCTCACCAGAGGCAGGGTGTGGAGGGTTCACATTTTTAATGTGAAATACCATGAAATAATGGTATTTTACAAAAATTTAATGGTGTTTTACAAAGGGTTTGGAGGGCTCACATTTTTATGTGAAATATCATGAAATAATGGTATTTTACAAAAATTCAGGGGGAAAACACATCACGTTTTCTTCTGTCTGTAGTTGGAACTCCATGGAGCAAAGTCTCTGTGTGATCTACGAAATTACAGGTGTTGGGCTAACAGGTCATAAAGCAGATTAGAAACTGCTGTGGCCTGGATTGGATTTAATGCCTAACAGTTCCTACTAATGAGGAATTGTTTGCTCCCCTCCCACACCTCCCAAAGCCAGCAGGAAGTTTTTTGCTGACTTTTGCAGTTCTGGAGGAACCTCAGCAGTGCAGAGCTGCTGGGGCAGCCAGGGAGCTTTGCTTCCCTGCTCAGGCTGCTCTTGGAAGTGATTGATCTGGTTGAGGTGTTGGCACCCAGCTCCCCTTCCTGCTGGCAGCAGCACATGCTGTTTTCCAGGCTATTTTCCATGTTAGCACAGGGGAGGAGGGAGATGGTGCTGGAAGGAGTTTGTTCAGGGGTTTGAATGTCTCTAAAAATCACAGTGCTGCTGTTGGCTCAGCAGTTTGTTTCAGGCTTGGGTTGAAATATCTCCTGGTTTGTTTGGGGTCAGATGAGATCACTGTGTGAAAAGCACTGCCATTCCCTGGGGAAGATGCTCCCCCTGAGGCCCAGGAGAGTCAGGAATGGGAGCAGGGATGGGATTGGCAGGTCCTGCATGGGTGATTTCTGTGGTCAAACACACCTCCAGCTCTGGGCT
Source organism: Lichenostomus cassidix (assembly GCF_008360975.1). NCBI lineage: Eukaryota > Metazoa > Chordata > Aves > Passeriformes > Meliphagidae > Lichenostomus > Lichenostomus cassidix. Next base: position 971,929 of record NW_028147268.1, on the reverse strand, counting down.
TTGCCCCTTTGGGGATCCTTTCACCTGGGCTGAGCTCCCTGAGCAGAGCCAGACACCTCCCTCCTGGGAAATGCAACGTTCTCCTTGTTAAATCAGACTCTACAGCAATTCCAGCAATCCCAGCCCTCCAAATATCACAGATTTAGTGGTGGCAAACACCAAGATTTTGGGGTGTCACTAACACAAGGACTTAGCCCATACAGTGCTGTCACCCCATCCCTGCTTGGCCCTGCCATCCAGCTGTTCCCTTCCCAGCTCAGCCCTGCTGCAGACATTCACATCCACGAGATGGAATCAATGCCTGGATTTCAATGCTGCAGGCATTCCCCACAGAAATCCCCTGCTCAGTCAATTAGCAGGACTGAATTTCATATTACTTAAAATCTATTCTCCTGGAAGGCAGGAGATTCCAGCATCTCCATCTATATTTGCTGGGATTATTGCTTAAAGGTGGCTTAGCCACTAAGCCACTGCTGCAAAAGCTCCATTAAGTTCTTCCCTTGTTGTACACGGGAGCTGGAAGGATTTCAGGGCAGCAGGTCGGCTGCAGAAACCCGACACCCATTCTTCCAGCAATTAAACTTTGCAAAGTAAACTCTGTGGATTTCATTAAGGAAATGGAGCCATCAGCACTGGGAATAGCGTTTATGAATGTTCCCCTGCAATGGCGAAGGGAGCATGTTGACAGGATGAGTTATTAGCCATATTTACAAACAGCTGTTAAAAAGCCAATGTGGAGGTCCCAGCTGTATTTTTCCCCCTTTTTTTTATGCAGGGTTTATAGCAGTTATCCTTTGAACAGCCAGCTTGATTGGCTTTCCTGCAAGGAGAGGTAAGCTTGATTAATTTATTCCTCCTCGCCAGGCCTGCAGTGGTAGGAGGGAGCAGTCTGTCTGTCTGTCTGTCTGTCTGCAGAGGAACAAACCCAAGGGCAGACAAGCAGCTCGCAGCCTGCACGGTGTTTAATTCCAGGCATTGTGTACATCTGATGCTGGCATCAGTAAGTTTGAGTCTTTTCCCCAGTCAGGCTGATTTTTCACTGAATTCTTTCCCTTTGCTGTGTGAAAAGAGAGGTCATTGGTGGGAGTTTTGCCTTGGGGAGAGGGTTTGGGTCCTGGGGACACCAGGGAGGGTGTGGTTGACCCTCCACGTTTGAAGGGACAGGCAGCAAAGGGGAATTAAACCCAAGCTGCTGCCCCTTGAGGTGGTGTGGATTCTGCTCCTGAACATCTTGGAAGTCTCAGGAAATGTGATTCTCATGGCATTGGGTTACAAGCACAGAATATGCCATGAGATTATTGCCAACACTTCCAGCCTCATCTCCTGCCTGTGTCCCCTCCTGCTGTCCCTTCCCACCAGGGGAACAGCTCAGCAAGGTCCAGCCAAGCCTTGCACTGCACCCCAAGGGCTGTGGGGCCATGGACACTGTGGAATTCCTGACCTGGAATCCCAGGGCTGCTTCCAGAGCAGATTCCCGCGGATCCCAGCCAGCCCAGCAGCTCCTCTCCCCTCCCTGTGACGAGACGCCATGTGGGGAGCTCCTTGTGTTGTTTCCATCTGACTGCAGCAGCATCTGCTGCTCAGGGAGCTGCGAGGAAGGGGAGAGGAGCAGCCCAGCCTGGGAGGGACCCTGGCTGCTCCTGGCTGGTGACAATCCCTGGAACCATCGTCACCCACCTCGGTGTCCCCAAATTCTGAGCCCAATCCCAGCACCCTCAGCCATGTCCAGCTCCATCTCCCAAAGCACTGCAGCATCTCCTGCAGTTCACAGAGTGTGAATGTTTTCCCTCTGGGGTTCCAGGGTTCCTCTTCCACCCACTGAAATCTCTCCCAGCCATTTCCAGCTTTGCTTCACCACCAGTTTCTCCAAGGAAGGGACGGTGGAAATGGGAGCTGGTGGAGAAATGGAGCCCTTGGAACAAACTCAGTGTTTTGACTATGGATTTGGTCACTTTTCCTATGGTCTGAGGGTCTCCAATTTCCTCCCCCCAGCTCCCTTTGCCATACAGGACTGCAGGAGGAATATTGTCCCTGTTCATCATCATGGAAAACAAGCTGTGTGATTTCTCTGTGTTTGCATCCATAATTTTTACAAATCTATTTCAACAAACAGAAGCAGTGTGAAGCCAGCACTGTTTTCATGTGTTGAAGAGAATTTTGGGTCTCTCTAAGCCAAATCCATGAAATGAATCGAGTATTTTTTAAAAGATTTCAAAGTTAATTAAAGGAATGGAAGTGTGTGGCTATAAAGAAGTTAGATTTGGTACAACATCCATATATAACCCTCCTATTTCCAGAGGAGATCCAGTGGAAGGACACATTCCCTCTGTGAGGTGCTTAGGTTGATGAGAAACCCATTTGTAAGGAAAATTGACTCTGGGAACAGCTCAGAGCGAGCTGCTGCTTGTTCTAAAGTCCCCGCCAAGTGATTGATTCAGTCCGTGGCTTCATCAGCTCATTGCTCCCAATAATATCATTTTGCTTATTTATTTTATCGAGGATCAATATGATAAATATTGCAGCCCCTGGAAGTGCCAGGCTGCTGACTCCAGAGTGGCGAGAGGCTCTCTGCAGCCTCCTCCGTGTGCCCCGTGAAGCAGAAAAGCAATTCAGTCACACCAAGGGCTACAGACGAGGCTGGGTGTTCGCTGCAATAAATGCAAATGATTTGAATTCATTTCGCTGGGAAGAGGAGAAAAGGGAAAAGGGAAAAAAAAATAAAAATTAAAGCTAAAGATGTTGCAGATCAAGGAATTCAACTTTAAGCAGACGCGGAATTAACATAAAAGAAAACAAAGCCATAAAGAGAGGGGGAAAATAGATTTCACTAAAATAATCTGATTTAATGAATAGGCCGTGATTTATTTCTGAAGTGCCTCTCTGTGGTGGTGGTTTCCCCCCCGTTTTTTTTTTTTTAAGCACGTACAATGGCATTCTGGCCCTGCTGCAATCAGTCTGCTGCGAACAGCTTGTAGATATTTGGCTGTGCAGTGGCCCATGAGAGCAAATCGTCCTCCCTCCCTGTCAAAGACTTTCTTTTCCAGTTCCTTTATGAGGTAACAAACGGTTCCCCGTTCTTTTGTTCTCCGGCGTGGAGCACATTCAGGCTTTCTGGCTCTGCTTTATTATTTTTGGGTTAGATTTGTTAATGGCTTGTGCTCCTTTGTCTGCCAGGGATGGGCTCGGGGAGTCTCCTGCTTTTCCATCTTGTAATGAAGCCCAGCTCGGGGTTTATCCATGCAGGATGGATCCCAGCTGGGATCCTTCCATGGATATTCCCTGCAGCACCCTGGGGGAATTCTGGTGAACCTCTTGAGCAGAAAGGAAATTCCCCTTTGTCCATGGCTGGTGCTGGAGCAGCTCAGTGGGCACTGGCAGCTCTCATGTTTGGTGTTGAGCACCACAGAAGAAATAAATGATAAAATTATCTTAGAATGAAATAATCAGATTTATGGATAGCCTGCCCAAGTCGCTTCTTGTTTAAATTTAGTTTGAATTATTTCCAGGCTGAGGAGTTCTGCAAAGCAGAGGGAAGAGAGGGAAGGTTTCCATCCTCATTGAAACCCCTCTAGTGCCTCCTTCAAGGGGCATGAGGGCTCCTGGAGCAGCCAAGCAGCAGAGGAGGGATCTGCAGGCCTGGGAATTGCTCCATCTGATGGAGAATGAGCTCCAGGGCTTGGCTTTGGACTGACCATGAGGAGCTGGAGATGACTGAAGCCCTGCAGTGCCACAGGAGCTCCAGCCTGAGGATGCTGCAGCACCAGGGAGGTCAGAGATGTTGATCAGATTGGCCAAATCTGCACATTTGGGTTCCCCAAGCCCTTCCTCCCCTCTCCCTGAGCTGAACCTCTGGCCCAAGGAACATCAGAAATCACAGAAGAGAAAAATATCAGTGTTCCCAACTGGAAACAGCCTTTTCCTTTTGTCTGGGCTGGGTACACTGAACTGCTCCAATTCCACTGCCAATACATATCTGCCAAGGAAAACTTCCCCACTTCAACCTTCCACTCATCTCAATAAGGAGTGAGGAGCTGGAAGTCGGTCCTGGCACAGCCATGGAGGGATAGGATTTGGGAAGAATAATCCACTTGCCTTTTGGGGAGAAAAATGGAGCTTTTGGGCCTTGTTTTTCCAAAAGGAAACTTGCTAGAAGCAGAGCAGTTTGCCAAGTGACAGCAGCTCAGTGGAGACACCTGTGGCACCTCCGGGGTGTCACTGAGGAAATCCAACATTTTCCCCTGGTTTTGGTGGAGGCTGCAGTGGAGTTGGCTGGTTTGGGTTTGGGGTCAGGGTTTGGGGTCAGGGTTTGGGGTCAGGGTTTGTCCCCAGCAGGAGCTGGAGTGGCTTCACCAGCTGTCCCAGACCTGGGCGTTTGGGCTCAGCCCCAGCAAGGCTCCTGCAGACCCTGCAGAGGGCAGTTGGTGGCATCTGCAGGGCTGGCAGCTCCTTAATTAGGGGAATGCAAATGGGCTGCAAGGACAAGGTGGCAGTGAAAGGGAAAGCAGCTCATTGAAGGGAACACAGACAAGAACGGCGAAATTATTCACAGAGCCCTAAAGTTTACTTCTAAGAGGTCTTTTTTGTCTCTTTTTTTTTTTCTTTTTCAATTTCATATATTTGCCTTGATCATTTGAGAGAAAAGATCCATCCACAGACAGATCTCCAAAGAGATTATGATTTTTTTTCAGCGTTGCTGTTGCTTTAATCCGTGGTCTCTTTAGACAGGGAATGTCTAATTGGTGCACTGGTGAAATCAAATGTTTAAATAGATTGAATGGCAGACTTTTTCCTTCTGTTGTGACATTAATCCCCCAATATTCCTGGGCCCCTTGCTGGGTATTGAGGCAAAGAAAGGAGCCAGAGGAGGTCCCTCTCTGTACATCTGTGAGGTGAAAACTCCCTGGATACACTCCTCACACATGATCCAACACATCCATTAAACCCAGGACCTGCCTGCACTCAGCACTGACACACATGAAATAAATCTCTCCATATGATCCATATTTCTCCACCCCAGGGCAGCCTCTGCAGAGCTGAGATGGGGCAAGGCAGGAGAGGAGAGCCCCAGACAGTGCCTGGTCTGCAGAACTTCTCCCTGCAGAGATGGAACTGAGTTTTCCTCACTCTGATGCAAGGAGGTCCTGGAGAAGCAGGTAAGATGGAAATTCAGAGGTAAATGAGAGAATTGCTGCTCTTGAAGTTTTCTTCTTTTGTTGTTTTTATCCTTTACCAGCCTGTGTTCTTTGTGATTGCATCAAAATTGATAATCACGTTCAAAATGAGCTTGTAGCTGTTCTGCCTTTCTCTGCTTTTGGCTGAGTTACCTGAAAAAAAGGAGTTTTATAAACTTCTGGTTTTGAATTTGACTGCAAACATCTCCCTCCCTTTCCTAACAAAACTCCTAAGCAATCCTGAAAAGAGTCTGGAAGGATAAGCAGGCTGCAGGCTCCGCATTCCTCCATCACTTACAAAATGCTTTGCAGAATTTGCAGCAGCAGATTAACACTGCCAGACCCACAAATCAAAGGATTTCCAGTTCCACCCCCTTCCCACCTATTATGCAGGGGGAAAAAAAATCTCCATCTCCTCAGACAAGAGAGAAAAGAGAGATGAAATTAGGGTTTAAAATCATTTAGGTTTGCATTTCATTCCGTTTGGCATTGTCAGTAATACGCAGTGCCTACAGAAGAATTAGAAAGATTATTGTGGAATAAAAGGCAGAGCCACAGCGTGTTTGACAATATGCTCTGTATTTTACCTTCATTAGGACAGGGAGCTTGAAATACTCATTTCTTTATGATGAAGGAACTAAAGATTTCCAATGAGCACGGAGCAGGGAGCAGGCAGGGGAGATTTATTGCTAAAGCAGCTTCTTAATCACAGCGAGCACCTGAACTGGATGGTGGAGATGTTTCTCCCCCAAGACACCCCTGCAGGGAGCTGGGGAAGGGGGAGCCCTGCAGGTGGAATTCAGCCAGACCTGAGGAAACACAGAGATTTTGGGGAACCACAGGCAGAGTTCTGCCAAAGCCACCTTTGGATGTCCATCCCTCCAAAGGGGACAGCTGTGGCACCACAGGCCCTGCTGCATTTGGGATCCTCGTGCAAATCCTGCTGTGGGTTGTAGGACCCCAAAATCAGCCCCGAGGGTTCCCCAGGAGCAGCCTGGGATGGAATTGGGCCCATGGAGATCTCCAGCAGCTCGGAGTAAGGCTGGAGATGAGCCCTGCAGCTCCCAGCACTGAACACTTGCCCTGTTACTGGAACAAACCCAGACGGGAAATCTTTGCCTTCTGCCCCAAGCGCTGTGGGTTGGGCTGTAGCTGTGTCATTAGTGAGTAATTAATGACAGGGACAAACCAGCAACAGGAAAAGCCACAGACTCCTCTCTGCAGCTCCTTCAGCCACGGAACAGCAGCACAGAGGGATGGAGAAGGCACAGCTGGGGCTTGAGGCTGCCCAGGGGTCACCTGGAGCAGGGAATGTCCCCTCCTGGAGGGGACAGTGCTCCTGACCCTCAGAGAGGCTGAGGAGCTCGGCTCAGAGCAGGACATGGCCCTTAGGAGAGCTTGAAGCTGTAAATTCTCAGTGGGACAGGGCAGTGAGTTCGTGCCAGAGGCTCTGTGTGACATCAGGGGTCAGTGATTGGCTCCAGGGGCTGCAGTTCCTCACCCCCTTGGATCAGAGTGGGGCTGGAGAGCAGCCTGGCCCTGAGCATCCCTGGGAGGCTCCAGCAAAGCAGCTCCTGGCCTCAGGAGCTGGAACAGCCAGGGCAGCACAGCTGGATTGGGGTCAGCACCTGGATGGGTGATGCTTCCCAAAGCCATGGATGGATGCCCAGTCCCCTGGACTGGCTCTGGGGAGCACTCTGCTCCCTTCTCTCAGCACCTGCTCTGGGTGGTGGCCCTGGGCTCTCAGGTTCCTTTGGGGACACTTTGGAGCACAGCTGGGATCCAGAGTGGGACCAGAGGGCCACAAGGAGCTGACAGCCTCTGCAGGTGACCTCCCTTTGGCCACTGGGCTTGGCTTGTGACCGAGATAGGAAACCTCTCCCTGCTGCTGGCAGAGCCATGAGCAGTGCCAGGAGTGAGAAACACGAGGATGCAGCAGAATATTTGTTTAAAAAAGAGTTTGGGGTGTTGTGCAGAGCTTGGGTCCCACTGAGGAGCAAAGGAAGGAGAGGAGAAGGTGACCCAGCCCCTCCTGGGTATGTGCCAGCATGAGCACTGTTTTCGTGTTGGATTTGATTTTTTAACGTCGCTAAATATTGCTGGGACTTTCTTCAGGGTTATTTTTGTGCTCTCCTCGGTATGATCCCCTTTCTTTCAGCTCTTAGCTGTGGGAAGATGATTAAAAATGGCACATTGTCTGCACCTGGAATTCCTGACACAACCTCGGCACAGGCAATTGTGTTTCTGACAGTAACAAGACACTCTGGAACTCGGGATTTGGAGACTTTCTGTTCTCCTGCCCTTGCACTTAATGAAACCAGAGTTTGTTTTTAGAAAGAAAAAGCCAGAGTTAATTTCAGCTCGGTTCAAACCAGGGGATCCAGAGGCAGGAGCCAGAGCTATGAGAGTTATGAGAAAATCTGAGGAGAGGAAAGGATAAGGAGCTCTAGGAAAAGAAAAATCCTTTTTATTTCCCAAGAAGGCATTATGAACAGGAGAGAGAGAGAGAACAAAAATCTCTTGACAAGGTTCTTGTAAAGAGGAAGAATAGTGTAAAGTGCTGGTTAAATTCCCATTGATCTTTCACTCAGCTTCCCATATACATGTGGGTTTGACTATTTGATACTTCCTTTCACTGTCATAAGTAATAACTGAGGGGAAACAATCATTTCTAAATAACTGCCTATGATTCTTCTATTGTAGTGATTAGTGCTGAATAATTATCATCTCGGCGCGCTTTTGCCGGGCGGGATGGCAGCGGGAGCTGTCAGCGCTGACGGGCGGCGCCTATAGCCGGTGCCTATAGATGGTGCTCTTGGCCTCGCACAGCTCCGCCGCCGCAAATCTGCGCTGGACCTGCTCCCCGTGGCCGAAATGTCAGCAGGGAATTGGGGGGAAAGGCTCTTTTCCTGCCGCTGTTTCCCTGGTTTGGTGATCGGAGAAGAGCTGGTGTTGTTTTATTGCCCGGGAATGGCAAATGCGGGGCAAAGGCTGCTGTTGGGTGTTGTGCCTCTGCGGGTACAGGGAGAAGTGCCCGAGGCCATTCTACAGCCACGTTAGCCAGGACTTTTGGGGAATGTGGAGCGCTGGCTGACGGGAGGGTTGAAAGGCTGCTGGATCACACAGATTTCTGACCCCCACGCCCTGCAGCAAAGGCGTTTATCAAAGATACGGACAGAGAAAAATCGTGATTCACATGCTCCAAACACAGCCTGATCTCCCTCTGGTGCTTGGCTTCCCCAGCTGCTCAAACACTGCTTTGTCACCTGCAGCCCCACGGGAAAGGGGAGCTCAGTGTCACTCCCCGGCTCAGGAAATAGGGATGAGAATTCATGCCAAGAGTTTGGAGATGGATTTATAGCCTATCATCCCTGCTTGGCCAGCGGCTGCTGAGCTCCTGGTTTCTTCTCCAAAGCTCTGTGTACCTGTGTTGGTGCCCCTGTGGCACTGTGTTGGTGCCATCCACTGGCACCCAGGTGGGTCCAAGGGTCTGTTCTGTCCCCAGAGCTGGGGACAAGAGAGGGGAAGGTCAGGCATGGATCAGGACCTGTACATCTATCACCATCACTGGACTGAATTGCAGAAGGTCCTTCCTTCTGCTCCAGCTCCAGACTATTCCAGCTCTTAGACCTTTCCAGAAGGTGAATGTCCTGAGCAGGAGCTGTGCTGGAGCTCTGGGCGCTGCTCCCCAGCCCAGCAATCCCGGAATTAGCTGGAAACAGACTCTGCAAACAGGAGCACAATCGAGCAGCAATAAATAATAAACAAGACAGGATGCAGACAGGCCTGCAAAGAGGGGAGGAATGGCTGTTGAGAGGCTTTGCCCTGCCCTGTAAAGCTTCTGCATGAGGAGGAGTTGCATTAGTGGGATGTGCATTTAGCCAGAGATGGGGTTTGCAGTGGGATTTGGTTCTGTTTGCGGGAAGGTGCAGCACAGGACTGTGCTGGGAACACAACGGGAGAGAGAAAAGCTTGCTCAGGAACCAGTGCTGCCATCCACTGAGAGCCTTCTGCTTGCTCTCCTGAGCTAGGCAGTTGCAACTTGGGGATCTCTCCAGGCTGTCAAAGTCCTCAGCTCTGGAGCTGCAGTGATGTCGAGGGGACTCTTTGTGGGTGGTTGGCTGTGCTGTGCCCACGCTCCCCTGAGGGCTCTGCAGGGGCTGCTGGAGAGGATGGTGACTGTGCTGGGATGGTGAGGAACACAGACAAACCAACCTGTGGCTCTGTGCCTGGGGAGGGGGCAGTGCAGGGTGGTTATAACCCCCAGGGCAGGGGGAAAGTGTAGGACCTGGATGTGCACAGTGGGATGCACAGGCATTCCCTGCTGGACCCTCCAAGGGGTTCCTGATGCTTCTACATGAGGCAAACAGCAAAACCAATGGCAACTGTGTCTTTTTCCACCCAAAACTGCTCTTGCAGGGTCTTGCTAACGTGCACCAGGCAGGGAAGATGCAGCAAGGCCACTCCTGTGGCCATGGTGACAGCGATGAGAGTGGCGCAGGCTGGGCAGGAGGGGAGCTGTAAGAGTAGATTGGGTTAGTTTAGTCACTTTGGTTTGTTGTGGAGGAGGCCCAGGATGATGGTTCTGATTTTCTCTTGCGACTGTTCCAATGTGTAATAGAAAAATAGTTTAAAAATTCCTGATGACAAGATGTGGCAAACAGCAATCCATCATGGTATTGATTCCCTCCACCGGTTGCACTCCTTGGAATCTCTCCCATGCCCTTTCCTGGGACAGGGGCAGCTGGACTGTGGTGCTCCTGGCCTTCGGGGAGAGAATTTCCTGCTGTGGCACTGGGACTAGCCTTGCCTCCCTGACTCTGGGTGTTCCCAAAGCCTTGTGGGCTGCTGCAGGTGACCAGTGAGGCTCGAGGGGTTTGAAGATGTCCTCACTGTGGGTACTGCGCAGATTCCAGGTGTTTCTCCTGTGCCAACGCAGCAGGAGAGGCATGGTGGTGGCTCTGTGGTGACCCTCTCAGCCCCAAGGAGGGATGTCCTGGTTGCCAGCAGTGGGTGGTCACAGGGTGCTGTGTCCCAGCTGGCCATGGCCACTGTGGTTGGCTTGTGGAAGCTTTTGGCACAAGGTGTGGAGGTCAGGGGCTTTGCAGCACACGTCCAGCCCTAGCTCTGTTGGATGCAGACCAATTTTCTGGCCCCGGGCAGAAAACCAGGTTATCAGCTCTTTCCATAGCTGGGGAAACTGAGGAACGGAGAGCTCAGGTGTCACTGTTCTCACCAGAACTGGGAACAAGGGGCTCAGAGCTGGGGACAGAAACCAAGAGCTCCGTTCGGCTCCCCCCGGCCCCGCCAAGGTGGGACAGCTGCCGGGGCAGGTGCGCGGCTCTGTGGGGACAGCTGTGCCGGGGCCGGGATGCTCTGCCCGGGCCGCCGCGGGGCTTTGTTCCAGCGCCGAGCCTCTCGCCGGCACCGGCTGGGCTGCGCTCTGCGGGGACAGGGGGGCGCAGGTGAGTGGGGAGGGGGTGCCGAGCCCCGCTGCCGGCGCCGAGGCTGGGCAAGGGTTAACGCGGGGAGTGGGGGCGGCGCGGGGGCGGGCGGGGAGCGGAGCGGGGAGCGCGCCCGGGCGCGGGGCTGGCGCGGAGCGGGGAGCGCGCCCGGGCTGGCGGCGGGCGGATGCCGGGGAGGGCGCAGCGCAGCCGAGCCGCGCTCGCCGCCGCACTCGGGCAGCGGCTGCGGAGGCGATGAGAGGCCGGCGGGGCTGAGCCGAGCCGAGCCGCGCCGCGCCGGGGGAGGCGGAGGGGCTGCGGGCAGCGGCGGCCGCCCGGCCCCGGATTTCCATGGTGCCGGGGGCCGCCTGCATCCCCCCGCGCTGAGCCGGCAGCCGGAGGCGGGCGGCACCGGAGCGCCGAGGGCTGGTGAGTGGCGGCGGATGGCGAGGGGCTGCTGCCCGCCGGGGTGCGGGGGGTCCCCGGGGTGGGGGCTCCGCTGGGCATCTCCAGCCGGAGGATGAGGGAGGAGGCTCGGGATCGGTGTCGCCGTGCCGCCCGCGGCTGGCCGAGCCGGGTGGCAGCAGGGCTGCGGGTGGCAGCGGGGCTGCGGAGCGCGGGGTGCTGCTCTGCCGTGCCCGCGGAGCTGCCCGGGGGTACCGGGGGAGCTTGGGGAAGGGATGGAGCAGCGGCTCCGACTCCCCGGTTCCGGGGAATGCAGCTCCCGCTCCCTCCCCGGGCTGCTCCGCGTTCCCGTTAGACATCGCTGTGTTTCCCCGATAATTCCTGCGGCCGCTTGGTACCGCTCAGTCACGGTCTGGAGCCAATGCAGCGCGATAAACTCATCTCCATAAAAAGTTCCTGCTAGCAAGGAGGCACTTTTTGGAAAACACCCCTGAATCTTAGGGGAAAAGACATAAAATCCCCACTACAACTTTCCTAAATCCTCGCAAGATCCTTTCTGGAAGGTGATGAGGGGAGAGATGCCGAATGCACTTGTGCTCCCTTGAGGGAAATCCCAACTCGTGGGTGATGGTCCCGCTGTCTGCAGCCCCGGAGCTGTCGGATGGGTGGTGGTGACAGCCGAGGCTGCTCTCTGCGAGCTGTCCTCGCCGGCTGTGACCTCCGTTTAACCTGGCACGGTCAGGCATTCCCGGCTTTGTCTCTATTCACGCTATGGCCAATACTCGCACGTTCCTGGAGGTGAAGTGAGTGATGTTCAATTAATCTGTGTTCTAAGGGGTATCAGAAAGTCAATAGGTTAATTTTAAGTGAGCTGAATAGTAAGTGGCAGAGGGAAAAAAATCCCCTGTGCGTGTGCGAGCAGCAGCTCAGGCTTGGAGGTGAGGGAACGTGAAGTTCTCAGTGCCATGATGTAAAAGCACTGCTGAAGGGCTGCTCCTGCTCTTTGCTGAGCACTTGATGCTTCGCTGGTGGCTTGAATGTGCTTGATAGAGCTCGGCTGAGCTGGGGACATGGTCGTGTCCCTCCTGCTCTGGATGGCTCCATTGATAACGGTGTCTAAAGTGAAATCTGATGACCTACTTTACAGCGGAGGGACAGATGCCTCGCAAGAATCTGTGCCATCCTCGGAACAGATGTTTGGCTTTTTACCTTTAACACAGAGGTGTTAGATCCTTTAAAACTCAACGGGGCTTTTTTGGTCTTTATTGCTGTCCTCTTGCCATTTGTTGTCACTTTGAGGACCCTGAGAGCTCCGATGTGGTATTTTGGGGTGGTGCAGGGGACCAGATAAAGCAGCTTTGATGTGAGGAGCTTGGTGCGAGCAGTGAGGAACGTGACCCAACAGTGTCAGCTGTGAAATGGCTTATCTGCCAAAGCAGTCATCCCTCTCCACTCTCCTAACCACATCCCCAGCGCTTGTTGCAAGAAGATAAAGTAACCCAATTTACTCCTCATTGTCTTTATGGTGCTGTTTGATGTAATTAATTGTGGAGTTTCCCCCCCGGCTCAGAACAAGTCGGCGTGGCAGAAACAGGTAACAGATGCTGCGTAAGATCTGCACATAATCCACCAATATGATGGAAGCAGCTCTTCCCATGCTCTTCCCATGCTCTGCCTTACTCTTTGCATTAACGCTGAGCATCTTCCCGGCAGAAGGGAACTTCAGGAGGGAAACTGCAGATGCAGAAGCCTGCAGAAGGAAGGGGTGATTGCTCCTGCCCTGTGCTCTTTAACTCTCCTCAGCAAATTGCATTAGGATGTGACAAATTGGCTCGCAAAGCAGCTAAATGGAATTGGCATTTGGAGCAGTTTGCCGGGCAGACCCTGTGGAGTCTCGGGGAAATGTGTGATTTGCAGGCTCTTCCCGACATCTCCCATTTAGGTACCGCCAGGAGGCTTTCCAGAACTTACTTTGGGAACTCCTGCTGCAGCTAAATGTGGGAGTCTCGAGCATGCCTTGGAAAGGTTGCCCGAAAGCTAGGGCAGATGTAGGTGCAGACTGTCTCATGCCGTGGGCAGCTGAGATGAGGAGCTGAACCGGGGAAGAAAGCAAAGCCGATATTTAGAAATTGCGTGAGTGGTGAGGAGCTGAAGGTGGGAAGCCGGGCTGGCTGTTGGGTGCCAACGTGACGTTGTGCTGGGGGAGCAGAGGTACCTTGGTTCATCGAGGGGTGATGATCTGGGGGAGCAGAGGTACCTTGGTTCATTGAATGGTGATGATCTGGGGGAGCAGAGATACTTTTGCTCACCAAAGGATGCTCTCCTAGGGGTGCAGAGGTACTTCTGCTCACTGAGGGGTGATGATACGGGGGAGCAGAGGTACCTTGGTTCACTGAATGGTGATGATCTGGGGGAGCAGAGGTACTTTTGCTCACCAAAGGATGCACTCCTGGGGGAGCAGAGGTACTTTTGCTTGCTGAGAGGTGACAATCTGTGGGAGCAGAGGTACCTTTGTTCCCCAGAGCTGTTCTGTGGCTCTCAGACGAGGCACTGCTCCGCATCCCAACAGGAACACGCACACCTGCCCCTCTCATCGCTCCTCTCCGAGCACATCGGCGGCTGCTGGAACACGGCAGTGATCAAGCTGCTTTAATTGGCCCCTCTGCAGCCTGAACAATAAATATGTAATGGGGCAGAGTGCCCCCCTGCTCCTCACGGCGCTCAGGCTGTCATTTTTGACGGGGCAGCGCGTGCTCTCCGCTCTCCCCGCGCTCGGGCTCCGCTCACGCTCACTTCCACCCTGTGCAAACCGCGCTCCCCCGTCTGCCTTTGGCATCCTTAAAAAGAGGGGGGAAAAAAAACCTGGAAAAAGATGAACCTGAGCATGCAGTGCTCCTGAGACAGGCCCCTTCACATTTCTAAACACTCTTGATTATTCAGCTAATCTTTATTTCATGGGCCTGTTACAAGAAACACAAACGGGGGAGAAAGTAGAAGGCGGTGACACATTTAAAATACACAAGAAAAGTGCTGGCAGGAATATAATCGTTCTTCTTCCAGCGATATGAAATATTTATGGGCCTAAGTTGTGGCAAGATTCTGTGCCTCCCCTCCCACCTAACTCCGAAATGTTTCTCGCGGTACAACAGGGGCTGGGGGGCACTGGCGGTGCTGCCAGCAGCTGTCTGCAGGGCAGGGCACCCAGCTGGCCGGGCACAGCGTCCGTCTGTCCGTCTGTCCGTCCCCGTGGAGGGGAGGGGAAGGGAAGGGAGGGGAGGAGCGGAGCGCTGGCCAAGCTGCCCGGCTCAAACGGGAGCGGAGCTGTTACAGTCTGTTAACTCGAAATAATTCAGCAGCGTCCCCTCGGCGAGCTGTGAAAAGCCCCCTTTGAGGTGCCCGTGTTGCGGAGGAGCCGCTGCTCCCCCAGGGCATTCTGCTATTAATTCATTAGATCTGAGGGGTTTTTTTTTCCTCTCGTCCCCCCTCTTTTCTCTTCCCCACCCCCTTCCCTGGCAATTCAAACAGTGATGAATGGACAAAAATCCCTCAAGGGAAACATTTTTTCACTTAGTTACAAAGATTTCATGGCTAATTAGAGTAAATGTGGTTTTTAGAGTGTTAATCTCTTAACCAGCTTGGCTGGGAGGCCACCGCCACAACAGCAGAGGGGAGGGCAGGGGGGACCGAGGGGGAAAAGGTGCTTCCAACTTCTTGCTGGGGCTGAGCCAGAGCTGGGGCTGCGGGCAGGAGCTGAAGTGTCACCGGAGTGTCACCGGAGCGTCACCGGAGCATCCCCTGGTGACCTCTTGGCTCCCTGCCGGGCAGGGCGAGGGCACAGCGGGGCTCGCCGCGCTCGGGTCGGAGGAGCCACGGGTTCTTTGTGAGCACAAGTGGCGCAGGGGGAGCCCGGCAGGAGAGGCGGAGAGGAACAAAAGCAGAATTGAGGGCAGCGCGCTGTCCTTGCGCGGCAGCAGGGCTCGTGCTCTGAGCCGCTCTCTGCCGAAAATAAATGTATTTACTGCGGGCAGTGCCGGCAGGGACACGGGCTGGGGGAGCCTCGGGCTGGGAGAGCCTCGGGCTGGGAGAGCCTCGGGCTGTGTCCCCACGTGCTGCTGCTGTGGCACACGGTGGCCCTGCTGTCCCCCAGCCCGTGTCCTGTGCTGAGTGCTGGTGGCCCTGGTGGCCCACAATTGCCAAAGGCAGATGTTTGGCTGATGGAAGTCATCCCCTTTTGCTGCTGTGAAGGAGATTTATCCTCATCTCCGCTAGAATGTTTCTTTTTTCTCCGGTTCTCCCCACCTGCGCTGCCTCCCTGGAATCCACATTTCAGCCTGGTTTTGGCTTCAGCTCCAATGGAAAAATGGCAGAATGGGCTGAGTAATTCCTGAGCCTGCTCCCCGGGGCAGCCCAGCACCATCCTGGGCCCTACAGACAGCACGGAGAGAGCTGGGGGGAATTTGGGGTGGGATGTGGGCTTGAAATTCCTCCTCATCCCACTAGAGGGGATCCTCTGGATCCAACTAAAATCCGAACATCAACCCGGCGAGGAGCAAAGCTGCGCTGAGCTGCAGCCTCTGGCTGGTGGTGACTGGAGATGGAGCACAGGGACTGGAGATCTGAGCTGAACGCAGCACTGGGCAGGGGGACAGGAGGATTTTGGTGCTTTTTAGACCTTCCAGCTGGCTATGGCTGTGTGTCCCTCTCCTTGTCCCTGGAGAGGTGGCTCGTGGCTCCTTGTCCTGCTGTGTCCCAGCCCAGGAGCTGCTCGGGTGGCACCAGGCTGCTCCAGCAGGACATTCCCGAGGAAGCACAAGTTCCCCAAACACACGAGTGCAACACGTGTCAGTGACAGGCCTGATGTGCTGTGTGCTCCCTGCTGGGCTGGAATGGGAATTCTGATCCATCTGTGTGCCTCAGAGGGGCTCAGGACCGGGGGAGCTGCTGGGATGGGGTGCTGGGAAAGAGGTGTCCCCTCCTTATCAGAGAGAGCCCATCTCGTGTTTCTCCCTGTAATCACAGCTCCTGTTTGGCTGGAGTCGCCCTGGGAGTTGGGGGTGGGGGGAGTGAAAAGCGAGATAAATGTATCGTACGATGAAAATTTAATCCCACTTTGCCTGGGCTAAAATTGCATTCAGAGCAGGAGATAAAAGGCACTGGAGTCACGTTATAACAAAGTCCAGATGATCTCCAAAGGCACAGGGGTGGTGAGGCTGGGAGAGCCCTGCCAGGGCCCTGCTGTGCCAGGGTGGCAGCTGGTGCTGTCCCTCCTCGCCTGGCACTGCCAGCAGGACCCTGACCCCACCCTGGGCCCAGCCCTGCCCCTGGCACAGCACCCTCGGCTCCATCTCCCCCCTTGGTCCTTCCAAGAGCTTCTCCTGTGCAAGTTCTGCCATCAGCTGATCCCATAATAACTCTGCTCCCTGTTCCATGTCTCCTGCAAGTTCCTAAAAACCTGAGTGCTCAGGCATGACCCACTGTGCTATGGACTCCTGTCTGGCTGGGGACCTCCAGAGACCCAGGAGAGGCTCTCCAGAGCTCCTGCCTGCCCAGCCATTCCCACTGGAGACTGGCAGCTCATCCCAGCCTGTGAGGGTCCCTGGGCAGTCCTGCCCCAGCCAGGCCCAGGCTCTCTGGAGCCAGCTCTGTGCTGTGCTCGGTGTGACAGCAGCTTCCCAGGCAGGAATGGCCCTCACAGCCCTTTTCCTGCTTCAGCACTGCTTCCCCACTTCATAAAAGTGAAAGGTGATGTCTGAGTAAATATTGCCCTGACCTCTCACCTCCCCTCCTCCCTCTGCCTGCCTGCCCAGGGCTCTGCTGGGAGGAGGGGGCTCTGTGGGGCTCAGGGCTGGAGCTGGAGCTCGGTGTCTCCTGGCTGGAGCTGACAGGAAGGGCAGGATCCAGCCTGGCTGCCGCCTCTGATGGTCAGTGGGTGTTGGGTCAGCGGTGTGAGCTCTCCCTGGGGGTGTCACAGCCACCAACACCGTCCCTGTGTCACAGCCCAGCCACATCCTGGGGGAGCACAGGGAGCTGCTGCTTGAGGAGGTGCTGGAGCTTCTTTGGAAAGTCACAGCAGGGAAAACCTGTGAGCAGGAGAGCGTTCAGGGAAGAGGGCACAGGTAGGGAGGGCTGAGGGTCCCACCTTGGCTCCTCTGTGTGACCTGGAGGGGCTGGCAGGGCTCTCCCAGGCTGGAGCAGCAGCTCCCACCTGCACAGGGATCAGCACTGGGAATGCTGGGCTGTGCAGGGAAACCCTCGGGATGCACAGACAAATCTTATTCCATTTTCCTGCTGAAGGAGCAGCTGATGGGAGAGCAACAGTCCCTGGCGAAGCCATTCCTGCTGTGCACAGGACAGCTTGAAGCCAACAGCTCATTTTCCTTTCAGCTCCTGCCTGGCTCCACCAGCACTTCCCAGGCAGCAGTTTAACCCCCGCAGTGTCAGGCTGCAGCCCTGTTTCCCTGTCCCGAGTCTGGGGAAGCTGCAGGGAAAACAGGAAAGCTGCAGGGCAGCTCCTGGCTCTGCTGTCGGCTCCTGACGCGCGCCGGGGAGGAAGCACAGCCACCCTGCTGCCACCGTCACTCCCTGACTCAGCGTGGAAGAAGTTCCTCGTGTCATTTCCAGGCTCAGCCAGCCTGGGAACAGATTCCTCCCAGAGGTTTATGTGCAGTTCTTCCTCTGTTCTGTCATCGGTTCTGCAGAGATCCCTCATGTCCTGCTGGAGGGCACTGGGTGTCCAGCAAGAGAAGGGCAGCGAGCTGGAGGTGTTCTCCAGGTGGTCCTGAATCACCCTGCTGTGGTTTGTTCGCCTGGGAATGAGCTTCCAAAAAGTGAGTTTGTGCCCCAGGCTTTGGAGGTTGATGCTTGGACAGTGAGGCTTTGAGTGGTTTGGATTTGCATCTCGATTTTTGGGGTCTCAGGGGTTCAGCCTTGGCAGGTTTTCCTCAGAGCCCAAAGTGGTGATTTCCCCCCTCGGAATGGGAGGCTGAGATTGTGGGAATTGGCAGTTGGGCAGAGCAGGTGCTGTGGTGAATATGAGTGTGTTGGTAGCAGGGTTAAACCCCCCAGGTGATGGTTTTTAATGGGCTTTTCCCCCTTTTTGGAGATTATTCACACACGGCAGAGCCCAGGGGCTGGGTGCTTGCCCAGGTAGCCAAATCCGAGGGGTTCACGTGTGGCCAGCTGGTGTGAAGAGCTTTGTTCCCCGTGGCTGGGCAGATTTATTGGTGTCAGAGCAGAGGAACGGGGAGTTGGCTGCAGAACAGGGATGTTACAGTTCAACTCCATAAAACACGCCGGCTGTCTCCTCTGCTCAGTCATTTGCCAAGTCCCCAAAAGTCCTGCAGTGACAGGAGCAGAGGATGGAGCACTGCCCTCATGATCATATTTCCTGTCTTTGCTGGTTTATGTCACAGCCTGGAATGTTATTTAAACAAAAAAAAAAGAAAATAGCCTGTGAATTTCCTTTGGATTTTTAATGGAAGTGCGAAGAGGTGGGGAGGAAAAGGGACAGTGCCTGGAGGTTTCTTGATTATTCTTATACTTAAAATTTGCCGTTTCACAGGTTTGGAATCTGCAGAGAAGTTAAAATATAGAACCATGGAATGGTTTGGGTTGAAAAGGACCTTGAAAGTCCATTCCCTGGCAGTGTCCAAGGCCAGGCTGGACAGGGCTTGGAGCAGCCTGGGATAGTGAAGGTGTCCCATGGCAGGGGTTGGAACTCGATAATCTTCAAGGTCCCTTCCAACCCAAACCTCTCTGGAATTCCATGATAAACCCAGAGCAAGCAAATTGACAGTTAGAGCTTTCCAAAATCCACCTTGAAATGTGAAACACTGTGTTCACCCTCAACCCTCTAAAAACCCTCTCTGCCCCTCTGTATTTCTGAATTCATTGAACATCAGAGGCATCATCTCTTGTGCCACAGGAGCTGGGAGGACCAGATGGAAAAACATCCCCAGCAATTTGCTTGGCTGAGAGGAGCTGTGGCACAAAAAGGGCACAGCAGGCTCTCTCTGCCCTGGCTGGGAAGTTCCCTCTGCAGCTCCCAAGGAGTTAATTCCAGCAGCAGTGAGGACAAGCTCTGTCCTGGAGTGTTTGGCTCCAGAGGCAGCAAGGAGCCTCGTGGAGCAGCAATTGTGCTCACAGCCTGCTCAGTGGCGACAGGTCCAGCCTGCCTTTAAAATCCTCATAGCAACCGAGGAGCAGGGGCCAAACTCGCTGAGTTCAGTGGCAGAGAGAGGCAGCAAACCCTGGGTTTGTCCCCCGAGCCAGAACGAGGTGCTGCTACAAGAGCCTGTGCCACTCAGCCTTTCAGGGCAGCGATGCTGTGACAGGGACAAGTTGGTCCCATCGGTTCCACCACATGAATTCCCTGGAGTCGAGGTGGCCACGGCTTGTGCTGGGCTCAGCCCTGCTGCCAGGACAGCTTCCCAGAGAGAAACAAAAGCAGAGGCACTTGGAAGAGCTTCCAAGGGGGTTGTGTAACTTGTTTAAAAAGGAATAAAAGATGAAAATAAGCCAAGCCCAGGTCGCTGGGAGGTTTTGCCACAGGTTAGGTGGGATTGAAGTGACTTTGCAGAGGGAGATTTTCACTTCTGAGTGTGAATTCTGAGTGTGTCAGGGTTTTAACCATTTGCTTCCTCACAGGCTTGTACCAAATGAGCTCTGTGTCAATCCTGTCATTGAAATGAGATTTAATTGGCTTTTAATGATGAAATGGTCTCCCTAGGGGTGAGTCCTGCTGGCACAGCTCACCTGCCTCACCAGAACGTGATCTCACACCCTTTGACCTGCAAAGATCTATTGAAAACCAAACTATTTTAGCTTCATTCTCTTCTCCTTCCATGATTTTTAAAAACCCATTATTTTTAACCACAAACAGTGCAAATTTTAGCATGAGAAAAAGCAGAATATTGGCTCATTTCTTCATCCCCATGAATTCCTGCTTCATTCTCTGCAAATTCCCATTATAAACATGACACTTGGGCAGATTATCTGCTTTAGCCATCTTGTTACTGAAGGGGATATCATATTAATTTCCTTGTCATTTAGTTTGTTCTCATCTCTGTGGGATCATTTGGCTAAAAGTCCTGTGAATCTTAATGTGACTCTGTTGGTCTTTGCTTCTGGCTTCAAAACAGACAAAGGAAAAAGCACTGAAGTGCTCCTGGGTTTTCCAAGATCACCGATTTTCCTCAGAGCTGTGGGGAAATTCAGATCTGGGAAGTTCTTTATGGCCAAGCATCTCAGCTGGGTTGTTTTGGTGGAAGTTCCACAGCTTTTGGGGCCACAAACAGCTCCAATCGCTGAGTTTTGGCTTTGTCCCCACAATCTCTGAGCTTTGTGGGAATGTTTTGGGGACGTGGAAGGGCAGTTTGTGGTTGTAAAGGGGGGATTTGTAAAACTGAACAAGCCAGAAAGTGTTCTCAATACCTGCACTGGTTCTCACAGGTGGTTTTGTTGTGTTTATGGAGAAAAACCCTTTTGTGACATACCCTTGGGTTTGCCAAAGGATCCCTGGGGTTCTGCCACAAATCCAGCTGCAGCTTCTCTCCCTGAGGGATCCTCTGTGTATTTTATGGAACCAAGGAAATTTCATGGTCAGTTCTTAGCCCATCTCAGTGCTGTGTCCACTCAGGGGTGATGGGGTGGTTTTGATCCCTGTGGTGAACCCCAGAGCAGTGCCCTGGGGACTTGGGGACAGCTGGGCCAGGCTGAGCCATGTCCCCAGAGCAGGGCTGAAGCAGAGGGTGCAGAGGAGCTCCCGGGCAGGCAGGCTCCCTGCATTCCTGTGAAATATGGCCTCACACGTCCTTGAAGGATTTATTGTTTTCCGGGCACGGCTGGACCCCGTCGGATAGGCTGGAGCTAGGAAGGAAATGACTCAGTTGCTCTCCAGACAAGTGCAGCTTTGAAATCCAGAGAGGCAGGAGACAGCTGAGAGGCTCCGGCGCGTTCTCCGCGGAATTCCCGGTGTGGCTGTTCCTCCCACGGGCTGGGGAGGGATGGGGCAGGGAAAAGGCCTGGCTGGGCAGTGGCCACGATAGCTCAGGACCCTGTGGTGTGGGGATGTCACCGCAGAGCAGGTGACAAGGGGAGGTGGCACCCCTGGAGCAGGGAGAGGCTGTGGGTGCTGCGCTGAAACACCACTGGAAGGATGGTTATAGCAGCAGCTGGAGCAGCCCGTGGCTGATTGATTGCCACACCAGGGGCACAGCCTGGGACAGAGCCTGAGCAGCTTCCAGGGGGTTTTAGGGCACCTTTTCCACCCCCACAGGCAGAAACACAGAGACCGTTCCTGGGTGAGGAGTGTGGCTGCTCCAGCCCCTGAGTCTCCTCTCCTGTCACCCCCACTGTCCCCACAATCCTGCTGTTTGTCCCCTCTGAGCTGCACAGGGATTTGTAGAGCTCCTGGTTCTGCTCAGGATTTAGGGATATCTCATCCATCAAAGCGTCCAGCCCCTCTTTAGCCTCAGAACTTCTGGCTGATGTCAGATGTGGACGCAAGCAGCTGCTTTCTCCATCTTATTAACAGCTTGGTTGGAGAGGGAGAAGTTTTTAAATGACAGAGATCCTTAGCAAAGAAACGAGAGTTAGTGTTAAAAATAAAGGAAACAAGACAGCTCGTTTCATCTAAACAGAAGGGTTATTAAACAGGCTTGAATTAATCAGAGATCTGCCAGAGCTCTGAAATTGAAAAGCAGGGCAGGGGAGCAGGGAGCACACGAGTGTGAAGGAGCCACTTTCTCAAGCAGACATTGATGCCCAAAGGCTGCAGGAGATGAAGTTCAGCTGCTGGTGGCACAGAGGTGAGGTGGCTGCAGGCTTTGGGCTCCTTGGCTGGAGCTCAGGACAGCAGCCTGGGGGCACCTGGTGGCCAGAACTGATGGCAGGACATGGAGGGACTCTGCCCACGGCCCTGGCATTCAAATTTATTATTTAAATACCAGCTGCAGTCCCCATGGCCCTGACCTCTGTGGTGGTTACTTCCCGTGCTGGGTGGAGCAGACTGGGCAGGGGTGAAGCTGTTTACCCTTCTCAAGGCTCAGGCACCTTGAAACACTGTGAGAAGTGGCATCAAGCACCCCAGTGGTGCCCCTGGCAGGGCAGCCAGCCCTGGTGAAGGGGATTTGGGGGTCAAGGCATTTCCTTGGGGTGGCTGCTGATGCTAGTGGAGTTTGCAGCTCCCAACACTCTCTTCCACCAGGACAGCCTGGCCAGGGCTGGTCAGTGGGCCCTGAATGGTTCTTCAGAGCTGTGTGGCCTCTGTCCTGCATCACCCTGTGTGCTTCGCTTATCCCGTTCATTTAAGGGCTTTTGCAGCCTTGTTTTGCCTTCCCAAAGCCCCGTGATCCCACAGTGGCACCTGGATGATGATTCCTGTGGTGTGTGAGGTGGGAAGGCTGGTGTTGTGAGTGGCAGCTGGAATGTGGAGGGAGGCAGGGAGCTGGAGCTGGGCACGGTGAGGAATGAGCCTCTCCTGGGGGTGTTCCTGTCCTGCCAGGGATGGGGATGGACAGCAGGATGACCTGAGGGTGTGGAGGGTTGGATTAGTGGTTATTGCTGACCATCCCAGGAGATAACCCCATCCTGGACTGGCAGGGACACCACACCAGTGACCCCAACGTGCCCCGAGGTGCTCCCAGGCAGGGCTATGCTGACCACAACCCCAGCCCTGCTGCCTGGATGAGATCCATCCTGCACAGCTGGGATTCAGCATCCCACAACCTGACTCGAGCAAATGCACCATTTCCTGGTTTACTTAGGTAACAGCGCTGTGGCTACTGTGTAAATACATCTGGCTGCCGTGGGGAGCACAGGATAACGAGCACTGCTCGCTGCACGGCGCTGGCACAGCCAAAGGAGCTCTGTTGCAGCATTTCTGTTTAATGGAGTGGCTGGGGACCCATTTAATTTGAAGCTGGGGTTCTTCACTTGCCTGTGGTGTGCTTGGAGTGAGGCCAGGAGAAGCTGCTGCTTATTTTTCTCCTCCAGTTCGGTGGCCGCTCTGTGATCCTCCCTCGTGCTCGCTGTAATATTCTCTTGTAATAAACTGCAGCTGGATGTCACCTGGGGACAGCGCGCCGGGCTGAGGCTGGGGAGATAAAACTCCCTGCCTTGCCACTGGGACCTTTTGCTTAGCCTTGGGCAAATCATTTCATCGTTTAATCTGCTTGCACCTAAGGTCAGCAGCCATTAAATCCCATTTTGTTGGGAATAAAGTCCATGAATAATCAAACGATGCTCAGGTGCACCGGTGGAGAGGTGGATAAAGCTCAGTCCAGCAGGACTCAGGTAGGAAAGCAGGAAAAGCACTTTCTGAGGCACATCAAAGTGGCCTAGATTGCCTGGAGGGGTTGTGGGTTCTGTTTCTGGGGGTCCTTAAGGACAATTTAGAGCAACACCACTGCAGTGATGGTTATAACAGCTGGCCTTGCAGCAGGAGGCTGCACCAGACACTCACAACTCTCTGTCCAACTCTTATTATTTTAACTCTGTCCAAAGCCAGTGACCTGTTTACACACGTTTGGCTGAACCTGAGCCTTCCCAAAACTTGACTAAAGCAGCTATGAAACTTCAGAAGTGTTAAATTTCCCCTCGGTGTCAGACTTCAAGGCAGCCGGGAAAATCCTGGTCTGCTCTGCTCCGCGCTGCTGCACGTCAGCTTGTCACCAGCCTCCAGTTTGTCCTCGGGGACTGCCTGGGGAATCAAGTCCTCCTTGCCCAGCTCCCCTCTCCCAGCAAGGTAATTTATGAGCTATTTCACAGCAGTGCACTCGAGGCTCAATAGCTGCCAGCTGTGGTTTCTCAGAGAGCAGGTGTCAAGTGTCAGCGCGGGGAAAGGAAAAGGTGTCTCATTTCTGCCGCGGAGGTGTCCAGGCTGGGGATGGATTTCTGCAGGAGCCCTGGGGGTTGGTGGGTTAAATGAGTCCAGCTGTGAGGCACAGCTGGGTGACAGTCACAGCTGGGGGCCTGCTTTGGATCTCCCCAGGGATGGGGAGGGAGGAGCACAGCTTGTCCAGGCCTGTCCAGCAAATGTGGGACAAGGCCAGGGGTGGCATTACATGTGCTCGTCCTGCCCTCCAAACCACAGCTGTCAGTTTGGGGCTCAGGGCAGGTCCCTGGTTGGGTTTTCTGTTTCTCTGGGCCTGTTGGGATGTGTGAGCACAGGAGGGAGGTGGAGGCGAGAGGAGGTTTGCACAGTGTGTGTTGGCTAAACAAATATCTGGGCTCTGGACAAATTTTGTGCATAATTCCTGCGCTGGTGTTTGTTATCAGGGAAATGCCTTTTCGTGGCTGGGTTCTGTTCTTCCCCTCCTCTTCCTTGTCCCAGGCCTGGAGGAAGCAATAATCACAATGCTGTGTTTTGCCCTCTTAACTCTTTCTCAGAACTCTGCCGAGCCTGTGAAATGCCATCCCTGGGAATGAGCAGCTCTGGGAAGGGGAGACACAGCTCCTGGCGTGGTTCCTGCTGGTGGCTGCCAGCACAGAGCAGGGACAGGGCGAGCCAGGAAGGTGGATTTGGGTCCAAAACCCAAAGGGTTCAGGTTGTGTTTTAGGAAAAGCTTGTTATTTGTCATCCCTGTGGGGCAGTAACCTCTGGAGAAACCTCAGACTGACTCCAGGCACCTCACTGGTGATTTACAACTTGCTCTTATTGTTGTTGGGGTCAACATATTAAAGAAAAAAAATGCAAAGAGGTGGTGGGAGCTGTCCTGGTTGCTCTTTGTTGCAGAATTCCAGTGATTCACATTGAGCTGCCACTAACTCCATTTGGGGTCAGGCTCTGCTCAGGGTGGTGGCACTGCTGGGTGGGGAGGATGACTGCCAAGGCTCCCCAAAACCCTGCCAGGGGTGGCCAGGGAAACCCTCTGCTGAGGGCATGGATGTGCCAAGGCTTCTCCTGCTGGAGAAAGACCTGAGAACAAGGAAGGCTCATCTGGCCCTGGTGGCCAAAGAGGCAGCACGGAGCATCCAGACCTCTGATCCATGCTGGAAACATCCCAGGCCTTGCAGAAGCTTCCAGCAGACAGTTTGGCTCAGACCTTTTGTCTAATTAAACCCAAACCCTATTAACTACTGTAAGGTCTTCCTCCATAGCTGACAAATGTGTCCTGAATGTCACTCCTTCAAGGGGATCAATCACTGCAGCAGCTTTAAGGCTTGGAAAGGTTTCACAGGAAAATTCCCGATGGGTTCCAGAAGGGATGTGGGCTCAAAGAAATGGCCAGACTCATGGTTTTTCCCCTAATTCTGTTCCCACTTGCCACAAAGAAATTCCCAAACTCATAGTTTTTCCCCTAATTCTGTGGGCAGATCCAATATGGAGCCAATGCCCAGGGAAAGGCTCAGGCTGCTGCAAGGCTGAGGTTGTTCCAAAGGGTTTGCTCTGCCTTTGGGTCTCTCACTTGCAGCCTGCCCTCCTGGTGACCCTTTGGACAATGCTGGGGGTGTGACAGCCTGGTGACAGCCCAGTGACAGCCTGGTGACCTGCAGGGAGGTCAGCACTGGGAGCTGCTGCTCTCCCTGCTCCTGGCCATGAATCTTGTGGGGCTACGAAAAGGGCAGAACCACCCCCAGCTTAGAAAGCAATCCCAGCCCCTCTGCCCCTCCTGGCAGGCTCTGTAATTCCTCAGCAGGGTTTGTGCAGGGAGACAACCCCACAGAGCCAGCGGGGGATTTATGGTCTGCTCCATAAATCCCTGGGGACCCTGCTGGCCTCGGGGCAGGGGAAACACAGGGACAGAGTGGGAAAAGCTTGTGGGGCTGGGAGGGTGAGGTGAGGATGGAGGGGTCAGTGAGGATGGAGGGGTCAGAGCAGGTTCTGGGGTCACTGAAGGCACTGGGGATGCTTTGCTGTGTCCTGGAGGTGCTGCAGCACATCCAAGGGGGTGAAATATCCCAGGAATACAGGAGCTGATGGAGCAGAGGGGATGGGTGAGAGCCCAGTGTGTCAATCACTGCTCACCAGACCAACCCCACCCCAAAAGAAAAGCCACCATGGCCACCAGGCAAACACAGCTGCCGCTCTGGTGACATCAGAATTGTGCCTTTGAGCCGTCATTTGCCACAGGAGATTCTCTTGTTGTTTTGGCTTTAATTTTCCCTTTTTTAATTTTTTTTTGTGCGTGTGTGTGTGTGCACAAAATGCCCCTAATGACAAACCGTGGTGCCCATGAGTGAGTGACAGCTGAAATGAGAGAAATGACTAATGGTGCCTCCTGAAGCCCTGTCGCATGGAGATTAAATGAGCCCTTTTTTCTTCCCCCCTCAATGAGAATCATGGGCATTTGAATAATAATATTATAGTCTCCATTAGGATGACAGTGGGGGAAAAAAATCGGCTCAGACCTGTGATTATTCCTTCAATCTAATAATTATTTAAATACCAGATAACTCCTTTCAGCCTAATTGAGGCCTTTCAGCTGCTTGGGTTTATATTGTGTCCCTGAATTTACTCTCGCTTTCACCTTGCGTTACTAATAGCTGCAGATTGCTTCTGAGGCTGTATTTTAAAACTCTCTTCAGGAAAAAAAAAAAGAGAGAGAGAGAGGAAAAATTAATGATCAAATGGTATTAAGGATCAGAGTTAAAACCTCCCATTCTGCTGGTGTTTAACTCCCCAGGTGTTTGGCCTCCAAAGGGAATTGTAGGATGGTTTGGGGTGGGAGGAACCTTAAAATTCATCTAATTCCACCCCTGCCAGGGGCAGAGACACCTTCCACCAGCCCAGGTTGCTACAAGCCCTGTCCAGCCTGGCCTTGGACACTTCCAGGGGTGATGGAGCCACATCTGGCAACCTCTGCCAGCCTCTCCCCACCCTTTGAGCCAAGAATTCCTTCCAAAATCCCAGCTGACCCTGCAGGCAGTGGGTTCCTCTGGCTGTTTGGTGTCTATTGCTGAGCTCTGCTCACCCTGCACCCCAAAGAGCACGTTTGAAAGCACAGATCCTCCTTCCTGGATGATGTCTCTTGCCGTGGGAAGTGACTGCTCAAAATAGTCCACAAAACCTTCACGGTGAGGCACAGCAGAGAGGTTGGGCTGCAGCTGACAGCTCTGCTCACTGCAGCTCCAGGTTGTGCTGGATTTGTGCTGCCTCGGGATGGAAACATTGCTGGAAAAGATGTAAAACTGCTGTGGTCAAAGTGCAGAGCTGCTGTTGTCCCACACATCCAGATGCATGTAAAGTTGAATTATTTAAATGCATTCATTTCTAGCCTGCACTGTCCTTGTCTCACTTTGCAATGGAACAACTTTTTAACAATTGGAAGCTGCTGAGCAGGAAGATTGTGGGTGCTGAGCTTTACAGCATAACATCCTCCTGTTCTCTGCAGGATCTCTCCCTTTTGGGGCTTCCCTGGAACCAGAGCCTATAGAGGATGATGTCCCAGGACTTGGGGCACTGTGGGGTTCCAGGCAAAGCTGCTCTGAGGCCCCTGAGCTCAGATGTCACTGCCCACCACAGGGAGAGTCTTCCTCCATCAGATCCTTGGGAACATTTGAATTGTGGCATTTGGGAAGATTCTGAGCTCAGGGAATGGTGTTGGGATGTTCACTCAGAATTTTAATGGGGAGAATCAGGGAGTCCCCATGGTGCTGCTCTGGATGTGGGGGAAGGCAGGAGCAGCTGTTCTCTGCCACAACCATCCCAAAAAAACAGGGACATGGCATGGTCTGTGTCCTCCCTGGGACAGAGAAACTGCACAGCCAAAGGTGGGAATGCTGAGCCTGGCAGCGAGAGGGGAGCAGCTGGGGAAATGTCTCCCTGAGCAGAATGAGAAACCCATTACCGCTGCCTCTCTCCTGTCGTGTCTCCTGTCAGGGACACGGAGACGGCAGCGCGGGGACAGAGCTCCTTTGTCACCTCTGAGCAGCAGCCGTCTCCATCTCCCGGCGGGAACAAGCCTAAGGAGAGGCTGCTCGGTGACACTCACCAGCTCAGGGTGGCTGTGCAGTGCTGGGAATTGTTTGAAATGCCTAAGCAGGGCAGCACCCACCAGATCGGGGTGAGGGCACAGCCTGCTGCCCCAGCACCCAGCACAGGGCTGTCCATGGCTCTGGCCTGGGAGGGGATGGGTGCAGGGTTGGTGCCTCAGCCTCAGCATCTCCCCAGGGCTGGGGTGACCCTGAGGTGATGGATGATGTCTCTGAAGTGGTTCCTTTGCCTGCCCAACCTGGAGCACGAAAGGAATGCATAATTTGGGGTAAAGGAGAACTTTGTGGTGGTTTTCTGTGTCTGTGCGCTCAGACCCACCTGTGGTCAGGCTGAGCAAGCTGCCCTAGACTGGTGGTCTCTCCCCTGCCTGTGGTGCTGCTGGAAGGGTTTGGTGGCTGGTCTGACCATGTGCTCCCACCTCGGTGGCAGCTGCTTTTTGGCAGGAAAGTACCTTGTGAAGGAGTTTCTGCCAAAAAGCTGCTTGAGGCACCTCTGGCTCTGGGGAGGGGCTGAGGGCAGATGTCAGCACCTCCAGTGTGTCTGTGCTCAATGAACCTGCCTGCACGAGGCTTCTTCCTCAGGTTTCCAAATTAAATCAGAGAGGGTTTATAGGTAAAGAACAGCTCTTATTTCCTCTGCTGCTTCCAGCAACACACCCTGCAGGAGACATCCTTTTAGCCAAGATTGCAGATGGATGCTCGGGGGTGTGAGCTGCAGGCTTTGTCTTGGGCTGGAGCTGCTTCTCCCTCCCCTGGCTGAGCAGAGCGCATTCCAAACAGCCAAAGCACAGCACAAATTAACATGCAGGGGCTGAAACAAGTGGCAAAGCATCAAGCCTGAGCTGTTCACCACTAAGTTGTGGACTTGCTTAATTCTTGTTGTGCTCAGAGACATCCTCACTTTATCTCAAGGACTGTGTAATTAGAAATCCTCCTTTGAATTTTATCTGCAGGGCACAGGGGATCTAATCCTTTGCTCTGGGTGGTTCTTGTCTCTCCACAGAACCATGTGAGGGACGTTGCCGGGGCTCAGGACACGCACGGGGGACACGGAGTTTGCCTTTCCCAGGATGGATCAGAGGAGGAACTGGCCTCGGGTACTGGACTCTGATGGCTGGTCAGTGGCTCTGCTCTGCCTCTTCCTGGCCTCGCTCTCCCGGAACGTGTCCAGCAACGCCTTGTTCAACACTTTCCACTCGGAGCACCGGGACTGGACGTTCAACCACCTGACGGTGCACCGGGGCACCGGGGCCGTCTACGTGGGGGCCATCAACAGGGTTTACAAGCTCTCGGGGAACCTGACCATTCTGGTGGCTCACAAAACCGGTCCTGAGGAGGACAACAAGTCCTGCTACCCTCCCCTCATCGTGCAGCCATGCAGCGAGATCCTCACGCTCACCAACAACGTCAACAAGCTGCTCATCATCGACTACTCGGAGAACAGGCTGCTGGCGTGCGGCAGCCTCTACCAGGGCGTCTGCAAGCTGCTGCGCCTCGACGACCTCTTCATCCTGGTGGAGCCCTCACACAAGAAGGAGCACTACCTGTCCAGCGTCAACAAGACGGGCACCATGTACGGGGTGATCGTGCGCTCCGAGGGAGAGGACGGGAAGCTCTTCATCGGCACGGCGGTGGATGGCAAGCAGGATTATTTCCCCACCCTGTCCAGCCGCAAGCTGCCGCGGGACCCGGAGTCGTCGGCGATGTTGGATTACGAGCTCCACAGTGACTTTGTTTCGTCCCTCATCAAAATCCCCTCGGACACGCTGGCCTTGGTTTCTCATTTTGACATCTTTTACATCTATGGCTTCGCCAGCGGCAACTTCGTGTATTTCCTGACGGTGCAGCCCGAGACCCCCGAGGGTGTCTCCATCAACTCGGCCAGCGACCTCTTCTACACCTCGCGCATCGTGCGCCTCTGCAAGGACGACCCCAAGTTCCACTCGTACGTGTCCCTGCCCTTCGGCTGCGTCAAGGGGGACACCGAGTACCGGCTGCTGCAGGCTGCATACCTGTCCAAGCCCGGGGAGGTGCTGGCCAGGGCCCTCAACATCACAGCCCAGGAGGATGTGCTCTTTGCCATCTTCTCCAAGGGGCAGAAGCAGTACCACCACCCTCCTGATGACTCTGCGCTCTGTGTTTTCCCCATCCGCACCATCAACACCCACATCAAGGAGCGCCTGCAGTCCTGCTACCAGGGCGAGGGCAACCTGGAGCTCAACTGGCTGCTGGGCAAGGATGTCCAGTGCACCAAAGCGGTAAGGATGGGCTGGGTTGGCTGTGGGAGCCCTTGAGAGCCAGGATCAATCCCTGTCCCAATGCAATACAAGCTTGCAGGGTAGGATCAGCCCGTCTGTGCCTCAGTTTCTCTGAATTCAGAGCAGGCATAGCCCTCTTTCCCTTTAATCCATGTTCTCACCCTACAGTGGTGATGGCAATGAGGGAAGGGATGGTGTTAAGGCAGAATAAAGGTGTGCAGCTTCATGGCAGTCTTTGCCATTCCCACCCCAGGGCTCTGGAAGCTGGGGGAGCACTGCAGAAGGTGGCTGGAGCTGGCAGGGGGTGGCATGTTGGTGGCTCCCACCCTGCTGCGGCACCACCAGTTCCTCCCACACCACCCTGGGCATGCAGGGCTGCCCTGGGCTCCGTTTCACTCACAGCTTCTCAACCCTTCTCTCTCCAGCCAGTCCCCATCGATGACAACTTCTGTGGGCTGGACATCAACCAGCCCCTGGGGGGCTCAGTGCCCGTGGATGGGGTGACACTCTTCACCTCCAGCCGCGACCGCATGACCTCCGTGGCTTCCTACGTCTACAACGGCTACAGCGTGGTCTTCGTGGGCACCAAGACAGGCAGGCTGAAGAAGGTAAGCCCATGGCTGTGGCTGTGGAGAGCTGGGTTTGTCTCTCTCAGGATGCTCTGATGTGTGTTGCTGCTGCTGTGTCTTATGGGTGTTTTCCAGTGTGATACTGGGAGTGAAGCAGGAGTGGAAATCTCAAGATTTGAGTTGCAGAGAGCCTGGGGTTGGTGAGGAAGAGTTCAGCCCTCAGTGCTCTTTGTGTGGTTTGTTTTGAAGTGCCAGGTTTTGGGAAAGGTGCAGTGGAAGCTGCTGCAGGATGGTCCTGGAAAAAGAACCAAACCAGGTCAGATGGAAATCTTGCAATAGTTTTGCTTCCCAGCAATCCTTCTGCACCTGGTGTAGAAGACTGTGAGTTGCAAAGCCTTTGGAGCTGCTGATGGTGGTAGGATTTTGGTCATGGAGAGATAGGAATGGGTTAATGTGGCTGCTTCTGGAACAGAGCCTCAGGGCAGAGTCCTCCTGCTTCCCTCCTGCTCTTCCCCCCAGTGCTGGATGATTGATCAGTCCTGGGACATTCCTCATCCTCTGCATCACACACACTGAGGAGGGCTTTGGTGGGGCTCAGCTGAGAGTCACAGAATGTTTGGGGTTGGAAGGGAGATGGGCAAAGACACCTTCCACTGGACCAGGTTGCTCCAAAGCCGTGTCCAACCTGACCTTGAATGACTTTTAGCCTTTTGAAGTCCAACTGTGACTTCTGAGTTACAAAATCATAGAATATTCTGAGTTGGAATGGAACTCTGAGGAGTTCTGTGTTTAAAATTAGTTTGGAAGTGGCCTTGGGGTGTAAACAGAGGAGTAAGAGCTCTTGTTGGTCTTCATTCGAGCTGGAGCTGCAGCTGGAAGGCAGCTCAGCAGTGGGTCTGATCCAGCTCCAGCAAAACCAGCCTTGGAAATTCTGCCCTGGCAAGCTGAGAGCCTTCTAATTAACCTCAGCTCTAAATGACAGCATTAGGTGAACCTGCTAAATGCAGCCCCTGCTCCTTCATGCCAGGGAAAGAGTTAACAAATGTAATCAACAGCAGGCTGTTAATTTTTTGAGTCCTTAAGCAGCAGGGAATTTCTTCCTCATCTATCCAGGAAGATACAAGGACAGGCAGATACTACACTTGAATGTCGGCATCATTTTAATTACATCAGTTCATTAATATTCATTCAGCACTTTACAAGTGCTGAGTAGTAGTAAATTAGGTGCCTCCCTGGTGCCTCTCGAGTGTCAGTGGGGCAATTTTGAACGTGGGGGAGAGGGAGCTTGTAAAGCAGAGCCCTTCACTTCCCTGCTTCCCTGTGTGGCACAGGGGAGAGCTGCAGGGGTTTTTTTAGCTAAATGGAAGGAAGAGGAGCCCTCAGCACATCCCAAATGCACGTGCCAAGCTCGGAGCTGGGGATGCAGCCTGGGGATGCAGCCTGGAGCTCGCTCTGTGCAGGGTTTGGGGACAGGGGAGGCTCCTCATGCAGAGGCTGTGCCTGCACACGAGGTATTTACGGGCTTGTTCCATGAATTATGAAGGATTACAGAAGCAGCAGTCTCTCCAGCAGGGTTTAATTCCTGGTGCTAGTCTACACTGAACAGTTTTTGATGCGAAGTTAATCCATTCATGCTCCGCTGTCCAGAGGGAGGGCTGTGGAATCCTTCACCTGGAATCCCTCATCTGTTTGATGAAAATTGCCCCATCTCTGGAGTGAATGCATTCCAGACATTCACTACAGTCAGGCTTCCATGGCATCTGCCCTTATTTAACATTAGAGCTGCCTGCAGCTGATGGGATCCATCCCCCTGGAATTAACGGGAACAATCATGGTCCCATCCTCCCCTCTGTGGGGCTGGGGATGCTGCTGCTCTCTCTCTCACAGTCCTGTCTACACCTTCAGCAGATTTTCCCTCATTTGACACGTGGGATTATCTTTTGCATGGCCTGAGAGAGCCCAGGTGAGGCGTGGGAAGCAGCTCTGTGCCGGGCTGAGGGGCTCTGGCTGCAGAGGAGGCGAGGCCTGGGGGAAGTTAACAGGTTGTCTCCGGATTTTGTGACTGTTCCAAGATAACCACACATGTCTTGAAGTCAGCGAGTGCTCAGGATGCTCAGGACTGTTTCCTTATCTCTCCTTCCCCATCTGTGAAAGGACGGTGGAAATGTTCAGCACCTCTGTAAGTGCCAGGGATTTGTGGAGACGCCTTTTCCACCTGATCTCCTTGGTGTCCTCCTCCGTCTCAGATCTGCCCACACAATTGATGTCTGAAAGCTCTGTCACACCTATTCCCTCGCCCACAGCTGTTGATTTCCTTTGGAAACAAGCTGCTGGCTCAGTCTGGGCTTTCAGGGAAGGCGTTTTTGTGTGGCTGGAGCAGTCAGGGAGGCAGCTCTGAAACCTTTCAAATTGAGAATTCCTTACTGGAAACACTGAGTTCTCTCACCTATGTCCTCCCTCCTGCTCTCCTGCCAAAGCACCTCAGCCTCCTGGCTGTGGGAACAAGAGGAAAGGATCATGTTGGATACATAACCACTCAGAATCGTGGGTTCCTCCAACAAAACCATTTTCATCAAGCAAAATGAGAAGGGACATTAATGCAACAGTTAACAGCAACTAAGTGCTGGGGGGAGATGTGTCAGCTTGCTTGTTCTGTTTATGGGCTTCATACAATTCTATCAATATTGATGTGTGATGCCTTTGATTTTGACACTAATCATTGCCATGAATTAAATTTGCAGCCATATAATTAGAACTGCTATTAATAGGGCCTCAAGCTAAGCACTGCTGTGCTAGTTGTCTTTTTCCTGATGGAAAAACGGCATCCACGGAACTCAGCTCATGTGGTTTGCCTGCGAGATGCTGAGGCTGATGTGAAAATTGCTCTGTTCAGAGGGGCTCCTCAGGAAGGCAGATTCTTGGGGAAGGTCTGGCTGAGAGATTTCCCAGGAATTGCACCAGAGTTGCCCTTAAACTTCCCAGCAGTTTGCTGCTCTTGGGATACACAGTGGGAGAGAGGAGGATTGCAGGGAGAAGAGAGGAACCCTCGGTGTGCAGGGCTGTTATGGCCTTGTTTCCATCCCATCTCCCCTTCCCTGTGCAAACCCTCCCATTTATTTCCCCTGCTCACCCCCGAGCTGTGTCAGCTCGGTGTCCCTGTGCACGCCTGGTTCCATCTCATCAGCCTGAGCGCACAGCCTGCGATGGCAGAGAGGCTCACCACTAAAAATCAATCTTGTATTTCATCCCGAAAGGTCTGGTTCTTATTAGGTCTAATAAATCAGTGAAGTGCCCTTCATTCAGCCTGTCAATGCAGGACATTGTTTGTGATCAAGAATAAATAAATGTCTCTTCTCTGTCTGCCAGTCGCCGTCGAGGTATTATTTTTCCATCATGCTGTTTATGCTGGCTGTTGGAAAAATGCAGTTCCTGCAGCCTTTCCTGCCTTCCCATGAGCTGGGAATGCTGCTGGGTGGCACAGGCAAGTGAAAAGTGGGAATGGTGATGTTGTACTTGGGTTTCACCCAGCACTGAATTGCTCAGGTGTGATAAGGATTTAATCAGTGTGCTAGGAGATGCTGGAGGTGTTGCAGTGCTGCAGGCAAGGGCCCAGGTGTGCTTATTTCAGGTGCCCTGAGGTGAAGGATAAAGTGTGCAGATGAAATCACCCCCAATTCTCCTGGAAAAATGAGTATCCCACATTGTCCTGGATACCTGTGACACTCTGCCCCAAGGACAGCCATGCAGGACGTGCCTCAAATCCACCCCAGAGTGTGAGGTCACTCCCAGAGAGCTGCTTGGGATCTGTCTGCAGACAAATACACAGCGCTGGGACTCTTTCCATGATGGAAAACTATTACCTGTTGAGTTGCTGAACTGTGTCCTTGCTCCCCACCTCCACTTTTCCAAGGGACAGCGATGAGTGATTGGATTGTGCCGCCAGAGGAAAGGAGAACTTTTAAGTGCGTTGTTACGTCTTGGGACGTGAGAGTTTTATTCAGCTTGGCTGATTTAATTTGTTCCATTAGTGGGAATAAAAGAGGTCTTTCACAATGAAATATATATGTCCGAACCTGTCCTTAGATGACTTCATTCTATGGATGGTTATCTCATCCCGGTAGTTTATCCTTCATTATCTCCCCCGCACGCGCATTCCGTGGCACTTCAGGAACAACTCGGTTGCATCAGCGTGTGGAGAAGCCAAGAGGACACGAGGCTGTTACTGAACAGATGAAAATCATCCATTTGCAGGCGCCTTCCAAAGGATTTGCCTGGTTTTAGCTGTGGGTTGGGAGGTCAGGGGCTCTGCTGGTTCTGTGGTCAATCCATCACCCTCAGAGCGCAGATCCCGGCATCCCAGCAGAGGTGTGAGAGGGCAGATGGTTCTTGTTTGGCTGAAGAAGTTGTTTAATTGAAAAGTCTGAGGGAAAAAGTCTGGTTTTTGTGCTAGGATGTGAAATAAGGGGGGATTTGTTTGGTCCTGTACTGCTGCTGTGGTTGCAGGAGCTGGGATGCATTTTCTCCCTAAACAAGGATTTTCCAGCCTCAGAAAGTAATTCCCCTTTGCTTCCATCTGTGCTGTCAAACCTCAGAAATTAGTCCCCAAAATGCCCCATGGTCCCTTACATTTGCACTGTTCATAGCCAGGAGCTGGAGTCTTATTAATTGGAATTTGTGCAAGGATATAGGGAAAGTGATGGAAGCCAGAGGAGTGAACTGGGCTGTGTTTGGAGCTGGGGATGGGGCAGAGCTGCCAGAGCCCTCTCATCTCTAGGTCTGAGCACTCAGGAATGTCCCTGCCACCTCCTCATGGCACGAAATTGGCCTCTCCTTCTGCCAGCATCCCTTCCCGGGGTCTGCTGTCTGCTGCCTGCCAGAGCAAGTCCAATCAGGAAAAAGCCAGGAGTTGGCAGATATTTCCAGAGCTGCTGGAGAGCGAAGGGGCAGGTGTTCAGGAAGTGCTGGGGATGGGAAATGG
Source organism: Lichenostomus cassidix (assembly GCF_008360975.1). NCBI lineage: Eukaryota > Metazoa > Chordata > Aves > Passeriformes > Meliphagidae > Lichenostomus > Lichenostomus cassidix. Next base: position 936,169 of record NW_028147268.1, on the reverse strand, counting down.
AGCCAGGTGAGCTCTGAGGCTGCTTTAATCTCATTTCTTGGCTCAGGAGATGGGGATGACTGTGGGTTTTACGCAGGTTCAGGCACCTTGAAAAATCAGCCCGGAATTTTGGAGGGCATTTGGTTCCGTTCTGGATGGAGTGGGGTTAGTGGGGCTGTGAGTGGCTGAGCAGCTTTATCCATGGAATACATCCTGCCTGGAATACATCCATCCTGCCTCTGGAATCATGGAATTGCTGGGGCTGCAAGGGACTTCCCAAGGCCATCCAGCCCCACAATGAGCAGGGACACCTCCAACCACCCCAGGGTGCTCAGGACTCCATCCAAACAGGGATTTTATCTCAAACATCTCTAGGAGATAATTCATCCTCACACCTTGCCTCGGAGGTATTATCTCCCTTATGAGCATCAAGTGAGGCAGAAGTTATTCCTCCTCCGTTTCACAATGTTTTCATCAAGTTCAATAATGAGTTTCTACTCGGAATGATCTTGGTGAAAAACATCACAAAATTCCAAACTCTTCTGGGAACTCCTGTTAGTTTTCCTGCCTTGTCCTGTTTTTCTTGGAGTGTGGAGCTGAAGGAGTTGCTGTGCTCTGGGTGGTGTTGGGTTTGGGAGTAGGGCAGTGTCAGCCTCCTGCCTTTCCACTCAAGAGTCAAGAAGTTCATGCTCTCTTTACTATAAACATATTTTTCTGCAGGCTTTTAAAATCCTCAGAGGTCAAAATAACACAGGTTTTGGTCCATTTGTAAGATCTTCAATCCCTGGGTGGCAAGAAATACTGTGAGAAGACCAGGCTGTGTTGCTTCTCTAAATGCCTCCTCGAGGCAGAAAAAACAAATGTGGAAACCACAAATGTGCTGGGGGAGACTGGGGAATGTGCAGGGAGAGCCTTGGGCACTGCCACAGCCCCTGAGCTGCTGCTGCTGCTGCAAAAAGGTTGGGATTTGGGGACAATCAGGGGGTGAGATGCCATGGAAAAGCAGCAGGGCTGTGGTTTGAGGTGGGGATGGCTGTGAGGCTTCCCTGGGTGTCTGATGATGCTCCTTGAACATTCTCTCCATGCCCTGATGGATCTCTCAGCCCGTTGGGTGCCTTTTGCTGCTGGCTGGGGCAGCACAGCGTGTGCAGGGCTGTGAAATGGTGCAGGTTTGGGATGGCAAATCCATCAGCAGAGCATCTTCCCGGTGTTTACAGGCAGGCAGGGATGGGGCACGAGCAGTCTGTGCATTAGCAGAGTCCATTAGTCCTGCTATGATGCATGAGCTCCACACCTCCCCTGCCCTTCACGAGCCTCTGCCCCTTCCTGCCGAGCAGAGCTCTGCCTTGCCTTCGGGGAGCTCTGCAGGCAGCCCAGCCTGGAAATAGCAGCAGGAGAGAAACCCTGCTTTGAGGAGCTGCTGGGCACAGGGAATGCAGCACCCCAGGGGATTTGGGAATTCCAGAATTCCCTGGAGGTGTGGAAGGGCCATGGGGTTTCCTGGCTGCGACCTGGGCAAAAAAACCAGCAAAACTTAACCTGAGCACTGCCCAGGCTGTGAGCCAAAGCTGTCATTCCCATGGGGTTTGCTGCTGAGCTGGGGGAGAGAACCCCAGTCACTCCCAGTTCACACTGGGAGCTCACTGGGAGCAGGGGCTGATGGTGGAGGAACAGAGAGAGGGTTTAAGGCTCTGATTCCTTGGACAGAGATGCAAACAGGGGAGAACAGGCAGCAGCACAGGCAATAATTAACAAGAGGCTTCGTCAGCAATTGTCCCGTCACCCCTGCCAGCATCTCCTGCCCTGCACCTCTCGAGTTGTTCTCTCTCACTCAGTTACACAGCTCTGCATCAAACAGATCCATGTACATGAAAGTGATGTGCATTTAAAATGAATGTACACATCATACAGCCTCGCTCCTATACAGCACGGGAAGGGGTTTTTTTGTGGTTAGCTGCTAAATTATTTATTGTGTGCCGGGCTTTAATCTCATAAAGCTGCCTGCAGGCCTTAGGCAAAGCAGCCTGAGAATCCTGGAAAGCTGGGAGCCAGCAGCACACAGAGCTGGGGGACTGCAGGTGGGAATTGTTTGTCTTGAGTTGCTCATGAAAGGCAGTGGCACCCCTTAAATTGGGCACTGCCACCAGTTTAGAGTGTGATTTGTATTTGGGCTTGGAGAGGATGCCAAACCAGCTCCCTGTTAGTGTAAAGAATAAGAGTCAGACCATTGAGCTGCTGAGAGTAAAGGGGAAAGGGGAAAAGAGTGAAAGAAGGTGTTGCCCAGAGCCAGGGCTGTGCCTCCAGCTGGGAGCTCCACCTTCCCAGCGACCAGGAGAGCTCTGCAACCTCGAGCTGCAGGGAACATTTGGGGTCTAATGCAGTGTTTGCTGTCACCAGTGGCTGATGAGTGGGGAATCAGAGCATCTCTCTCCCTGCTCCCCTTCCAGCTCCTTTGATGCTCTTTGCCTGATGCTCTTCAAGCTCCTCACTATGAGAGAATTCACACCACCAGGGCTGCCCTGGCCTTAGGTGCTGGAATTAGTGAATAACAGAGCTGGAATAAAACCAGAGGCTCCTCCTCCAGCCTTCCCCTTCCTCCTGACTCTCAGCCCAATTGCACTTCTGGAGTATATTTGGACTAAATCATTCTGCAGGGCTTTGAAGCCAAAGGGCAGAGGCTGTGATCCTCTCTGCTTTTCTTCTCAGGATTTCTTTGTGCAGAGCCTTTCACACCAGGAGCTCGGGCTCGTTACTGAGAAATAAATAATTAGAATATCTGGAAGGTGCAGGTTTAGTGGAGGAGAGGCTGAGGAGTTTCAAACACACACAGGCTGCTTTCTGCCCCTGTTTTCCCCACCAGGAAAAGGGATAACAACACTTTCTGACTTCACAGGGAGTTCAGCCCAGGGCTTGTAATCCAAAGTGCAAAGAAAGCAAGATAAACACTGACCTTCCCTGTCAGCAATCAACAGATGATTGCTGTATTCCAGAATATTGTATATTGTGGAACAAAGCACATCTCATCGCATAGGGCATATTTTTCACTATTTGCCATTGATTTTTCGGGGAGTTTGGCCATGGCAGGGTGCAGGTGTGGGGCTGGGACCAGGCTGATTCCAGCAGCCCCAGAGTGGGGATTGCCAGGGCAATGCAGCAGGAACTGAACAGAACAACAGCACCGAACACCAGCTTTGGGGTGAGACAGGCAGCTCAGCATTTGCTTGAGAAAACAAACAAGTTTCATGTTTTTCGAGTGTGCTGCAGCGAGCCTGCCTTGTTCAGAGCCCTGTGATCAGAGGCACCAGGCAGCCCAGGTCCAGCAGGAGCTGTGCTACTCCTCGAGGAGCATTAAAGAGCAGCCCGTGCCTTCTGGAAATTGTTGATAAAGCTCTCTTTTTTAGAATCATTTTTGCTTCTCCAGCACAAATGTACTACTGCTTGTTTGGATGTGTTGCTTTCTTCATTCACTTTTATTATTAGGGACATTTACATGAAAACAGCATTTATGTTTTTTGCTCTCGCAGCACATTTCCCCTTGGCAGCTGCATGGAAGGAGATCTCCACCTTCCCTGGGAATGGGGCTGCCCTCTCTCCTGGGGATCAGGGATTGGGATGAGGACGGGGATGAGGATTTCTCTCTCTCCCTGTGCTCCAGAGGGGATTTCCCCCTCCATCCCCAGCTCTCCACTCCCTTTCCCCACCGTGCAGGTTCACTGGGATGCTGGGTGCATCCATCCCCTCCCGAGCACAGGAATTATTTGCACTTTCCAGCAGAGTGAAATCCTGGAGCAGGCAGGAATCCTCCCAGGCTTTCCCTGAGTGCCTGGCTCTGCCTGTGGAGCAGTTTGGGAAAGGAGAGCTAATGGACATGTCTGGCAGATAAGGAGTGCAGTGATAATGTAAATTAAAGGAAAAACCCGAAGGCTGCTGTTTAGGGCATGGTGATGACATAGCAATGTGGGATGATAGATTTATCCACTCCAGCCCTGCTGGAAGAGGCAACACGAGCCAAACTCTGCCCTGGATGGACACCTGGAGAGGAACCTGCAGCACCTTTCCCTTCTCCGTCTGCCTTGCTTGGCTCTGCAGATGGAAAATGGAGATTCCAGATGTGTAAAGCACATCTTTCATTTCCTCTCGCTCCATTTCTGCTGCAGCTCTGCTCTGGGGCTTGGCATTCAGGTGGAGGGTTTTCTTGCTGGCATCTCGAGAAGCTCAGGATAAGCTAAAAAACAGGAGAGAAGCCTTCAGGAGGGAGGAGCAGCCCTCTGTGGGGCTGTGGGGTGGGGGACACCCTCCTGAGTCCCCACAAGTCCCCTCTGCTCTGCCCTGGCCCAGCTCAGCACCCCCAGCCTGGCAGGAGTTCTGGGGCTGCTGATTCATAGAAGCAAACGCTTGGAGAGGTGAAATTCCTCCCCTGTGTGCTTCCCTCACCCCTGACCCTGCTCCATTTCTTCCTGCTGACCCCTGAATTTCAAACCCGACCTTTGGGATCACGGGGGAGGGAGGAGAGGCAGCAGGGCAGGGAAAGGGCAGAGTGAGTTTGGCTGTGGTTGGGAGGTGGGGGAGGCAAAGCTGAACTCCAAATGATGGCTGAGATGCTGTGGGAAGCTCTGGGATCCCCTGGGATGCTCTGAGATGCTCTGGGATGCTCTGGGATGCACTAGGATTGTTCTGGGATGCCAGGGGTGACCTCGGGGCTGTGGGGATGTGTGGGGTGCTGCAGCTCCATCCCTCAGAATCCATCTGGAATATTTTCCTGTGCATTCAGCTCCCTGAAATGTGCAATGCACCGAGGGCTGAGCTCCTGAATGTCTCCCCAGGCTGTGCTTGCCTTGCCCTCAGTGCTGGGCTGTGGGCTGAGGGTGGGCAGCACAGGGATGTCTGGGCTGCTCGTGGCACTCAGCTCTGAGCCCCTGGGCTCATGGCAGCTCCTGCTCTGTCTGGGGCTGTGGGGCTCAGCTCAGCCTGCCTGGGCTGGGGCATGTCTGCTCTGAACCCAGACAAACCCAAAATTCTGCTCTGCTCAGGCTTCCCTCCCTCCCTCCCCAGCTCATCCCAGCATGGCTTTGGGCTGCTCCTGCCCTGCTCAGAGCAGCACTGGGGATTCTCCTTCCTGCACAGCAACAAAGGCAAACAGAGCTGTTCCACCTGCAGGAAAATGGCAGAGGAACAGTTGCCAGGCTGAAGGAAGGGTGGCTCCAGGGTTTGGGGCACAGGGGACAGTCACCCCCTTGGTTGTCCTCTTGGGATCTTCACCCTCATCCTCATCCCTGCTGCAGCACAGCCCTTGGCCTCCAGCCCTGCTGAGTTCATGACTCCTGCTCTCTCACACGCTGCCTGGGGGGATTTCAAGCAGAAGAGAAGAATCCCTGCTGTGTCACACTGAGGCAGAGTGGCCCAATCCATCTCTGTCCCCCTGGGAAGGTCCCTGTCGATAGAGTTCTGCATCTCACCCTGCGAGTCCTGGCAGGGCTGTGGAGGCTGGGAGGGCTGATATCCCTGCCAGGCAGAGGCTCAGCCCAGGGCATGTTGCCTCACCCAGAGCAGGTGCTGCAGCCCCCCTGACACCACAGGGGCTCTGTGGGAATGAGGATGCAGTAAATGTCTCCTGCTCCCAGATTTATTCCTTCATTAGCTATTTAAACCCATTCTGCTTCTGTGAGGGAGGCTGCTGCTGTTTCTCTCTGTGGAATAAAGGTGGGGGCTGCAAAACAGCTCTGCCCCTTCCCAAAGCCCCCCAGACCAGCCAGGTTTGGGCAGGGGGAGCTGGAATGGGGCAGGGAAGGGCTGGGGGTGCTTTGTTCAGCCTCTGCAGAGGTTATGGGGGTTTGGGGGGAGAATCCCAGCAGAGGGGTGAGCAGGAGGGGCTGGAAGGGCTGCAGGGATGGTTCTATCCACACTGGGATTGGCACATCCACACTGGGATGGTCCCAAATCCCAGTTTGGGGAGGTGTTGGGCACGCAATGGCATGGCCAGCAGCAGCTCTTTGGCCACCCCACAGCAGCTCAGGGACCCCCTTGGCTCTGTCACAGCAGAGAGGAATCCCCCAAGCTCCTTCCTCCCCTTCCTCCCCTTCCCCTTTCCCACCCAAACCCAGGCTGGGCCATCCCAGTGTGCAGCATTTTCAGGAGTTGCAGGAAATTCTCTAAAACTGTGCAGTCATGGAAGCAGACGGCTCTGGGAAGAGCTGAGAAACTAAAATTAGCAGGAGTGCCCCAGGCAGAGGCCACCTGGGGCTTTGTTTCGTTTCGCTCTTAACTTTCATCTCTTTTATTTATAATTTGTGGCTGATTGATTATTTTTTTTTCGCCTTTCCCTCCTTTGAAAACGAGGAGCTTTGCTGGCTCATGGTGTGTAATCCTTGCGCTCCCAAGGGTGGCTTTGCCTCTCTTGCCCCAGTTCTGCCTGGTTCCTCCCCCTGAGCAGCAGCATCTTCCACCACCCAGCAGCAGAAGTGGGGGAAAGCTCTGGGTTCATCCTGGACCAAATCTTCTCTCCATCCCTCCTTGGCTGATTTTTTTGTGCTCAGTCCTGCTCCATCCCAGGTCCTTCTCTCAGGTCTTGGACTTCTGAGCACTGGAGGACCCAAATGTGGTGATTTCGGTGTTTTTTAGAAGCTCTGATGGCAGCAAAGGAAAATCCCCAAAACCTCCCTGAGCTTGGTCAGGTTGGGTGAGCTGCTGGAGGGGAAGCTGGGCAGGATTTGTGCTGATGGGAAAAGGTCTAAATCCCCTCCCCAGCCCTGAGCAAAGCACCTCCAACCCCTTCAGTGTTCAGTTTATTCTTCTAATGAGGGTTGATTTCAGCAGCCTGACCCAGCCTGGTGTTGTTTGGTGTGAGGTGACCTGACCCCTGTCTGCTGAATCCCCTGAATTCCTGCTCTGCTGCTTCACTCCAGCCCCAGCTTTCAGTGCTGGGCTCGGGGATGAACTCACAAACACGTTCGGGTGATGTTGGAGGGTTTGCTCACCACTAAAGCATCCCAGAGTGTGCCTTGAAATTGGAAACCTGGCAGAGGGAGGAGCAGGGATGGAGTTGGTGTCCATCAGCCTCATCCACAGGCTCAGGGTAACACAGATTTCAGTCCCCAGCTTTGGTCAGCGTGGATCAGGATTTCCTTTTGCCCCTGCAAAAGAAATATTCATCTGGGAAAAGGGTGTGTTTTCAAAGCCCAGAAAATCCTTCCCTCCCCCTGAACCATTGTTCTTCCCTGCCACGTCTCTGGCTAAATTAAGACTTTCTTAGAAACGTGCAGGTTAAAAGTTTAAAAGCTTAAGGTTTCATTCATAATTCACATCTCAATGAGGCTTTGATTCCTGGCGGGGAGCAGCCGCCGGTGGCTGCAGTGAATGCTGATAGGGGAGCCCAGCACCTCTGCCTTCCCTTCTGAGCTCCCTTTTCCCTGGGAGGATCCCAGGGGCTGCTGGGGAAGCCAAATGTCCCCTGTGGGGTCACTGCTGTGAGGTGACCCAGGCCAGCAGCTGCCACAAGCAGTGAAGGTGTGATGGCTGCTCAGGGCCCTGTGAATGATGCCTTGAGAAATGGTTACAATATGAAGCAGACACAGCAGTGTAGGGAAAAGGGTGTTACCTTGGTTTAATAGGATCCTAGGTGCTCAACCCATCAAAGGTGTCCCTGCCCATGGAATGGGGTGAGATTTGAGGTCCCTTCCACCCCTGGCTGGATGAACAAACCCTCCCTGCAGAACTGACATGTCTGTGTCCCTCTGGGAGCTCCAGCCTGGTGTTCTCCCGTTCTGAGGAGGAAGAGGAGGCTCAGAGCAGGTCCTGCCCAGGCAGCAGGGAGGCTCTGCCTTCCCCTGCCCAGGCTGCTCCTTCCCCTGGCTCTCCCTGGCACTCTGCCCTCCCTGCCCTCACCCAGATGGTCTCTGCAGCTCCTGTCAGCCATCCAGGAATATTTCCCCTGTGCTCTTCCCATCCTTTCCAGCAGCCTCCTGGCCTGCCTGAAGCCTTTCAGCCTTAATCTCCTCTTTGTGCCTCCGAGGCACCTCTGCAGCTCTTGGCTGCCTCATGGAGCTCCAGCCAGGGTGGCTCTGCTGCTTTTTTGGGTGAAGATACCCCATCCTCCCTTTCCCCATCCTCCCCCTTCCCCCTAATACTGACACTTTTCAGAGGGATTAAAGAAAGAAGTGCACCAGCCCGGCGATTTGGCTTGAAACTCGTCCCTTTTGAGAATCTTTTGCCTGCATTATCCAGCAGATAAATCTGCTTTCAGCTGCCTGTCTGTGCTGGGAATGGCAATGGCAGGGAGCAGCCCCCAGTGCTAATCCCCCTCCCCAGGTGTGCTGCCACTTCCATCCCACCCAGGACCACCAGGGCCGTGCTGGACACAGGCACTGCTCTCTGCCTTTGGCCCTCTGGTTGCTATTCTTCACAATAATTTTCATTGGAGATGTTAATCTCAACAAGGAGATGTTTTTTTCCTTTATTTTCCATTGCTTCTCCCCCTCCCAAACTTCTCCAAAGGATCTGCTGGCAGCAGCACGCCGTGGGGCAGGAGGGCTCTTGGCAGCAGCTCAGCAGAGGGGATTGGATTGCAGGAACAGAAATCCCTCCACACTGGGAGCTGGTTTCACTCTGCCATGTGGCATCTGGCCTCGGAATGCTGCCTGTCCCTGCCCCGCTCCAGGTGACACTGGTGGCACTGGGGGTGGCCTGGCTGCTCTGTGGAGGGAATCACCAACTGAGCATGGCCACTGCCTTCAGGTGTCTTTGGGGTGGGTTTTTTTTTTAAGACTTCTTAAAATCTTCAGCAGATTAAAAATCTGCTGAAAGTTGGGCTAAGGCAGCTGCTCTCAGCTCTGAGCATCTTCAGCTCAGAGCAGCACGTGGGGCAAGACAGGGTTGTGTCTCTGAAGGGACTTGGCAGCTTTGGGGGAAGGTTTGGAGTGTGGCAGAGGTTGGATCTTCCTGTCACTGCAGGATCCACCTTTGGGGGTGTTTGCTGAGCTCTCTCAGGGTGCTGGCTGTGAATTTTACACCAAGTGTGGCTGTCAGACCCCAGGGAAGGTCTGGGCTTTCCCCTGGAGTCACATGGCTGATTTTTCCTCCCTCAAGTCCCCCAGGGGTTCCTCCTCACCTCCTTTCCCCTTCCCTTCCCTGCCTATCCAAAGCTCCCCCAGGATTTCAATCTCCCCAAGGCTCCAGCATTGCTCAGCAGCACAGAGCTGGATGGACACTGAGCCAGGTCTCTGCTGATAGCACAGGTGCCAGGGGCAGCGAGACAAAAACACTGACTTTCTTCCTAAAAAGGGCAAGAAAAGGGCAGCAAAAAAACCCCAGGAGCCCAGGAGAGGCACTGCTGGAGGCACAGGACTGGTTTGTGCTCAGGAAGACATTTCCAAAATGCGCCTGCTGTAAAAGTTGTCCCAGGGCTGTGTGGCTTTGCCTTTTGCTGTCCTTTTCCCCTCCAGCATGGCTCTGTGCTGTTCCCTGCCCCGAGGCACTGCCAGGGTGGCACAGCCAGGCTCTGGTGGCACTGCCAGGGTGGCACAGCCGGGCTCTGATGGCACACTCAGGCTCTGGTGGCACTGCCAGGGTGGCACAGCCGGGCTCTGGTGGCACAGCCAGGCTCTGGTGGCACTGCCCGGCCCTGGTGGCACAGCCAGGCTCTGGTGGCACTGCCCAGCCCTGGCAGCCCCTGGTGCCAGCTGGAGCAGGGATTAGAGCCCAGCCCGGCTGCTCTGGCAGCTGCTGTGTTAGCTGATCTGTGCCTTTGGTGCTCTGCTGTGAACCTTCACAGCCATTCCTGCAGATTTTTCCAGGGGTCAGGTTGATAATGAAGGGATTAATTTAATTCCTCTCGCCCTCAGCCTGAGCTTCTCCCGCAGCTGGTGTGTGCCTGCTCATCTGGTGGTGTTTTTATTGGCATCACTGGGGCTCTGCCCAGGTTTGGAGCTCAGGAAATCCTTGGTTTGAGGTTGTCCCCATGGGCTGGGGGCTGGGGGATGCAGCATCTGACAATTCCCAGAGCTGCACAGGAATAAAAAAAACCAATCAATACTGAAAACCCCAATAATGACTCAAGTTTTGACTTGGAGTGGCCAATTGCAAAAATCATCTCCCACCAGTCCCACTGCACAGCTCAAGCCCAGCCCTGTGACCTGGGGGGCTTTGGGGACCCTCGGGTGATGCCCCAGGAGTGGCACAGCTTCTCCTGTGTGTCCGTGGGTCTGTCCCTGCCCAGGGAGGGACAGAGGGCACAATCCCAGGCCGTGCTGGGGACAGGGATGTGTTTTTCTGAGGGACAGGCTGGCTGGTGACTGAGAAGCACATTAGCATTGCTGGCTGCAGCTCTCCTGCCTCCGAGCAGCTCATGGCAGTGGGTGGTGCAGGTTTTTTTCACTCAATTCTATCCCAAACCTGTTTCAGATTAAAAACAAACGCTGTTGCATATCGGTTTGTCAGTCACTGCAGACCTAATCTCCCAAAATAATCTCCTGCCAGCCCTCCTCCTCCCCCAAGATGGGCAATAATTGTTTCAAGACATGTCAGCCTTTGTTTAAAGTGAGCTTTGTGTTTTCCTGAGGCTCATGTTCTTCGAAGGGAAAGAAAAGAGGTGTTGAGGAGAGGAGAGGAGAGGAGAGGAGAGGAGAGGAGAGGAGAGGAGAGGAGAGGAGAGGAGAGGAGAGGAGAGGAGAGGAGAGGAGAGGAGAGGAGAGGAGAGGAAGCTGCTCCCTCCTGCTCCTGTCTAAACAATGAGCTCCATTTCCCATCAGTGCTGCCAAATAATCCATTCTACTGATTTTGACAAATTTTGGCTCAATATTAGTCCAGCCCAATTCTCTCCAGGTAGATCTGAATGTCAGTACCCAGGAGGCTCCTCTGGTGCCCTGTGCTCATCACATCCATGCTCGTGGTTCCTCTGTGCAGGGTCAGCCTCTCCTGAGCCCTGTGAGCAGCTGGAAATGCCTCTTGGCAATGTGTTTTCCAAAAAAAAAAAAAGTGAGTCTTTTTATGTGAGTTCTGCACTGGTGAAGGAGGTTTTTAGAGGGGATTGGATGCCAAAACTTTGAAGGAGTTTTTCTCCAACTACAGGGAGTAATTTTTAGAAAAGCAGAGCTTGCTAGCTCTGCAGCCCCTGTGATTTTTTGAGGATTGCTCTCCCAAATCAGCCTTCCCTTATCTCCCCACCTGTGTGCATCCCTAGCACTGCAGGCACACGTGGGCCCCATGTGCCAGGCAGATAAATATTGCAACATGCTCTGGGACATGACAGACACCCCAGGGCTGTCGTGTTCTTACCTGGCTTTGCTGCTCCTGCTGCCTTTGCCATGAAAGGGAGATTGGCAGCTCTGGGAATTGGCCAGCATTCCCAGCAGGAGTTGGTTTGTGGGTTCTCCTGGCAGCCTGAGCATCTGGGACACGTCGGTTTGCAAATGTGGTAACAGCTTATCAGGGAATTGTGGTTTGGATTACAGCAAAATCCCAGAATGAGCAAATCCCTGTTTAATCTGGAGGGCTTTGCCTGAGTGGGGTTTCTGAAAGGAAAATGGAGCTGGCAGAAGTTTTCTGTGCCTTCTGGGAACTTTCTCCCAGTTCACATCCCATTAGGATAACAAAGTAAAAATATTTCATTGGTTGCTCTCTCCTTATTTCTGGGCCTCCCTGTGTTTGGAATTTCTGTTTCTTGCTTTTTCTGGTGCTGCTGGGTAGAGATAAAGTTTGAAACATTAAATTCAGGGGTCAGCTCCTCTCCACATCCACCACCAGCTCTGAGAGTTTGGGGTTGGAACTGCAGCATCCAGGGGCATCTGCCAGAGCCGGGAATTTCAACTGCACCTGAAATGTTGGAGCTATAATGCTCTGCTGGAATAGCCAACTGGACTGTTAAATAGCTGTGGTTTGGGCTGCAAGGAGCAGGTATTTTTACTGCGTGGCTCACTGTGCTGGGTTTGAGCTGGGGCAGTGCTGGGAGAGGCAAAACGTGTTTTACCTCTGAACCTTCACCCCACGAGATGTGCCTTAAGCTGCCTGCCCCGGGTGGAGCAGATAAATGGCATGGGGAGGAGGGAAGGTGATGTTGCTGGGGGTGGTGGGAACAGGGAGGTGCAGAGATTTCCCTCTGCATTCCCATCCTTTGGACATTCCCTCTGAGCCTCAGTGGCAGCAAACCCCAAACCTGGGGGCTGTGTGAGCACAGAGTCATCCCCGAGCTCTGGTGACACCATTGGAACACAAAACCCCACAAAACCTGCTGGCTTTTGGACAGATCCCCAGCAGCTTTAACCACGGGAGCTGCAGGAAGCTGCCTGTTGGAATGGTCTGAATAAATGATTTCCCTTCCCCAGCCACTGCTGAAGCTCTTTGTGTGTCTGAGCTGCAGTGCAGTATCCCAAAGAGGAGCAGGCAGACACCCCACCTTCTCCTCTGCATTATTCAGAACCACGGGGGGATGTGATTTGCATTCTCTGTGGCTCTGTGGGATCTCTGATCCCCTTTGGGGGGAGATTACACGAGATTGCAGTGAGACTGGCAGGGAAATTGCTCCAAATTGCACCTATCATGCCAAGGACGTGTGGCTGTGCACAGAGCTGTGCCTGCTGCCTGGGAAAGGGCTGGGAGCAGGACAGGGAGGCATGGATGAGGGGAGAAGGGACAAAGGCTTTGTGTCCCAATCCCCCCTGTGCTCCTCTAGCACCACAGCTGCTGCTGCAGGGACAGTTCTGCAGGTTCCCACAGAGCAGTGCCTTCTCCAAAAACTTTCCTGGCTGTCTCCACTGAGGAATCCAGATGGCTACTTTTCATTTTTCACACAATCTGCTCACGCCAGGCTCAGCTGGAGCTGAGCACAGCTCGGTGTGCAAGGGCTGGCAAACCTCTGCTCACATCAGGCAGGACTGAGAAACTTTGGGGGATTTGGCTCCTGCTGGATGCTGCAGAGAGCTTTCTTCTGAAGCTGCAGGCCAGGCTGTGAGTCAGTGTCACACAGCAGCAGTGAGTGTTTCAGGCTGGTTTGCAGGACTCAGGTGACACAAACTCAGTGCAGATGTTTTAATCTTGGGGCAGTGTCACCATCTGGGCTCCCCAACCCTGCGAGTGTTCAGTGCTGGGCTCTGGGTAACCTGGGATAATGGTACAGTCCCTCACCATGGCAGGGGGTTTGGAATGAGATGAGTTTTAGGGTTCCTTCCAACCCAAACCATTCTGGGGGTCTGTAATCTGTGGCAAAAACGACTTTGGCATAAATAGAGGCTGCATTATGTGGCTTTAAACACACACTGGGCACAGAGCAGCTTTTGTGTGAGTGAGAACTGCCCAGCCTGAGTGGAGGTCCTGACCCCAGCAGTGCCCCCACATCTCTCCTCAAGGTGCACAGGCAGATCAAGAGCCCCGAGCAAGAGCCAGAGCCGAAATCACGTGCTGAGCATGGAGCCTTTGGCTGCAGCCTGGATCAATTGTGAAGGCTTTGCCCCCTCGCTGTGTAAAACATCCAGAGCAAATGGAGAGTGACAGGAGAGGGGTCAGTGGTCTGGGTCAGCACTGAGGTGCTGGAGGAGATAATCAGACCCTTTTCCTTCCAGTTCAGTGGCTGCCAAAAACACCGGAGTGCCTCACCAAAGTGCGGGGCGCAGCCAAGCGTGAGCACTCAGAGAGGCCAGGCTGGAGGAGCTCGGTGTCCCCAGCCCGAGTGCCACCATCAGCTCAGCCCTGGCTCCCTTTGCTCTGCTCCACAGGGTGATGATTTGGGGTTTGTGATTCGGGGCGTGAAATGTTGGCTTTGCCCCCTGTCACCCGGGAGGTGCAAACTTCTCGTGGGATGCTTTTGTGAAGTGTTTTGTGCTCCCTGGGGCAGCTTGGAGCAGCCAGCCTGGATTAGTGCTGCTGTTAATAGAACTTGAGAGCATCTCTGCTCCAGATGGGGCTGGGAAAAGCCATAAAATGAGGTGGTTTAGGAAAAAAGGACCCCACTAACCTCGCTCTGAGGGGTTTCTCTCCAAAGCTCTCTCAAGGAACACACTGGAGTTTGCTGCTGTTTAGCTCGAATCTTCCTCCCCAAACAAGGCTTTGGTGCTGATTGCATCTCCAAAAAGGCTCCCTGGCGGGGATATTTTGACAGGAATTGCGATAAAATATAACACAGCAGATACCGTCCCCCTTGCAATTTGTGAGGAATTTTGTAACCTGAGGGGATTAATTCTATATCATGTTACAGCACATAGTATGGATCCTGTCGTCCTGCTTGCTGTTTCTTTGCATACATAATGAGCAAACCTTGGTACAAATTTGCTGGGATCTGAAAAAATTCTGGTGGTTGGCTTTGAGATAATCGAGTTCCCATCTCCAGCATCTTCCTCTCACTTTGTCCCCAGATGATCTCACAGTTATCCCGACTTTCTCAAAAGCACAAAATAAAACACTTTCTGCGAGAGCTGCAATTGCTTTTGACAACTCAATGGCTCTTTGGAATTTGGGAAACCACAAAAAACCCTCCCAGGCTCCCCAGCTCTGCTCCAGATCCCCTCCCCATCTCTTCCCTGTCATTTACACCCCGTGGAGTGGGTGGGAACGGTGGGAGTGAAATGCTGATTTGGGAGCTCAGAGATAGGTGGGGTTTGGAGGCACACAGGCAATTTAGCCGCGATAATCAACGGGATTTGGGCATTTTTGGGAATCTGTCTTTGCCGCTCACCGAGCGCTCCTGCCAATGATCAACAACTTGAGACGGGAGATTTGTCCCCTGCTCCCTCTCGCTGTCAGCTTTTATTTGCCTTCTGCTGCCCTCCCGCACAATCCATAAGCCCTCCTCTTTTGCATGATTGTCTCGATTTGCATTTCCAGCAGATCCACTGACATTTGGCTGGACTCTGGGTGAAACACTCCTTGAAATTAGCCTGCACGTTGAGTTTGTTCTGGGGAGATAAGAAAGGAAGTGGCAGGGGGGCCTGGGGGGAATTACGCATGTGAAACTGCACTGGGAGAGGAGCACCAGCAGTCAGACTCCAGGCCAGCAATATTTCTCTGGGATTTGTTTTGGAAGCAGAATTTGTCACCGTGGGCAATAGACTCGTCTCCCTCACCCCACTGGCTTCCAATCCCAGCACAAGCCCGTCTGAGGAAGCCAAAGGATAAATTGTCTGCTCGCCTGCTCTGGAGTTGCTCTGTGGTGCTGGCAATGTGAGACTGAGGAGGAATTTTAATTTCATGCTGTGTAAGAAGAGTGCATGCAACAGTAGCAGCCGTATGGATTTTCATATGAATAGAGTACAGTATTCATAACAGGGCAGCAGTGTTGTCCCGCAGGTTTGCATTCTTCTCCTTTCTTTGCTGTTTTCACATTTCCCTCGCTGTCCACCCATTCTCGCTCTTGCTGAAATGGAAAGTATGTCCTTGCCAGATGGGTGTACAGAGTGACGAGCCTGTTTCTCAGTTAGATGGCAATTGGCTTCAGAGACCTTTTGTTGCTTTAATTTCTGTGCAATCCAAGTAAGAGTCTGTTTTGCTTGAGAGGGAACATTTTTTAGCCTGCTGCCTCTCTTGCTCAGCTCTGAGGGTATCTAAGCATGAGCACTTTGCAGACACTGCAGCCCATTAATGCTGCTCTGTCTCAAGAACTCTCTGAAATAATGGGACTTCAATCGTTTGCTCGGAGGGGGAAGGCAGGTCCTGGGAATGACTGACCCACAGGGATGGGTTGTGTGGGGCTGGATTGGGTACTTTTCACCCCTCTCTCCTTCCTGGTGATCTCTTTAGTCCTCACCCAAGAGCTGAAGTCACCTCAGCAGCAAAGAATTCGGTTTACAAAACGTGTCGTGCTTTGTTCAGGGCAGGTTTTGTTTTATTTGAATTTACAAATTTTTGTGTATTTGTTAGGGAAGGAGCCTGTAGTGATCTTCCTTGAGGCTGCTGATCTAATACATTCTGCACAGCCATAAAATATGCTTTAGATAAACTTCTCCTCCTAACATCTGCGAGGAGCTCTGCTCTGCTCGTTTCCATGCTAAACTGGTCGTTAATGCGCCGGCACATCCCGGCACGTCTGTCAAACCCAATCAGTTTTGCCAGGTAGGGCAGGTGGATAAATCTGTCTCCTGCAGACACTGCTCCTTCTGATAGCCCTGTGTGGTAGGAAAATGCATGAATGGGGGAAAGCCTTTTCCTGGCTGCTGGGGAGGTGTGGAGGGGCAATGGGAGATGAGAGGAGAAATCCCAGGATTGTCAGAGCAGAGGAGCCTGGATACTGAGGTGGGGCAACGTGGCTGGAGAAGGGGTTTCCAGCAATGCAAGGGATTTCCTCTCCCATCCTTGTCTGTCCCGCTGACAGCTGCTGGCAGCACACTGAGCTGGAGCCCTGCAATGCTGGATCTGGCTCTGTGCATTCCCTGCCAGCCAGGGGAAGACAGAGAAACCCATTGGTGTCTCCAGATGGACTTTGCTTGTCCATCCTTTACAGCCCTGGGTTGTCAGGGCACAACCTCCACTCTGCTCCCACAGGGGCCCTTGCTAGGGAGAGAGTGGAGAGGTTGGATATTAGGAAAAATTTCTTCACTGGAAGAGTGGTCAGGCGCTGGAACAGCTCCCCAGGGAAGGGTGGAGTCACCATCCCTGAAGTGTTCACAAAATGAGTGGAGGTGGCACTGCGGCGTGGTTTGGTGGCAAGAGATGCTGTCATGGACTGAGAGGCGAGAGGCTTCTCCAGGGTATCTCTGAGAGATCCTCTTGTGGCTTGAGAAGGGGAGAGGCTTCTCCAAGATACCTCTGAGAGATCCTCTCACAGCCTGAGAAGGGAAATGCTTGTGCCGGGCAGGAGTTGGCATTGCTGCTTCTCCTCAGCCTGGCTTAGAGAGCCTGTCAAGAAGCTGTTTCAAGTGCAGGCTGAGAGGGAAGCTAAAGTGACCCACAAAGTATCTCTTTAGCACTTGCAGAGGCTTTGGGATCCTCTTATAAATCAAAGCCCGCAGGTAGACTCAGGTGTGAGAGCACAGAACCACAAACTGCATTAATGAGGCTGCAGAACATCATCCCTGCGGTGGAAAAGCAAAGGGGAGGATGTTTTATCTTGCCGAGCCTGCGACTCTAATGATGGTGCAAGTCCTTCAGAAGGGAAAAAAGGGACAGTCTGGGGAAAAGGACCTTCTGGGCTGGCTCATTCCCAAAGATCCAGGAGCTGCTCATGTTGCCTGCCTGCTAATTGGAGTTGGCTGTAACTGATTTAGAAAGCGATGGCCTTAGGGAGCTGAGATTGTTGTTTGTGTTTGTCTGGGATTAAATACAGATGGAATTAAAACGAAGGGAGGAAAAAAAACCACAACAAACCCTTGATTGGAGGAGGAAGCTTTGATGGAATAAATTCCTGCTGCTGGAAGGGAGTGGGTGCTGCCGGGTCGGGGTTTCGGTGCCATTCCCATGGAAGCACCAGGGAAACAATGAAAGGGTAGAGACAGAAATAGAAAGCAAAAAGATGAGTGGACTCTGATGAAAGGAGTCGTATTAATAATGAAAACTGGAGGGTTTGAAGCTGCTTTGGAATAGATTTTCAAGGCATGGAGCCTCTCGGGAGCTTTGGCGGCTGCCTGAGCCCTTTGGTGAAGGCACAACCCACAGCACTCCAGATGCTCAGGGCAGGACTCAGCTCCCAGCCAGGCTCTGGAAGCACAAACTGCAGGAAGAGACAGGGAAATACCTGGTGTGTTGGAGTGGCTGGGCCAGAGGCCTCCAGCACCAGGAAAATTGGAGTCTCGTGGTTTTAGGTCACTGTAAGATCCCTTCACAGCTGAGTGCAAAGCATGACACATCCAATAAATCATGACAGTGACAAAACACGAGCCTGGAATCATTAGCAGATTACTCTGCAGATGTGTGGATGTGGAGCAGGGGCTGTGTTGGTTCTGGAGCAATGGGAGGGAAAGGCAAAAAGGAGCTCAGCTCCTCTGACAAGGAGCAAAGAGGCTGCTGCTGCTGCCAGCACTCCCTCACTGGGAAAATCTGTCCTGCAAGGGAGCTTTCCATATCAGTTCTGAGCCTTGGCTCAGTTCAGAGCTCTGACTCTAAAAGCTTTAGGAACATTTGATACCTGCTCTCCTTTTAGTGTGAGCAATTCAAACAGCTCCCCTTGGTAGAGCTCCAGCCTCTGGGGGCAGGGGGAGAACAGGAGCCTCAGGCCCCACTGGTGTCCCTCAGGTCACCCAGAGCTGCCTGGAGGTGAATGTGAGCAGCTCCCTTTCCTTCCAACACCTCCCTGTGCCCTTCCAGCAGCCCTGACACCTCTCCCTGACTGGCTGCAAATCTGCTGCCAGCGCTTGTTAACGTGAGTGCCAAACCTCCCGAGAGTGCTGCCTCTGGCTGGAGACACTTCCACCATCCTCTGGCCAAACAGAGGCTCAGAGCACACCCAGCTCGCTGGGACATGGCTGTGCTGTGGCTTTGTCACCTGAGAGCCACCAGCAGACATTTCTGGGAGGCTGCTGCACATCCCCAGTTGGTGCCTCAGCTCCCAGTCTGACCAGCCTGGGGCTGCTCTGCCAGTTGTGCATTGATGGATGTGAAATGGGGAAAAAAGGCAGGAAAAGAGAAAAAAAACATCCAGCCCCACTGAGCTGCCTGCAGGTCCTTTCATCACCTCACAGCTCCCCATGGAGCATTAGGATGCCTGGCTTTGGGCAGGAGTGGGAGGTGGAGGGAGGAATTTGTTGGATTTAAGGCAAAGAGACCACAGAGCAGCCAGCACAGACTCATGTGGCAGTGGCACTGGATAGCAGGGATGTGGGCAGGAAGAATGTCCCCAGAGCTGCCTGAAAGCTGCAATAATTCCTACGGGACAGACAAATCCCCCACACTGACAGCCCCAGTGTGCCAATGGGATGTCCTGTTGGGACTGCAGCAGCCAGGGTGTTCTTATCCCTGGGTTTGGGGTGCTCAGAGAGGGCAGGGTGAGCACACCACCTGCCTGGGGGTCTATAAATGCAATTTGGGGTGTGCCTGCAGCTCCCCAGCTCCTGAGGCACAGCAGGGAGGAGGGACACACAGAATTCCAGCACTGCCTTTGGGAACACAATCCCAGGAGCTGTGGGATGGGCTCTGTGTGTTCTCCGGGAGGCACTGGGGGAGAAAGATGGATTTTGGCTGGAAGCACTGTTTCCATGCAAAGGGAAGGATGGCAGAGCACCAACCTGTGCCAGCTCCCTGCTGCTGCTGCTGAAATCCATCTTGATGTGCTGCCATGCAGCCAGGAGGCTCTGCTCCCAGCCTGCTCCATCCCAGCGCTGTCCATGGAAAACAGCCTGGGTCCAGAGGGAGGCAGGGCAGGGATTGGCTCAGCAAGGCAGGCAAGCATCTGGGCTCGCTCTCCTCGGGGGCTTCTCTTTAAAAGGAGCTTTGAATTGATAAATTTTCACTCATTTTTGTGTAAAGAATCTGCCTGGCTTGGCTACAAAGGAGCAGCTTGCTCTGCTCACTGCTGGTTCGTTCCTGGAGCAGGGGGGTGAGGAGGGGAGAAAGCCTAAAGCCCAAAGGGGACACTGGGACCTCTCAGAACCAAGAGTTTGAGCTGCACAAACACCCAGGGCTGGCTCTGGGTGCCCTGCAGCCTCCCAGGCACAGAAATTTGGCCTCTACAACAGCAGCAGCAACCAAACCTGGCAAAACAGAGACAAAAGCCTTTTTCCAAACCCCTTTGTGACACTGCCTGGGATGAGGAGCAAAATCCTCCTGAGAGACACCAGCAAATACTACAATAATATTGGTTTCAAACCTGTGTTACAGGAAACTGGCATTAAGTCTGAGGATGAAGATGTGATTAGTTGAGAGCTGGAGGTGTCTGTAGTTTCTATCACAGGTGGATTTTAGAAAGAAAACAGAAATATTTGACAGTGGCTTCAGTGGCTCAGCTCCTTGTTGCTGGGGGTGGATGAAAGGGTTAAGTGAAGGTATCTTCTCTCTGTGCTTTCTTGGTTTCTCTGCCTCCCCGTTGGCACACTCATCCACATTCTCTGTTCCTCTCCCATCTGCTCCCACTTCCCAAAATTTGAACATTTCACTCTTAGAATTTTGCCTTCATGTATATGAATGAAAAAGAAAAATATCACTGCAAACCATAAGGGCTCAGTAGCTGGGATAAGTTTTGTTCTGCACCATAAAACCTCCCCGTAGGTGTGGTTGCCTCCAGCTCTGCCAGGCTGTGGTGTTGGTGCTGAGCATCCCTCATGAGGAGACTGTTTCTCCATCAGGGTCTCAGTTGTGACTCTCAGATGCTGAATTTAGGCAGGCAGGGGTGGTTGCTGTCCTAAAATCTCGGTGTGATGGCTGCAGGATGCAGATGGGGTGGAGGTACCACTGCAGCTCCAGCAGAGCAGGGGGTTTGGGTGAGCTGCCTGCCTTGTTCCATGCCCAGCCCCTCCGGGATGTAACTGGAGATGGTGGAGCAGCAGTTTCGGGGGGATGAGGCCTCTTGCAGTAATGAAAGCACTTAGTGGTGTTTGGGGAAGCAGCCTGTGAGGACAGCACAGGGGGAGTTGTTCAGTGTTGAATTACTGAGCCACACACACAGTATTTGCCTAACCAGCTAGACCTGAATTGCTGTTCAAACACTGCCTTGCTGCCTGACGTTGGCAATCAGGGAGCTAATTACACTGGATTAGGGTTTTTCTCTTAATTACATGAAAAATTTAGCGCGGCTGATGTTCATGAGGCTGCAGGGGATTAAGGCGGAAGCCATGTGTTTATCTACAGGTCAATTATGGGAGCAGGAATGTGCCGGAGCTTTGTCTCTCCCATCCCAGCCCAAACCCCTCTCAGCTGCTGATTTTGGGCCGTGGGCAGTGAGGGATGAGCTGTGCTGGCTGCTGTGGGGGAAGAGCTGCCTGTGTCCTTCCCCAGTGGGGTTTGACAGCTCCAGGGCAGCTCTGTTCCTCCTCCTCCTCGTGCTCAGGAACTACAAGCAAAACCTTTCAGCACAAACCAGGCTGGGGCTGCTGTGTCCCGCTGGAGCAGGGAGTTCAGGCTCTCAGATGTGCTGCTCGTGTGCTCCAAACCCATTTGCAGCTCCAGTCCTGCAGCCACAGCCCCTCTTCCCTCCCTCCTCCCAGGCTGGGGTGTCTGACACCACTGGTGTGCTTTGCCTGGGTTACACTGTGCTGCTGCTGCAGCTGGCCTGCTGTCCATGTGCCAGTGGCACCTGTGGCCACCAAGGAAGAGCTGTGGCATCAGTGAAGTGACCTTGGAATTGCCACCAAGGCCATGGGCATGTCCTCTCTCCTCTCTGGGATGTGTTTTGTCTGTGGATGAGTGAAGAGGGAAGCTCTGTGTGCACTGGTGGCTCTGCCAGGACGGGGCTGGGGCTGCTCTGCAGGGATTCTCACAGTGTTAGACCAATTCCTGGGTCCTGGCTGGTTCAGAGTGACAGACAGAGCACCAGGATTCCTCTCCTTCCTGGCTGAATTCGGAATTAAACTCTGGATTGGGGTATTTGAGGACCAGCAAGCTCATCCATCCATCCATCCATCCATCCATCCATCCATCCTCCCCAGCCTGATAAAGAGCAGGGCAGAGTGTGCTGGCCCAGCTCTGTGGAGCTGCAGCTCCAACACTGCCAGGACAGGGATGGACAGGGATAGACAGGGATGGACAGGGACAGAGGGACAGAGGGACAGAGGGACAGAGGGACAGAGGGACAGAGGGACAGGGACAGACATGTGCCCTGAGCCCAGCCCAGCAAATCCTGCTGTGTTCAAGGCCGTGCTGAGCACTGTTCCATGTGTTGCATACACAGATTATTCAGATCCAGTTCATCTGCTTATCTGCTGATTAATTCTGAGATGCTGGAAAGGGCATGTGCCGAAGGCTTAGGGAGTTACAGTGTGGAGATGGAAGAGATTTTGCTTTTTATTTTTATTTTTATCCTTGATCTGTCCCAGAATAGCACTGGGGAAGCAGCTCAGAGGGGCAGGAGGAGCATTTCTCACACACCAAGAACCTGACCTACCTCAAAGTCTGATGGAGATTGGGGCATGAAGGAGCAGACAGGGAGGTGTAAGGAGAGATTCAGCCCCATGGATTAATGCTTGTAGAGCTTCCCACCAGGAGGTTTAATGCTTCCATGAAAGGGACTGTACAGCAAATGTTCCTGCTGTCCTGTGTGGTGCCTTCCTGCAGGAGACACATTTGCTGCAGCTCCTGGTGCCCAGAGATGATGAAAAAGCCCCAAACATGAGCCTGTCCTGCTCTGTGTGTGAGCAGAGCCCAGGCAGGCTGCAGGGCAGGAGCTGCTCCCTCCAGGAGCCGTGGGGCACTGCCAGCTTGGCTGGGGCTCCGTGTCCTCACACGACCCCTCTGCAGGGCTGGGGACAACAGCCAGCCCTGTGTGACACCCTGGGCCATTCCTGCACTGAGGAATATCCATTCCCCACCCAGCTGTGCTCCTGCTGGGCGCTGGGGTGACCTGGGAGAGCCTCATTTCCTGGGACTTGAGCTAAGCCCAGCGCTCGGTAATTTTCTCACCTCGTCTGCCCGAGCAAGGTTAGATGTGATCAGCAGCACATGACTGGCTCTGCGTGCACAAGTGAAACCAAAAATATGCACGGCCTGCTTGCTCACCTGATCGCTCCTGCCCGGCCTAAAGCAGCTCAGAACCACCGGGCAGGATTTATCCACAGCTTTACAAACCCCAAAGACAATAAAATTTAGATTCTCTTATTTCCTTCTGGGTTTTGGCCTTCGGCGGCTCCGAGCTTGGCTCGTGTTCCAGCATTCCCGGGAGGCGCTGGGCAGGAAATCGAAGCCATTTGAAACATATTACTTACATGATGTTTTTGAAGAGGAAAGAGAATAATATTTCCTGAGGAACTCTGTGGCTCCCACCTGATCAGCTGGAAGCCGTGGCTTCGGAGAAACAGGGTTTTTTGTGTGGCAATTTTTGACAGTCATTTAGTTTTTCCCTCCTTGGGGAGAATCACGACTCGCTGAAGCTCGTTTAGAGCAAACTTCACATTAGACAGTCTTGTCTAAGTGGCTTTTGATGCCATTTTACATGGCCACTCAAGGTCAACAAAGCAAACTAAGCAAGACCAATCCCTTCAGCTGTGAAATGCAGCGCTGGAGGAGGATGTTGGTGGGGAGAGAGAGGCTGACACGGAGCTGTGCAGGATTATTCAGCTGGAAGGGCACAGGTGAGGTGTGGACAGATAACACAGATGCAGGGCTATTTCGGGGGCTTTGGGCAAGAGCTGCAAATGGTTTGTGACAAGCAGATACCTGGTACCTCCTCTGCCCTAAATAACACCAGAAAAACACCAGCTCAGGGCTTCCTCTCATGTTTCCTGTCCATCACAGAGGCTCAGGCTCAGCACTCAGCCTGTTTCCCTTCACTTGGGCTGTTATTCACTCCCCAAAATGCTACTCGCAGCTCCATCCATCCCTGACTGTCCTGCAGGCAGCGACAGGGAGTTGTGGATTTCTGGATTGTGGATTTCTGGGTCAAGAGTGGGAAAAGGCAGGGAATGCCCCAGGATTTGTGGCACCCAGAGGGCTGAAGGGCAGCCTGGGCTGTGTTCTCTGCACACCCAGCTAACCCTGCAGAGCTAAAGGCTGCCAGGGCTGTGGAGAACAGGATGCTTTAGGAATAAAAACCTCTCTCTGCCTGTTCCTGGAGCTGTCCCTCTCTTTCCTCGGCTGTGCTCTCATTTGCTTCCCAGCTGGAAGGGAAGGATCTGAGTGAAGCTCAGAGCAGGAGGAGCAGGCTGAGGTGCAGGATGGCAGAGGGGTTGGCGTGCAGAGCCTGTGGTGACAGCAACTCCCACTTGGGGAGCTCAGTGCTCCCTCCTTTGATGGTTTCCCTGCTCGGTGCCCAGATGTGGAGCCTGGAGCAGAGCAGTGCTGCTAACAACAATTCCCAGCTCCCAGAGAAACACTGAGACACCTCTTCAAATATCAAACAGGGGTGGGAGGAGAGAATGGGCTTTGCTGAACGGAGGGAAAGGAAGTCACTGCACACTGGGGCTCTCCATGAGGGGACAGATGAGAAGGGGACAGGTTTTGTGCCACACTGCAGTTCTCCTTCTGTGGGGAAATCCCCAGGACCCTGAGTGTTCCCAGCTTTTAGGGTTGTGTTTGATGCTGCTGGAAGGTGCAAGGCTGCTGGCCCTGAGCTCCCAGCAGTTGTGTCTTTGCAACAAGTGCTGCACAAAAAGGAGCTCTGCTTCCTCTCAGCATTCCCTGATCCCTGCAGCCCCCAGATTATTACCCTCTACCTCCTGCTTTTGTACTTTTTATCCACCTCCTGCACTGGATTTCCTCAGTGGTATAGAAGAAAATCTTTTGGGCACCTCATACATCATTTTCTACATCTCGCTGCTGCTTTCAGCTGATTTAGGGTTCATTTTCTACATCTCAGCACTGCTTTCACCTGATTTAGGGCTGGTCTGGCCCATGCAGGATGGGTTCCAGCACCAGAGCCTTCCTGAGAGCACAGGATGGGAAAGAGCTTCCCTCTGGATGGGAGGGAGAGCTGGGCCTTGAGGAAAAGACAATGCTGCTGATTTAAAGCACCATCCAAAGCAATCCAACCTCACCAGCCCAAATTTGATTCTAATGAATCCGTCCCCGGAAGAATACTACTTAATTAATTAGCAGCTCATTTGCATGAGGTGGCATGTTATTAAAGTTCTGCTGCTGCAAGTAGGGCTGTGACAAGGTGTGAGCTGACAGCTTTTCAAATAAAAAGTCTTTTCAAGGCATGATCTTCCGAACTGGCAGCTTTGTTCTAAACGAGCCTCTCGTGCAGTAATAAATTAAAGACATGGGGGCTGCTGATTAGTCTCTGCATGGTGCCTCTGTTCCATCCTCCCTGCCTTATCCTGCAGGATCAGCTCTGCACAAGGGTGTGGGGAAGGGTGGGAGAAGGAAATAAAGATGTAGAGAGGGGAAAGAACCTCTCCAGTGGCAATTTCTCTGATGGGTATGTCCTGTCAGGATGTCTGAGCTGCTGTTTTCAGCCCAGCAATTGGCTCCTTTCCCTCCAGAATCCTGCAGAAAGGCAGCAAGGGATCCTCTTTCCCCGTGGGAATGGGAAGAGCTGTGTTTTGGTGCAGTGTCCTGTGGATGAAGGGGTGACACGATGCCGGTGGCTCCTTGTCACTGGTCCCACTGCTCCATCCCCTTCCCAGCCAGAGCTGCCACCCATCACTGATGCCACAACTGCCCTGCCCAAGGCCCTCCTCAGGCACTTTTTAAAGGAAGATCTGTCTGTGGGAATTTTGGGAATATTCCTGGCACTGGCAGGCAGCACTCAAGGAAAACTCTCAGCTCCAACCCAACTCCAAGCAGAGCTCCCTGCACCAAACTCTCCACCAAACTGATTTTTATACCCAGGGTTTTGCAAGGGCAACCCCAGCAGTGATTAGTGAGTGTATTTAATGTTTAGCTGGACAGTGTAATTCGGGAAAGGATGGATTTTTTCCTCCCTCCCAGACCAGATCCATCAGTCTCCAGGAGCTGCTTTGCTCCCAACTTCTCCTGAGAGTGCTGTGGCTTCCTGCAGGGAACTCATCCATCGAGCCTTCCCCTGACTTTGGGGCAAAGACAGAGGTGATGCCCACTGTGACAGATCCATTCCACCCTAATTTGGGAGAAATGCATAAAGAAAATGTGACAGGAGAGAAAGAGACTGGGAGATGAAGGAGCCTGCAGGTAATGAAGTTAATTGGATGTGCTGATTTGAATTGAATGTGCATGTAAGGTTTGTCGTTAACTTCCTCACGGACACATCTGTGATTTAAAGGAAAGATACTTAATGGGATTACTATTTCACCTGAATTCCTAGGGGGAGACTTCCCACTCTGGGAGCAAGGAGCCAAGTCCCATTCCTGGTGTTCCTGCCTGCAGAAGGGCTGTGCAGGGAATGTTTTTGAGGGCTAGGCTTCTCCTGCTGTGGATTTAGACATGGTGAGGGATCCTGCTGGGGGCTCAAGCCCCTTGCACAGCTGCATTAGCAAATTCAGATCCCAGATCTGACTGGCTGAACGATCCTCAAAACCCCCTGGTTTAGTAATGACCTGGAAATGATTCCTGGAATCATCTCAGGAGTCTCTCCATTGCCTCTGTGGCTCTTCCAGATGGAAATCCAAAGTGCTTTGGGACCCACCAGGCCCCTGCAGCTCTCAAGGAGTTAATGGGTGGCCCTGCTGCAGGATCCAGGGTGAGGAATCAGTGCCTTCATGCATGGACTTATTCAGCTGTTTTTTCTGGCATCAGGCATTCCATCATGAGTCAGCCTCGTGGAAACACCCGTAATGAAAGCAGACAGGTAATTTAATCATGGAAAGTTCCTACAAAGAGATTCAGTGTCTTCTAATGGGAGCCTGCTGGGAGGAACTGGAAGGGAGTGCAGATCTGTCCCACCACTGGCACTGCCTGGGCAAAACACCTGGGGGGAACTTGCCTACAGTAGGTGTGTTGGAGCTTCGTGTCAGATTAGATCCTTGAATGGCTCTGCACAGGAGCTCCACGGCGACATCTCGGTGGCACAATTGGGATTTTGCTAATCTCTGGTGATAAAGCCCAGCTTAGGGCTGCAGCTGCATTGTGGGGGTATTACTGAGCTCCCAGCCCTGCAGGGCTGCTGTCCCTGCACCCAGCTCCAGCACCAGGGCTGCTGCTGGTCTGCGAGGCAGGGATGAGCTTGGATTTGTAGATTATGTCATTAGGCACTTTTCAGGAGAGATTTGTAAACATCCAGCAGGAGGGAAGGGCTGTCCCCGGCCCGAACAGCTCCTGCAGTGCATGGTCAAGTGCAGGAGCTGTGGTGTGTCCTGCTGGGCTCCCTGTCCCTCTGACCCTGGTTTGCAGCTCACCGAGCTGCCTCTGCCCACCCCTGCCTGCCCCACCCATCCCAGCCCTGCTTCCCTCCCTGCCTCTCTCTGAACTCATCCCGTGCCCATCATCCTGTCAGGGGAGCAGACAGACAGGGACAGTGAGGGGACATGACCAAGCAAGACCCCCAGAGCTCAGCCCCATCCCTCTGCTCCCCTCTCCCGCATCGCCGTGCCGGGATGAGCCCTGGCTTTGGGATGAGCCCTGGCTTTGGGATGAGCCCGGAGGTGCAGGGTTGGTCCCACGCCGCTGCTCCAGGGACAGGTCAGGAGCTGTCTGGCCACGGGAGATCACCCATACGTGAGGCAGAGGAATGATTTCCCTCTCCAAACGTCAACAAGAAGCTTCCTGCTGTGTGAGATGATCCCTTTCTTCTTCCGCGTTCGCAGGAATCATCGCTCTTCTCTGACATCATCATTTGTTGCCATGGAAACCGAGCCCTGAGCAAGAGATGCAGTGGAGCATCCTGGTGTCACTGGGTGCCTCTCAGCCCTGGGCTGTGGGTGTCTGGGGGGGTTTGGGGGTTCCACACCCACCCCAGAGAGCGGGGCAGGGGACAGTGGGCTCTGCTGTCCCCTTGTCCTGTGCCCTGAGCCGTGACAGAGCACAGGAGAGCCCCAGGGCTGCTCCCCAGCCTTTGTGGGCAGGAGGGTGCAGGCAGCACCCAGCACCCCGAGCTGTGCCCCAGCACTCCCATCCCAGCACAGCCCCAAGCACTGATCCAGGCTGGAGGAACCATCAGGCACCGAGCTGTGCCTCCAACCCCGAGCGGCAATTCCCAGTTGGAATTGGTCTGCACCAGCCTTGTCCAGTGGTATCTCTCTTTATTAGCCCTGTCTGACCTCATTACTAGAAAGAAGCTCAATTTAACGAGCTGCCGGTGCCCTGAGGGAACTCTGCAAAACAGTTGTTTTTCACAAAGGCTGCTGATCCTTCATGTCCGGCGCTTCCATTCCCGTCTGGCCATTAATCAGGCGTTTGCATGGAAGTGGCTGTGGATCCCTGACAGCCCAGTGCTCCTGCTATTTATTCCTCAGGTGATTTTTGTCCCTCTGTCCCCTGGTGCAGGCTGGTGGCTCCCTGGTGTGGGTGGCTCAGGTGGCATTGGGCTCATACTGGTGTCAACCTGCCTCTAATCCTCGGTGTTTCACGGGGGCTGTGATGATCCTAATTCTCACAGGTGGAATTAAAGCAGGATTTGACCTTCTGCCTTTTGGGAAGATTTTGCTTTCTGGAAATTCAGGGCTTTCGAGGCAGGCTTGGGTTGGCAGCTTAATCCTGCCCGAGGCTCTCTGTTCTGGCTGTGGGTGTTCAACAGAGCACTCACATTCCCACCTGATGTTCTTTTATAGCACTGAAATCTCAGGAGGTAATGGGAAAAAGAGAGAAATCCGAAAAATAACTGTGTTTGTGTATACCCAACATGTCTGCTGATGGCAGGAGGCACCGGGGCTCTTTCCAAGGAGAGGATTTATTCGGAGCAGGGTGCAGGGGAGCAGCTCTGCTCTCGGAGTGTGAAGATCTCCTGGTATTTCCAGCTGGGGTGGCTCATTGCTCAGATAAACCTTAAGATGCTTAACAACCTGCTCTCTTACCTCCTGGGGATGTGAACCAGAAAAGAGCCAACCCTCTCTGCTGCTCCCTCCTGCCTCTTCCCGAGGTTTAGGCTTCAGCTTTTCCTGCCTTTCGCTCCGTTCTGCAGCCGGGCAGGGAATGGTGGAGCAGCAGGACAGGCTGGGGCAGCAGAGCCCGGCTGGAGCAGATGGCATCTCCGGGATAAGAGGTTTTTCCCTCTCCTGATGGGCACATCCCGGCACATTCCCAGCTCTCTGATCCCACCGCGCTGCGAGCCCTTGGCTCTCCCAGCCCTGCGCACGCCGCGTTGCCATCCAGCGGCTCTCCAAATATGCAAATCCTGGTGGGAAAGACAATGTAAATAGTTTATCCTCCTCCCTTCCCCTCGCGCAGCCCCCGAGGCCATCAATTATTAACTGGGGGAAGAGCAGGCGTTTCCTCAACAGCAGCGCTGCTGGCAGGGATGGGGTTTGTCACAGCCCGGGCAGGTTCTCCTGCCGGAGCAGGCAGTTGTTTCGGAGGGATGGAGGGATGCTCGGAGCCCGAGGTGAGCAGTCCGTGCGGTGCTGTGTCAGTGCTCTGTCGCTCAGCAGAGCTGGGCTGGCTGTGCCTCACTGGATCCTGCAGACAGGACAGTGGCAGCAGCATCTCCAGGTTTTAAGCGCAGATGATGCTCCAGGAGGATTCTGTGGCAGGAAGAGGGGATGGATGTTGTCCAAGTATCATTCCATAGGTGTCTAGGGGATTAAAAAATACCTCTGCAGTATCTTGGCTTTGTTGTCACCTGCAGAGCCCTGTGGTTTCCTTTCAGGCTTATTTTAGTGAGAATCTAAAAAGTTTACAATCCTCCTTACTCCTGGACGGTCAATCACAGCACACTGGCAGTCTCCATGCTCACCTTGCAATCACAAAACTTGGTTAATTTTCTCTCCTGGATTGGGAAAATCCCATTGGCTCCAGTGGAGAAGGAACCTTTGCTCCAACTCCTGCTCCCACGAGCTGCCTGCTGGCTCTGCTCCGGCTCCAGCTGGGAGCTGAGATCTTGAATTAATTCCTTTTCCTACCTTCTCCTCCTCCTGCTCCCCTCTCCCCACCATCCCCCGAAATAAACCCGGAATTTGGCTGCAGTGAAATCACCTCTAATCCGTGTTTTCTCCCTGCAGATCCGGGCAGATGGCCCTCCCCAGGGTGGCATCCAGTACGAGGTGGTGACAGTGTTCAAGGACGGGAGCCCAGTGCTGCGAGACATGGCTTTCTCCATCGACCACAAGTACCTGTACGTCATGGCAGAGCGGCAGGTGAGTGGCTGCTTCCCTGAGAAATGTGCTCTGGAGAACACAGGGCTGAGCCCAGTGGTGCCAGGATTGGGATGAGAGGTTGGAGGGTCAGGTTTTTGTGTTCCCTGAGCAGGGATTGTCATCAGTGCTCAGGGAGGGAGTTGTGCCTGTTTGTTCCTGGCTGGAAGTGTTGGGAATGGAGCTGGTTTGGGGCTCAGAGCCATTCCTGCCTGGATCCTGAGCTGCAGGGATTCTGGGGTTGCTCCTCGTGCAACAAGGCTGGCAGGCTGAGGGGTTGATGGTTTTGTCTGGGAGAATCCTTTGCTGCAGAATCCAGAATCACTGGGGCTGGAAAATCCCTCTGGGATCATCAAATCCACCCTGTGCCTCATCCCCACCCTGAGCACCGAGTGCCACTTCCTGGGACACCTCCAGGGATGGGAACTCTACACCTCCCTGGGCAGCCCCTGCCGAGGCCTGACCACCCTCTCTGTGCACAGATTCTTCCTGAAATGGCTGGATTTATGGTGACTTCATTTCTCTGTGTGTTCCTTTCTTTGTTTGGTTATTTCCCAGCGTATTTGAAGTGGCTGCCAGTGAGAGCTGCTGCTGCTCAGAGGGAGCACCAAGCCCCATTAACCCTGGCTCTGCTCTGTGCCACTCCTGCTCCTGCCCCGGGGCAGTGCCCACCCCGAAAATGCACAACCCAAATGATTATGATGGGAATTGATGGCTGGCAGCCCACGGGAGGCTGGTGCTGAGGGGAGCCAGAGTGATGTAAATAATCTGGGACCTTCTGTTCTTCTCCGAGGCACGGAACCACATGGAGCCCCCAGCACGCAGATTTCTGGCTCTGCTGAGCCTTTTCCTGCCTGTTACTGAGGCCTGTGGAATTCAGATTAACAGGGCTGGTGCCTTGGGGGTGATGGAGGGAGAGAAGACACCTGGAGGTGTCTGGGGGCTGTTCAGTTTTTCTGTGTGGAGTGAAGCCTCTGCTCCCTGCCAGCTTCCCACCTGCCCTCCCTGCCAGCTGCTCTGAGTGCTGCAGAGGTGTTGGTGTGCTCAGGGATGTCCTGGTGCAGGTAAATGAGCAATGTCCCACCAGCTCACCTTGCACTGGGAGCTCCCAGCTCCTCCCAAAGCCAGCAGAACTGTTCTTCTGACCTACGGCAAGAAAAGCAAAACTTGGGAAATCCTTTCCTTGGTTATAAAGCCATTTAAAAGCAGGGAAGAAATGTTTTAGAAGAGGGCAAAGGCTTCTTCCTGTTAAAAGGCTCGAGTGAATGAATCCCTGAGGCTGAGGAAGGCATTTTGTGCTTGTCAGAGCCACTCAGGAATAGACACTTGCATGAGCAGCCACAAATTTCGGATCCCATTGCAGCCTGGGCTGGGATTAGATGGCAATAACGAGGATCTGTGCAAACTTCACAACTGAATTACTTTATTCAAATGTTAATGCTTGGTCACTTGGTGCTGCAGCCACGTGCTGCCACCAGGGAGGAAACGACCCAGTGTGGATCTCAAACAGTTGAGGAACTGTTTTCATTAGGAGCAAAATCCGGTGGGAATGCCTCTAACTCATCTTTTATGAGGCAAGAGTGTCTTAATATTCATCAAAGCGCTAATTTGCTTAATTGTGAAACAAAAAGATGTGCAGAGAATTAGCAAATAATAGAATATTCCTGGAACATTAATTCCATTTTCAGCCACGGCTCTGCCTTGGGGAGACTCCAGGAGCTGGGGGCTGCAGCCCTTCATTCCTTGCAGGATTTGCCATAGGATTTGCCTTTTGCCCTTGTAGCAATGCGTGCCTTGGGTCCCGAAATCCCAGCATCCAATGCATATGGATTTTGTCAGCTCCTGTGACCCCAGTGCCCCCAGCCTGGCAAT
Organism: Lichenostomus cassidix; assembly: GCF_008360975.1. Classification (NCBI taxonomy): domain Eukaryota; kingdom Metazoa; phylum Chordata; class Aves; order Passeriformes; family Meliphagidae; genus Lichenostomus; species Lichenostomus cassidix. The sequence goes on along the minus strand of NW_028147268.1, from coordinate 904,622 downwards.
GTGATAGTTCAGAAGAGTGCAGGCTAGAATATATTTTTTCCTGGGTTCTGTGTGAAGGAGGCTGGTGATTGAAAAGGGGTCAGCAGCAAGAGGAGGAGAGAGATGCAGTGGTTCCGGAGGGCTGAGGCTGTAAATGGTGGGAGGCAACCTCAGAAATACTGAGAACATGCAAAATAATAGCAATATAGCAAAAATAACTAAGAAATGGCCTCTGAGGGCTGGAAATGGAGAACAAACTGCAGTTCTGCTACATGAAAATGGCACTGAGAGCAGCTGTTCCTAGCAGGGATCTGCTGCATGTTACCATGTGGGGAGGATTGTCCAGAGCTGGGGATTTCAGTGGCTGCTGAGACAGACCCAGGCCATGTGCTGGTGTCAAACACAGCTCTAAAAATGGGGGTTTGTGGGATTGAGCTGAGGAAGATACACCCCAACCATGCTGCTGGCAGCTCCTGAGCTCCTTCAGCCTCAGGGACAGCCAGCCTGAGACATTGGGGTCTGTCAGGACTGGGTGAACAGAGTGATCCTTCCTGACAAAGACATGGAGCTCCTCAGCCCAGAGCCACCTCCCCTCCGTGCAGGCAGCAGCCAGGCCAGCTCTGTGCTGAGCTGCACGGGGAAAGGAGCTGCTCCATCCTCAAATCTGGAGTTGTAGGCTCAGCCCTTCCCGCTCCCCTGGCTCCCAGCCCAGCCCTGTCTCCGCTTTGCTCCAATTTTTTCCTCCCTCTTTTTGAGCTCTCCCCGAGCCTTTCATGTCTCGCTGCCAGCTCCTTCCAAAGCAGAGCGTTTGACATTTGATTTCACTCCCACAAAGCACAGAAGCAACAGTTGCACAGCCCAATCCGGGGGAGAGAGGAATAGAGAAACTTTGCTTGCAGGCGCTCGGAGCTCTTGAACCACGCGGTGTAAGGGTGGTTATTAGGAGCTGTTTGGGTTCTCCTCCCACAGCACCTGGGTTCCAATACTCAGAAGGAAAAAGAGAAGTGGTTCTGAGTCTATTTAAAGCAGAAATTCATTTCTCAATGTTGCTGGAGCAAATAAAATCCCTTCTGCCCACAAGCTGGCCAAGGCTCAGGGAGAGCTGGATGGAGATGGAGATGAGATGGAGATGGAGATGGAGATGGAGATGGATGGCATTGGAGGAGCTTTGTGGGGTTCCAGGGTGGGAATAGCAGTGGGTCTGGCAGCTGCTGGCAGTTCCTCTCCTCAAAATCCTAATTTTTGGGTCTTCCCCCAAAATTCACCCTGGCTTCTGTGGTGGGTCAACGCTGGGAGGACTCTTCTCAGCCACTGCCCAGTGTGAGCTGCCTCATTTTTTATGGACAAACAAATTCAATTAACAGTTTCTATTAGGAAAATTAGGAGGATTAGGAACCTTGTTTTTGAAGCCCTTTTGTGCAGGCTGAGGCTGTGGCAGCAGCTCCACTCCACCCCCAGCCAGCCCAGCTCGCCCTGGCAGGGCTTTGGGCACCATCAGCTCAGGCATTATGTAAGCAGCAGCAAAACTGGGGCCAAAGATTTTCGCAGCTCCTGATGGAAGAAGGAATTTGGCTATTTTTAAGCCGCGAGTGAGAGGAGCTCAATCAAAGCCGGGGCAGGGATTGCCAGCTCCAGAAGATTTCACCACCTAATCAAGGGCTGCAAACGTGGAATTTCAATCAGCACGATCGAAATGCTCACAGGAAATACTGCTTGGGAGGAATATCCTTGTGTTAGGGCTGAGGAAAACATCCCACGAGGGCTCTTTTCTTCCCTGCCAGCCTGACTTTGGATCAGGGGCATCCACACCTTCTCTTTATTTATTCCCAGACCTGTTGCTTTCTGACTGAATTTCCCCCTCCCTCTCCACATCCATCACCGTGGCTTTGGGTAAAGAAATTGTCTTTTAGGCTGCTCTGGGAGCAGTGAAATATTTGCTTTGCAAGTGCCCCTGTGTCAGGAGCTGCAGCTCTCCGAGGATAATTTGTTGTGCATTCCCCTGTCCTGTAACCCCGAGAGGTTTCAGTCCTGTGGCAACTGCTTGGCTTTGGACTGAACTTTCTGGATGCTGATGGAGGGGGAGGCAGATGGGAGCTGCTTGGATGATTTAGGAGAGGCTGGGATTGGAGTGAGGGCTGAGAAAAACAGGGGAGCTCATCAGTCCTGGAGTAGCAGGGCTGTAAATACTGATGGTGTCCTGAAAAGAACTGAGACAACATGATAAAAAATGCAAGAGATGTGGATAAAAGGGGCTGGAGTCATCAAGAGGGAAAAAAATGAACTGATTAAATTTTTAACTACATTATCTGCTAGTTGAACAGCCAGTTAGCTGGACATAATCTCAGCAAACTTTGAACACTGGCACAGGGAAAAAGGCTCAGCTAAATCCCACCAGAGGTGTCCAAAATCCTGCCTCCCGTGGACTCCTCCACCTGCTCAGCCTGTGCCAGCCTTTGCCCACAATCTGGGGCTGGGAGGGAGCTGGGGATGGGGAGAGGATTCCTCGGAGGAAGGGCTGTGCTCTGCGGGGTGTTTGCACAGCTCCTCTTCCCCCACACCTGCTGCTCTTCCACCTTCCTCAAATTCCTGACTCCTGACGGCTCTTCCCACTTCCCTCCCCGCCGTCAATTAGGAATAATTAAGAAATTCCGCTCAAAAACTTGTCTGAGATCATTAACAATACCTCCCTGACAAGGAGGATGTGTTAATTAACATCAATTGACCAAAAAAGCCTCAGCCCAGCCAGGTGGGACAGCCTGCTGGCCGCTCCGGTGTCCTGCTGACAGAGCATTTGTCAGCCCTGGCCGAGCTGGGCTCTCGTGCTGCTGGCCAGACTGGTCCCAGTGCCTCCCCACAGCCCCCAGCCAGCCAGAATTTCTGTGCAGACACAAAGCTAATGGTGGCAGCCCAGGGCAGGAGCCTTTGAGGGTAAGGAATACGAGAAGAATAAACTTTCCGGGAAGGAGTGGTGAAAAAGGCTGCAGTGTAACCTCGGGGTCAGTGGGTTTGTTTTTTCTAGATGAGTTATATTTCAGACATTGCTCATGCGGTTGTTCCTTTCAAGTGCTGGCTGCCTTTGCCTCCAGTTTGTTTGTTTTGCTTGGGTTTTTCTTTGTATTAGGGCTGTTTCTTCCCCTGCCAGTCACAGCCACAGGGCTCCCATGTGTTTGCTTCGGCATTTGCTTCCCTTTCCAATCCCTCCTCTTCCACAGACCTATTGTTTCGTTTGCAATGAAGCCTTCACAGCCCTGAAGCATTTCTAGAATTTCCCTTTCGTGCAGGTTCACAGGCACAAAGCCTCTGCTCCCCAGCTCTGCAGGGCTTGGAGGGACCAGTGACATCATCAGGAGCTGGGGACAGCTCTGATGTCCCTCCAGACTTGATGCCACCACCCCTGCACCATCCTGAAAAGAGCTGACTTCACAGAATCCTGGAATTTTTTAGGTTGGAAAAGACCTTAAAGATCATTTTGTTGCAACCCCTGCCATAGGCAGGGCCACCTTCCACTGTCCCAGGTTGTCCAGAGCCTCAGCCAGCTCTGTGGGTGATGTTGATGTGTTTGAGCTGGGTTTGGAATGCTGCAGGATTTCCTGTCTGGATGGACAGACAGAGCCAGGTCTCCTTCCTTACCAGCAGCAAGGAGAGAGCTTTGTTCCCAGCAGGGAAATGGCTTGATGGAGAGACCCGAAATGTCACACTCAGCGCTCAGCTGTGAAATTTAAAAGCAAATCTGGATTCCTCTTACTCTTGAAGCTTTCCCATCTCCCCCACACCCATGATCCCAGGATAGTTTGTGCTCCCAGCAGCTGAGTTTGGGGGTTCTGAGCCGGCGAGGTCGGGAATTGCTCACACCGGGCGCCAGCAGAAAGGAAACATAACTCACAATATGCTGAGGGGAGCTCTGAAACAGCACAAATTATTCTATTTTATACTTTAATTAGTTTGAATTAGCAATGGGAATAGATGCATAAAATGATCCAGTGAAGGGTGAAATGGAAAAAGGGCTGCGGTGTGGAGTATCACTTTATTATTGTGGGCTTTGCAGGGAGGGAACACAGACTGTGCAGGAGCTTGTCCTGCTGGATCTTCTCCCTGTGAGGATTGCCTCATCCCTGGAAGTGTTTGCCTCATCCCTGGAAGTGTCCCAGGCCAGGTTGGACAGGGCTTGGAGCACCCTGGGATAGTGGAAGGTGTCCCAGCCCATGGCAGGGTGGAACAGCATGGGGTTTAAGATCCATTCCAAGCCAAATGGTTTTGGCTTTTCTGGTTTTTTCCAAATCCTGTTTTTTTCACTCTGCCAGGAAGGGCAGAAAGTTCAAGCTCTGTCCTGCAGTGCTTGCCTTGGATCAGGCTTTTCCTGGTCACCTCAAAAGCTCAGGACAATGTGGCACTTTTCTGGTGGCCATGTGGGCTGGGGAGCAGCTCAGAACTGACCTCTCCAGGTTTGGCTCCCAGCTCCTCCTTGGACTGGATCTGAGGCTCAGAGGGGCAGAAGGATTTAAGAGAGTTCAAACCCACCCTGATACTTAAACTCTGAGCATCTTTTTCTCCTTTTCCCCTCAAGGTTCTGAAAAATTCCCCAAAATGAGGTGGAACTTGACTCAAGCTTCTGCAGGTTCCAGAATAGGTTGGAAATTATGGATGTGCCCCAGGGAAAGTGGCTGTAATGGTGTTGCAGGCTGGGACTAAATATAAAAGTTGAGGCTGGTTGTAAAGCAGGAAAAAACCAACTTTTTGTGAGGTTTGCTCTTTCTCTCCCTCCTCCTTCCCTGGAAAAACATTTCCTGATATAACTTGGCTGTGGCAAAAAACGTTGAGATTTTCTGCAGCGTGGGTCTGGAGGGAGGCACAGGGATTCCCCTGGGATGTTCCTGGAGAGCACATTGAGCATCCCAAATGCAAATCCTGAGCACCAGACCTGACACAGGGCCTGGGCAGAGCTTTTTAAACAAGAAATAACTCCATCCCTGATGTCCCTCCAGCCTTGGGTGTCCTCCAGTCCCATCCCTGTGCTGCTCCAAGGAGCCACTCAGTAACTCTGGCATTTCTGGCTGATGCTGGGGAGGGAAGGAGCTCCATCAATAATCCTGTATTTATTTGAGCAGCGAGCAGGAATGTGCCTGGCAGACTAAACACTGCCTGCCCCCCTGCACTGGGGCTGCCCCAGCCCTGCCCTGCTCAGCCCTGGCCCTGATGAGAGTGCTGGGGGCCAGACAGAGAGGGGAAACCACAGTCATGGCCTGCAGCTTTCTGTGTGGGTGTTAAAGAAATTATTTTTATTGTAATCAAGCTTTTAACGTGCTGCTCACACACAGGGGGATTGTTGTTTTCCCTCTTTATTTTTCCTCTGCCTTTTCCACCAGTTTCTCTGCAGCAACCTCACCTCCCCAGGCTGTGAATGTTTTGCTCTCCACTCACAGATTTATCCTCCCCAAAGCCCTGCGAGATGGAGCAGCAATATCACTTTTTAGATCAGGATTGAAGCATGGAGATGCTCTGTGACTTATTCTAAATCACACAGGAAATCAGTGAAACCTCCCAGACCCTTCCTCCCACAACCAAGGGCCATTCTTCCCTTCCCTGCTGTCCACCTTGATGCTCCAACGAGGAGAATGTGGGAAAAGAAATCCCTGGATGTTGTTTGCAGTGCCAAATAGCTGATAAAGCCTCCATCAATTTAGGTATCACCTTCAAACTGTAACTATTCCTACAGACTCCTAGAAGGGAACCCTTAAAATGGATAAACGTTCCCAAAAAGTTGATTCCGGTGCACAAAACTTGGAAGCTGCAGTGAATGCCCCAGTGGCTGTCCCCGAGGGGGATGCTCTGGGAAGGGCACACAGGTGTGCTGGACACCTCAGCCGTGTCCCTGGAGCTGTGACAGTGCTTTCCCTCCCCGCAGAGCAGCTGGAAGTGGCCATAGCCAGCGGCGATTTTCCAGCCTTGACTGAGCCCTGGGCTGATCCTTCCTGGCAGCCCTGGAGGTGCAGAGGAGCTTTCGTGTGAGCTGCTGCTGCTGCCAGCTACACCTGGGTGTATTTATAGATTCTGGGCTCTTCTCCTTCCCACCCTGGAAGTTCTCATTCCTCCAAGCCTCCTTGAACTCTGGAAGGGCCAAATCTCTGAGTTTGAGGGCAAAATGCAGAAGTTCAGGGGGGGTTTTGCTGTTCCTGCCTTGGAGCACCAATGCCACAGAGCATCCCCACAGCTCTGTCCTTCCAAATTGAGCATCAGCACTGATTCCAGCTGCAGACAGGGCAAGGCAGAGAATTTGGGGCTCAAAACCGTGCTGAGGGCTCAGCCAGCAGCTCTGTGCTGTGTTTGCATGGGGAGCAGAGAGGCAGAAACACTCCACGAGCCACTCGAGCTGCCAGGACAGCTCACCATCCTTTGCGAGGGAGAAACTGGAACTGCTGGGTTTGGGGTTTTTTTCACAAGCCCTATGAGGAACGACTGAGGGAGCTGGGGTTGTTCAGCCTGGAGAAAAGGAGGCTCAGGGGAGACCTTTTCACTCTCTATAACTATCTGAAGGGTGGTTGTAGTCAGATGGGGTTTGGTCTCTTTTTCCAGGCAGCAACTGACAGAACAAGAGGACACAGTCTCAGTCTGCACCAAGGGAAATTTAAGTTGGATGTTAGGAAAAAAGTCTTTTACTGAAAGAGTGATAAATTTCTGGAATTGTCTGCCCAGGGAGGTGGTGGAGTCACCATCCCTGGATGTGTTTAAAAAAAGGCTGGATGTGGCACTCAGTGCCATTGTTAAGCTGAGGTGGCATTAGGGAATGGGTTGCACTCGGTGATCTTGGAGGTCTCTTCCAGCCTGGTGATTCTGTGTGATTCTGTGATTTTCTCCTCTGAGGAGGCATGAAAAGGCTGTGTTTGGGAGGATGGCTCTCCCTGCAGCCCAGAGGCTGCTCAGTTGCACAGGAGTTGGCACAGGCGTTCTGCAGCGTGCTGCAAGCTGGCACAGCAATGCTGCTTTATCTGCCCTTCAGATGGAGCAAAATATTGCTCTGAATGTGCACTGCCCAGCTCAGGGTGGCCATGGAGGCCACAGAGGAGGAGCGGGAAGCTTTTCAGGGAGTTGTTTCTCGCATTGCAGCGAGTCTGGTTGGGTTTGGGGGTATTTTAAGGCACGAGCACTGTGCTGAAGTTGTTCCACCAGAAGCAGTGACACATTGCCTCCTCCCCTCCCTGGCTCCACTTCACAGTGTGTCTCTCCAGTTTCTCTTGCAGCACATATTTATCTGCTCCGTGTCCTTCTGGCTGTTGAATTTGCATTCGTGTTTCCTTTCAAGCAGAGCCTGTGTGCAGTGCTGGGGGAGCAGGAGCTGTGTGAGGGCAGCACGTGGAGCTTCTGCTCCACACCAGGGGCTGCAGGACACCAGCCTGGGCTGGCAGGGCATCAGAGAGGCTTTCAGATCACAGAATTGGAAGACCCTCTTGGAATGCCATTCCAGCAGTGGAGGAATAGGGGGTTTGAGGGGCAGTGGGGGCCAGGAAGGAGCCCTGGGCACTGAGGGTCTCTCAGCAACTGGGGGTGGTGGAGCTGTTGGAGAAGATTGGGCTGGTGGAGGTGAAATGAGATGAGCTTTAAGGTCTTTTCCAAGCCAAGCCATCCCAGGATTTTCTAAGGCTCTCAGAGGCAGGGATGTGCCTTTTGCCTCATTAGTGATGCCCTTGATGACCCTGCTTGGTGCTGTGGCCTGCAGTGCCACACCAAACCCAGAACAGCCAAAATCCCTGGGCATTTAGGGCAGGATTTGCTCAGGGATTGCTGCCTGCCTGGCTGCTTGTCCTGCTGCTCGTTTGGGAAGTCTCTGGAGCTGTGGGGAGCAATTCCCACCCTGTCTGCTGGAATGAGAGCAGCACTCAGCACTGTGGATCAGGAATGAGGTTTCCTTTGCCTCCTGCAGTTGGTTTGGGTTTTTCCCCATCCGTTTCAGTGACTCACAACTGTCACTGCCTTGGGTGCTATTAATACCTCCCCAAGAACACGATCCTGACTATCTGCATTTGCATTTTTATTTTATTTGTGGAGGAACCAGCGGGAAGGACGGGGTTTGAAAAATAACTCCTCCCTGTGTGGCTGGAGCGAGCAGACAGTGCTGCCCACAATAACAATTCGCTCCAAATCCATCCAAAAAGAGCTGACCACACTTTTATTTGGAGAAGCTGTGCCAGAAACAGCATTCCCCTGCCTGCAGAGAGGAGAGGGCAAGCTCCAGTCTGTCAAAAACAAGCTGGATTTTTCCATTTTAGGGCTTTGCGTGGCCCAGGCTGGTGGTCTGGGGTTCAGCCCATCCCTGGCACCTTGTCCAAGTGAGATGATGGAGGAAATGTTGGATTTGTAGGAGAAATGTGCTGCTCACCCAGCTGGACTCCTTGGGGACAGGAAAGGGGACAATGGTATTGACCCCAGCTGGCTTTCCCCACCCTTCCCTGATGCCCTGGATGTGCTCTCCATAACCACAAATTTTCCTGCTGTGGGTCAGTTCCAATTGGAGCCTTGATGCCCCAGAAGGGGCAGAGCTGGATTTGGGGTTTGTACTGTGTGATCTCCTCAATGGCAGCGCTGAGGGACAGCAGGGACAGGAGGGACAGCAGGGACAGGAGGGACAGCAGGGACAGCAGGCTCCTCCTGAGCTCCCTGCTCTTATTGTCTTTGGGTGCAGAGCAGAATGTGTAGGCTGCAGGCTAGATTGTGTAAATCTCGTTAGAAAGCCATTCCCAGCTAATGAAACCCTGGGAGAGAGGGATTTGGCTTCCCAGCCTTCAGCCTCGCAGCAAAGGCTGGAATAAATCCATCTCCAGCTCTGTGTGGGCTGCTCTGCCCTCTCCCCCTGCACGGGGGTGTTTGATTGGGGGAAACATCACTGGGGAGCAGCCCCAGGTCAGCGTTTGGTGCATCTGCACCTGAACAATTCCAGGTGATCATTATCTTCTCATAAAGAAAAATAAAATAAAATGAAAACTGCCAGGCAAAGAAACCTCACCTGGTGTTTAATCCTTGTGCAGGAAGAGAGAACAGCCATGCAAATAATTCTGCCTTCCCCTGCAGCTCACTGGGCACTGGGTATTAATTCCAGGGGCCAGAGCTGTTAGGGAAAGCTGCTGAAATGAGGGATGTGAGATAAATGCACCTCGTCTGGGGCTGTTTGTGCAGGCTGGGGCTGTGTCTGCCACAGCCATAGATCCCACTCGGGGTCATGTTTGTTTGGCTGAGCCTTTATTGCTCCGAGTGTGAATTTAGCAGCTCCTACTGGGTGAAATACGATTGTCTTTGTGCTCCTGCTCCACGGCCAGCCTGGGCTTTGCTGAACTTCTGAGCGCAGCTGCTGTGCTATTTGGAGTTATTAACACACAGACAAGGCAGAGACACAGCCCTGGGCTTCAGCTGCAGGGTTTGTGCCCAGATTGGTGCCTTCTCTGCAGGTTTGGGGTCATGGGGACACCCAGACACCCCTGGCTGGCTGCCACCCCCATTCCTGCAGAGATCTGTGATCCTTCCTGTTCCAGCCCACCCTTCTGCTGGGCCTTCTCTTCCCTGCAGCCATTGAGGCAGGAATTGCTTTGTTCTCTGCTATTTCTTGGTTTATCTGGTTTTTCCTCACCTGTCTTGTCTTTCTCATGTATATATATATATATCTCTATATCCATATAACTATATATAGATATAGGAATAGCTATAGATATATCTATAGATATAGGAATAGATATAGATACATCTATATATCTATCTCTCTCTATATATATCCAAAAACTGAGATGAAAATCCAGCAGTGCAGATCCATCCAGGCCCATCTGGACCAGCACAGGCTGCTGGAAATATTTCCATAGTTTTGCATTCCCTTTCCTCCCTGCCTGTCCCAAAGAACACAGGAGTATCCTGTGCATGTAATGAAGTCTCTGAAGGGTTGAACAGTATCTCTTTCTCGCCTCTAACTAATCTTTTTTAATGCTTGACAGCCTCATGTTCTGTAATTGAATGCATTTTATTTAGAAAATAACATTTAGTGCCACTTTGGATTTCCAATTATTCTTCAATCGGACTTTGAGGGCCTGATGTCTTTGTCACTTGGATATGTGCAAGAGATGGCAACATCAGAGCAGACAACAGTAAATTATTTCCACCACTGATTACTAGGCTTGGGAGGAAAATATGCAGGGACAAATTTAGTCTCAGCATAAATGTATGAAAATGAGTTAAAGCATTGCACCAGCAGCAGCTTTGTGCAGATGGGAAGCACCAGCCTGGCTCATCCTGCAGGTTCCTGCAAGAACCAGGGAAGCTTTGGGAGGAAGGGAAGGGCAGAGGCTCAGGAATAGGAGAAAAGCCTCCAAGGGATGGGTTCCTCCTGCCCTGCCTGCAGTGCATCTCTGCCCAGTGGAATTCCACAGCTTGGGAATCGGGAGAGGGAAGCAGGATGTCCCTGCTGGTCTAAATCTGCTCTTGGAACCTAAACCATCCCTCCAGGGCTCCTCTTTGGCCTTGAGACAAGTCTGGCACCTTAGCACAGGGCAAGATGCCCAAGGTTACCACAGGCAGGGCCAGCCCAGCTCTGTCTTCCCTGTGAGAAAAGCAAAATGCCTTGTCTGTGCTGTAAATTGGGAGAATCCAGTGTATTTTCCAGTCTCTTAATGCAAACAATGTGTTAAAGCTCAGCCCAGACTGATTTGGTCTGCACAGGGCGGGGAGGATCTGCCGTGCTGGGAGCAAACACAGCACCTTAGGATGATCAAACCTCATGTTCTGACAGCTCTCTGTGTTCCCCAGGTTTGGGGTGGCCCTGAAGCTCAGCTGTGTTGTCTCCTGAGATGTTTATTTGTCCTCACTGATGTGTCTATGTGTGACAACAGCCCCGTGTGCTGCACCCACCATGGGACACTGGGCTCCTTCTGTGGGGAAAAGGGCTTGGAGCTCATTTCCCTTCAGAACCAGAGAGTTTGGGATATACTTAGGAAGGTTCATTCCTCACACTGCTGGTCAGGTTCCTAAATTATTTCTGACAGCCGCATGTAATGATATACAAATGGGAAAGTGATGGAGTAGCAGAAAATTGACTGGCAAGGACAGCGAGATGCAGTCAGAGAGCAATTCCTGCTAAAAAGCCGTGGAGACTGCGGAGTGTTCCTGGAGTAAACACGGAGCAGGGCCCTCCAACAGGCTGGGGAAGCAGCAGTGATACCACTGTGTGACCTTTAAAGCTACTTAGGGCATTCAAACACTGTGGATTTTCAAGGCTCCATGAAATTACACAAACCGGCCGTGCCTGGGATGTTCCTCCCAGGTTTCTGCAGTGTTTGAGCAATTTGAAGCCTGGAATGGTTCAGAAATGGGGAATTGAGGGTTGCTCATGTTCCAGCCCTGTGTGCAGCAGACCTGTGTGGCTGTGGAGACCTGAGAGGGTCTGGGATGGCTGTACTGATCATCCCCAGCAGAGCCCCAGAGCTCACCTGGAAAGGCAACATCCCATGGGCTGTGGGCATTGGAGGGGTGAACCTTGCAGCTCTGCCAGCCAGGATTCATAGAATATCCTTGTTTGGTGCTCAGCCCCTTCCCTGGGCAGAGCTGCTGCTCAGCGATGCTGTCAGTCACAGGCGAGGTGCGGGGCAGAGCGAGGGTGGGCATTGAAACGATGCCTGCGTGTGCCAAGAAAACAAACAGAAAGGGCCAGTCAAAGCTTTTCAGTGTCACTGACACCCTCGGACGTGCCAGAGCCGGGAACAAAGGCGGCATTGAGGCTCAGCCCAGCCTGGGAGGCTGTTGGGAGCGGGCAGATGTGGGGCTGTGCCCACCCTGCTGTGCCCACCCTGCTGTGCCCACCCTGCCGTGCCCACCCTGCCGTGCCCACCCTGCCGTGCCCACCCCGCTGCCCTGCGGCCACTCGGACACATGGGTGGCAGGACATGGCCTGGGCCTGCTCCTCAGCAAGGAGGGCACACAGAATGTGGCCACCACGTCCCCGTGTGTGCCAGGGGTGGCACAAGGCCAGGCACTCCGGGGATCTGTAGGGACAGCAGTGGGGACAAGGCACAAGGCAAGGTTCCAGCTCTGTCTCTGAGGTGGCAGGACAGGGGTGGCTTTGGGACAGTGGCCCTGCCACAGTGCTGCAAGTGATTTTGGGCACACCTTGCCTGGGTGCTCTCTGAAAGTGCCAGCAGAGACCTTCAGCCCATCAGGCTCTGGGGAAGGGCAGTCTGGGGATGGCCACAGGGCACTGCTCCAGCCACTGCCACCCCCATGCTGTGCCCCACTGGCCACCCTCCAGCCTGGAAACTGAGGAGAATGTTTGCTGTGCTGCTGGCAGCAGCTGGGCTCTGTTTTGCTGTGGGTACACGTGGTGCCTGTTCCAGCAGGGCTGCAGCTCCTCTCTAATCTCCTGGCACTCCAGGAACGTGGGGAATGCCCTGCCAGCCTGGGACACAGCGTGTTGGGGACATCAGGTGTGACTCAGGGCTCTGTGTTCAGCTGCTGTGCTCCAGCGTGGGCCATGCAGCAAGGGAGGGAAGCAAGGGTTAAGCTCAGGGCCCCTCTGGAGAGAGGGAAATAACCCGAGGGACCCTGGGGTCTCTGGCTGTGCAGAGAGCTGTGCTCCAGCTGCCTCCCCTGCATGTGCTGCTCATTTTTCATCCTGCACACAGCTGCCGCCAGCAGCTCTGTCCTACCCCTGCTCCTGCCAGTTTTACGAGCAAAGAATGAAGAGGGGGAGCACATCAGCCACCGAGGTTCATTTGCCAGTTGTCAGGCTGCTGGGGCAGCAGGGACAGAGCCATAGCAGGCACCTTTCCATTAGCAGAGTTCTGTGTTCATCCCCCCGAGCTGCTCTGGTTTTTGGAGGAAGAGACCTGCTGGTGCTCATGTTCTTATCGAGGTTTTGGCCCTGATGAGCTGGGTGGGATGGGAGGAGCTGCCTTTCCTGGGATCTCTCAGGGGTGAAGGCATTGCTGTGCCAAAATCCATTCCACCAGCACGGGCTGAGCTCTGGGGGCTGGCAGAGCCACAGGCTGCCCCTCTTCCTCCAGCTTGGTGATTAGGAGCTCTCAGAGAGGGGGAAGAGAGGTCACACATGGAGTGGCCCTATTAACCCTGTGCCTTGCCAGCCACCCTGCAGAGAAATGCCCTCGGAGCAGCTGCTCCAGCACAGCTCCCTGCAGGAAGGCAGCTGAGGCGAGGGAAGAGCTCTTCCAGCCCTGCTCCCCCGGCACAGGTGGGGATTCACCCCTACTGGGAGGTTTGCAGCTGAAAAACATCATGCCAGGGACTGAGCTTGGTCCAGAGATGATGGTTCCATGCCTTGGGTATGGCAGGAAGAGCCACCCTGGTGGTTCTTGGTGCTCAGCCCCCTGCCAGAGGCAGAAGACAGAGCAGGTCAGGGATCCACCAGCTCTTCTTCTGCCTTTTGGCATTCCCAAGTTGTCCTTAATGAACTGATCTCTGCAATTCTGCTCAATGCCATCTACATTCAGCCTCCTGGGCAATGACTCCCCCTTGTTCCCAGCCTCACTGGGAGCTGAGGGCTACCAATTCCCACAGAAGCTGGTTAATTTTGTCCTTCCCCATCCCTCCCAAGCCCAGAGCTTTTCCTGGAGCTGCTCTGTAGGTAGGCTCAGCAGCAGTCTGCAGGATCCCCCTCGCAGTCTGTTGGGTCTGCTGCTGTACTGACGCCAGGGATATTTATGGAAATATATGCACAAGTTCCTCGGGCTCTGATGGAGCAGAAATAGTTTCATGGCATTATTTGCCCAAAATGTCACCGTTCTGAGCGCTGGATCTGGACAGTGAGACGCTGATGTCAAAGCAACTGTTTACAACGGGAGCTGATGTGGCTTCCAGGGACAAGTGACAAGCCCTGGGAGCACGAATGCAGCAATGCTGAAGTTTTTGGGGAAGCTCTGAGCTTGTATCAGCCCTGCCTTGTCAGAGCAGCACCACAGCCCCAGAGCTGCTCTTGGATTGCACAGCTCCCGTGCAGCACAGCAGCAGCCCAAGGAAAAGCAGGTAGAGAGCAAAGCCAAACCCTCTGCCCGACCTTCTCTGGCGACAAAACCCATCCCAGATTCGGTTCCCCACAATGCTCCCACTTTCCCAGGGGCAGCTCCAAGCCGCAGGCTGTGCTGTGTGCTCTGCGGTGCAGCAGGGAGGGGCAGGGGCTGTCTGAAGTGCTCCCTGGCGGTGGCACCGCAGATGAAGTCATGTCCCGAGGGGTGGGGATGTTGTGGGGAAGGTTTGGTGGTGAAAACCGCCGTGTTGTGACTCGTGACCCAGCGAAACCCCTAATTGTGTGTTTAAAGCAAACCCCAGGCTGGAGCTGTTTCCTTAGCCTCCGTCTTGGCTCTCTGCCTTTGGCTCCAGGGGTTTGGATCTCTCATCCTGTGGTTAGGGCTGCTCAGGAGTCACCCCAGCCCTTAGGAAAGGAATGTTGTGTAAACCAACCGCTGCCTGAACAGGCTTTGTTTTCGGTGTAAATCTGCTGCAGGGAATGATTTAACCTTCATCTATTCTCCTTTTTTATTATTATTATTTCATTAAATAAGATTTATACAGGTATAGTATTGGAAAGGTCATCCATCCCCCGAGCTGTGGGAAGAGCTCTGCGCATTCCTCCCTCTTCACGTGGCTATTTTACCCCTGGTTTTGGGCTGGGAAAGCACCAAGGCTGGGTTTTGTTGCCTTGCTGGGAAGTGAATTTATGTCTGCCTGGTACACAGGGCCCCCTCAGTCCTCCTGTCCCTCATTCCCACACTCAGGGAATCCTTCCTGCACTAACATTCCAGCTGGAGCAGCCAGGACCTGCTGTGTGGCCTTTCCCAAGGGATTGCATCCCAGCCGAGGGGAAGCAGAGGGTTATTCCCCTCCTCTCCCTCAGGAAATAGTAGAGGATCTGCATATTGGATGATATAACTAAAAATATTTAAATATAAATATTGGATCTGCAGCAGGGACCTGGACTCTGGGCTCAGCATCTCTGGATGCTTCTCTGCTCCACACTCTGGCTGCTCCTGTGTCCCTGAAATGAGAGATTTGATGTCTTTCTTGTTAACTGATAAGTGATGAAGCTGGAGGAGGGTTTTTTTTGCAGATATTTAAGATCTTGTAGCAGCAAACAACAGTGGTTGGAGGTGGTGCAGCCTGGATGTGCTCACAGTGCTGTTTATCCCATCAGCTCCGAGCATCCCCAGCCATCCAGGACTCCTCAGCCAGGCTTGGACCTTCCCAGGCCGAGGCAGCAGAACTGGGAAGGAGCTTTTGCAGCTTTTCTAGCAGCAACCTGTTCTCCAGGGCTTTTCTGAACCCTGAGAACAGATGGCTGGGCTGGAGGCTGAGACACAAGGACAAGGGACTCGTGTTGACATTACCTTTACCAGAATGCCTTTCATCATTAGCATGTAAATGCCACCAAACACCCAGGAATTATCCATCTATGATCTCTTCATTAGAAGAGGCCTCTGATCAGGTTAATCTCACTTTCCCAGCGTGCAAAGGAGGATGCTGAGCAGCTGTACCCACCAGCGAGGGGAAGTGGAGCGAATTTCTGAGAGGGAAGGATGCTGCGAGCATCAGGTTTGAAGTGGCTCAGCAGTGATTGCTTTGCCTCTTGCACAGCACTGCCAGGGCTGGAATGGCAGCACTGATGGTGGTGATGGAGCTCAATGGGCTCAGATGTCTGGGAAGATGCCCTGGAACACCTCGGTGGGTACTGAGCAGCTCAACTCTCCCGTGGGCAGCAGGAAAAGCCTCCAACCCTGGGAAAAAAATGAATTTTCCATCCTCTGCCTCTTGAGAAGCAGGAGCCAAAGCAAGCATGGGGGAGGGTGGAGGAAATGTGTTTTAACAGTAAATAGGGCCTTGTTATTTATCAATGCAGAGTAATTGAAGTAATTTCATGTCGGTTTTAAATGCAGCGCCCAGGGATCTAATCTATCTGTCTAATATTAATGGGGAATATTTGCTTGCCTCATTCATTCATTACTGTTTTCATTAAGACTCTAGTCCCATTTAGGAGTCTGTTTGTCATTTTAAACTCTTCTGTTTTATCTTAGCCTGCCACAATCCTTTTTAACAACTTAAGTGAATTTGTGAGTTGCAGGCTGGCAGCTTGGGGGAAGGGGCTCTGCTGTCTGGCGGGAGCTTCTCCTGGGGAGACAGGAGAAACAGAAGGCACTGCAGGCAGCAGGCTCTGAGCTTTGCTGGGATCCACACCCCGGAGATTCGGGGCTTTGAGAAGGAGCTGGATGGATTTCCACGCTTCCCAGGATGGAGATCCCTGCTTGGACACAGCTGCAGTCAGAGCAGGGATGTTGCTGGGAAATGCTCAGGGTGTTTCCAGCTGGCTGCTCTCATCCCTTCCAAGGGCTTTCCCCACTATGGGGTATCCCCACCTTCAGGATGTCACAGAATCACAGAAGGTTTGGGTTGGAAGGGACCTTATATCCATCCAGTGCCACCCTTGCCATGGCAGGGACACCTTCCACTGTCCCAGGCTGCTCCAAGCCCTGTCCAACCTGGCCTTGGACACTTCCAGGGATCCAGGGGCAGCCACAGCTTCTCTGGGCACTCTGTGCCAGAGCCTCACCTCCCTCACAGGCTGGCATCTCCTCCCACTGCCCCATGCCAGGGGCTCTGTCCCTCTCCTCGCCCTCCTGGAGCTGGGAGGATCCCAGAGAGCATCACCTGCAGCGCTGGGTGGGCAGCAGAGCTGGGCATCCCTGAGCTGGAGGCGTCCAAGCCTAATTAGAGTCCCAGGGAACGAGAGCATTGTGCTGTTAATGACTCTCTGGCAAAATGTTCCCACTAAAACAGTAATTTTAATAAGCGCAGCCCAATCGCGAGTGTTCGTTGAACACCTAATTACATCGGTTACCGCTCCAAAATTATTCCGAATTCTGCATTCTATTTTTGCCGTTTTCTCGCCAAACAGAGAGGGGGAAGAAGCGCACACTTCATAATTATTCACCTTAATTAATTTTCTGAGCCTCTGTTAAAACTTTTAAATGGCTGCAGGGAGCACGTCAGGAGTTCCATGGCAGGCAGGCAAAGCGCAGAACGCAGAGGCCGTGAACTGATGCGAGATGAAAGTTTGCTGCTTTGGATTGATCCCCACCTGAGCCCGGAAATTTTGGAAAGCTGCCCCCCTTTTATCCTGATTAATGAGCTCCCCCGAGGCCTGGCTAATCAGGCTGCAAAGGGCAGTGCTCAGCAGCTGCTGGCCGTGGCATGGTGGCCTTGCCCAGACGGTGCCAACGCGCCAGGGAGCCACTTGTGATGGCAGCAGTGATGTCCCCTGGCAGGAGTGACTGGATGTGCTGCTGGCTGCTCCAGGCACTTCGTCCTGGAGGAAGGAATCCAGAGGGGACTCCTGTGAGTAGGGAGTTTGTGTGCCCTGGCTGATGAGGAGAAGGGATGGACCCTGATTGCTGGGAACTCCTGTGACCCTTTTTTTGCTGTCAAGAACAAAATTGCACCCCAGGGGTGTGGTGGTTTTCCAGGGATCCAGGGATGTGGATCCATCATAGTATAACCCTGTCCTTGAGGAGGAGATCTTTAGCATCTCATTCCTCATTATTAGCACATTCACACCCTACTCGCCCCTTTTCCTGTCAGGGAGAGGTTCTGTGGGTCAGCTGTGCAAGAAGCATAGTGGTTCAGTGTCCCAAATGAGGAGGATCTTCTGCTGAGAGCCCCGTCCTCCCCAGCTGCCACCCCTGGGTGGGGACACTGGGCTGTCACCTGCACCCTGGGAGCAGGAGCAGCTCAGAGGATCCGGGCAGGAACAAATGATGGCTTCATCATATTATTTAATCCATGAATTCTGCTGCATTCGCCATTCTACAAGCTCCTGTAAATACCTCAGCCAGGTCTGCACTACAGATTCTATTTCTGTGCTGAAGATGAAAGAATTGCTCCCTGATTTTGGGTGTGGATGAGGTTTTTCCTGCTCTGGAGGCTGTGGGCACATGGAGCTGAAGGTGGCCATGCATCCCTGGCCCCACAAGTCCCAGATGCAGATGGTCTGAGCGAGACAGGAGGCAGAGCTGGTGCTGCCAAGGCACTTTGGAGTGTGACTGTCACACAGAGCTGGCACCAGTGCCAGTCTGAGCAGGGGGTGGATGCCACTGTGGGATCCCAGTTGTTGGGCTGAACCTCCACCCATAGCTGGGAACCAAGGGAGGGTGTGGGATGGGACACCCAGAGCCTGTGCCACCTCCACCCTGCAACCCAGAGTGTCACTGTCACCTGCCAGGGGCAGAGCAGGAGCTGCCAGAGCCAACAGACCGAGCATCCCCTGAAGGATCACGTGCAGCTCGTGCTGGAGATGAAAACCCATTCCCCTCCCGCAGGTTTGCACTGAGCCTGTGCCGCTCCTGGGAGCGGGAATGGGATCTGTGCCTGGCACTTTGTTATTCCAACAAACCCCGCTCAGATGTTCCATATTGATGTGATGATTAACTCGAGCCGTGGTAAACCACAGGAAAGCGTTTGTCTGCAGGAGCCTCTGTGCCAGAACATGAGGCTGCTCCGAGCCCTGCCGGGATGCTGGGCCGGATGGATGGAGGAAACGCTGGCTTGGCGACAATTTTCCTGCTCCAGCAAGCCTCACTTCGGGGTATTTGCTATTTTTTCAGCCTTTCTTGCTTCCCAGAGGAGGCTGTCCTTGCTTTCATCACCTCCCTGAGGAGCCTGGCGCGGCACACGGAGGGAGCCAAGGAGATGGGGATGTTTGGAGAAGATGTGATCCTCACTCCGGAGCTGATCCGCTCCCCTGTGCTCCAGCACAGCTTGTCCTCGTCAGATGTTAATGAGGTTCTCATGGCAGCAAAGCCAAGCCCACTGCAAAGGTTGCCTGGATCAGAGTTGAAGGGGCTCTCTCCGCGTGCATCTGCAGCGCCGTAATTAAATAATCCCTGGTAACCATGGCAACGTTGTCTCCGTGTCCTCTCCCACTCGCTGCTGCTCTGCCAGAACTTCCAGGCGTTGATTTGGTTCTGACAGCCCGGCGGGGGCTCTGGGTGCTGTGGGAGGGGAGGGCTGGTCCTGCAGGAGTGGCACAACTCCCCCTTACCTGCTCTGTGTCTCCCCTAGCACAGGGATTGATGCTGCAGAAGCCATTCCTGCCTTTGGGAGCTCCACAGCATCCTGGGGATGCTCCTCAGTTATTTATGGTTGAAACTCCCCCTTTTCCCTCTTCCCCTGTGCCCTGGCTCTGTCCCATGGATGCATTCCCCACATCCCACTCACCCCTGGTCCTCCCAGGCTCATTCCTGGCATCAGTCTCAGTGTGTCTGAGATCTCCACAAGGCAGGAACAGCAATTTCCAGGTAGGAATTTCCACAGCCTGAGGCAGGCTGCACCCACATGCCTTGCTCAGCATTCCCAGCCCTGCATACTGGGTTTTTTCCTGGCAAAGGTTCCCCAGCATGTTCCTGAATATCCAGGATATTCCACCTGGAGCTCTGCATGGAGGCACAGGGAGGAGGGACAGCGGGAAGAGGAGTCTGTCAAACTTTACAGCCCTCTGAGAAAGCCTGGCTTTATTTTCCCTGTCACCCTGACACGTTAAGGGCTGGGACTGAGGCGTCCTCCTCGCTCCTTCCCACAGTTTTTCACATCTCCTGCCCCAGCACAAAGCGGAGTTTTCTCACGAATAAAGGAAAGAATCAAATCTCACTGGAAAGTTCATCAACTTTGGGCTCCTGCTCAGTGAGTGATAGATGGCTTTAATTACACTGAACTAGTTGGCATCTCTACTCCACTCCCCAAAGTCATTAAAAATAGATTTTCTGTTTGAACTGCAGCCCCCCGAGGGGGCTGTGGGCAGCGTGCCGTGGCTGTGGGATGCTCCAGGGGCTGTCTCCAGCCAGGAGAGGTCACAGGCCTGCACTGGTAGCACGCAAAAGCTGTGGAAACTTTGCTTTGGCTGTTTATTTTAGGCTTTATTCATTCATTTATTTATTTATTTATCTGGAAGTGGTTTCTTGCACTTATTTGCTCCGGGGGCTGGCAGAGATGGGATTCGTGTGTTTTGGAGAGTCTGTATTGATTTTTCTTTGTTTATTTATTTATTTTTATTTTATTTTGCTGCTGTTATGTGTCAGGCAGTCAGGGAAAGCAGTAGTGAGGCTTTGTCATTTAATGGTTGAGCAAGAACAGAGGTCACAGTCGGGTTGGGGGCAGCAGGGCTTTGTCCTCAGGAGCGAGGAGATCCCCAGCAGAGTTGGATCCTTATCCGTTGTCCTTCACACAGATGCTCCTCTGGAGACATTGTTCCAAACCTCTGGGTGATTTTTAAAGAATTATCATGTGCAGAAGCCGCAGCTTCTGAGCAGGAAAAGAAACGAAGCGCTCAACATCAAATCATCTCTAATGAACTCTTATTCACATAATTCCAATCCTCCGTTATTTATAGAGCGCAGCGAGAGCATCCAGCTCCTCACAAACATGAAACGAGCCCTGAGCTGCATTTAAATCACAGGGACAGATCCTGCCAGGTCTCCCTTTGTGATCAGAGCAGGGGATCTGCAGTGCCAGGGGATTTTGGGGCTGTCCTGACCTCCAGGCTGGGCCAGAGCCCAACGTGCTGGGCTGATTTTAGGGGAACCCAGCGACCTCCCTGGGTGCATCCTGTGCTGGCTGGGAATGCTGAGAGCCACGGGATGCTGGTTTGGTTTGGAAAACACAGGTTTGCCTCTGGTTCTCCAGCCAGGAGCTGGATGGCTGCAGCACTGGTCTGAACTGGGAAATGCTGGTGATCACTGGGGTGGATGGGCAGTGTTGGCATCGGGCAGGGGGCAGGAATGAGTCCTGGCTGGGCTGTCCTGAGGGGCTGCACTGTGAACTCCCTGAAGTGCTTTTTGCTCCTTAGAAGGGAGAAGCAAAGCAGGGAAAAACACATCACCTGTGGACACTCGAGGCTCACCCCAGGCACCTCCTGCAGCCAGGAACCAAACCCCAACCCTTCATCTCCACCTGTGAACCCAAATCTCTCCATCCCTAAAGCTCTTCCCATCCCTCGGGGGCAGAATGCACTCCCAGCCCAGCTGGCTCTGACCCTCACACCCCTCATTTCCCAAACCCAGCCCTCCACCCACCCACCTTGGCACAAAACCACCCAGCCCCGCGCCTCCCCGGGCAACCTCTGCTCTCGGAAAAGCTGTCGAGTGGGGCTGAGGAAACAAGAAGAATCTCAGCCCTATTGGTGTCGTCCTCGGAGAGGAACTGGGTTCTCACTGTGTCAACAGCACTTGGCGTGACAGCGGCCGTTGTTTGGGGAGACACTGCTCCTTTCAGAGCGGCTGCTGGGAGCCGGGTGCTGTTTTGACGGACAGAGCCAGAGCCATCCAACAGTTGTTTGAATTCCCAGCCAGTTGCAGGCAGCGCTCCCGGGGCCAGAGAGCCTCAAGGATTAGCTGCGGGATTTGGTGGGAGAAATGGAAGGAGAAACACGGAGTGGTTTGGGCTGGAAGGGAGCTTGAAGAGCATCTGTGTACATCTGGACACCTTCCACCAGACCAGGCTGCTCCAAGGACTGTCCAGCCTGACTTTGGACACCTCCAGGGATAGAGAGTCCACAGCCTCTTGGGAAACCTATTCCAGTGCCTCCCAACTTTATAGGAAGGAATTTCTTCCATGCATTGTGGAGGGAAAGTGCAGGATGTCTGCACAGAGACAAACCCACCCTGCCCGCTGGAGGTGGGAAAGGTTAAACCTGTTAAAAAGGTTAAAAATGTCTTTGTTGGAGCCAAGCAGTGACCTGTGGTTAAAGCTTGGTGTCATTTTGAAGCCTTTGGTGTTTTCAGTGCTGGTAAATAGGTCAGGACTGTGCTGGGAGTGTGAGAGGAGTTTACAGCAGGGTTTGGGGTTGTTCCCACCTGAGCTTCCCTCTCTGGCATCCCTGCCTGGAAGGGACAGGAATCCTCTGAAGGGACAGGAATCCTCTGAAGGGTCAGGCCTGGGGGCCCAAGTGGCTGCTGCTGCTGGAAGGGCTCGAATGGCCAAAGCAGTGAAATACCCACCTAGACTAAACAATCTGCCAAAATCCCAATGATTTATTCCCTGCAGCAGCTCCCCCGGGAGAAGGGTGAGACAGCAAAGTGTAAATCAGGGAGGAGAGGGCTCAGCTCCAGCCCCAGGGGAGCCTCTGGGCAGGGAGGTCGGGGGGTTTGAGGAGCCAGTGCCACCGTGGGAGCCTGGCTGGGGCTCTGTGTGCCCAGGAGCCACCCAAGGGACAGGGTGACCTCATGTCTCAGTCTCCAGCAGTTCCTATTCCTGGATGTTGGAACAAATTCATGTCAGTCCGTGGATTTGCCGTGGTGTTTCATGATTCCAAGGGGTGAAGCAGAGCCTGGGGCTGCTCTGCTTTGGCTGAGTGTGTCTGGTTGCCTTGCAGGTGTCCCGGGTGCCCGTGGAGTCCTGCGAGCAGTACACGACCTGCCAGGAGTGCCTGAGCTCGGGGGATCCTCACTGCGGCTGGTGCTCCCTGCACCACATGTAAGTCCAGCCCTGGCTGTTTCCTGGTGATAAAAGCAGCTTTCAAAGCTTCCCTGTGCCTCCCACGCACAACAAATGGGGCTGAAGTTCCTTCAATCCGTTTTCCTCTCCTTCGGACATTCCCTGCATTGCAGCGTGGATGCCACTGGAGATCCCTGAGCTCCTGGGGAGAGGTGAAGGAAATTAAACTCCTGCTCCAGGAACAGGGGTGGACAGGGTGGTGGGGACACGATGGAAAATCAGGATTTACAAGGGTGGGAATGGAGGCCTGGTGTTCTGCACACTCCTGCTGGTATTCTGCACTCCTCTGGGTGTTTTGTGCACTTCTGGTGTTCTGCACACTCCTCCTGCTGTTTTGCACACTCCTGCTGTTCTGCACACTCCTCCTGCTGTTTTGCACACTCCTCCTGCTGTTTTGCACACTCCTCCTGCTGTTTTGCACACTCCTCCTGCTGTTTTGCACACTCCTCCTGCTGTTTTGCACACTCCTGCTTGCCCAGGCTGCAAACCCCAAGCAATGTGGAATTTTCCAAGGCAGCAGCAGATGCTGTAAATGGGGCTTTGCTCCCAGCGAGGTTACTGCGCCCTTTTACATGCCCCAGGCAGGGAGATTTAAATCCTGCAAGGGGAGGTCAGGGATCCCTGCTCCAGCCCTTCCCAGGGGGATCCAGCAGCAGGCTCAGAGCTGGCAGCCCCCCACTCACACATCCCCAGGCACAAAGCACTCAGGGTGCCTTTTTTTCCAGGGGAACTCCAGGAAATTCTCTCTGCATTCAGGAGGTGTCTGTGTCCTTCCTCTCTCTGCCCTGCCATAACAACGAGCACTTCCTAGGGCGGAAGGGAGACCACCAGGCTGGGGGAGGAGGGGAGAGGCTGGAGCAGGGAATAGAAATCCCTCCGGCCCCGTGCCAGCGCAGAGCAGCCCCGAGAGAGGCACGGAGAGCGTGGAAAAGGGGGAGGCACCGTTCAGGGACCCACACAGCAGCCTTGGCCACTTGCCTGGGGAGCAGGTGCTGGAGGGGAGCAGGAACTGCAGGCTCCTTCGCAAATCCGGCCTGGATTCGGGGCTTTGGGGTGCAGAGCAGCCCCACGGCAGGGTGGGTTTATGGTCAGCCTCGGGGAGGTGCAGGAGAAGCAGCTCAGCCCCTGAGCATCCCTCACAGAGAGGGGCTGGGGGTACCAGCGGAGCTCTGAGCATCCCACAGCAGCACCCACGGCTCTCTGGACATCCTTTCAGCTTTTTCCTTTCCAAATGAGCCTGTCCAGCCCTACAGCTGAGCCACCCTTTGTGCAGTGGTGTCCGAAAGTCTTCACTGTCTCAGCTCCTTTGTCAGAAGGGAATTCTTTCCATCCCTTTTGCCCTGTCCTCAGGGCAGCCACCCCATGTGCCCTTCCAGGGGTTGGGACAGCAGGGTGGGGAGGGATGCTGAGCTCAGGACCTGTGCTGGGGGTTTTTGGTGCTGCTCCTGCTGCAGCTCCTCTGCCAGGATCACCAAACACTTCCCTCATGCTAATGAGCTGGATCTGCACAAGCCACCTGGGAAGCAGGTAAAGGTTGTTATCTTCATTTTGCAGAGACAAAACCCTCAATGACAAGAGGAGAGAGAAGTGTCATTTCCCCTGCCCTTTTGGCCATGACATTTCAGCATTAACCTATTCCCAACAAGGCTTCCTCCCCTGATGGGATTTCTCAATTCTCCCTTCAAGCACTTTGGAGCCATGATCATTTTTTAGCTTTTTTTTTTTTTTTAAAGCTGTAAATAATTGAGTTTCTCTTGCTGCTCCTTGAAGCCTCTGTCATCGTTGTTGGGAGGCCCCAAGTGCTGGAGTGTTTGTATTTAATTTGTCATCTCTCCCCCTTCATTCTCACCCATTCCTGCTTCCAGCTGCTCCAGCTGCTCCGTGGAAGGCGCTGGGTCAGGGGGTGATGCTCACACTGTGTTTAGGGATGGCTGAAAGGGTGAGGGGCAGAGGAGGAGGTGATTTACTCACCCCCTGCATGGAGAGAGGGATCCTTTGCTCTCCCACGAGCAGTGAGAGCTCTCTGGGAGTGATCAGAGCTTCCAGGAGGTTGTTAAAGGATCTCTCCAGCCCAGTGGGATCTGAAGGCTGCAAGACTCCCCTGTGCTGCTCCCTGCAAGTGTGTTATTGTCTCCAGGCCTATTTATCTCTGTTAGGGCTGTTGCCATAAATAGTATGATAAAAAAGAGCCATTCCAGCGAGTCAATGAGATAAAGGCTCCAGTCAAGAGCTCACTTTAGGGCTATCTTAGAGATTCACTTAAACCTCGATATTTCTTCCTTTGGCACCATTCATATTTAGCTCCATTATGCTCCAGAGGAGAAGGTGCAAAAGGGAGAGGGTGAGGAGAGCAGCACCAGCGTTTGTTGGGATCATGGGGGTGGCTTGGAAAGGGAAAGTGGAAACTTCACTCCCCTGAATCCAAAGCAAGCAGCCTCACTCCCACTGTTCCATAGAATCCCACAATGGTTTGGGTTCGAAGGGACCTTAAAGGCAAATTTGTCATCTGCGCCCATGGAGGGATTAGAAGAAAAGGATTTTCCCCAAATGACATAAAACAGGAACTCCTGGAGGGATGCCAGAGCTGCAGCCTGGTTTGAAACACCAACAGCTCTCCCTTGGTTCCCAGCGGGTTCCCTGCTGGATTTCCCTCACTCCAAGGACACCTGCAAGACAAAACAGGGATAAGGAGCCCTGCTGGGGCACAGGGAATGCTAGGAACAATCCCACTCACCCTGGCACGCTCGGAGGATGTGTTCCTGCTGCTGGGAATGGGAACAGGCTGGGAGCTGCAGGCATGGACAGCAGCCAAACACCACTGGCAGCAGCTGGAAGCTCCCAAAGCTGGCCAAGTCTCACCCTCAGCTCCAGGAGGAGATGATTAGTGAGCTTTGGTTTTAATTAGGACAGAGGCATCATCTTCTTGCTGCCTCTTATTGCTTCCTGGCTTAGCTTGTGTGCAGATGATGAGTTCAGGGCTCATCCCACACCCCCAGCACCACCAGCTCTGGGTTGTGTCCCAGTGCAGGAATTCCTCACAGGATACTCGCTATTTGTCATTTTGCTGAGCACAGAATATTTTCCAGCACCCTTTGCTCCTAATGTGGTACCCAACAGCTGCTCCCTGTGCAGAGCATCACCACGTCCTGCTGTGGGACATCTCCCTGGGGGTTTGGGTGTTTGCTGTGCTCTGGGTGGTGTTTGCTGTACTCTGGGTGGTGTTTGCTGTGCTCTGGGTGGTGTTTTCTCTGCTCTGGGTGGTGTTTCTGTGCTCTGGGTGGTGTTTCAGCACTCTGAATGCTCCCGTGTGGCAGGTGCTCCCCGAGGGACAGCTGTGAGCGGGCAGAGGAGCCGTTCCGCTTCGCAGGGAGCATCAGTCAGTGCCTGAGTGTCACCGTGCAGCCCAGCAGCATCTCTGTGTCTGAGCACAGCGTCCCGGTGAGTGGGGCAGGGACAGGGACAGGGACAGGGGGGACACAACACTGCCAGCCTTTCTCCCTCCCCTCTGGCACAAATGTTTTCTCATGAAGTCACGGAGGGCCTGGGGAGCCAAGGGGTCACCCGAGCTGGGGAAGGAGCCAGAGGGGGTGGCAGAAACAAATTCCCCTTGCCCTGCTGCCTCAGCTCACATTTCCCTCGGTCTGGTTTCTGGAGCTGCTGAAAGGAAAGGCTTTGTTTCCCAAAAAGCTGCTCTGTGAGCTGAGCTCAGGCCTGGCTCTCCGAAGCCTCCCAGCTGTTGCTGCCAGAGCCCCCCAGCCCCCCACAGCAGCTGGTCCTGCTGCTGTCCCTTCCCACGCTGGACCCCAAAACTCATGTCAGAATGGGGTGGGGAGAGGGGGCTCAGCCCTGCAGGCACTGCTTTGCCATGGGGACTGGTGAGGGGTCACTGGGGACATGTTCCAGCCAGGCCAGGGCAGTGGGGTCTGTCCTGTCCATGCAGAGGAGAGGGAGGTGGTGTGAGCTGAGGGGTTTGGGGACAGTCACTCTTGGGGTCCTGGCACTGTCACTGGGGGTGGCAAAGCTTCTGGAGAGCAACCAGGGCACAAAAATCTGCCAGTGCCACCCCTCCTGACCTGCAGCGCCCCAAGGCTCAGCGAGGTGGGTTTGTATCCATGAGGAACCACATCCTTGCCTTCCTTTCTCCTTCTCCCTCCCTCATGAAAGGGCAGCTGACCACCCCCTGTGGGCACCTGGGTGATTTCAGGGAGTCATTCTGAAAGGGGAAAGAGCAGGGACTGGAAATTTGGGCAATTTGGGCAGCTCATAGCTCACAGCTCTGCTTTGCTCCCTGCTGCAGCTCAGCCTGTGGGTGAGCGACGCCCCAGACCTGAGCGCCGGCGTCAGCTGCCTCTTCGGGAACCTGAGCGAGGTGGAGGGGCAGGTTTCGGGCAGCCAGGTGGTCTGTGTGTCACCAGCAGCCAGAGATGTCCCTGCCATCCCCGTGGATCAAGGTAAGCAATGGCTCCTGGGCGGTGACAGCGTCAGACAGTGCAGGGAAGGTTTGGGAGTATCGCTGAGTGGAGCAGAGCCTTTGGGGCTGCTGACTGAGAAATTCATGCTCCTGTCAAAGCCTATTGAACCCGGGGAGCTTCATCCTCAGGAAATGCATCCCACGCAGGGAAGGATGGGCTGGCAGCAGGCAGCAGTGAGTGCTGCCCTGTCCTCACTCCCTCCTGAGCTGCCAGACAGCTCCCAGAGCAGGACAGAGCCGTCTGTCCCCTCCAGGGTGGCTCAGGGGTCGCCAGGAGCTCTCAGCCCTGCCAGACTGGGTCAGTCTGAGAAGCAGGGATCTCCCCTAGGCCTGGCTAAGCACCCACGAGGAGTTTCAGCAGTTTCTGTTTCAGTGCTGATCCTTGGGTTGGCTCCTCATTAATGTCACCACTGTCATATTTTCTCTTCCCGTAACCAAAACGCCACTTGCTTGGAGCTCATTTTCCTCTTGGCATCCTTCCAGGTGTCCACAGTGCTTCCCTGCTGATGTCTTTGTATTTCTGAGGCATTTTATGGAGCCTGAGACTCGGGAACACTGGGGGAGCCCAGAGCCCCATGGTAGCAGGGCCAGGAAAGGCTTCCCTCAGCAGCTCCAAAAGAGCAATCTGCTCTTAATTAACCCAGAGCTGAGGCTCCTGAAGAGTTCCCCTGGTGCTTCTCTTGTTTCCAGCAGTGTCTCCTGCTCTAGGAGATGATTCTGGGAGATGATGCCCAGAGAAGCTGTGGATCCTAATCCCTGGAAGTGTTCAAGGATGGGGTTGGATGGGGTTTGGAGCAACCTGGGATGGTGGAAGGTGTCCCTGCCCATGCAGGGGGCTGGAATGAGATTATCTTTTCCTTCTAACTCAAACTCTTCTGTGATTCCACGATCCCAGTCCTGGAGCCAGAATCTTCAGGGAGCAGGGCGAGATTCCAAACCATTCCAAGGCAGCATTTCCCCATGTCTCTGATACATTTTGCCATCAGGGCTGGTGTTTGGAGGCACTGCTGCACACAGACACCCCGGGGTGCTCAAGACAGGGTCTGGCTGGGGATCCTGGTGCTGGGGGAGCAGGGAGATGGAAAACCCTGAGTTTCCCTAGCAGCAGGTGAGGAGCAGATCCTCCCATGCCTGCTGCTGCTCCTGGCATTCCCCTGGCAGGAATGACGGGCAGGAATGACTCTGCTCTGCTCTGTGTCCCCAGACTGGTTCGGCGTTGTGCTGCAGCTGAAGTCCCGGGAGACAGGCAGGACCTTCGTCAGCACCGAGTTCAAGTTCTACAACTGCAGTGCCCACCAGCTGTGAGTGCTCCCTCCCCGCCCCGAGCAGAGCCAAAAAACAGCCCCAAAGCTTTGGGGAATGGGTTTTGGGAGGGTTGGCACAGTGCCTGAGTGACACACACGCCGGGTGGGACAAGCAGAGCCAGCAGCCGGGTCTGCTCTGAGCTCCGAGCGCCTTGGGAGGAGCAGGTGGAGCGAGCAGGGAGCAACCTTAACCTGCTGGTGCCCCCAAGCTGCGCGATCCCGCAACTGAGAACTGACACGGGAAGGGATGGGCAGGGAACGGGGAAGCAGAGCAGAAGGGCTGGGGAGAGGGGATGAATGTGGGGAGAGAGGATAAATGTAGGGGGAGGTGATGTGGGCAGAGGGGTGGGATGCAGGCAGAGGGAGGTGGGATGTGGGCAGAGGAGGAGGGGAATGTGGGCAGTGGGAGATGAGCTGCAGGCAGGGGAAGGTGGGAGGTGGGATGAGGAAGTTGGGATGTGGGATGGGGATATGGGATGCAGGCAGGGCTGCAGCCCAGGCACATGGGAGGCCCAGAGGAGGCTCCATGGAGGGCTCAGTGCTGCGAGGATGGAATCACATCCCCCCGGGCACTGGAAGGCAGCAGGCAGCTGGCTGGCCTTAAAAACACATCCACAGACCTGCAGCATGTATGGATTTCTCTCTGGAAACAAAGCGAGCTCCAGCACTGTGGGCAGGAGCTGCCAGCAGCTGGGTGGGATGGCAGGGCTGGGAGCATCTCCTGGGCAGGGGCAGCTGCTGGAGCCACCAAGGGCCACCACAAGGTCACTCCCAGCCTTTCTGTGCTGCCTTTGAAGCTCCAGGGCCTTTCCTGCTGCGCTTGGAACAGGGTTTATGTGTTTGTGTGCTCGTGGGCTTGGCTGGCCTCTGGTTTTTCTAGGCACACATTCATTTTTAATTTGGTTGTAAACCACAGCACAGAGCAGAGGTGCTGGGATGACAGGGAATCCTTCAGTCCCTCCGTGCTGCCTGTGGGATCCAAATCCATAATCCCAATGATTCCTGCTGCTGTCCTGCTGTCCCTCATGCCCAGCTGTGCCCTCAGATCCTTGTCCCTCAGTCAGGCCGTGCAGCACCAGCACCACCCTCCAGTCTCCTCTGCCTTCTCCTGGTGTGGGATTTGCATGAGGAATGGCATTCCAGGGACCCCTATTTTCATGGAGGAGCCAGGGTTTGGATCAGGAGAGGCAATCCATCCTTCCTAACCTGTCACTTGGCTTCACGTGGCCGTGCCCTCCTCCTGTTTGTATCTGGAGATAAAGTGCTTGCAGGGTGGTAAATTCTGCAGCACTTACATCACTCTGGACTCGTTATCTGAGAGTTCAGCCAGGGCACAGCCAGCCTGGCAGGGATGAATCACAGCATGCAAAAAGGAGGCAGAATTCAGGGCTCAGCCAGCAGGGAGGAGAGATCTATTGATCCTGAGGCTCTTTGCTGCAGTGCTGGGGTGCCTGGAGAGCAGCTGAGCCCTTTAGGGATGTGTGATGCACTCACCCCTGGGAGGTGACCCAGGGAGAGAGGGACAGGAGGGGGTTGGGAATGGATGAGAATGTGCTGCTTTTGCAGCCTGGTCCTGGGAAGCCTCCTGTGATGCTCTGGCCCCAAGGGCTGGGGTGGTTCAGGGCTCAGGGACACAAATTCTGTGTCCCCAGGGAGCTGCAGGTGGGACAGGAAACCTTCCCTGTTAAGTGTCTTTTAGTAAGGAGCTGATGAGGTGGAGAAAGAAGCAAGAGAAACACAGTGGTCCTTAAAAAAGCTGGATTGGGATGGAAGAACCAAGGTGGTGAGCTGGTGTAAGCCTGGGAGCTGTGAATCCCTCTGGGAGCTCCCTGTCCTGCTGCCAGGCCTGGGGAGAGCTGGAGGCAGCAGGCAGGAAACCACAGAAACCACAGAATGGGGAGAGGTTAAAAACCAAACCAAACCACCTCAAATCCTCCCCTCTCTGAGGGGAAACTGGGAGCTCCAGCAGCCCCTGATGGGAATGCTGGAGGCCAGGCCAGGTGAGGGCAGGTGAAGAGCTACAGACCCAGGGGAAGACAGAAATGGGTCAAACAAATGAGTAATTAAATACGCTCGCAGCACTTGGTGCTCTCCCCAGATCTGCATGATTACAATAAGCTCCCTTGGCTATTAAGGTCACCAGGAATGCATCAGAAGGAAAACACAATTGAGTTATTAAAACTCATTGTGGTGGCAGCAGCTCCCCAGAGCTGGCAGCGCTCTGTCCCTGTGCCCAGCTGGAGAGCTGCTCTCCTCCTCCTCCAGAGCTTCGTGCCTAAGGCCACACTGCCACTTCCCTGGTGACATTTGTCTGCCTGCCCTGGGCTGCCTCCAGCACATCCCGGGGCACTTCCCTCTCCAGGCAGCCCCACAGTGCCTGCAGCCACAGGTTCTGGCATGGGACTGAATCCATGGGCACAGCTGATCCTTGTGCCACCGAGAGCTGCCACGTGGCACCAGGGGTGGCCTCGGAGATGGAGGAGGTGGCAACTGCCAGGATCAGCAGCTGTCACAGCTCGTGCCTCTCTGTGGGGAACAAAACCCACCCAGGCACTCTGCTGGCAGCTGGGTCCCCTGGGGCTGAAAAGGGGCTGTGTTCCTTCAAAAACATTTCATAAACACTAATTTTTTTTCCCAACATGAATCAAAAGCATTTGCAGGCTCTCTGCCCTCCAAGGCCAGGAAGAAGTGTTGCCGCTGACTTGAAGCATTCCTGACTTGTAAAACAACTGATCCCATTTTTGCCAGGCTTGCCTCCTTTCCCACTTTCTAGAAACTAAAAACACAAGCCTGGTGCTGTGCAGTGCCATCTATTCTACACCAATCCAATGACGTGCCATAAATCCCAGCTCGTGTTTTATTGCAGAATAAATTACAAGGCTGCCCAAAGTCTGGTTTTTGAGTGTGTGTGTGTGAGTGTGTGTGTTTTCCCAAACCCCTTTCTTACTTTTGCCATATCAAAACACCCCCACTAAAGAAATTATTTCCCCAGGAAGCCTGGATTTCTGGCAAGGCCTGAAGATGGCCTGGAGGGCTAAGATCTCCTCTCTCCCCAGGTGCCTGTCCTGCGTGAACAGCGCCTTCCGCTGCCACTGGTGCAAGTACCGCAACCTGTGCACCCACGACCCCACCACCTGCTCCTTCCAGGAGGGACGGATCAACGTCTCCGAGGTACCAGACTGAGCTTCAGCCCTTTAGCCTTGACTTTTCTGTGCCATGAGTAGCACAGGCAATGCTTTTGGGAGGTTTTTCAGCTCCCCGTGGGTCTGTTTGGTGTCAAAAAGGGGAAATGTAGCTTGAAAGGAGAAAGTGTTAGTGTCACCAGAGTGCTGTTCCTGACCTGAACACCAGAGCTGATCCCACCCTGCTGTGAGGGAACGCCCAGGTTCCTTAATTACAATAATTACTTTCCCTCAGGGGTCCCAAGGACTCCTCAAACACATTTCAGCAGCTCTGCTCTGCAGCCCTGGTGTGGAGGGTTTGCTTTGTCCCAGGGCCAGCAGCAGCTCTGGGTGAGGCTGGTCAGTGTTGGCAGGGCTGGGATTTATGGCAGGAGCTGACTGTGGACTGGTGAGGAAGGGAATTACCAAAGTGCACAGCCCCAGATTTTGGAAAAAGGGGTTGGTTTGGGTTCCAGCGCTGTGGACCTGGAGCCATCGCTCTTAGCAGCTCATAAAAGGTGTGGGGCTCCAATCCAAAAATGCTTTTAACACTTGGAAAAGGCACAGCCTGGAAATGGCTCTGCCAGCTCTCCTGTGGGTCCCAGGGCAGAGGGATCCATGGAGGAAAGGGCTTTGTTAGCACAAATTCCTGATTGAACATTGCCAGGAGCCCTCAGTCTGGGGGTTCTGCACCCTTAGTCCTGCCTGATCCCCCTGCCTGCTTCATGGTCATGAGCTCCTGATGCTGCCAGGATCCTGGGCTTTGCCCTCACTGCTCCTTTGTAGGACCTGAAATGAGTGCAGATCCTAAAGCTGTGAGGGGAAAATGGTTTGAAAGATACTTTGGAAATCCTGAGAGTCTTGGAAAGTGGGAAAGGCAGCAGTGAGGATATCTAAAAATATGAGAAAAAGAAAGGAGGAAAAGGTTTGCCAGCATCCAGACAAATCCTTATCAGTGAGTGATGGAGATTGAGAAAAACAGAAAAGATCAGTCAGTGGAGTAAACCCTGAGTTGTTAAGAGGAAGTGGCCAAAGCTGCCAAGCTGATGCTAAAGCAGGAGTAAACTCCACTCCTGTGTCTCCCTGGCTAAAATGCTGCTGTACAGGGCAGGAAACATTTCTGAGCTGCCTGGGCAAGGCCATGGTGGGAATCTCCAAATCCAGGGATGGGCAGTAGGACTGGGATAGGAATGGATGCCCAGCGAGAAGATCCACCCAGGAACAAACCAAAACCTTTCTCAGTCCAGTTCCAAGTCAAGAAACTTCTTTTCACCATATCAAGAGAAATCAAAACCCTTTGCTTCTCCTCTGGAGTGATGGGGAGGTTTCTCCTTCCCACTCAAAGCTTCCCTGTCCTCCCACATTTGGAGTTCTCTGTTCTCTGGGTCTCCAACCCCAGGATCTCAGAAGTGTTTGACAAGTCTCTGCCAAAGTAGGACAATCCCATTATCTCTGAGTTCCTCCTGGAGCACCCAGGCCTTGCCTGAGATCACAGAGGGAGGGAGTGGAGGAGTTGGTGTCTCTGGAGGTTCCTGCTGGGATCACAGTGCTGTCATTTCTCCAAAGAACTTCCCCTGGTGTCTTCATCTTGCAGAGGTTGTTTCTCACCAGGGGATATTTTGGGATATCTCACACCATCCTGGTGGTTATTTTTGATAGCAATACAGGTGGTTCACTGTCCATCATTTGTCCTCCTCTGAGCACAGGAAAAACCACCCCAAATAAATTTGTCTGCTGATTTAAGACCAATGAATTTCCTCTTCACGCCCAGCACAGTGATAGAGCCTTTACCACAGGCACTTCACTACCACAGAAATAAGCAAAAGCCTCATGAAGAGTTTCCTCTCCTCAACCAATTCAGATCACAATGTTCTCATTGTGTCATGGCCTGATGTATTAGGAAATTGTTTGTGCTTACCCTGGCTCCCTCCCCAGCAGAGCCAGTGGTGTTTGGAGCAGTGATCTCTGTGTCTGTGCCCTACTTTCAGTCCCCTGTGCCTCTCCTTACGTAAGGTTTACACACGTGTTCACACGGGCCTGGAAATTTGCTCGCATCTTTATATTTAATTTAAGGGAAAATATCTTGAATATTCCCTTTTACTCCTGGCCCATCAGAATTTGTGTCCCCGTGGGATTGGATGTGTAACGAGTTCCCTTTGATGCTCCCAGGAGTTGTCTGTCTGGAGGAGGAACAGGAGCTCAAAGCCTCAGCCACTTCACGAGGAGATGGGGGAGAGAAATCCCTTGATGAGCTGTGTCCTTGCTCCTTGCAGTCTCCTGGCTCTGCTGGCCGAGCTAAATGCTGCTTTTTCGCCCTGCCTTCCATGAAAATACAACCAACAGAGCTTTTCTCATCCCTCACTTGCCCTGTCAACAGGAATTGTTTGCTCAGATCCTAGGGCAGAGCTTGGGGACAGATTTTGGGGGTGGGTGGGTGCTTTTGGAAAAGTGGGAATGTGAAATGCTTGGTTTGGGGTCACTGGTCAATGCATACAGAGCCTTTGTAGCACAGGGATCTCACAGGACAGAGCTGGCTGCTCCTCATCTCCTCCATCTCATGGGAATTTCTGACATGGGGAGACCCCAGCTCTTCTCAGGTCTCCATTTCCAGGTGGCCAATTCTTTAGGAGTTAATAATTGGATAAGCAATTTTTTTCCTATCCTTTTCTTGGCCAGAGTCTTCATTAGTCAGCAGAAGGTGCCTGCTCAGACCTTGTTCCCATGAAATCAGAGATTCTCCAAGACTGATTGTCCCACTTTACCAAATTCCAGATCAGGCCAATGATGTGATTTTAAGGTGTCTGATGTGGTTGGGTTTGTGTGTGTTTGAGGCTTTTCAGATGTCTCTCTCTAAATGTTTGAAACTTCCAGAGGAGGAGGAATGTGGATACATAAACACATCCTCACAGCCATCCCAGGGAGGGCTAGAACCAAATAAATCCTCTTAGCTGCCCAGAATGTAGGAACCCATCCTTCTTTGATGTCCAGTGGGTGCTGATAATGCCATTTGCACAGCAGGGATGCTGATGTGGGGACAGAGCCTTTCGGATTTGGGGAGTTCAGTGCTGAGCCAGGCTCCAGCTCTGACTCCTTGAAATTCCCACTGATTCCAGAGCAACACCTTTGCCCCTGGCAGTGCCCTGAGTGCTGCTCGATGTGCCTGGAAGGAAGCTAAACAAAACCAACCCATGCTGGTGCCTGCCTGACAATCCCCACCGTGCAGGGGCTGTGATGTGCAGGAGGTGACAGAGCCACATCTCAGGCCACCAAAGCCAACCAATGACTTTGCTGGGTCACACCTGACTTTGGGGAGATGGCTGTGCCTGAAATAGGAACAAAAAGCCCTGTTTCAGCAAAATTACCTCATCTCTGAGCTGTGGCAGTGCTTTTTTCATCCGTGGTGTGGCTGTTGGGTGTTCGGAGGGAAGGATCTGCACAGGGAAGAGCTGCAGGGAGCAGAAGGAGATGTTCCTGCCTGAAACCTGTGCAAGAAAACTGCTCCTGTCCTCACCTCTGGCACACAAAGGGTTGTTTACAGCAGGGAAATATTCCCTCCAGCCTTTCCATGGCCATAAATATCCCCCTGCCTCCCAAATTAATGGAGAAGACCCAGGTTACAGCACGTGCACGGCGCTCAGGACTAATGGTGTGGGGAAGGAATTCACCAGGGTTGGCTCCAGCTGCCTTCCTTTCATGTCTGGTTTCTAAGGAACAGGGTCTGCTCTCCTTTCCAGTGGCATAAATGAAGGATAATGTGTTTCCATGAGTGACAGGGACTGTAATTTATATCATTGGGAACACAACTGTGAACCAGGGGTTTACATTCACGTGCCAGATTGGGTTATGTTTGTAACTTTAAAATACGTGGAGCAAGTTAACATTTGCGGAGAGTTTGTGGGGTTTTTTGTTTGGTTTTTCTTGAAGATGAAAAGTACAAAAACAGTCTATTTTCTGCCATTTGGGCTAAATCCCGGAGTCAGAAGAATTGCCTGCCATTTCTAGGCAATTTTTTCCCAAATAAGAGCAAGGAGGTTTGACCTACTAAAACTGCTCGGTTAAACACAAATAATAACCATGGGTGCTCTGTTCTGCTCCAGAGACAGCTGCAGAACGCGGGTCTTTAAGGTATTTATAGACCTTGGAGTCTTTGAGGCTAAAAAGTGTTGGAGAAGCATAAAATGTCTTTGTAAATTGTGTGTGCTGATACTTCACAGGCAGAATATTCCCCGAGAGTCTGTGCCACTCAGGCACCGAGCCTTGTCTTGCTGCAGCAGATCTGATCCGTGTTTATTCTGGCGCAGGGAAGTCAAGGAGGATAATGAGAGGATTCTGCGTGTTTGTTTAGCGAGGGGAGGCAATAATGGCCTTCCTAACTCGCTGCAGGATTTACTTCTCATGAATTAAAAAACAAAGTAAACTGATTATGGGACAAATTGTGTATTCCACGGCTGGCTGCAGGCTCCCTTGTATTCTGGGGAGGAAATGCAGAATGGGGCACTCAGGCTGAGCAGGGCTGGGGCTGCAAACCTTTCCCAGTTCAGCAGGAAATTCCTCTAAAGGGAATCTGCATGGGCAGAGGCATTGCTGAAGCTGATGGTAGATCCCTAATGAAATAATTTGTCTGAACGCTGGCTTTTCAACCAGGGAGCAGGTGGGAGAGGTGTGGAGGGACAAACCACCCTGCCAGGCTGCTTTCCTGCAGCAGCACAGAGGGGCTGCCTCTCTTCTGCTCAGGCTGCACTTGCCTTGCTTTCCCCACAATCCCAGTTGTGATATTTTCCTTCCACTGAAACCAAAGGAATAATTAAAAAAAAAAAAAATCTATTATGTCCCACTCTAATGACAGCAGAACCATTTGTGCTACCAGCATTTTCAGCACCAGAGAGCAGATCTGGGGATGTGAGTTTGTTCCCAGGTCTGGAAAGGCAGGAGCCTTTCTTTAGCAGTCACCTCACGGATGGAGCTGGCCAGGAAGGATAATGGTCCATAACATATTCATTATTTTCAGGACTGTGCGCTGAAGTTCTCCCACTGGTGATGCAAGAGGAGATTTTTTGTTTTCAGTCATAATGGGGTAAAGGATTCTGCGGCTCCAGGTTGCTTTTCCTTCCAAACCATGGGTGTTGCAGAGGGTTGGACCTCTCTGGAGCAGAGCTATTGGTCCTCGATGTGACTTGGAGGTGAAATGCAGAACCTAAAATGCAGCCAGGTATGGGGTGGGAGGTGACACAGGTGTGTGAGGAGAGGAAGGAATTTGTGTGCAGAGTCAGCCTGGAAGAGCTGGATGGAAATGCCATGAATCCAGGGAGTTTGCTGAGGATCCACAGTGCCAAGTTCAGTGGGAACCAGGGAATGCCATTCCCTTCCAGCCCACTCCACTGCAGGAAAGGCCTTCCCTTCCCTCCCCAGCGTGGCTTTCTGGCTGATGGAGTTTGAAATCACTCTTGGCTGTTAATCCGTGAAAGTCCCGGTTAGAAATAAAATAAAATATATATAAGGGAAAGTGCCACTAAAAAGGTTTATGAGGCTGCAGTTTAAGTTAGTGGCTCCTCCAGACCAGGGGAGCATCTGTTTCTCATTTACAGCTTGAGCCAGTGGTGGAACAACTTCCCCTGGCCCTGGCTGGAGCTGCAGGGAGAGCCTGGACTGGGATTTTTCCCCTGGACACCCCAGCAGGATCCTGGGCAGGATGGCTCTCCCTGCACTGCCATCAGAATGATTTCCTTTCATCCCCAGCCTGGGGGGCAAAGGGCTCAGGATGCCAGAGTGGGATTTGGCAGAAGGGAGCTGTCAGGGTGTTTGTTCTAAACTCCTGCTTTAGTTGGGATTAATCATTCAGTGTCAGGTGCTTACAGGTGCTTAGGTACCTTGTTCCATTAGATCAAAGCAAATTAGAGCTGAGCAGAATGTAAATAGTGCTGATGGTCAGAGCCTTTGTCTCGGCATGTTGCAGCTCCTGGTGGGGAAATCGAAGAAAAATTGTATTTCCTGGTGTGTTGGGAAGAGATAATGTTTGGCACGTTGAGATCTTGCAGGAGGGATGTCACACAGTTACCAGGTGCTGATAAGTCATTTTTTGTGGTCCATCTCGGGGTTTCATTTGGACATTCAGTTTGTGCTTTGGGGAACTGGAGATCATCTGTGGAATGGTGCTCCACAGAATCACAGATGGTTTGGATGGGAAGGGAATCTCAAAAACCATCTCATTCCACCCCTTTCCCTGGGCAGGGACACCTTCCACTGTCCCAGGTCACTCCAAACCCTGGCCTTGGATACTCCCAGGGATGACAGAATAGAACTCAATGTGACCTCAGAAATTAACAGCACCTTGGCCTAATTTGACTGAGATAAAGCAGAGCAGAACAGTGCCTGGCGGTGAGAGGGAAGCTCAGCCCATCCTGATCCATCTCACTGCACAGCACCAGGGGTCTGAGGGGTGAAATGGGATTAGGAGAAGCCCCCGTGGCTGGGAGCAGCCTGTCCCCTCCAGAGCAGGGGGCTTGGCAGGGCTGCAGCAGCTGATAAGGGGCTGTGCTCCTCAGGAGAGCAGGGCCAGAGCTTCTGGCTTGGCAGATAAAACCCGTGGGAAGCTCAGAGCGGGGAGGACACCTTGGATTTGTCCCCAGAGAGGGTGATCCTCCTTGTGCAAGTGCAGAGAGGAGATCAGTGCCAGCCCTGGGGCAGAGGAACTGGCACGGGGGGTTCTTTGTCCCTGCAGCTGGACGGGGAAGTGGCAGGTCCTGGGCACTGGGGCTGTGCTGGGACATCAGCCCTGCCACCAGAGCAGGTGACCTGAGACAATGTTTGGGATTATGACCTGGCCACACCTGCAGCTCCACCACCCGCCCACCTTCACCTCCCACCTGCTCTCCTCTCCCCCCAGGACTGCCCGCAGCTCTTCCCCACGGAGGAGATCCTGATCCCGGTGGGAGAGGTGAAGCCCATCACGCTGAAGGCCAGGAACTTACCGCAGCCCCAGTCGGGCCAGAGGGGCTACGAGTGTGTGCTCAGCATCCAGGGCATCATCCACAGAGTGCCAGCCCTGCGCTTCAACAGCTCCAGCGTGCAGTGCCAGAACAGCTCGGTGAGAACTGCTCAAAAAGGGGACTCAGCCCCAAACGGCTGCGGGGAGATTGGGAAAATCTTGGAGTTGAATTAATCCTGAGTCCCAGGTGGGAGAGTGCCTGCGAGGGGTCAATCAGAGTGAGGAGATGTTTTATCTGGAGCTCCCTGGCTGCCGGTGGGGTTTAGGGAGAGAAGGGGAGGAGGAGGAGGTGATTCAGGAGGTGTTAGGCAGGCTAATTCACACTCGGGGAGATAAGGAGAATCACAGCCCCCTTATCGGGGAGCTGTCGGATTCCAGGTCACGGTGGCTGGATGAATAGAGCAGGGAAGGAGGGGAAAGGGAAAGTGCTGGGGAGAGAGCAGAGCAGGGAATCACCTGGGTGATGCTGCCCGAGGAGCAGGGGAGGAAAATCCTCCCCCCTGGGATGGAATTTAGCCTTGCCAGGACCCCAGGGCACCCCAAAGTCACCCTGGTGGGGACCTGGGGCTGCCAAAACACAGACAGCAAATGCAGGGCATCCACCCTGACCCACAGCCCACGTTTGGGTCTCCTGTGTCCCTTCACACCTGAGGGACAAGCAGGGACAAGCGTGGCACCTCCTCTTCTCACCATGTGCTCGGAAAGGGCCCTGGGCAAACAGGGCACAGTCAGTTTGTTTTAGGCAGCAGAACAGGGTCCACTTGAATATTCAGTGCAGATGGTCTTAAATTGTTAATGAAGTTTTGAATTTTTAAAAATTTTACTGGATATTTATACACCACTGGCCGTCTTTGGGCCTTGCAGCTGGGTGGATAATAAATGTATTAATAGTATATAGTACTTTTCCTATCCAGAGTGATTTATAGGCATTAGAGAAGCACTTTTATTGCTGTTAGGCTGATAGGAAGTGGTGGGGGAGGATGTAAGGGCCATTCTGGACTCACAGCTTCTTGCTTCACATGAAATGAGTGAAACCCAGGCAAGGTGAAGCAGTACAGTCAAATGTGAGTTAAAACTGCACAGCTCCTGCCCAGGGACAGGCAGAGCAGTCTGCCCTGCTTTCATCACCCTTCCCTCAGCCCAGAGAGGATGGCAATGCTCGCTCACCTTTTAAAGTCTTTCTAGCAGCTCTTGGTTGCCCTAAAGAGAGCACCAGAGTGAGGCCCCACCAGTGCTGGGTGTGATAATGGGAATTACAGCACACACTGGGAATTCAGCTGCAGCATCCAGATCCACTCAGCCACAGCCCCAGGATGTGCACAAGAAGGGGAATAATTCAAGGCAGTGCTATCCTAGAGCAGGGGCTGGGGCTCTGCACCAGCTATTTTTGCTCAGCTGTTGCTAATCCACCAGCACAGCTCTGCAGAGGGATTTTGGGTCTTCCAGTCACACTGGGGTGCCCAAACTGGGTGAGAAATAGCCTGGAGGCAGCAGTCCCAGTCTGGTTAACTAGAGGGGCTGTACTGGTAAGCCAGAGACTGAGTGACAAGAACAACCACTGCAAGTGGAATAATTAATCTATTACCTCTCACAAGGA
Source organism: Lichenostomus cassidix (assembly GCF_008360975.1). Lineage (NCBI taxonomy): Eukaryota > Metazoa > Chordata > Aves > Passeriformes > Meliphagidae > Lichenostomus > Lichenostomus cassidix. The sequence continues at coordinate 864,616 of NW_028147268.1, read as the reverse complement.
CTAGATCTGATTTAATTATCTCTTCCCGGTGAGGAGAAGGGACTCACAGCAGAACCCTGGAGATGAAGTGTAGAAGTGTGGTTACTCAGGTACCAGCACTTGTTTTTAAGCAGAGAATAATGATGTTTTCTTTCAAAAAACTTCCTTTGTCTGTCAGTGTCATCTCCCCAGGCATTTAACTCTGGATTTCCCCTGCAGTACCTCTATGATGGGATGGACATCAGCAACTTGGCAGTGGACTTTGCTGTGGTTTGGAACGGGAACTTCGTCATTGACAACCCGGAGAATCTGAAAGGTAAATGTGCTTGGATTGGCTTGGGGCCATGGGTGGAGGGGGGCTGGAGATGGGCTGTGGGGCAGAGACATTGTGGGTCACCCTGAGGATGGAGCAGCTCCCTGCACTGCTGGTGCAGCTCTCTGAGCCCCACTGACACAGCCTTGGCTTTGGAATCCACCAAAACAAAAAAGACCAAAGGTTTGAAGAAACCAAAGCTGGCTTGGCAGCCAAGCCCAGGAGCAGGAAATCCCATGGGAATCCCCCAATGCTGACAGTCCCCTCTCTCCCCGCAGTGCACCTGTACAAGTGCGCGGCGCAGCGCGAGAGCTGCGGGCTGTGCCTCAAGGCCGACCCCAAGTTCGAGTGCGGCTGGTGCAGCGGCGAGGCCAAGTGCACCCTGCGGCCTCACTGCGGCTCCCCCGGCGCCCAGCCCTGGCTCGACTGGTCCAGCCGCAACGTCAAGTGCTCCAACCCGCGCATCACCGAGGTGAGGCTGCTCCCCGACCCCTGTCCTGCCACAGCCGCGCTCTGTGCTGTCCAAAAACCCACCCAGCCCGAGAAACAGGGATAAAACACCCTGGGATTTTCTGGGAAACCGCTGGCACGTGGCCAGGTGTGCAGCTGTGCCACCCATGCTGTGCCACTCGCCAGCCATGCCACTCACCAGCAGTGCCACCCGCACTGTGCCACTCACCAACTGTGCCACCCACCAGCCGTGCCACCCCCAGCAGGGTGACCGCCACGGACTGCTGCGGGAATGCTAATTAAACCAGGGATCTAATTAGTCTGGAGTTGATGCGTCTGATATTTCTGTTCAGCCCGCTGAGGGATGTAAAATGTGTCCCAGGAGTATTTTTGGCAGTAAAACTGCACTCGCTCTGTTAACGCTGCTATGAGGAGTGACGCTCTTACCAGGTGGGAATGAAGGGAGATTTGGGTTTTTCAGTTAATTAAATCCCCCAAAAAGTTTCCTTTGCCCTGGGTGTGTACCCACACTCAGAGAGGGTGTAAGAGTGTTGGATTAAAGTCTCCTGTTGTGCTGGTGCTCTTGGCAGGGCTGCTCAGCACCCAAAATCTGCCAGCTGAATCAGAACCCAAGTCAGTGTGGAAGTTTCCTCTTAAATTAAATTAGTTCTTACTCTGGTTTAACTAAACTGGCTCAGATCCCATGGGAAGGAGGCATCAACCTCCTTTTCATGGAGGAGAGGCTGCTGCTGTACCAGGGCTGGGTGGGGCTGGCTGGAGGAGGATGCTGCTGAGGAGGGTCCATCCATCCTTGGGGACATTGCCAGATTTTTGGTATTTCTGCCTTAATCCTTCTGCCTACCGATGTTAGACCTTCGCTGGTGTTTCTCTTGCTCAGGCAGGGTGGAGCTGATGAGGAGCAGAGGAGGTGCTGGGGCTGGTGGTGCAGAGATGGAGAAGCATTAAAAAGGGTTGGAAGCCTCTGGTTGGTTGGTTGGTTTGGTTTCCAAGTCACAGCTGTCCTACCAAGACATAAAATGAGGCTTAAAGCCTTGCCTGGACATTCCCCTTGCCCTGCCAGTGGGCAGAACCCAAACTTTTCTTGCCCTAGTGCTGCTCTGCTGCACAAGGCAATGCTGCAAGAAACAAAACAGCCTCTACTGAGACTTGCTTCCCCATAAACCATGCAGAAAGTTGTCAAGTCAAAGAAATCTTGGAATTATTTATCTGCCCCTCCTTGAGCTAAGCAGAGAAGGGGAAAAAAACTCTGCTGCAGCCACCAAGTGACTTGCATGTGAGCAGTGCCAGGCTGGCTCTGGCAGCTGGCTGCAGGCAGGGCACTGCCACCAAGTGTTTTATCACTGTCCAACTTGAAAGCAATACTTTTGGGCTCTGTCCAAGGAGAAAAGAGCAGAGCTCTGCTGTTAGAGATTTCTTGACTCCATAGCCAGGTCTGTGTCTCAGCCCTCAGAGGGAGATTGTGGAGGAGACCATGAGACCTTTGCAGCTTTCATTGCTGTTGGTCCTTTCCCAGCACTGGAGTTTTCTCAGGATTTTGGGTACCATTTTGCACTGCCCAGTGCTGCAGGGCTGTAAATTGGGGAGGACACCCTGCCCTGCTGGGACTGACCTGCCCAGAGCTGGCAGTGGTGACAAATCCTCCATCCCTTGGGCACCAGCAGTGACAGTCTGGACTAGGGAGCAGGATTTGGTCTCATTCTGGAGCTCACATTGCAGCCTGGATTACCCAGACTAAAAGAGCCTTTAATGTGGGCTGTTTTCCACTCTTTTTGCTTCATCTGGCCAGGTCCACTCTTTGTGACAAGCCTGAGGTCAAGGGCCTTGCTCCCAGGGACCAGTGCCTTCGGGGGATGCATAAATAAGAAGAGATTGTGCTTTAATAGTTATAAAAGTAAATGAGCAGTGGGGTATTTATAATCCTTTCACCAAGTGAGAGGTCCAGCCCTCCCCAGCAGTGTCCCCTCGGCAGCTTCAAACTTCCACCCGCTCTGTGGCCTTAGCAATAAATAAATAAAAATCAGTTTTCTGGCGAACAAGCGGCGCTCTGATCTCCTATTCATTTATTTGCAGGCCTCATTAATATAACATCAGCGCAACAAACAGCTGAAGGGAGGGCAGTGTCAGGCTGAATAATGGAGTTGCTCTGCTGAGATAACAATTAGGTTCTGAATGTGCCATCAGCTGAGGCAGAGACAAGGAGGGATCATGCCGGGATGACAATGCTCATGTGCTGCTTCCCCGCTGGGCTCATCAGCTGGGATCCAGGGCTTAGAGCAGGAGGGGGAAAAGACAAAGAGGATGAAGGTGGATGAGGCTGGGGAGGGAGCAGGGGTTGTGCTGTGGGTTGGGTGCTCTCCCTGCACCCGAACAGATGCCAAGGGCTGCTGGGCAGGGCGTGTGGCTTCCCTGCAGCTCCGCAGGGAGAGCCCAGCAGCTCCCAGCCAGCCCCAGCCTGAGCTCTGCCTGGCTCCTCACAGAATCCTTCTGCAGGCGAAATGTTGCTGCATGTCAGAAATGCTGAGTGATTCCAGCAGCAGGACATGACAGTGAGAACATTTATCCCTTGTTGTTGTAGCCATGTCTGCTGAACACTGTGGAAGGAGAGGGTTCTGGCACTGGGGTGGGACTCCTGGAGCCCTGGGATTCCTTGGAATCCAAACTTGGGAATTCCTTGGATTCCAGCTTTGGGGATCCTTGGATCCCAACCTTGGGGATGAATCCCTTGGATTCCAACCTTAGTGATTCCTACCCTGATTTCAAGGCAGAAGCAGCAACAAGAGAAATCCCTGGAGTATCTGCATCCCTTCCGGGAGCAAGGACAGGGTGACCAGCTCCTGCCACCATCACCCTCATCCCTGTACCAAACCCTTTTGAGGAATAATCCAGCACTGGACACCTGGAGAAATCCTTCCCAGGATTCTTACAGGGGCTGGATTGGGATTTGTCTCATGCAGTGGGGAAGGTGACCTGCTTGGAATAATTCTGCTTCCCACACCCTGCTCAGATCTCAGTGACTTTCAAGCTGTTTAGCAAACAACCTGAAGAACTTCCAGCAGAGGTGCAGATTCCTAATCAGCAAATGTCCAATTCCTGGTAATGGCTTTGGTTTTCTTCAGCTGCCCTTTGCAGGTCCTTTTCATCCTCCACAGAGCTCTAAGTGAAAAGCCAGTCTAGCAAAGTGATTTTCTTGAAATTGGGGAACATTTCTTGCTAATCCCGTCTGTCTCGGATCAGAAATCTGGACTGTCACCAGGCAGCCCTGCAGCCTGGGCAGCTCCCAGCACAGCCCAGCTGGGATTAAGGCAGAGCACAGGCTGGCTGTGCTGGAGGTTCCTCATCCTCACCCCAGCGAGAAGCCCAGGGATGCTGCTTGGAGGGTCCCCAGCTCTGGGTGCACAGGGACCTTTAAGACTTATCTTCTTTCTGCGATTTTGACTGAATCTCTCCAGCTGTAATTAATTGAATGCATCTGTTCTAACCCTGGGGCTGCTTTATGGCACAGTTACTTCAAAACTGTTCAATTAGTGGCCACTAAAATCTAGGTCGAGTGGAGCTCCATATTGGGGATTTTCCAGGTCAGGACATTTTTAAAATACAGCATCAGCTCGGCTTTGTTCGGGGAGGCTGCTTGGCCCCGCTGGTTCTGCTCAGGTCAGGAAGTGGCAAACGGTGACTTCTTTTTCTTTGAGCAGTGATGAGACAACGAGCCCGGCGGAGTAAGTGCTCCAGTAAATGCATTTTAACATCATCCCGAGCTGCAAAGGACAGTTGTAACTGTCAAGTGCGTGAAGTGCCAAGTTCAGGTGATTCCCAAGCAGTGATGTAAACATTACCAGGCCTGCAGGACTCAGTGTAACACAATCCAGCTTGGTTTTGCAGTGGCTTTATGGGCACGTCGAGCTTCCCAAGCTAAATGATACAAGACAGGCCATGGTGTGAGTTACAGGGAACAGCAGCACAACAGGCAGAGTGTGGTGAATAAATTAAAAACCTCCATCAGGCAGTGGAGGGGAGAGGGAGGTGGGAATTAAAGGACATGTGGAGGGAGGAGGGGGTGGCTTGGTGGCTCTGCTGGGTGCATGGAGCTGGAATAACCTCAGCATGTGTGGCAGAAAATGGACAGGATGGCCAGGGAAGGGATGGAGTTGGAACAGGATGGCCAGGGAGGGGATAGAGTCACCCTGGAATTGTTCAGAAACCAAGTGGACTTGGGTTAATGGGGATGGTGGGATTCTGTCTGGATGTTGTTTCAGAGATGTTTTGGGGAACTTGGAACAGCAGAAGTGATGGGGACTGGGGTATCCCACAAGGGCTGCTATGGGACAGGCTATTGGGACATGTCCTCGTGTTTGGCCACCTTCCTCACTCTTAAGAAGGTGCAGAAAAAACAGCAATCCATCTGGAAGCAGTAAGGAAAAGGTTCTGAAGAGCTCAAGTTTTTGTGCCAAAAACAAGGGTGGAACAAAGAAGCGTAAACAAGATTTATCCATTAAATTAATTAAATTGCATTATTATGGATCGTGTTTATTTATTAATAACAGCTGCAGCACGGGGAAGATTAGAAACTCACCCAAGAGCAACAACAGAGCGGTGGCAGATTCAGGATAACTGTCTGAGAGTCCTGGGTCCAAATTTTGTGACTATGCATTATTGAAATTTATACTCCTAATTGAAGAGGAGATTGTTCTTAATGCAAGTCCAGGGAAGCAGGGATGATTATGGCTGAGGCCATAAACAGGCAGCTTGAAAGCACACACCTCACCCTTTAACATTTTTAAGTCATTTGAGGTGCCAAGTCACTAATAAAATGTGACATTAACATTCAGAGAACAGCCAAGGCAGAAGGTAAAGTTCTCCCAAGCACCAGGCTGCTCCTGGAAGGTGACTTACCCTCTTCTGGATATAGGAACTAGGAGCCAGGCTTATCCTTCTGGAAGGATTTCTGGGGAATGGCATTTCCCACTCCTCTTGGAGTCCTCTCTGGGAGCACAGATGGATTTCAGCTTCCTTGGGCTTCTCCAGACATCCAGAAGAGCCACGAGGGGGTGGCACTGGCTGGGTTTGGCAGCAGGAGCAGGAGGAGGTGGCAGCACTGATGTCACCTCAGCTTCCCTGTGTTCTCTTCCCTGCAGATCCTGACGGTGTCGGGGCCACCAGAAGGAGGGACAAGGGTGACCATCCGTGGTGTCAACCTGGGACTGGACTTCTCGGAGATTGCCCAGGGGGTGCAGGTGGCTGGAGTGCCCTGCACGCCCCTGCCTGAGCACTACGTCGTGGCTGAGCAGTGAGTGACCCCTCTGAGTGACCCCTCTGAGTGACCCCTCTGAGTGACCCCTCAGCATCCCCACCAGCAGTGTCCACCCCCAGAGCCTCCTCCCCGACCTCCAGCTGAGGTTCAGGAGGCCAAAAACTCACCCAGAGCCCAGGCACCAATGTCCCCCATGCCAGCCTGCAGGAAGGGCTCTGGAGGTGGACACTGGAGAGAGATTCCTGCACATTCCTGCACATTCCTGCACATTCCTGCACATTCCTGCACATTCCTGCACGTTCCTGCACATTCCTGCACATTCCTGCACATTCCTGCACATTCCCACACGCTGGACTCTCTCTGCAGGGGGGTTAGCAGCCCTTTAAGCTTTCATTAAACGTTCTGTTTCCTTCCACGCCGCGGTTCCTGCTTGGCTAAGCACCTTTCCTGATGAGCACCTTGCTGCTGCTGCTGCCTCCTCCGTGCTCCCCGTGCTCCCCATCCCACTTGGAATTCCGCCGGCGCCGCCGGCTGCGCGCAGCCATTTGTTAGGCGGGCAAGGCGCTGACAGCCCCTTAATCCGAGTGGGCTCCACTGGAGTCAATTCATTTGTTTCACTAAGAAAAATGTCAGCCAAAAATTAGAAAATAGGCCTGTAACAGGGGATGGGTGAATAAAGCCCACACGTGGCAGACGCTCCTCTCCTGCCTAGGGGGCTGGGCTGGGTGGTGCTGAGGGATGTTGGGGACCAGAAAGGTGTCCTGTGCAGTAGGACTGAGAGTGTGGAGGTGGCCAAGACCCTATGAATGGTTCCAGCAGCACAGAGCTGCCCCAGCCTCGGGCAGCTGACAGGAGTTGTCCTCTGCTGGGGAAATGCATTTGGTGGCTCCCACTCAGAGCCCAGCACAGTGCCAGGAATGTCACCAGCAGCACATGGTGGTGCTGGTTTGGGGTTTGTCCATTCCTTCAGTTCCTTTCCCCATCTGTGAGACAGAAGTGGCATTGCTAACCCCTCTGGAGCAGCAGGGTGGGTGCAGAGTGCCAGGGAATTTGGGATCCCTGTGTTCCTGCAGGAACTATGGCATCAATACCCCATCACTGCGAGCAGTTTGGGCTGTTCTGCTGAGCAGTACTTTGTTATATTTTATTTTCCCAATAAAGGATGGAAGATTATGAAATTATCCCCCTTTGATGGTATGAAACCCTGATTTTATAATCATGACTCTAATTACGGCTCTTGAGCTTTCAAAGTTTGTTAACATCATTAAAACATTTACCCTGGGCAGATAACAGCAAGCGTTAGCATGAGAGCTGCCTTTTAAAGATGAATACAGATAAAAGGACCCTCTTAAGGGTTCTGTGGGCAGACTGAATTCCAAGACTGTAATGACTCTGCCATATGCTCCAGCCCCACAATCTATCAGCCAGCAATTAGGTTAATGTTGGTGAAAGGGCCACTTAGCCCGGCAATCAGCACCCCACAGCTCTGCCGAATGCATCATTTTGTAACAAGGTACCTGCTGGGGGCTGGGATTTGGGCAGGGATCAGGCCAGGTGTGCCAGGTCACTCGTGCCCATCCCACACCCCACCCTGCCCGGGCTGAGCAGCAGCTGCTGCTTCTCTGGCAAAGGGTTGAGAATTTGGTGTTTCCTCGTGGGAGAGAACCTCCCCTGTCTTCTGCTGCCCGCCGGTGTCAGCAATCTCCTGCCAGGCTCTGGTTGCCCCCAAGCTCAGAGCAGTGGCCTCCTGTCCCCTGCCAGTCTGCAGGAGGAGGAGGAGGAGGGAGAAGTGAAGGAATAACAGGCAGAGAGGTGCAGGGGCGATGTCTGGTTGAAAGGCAGAGCGAGCAGCACGTGGCAGAGGAAGGCACGGAGCTGAGATGCTTCAATCCCTGCTCTCCAAAGGCAGCGTCTCTCTAGGCAACCCCTTTTGATGTGCAGCAATGAGGACGTGCACGCTCCAGCTCTTTACCAGCATGTATGTATTTCATCAGGCCTCCTGGCATCACCTGTGCAGGCGAGCTGCAGCTTCTTTCTTCCTTTAGTCTTTGTGTTTTATTTTATTTTATTTTATTTGCAGTGGAATTTAATGCTGCTGAAGGCGGCTGGAGCGCTGCCTCCCCAAATTGGAGCCTTTTATGTCTTTGTGTGTGATAGGCAGAGGAAGGAGTGCTCCCTTTGCCTTCAGCCTCAGCAGGCAGAGGCTGCTCTGGCTCTTCTCTGCTCTCATTCCCAGGGTCAGACCCAGCAGGTTCCTCCATCGAGGCTGTAACTGCACCTCCTGCCTCAGGCAGCTCACTCCTACCCTCAGCTTTTCATCCCTGAGGCAAATTACCCATCTCAGGTTTCCAGTCCTGAGGCAAGTTGCTCCCTCCCTCAGGTTTCCAGTCTGGGGCAGTTCCTCCCACCCTCAGCTTCCCAGTGCCTGAGGGATGCTCTCTAATTCATCTCTCCATCCTAGCTGTGGCAGCAAGCAGCATCCATCCCTCTCAGGTCCATCTGGAGAGCCCTGCCAGCTGATGCCTGTCTGAAAACCTCCCTCAGACCTGCTGGCACGACTGGCATCCGCTTGATCCTGTCCCCAGCTGGTGTCACTCATCCCCCGTGCCCTGGGATTTTGGGGTTGTACGTCCACAGTGATCAGCTGTGGTTAACCCCATCAGCTCTCCCTGTCCCTGCATCTCTCCCAGCCTCAAGATGTGCCCACAGGGCTGAGCTGGACCACACCAGGAGCATGAGGACAAGCTCCTGTGACCACCATGGGTGTGTTTGTCACAGCCAGCCTTGTCCCCCAGCAGAAGCTGCTCTCCAGGGCTGTCTCTATCATCCCCCAGCAGGTTTTTCTCCAGTTTTGATTAACTGGGAGTCTGCAGTGTGAGCTGTTCCCTTAATGAACTCATCTGTTACTCTGAGGACTTCGCACTCACTTTGCTACTGGCTAATATATTGCCATTAGTGCTCTGCTTTGCTCTGGAGTTTACAGCTTGTAATAATTATGTCTAATTTTGATTTTTTTTTCCTTTAAATTACTACATGGGGTAAAAATAGACTCAGTAATTAACTTCTTCCAAAGAGGCAGATATCAAAGTTAAAGAGGAGGGGGGAGGGAAAGGAGAAATAAAGGCAGGCAGGCCTGCGAGGAGCTGTGCAGGGCACTGCTGGCACCTCCTGCCAAAGCTTCCCTGCGGCATTTCTGCTTCCAGGATCGTCTGTGAAATGGGGCAGGCACTTCCAGGGATCAGCTCCGGCCCAGTGCTCCTGTGCATCGGAGAGTGCAAGCCCGAGTTCACGGCCAAGTCGGCGCAGCAGTACATGTTTGTGGTGAGTGTCCTGCTGGGGACAGCACGTGTGTCCCACGGGAGCTGAGCGTGCCACATGGAGGGGGTTCAGCTCCAGAAGACAATCCCGGAATTGCCACTTTTTTTCTGGTGTTTTCCCCCTGGTGTGGCACAATTTTTGGTGGCTTAGTCCACAAGCCCAGCCTGCTGGGTTGAGAGCTCACCTTGGGAATAAATCAGGGCTCCAGCAGCATTTGGGGTCAGCTTTGCACCTCCAAAACAGTGATTATGGAATGGTTTGGGTTGGAAGGGATCCTTAAAGACCCAATTCAACCCCTGCCCTGGGCAGGGACACCTTCCACTGTCCCAGATTTCCCCAAGCCCTGCCCAACCTGGCCTTGGTGGCACTCGGGGACAGTTGTTCTCTGCCCAGAGCAGCTCCCTGGCTGCAGCAGCAGCACTGAGCTTGTCCTCTCCTCTCTGCAGACTCCAGCTGTGAGTTTCCTGAGCCCCAGCCGTGGCCCTGAGTCAGGAGGGACCATGGTGACCATCTCTGGCCACTACCTCGGGGCTGGCAGCCGCGTCTCCGTGCTCCTGGGGAACCAGACCTGCGAGTTCCACGAGTAAGAGACCAGCAGAGCTCCTGCAGCACATCCTGCTCCTGTCCCAGCACGGATCTGCTGCAGCTGAGCATGCAAAAATCCATCTGGGAACCCCTAAGGCTCCCATTCCCTCTTTTATTGCATGAAACCATTGTCCCTTTTATTGTGATGGAGGCTTGCATGGCAAGGGAGGGATTCATTGGTGTCAGTGCTGTTCATTGTTTCATTTTAATGCTGTTCCAATGGTAACTGATCCGAAAATCTCAGAAAAGCACCACTGGGATGGAAATGTGCTTATATTGGTCACCAGTACCTGCCCCCAGCGTGGCTGGCCTGAAGAATATGGAATATTTATTAGAAATATCTCCTTTCTCTTTTTGCAGACCTGCATTGCTTTTATTGCAGCCACTGCTGCAAGTGCCTTGACCTCCTAAAAATGGTTTGGGATCCTCAGGGCAGAGCAAAGCAAGGGTCTGCTCACACCTCCTCTTGAGGAACTTGCACAGCCATCAATCTCTGCTGGGATTTCGATGGCAAATTTGCTTTTTCCCCAGCAGTGTAAACACGGAGTTGACATTTGCAGGGTTTAATGGGTTTTCTTGGGGCTTAGGTAGAAAAAGAGACGTGTGGTTTACATCTGTGTGCATCAGTACACAGCCCTGCCCTGCCCACCCTGCTGGCAGTGGGTGGCAACCTGAAATCCAAAGGGATTCTGCATCTCAGATCCTCGCTCAGGCTTCCCAGGGGAACCGAGGAAGTTTCTGGGAAAGCAAAGATCCCTGGAGGTGAATTTCTCATCCAAAAGCCTGAGAGGTTCTTGGATATGGGAGCTGTGGGTGTTCAGGCATGGGAGCACATTGGGTTTTCAGCAGTGCTCACTCTGCATCCATCCCAGGATGGTGCTTGGGGAGGTCAGGGCACTCCGAAACCTCCCAGTGCACCTCAGTTCTCCAGGTGTTCAGCAGTGTAACCAATCCATCAACATTTCCTCCCATATCCAAAACAAAGATGCCAAATTGCTCCCTCAGAGGCACCCAGGGAACAGCATCACCTCCAGCAGAAGGGTAGGATCAGCCCTGGAATATCATCCCTTAAATACCTGACCCTACTCAGGCAGCCTGCAGCTCCTGACCTGCAGAGCCTGGAAGATCTCTGGATTCCCTGGATGTTTTAATTGCAGCAGGAAGCAGAGACTTGACCAAGGCGAGAGCAGTGAGTGAGCAGCTCCATCCCTCACGTGGGGCTTGCTGTGCACTTGGTTTGCCTTGCACTGTTTTGAGGCAATGAACTCCAATTGTACTCGAGGGTGTGGGGGAGCCTGATGAGATGAAGCAGCTCCTAATGAGATTCCCTCTAATTACAGCTTCCCCCATTCTCCCCTCTCTGATCGGAGGAGTGGGTAGATTCACCATGACGACATAATAATAGCACAGAAAGCTAATTAGCTGATCACAGGGAGCCGGGAGCTGCTCTGCCAGCAGCCCTGCGTCACTCTGCAGCTCGTGCCAGGGCTGGGCAGGGACAGCAGGGTCTGGGGTGGGCAGCAGCAGAGCAGGGAGCCCAACAGGCAGAGTTGGGAACACTGTGGTACCTGCTGATCCATGCCCTCCTGAATGCCCATACTCCTTAGGGAGGGCAGGGAGTGTGCAAGGACCCCGAAAAGGGACCCCACCTTGTCCCCTGCCAGGCACAGACTCAGAGCTTTGCTGGGAGCAGAGCAGGGACACTGCTGCCCTTGAGCCTCAGCCACTCAGACCCCTCCACAGCCTCTGAGGGTGGTGAGGGTGGTGAAGGTTGCCCATTCAGGAGTGCCAGGTTTTGATTAAAGTGCCAGCCTGGCAATGAGGTGCTGCAGACCTGCCTGCCCTCTCCCCACGGAAAGAACACTGACTTTTCAGCGAGCTGGGGGCAGGTTTGAGCAGGAAGGACAACCACGGGTGGCTGTGCAGGAGCACTGGCCTGCCAGGGACGTCCCTCCAGCACTTTTTGTAGGATCAGTGTCCAAGGAATCTCCCATCTCTGCTCTGGATGCTCAGATCTCATTCCCTTTCTCCATCCCTCCACCCACCGGCGCCTTTGTGCTCTGGCAGTGCTCACTGCGCCGCTGCCTCGACCTCCTCCGGGGCTCTGGTGGCAGCAGATGGTCTGTTGTGTCCAGCCAGGCAGCGCCGAGCCGAGGTCACCCCGCTCTGATGGGGACACAAAGCCCAAGGCAGCGGTGCCGGAGCCGTCGCCCCTCGCAGGCGGGGGCTGCACGGGGCCATTATGCTGCTCACAAGAGCCTCGTGTGTGCACTGGGCTGGGGAGGGGAAGAATTTGGCTTTTCACTGAGCCGATGCATCCCATTGAAAAGGCAGCCATCTGTTTTCACACGCCCAGCAGAAGGCAGAGGGTTCAGGGGGATGCGGGAGCTGCAGTTTGGCACAAAGAGGGATTCAGGGAGGCTGCGCTGCTCTCCCGGTGGGCAGAGCTCCGTGCAGAGCTCCCGTGCCAAACCCTCCTGCCCATCTCAGGAGCTCCCCAGGTGTCAGTCTGGGGCTGGCTGATGGCTCAGCCCTTCACAGAGCTACCCAAGACAGGACAAAGGCCGTTTCCTGCCCCTACACCACCACTCCATTAACATTTCCCATTTCCCTCTTGTGCAGGCGATCCATGAACGAGATTGTTTGTGTGTCAGCACCCTCAGCCCATGGCCTGGGGGCTGTTCATGTCTCTGTCAGCGTGGACCGGGCTCAGCTGGAGAGGACTTTGCTGTTCGAGTACATCGATGACCCCAAGGTGCAGCACATCGAGCCCGAGTGGAGCATTGCCAGGTGACAACTCTGACAGCCCCTGCTGGGCTCTGCCCTGCCCTGCCCTGCCCTGCCCGGGGCTCCTCAGCACACATTTGGGCCAAAAGAGGGGCTCTTTGGACCCTGGGCTGGTCAGGGCTGGGCATTCCTGGGGTCTGCATTTGCCAGAACTCAGCTCTGGGGTTACCAGGGTGGTTGTGTTACCCAGGCAGTGACAGCAGAGCCTGCACTGGGCTGGGAGCACAGCTACAGCCCAGATCTGCTGCAGAAGGACACAACTGCTCCTCAAAGGCTCCTTCTTGTAGGCCTGGAATACAGCAAATCCAGCAGCCACCAAGAAAACTAAAAGCTGATATTAATCAAAATGTGGTTATCCCAGAGTTATTGTGAGGAACAGGATGACTGCTGCTGTCACATCAGGGGGACACTGCCACTGCTGAGAACCCCGGGCCGTGCTCATCCTCTCACCCTAACCCCAATGGATATTGTCCCCGGGGCTGAGCTCCCCAGCACTGTGGGGCTCTGTGCAAACCCCACCCCACTGATCAGACCTCTCCTGGCTCTCCCACAGCGGCCACACACCCCTGACTGTCACTGGCTCCAACCTGGACGTGATCCAGGAGCCCAGGATCCGCGTCAAGTACAACGGCAAGGAGTTTGTCAACGTGAGTAGCTGCTGCTGGCTGGAGAATCCTCCTGCATCCCCTCCTGGGTGGTGCCAGTGCTGCCTGCATGGGGAGGTTTGCCACAGCCAAAGCTGCTCTGGGGGTATTTCCCTGCTTCCTCCCAAACTGGGGGCACTGGGAAGAGGGAATTTGACACATAAAAATGACAAATTACCTTCTTTCCCTATCTATATTCTTTCAGTCCATGAGTGAGAAACTGAGATGAAGCCCCAGCTAAATGGGGACCAAGCAATGCTCTTGCGTGCTGCAAGAATTGTACCTCCAGGACCTCAGAAATTATTCTGATCGAGTAAAACTGAAATATATTGTTTCCATGCAGTGATCTTTGTGACTGAATCTGTATTATCTTGGAAAGGGCAAATCACTTAGCGGTCTTTTCCTATTCCTTTTCTCCCCCTCAAGACCTTTTTCATCTGAGCTCTTTTTAAAAAGACATCTAATTTTGTTGCTAGCACTTGCAGTTATAGTGCTACAAAAATAATTCTGAAGACACAAAATTGAGTGAAATTAAATCTTTCACTTATGGAGGGAGGCCAAATGGTTGGGCTCTTGCTGCTTTACAAGGCAAGAGTCCCATAAATCAGCGATTTCCCTGCTTTGAGGGCTGGAGGAGCTGTGGGTGTCCTCAGCCCCGCAGGAGATGACCTTCATGTTCCCTCCTGCCCACCAGTGTCAGATGATCCATTCCCTTCCCTCGCTGGCATTTGGGAATTGCCTCTAATCACCCATTTGCAGCAGGGAACAGGTATTCCCTGTGGGTCTGTTTCAGAGCTAGAGAGGAGGAAAGTGGAAAGAAAAGGGAGAAAAATAAAGAAAAAGGAATAAGGGCTGCTGTGCAAGCCTTTAGCTCCGCTGAAATGTGGCTCATTTGGAGCTCGCCCTCCATTTCTCCCCCAGTGCCTTCGTGCTGGCTGGAGGAGAAGGAAATTACCCCAAACCAGGGCTGTAATGCCTCATGGAATCAGTAAGGTTGGAAAAGACCTTTAAGATCACGGAGCATCAAGCTTGGATTAAATATTTCCAGCTAAGCATGAATCTGCTGGACATTCCAGCCATCAGAGCATCACTGTCCAGCTCAGGGCAGAGCTTTCCCTGCTGCCCCTCTGAAGGCATTTCCTTCCCCCAGGTGTGCAAGGTGGTCAATGCCACAGCCCTGGCCTGCCTGGCTCCCCCGCTGACCGCCGAGTACCGGCCAGGCCTGGACGCCGTGGAGCGGCCGGACGAGTTCGGCTTCATCTTCAACAACGTCCAGTCCCTGCTGGTCTACAACGACACCAAGTTCATCTACTACCCCAACCCCACGTTTGAGATGCTGAGCTCCACAGGCGTGCTGGAGCAGAAGCCAGGCTCACCCATCATCCTGAAGGTAAGGAGAGCCTCGCTCAGCCCGTGGGGAGAGCAGCAAAAATCCCAGAGAGAGTGGGGAGAATGGGGTCACTGAACAGAGCTCTGTTCCCCTGGGAGCTGGAGGAATGTGCTGCATCTTTGCCGGTGTTGTGTCCCCGTGTCCCCAGGGCAGGAACCTGTGCCCGCCGGCCCCGGGAGGAGCCAAGCTCAACTACACGGTGCTGATCGGGGAGACGCCCTGCGCTGTCACCGTGTCCGAGACACAGCTGCTGTGTGAGCCCCCCAACCTCACCGGGCAGCACAAAGTGATGGTGAGTGATGGCCACAGGTCTCATCACACTCCCCTCCCTCTCTCCTTCCCATCCTTTCTCCTCCTTCTCTAACCCCCCAGCTCGCTTGGATGCTGAACACAATCCCTAGTGCAAGATTTTAGATTTTATGGATGTCTAATTGGAAGTTTATAATATTGATGGGCTTTAGCATGGAGAAACTTTGTCCTTCCCTGATAGTCACTCCCTTCCAGAAGGAAAAATGCCCTTCAGAGCCTTCTAGAAGGAACAAATCTTTCTGGCAGTGCCTTTGGCACTGAGTGCCATCCTCTCTCCGGATGAAGCTGAGACCATTCCCAGTGTTCTCCCTCCTGGAGGGATTTAATCAGCCCACGGAGCCAGACCTGATCTGCCAAGCGGATGGAAAGGTTTTGCCTTTTCCCGAGGCAGGAGCCAGGAACATCTGAACCCTGGAGTGGTTGGATCAGCAGCCTCATCCAGGATAGCAGTCAGTGCCTTCCTCTGCTCTGGGTTTGGGCATCACCACTTGCTCTGCTCCTGTTGCAGACCAAACCCAGCTGCTGAATTGAGCAGAGCCCAAATGAGATTGTAATTGTGATTTATTTCCCTTGAAGTTCAGCATCCAAAGCATATTCAGATTATCACAGTGTGACTCCCAGAAGCGCAGCCTGGCTGAGAGCTGCTCACATCTGTGGCCAGGGCACATCCAAGAAAAGCCTGTCCTGGTGTTAACTCCAGCCTGTTTGCTCCACAGTTTTCACTCAGGGTTTTCTCTCCCCTCTTCTGCTCTGCCCTTGCATTCACTCTGGTTTCTTGTCAGTGGAGTGATCAGGGCCTTGTTAATGTCCACGGCTTACGAAAAGGAGTTGAAAGCTTATAAAATGCAAGTCAAATGGAGCCATCAGATAGTAAGAACACAGCCCAGATAGCGAAGGGCTGGCACATTTATCATCACTTGAAGCCTCCCTGTGTTCTCACCAGCAGCCCCATGTGTGTCTGAAGGCAACTGGAGTTTCACATTCCCAAGCAGAGGTGGTTCAGTGCTTCCCAAGGGATCTGCACAGTCCCTGGGGTTGGCAGGACGGGGTTTGGCACTGACAGACACCCCAAAACTGCTGCTGACCTGAGCTGTGCCCTGCAGGTGCGTGTTGGGGGAGTCATCTTCTCTCCTGGCTCGGTGAGCATCGTCTCGGACAGCCTGCTGACCCTGCCAGCCATCGTCAGCATCGCGGCCGGCGGCTCCCTGCTCCTCATCATCGTCATCATCGTCCTCATCGCCTACAAGCGCAAGTCCCGCGAGAATGACCTCACCCTCAAGAGGCTGCAGATGCAGATGGACAACCTGGAGTCCCGGGTGGCCCTGGAGTGCAAGGAGGGTCGGTACTGCCAAGGACTGGGTGCTCTCTGGGGTCCCAGTTCTCCCAGTGCTGCAGGGTTTGCAGCAGGGAGATGGGTAGGAGCCTCTTGGGGTCTGCAGGGGTGTCCCTTTGGGTTTTTAGGGGTGTCCCATGGGGTTGGCAATGGTGTCCCATGGGGTTTTTAGGGGTGCCCCATGGGGTTTCCAGGGGTGTCCCGTGGGGTTGGCAATGGTGTCCACATGGACAAGTCCATGCAAGGAGGCAGCTGAGCCCCCCTCACCCCACAGGTGAGGTGCTTTTGGGGTGTGCTGCTCTTGTTTCCTACATCCTTCCACCTGGAAAGGGCCTTAATCAATCAAAATAAAATAAAACTGCAATTTCATAGTGGAGAGAGAGAGAGAGTTGCATTGGTTTTGTTCAGCTGATTTCAAGGATAGCCTTGAAAGCACAGGACAAAAATTGAGATATATTCAGGGGAAAGCACAGATTGGGTTTGGCAGAGCCCAGCTGGGGTACAGAGGCCTCCCTGAGCCAGCGTGTCACACTTTGGAGAGGGAACACGAGGAGACACATCCAGCTGTAGAACACGGCGTTATGAGAGGAAGAATAAATCCCTTCCTGACCCCTGCAGCAGCTTGGATTTGATCTGCATCAGATTTGATTATCTTGGCAACTGTTGATAGAGGAGGAGAGCAAGAAGAAAGGAAAATAGGGGAGGCACCAAGTTATGGAAATAGATCCTTGTTTCTGCAAGCAGCCTTTAAAGGTGTTCGAGGTGTGTGTGCACAGGTGTGAACTGCATACAAATGAAGCACAGCTTTGTTCTCATCTCTGCTCTAAGCAGTGCTGCTCTCCCTCCCTGGGCTGCTCAGACTCTCCAAGGCTGTCTGAGCTCCTCAGAATCCTTCCCCAGGCTGACCCATCCTGCCCTGCCTAGCGGAGAGCAGGCAACCACCCCTCCCCAAAACCTCCTCCCCAAGCCTGCTGGAGCTCAGCTCTCCCTGCCCTGTTCTCTCCCCCCTCCAGCCTTTGCAGAGCTGCAGACAGACATCAACGAGCTGACCAGCGACCTGGACCGCTCGGGGATCCCCTACCTGGACTATCGCACCTACGCCATGAGGGTGCTCTTCCCGGGCATCGAGGATCACCCCGTGCTGCGGGAGCTGGAGGTAAATAATTCACCTCTGCTCCAGCTCTCCACGTTCCCCTGAGCCCTCAGGGAAGCCAGCAGGAAGCTCTGCAGCACCTTTATGGCTCCATAGCAAAGCTTATGGGGTGCCCTGGGGTCAGCAGGCTGAGCCCCGAGTTCATTTGAACTCCGAGCCTGGAGTTTTATCTCCTCCCACGTTGCCGGATTCCTGTCGGTTTCTCCTCCCCGGTGTTGGTTTATTTTTATTTTATGGGGGTTTATATTGCTGTAGGGCAGCAGCAGAGCAGGGCAGAGCAGTTATGGTGTGCTTTAAAGTCCTCCTGAGTCAGCTCAGGGTGCAGGGGATGGTTGAGTGGCCGGAGCATCCTGCAGGAGCATCCTGCTGCTGTTCCCGTGCATGTCCACAGGAGGGCAAGGGGAATGCCCAGGCATTCCAGCCTCTGAGCAAGCGCTTCCTTCTCCCTGGTTTTCCCACCAGCATGTGTAAAAATATATAAAAGGTTTTCACTGAGGATACGGAGGAATTGGGAATGTACAGGGGTCCATCAGAGCACCTGGATTCCTTTTCCAGACAGGCACTTCCCACCTTTAATGCATCCCTTTGGATCCTTTTCCTCACCACCAGCACCAAGCAGTCGCTGTGGTGTCACTAAAACAGAAGCAGCCTCTCCCAGCCCAATCCTGCTCCGAGTTTCCCAGCTCCATGCATTATGTTTGCTGTTGGAGTTGCCAAAGAAGCTGATGCTCCAGCAAACAAATATGAATGCTTTTTGTTTTACTCATGAAAAACAGAATTGCAGAAGTGATAAATGTGTTGCCAATTACACAGTTGCTTAATTATGTAACGTTAGTAAAACCAATACATAACTCTCCAAGATGTTTGGTAAAGAGTTGCTTGGTGCAGTTCATCATTTTCACTTGTAATGAATTACTTGAATCCGCAACTGGCTGAAAGCCTCAATTAATTTTTTACACTTGGCCCATAATAAAGCAATAGTCTAAATTAGTATTTAATTTACTTACAAGAGTGTCACTTTTTGTGCAGAACAAGCAGAACTGGGTGTCATTTCTGGGGCCGTTAGCCTCCAAGCTGCTGCTTTATGGCGTGCAGAGTGCAGCTCCCAGCAAGGGTTGAGGGGAGCTGTGCTGGGGGGACAGGGAGGGGGAGGTTTGCTCAGGATGGAGCAGAAACCACATCCAGGGATGCTGAGGCCCTGCAAGGTGGGTGCTGGCTTGGACAGCAAGGGTTAAACCATCCTGGTGCCCCCAGCGTGAGAGGGACATGGAACTGCTGGAGCAAGTCCAGAGGAGGCCAGGAAGCCATTCAAGGGGCTGGAGCAGGCTGGTAGAGTTGGGAATGTTCAGCCTGGAGAGGGGAAGGTTGTGTGGAGACCTCACAACACCTTCCAGGGTCTGCAGGGGTGACAGGAGAGCTGGACAGGGACACTTCATCAGGAACTGCAGTGACAGGACAAGGGGGAAAGGCTTCGTACTGAAAGACAGAGGTTTAGATGGGATATTGGGAAGCAATTGTTCCCTGTGAGGGTGGGCAGGGGCTGGGATGGAATTCCCAGAGAAGCTGTGGCTACCCCTGAATTCCTGGAAGTGTCCAAGGCCAGGCTGGACAGGACTTGGAGCAGCCTGAGACAATGGAAAGTGTCCCTGCCATAGCAGGGGTGGGATGAGATGATTTTTAATGTCCTTTCCCACCCAAACCATTCCCTGATCCTGTGATTTCCCCAGCACTGCCTGGGTGACCCCAGGGCAATGCAGCTCTGCCCTCCTGTCCCTTGTCCCCCACGCCACAGCTGACAGCCCTGCTCTCCCCCTGCAGGTCCAGGGGAATGGGCAGCAGAGCGTGGAGAAGGCCCTGAAGCTCTTTGCCCAGCTGATCAACAACAAGGTGTTCCTGCTGACCTTCATCCGCACGCTGGAGCTGCAGCGCAGCTTCTCCATGCGCGACCGCGGCAACGTGGCATCACTGATCATGACAGGGCTGCAGGGCAAGCTGGAATATGCCACTGATGTCCTCAAGCAGCTGCTCTCTGACCTCATCGAGAAGAACCTGGAGAACAAGAACCACCCCAAGCTGCTCCTGCGCAGGTGAGGGTGGGGATGAGGAGGGGATGGGGCCAGGGGTTGGCACAGCCACCCAGGCAGGAGGGGTTTCTTCATGGGAAGGGTTGGAAGGGCTGTCCAGGGAGGTGGGGGAGTGTTGAGTTCATTCCCCAGCTATGGTGCTAATGAGCAACACTGAGACCCCAGGCAGGTGCAAAGGAGAGCAATTTATTGGGGAAAAACCATCTTTTAAGCAGTTAACTGGTTATCAGTTCACATAACTTTAAGGCACAACAAGCCCAAGTCAACCAACCACCAAACACCACGAGGTGGACGCGCCAATGTCACACAGCAATCTCTCAGGTTCTCATGTTCCCCTATTCCAGTTGAATCAATCCATCACAGGTTGTGCTTGATGATTTTAGAGGTCTTTTCCAACCTAAGTAATTCCAGGACTCTGTGAGCTGAGGGCTCTGTGGGTGCTGGGGTTGGAAGAGAATTGCTGCTCTCCATGGAGGTTTCCCATGCATTTCCTCAGCTGTCTCCAGGATGTGGGGTTAGCCCTGCTCTGGGAGTTCACAGGTCTCAAAGCAGATCCTGCAGCTCTGCCTGGAGAGCAGCATTTGTGTGCCACAGCTGGGCAAGGAGCTCAAGGATGGATTGAGCAACTCACCCAAGACAGTGCTGGGAAGGGGCAGAAAGGAAAAAGAAAAAAAGGAAAAAAAGAGCATTAATTTTGGGGCAGATCAGCAGGCATGAGGAAAAGGCTCCCCCTGTTCTCCACATCCTCGGGGGTCCTGCAGAGCCTGGCCTTGGCCAGTGCTGCCCCTCGGCAGTGCTGAGGCTCTGCTGGCACCTCACTGGAGCGAGGGGAGGATTTCACAGCTCCAGGAACATTTCAGGGGTGCCTCCAGCCACAATGAATATACTTGACAGGAAATTGCTTTAAATCTGGCTGTGTTTGCGGAGGCAATAACTCATCTCGGCGAAGGAAGCCGTCTTAATTTCCCCCGTGGTTTGACGAGTCGCTGGGAAGGCATCTTCTGCCTCAGCCATCAATAATGACTTTTCCTGGCGCTCCAAAAAACACAGGGATGGCGATAAAAGCTGTGCCCCCTCCTCCCTGCAGCACCCAGCAAGGAGTCAGGGCTGTCTGTCCTGCTCTGGGATTTACCCATTTCACAGGCAGCTTGGATCTTCCCAGGGATGGAGCATCCTCCACCCCTCTGGGCAGTCTGGGACAGTGTTTCACCACCCTTATCACAAAAATTCCTGCTTTATTCTAGTCTGCATCTACTCCTTTTTAATTTAAAAGCTTTACTCCTTGTCCTGATACTCCAGGTCCTATTAAAGCTCAGGCTGGAGCCTTGTCCCACCCCTGTTCCCCAGTGCTGGTGTCCAAATCAGCCCAGCCTGGAATGCCTCACCCTGACTTAATAAGGAGTGATCAGCCATGAAGCGAAACACTGTTTTTTAAAACGTTTTGAGCTCTCTGGTGGCAGCAGTTGATAACTGACACTCAGTTCTTTCCCTCTTTCTTCCTCATTTCCCCCTCTCTCTTTCTTCCACGGCTGCCCCTCGCGGGAGACAGCAAGAAAGTTGACGTTAAATCAAACAGCTGCTCTGGTTGCTGGCAACAGCAGTTTGGAGACCTACATAGAGCAGGGAAAATTAATAAAATACATATTTATTTTTTGGGTTCTCTCAGCTCGTTTTGTTTAGGTTTGTTTTCTTGCCGGTGCCTCAGGACACCAGCAGAGCAGCCAAGGCTCTGGCGTCAGGCTCCTCTGGAAAATCATCTCTGGATCGTGCTGTGCCCTCCTTCTGTGGTCAACGTGAGAAGGGTTTTCTCCAAGCCTAGGGATTCTCTTCTGCCCTGGTGATCTCCAGGAGCTAATTTTTTTATTTTTGGAGCAGGTCTTTAGCAGCAGACAGAGGCTGGGCAGGCAGAGTTCCCCATTCCCTAGGCAGATGCTCCATGAAGTCATTCCCAGCAGCAGGGAGGCTCTGAGCAGCTCTTCTCTCCCAACCAGCACAGCACAGTGAGGATAAACTCAATATTGAGCCCAGGACTGGGGCATTGCAAATCCCTCATGGTCATGCTGTGCTGGGATGAGAATCAGTGCTGGGAGCTTGGAGAATGGCATTGGACAGGGATGCTCTGAGGTGTTTGTTTGTGCTGCTCTGTTTGGCTGATCAGGTATTTCTGATAAGGAAATAAAAGGGAAGACCCAGGCCTGGACTATCCCATTCCATTCTCCCATGCAAAATACCCCAACTTCTCTGTCACCCCACATTTCAGTTCTTTTTCCAGAGCTTTCTCTTTTTCATGAGCAGCTCACAGGAACAGGACACAGCACTGCTTCACTGGCAGGGATAACCGGGAGACTTGCTAATTCTTCATTTAATATTCTATTAACAAAGTAGTTTATTAAATTAATATTCCCCCTGGAGTCCTGAATGTATTATTTTCTGAGTTTTTCATCGATTCTGTGGTTTGTGTCACTGCCTCTCCATTTTCCAGGGCTGTCTGGAAGGCTGTTGGTTCTTCTCCTCTTTAACTGGGTGCCTGAAATATTTCAAACAGGAGAACGATGTGTGTGTCAATTTGTAGGATGAATTTTTAGGCAGTTAATCAATTTAGGCTTAAATTCTTTGGGGATCTGCAGACATTTTCACAAATTCCTGGCAGATGTTGCCATCCTGGGAGATGATGGATGATGTGACCTCAGGTCTGTTGGCAGACTGGTGTCAGTTTTTGTTTGCTGAAATCTCTGGCTCCTGTTTATTCTTGATCTGCTTGGCTTTGGAATCAAGCCCTGTGCTCCTCTAGTGTGTGCTTTTAATTCCAAGCATTTGGGGTGCTGTGGGGATTCACAGCATGAGGCAGCCCCTTGTTTATGGGGGAAAATGGGTCTGGAGTGGGATGTGACTCTCTCCAAGTCAGGGAGGAGATGGTTCATGGTGAGGACAAGAGGGCACAGTGCCAGAGTAAAGGATGCTGCAGAGAACAGGGAATTGCACTCATCCCTCTTGGCTCGCTGGAATTTGGACCAGATCCTGGTGTTGTGCGAGGAGAAGGCTGGTGCTGCTGAGCCAGGCAAAGCCATGGGCACAGCTGGCCAAGGTCGTGGTCACAGCTGGCCAAGGTCGTGGTCACAGCTGGCCAGGGCTGGGGCTCCAATGTGAGACACCCAGCGACCACCAGAGCCACCCCACCCCAGGAAAAGGGGCTGTGGTGCTTTAAGGAAAGCCTCTGGGTCCTGCAGAGGCAGCATTAAAAACTATCATTAGGAGCCATTGTATTTAAATTAGAGATAATCTCGGGCACAATGTGGGGAGAGGACACTGGGTGGGACTGGGGAGAAAGCTGCAATTTCCCTGCCATTGTCACTCGGCTGTTCCTGATTGCCAGGAGCTGCTGTAAATCCTAGTGATTTACTGAGCCAGGCTGTAATTTGCACCACGTGCGAGGAGCTGAGTGTCACCGGGCTGGCTGTCACCAGGGCTGGCTGTCACCAGGCACTGGCTCTGTGTGTGATGTTTGCCCTCCTGCCTTCCCCAGGACCGAGTCTGTGGCAGAGAAGATGCTGACGAACTGGTTTGCCTTCCTGCTCCACAAATTCCTCAAGGTAAGGAGACACGGAGCAGGACTCTGTGCTGCTCTGCTGTCTCACCCTCCAGCAATTCCCCGGGGTGGATCTGGGATGAAACTCTTCCACCAGGCTCCAGGAGATGGAGTGGTGAGGAAGGAGAGGTGGAAATTTGCTGTGGGGCTGCTGCTCCGTGATCACAGCCTGCCTCAGCCCTCAGCTCTCCCGAGTAATTCCCACATAAAGGAGGTTCTGTTCCACTTCTTCAGTACTTAGGGAAGTTCTCACATCTTCATGCCTTGGCTCTCATGGTTTTTAACTCAATTTGTGGGTTTGGAAGCCCCACTGAATTTGCTCCAGGGGAGCAAACAGCCAGATCAAGATCTCAAATTCCTTTTTTTTACAACCACACAGATTCAGGAGGGATTTCCCCTGCCAAAGACAACACAGCCATGGAGCAGTGGAGCTCACAGGCTTGGCTGTCCTCTCCAGCCCTGGGCTGCGCGTGTGCTCAGGATTGAGTCAGTGGGCTGGGAGGAATCCTGTGCCAAACTGGGCACCTTCACCCCTGGGTCACTCCTGGTGTCCCTCTCTCGTGCAGGAATGTGCTGGAGAGCCTCTCTTCATGCTCTACTGTGCCATCAAGCAGCAGATGGAGAAGGGTCCCATCGATGCCATCACGGGCGAGGCGCGCTACTCGCTGAGCGAGGACAAACTGATCCGGCAGCAGATCGAGTACAAGACCCTGGTGAGTGACTCTGCACAGTCCTGCTGGCCTTCAGCTGTGCTGCCCTTTGGGGCAGGGATCAGGGCCCTGCCTGAGGTGGGAGTGTTCCTGGGTGAGGAAGAGCTGTGTCCCAACCAGTTTGCAGGTTTGGGAAGGCTGGGCTGAGGGAAATGTTTGATCTCCCTGTGCACTGGGCATTGCTCTTCTGCAGCAAGTGAAAAGGACGCCCAGGACTCCTCTCCTAGCAGTAATTATATACAAAATTATATACAAAAATGTTAGATACAGCAATGATGATGCATTTAGGGCTGCAGTGGGTTTTTTATGGGAAGAGGTTGTTGTGACTCGTGGTTAGAGCATGGTGTGGCTCTTCTCTTCCAGATCCTGAACTGTGTGAACCCAGACAACGAGAACAGCCCAGAGATCCCTGTGAAGGTGCTGAACTGCGACACCATCACCCAAGTCAAGGAGAAGATCCTAGATGCTGTGTACAAAAACGTCCCCTATTCCCAAAGACCGAGAGCTGTTGACATGGATTTGGGTAGGAGCTTCCCTGCCTGCTGGGAGGGAATTCCCAGAGGGGCTGGGGTGACTCCTGGTGGGGTTTGCAGAGCTTTGCAGAGAGGGCAGAGCTCTGACTGTGGCTCTCCTCTCCCCAGAGTGGCGGCAGGGCCGAATCGCTCGCGTGGTGCTGCAGGATGAAGACATCACCACCAAGATCGAGGGGGACTGGAAGCGCCTGAACACCCTGGTGCACTATCAGGTGAGGGAGCAGCCCCTCTGACAGCTCCCTGAGAGCTGCCAGCAGGGGAGAGGAGAGCTGGAAGTTAATTCCCACGTGTCTCGTGTGCCCAGACAGACAGGGAGGTCACGTTTGTGTGATAAACCAGAAGGGTTCCATGTGCTTCAGCATTAGGGGGGAAAGCAACCTTGACACGGAGCTCAAAGGAAGCAGCAGAGTTGAAAATTGGCTAAATTAAACCTGCCAGCCGTGGGAGAGAGGCAGAGGGAGCAGTGCAGGGGCTGAGCTGACACTGCTGGGGATGAGGAGCCTGGGGAGGGCAGCACGGGGGGCTCAGGGCTTTGTCTGGGGGTTTGGGACAGCCTGGAGTGCAGCAGGGGAGGCATAAAGTCATGGGAGAGTGAAGAAGATGCTCAGGAAGGGTGAGGTGGCCTAAGAAATTCTTGCCATCTTTAGCTGGATAGAGCAGTGTCTGTTGGAAAGGATTCCTTACAGTGTGAAAGTGGGAAGAGAGGGAGCTGAGGAGGGTTTGGTTTCTGGGAATCAAAGCAAAAGGTGGAAAGACAGGTAAAGATGGAGCTGAGGAAGGTTTGGTTCCAGGGAATCAAAGGCTTCCCTCACAGCCTGTCTGCAGCTCAGGATAACTGCATTAATTGGGACCTGTAACCTACTCCTGTCCATCACCACCTCCCCAGAAGTGCTCAGTATTTAATCTGGCATCTTTCCCTGTTTATCCAGCATCTCCAGTCCATCAGGCTGGCTCACGCTGGGGGCCTTGAATGGGAGCCAGTATTGACAGGAGCCCTGCAATCAGGGAGCGAGGCAGGAGAGCACATCAATATGCACAGTGCATGTTAAAATCACCTCCGGGGTCAACTTTTCCAAGCAGCCCCCAGGATTTAAACACAGATTACCGTAAAATGTCAGAGGAGTTGTGCAGATTAATTCCATTGTTCCTAAAAAATCTGTTTTACCTGACAGTTGCAAGGGATTAACCAACATGCAGGGAAGCAGCCAGACTTTATTATGCCTTGATCTTTAAAAGTCATCGTGAGGAAGTCAGGAGTGAAAGCTGTGCTTGTGTGATGTGTGCTGGGTGCTGGGGGAGGGAGCACTTTCATTCCAGTGCCTGTGGGAAAACCGCAGCCAAAAGCTTACCCTGAAAATAAACAAAATCCTTGCAGCACTCAAGATGCTGCAGCTCTCGCTGCCATTTGAATGTCAGGTTTGCTCTGGAAGAAAGGAGAAGTTGGCTGCCAAACATCCAGGTAGTGACACATGTCTTCTGCTCTGGCCCCAGCCCTGCACAGCCCAACTGAGCTGTCTCGGGCATTAAAGAGAAGCCAAAATCTTTTCGTTGTAGCAGAAATCTTGTCAAGGCGAGGCTTTTGCCAAAAACTAGCAGCAACATATATATATATAAAATATATATATTTTTTTATATATATATATACACATATTTTTTATTGTTATTTTTTGTTATTCCTACCAGTTTGGGGGTTTTTTTCTGTTGGAGTAACCATTTTTATTAGGTATCAAAAACACAGATGCTCCAGGACTGCACAGTAAAACAAATCCATGGGTAAAGGCCCAGCTTAAAGAGGGTATAAAATCCCTGGAGTTCCAAGTGCTGCTGTCTCACCACTTAATGGGAATGTGACACATGAACCAGGTGTGGTTCCTGGATTTTGGCACCGTTGCTTTTGTTTTCTGCATTAGAATCACAAAAATACAATAACTGATCAAATGCATTTTTTCCTGGGAAGCCTTCGCATACAAAAACCTAACTGGAATTAAAGGGAAATATTCATCTTTCTAATAGTTTTGAACCACTTTATCAAATTATAGAGAGCACTGCACACCTCCTGCTTATTTCTACATTTATAAAAATAGACGGATAACTTAAATAAGTGTAATTCTTTGTTAAATTCTCTGGAGCTTTCATACATGGCAAGGAATTGTATTACATTTGTGTCGTATCCTTTTGGTTTCATGGCTATTAAACTCCATGGGAGAGTCTTACCCCGTGTGGTTTCACTCAGGAAAAATGAAACACTGGATTTAATATCAAATGATTTACAGTGGCTCACGCAGGGTTAACTCAGAGGCAGCAGAGCATGAATACCTGTCAGCAAGTCTGGAGAGGCCAGGAGACCAGGAAACTGCTTTAAATGAAAAATTAGGAGGAGAAAGGGAAGGTTTGGGTGGAAAATGAGACTTAGGAGCTGAGTGCAGTGTGGATGGGAGCTGGAATCCTCCCTGCATCCCCACAGACCCAGCCCCATGGCCTGGGCTCCCTTCTCCCCCACCCCAGCTTTTCTTCCCCTTGTCTTTCAGGTGTTTTGTGCCCTCGCTGCGTTTCCAGCTTGTAGAATAATCAGAATATTTATAAAGTTGTAAAGCAGGCAGGCAGCTCTGCGCGTCCCTGGGGTGCTCTGTGAGCGAGGGGGGAAGGAATTCCTGCTCCATCCGAGGCTGATTTGCAGCTGGTGGGGCTGAGCTGACAGCAGCCATTCCGCCCCAAATTTAGAGAGTGAGAGGGCTCTTAAATGTGTGTGTGTGTGGAATTTTTAGTGCCTCTCTCCCAGTTAAGCACAGCCCTGGTGGAAGCGGATCCGGCACGGGAGCACCCTGGGCTCGGGTTGCTCCCTGCTGAAATGGAGCTGAAGTGGCAGCTAAGAGCAGCCTAAGAAAATAATATCAGCACTGATCACTTCTCCCACTGCCTTAACAAATTGGATGAAGTGAGGCAGGAGCAGCAAAGGAAATAATGGAGGTGTTTGGAGTGTTTTGCTTAGAAATCTCTCACTTCTGTGCTGCTGAAACACAAGTAACTATTATTTCCACTATCAGCAGCAAGAATAATAACTCGGATTTCCATGAAACCTTTCATCTGAATGGAGCCCAAAGCCTTGGAGGCAGCACAGTTCACTGTGTGCAGCTCACCTTGGGGCTGCAGATGTTGTGCAAAACCCCTGGAGCTGCTGGGGGAGCAAAAAACCTCATTTCATAGGGTCAGTGCTGAGTCCATCACAAGACTCCTGGCCAATAATGCAGGAATTAGCCCCAAAAAGCAATTCCTGCAGCAGGAAGAGGCATTTCTTTTGTGCTGAGCCTCTAAAAAGTGTCTGCTGGGCCCTGGCAAGGTGAGGTGGCTCTGTTCTCTGCTCCCTCACTGTGCTGCACCACAGGTCACAAGTTCAAAATTAAAAGCCACTCAGGCCCCTTCCCTGGAAACCTGCAGATCCTTAATTAAGGGGAATAAGTTAGAAAACTTCCAGTGACTACCAGATTTATAGGGAGGATAAAATTAAACATGGCTACTAAAATCTGCTGTAACAAAACCTTGTTAGCGCTAATGTTCATTTATAGTTTGACTTCCCAGTGTTTAATTCCTTCTCTGGAGCAGTAAAGGGATAACAATTAAATACCCTGAAAGATGACTTTATGACTTGCTCTGCTGTAAATCAAACTTTTAAAGTTCGTAAAAATTGCTAAAATAAAAAATGGTTTAATAGGAATGTTTTATGGCCCATAACGTTATTACAGCCCTTTTATTCCCCCTGCATTGTTACTTTAATTGGATCACAACAATTCTTGAGATTCTCATTTTTATTGGGCGAGGCATAATCTTAAATCACAACGACCAAAAGCATCTTCACCACATCTTTTGATTTATCCTCCCTTTCCCTCAGTCTCCTGCTGTATCCTGACCCAGCACAGGACTCAGCCAGGCTGGGAGAGAATCCTGGGCTGCTCTTCCCAGGATTTTTTGGATCAGCAGCCAAGGATCACAGTGGGGACAGGGAATCCCACTGACCTCCTCCTGCTTTGCCTCCCCAGGTGTCAGACCGCTCCGTGGTGGCTCTGGTCCCCAAGCAAACCTCCTCCTACAACATTCCTGCCTCTGCCAGCATCTCCCGGACGTCCATTAGCAGATATGGTAAGGATTGGGGTGGGAGAGGATGACTCATGGGCAGACACTGGGATTTACATGGGGAAAAAGCAGTGATTTCCCCCAGAGAACCACCCAAAATGAATGTAAATCCAAACAGAAAAACTTCCTTGGTTTGGTTTGGATTGGTTTGGTTTGGTTTGGATTGGTAAGGCTTTTCCAGTGATGACAACAGCAGAAGGACCAGAAAAGGTGGGAGAAGCTAAATGGAAATGCCAAGCACAAGAGCAGCTCTGGGAATGAAATTCCAAGGGCTCTGAGGGGATGGGTGATGCAGGAAAGGATCTTTGAGCCTCCTCAGCAGTCCCTGAGCAGGGCTGCACCACGGGAAAACCTGATTCCTTCCCCTGTTTCCTCTCTCAGTACATGATCCTGAGCTCCGAGCTAATGGGTCACAAATGGGGAAGGGCAATCTTAGCACAGAGTGCAGGGATGTGAACACCTGGGAATTCCTGATTTGCATAATAGCAGGGCTCAGCACATTCCACAGGGTCCCTGAAGATGCTGCAGCCTGAGAAAATGAGCCTGCGAGGTGCCAGGTGTGCCTTCAGAACACTAAATCCACAATAATTGTAATAATAGACTTCCATAAAAGGCAGCAGTGGCAAAATCTCTCGAGTGCTGATCTTTCATTATCGTTCATTTTACAGAGTGTTTTACCAGCAAAAAGTCTCCTGACAAACCCATCTCCTCCTCTTGTTTATAGCTCCCAAAATAATGTTGTTTTTCTCCTCGAGCAAAGGTTCTGAGGAGCCAAAAACAGGGCAGTCTTGAGGTAAAAACCAGGAGAAAAGGCATTTCTCCCTGCCAAGGGTAGTCCAAACACATCCCATAGTTCAGGTGGTGGAAAAACCAAGGCTGGGTCACACAGCTTGAGCCCTCAGTGCTCATTGATCTCTGTCAGCTGCAAAAGCTTTTGCAAAGCACCAATGTGAGCGATCATTGCTCATGTTAAGATTAATATTTCTAATTGTGCCGGCAGAATTTAAATTAGATACTTATTTACTTCCCCTGTTATATATCAGCACAGAGATATGTTTAAAAATAGAATTACTGCATGCTTCCTGAGCTGTCCCCCTGTCTGTCTCCTTAATTATATCAGTTGGAGCACTCATTTATCTAAGCCTTAATCAGGGATGAAAATCCAGCTACTTTGGTAATGACTTGAGTGTTTCCCTCAGCTGATTTACGATCGATCCCCGTGCTCTTGATGAGGAGGGTGAGCAGTGAATTGAAGGCTAAACTTGAGAAAATGCACGAGATTCCCAGAGAACAAAGAAATGTGGGGAGAGGAAAAACCCAGCAAGGCACTGTTGGGCTCCTCAGCCTCGTGTCTCGTCCTGGAGGCACTGGAGATGAGATCCAGGGAGTGAAATATATATATATAAATACATGTCAAATCCCTCCTTGGTTTCTGAGCAATTAGGGGAAATTTTCTGGTGCCCTTTGAGCTCCCCATCCCCTGCAGAGACAGCAGGGACAGCAGGAGAATGGATCTGCTCAGTCCAGGGATGGCACAGGGTGCAGGACTGGCATCAAGCTCTGCTGTTGATGCTCAGCTTGAGTCCTCACTGCTCTCCTGAAAGCCTCCAGGACAAGCCCAGCAGATTCTCCTGCCCTTTGTGCTGGGCAGCTCCTCATTATTGACAAAATCCCAAAATCAGGGCTCGGCTGCTGCAGGAATTTGTGCCCAGGGTTAATGTGTGTGAGCTGTAACTCCGGGAGGAGTTTTGTGTGGATCTGGATGAGGAATTCACATCAGAAAAGGATGTGAATGGAGCAGGAAAGTCCGTGTTTGGGGGGAAAAAAAAGCTCAATTCTGAGATTTTTTGTTCAATGGAGAGCAACACGGATCTTTGTCAAATGGTGGTCCCGGGGTGGTTTCACATTTCCCTACCCCACAAAAAACCCAGTGTGAGTGGTTTGGGATTATCAAACGTGCTGAGGGCACCAAGGGAAGTGCAGAATGGCTTTGCTGTGGGTCTCACCAAGCTCTCTCCCCGGGCTCAGACTCCACGTTCCGCTACACCGGGAGCCCCGACAGCCTGCGCTCCCGAGCGCCCATGATCACCCCCGACCTGGAGAGCGGCGTCAAGGTCTGGCACCTGGTCAAGAACCACGACCATGGCGACCAGAAGGAGGGAGACAGGGGCAGCAAGATGGTGTCTGAGATCTACCTGACCAGGCTGCTGGCCACGAAGGTAACGGGGCTGAATCTGCTGGGAAATTCTCTGTGAGTTCATTGAGGGGTCCTGGGCAGCCCCTGATGATGCTCTGCTCCCAGGCTGTGTGGTTTTTTCTGGGATTGGGGGGTTCTGGAGCCCAGATTTCTGCAATTCTCCATATTTCTGCATAGCTTTAAAATACAAAGAGTTGGTGAAAGCAGCAGGGACTGTAAATATTTATGCATTTCTTTGACCAGACAGTTTTCCTGCCTTTCCCCACGTGATCACCAGTGTGGATAACACAGCTGTGCATTGAAAAGCAAAGAAAATTTGTTTCAGGTTAGAAATAAAGAGTAAATGAGTGAGTAGCTGCAGGCTGGAGTTGTGCAGTGAAAATCATTCCATCACATGTGGGGTTTTAGCTGATTTTTCACATATTTATACATAAAAACCCCAAAGAAATGCATATGTATAGATTCTAAATTACACAATTCTTAGTATTCGATCTCCTATTGGTTACTGATCCCTTTGATGGTGATTTGGTCCTCATCCTTTGGTTCTCTTATCAATCTGACCACACCAGGGGATGATGTTTTTTAATGTCCATTTATCTCCTCTATATCTCCTGGCTCTGGGAATCTCTTCGTTGCTTGAAGCCTATCAGGCCTCACCCAGTGACTCCCAAACCCTCAGTGAAACAACAGAGCCTTTTCAAGAGAAAACTCCAATTCCCCTCCCCTGTGCAGAGGCGAACAAACCCTGAACCAAAATTCCATTAAAAAAAAGCTAAAAGCTGCCCAATTTCCACCTCTTCCCTCAGGGCACGCTGCAGAAGTTCGTGGACGACCTGTTTGAGACTCTGTTCAGCACTGTGCACCGCGGCAGCGCTCTGCCCCTCGCCATCAAGTACATGTTTGATTTCCTGGACGAGCAGGCGGACAAGCACGGCATCCACGACACGGACGTCAGGCACACCTGGAAGAGCAACTGGTAAGGGCTGAGAGGGAGGCAGAGCGGAGTGTTCAGGGGTTGTGGGGAGAAAATTAAGTGGGGAGTTGTTTTGGGAAGGGCTGGGAGCATCCCAACAGTGTGGGATGGAGGTAAAGCTGTGCTGTCCCCGTGGATGTGGCAGTGGGGTTTGAGCTGGGTTGGGCTGCCAGTGTGGTGTTCACAAGATGGTAAAACCATAAAATACCCTGATTTGGAAGGGAAGGGGGATAGCCTGGCTGTCTCTGGGCTAGACACTGCCCTGAGACTGTAGATCTGCACTTCTGGACTTTGGGAAGAGTGGGAAGCAGGGAAGCAGGGCTACAGTGCCCTGTGCTGTCTGCAAAACCCTGCTGGGTCACAAATGCCAGCACTGCTGGGAGGGGAGAGCTCAGCCAGTGGCTGCACCTTTCCCATCACTTTGGGAAGCACCTGGAGCATTTGGGCATCAGGGAGAAGGAGCCAGCTCTGCGTGCCCCAGGCAGGGGCTAAAGCCATGTCCAGCCTTCTCCAAACAGTAGGAGCTCTCACATCTCTGCCTCTGCTGCTATTTTAGGATTAAAACCTCCATGGGTTGGAAATTTACCTCTGCAAGAAAGGGAAAAAAAGCACAACACATGGTTGCTCCCTAAAGCGCTTGTATTTTCCCCTGAGCCCCTCGTGGTTTAAAAGGCCTCTAATCATCATGGCTGCAAAAGCTGGTTCCCTGCTAAGGCAGTGGGAAGCTCAAAACGATTCATTTAAAGCCTTAGAAGAGGAGTTATTGGGATGAAAACTGTACAATCACAAGAAATTATGAGGAAAAAAAGCAGTGACCACCAGAGTTTGGCCTGCCAGAGCAATCAGACTTCACAAGGCCTGGACCATCCTCCTCCATGGCTCAGCTGAGCAGCAGCATTCCCAGAAAGGGAATTTTGGTGGGGAGATGGGAGAGAGTTTGTGCCCCTGGAGCAGGTCAGAGCAAATGGAGGTTTGGAAGAGAGAGCTGGGGGTGACGAGGCTGGGCTGAGCTGCTCTCCTGCAGCACTGCAAGAGTTAAGGCTGCAGCCTTCAGCGAGCTGGAGAGACAGAGAGAGCTGCGACTTGAAAGGTAATAGAAAGCAGCAGCTGCTTTTTTGATCCTGCTATACAGCCGAAGAAAAAAAGGAATAATAATTCCCCTTTGATTGCAAAGGCCCCGGGATTTGGGGACAAAGGCTCTGATTCCTGCTGCTGGCTGGTGGGGATGGAGCGTGGAGCGGCCGAGCAGCAATGATCAGTGCAGGAGCTGCCCCTGGCCCACACCCTGCTCTAACCAACCCCTCCTCATGGGCTCCTCCTGGAGATGCTCCTCCAGTCCCCCCAAACACTGCCCTGGACAGCCAGGCTGTCCCCCTGCCCCTCAGCTCCTCCACAGCTCCATGTGGGATCAGCCCAGAACAGCTCCCAGCATGGCAGCTCCACCACCAGCAATCTGGGCAGCACTGATGCTGGGCAGCCTCAGCCCAGCTCCTATTTAAATTCTTCTCTTACTCTTCCCACCATTCATGTGCTGCCTGGGAGCACCATCCACAGCAATTGCCCTTTCCTCGCCTCTGTCTTCACATTTCATTTTGTTTGTTGCTTTGCCTCCCTCAGCCTCCCCCTGCGCTTCTGGGTGAACGTGATCAAAAACCCACAGTTCGTGTTCGACATCCACAAGGGCAGCATCACGGACGCCTGCCTCTCCGTGGTGGCTCAGACCTTCATGGATTCCTGCTCCACCTCGGAGCACCGCCTGGGCAAGGACTCTCCCTCCAACAAGCTGCTGTACGCCAAGGACATCCCCAGCTACAAGAGCTGGGTGGAGAGGTGAGGGCAGCGTGGCTGCAGGGTGCTCTGGACCTGCCTGACATCCCATGGGTTCAGAATGGAACATCCTGAGTGGGGAGGGAAGCAAAAGCACCATCAGGGATGCTGCTGGGTGGTTCTTAGCCCTGCCGAGCATCACTGCTCGTGTTTTCAGCTCATTACAGGTCAGAGTCCTGTTTTGCTGGATGTAAACATAAAGCAAAAGGATGTTCCTTTCCCTGCAGAGCTCAGCTTAAATCCTCAGGGGAAGAGGGGCATTGTGAGCATTCCTGTTGCTCATGGCCTCCCTGACCCCTCATTCCCACAGGTATTATGCAGACATCGCCAAGCTGCCGGCCATCAGTGACCAGGACATGAACGCCTACCTCGCCGAGCAGTCGCGCCTGCACGCCGTGGAGTTCAACATGCTGAGTGCACTCAACGAGATCTACTCCTACGTCAGCAAGTACAGTGAGGAGGTGGGTGTGGGCAGCAGTGTCCCCTGGGGCTGTGCTGTGCATCACTCCACCATCACCCCTGTAGAGTGATGGTGTTCCCTGGAGTGATGGTGTCTCCTGGGCCATGCTGTCTCCTTGGCCATGCTGTGCCCTGGGGCAGCAGGGCCCCATGGCACATGTGTGGCAGAGAAGATGCAGTGCTGGGCTGTGCAGGAACCCCTCTGCTCCCTCCCAGAGCTCCATCCTTCCCAGCCCAGGATGCAGCCTGCCTGTAGCTGGAGCCACTGCTGCCCTGCTGTTCTCCTCACACACTGAGAGGTTTGGCTGTACTTGTAGCATCCTCCCCAGGAGGATTGACAGCTAAAATCTTGCGGGAGCACCTGGATTCCTCAGCCCTGGCATGCAGCCAGTGCAGTGGAAAATATTCATGACCTAGTGAAGCTCTCCAGAAAGCTCCATGTCCTTTGGGAGAAGCATGGTCCAAATCCCCACTGTGGTGATGCAGGCTCCTGTTTGCAAAAGCTCCCTGGCAGCCTGAGCTCCTTTAATGAATGCATCACTTTAAACCAAGTTCTCGCCATCTGTTCCACCCCTTCATTTCCCTGCAAGAAGAACCGATTTTGTAATTATGTCCGTGAAACGGAAGGGTTTTGTCACTGAACTGCATGTAGCCATTTGTGATACAACGCCACGGCTATTTTCCCATTAGGGTTGAAAAAATCTCATCACTTTCGTGCTAAACGAGACAAGAAATGTGGAGTCCAAGGCACCAGAGTGGGTTTTCCTGGGTGGATATCAAGGGGTCCAACAAACCAACAACAGCCAAGCACTTGTGGCGTTGCTTTGCCTTTTATTGGAATTTCACACCTCCCCATTTCGAGTTGCTCACATCTCGCTGCCCACCCACCTCTCCCACCCCCTCTCTCACACTGATTTCTCTCTCTGATCCTTTTTTCCCCCCTTTTTTCTGTTTCCTCTCCAGCTCATCGGGGCTCTGGAGCAGGATGAGCAGGCTCGGAGGCAGCGCTTGGCTTACAAAGTGGAGCAACTCATCGGGGCCATGTCCTTCGAGAGCTGAAGAAAGGTCACGGACAGCAAAGGGCAGAGGATCGCTCGGACTCTCGGGAATTTAGAGGGAGAACAAGCATGGAAAGCACTGGACACACCCCCCAAAGCTCTTCTGGAGGGAGTAAAGCCTGGCACAAGGACCAGCTGTGCTCAAAAATCATACAGGATCCAGTTTGAAAGAGCAGAAAGAGAAGATGATGAAACATCTCAATCGAAGTCCAAGCAAGGGGGATCACTTTTTCGAGCGTACGTGGAAAGAAGGAACCTGGAAAGTCTGGATGTCTCCATGACTGCTGCTTTGCATGAAAATTGTTTAATGTATATTAGAAAATGAAACTTTATTTAAAGGGGGTTTTTTTTTAAAAAAAAAAAAAGGAAGAAAAAGGAAAAAAAAATAAGAAGAAATAGAGCAAAAATCACAGAGGCCATAGAGATAATCCTGGCAAGAAGGATCAGCTCTGATTCCTGTCCCTGAGAGTCTCCCGAGGACATGGCTCAGGCATTCTGCAAAAGGACTCTCATGCCAGTTGGAACATCTGGAAAACCGAAATGTCTTTGTTTTGGGATCTTACAAGAAATGAGAGCACAAGTTTGCACCACACCTTTTTACACAAGCGAAATAGCAGTTTTAGCCCAAAAACAGTCCAGTGGCTGAGTAACTTAGAGGCACTAGAAGGAACTTTACCTGAATTGCAAAACCATCAGACCATCCGACCTGTCTTGAAATCCAGCTTTATCCATGTATTTATATAGTGTCAATATATATTTTTTTTAAATCCCATTTACTGTCGAATGAGGAAAGATCTGAATTTCATCGCTTTTCCCTTTTCCTCCTCCATCCCACCTCGTTGGCTGCCGGTGATCCAGCAGTGTCCAGCATGGTTGTGGTGATCTGGAAATGTCCAGCAGTGTCCAGGAGTGTCCAGTATGGCCACAGTGATCCAGCAGTGTCCAGTGGTGATCCAGGTGTGTCCAGTATGGCCATGGTGATCTGGAAATGTCCAGCAGTGTCCAGGAGTGTCCAGTATGGCCATGGTGATCTGGAAATGTCCAGCAGTGTCCAGTGGTGATCCAGCAGTGTCCAGCGTGGCTACAGTGATCCAGCAGTGTCCAGCAGTGTCCAGCATGGCTGTGATGATCCAGCAGCAATCCATTGAGTGTCCACTGCTGGTTCTGCACTGTGGAACTGCAGGTTCCTCCAGGGTTGGTTTTGGGGGTCTCCAGCAGCCACCCCGGATTTTCTGCAGTAAAACCCCACAAACCCTGATGTTTACGGTGCCAATACTTGAAAAGCCTGGATGTTGGGAGAGCAGATATTTGTTGCTTTTCTGCTGGACGTGCAGAGTCCTTCAGCACAGCTCCCTTTGGCTCTCTCCGGCAGTGCTCGCCGCCTCACCCAGGGCCAGGACTTGCATTTCCACTGGGAAAGGGAGAGAAATCTCTGCTCCAGGCAAGGGCAAACCTTAACCAGCACCCCCAGGCCAGCCAGCTCTGCTGTCGTGTCTCTGTGTCGGCGTCTCGTTGTTCTCTTCAGTTCCTTGCTGGCCCCACGGCACACGTTCCTGTGGCCAGGGACAGGCAAATGTTTGTGAGTGTTATTTCTTTCAAAGACACCAAAGCTTATGTGTGTCCCTTTGTAGAGTGCCAGGAGGGGAAGGAATGCTGTAAATATTTCTCTCTGTAGTAAATATTGATACGTGTGCAGGCTGCAGTGGGGAGGGCAGGGAGAGGAGGGCTGATGGAAATACAAGTGTTGGCTGCAGGAGCTTGGCTATGGCAGCAGAAGAATTCCTGGTGTCTGCCCGGGCTGTGTCACACCAGAATGGGACCTCAGATTGCAGCCAGTGGGTGTTGAAGGAAAATCCATTTTCATATCCGTCCCCCTCCTCCACCATTCCTGCCTGGAGGAGCCCAGCAAGGCTCCCAGAGCTGCTGGATTTGGTGTCCTGCAGTCCAGCACAGGGGAGGGGAGAAGCACGTAGAGAAATACTCAGGAAACTTGGTTTAATTACCATTCAGTAAAAGCCATGCCAAGTCCACTTTCTTTTGGTAATCCACTTCTGTGAGTGTCTCTGAAAAGGAGAAAATACTGATGATAATAATCAACCTTGTGCAATAAGTTCTTGACATTTACAACAGCCTGAGCACTGGATTTACTGAGAGAGGGGGAGAGTGGCAGAAACAGAGACTGAGGCAGAGCAGGGTTTGTTCTGCCCTTTATCCAAGAGTTCTCTTCCCAGGGATCCTGCTCCTGCACAGTGAATCTCATTTTGAAGGCAGAAATTGGGTGAAAGTCCTACTAAAAGTCAGGCATTGAGGAGATCAGCACCAGGAATGTCCCTGGAGCAGTCCCCAGCCTGGCCTGCTCCTCACTGAGGTACCACAGGAGATGGCAGAGGGTCAGGCTTTGAAATCCTGCAGGTTTTTGCTGGTTCTGTTCCTGCTGTTCCCAGTGATCCTTCCCACAGCTTAGGTGAGGGATTTCCAGATCTGTTCTAGCTGTGATTGTTGGTTTGGGTTCACTGAATTCTCATGGTACTCTGAAACCCAAAGAGAGCGCTCCAAAAAAGTTCCCAAATAGACTCTGAACACTTCTGAATATCAGTCTGGAGGATTCTCTCTGCAGGATTCACAAACTATCAGTACAGCCCAAAGCAAAGGCCTGGCTGTGCATCACCTGGGCCTGGTGACTGTGTCCCTGCCCAAAAGCCCTTTTGGTGCTCTTCTCTGCATCTCCTTGAGAGGCTTTTGTGTTTTAATCCTGGTTTTCCTCCTCCTGCTCTCTCCCTTCTGGCCGGAGCACCCCAAAGTCATTCCCCACTCCCCTGTATTTTCTCAGCAGAAATGGAAGTCACCAAGCACCCCTGGACTCTCCAGCAGAACATTAGGGAGAGAAGGGGACAACTGAGTTGATCTTCCATGCTGAGGGGAGATTTGAGCAGAGAGAAAAAACGGAAAGCAGCAGGAGCACTTTGCAAATCAAGAAGCTCCTACACTTCTGACTGAATTGCGAAGGAAGCAGCAAAAACACCTCTTCCATCATCTGGAAAAGCTTCAGGAGGATGGCAGAGGGAACAGCACAGTCCTGGCTGGAAGGGTGGCCTAGAAATATATTGCCAAGTGTCTACTCATGGTGGTTGACATTAATTATGGATCTTTACAGGCAATTATATGGAATGAAGCAACATATCCCCCTGGGGCAAAGCGCTGGGAATCTATTGCCCTGTTTGCATCCGACATCTCCTCCTTGGGGAGGAGGAAGCTTCAGATCTCAAAATGGCATTTTCTTTGCGCTCGCAGCAAACTGGACTCAAGCTTTGGTCAGGAGGGGGCACTTGCCTTAGATGAAACGATTTCACATCCCTCTCATTGCCCCCTTCCTCCTGCGAGGCCTCTTGGTGTTTGGAGTCTCCGGCTCTCTCCGTTTCAGGTATTCCAACATCAAAGCAGGAGACGTCATTTTCCGGGATCTCTCTGCCTGGTGTCACCGCTTGAATAATTCCGTTTAATCTCCTGCTCACGAGCTATCAAAGCACCCACTCCGAGGGGGAGCGAGGTGCTAATCAAACGCTTCTCCACCTTGAAAGCCTTTATGAAAACCCCACAAACCCCACATTGCCAGAGCAGAACTCGTGGGCAAAGCTGTCCCTGTGTGAGCCCCGCTGGGGAGCTGCAGCCACAGCAGCTCATGGGGTGTGGACAGTGAGTGGTCCACACTTTGCCATAAAGGATGAATTTAGAGGGAGGCAGGAGGGATCAGCACGGCCAAAACCCCGTGAAATCCAGCATGGATATCCCTGGAAACCCTGAATATCCAGCCCTGAGGACTCACCGTGGGGAACAAACTGCTGCCATGGCCTCACTGCATCCCAGCAGCATTCCAGGAGTGGAATTTCAGGTTTGTCCCTGAAGGATGGCCGTGGGGACAGCGGTGCCTCCCTGCAGGGCTCGGGGCTGTGACACGCCAGGGACAGTGAGCACAGCCGCTCGCCGCGGTGCCAACAGAGACCTTCATCACAGCAGTGCCTTCCACACTCTGTCTTAAAACCCTGGTGGCCCATCCCACGTCAGTGTCCTCTCCTACCTTCCACTGGACTCCACAGAAAAGGTCACAATGCAGGAAGCAGCTTGGGTGGGCATGTGGAGGGTAAAGCAAGAGGGTTTAAGGCTCTGGGATTGCACCTCTGTACTCTGCTGGCTCCGAGCACCTTGTGGGAGTCTTGTGTGCTTAGGAAAAAGGGTCAGAGCACTCCCCTCCTCCAGTGGGCAAAAATTCAATTTTTTGAATTGAAAATCTCATTCCCAGGAGTCCCAAAGAGCCAGCAGGGCACAGGAAGGCCAGGTTGGCACAGAGCAGCTCCTCACAGTCCCTGTGCTGCTCCTGTGCCTCCAGCCCATTCCCTGGCAGCAGCCCAGCCACGCTCTGCTGTCACTGGCTGTCCTCCATCCAGTTTCCTGCGCTGTCAGAGCTCACCTGTCACAGGGACTCAGCTCCCCAACCTAAACGAAACTAAAATAGACTGACTCGGATAAGCTGGGCCATCAGGGAGAGCTCACGTGTGACTGTGCCCTGGAGAGAAGGAAAAATGTTCCGAGGAGGGTAAATAACTGACATCAAAGATGCATTAAAATGCCACAGAGCTTCAGCCATCCTATTCCAGAATCATGTTTGTAGCAGGAAGTGCAAGGCAATAGTGCAGGGAGCAGTGACATTGCAGTTGTGTGCGAGGAGAGCTCAGACACAGTCCTGTCCTTGGTGAATTCTGTGGTGAAAACACCCAGCCTGGACCCAAAACCAGAGAGCAGGGGGTCAGGGGCTGAGGGCAAAGCACTGGGGACAGCTCTGAGGCCACCTGCACGGACAGGGTGGTTTGGTTTTATTGGTGAGACCCTCAGTGGGGCAATATTGGAGTACGAGGTGCCCATGTGTGCTGAGGAGGCATTGCTGGGGATCTGCTGAGCTGAGAAACCCCAAATAGGCAACTCCAGTGCCGTTTGGGCAGTTTAGTTTTGCAGGGGAAGAGGATGGGAGCCTTTGGGCCAGTTTTGGCTGCCTGGAAGGCTCTGTGCAAAGCCCCTTCACCCTGGAAACTCAGGTGGTGCTCCTGTTCTGGGCACGCCATGGAGCAGCAGCAGGTGGTGCCTGGAGCCTTCCTGGCTCCTGGGAGCAAACTGGGGCTCTGTGGTGCATGTCCTGCACCCCAGGGTGCTCTGCTGGGTGCTGGGGTGGGAGATGGGGAGCTGGAAGGGTGGGGCAGTGCAGGATGGCAGAGCCTGGCTGCTCCTTGCTGGAAAAGCCACTCCAGTCCCACCCTCGTTGCTGAGGTGGCACCCAGAGGTGGTGTGGCTGTGCTGGGAGCATGGCAGTGTCCCTGTGCTTGTTCTTTCAGATCCCCCTTTGTCCTGGTGTTACCCATCCCTCTCCTTCCTTTGTAAGAGTGGAAAATAATCCTGGAAAAGCTGACCTTTCTGCAGCTCAAAGGACCCACAAGGTCCATCCAACTGCACGGAGAATATCCCAAACATCCCAAACTCCCTGGGCCTCCTGAGGCTGCCAAGTCAAACACGAGCTCTCCTGTATGGCCTTTCCTTTGGGATTTTGAATACCTCTCTTTCGAATAAGCTTGGAAGTTGATGCAGCAGCTTCTCCATGTGACATTTCCACCCCATGGACTGAGCAGCACGAAGGTGCAGGAGGAGCTGTGGGGAGGGAAATGAGCTGATTTTGCCACGTTATTTCATGGCTTCAGAAGACAATGCAGTAAAATGTCCTCTTACTGAGTTGTGGTGTTGATGGCACCTTGGGGGCTGCCAGGGGAAGCAGCGAGGGGAAGGGAATGTACAGGTACTAAAACTTCTGGAGTCCCCCAAAAATGTCACAGAATGTAGAGGTATCAGCCGTGGAACAGATCCTGGTTTCTTCTGCCCCTTCTCCTTAAAAACCAACACCCGCCAGTTTTAGGGGATTTGTGTATTGGCAGGAAGAAGGAAGTGATTTGTATCTGTGCCCATTCCACCGTGTCGTTCTCTGGCTCCTCCCCTCCCCGTTATACTTGACACACTGGAGTTCTGTATTATATTTTTTTTTTAAAGATGATTGTCTGTTTTTTGTTGTTTTTACAAGTGTTGTGGAAAAAAAAAGAAAAACAAATGTAAGAAAGTTTAAGTATTTAAAAATGTTCCAAGGAAATAAAAGGGGGTTTTGTTATTATTCTAATATATTATTGTGTACCTATTGTAAATATGAAACACTCCTATTTTGCAAGCCAAGGACTCACTTTGTACTGTTGTTATATATAAATAAAGTTTACTGGTTAAAAAAGCCCTCCTGAGTGGGTCTTTATTTCCCAACATGTGCTGTGTGGCATTTGTTGTGTGAGGAATAGTTATTATCCAAATCCCACAGCAAGAAATGGGTGAGTGGAGATGGTTTGGGTTGGAAGGAACATTAAAACTCATCCAGTTCCAACCAGGGACACCTTCCACTATCCCAGGTTGCTCCAAGCCCCATCCAACCTGGCCTTGGACCATTCCAGGGATACAACATCTGGAAACAACCCCTGAATAGTGAAACTGGGGTGCAGCTGGGCTGGATGAGGTCCCCAATCCTGCAGGAAATCCCAGATCCTTCCACCCCAGCTGGAGCAGGAGCAGCAACCCCTGCTTGTAAATAAACAACCTGGGTGAGCTCCTCATGTTTCCCCCTCTCTGAAACGCTCAGTCCTTGAGGTGAAACACTTCTGCTTCCATCTCAGGAATTCAAGCCAACATCTCAGCAAACGCTGAGAGGCATCTGCTGAGTCGCAGGAATCAGCAAGTGACTTCTCCAGCAGCTGTCTGTCAACTTTAATGACCAATATGGTCGCAATTACAGCAATGAACTTTCTCTAACAGCCCAAAATTACTCTGGATGATGATAAGTGACAGAAAAATGGAGACCCTTAAGGAAGCATTAAAGAAGAAACATGTGGGTATGGAATAAGAGGTCTCTCTGCTTTTTCTGGAGGATCTTAAGGGTTTCTTTTTTTCTCCTTTCTAAATTAAGTACTAAAAAGGATAAATCTAAGCCAGAAGGGGAAAGTCTGGCACGCTGTGGGTCACAGCACAGAGCTCAGTGCTGCCCTGAGATGTAGTTTTTATAGATATTTGACTCTCAATCCACTTGTTTTAGTGAGGAGCTAATGGGGAGATGGGAAACTACTCCCGTTTGAGGGGAATGCAAATCCATCATGTCACAGCAGCACTCTGCTCCTCAGGCAGGTCATTCCAGCTTATTTCCCTCAAATTGAGACCAAACCTTGACACAGGCCTCAGGGGGGCAGTTTGGCCACATCCTGCTGTCTCCCACTTGAAACCAGCGGATTTTAACCTCCCCAGATGGATCCCATGGGCTCTGCTGCTGGAACCATTCCAGAGCTATGCCCACCCTACGTGGAGTGGGTTTTTCACATGATTTGTGAATTAGAGAATAAAAGAGGAGATGCTTGTTTTTCACCTGTGCCTCGGGTAAGTCTGAATTTAAAGAATTTAACAGGAACTAGACCAATGTTCCCAGGGTTCTCCCAAGGGCTGGGGGAGTTGGGGTTTGTGTTTTACCTTCAGAG
This sequence comes from Lichenostomus cassidix, assembly GCF_008360975.1. Classification (NCBI taxonomy): domain Eukaryota; kingdom Metazoa; phylum Chordata; class Aves; order Passeriformes; family Meliphagidae; genus Lichenostomus; species Lichenostomus cassidix. The sequence continues at coordinate 821,936 of NW_028147268.1, read as the reverse complement.
ATGCTCATCCTGTGCTGCTTTATCCGTGGCCTCTGTGTTGTTAGACAGAGCCTGGAGGAAGGACAGCAGCTGCCAGGAAAATCTCCACTCCCAGTGCACCCTTTGAGAGGTTATTGACTCCTTCAGCTCAACAAAGGAGAAAGAAATTCCAACACGAATCGACAGCATCGACCGTGGGGTCATTTGTATTCATCTGCACCTTGTTAATAGATGTAATAAGGATACTCAATTAAAAATTACATTTTATCTGGCGTGCACTTCACAGGGCTTTATTGGCACTGACAAGGTCAAGTGATGCTTAATAAAGGTTATATAAAATGCAGATGGCTTAGATCCCTTTATCATCCTCCACATCCAGTGCAGAGGAGTGAAGGACCAAGGGCACAGCATGGAAATCATCAGGAGAACAGCAGGTTTGGATCTTCCAGGGGTGAGTTTGGGGCTCTCAGCACTGCAAAAGCAGCAAAACACCCTGAAGTTTCCCCTCATGCCCCCCTTTGTCCCTCCCCACCATCTGCATCCCCTTGGTTGGATTTTATTTCCCCTTCTGAAGCTGTGGGATTGTCCAGTGCTTTAATCACTGTCAGTCTGGAGATCGTGGAGCAGATTTTGGACATCCCTGTGCTGGCTTTTCCAGCCTGGTTATCAGGGCGAGCTAATGGAGGTGACACTTTCAATTATCAAATACAATCGTGGCATTAATTTTGACCTGTTTAAATTTCAGCATCTTTTCCCTTCTGTGAGTGCTTAGCTAGAGGGTGACATAGAATTGTATGGAATCAGACAGTGATCTTAGACTGGCAATAAAGGCCACAAAAACCTCCTGCTTTTTATTTATGCAGGGTCTGGTTATATTTAAGTGGCCAACTCATTTGTAATTGAAATTTAATTCCGTGTTATTGGACACTTCGCTGCTTAAAATGGAGCAGATCACTAAAACCCACATTAAATCCTCTCCTCCCAGCTCCAGACTCTTTCCAGGGGACATTTGGGACCCCTCGCCTGCTGGGGCTATAAAAATTATAATTTAATTAAAATTTAAAAGTAATAATAATAAAATATAAAACACATTACCCCAGGTGCCAGGTCAACCCAGAACCTGCAAAATATTGATGTTGTCCCAGTCTGACATCAACGTGATGAAAACTCGTTAATTAATTTAGAGATCATCCCGAAGAGAAATCTTGTCTGTGCTCTGGTTTATTGATAGGCTTGTGCAGGCAAGTGGATATAAAATAATGTGAAAGTATAATAACATGATATAAAAGAGATGTACAGCATAATCCAACATGAACACGTCTGTATCTATTTGGATCAAGAGTACAGCCCGAGGTTCATGTTAAACTTAAAATTGCAAATATTGATGCCAAAAACAAAGGGTTTGTTTTTACTCCCAAATGATACTTAGGAAAATGGGAACCACTCAGGCTTTATTGTCACTTCATAATTAACTCGAGTGAAGGAATCTAATTAGAAATGTTCGATGCTGCCCCGGGGCAATGTGTGTAGGAAAAGAAGGAGGATGGCCAAGCTTAAACAACTCAGGTAAAAATGAACTCCATGGTAATATTTGATAATTAAGAATGTCTCTATCAGCTTGTCTGGCTATTAATGAATTGGGCTGTTCTTTTCACATTTGATTACTGGAGTTTTATGATGCCTGCTCGCCTTTATTGCTCCTGGGAATGGGTTAGTCTGTGGGCTGAGCAGCAGGAATAATGTTAGAGAATGGGTTGGGTTGGAAGAGACCTTAAAACTCATCCTGTGCCACCATGGCAGGGACACCTTGCACTGTGCCAGGCTGCTCCAAGCTCCATCCAGCCTGGCCTTGGACACTCCCAGGGATCCAGGGACAGCCACAGCTTCTCTGGGCGCCCTGTGACAGGGTGTTGGGAGATTTAATGGTATTTTGAGAGCTCCAGCACTGCAGAAACACCAGGCATTAATCCATTCCTTAGTCCATGATGGGTGCAGTGCTAGACACACAGACTCCTCATTTAAATTGGTCAGAGGTGGCCTGGGGTCTCTGGGATGTCCTGGATCTGGCTCTGGACACTCAGACACCTCATGTTTAGGTGGCAGTGATTGTCCAGGAGCCACCAGGACATAGCCAGGGCTGCCAGAGCTGGCTCTGGACACATGGACACATCATGCTATGGCTCTGGACACTCAGACACCTCGTGCTGAGGTGCTGCTGGGTGGCAGAGCTGGCAGGTGATCCCAGGGCTGCCGGAGCTGCTGTCTCTCCAGGCTGGAATTGTCATTCCGCTCCAGCCGCCGCTGCCTGCCTGCAGAGGAGAAAGCATTTTCTCTTTTGTTCGCACTCAATTAGGCTGAGCTTTGAGGAGAAGATAGAAATGCTTAAAAGTTCCTCTTTTTCGCCGTGTTCAGCCTTCACAAAGGGAAGTGTTGGGAGGATCTCAGGGGGAGAGGCGCTCTGGCACGAGTTTTTCAGGATTCTTTTGACGCTCATTTGATTTTTGCAGCGGGAACCTGCGACGTCTCTGAGCTCCCCACAAAGGCATTGCCTCGGGCTGTACAGGGGTTTATAGCCTGGGTCACGGACCTCATGCATATTTTATATCTGCTCAAACAGCATTTTACCCTTTGACAAGCCCGGGTCAGCCTGCCAGCACCCTTCCTGGGAGGGACGTGGCTCAAGGCAAGTCACACGGAACAAATGCACCAAACAAACGGATCAAGCACCAGAAATGCTCCAATCCACTGTGGGAGAGAACTCAAAGCATTGCTCTGTGCATGGCCTGGCCTGCTTGCCTGCTCAGGGAGATGGCCTGATGTTTCCAGAAGGATCGGGAGCAAGGCTGGCAGCAAAATGGCCAGAAGTTGCTAAAGGATGGAATTCACCTCACCTGCTGTAGATGAATAAAAGAGATCAGTGCTTCTAGAAGGCAAATCACCCTCTGGAGATGCTGTAATCCCTGTGTTCCTGTCGGGGAGGAGCTGCTGGAGCTCAGTGTGTGTTGGCAGGGTGAGGGTGTGGGAAATGCATCCGCAGTGGCCTCAGCGCTGTGCTAATTGCAGGTCTCGAGCAAACACCTCATTTACACACATCCCCTAATGAACTGACTGCCTTTGGATGAGGAGCTGAGGAGTGAGGAGCTCTGCACCTCCGAATCAAGGCAGAATTCCCTCCCTCCCTCCGCAGAGGAGCTGCTGGTGGGGAGCCAATGCCCCCAGCACACGAGCTGGAGGATTAGCAGGTTGGTAATGGATATGGGTAGAGCAATAATCTGCGGAGTGATTAATATGGAGATGATTTTTGGATTAATAAGGATGCGGCAGAGCTGTCTGCTCAGGAGAGATGTTTGCACTCTCCAGTTTGAACGCAGTGACCGTTACCTTAATGCTGTGATTAAACCCACATTTAAGACACCTCATTAAATTAGAGTGTAAGAGTGAATTCTTGTAACCCACTGCAGGAAATGGATTCGGGCCTGGTGGGTGAAGAATGCCAGGAGATCCCTGGAGCGGCTCTGGGAATGTCTCACAGCTGGCAGGTGAGGCTGCACCGCTCCAGGTGTTGGGCTGTCACCACCTTCAGCTCAGCGCTGGAGCTGCTGCCCTCCAGCAGGGATGCTGACCCTGGTCACACTGCCACAGCCACCCCTCTGCAGCTGCCTGACCTTCAGTGAACTCGGCTCAGCTGCAGGACGAGTCTCGAGCAGAAAAATCCACTGCAAACCACAGATGTGGGGCTCCTGCCATGCTCTGAAGTGCACTGAGCCTTTCCACCTCTGCCAAGCCCTGAAAACGAGGGGTTCTCACTTCAAAAAGAGGTTAACCATACAGGTGGATCCCTGACCTGTCTGCAAAGCACTGACCTGGAAGGGAAGGAGACTTTCAAGTGCTTTACGACCTCCCCTGCAGCTCAAAGCACAGCTCACGTCCCCCTCAATTGCCTTTCATTGCTCTGGGGATGAAAGCAGCCTTTGGCAGAGGCGATTTGAGAACCGAGGCACCGCAAATCCCCTCCTTCCAGCACGGGCAAACAGCTCCAGCCCTGCGGGGATGGCAGGGGACCCTGGGAGCCAGGGCCACCCCTGCCCTGCTGTGTGCCCAGCCCGTGTGCTCTGCGTGGTTGTAAAACAATCGGTGATTTTCCGCCTGCTTTGGCAGATCGCAGCTGCTCCTTGCTCAGAGCTCCTGAGCGCATTTGCACAGATTCCCATTCCCTCCTCACCGCGTAATTTTGAGGAATAAACCCTCTGAAACACCACAGCTGGCTGGGACGGGGAATGGGATTCGTGGATAACACACACTCCACCCGATGGCACAGCCCGGGATTGTTGTGCTGCCCTGCGGAGGAGGATTTCAGCAGGGTTTGCTCTTCACTTGTTTTTCCTTTAACTCGGTGGCTTTGCATTCATCAAGCCCGAGCCGAGGCGCTTGAGGATTAATTGATTCTCGCTGCGGAGCGAGGCTCATTACCCAGCAGCTTTGGGGTGCAAGTGGCCGCGCAGAGAGGCTGTAATGAGCAGGACAAGAGCTCCGGACTGGAACTTCTCTCCTCCAGCATCTGTTCCCGCAATTACAGCCCCGAAACCTCGGCAGCAGCCAGCAGCACGCACACAAAAGAGCCTGATTAAAACCCACGCCTCCCGCGGAGGGCAGGACGGGGATTTCTCGGGGAGCACAGCCCGCAGCTGGGTTAATTACTGCCCTTTGGGGAGCCTTTCGTGCCCAGAGCCTCGCACGGCCCCGGCAGACAGGGGATGGAGCAGCTCCGGTTACAGCAGCCGCAGAAGCTCGGCTGTGGGGCGGAGGGGCTCGGCAGGGAGGTTCCCCCCGGGGCTGGGGCGGTGGGTTCTGTAATTAGTATCCTATAGTGATTAATACGGCGCAATCTGTGCGCGCGCTGTAATTACCGGGGTAATTTACGCACGCGGGTGATGATAGCGGAGCTCGAGTGCTGCCGGTCCAGGGTCCCCAGGGTGATGCCCGGTCCTTGTCCCCCACCAGGGGACAAGCGGGAGGACCAGGGGACACCCTGGCAGTGCGCTGACATCCCCGCAGCGTTGGTGGGGATGCAGAGGTGCGATGCTGGGGATGCAGAGGTGCGATGCTGGGGATGCTCCGCTCCCGCCGCTCCGGCTGCCATCTGCTGGCTTCCCAGCGTTTGTTTTTCCCTGGATTCGCAGCTCCCGTGGACACCGAGCTGGGTTAGGAGAGAAGTGCCGGCCAGGCTTTGGAGGGATCAGAAAGCTTTGCGCTGGGTGGGGAGCGACATCGGATTTATTCCGGATTTATATCAGATTGCTTTATTAAAGCGCTTTCTGGTATTGTTCGGCTCAGCTTTTCGCCGTTGATGCCCCGAATGTGCTCCTGACCCCAGGAACACAGACACTGACGTCAGCCCTGTCTCCAGCTCAGAGATGCTGGTGATGAACTCAAGGACAAGGAATAATGATCTGCCATGTCCTGTCCTCCCAGCCCAGCCGGGAACTCGGATCCTGATTTGCAGCAGGGCAAATGGTAAATAAAACAGTACAAAACATTAACCCTGATCTATGTGTAGAGGCAGTGGATTGCAAATGGAGTAGCTTTAAAATATCTGAAAGCTTGTCCTCAGAGTGTCACCCTGGGGCAGGGACATGGTGCTGAATTTTCCTGCTGGTGAGTTTTAAGGTTTTGGGGGGAAAAGGGTAAAATGAAGTGAGAACTTAGGAACTCAGTGGGATGGTTCTCACCCCAAAATGCTTTAGGAACTGTGGATCAGCCCTTTGAGTTGCCCCGATGCTCTGCACTGCAGGAGCTGGGCTATGAGGGAAAGAATTTTGGAGATGTGACCTCGGTCCAGATGGGATGGGAGCCCCTGGGAGCACAGCCATGACCCTGCAAGGACCAGCTGCTGTGGCAGAAGGAAATCTGTGAAATAAATGGGATAAAGAGCATTTTAGCAACTCCATGGCTGCTCTGAGTGTGTTCCTCTCAGGTAAATGATGGGAGCATCACTCTTGAGCCTGAAACCCTTCGAATTCCCTGGAGGAAACATTTCCTATTAAAGCACAAGAATTCTGCTGCCACCTGGCCTCGTGCTGGTGTTCACAGAGGCACAGCCATCAGAATAAATGTGACCCTCTTGAAGACGCTGCTGATGCAAAGGTCAGGAGAAATGACTGACGAGGAGAAAAGTACATGCTAATATTTCTCCAAGAGGAGAAAGAATTACATATAATGGGTGTAATATTCAGAGAGAGAGAGCATGAATGGTGACTGATGCCAGCATTTTAAAGGCACTTAAGCCTTAAATTTCCCCTTGATAAAAGTTATGTCACGTCACTCCCGCGCTGACATGGTTTATGGGGGAAGTGTCACGAAAACAGAGCCAAAGGAGAGAAGTGCCAGGGAAAACAGCAGAGCAGAGGCTGGTCACAGCTCCCTGCTCTTCCCACCTGCTCCTTGGGCAGGATGCCCCTGAAAGGTGTGCTCAGCATAGCTCTGGGCACTCAGATTGTGCCTGTGCAGGTTTTTTGTTGTCATTTTTCCTGGCAGCAAAAGCCCCCCAGCTCCCCTCTGCTGCAGCAGCTGGTTTTGATCATTACCAACAGCATCACACCCTCAGGACATGGCCAAGGGTGGGACTTGTAAATCCCGAGCTTTTGTCCAAGCTCACAATGTTTGTGTCAGAGTGTTGTGAAATGAGGGGTTGGGGCTGTGAGAAATTGAGGGTTTGAGGGCAGAGGATGCAGGGTGAGGATGCAGCGTCCTGAGGAAACACCAAACACCCACCCTAGCACCTCAGCTCTGAGCAGGGAGAAGTTCCAGCACCTAGAAACCCTTCTGATTTATTGACCTCTAAACTGGGCACACAAAAGCCCCCAATCAGGGGAGTAATCAAAGTGATAAACTTTATGCTTCTCTATCACAAAAAATAATTGTTCTGCCTGAGCATCATTATCCCGACATTCTTCTGCAACTGTGTCACTTACTGAAAATAAAGGTTCATTTCTCCCATTATAATGAGCTACAGTTTCAATAATTCACAGGGATTTTTTTTACTGGGCTTTATTTTTTAATCTTCATCACAAGGTTATAAAATTTGTGCCACTTTTCTGAGTGTTCCTGAAGGATCAGCAGAAGGAGAAGGGAAGTGCAGATTTGCTGCAGTTCATTTAGTGGGATTTTCCTGTGCTCTTTTGAACCAACCTCATTACTATTGTTATTATTATTATTGTTATTGTTATTATTATTATTTCCAGTGACTACTACTGAGAGCAGACTAAGCCTGGGAGGACAGTATGGACCTGGCTTGGAATGAAATTTGGGCCCCAAAGATGCCATCCAGGCTATTTTAGAGACAACATTTTCTATTCCTGATTCCTTTGATACCTGAAGAAATCTCTGAAGCAGTGAAGTCCTTGCAAAACCATTCCAGGCTAAAAAAGTGACTTTTTTCTGCTCTCCTTCTATTGTTTCTCACTGGGTTTGATGTATGATACCTTCATATATGCTCTGTGTATACATATTTAATTTTCCATGCAGAAAGTTCTGCGTGTCTCCAGCAAAAGGATGTGGAACTTTTGTGACATTAATCTGGAAGCATCATGAATTATGGTGCTGTTTCTGAGCACTTTCTTCATCTATCCGAGATGATTATTTGACAGAACAGCATTCAATATTGTTGGAATAATTATTATGCTTGTTTAATACATCAGTTTAAGCTGTTATCATGGATTCTTTGAAATGCTGGATAATTACATAAATAATTAGAAAACAGTCTATTGATGGGTTTTAGGGCGAAGCAGAGCTGCTGATCATTTACACACACAGGACTAAAACTTGGGAAGAGAGGAGGGAATCCCTGGCACCATGAATAGATGGTTTTCTGGATATTTTCACTGTTTTTTGGCTCCTCCTTGTCATGGGATAATCTGGTTATTTCCACAACTTGGGTTAAAATGAGTTTTCTTAACCAGAATAGTGTCTTGTGTTTGGCACAAGCCAAGGATTGGGGATTCCATGGGATTCCATGGCCAACAGAGCCACTCCTGGTCCTTCCCTCTCCCTCTGCTGCTGCCTGGCAGGAGCCCAACACCTCCATTGACCCTTAATCTCCTGGAGGTTTATTAACACGTTATTAATTAGCACGTGAGGCCGAGGGGAGGTTTGTCAGCAATTCACCTGCCATTGCCAAACTCATCACCTCCGTCTGCACAGGAAAGGCCTATTTTTTAAAATTATTTTTTAAAAAAGTAACCAGAGATGGGTGTGAAGAGTGGTGTGAGCAATCTGGAGAAGAGAGGATTTCTTAATTTGGGAAGGATGGGGACAGAAGGGACTCGTGTCACTTGTGTCACCTGTGCCAAGGGTGGCCAGGAGAGGCTCTGCTGGATGTGGAGCTGCAGCCCTGGGTGCCTCAGCTCAGCACTTCTGCACAGTTAAATAAGAATAAATCCATGGTTGGAATGAAGCTCCTTGAACATCGCGGGGAGGACTCGAGCGAAGCTCTAGGTTTTGACTGAATTTTGCTCCCTTTGTTTAACTCCAGCACCCCTCAGCTGTGGGCCCCCAGCAGCCCTGGCCCCCTCCCCGTTTTGGGGGGACATCTGGTGCTGTCGGCTGAGCAGTTCCATCACAGCTCCGCTCCGCTGTCACCGGGAGACGCGGCGGAACGAAAACAAAAGACGTGACAAATTTGTCCTTTTCTCTTTTATAATTAACCAAAATATCTCGTTGTGTAGCAAAGCGTGGCTCCTAATTAACAGACAGGCGAGAGGCTATTTTTAAAATCCAGACCCCCAGTAATTATATTTGCAGCAGAGAATGATATTTCAGTCAAACGCGACAGACAGTGAGCCAAGCTCCCATGTGAGGCAATTAATATTTCACACCTGCCAAGCAAATCAGTGGCAGGGAGGGGAGGGGATGGCATTGATGCTGCACTGGGGGGGCCCTGCCTGCTCACAGAACACCAAAAATCCTTCACTTGGCTGCAGGGTGGCCAGTGAAGCAGCACTGGCTGCTGTTGGGACAAAGAGAGTTGGCCAAGATGAAGAAACAGAATGGGGAAAGGATCCGTGGCAAGGCTGGGTCTCGCTGGAGAAGGGAGAAAAATAATCAGAACCACCCAGAGTCAGCCCTGCCCTTCCCAGTATAAAGTTATTTTTCTCCTCCTGGCCCCTGGGGGCTGAGGAAGCTGCTGGCTTGGGCTCCTCTCCTGGCCCAGGCTCTGCTCCACAAACTCCTAACGGCTGGAGCTGCCCCTCTCCTGTGAGTTGTCCACATTAGCGTGTTCATTTTCCCTGTTATGGAGACAAAAGCCTGTGTTTTCCATCCCACTGTTTTTGCAGCTCAGGATTAATCTGCCCATTAATGAATAATCTGTCAGCCTTTGGATGCTCTGGAAGTTGGGAGGAGGTTTGCGGGCGTGTGATGCCATCTGCTTTATTGGGAGGGTTTGGAAACCTGACGTTCAATTTGTTCTGCAGGATTTGACGGAGGATTATTCTCCAGATTCCAAAATAATTAAGGAAATCAAGAAGCAGAAAGAACGATGACAAGGAGGGAGCAGAGGGAGGGGAGGCAGCTCTCGACCTGTGCTCTGGGTAGGACACACTGACAAACCCTGCCTGGGGAGGTTTGCTGTCCTTTGTTCCTGGGTTTGGTTATAAAATTCCACAAGCAGTGGCTGGAGCACCACAGAGCCAGCAGGGCTGATCCTGGAGAACAGCAGAGCCACAATCATCTCTTATTCCTCAGTAATTTTAAGGTTTTTGTGTTTAACAAAGGAGCTGGTCAGGGAAGGGGTTGTGTGGTCCAGAGTTTGCTCTCCAACACTCTGTGGAAGGTGCCCCGGGGCACTGCAGCTCTGGAAATTTCCCTTCCAAATTACAGAGGAATCTCACCCAGGCAGGAGCCTCTATTGACCTCCTGCCACCGTCCTAATGAGAAAAGATGATGGTTAAACTCCAAGGGGAGGAAAAGCAAACAAACCTTCTCTCCTCCACAAAAACAAACCTGCAAACCTGTAGCAATTAATCTGCACCAGTCCAGGAGAGGTCCCAGGATGGGGTTTGCATTTCCAAGGCTCTCTCTGAAGCACTCCTGGTAAGTGATGGAGCTCAGCCCGCCCGGATCGATCGCGTGGCCTTTGTCACCTCTGTGCTTTCAGTAAATGATGCAGCGTCACTTCCCATCACCGACCTCTCCCTGCTGTGACAAATGGTGCTGGGGGGAGCTGTGTCCCACAGGATCGCAGGAAAAGTCCTTTTAGGAGGAAAAAACAGGCAGTTCAGAGCATTCTTCATTCCATACTGCTGTGTGAATTCCTTCAGTTCTCCCACTGCTCCGGCCAAAGCCACCTTGAGCAGCACTGGTGACTCTGCTGTGGCCACCAAGGTGTCATCCTGAGCATGGAGGGGACAAGGGGCTGTGCTTGGGAAGCTTTTCCTGGACCTAAAACCCTTCTAGATGCTCTGGGAGCACCCAGAGCCATTGACTCTCAGTCACTGCAGCAAGTTCTGCACCGTGGTCATTTCTAATCCATTTTTTATTCTCTCATAAATTTTTTTCCACTGTAGATCACCACAGTACTGAGAGGAAAGGTTTGGGATGGTGTCACAATTTGGATACCTTTTCACAGAATCGTGGAATCACAGAGTTATGGAATGGCCTGGGTGGGAAGGGACATTAAAAATCATCTCATCCCACCCCTGCCATGGCCAGGGACACCTTCCACTGTCCCAGGCTGCTCCGAGCCCTGTCCAACCTGGCCTTGGGCACTTCCAGGGATCCAGGGGCAGCCACAGCTTCTCTGGGAATTCCACTCCAGGGCCTCCCCACCCTCACAGGGAGGAATTCCTTCCCAGTCTCCCATCCAAACCCACTTCCAGTGCTTCTCCTTCAGTCAGACCCAATCCTAGCACTGCAATTTGTGAGGTAAAACAGCACTATGGTTTTAAATGGTAATTCTGTGGGATGTTGCTATTTAATGTCACTGTCCTCTACCTCCCACCTCCTCCAGGCTCCTGAGCTGCCCCTCGCTCCCTTCCCTGGAGGTTTCACTGGATACCATCTACTTCCATATGCGCTTTGATTCCCAGTGATCCTGGGAGCTTTTTGTTCTATTATTCACCGCCGGTCTGTGTTGTCTGTGCTTATTATGAGCCATCAGAAGGTACCTGGGAGTCTGCAGCCTTCCCAGCCACTCCTATTGTACAAACACATCAATAAATAAGTGGTGTCTGAATTTAGCTGTGTGCTGTGTAACTGTTAGCAGAGCCCTGTCATTTTTCCAGGTCATCTGGCACTGCAGTTAAAATAGTTTTGCTGTTGCATCCTTCTCTTCAGGAGACAACCAAAGAAGTGGCTCTTAGATTTCTATTTCTTTTTTATTTATCACTCCTAAGAACAAGGATGTGACTTCAAACTCCAGACAAAAGGAGGTTTGGAATTCAGGCCCCAGCAGTTCCCAGTGCAGTGGGTCAGGAGCAGCAGGAGTCGGTAATGACCGAGGATGCTCCCGAGCCTGTATTTGAACAAATCCTCCTTTGAAAAATGGAAAGCCTCGTCCCTCTGGGACCTCATTTCCCAGGTAGAAACCAGCAGCACTTTATTATCGGTGATTGCCAGGGTGGAGCAGGAGCCCTGTGCAGCCCTTTTCCCCTGGTGCTGCTGGAGTTGCCTTTCATCACTGCCACTGACGAGCTTCACGTCTCCTCTGACGCTGCAGGAACACCTGGCACTAATCTGCTATTTACTCAGAGTGAAAGCCATTCCTTTATTTCCTAATTACAGCTTTGGTTTCTCTCCGACAAACACCACCGAAGTTTTTTTCTTAGGCTGTACTTCCTTTGCATGAATTACAGCTGGAGGGGGGATCTCCCTGGAAACAAAGGCAACGCAGACTGGATTTTATTTTTTCCCTAATTCCCTGGGCAGAAGGGATGCTCAGCAGGAGCCAGCCAGGCTTCTGGCAAGTGTAAACTTGGGATCAACAAGGCAACCCCTCAGCTGGTTATATTTGAAGTATATTTGTAAAGACAGTAAATTAAACATGTAAAAGCAGCCAATAGGAGATATTTTTTCACCAAAAGGTTGGTAAAGAATTGGAAAAGGTGTCCCAGGGCAGTGGTGGAGGGATTTAAAAGATGTGTGGATGTGGCACTGGGGGACATGGCTGGGATCAGCAGTGCTGGGGAATGGAATGGACTCCATGATCTCAAAGCTCTTATCCAACCTAAACAATTCCACAATTCCATAATTGCATTTAAAATGAGCAGCATTGCAAACAGCATTTATTTGGAATTACATTTTAAATTAAACATCTCATCTGTCTCGGATTCTGCTCACTTGGGGCACCAACAAGATGGACTTGCTGGGTGGATGGAGAGCCCCAGCCATGAATCCAGCCTGCATGTCCCTATGACATCCATAAATGGGAGAAATAAATCGCAATTAGCAGGCTGCAGATCGGGATGGAGGAGCTAATCTTCACCCCAAATTACTCGACTTATGCTTTAATGATTTTTATTGGTGTTTTGCTGTGCTGCTGTTTATTACAGTGACGCACTTGGGAGGGGGCAGAGGGGAAAAGCAGTCGATGGAATCAGGTTAATGAGAGTCCAACACGTCCAGGGGCACTGATGGATGGGGACAGCAATGGGACTGGTCCAGCTCTGCTCTCTCACATTCCTGCAGCTCCTTCTCGCTCCTGGTATGTTCAACTCATTTTGGTACATTCAAACTAATGGGGAAATTTGCAGAAAAATTTGAAAAAACCCAGATTTTAAGGAGATCTTGGTGTCTCAACACACTGAGTGTAGCTGCCTAAAATCACACTTTGCGAATCTGATGCATCCTGCAGAGATGGGTAACTCACTCATTTACTCTTCCCAAGGGATTAACATAAAATTCCAGAATGATTTGCGTTGGAAGAAACCTTAAAAATCCTCCAGTTCCACCCCTGCCATGAGCAGGGACACCTTCCATTCTCTCAGGTTGTTCTAAGCCCTGTCCAACTGCTTGGGCAGCAATTAAAACATTGTTCTCAGAATTAAAGACCAAATATATGTATATATATTTTTCAAACTTGAACAAATTCTTGCCTCTTCATAACCCTTGCAACTGCATTTAACTGTGCTTTGCTATTTATCACCCTTTTACACTCAACAGAGTGAAAAAAACCGCTCAGAACCACAGACTTTCGCTCTCTAGATCATACATTTTATTTCAATAAGCTTTTGGAAACCTCAAGGAAAGAAAAAAAAAAAAAAGATGCATGGCTGCTGCAACTCTAACACACTGTTAATAAAAGTGGTCTATTAAAACAAATTGCTCTGTATGATCATCCTGCTCAAATCAATATCTTCAAATAATAAAGCAAATATGAAGTGCACACACGACTGCAGTCAAGCAAACCATCTGGTGGAGACATTGCTGAGGAGTTTTATGCCTGAAACTTTCACTCCAAGCCTGTTGGTTCAAATCTAATCAAGGCAATGCTCATTTACTGCCTCCTGTCTGCTCAGCGCTTTGTGGGCTATTCCCAGGCCTTTAATCCCTGTTTAAGGGGAAGGCTGCCATGGAAATCAAGGCACTTGAGTGTTTTTCCATGAAATCCTTCCCTGGAGGAATATTTTCCTGCAGCAAGAGCGGAGCTTGGGCGAGTCAGGAGGAATTGCCTCGAAAAACAAGGCGGGAATGGGCAAAACCAGCAGGCTGTGAGGAGCAGATGCTTTTCCAAGCTGCAGGAATGGGGGGTTTGGGTGGGAAGAAAGGAATTCTGGCACAGGATGGGCACTGAGCTGGGAGATGCTCGCCGGAGCTGCTGGCGTGACCTGGAAACTGTTGGTGGCACATGGAGCAGAGCAGGCAGGAAACCACGCTGGCTGCTGCAGCACCAGGGCTAAATAAAGCCCTTTGTTGTCCTGGAAAGGAATCCCTGCTGGGTTTGAGACGGGAAGAAGGAGGGCTGTGGAGATGATATCTCCCCGTGCCGGAGCTCTGCAGCCTTCCCTTTGCAAAAGCAGCAGTGGAGGGAGAAAGATAATCAAACAACAGCCATGAAACTCACCTAAAAAACCCTTCAAATTGTGCTTTTGGCACTGGGTGGGCACTGGTGCTCACTGGAGTCCTGAAAATGGCTGGAGGAGAAAGAAAAGAGGGATTCAGGGAGACCTTTTGCACCTTCCAGTCTCCCCAGCTCCCTCCTGGGTTACCCAGGGCACTCCTGGGGCTCTTCAGGACACTCTGGTGCAGAATTCGAGGCCACAACCTCTCCAGATCAGCATTCCCACAAAGGATGCTCTGGCAGGGGCTTGGGATGGTGTTCCTGAAGCCCAAATAAAGGAATAATTTCCTGCCTCAAGAGTTACAATATCATTACACCACCGTGCAAATCCCAACCCAATAAAACAAATGGATGACAAGTTTTAAGGAAATCACAATAAGGATGATACTGTCAGGGCAGCTTTGGAGCTCTTTGCCCTTTTTTAGATGAATTCCATCAGTTCATCCCTCAAGAACTGCCAGCTCAGAGCAGAGTCTGTGTTCCCCTCCAGGGACAGGGGCTGCCCTTGATCCTGGGCAGGATTTGGGGCTGTACCTGCTAGCCCAAAGCAGCTGTGATCCCAACAGCATTTCATGGGGACAAATAACCCAAACTTCACTAAATACTACTTCATTTGCAGCTTATACTCTGCTCTGGCTGTCCCACCCCACGCAGACAGCACTCCCAAAAGCTGGTTCTCCTCCCACAGCATCTCCTCCTCCTCCTCCATCCGCAGTTTTTTGGGGCTGAGCATGCTGGATGTCAGAGAGAAGCTGTCATTTCCAGCAAGCTGCTCTGGCTGGCACGTGGGGCAGTTTGGTGGCTCAGGCTGAGGGTTGAGATGCAGAACTTGTGCCTTTTGGGGTTTTCCTGTGGCGTGGCCCTGCTCCAAGCTCCTCCACGTGCCTCTGGAAGAGCTGTAAAGTGTTATTACTCACTCCGGTTTAAGTGGGAAAGTTATTAAAATGCTCTGAAACTCGTGAATGGCAATGGGTAGGTGAGTGTAAGGTTGATTTATTTGATGTGATTTTGCACAGAAATATCACTGTAACACTGCACATCCTCTGGGTCAGCAGTGCTGCTGCCTTGGGAGGATGGTGGGAATCGAATTATTTCATCTGTCCGAAATAGTAACTTTGAAGAGGTGAGGAAATGACTACACCGAAACCATTGTGTGCCATCTGCCTGCTAAAATACTTATAGAAAACATGTTTCCTGGCATATAGCTCTCCAGCCATATGTCTATTGCATCACTCACAATTAAATTAAATCACCCTTAAACACTTGGACAAATTCCCAGCCCGTGTGAACGAGCCTTCATCACTGCTGGATGAAATTTGGACACTTGATCCCATAAATGTTGGGCTGGAATTGGCTCAGGCGTTGTTAACCTGATACAGCTGATGCTGAGTGCTGCGAGATAATTCAAGGCCACGTTCCTTATTGTGGTCTCTCCATTTCTGGGCTGTAAAAACGTGTTAGGGCTCTGAAGGAAAGGAAATCATTCTGCAGGACTCGTTTGCAACACGCTCGAGTCACTTTAAACAGGTTCAAAGGGAGAGTTGTATCCATGAGGAAAGGTGTTGTCCCCCACTCATGGAATAAACAGAAATAACTGAAGGGCCTGGTTACAGCTGGATATTTAGGTATTTTGGATATGCTCAGTGTACACAGAAATATCCAACAACAAAGCCTGTCCTGCTCCTTGTTAGGCTGGCTCAGCTTTTTGTCAGCTGTGGGGGGAAGGAGAGTCCCACTGCCACCACCCTCTGCTGTGTGTCTGGCAGAGAAATTTCTGTGCCAGAGGAATGACCAGGCTCAAAACATGAGTGGATGGATGGATGGATGGATGGAATCATCCCTAGATCTGTCCACAGAAATCCTCTGAGGACAGTGCATTCAGCTAAAGCATAGTCTTAATAAGTAACTTGTTTTGCGGTTTTGTGGCTCTTCCTTTGAGGAAATGTTGGATTTCCCTGTGCTCAGCTGAGCCACTATCCCAAAAGGAGTCCTGACATGGATAGTGCATAAATAGGCATGAAATCCCACATCTTTGACAGTGGGGATGTCATTTGAATCCAAACCAACTTCCACTGGAAACCAAACCCACGAGCTTCCCGTGCAGTGTCTGCCAGCCCTGGTCACTGCCTATTTTTAGTGCAGCTCTCTATTTTCAGTCTGGTTTTGAAAGGTGAAACAAACCCAGCAGCCAAACCTGGATGATCCCATTGGTTTCTTTCATCCAGGAGCAGCCTGGGCTGGTGGAAGCTGTGGAATGTGATGATCTTTAATGTTCTTTCCAACCCAAACCACTCTATGGATCCATCACTCTGATTTTCAGTTGTGTTACTCAACCCAAATTCTCACTTTCGTAGACAAAAACATATCTGTTATTTAAATAAGACTCTTGTCTCACTCTGCCTTTCACATTTCATCTCTGAATTCATTTTCTGGGCTGATATGCAATGTAAAACCTGGTTACACACTGAGTCAGGCGCTTCCCAATGTGTGTGTGTGTGTTTGAGAGAGGAAAAAAGGGAAAATTCTTGGTGGGAGCTGTTGGAGTCAGCAGGGCTGTGCCCACACTCAGCTCTTAGACCATATTTTACTGGGATATTTTGGTCTTTAATAGAGCTGTGTGTCCCTGTCAGTCAGTAATAGATTACTGAACATAATAGAAATCTTTATATAGATGTTGGAGGCCTTTGCTGAGCTGCAGATGTTTCCTTCCAAGAAACATTTTCCTGCCACAGAATCACAGAACGCTTTTGGAGTTGGAAGGGACATTGAAGCATCATCTCATCCAACTCCTGTGCTGAGCTAAAAGCAAAACCTACTGGAATTTTGTCCTACAATAAATGTGGAAATACTATTTGAGGATTTCTTTGTAGGTGACACCAACCTGTTATTTTTTTGTGCCTTTTGATCCTTTTCTGGTTGTAGGCAAATGGGGGTTTGAATCAGATGAATTTTAAGGTCCCTTAAGACCCAAAGCAGTTTCTATGATTCTGTGACTTCAGAGCTGTTTCAGGGGCATCCACAAAAAGATAATACATTGAGCAAGAGCTTCCTCATCCTTCTTTCCACAGCTTTTTTCCTGTCCACCTCATTTTTTGATTTCCTGTTCCCAACGACTGCTTTAGTCACCTCATCATGCAGCTGTAAAAGAAAAAATGGAATTAAGACTGAACTGGAGTTTAGTTTCTCAAGTGTTCTTTTTTTTTTTTTTTTTTAAATACCCAAAGGCTAAAATTCGTATCACAGACTGGTTTGGGTTGGAAGGGATGTTAAGGATCATTCAGTTCCTTCCCTGCCATTGGCAGGGACACCTTCCACTATCCCAGGCTGCTCCAAATCCCATCCAAGCTGGCCTGGAACATTCCAGGGATGGGACATCCCCATGTTAGGATGCAGAGCATCCTCCATCCTGCATTTCCAGCACTGCTCCCAGGTGTGCCTGCAGCACAGTCACTGAACAACCAGAGCCAAGTTTTCCACTCGCTGAGGCTCAGCCTGGTGATAAAAGTGCAGTGGTGTTTCTGGGCTGTGCTCAGAGCTCCCACAAAGCATTCCTAATGAGCTCGGGGAAGTCATTGCTCTCCCGTCCCTCTCCAGCTCCAGCTCCGATGCCAAAGTTTTTGCCTGTGGGTTTTTGTCTCCCCCAGACCTTCTCTCACCCATCTCATTCCTGCTCCCTGTTTGACTGAAGTCAATTTAGTGGAGCTAATGGAGTTACTTCTCTCCAGGTCAGTGATGATTTCACATCCTTGAGTTCCTTGCTTAATTTGCTGAGAAATTTTCTGATTCCAAAGCCCATTTTCAGCATTCCCCCGTTTTCCACAGCGCTGGGCTGATCCTGGGGCTTCTCCTTGTCACTGCTCTCCTCAGGCTGCGTTTGCTGTGCTTTGGGGGAAGTTCAGCTGCAATCCCTCCATCCAGCTGGATCAGGCTGTCCCTGCCTCGCCTTGGACAGGAAAGCAGCAGCTCTCAGGAAAGAGTTAATCCCGGCGAGGCTTTGGGATCCTTTGCTGGGGAGAGGGCTGATCTTTTGTTTGTTTTGAAGCTGCTGGCAGGAAAGTGGGGAGGAGAAAATTACCTAAGTGATAGTGAGGTTGCCACGAACCATATAAAACTGGGAAATCAAAGCGGAGAAAACTCCACCTCGCAGTCCTGGAGCACAAGCACAACCCCTGAAGAGAAACCCACCCCACGAGTGAGTGATCTCAAAGGCTTGAACTCCAACCAAGCTGCATGAGCTCAGAGCTGCTGCAGGGCTGAAGCCGGAGCTGTCCCGGCCGGATCTCTGTGCCTGGGAGCAGGGAATGCTCTTTTTGGGAACTTTCTCCATCATGAAGTGGAGGCAACTGCTGTGCATTGCTGTCTGCATGGTGGAGCTGGCTGGTGAGTAGTGACTGCCCCAAATCCTGGGTGACACCAGGGACTGGGGCACGGGGGAGCTGCTGGGGGGGAGATGCTTCTTTGTGAGTTTGGGATTGCAGTTCCACCCCAAAAACTCTGCGGTGACATTTTACAGAGCAGAGTTGGCATCACATCATGGCCAATGTGCTCACAGCCATGTGCTGGGGAAAAAAAAACTTAAAAAACTTGGTGCTGCTTAGAAAAGGAGAGGAATCAGGATCTAAACTCCCTGAAAAATCCTGGATAACATGAATGCAGCCGGCAAAGAGTGCAGCCACAGTTCAAGTTGTCTCTCATTCTGCGCTGGTGTAAATGAGCCACACTTTTGTTTTGTGGCTGGAACTAAACATTTGCTGAAAATCAAATGAATCTCCATAAATATTAAAATCTCCTATTGCAGCTCTTCAAATATTCATCATATGAAGCAATGAATAACAGCACCGAGATTTTTCTGGGTACTACTTTTGAAAGGGTTATATTTTAGGGAAATACTATCATTTTTGTCCCAAACCCAACAACCATGAGGTAATAAAAAAGGACTAAAAAAGTGAAGCAGCGCTCTGTGTGTTGCCTGGTGTGCTGGGACAGGAGCCAGGAGCCTGCGGGTGTCTCCTCAAATGTAATTTTTTCTTACTCACACAAATGTGAGCGACGAGATCTATTGCAGGAATTTGCTGTGTTTTGTTCTCCTCTTTCACAGAGCTCCTTTCATGTTCCCCTGGCTGCCCAGGTAAATTGCTCACCTGAGCTGCTTCCTGGCCCTCCAGTCTGTGTTAATTTTACAGGAATTTTTTAAAAAACCAGTTTTTATTTATGAGAAATGCCATTCAGGACTGTGTGGTTGGGCTGAAGTGAGAGAGGGTGTGAGACAAAGGTGAGATGCAAAGCTTGGGTTTCAAACCTTGAGCTTCTTATACAAAACAAAAGTGATGGAAAAGTGATAACAAGCTCGGATTTTGGAAGGACAAAGTCACTGGGCAGCAGGGGTTTTAATGCTGAAAAATGTCCTTGCCAAGCCCCTACCCATCATTCCTGCAGGATATTCCTGGCTGGAAAGTGCAGGAGGTTGATTTTCTCTCAGTGTAGCTGCTGAGGAACATCAGGCAGCTCACCCTCGGGGCACTGCTTGCTCCTCAGCTCCGTGGGGAGTCCCAGGGAATTCATCAAAGCTGCAGTTGTGCAACTCCTGTGGAAATCCCAATTCTGTGGGTTTGGGCTGGAGTTGCTCCTGGCAGTGCTGCTGAGGGTGGGACCACCAGCCTCCTCCTGCTCCCAGGACACCTCCAGATAAAGCCACGTGTTTTGTAGGAAAAATACCCTTTTGCCATGCTGGGGCAGGGGTAGGGGTCCTACAAGTGCTGTGTGTGGATGTGGTGTGGGGAGGATGGAGTTTGGGTACCTGGAGAGCCAGGAGCAGCCTGGTCCAACCCCACAGGAGTAAATCCCATTAAAAATCTCCTGCTGGCCTTTGCCTGGTTCTTTGAGGTTCTTCCCGAGTTTCAAGGAGCACAGGAGAGGTTTAGAGCAATCCCTGCCCTGCAGAGTGGGCTGCTGTTCCCAGACCCTCCCAAGCTCCTGGGAGGATGCTGTGAGCAGCTTGTGTTGGAAAATTGGGGATGGAGAAACCACATGGAGAGCTGTCCCGTGCTTGTCTCAGAGTGAACATGGGAAAGGGAGTATAGATTGCGTTTGTACCTAATGAAAACTTTGGAGTTTAATTTAACCTTATATATTTATTTTTTATATATATTTCATTCACCTCTGCCAAACTCGATTTTCAGAAAAATCTCTTTCCTTGCCATTTTCAAGCATTCTCTCTTTCCCTTCATTTCCTTTGCAACACTTATTGAAGTTCTAAACATCGGGAAAGGAAAAAGAGACTTTAAAAGTTCCAGCTGCTCCATTTTAACATCCTTTCGAGGCTGCTGCTCCAGCCAGGAGAAATCCCAACCCCCCGGGAAGGTGCTGGGATCCCAGGCTGCAGAGAAGCCCCAATCCCAAGGAAAACCTTGGAGCAGCAGCTGGGTTTGGTGTGGCAGCTCGGGGGGCTCCCCAGCCCCAGCCCCACACCCACATCCTGTCTGGGCGAAGGAAAAGGGGGAGGGAAGGGATTTTTATCAGATATTTCCAGAGGGAAGAGGGCTCCACCCGCTTGAATTCCTGCCACATGGCTGAGAGCTGTGAGGCTGGAAAGGCATGAGTAATGCCGGCTGGAGCCCTTGGAGGGGCTGCTGCGGGAGCCTGGGCTGGCTCCAGCTCCTGCTCTGCATCCCACAGCTCCACAGCTCCTCTTCTGCATCCCATCATCCCATACCTTCCTCCTTCTCTGCATCCCGGGGTCTGTACCCCCTTGTTCTTCATCCCGTGATTCCTTACCCTTCTCTTCATTCCATGGTTCCTTTACCCTCCTCTTCCTCATCCCACAGTTCTGTTCCCCCTTGTTCTTCATCCCACTGTTCCATACCCTCCTCCCCTACACCCCACAGTTCTGGATTCTCCTTGTCTCCATCCCATGGTTCTGTGTCCTCCTGGGTTTCATCCCCACCCTCGTCTGCAGCCTCTGGGAGCAGCAGTGCCCTTGTGCCAACTCAGGGCATCCCTTTGCTGTAGCTCCTGAAGTACCCAGAGCTTGGAAATAAATTCTGTTCAAGACAGAAGTGGAGAAACTCCCCTGACCCAGAAGGGGTCCAGAGAGCCAAAGGTTGAGCAAAGGGTTTGCCAGAGGTTCCCCAAGAGACCTCTTGGGTAACCAGAACCAGCCCAGGAGCTGCAGGTCCTGCCCAGAGATTCCCAGTGGGATTTGCCTCCCCAGTTTTGTTTGCTGTGGGTGCAGAATTGGGCTCCAACCATGGAAACTTCTCTCCTCTTTCCTGAACCTTTGCCACTGCAGAGCTGTTTTGTGGCACAGAGCTCAGGGATGAGTCTTGGAGCAAGTTTAACATTTATATTGTTGCCTCTTCTTTATTCAACCTCAGAACCTTCCTAAGCCCCGTTATTAAAATATCTTTAAAAAATCATTTACTTTTTAAACCCAGGCAGGTGAACACAATGGGTGCTGTGAAGTGCAATTTTCTTTCCCATCTCTGCATGGTTTTGCTCCTGCACGTGCTTGCACTGCCAGGTGAAGATTTCTCCCAGGTTAATAAATAGCTTGGCTTAAACTCTAAACCCTCAATCCTAACAAATTGACAAAGTTTAATAAAGCCATTAAAAATGGATGGTGCAATAAATAACCCTCTTTAGCTGAGCACCACGTGGATTATCCAGCCCACATCTGGATCATTATTTATCTCATGAGCCCAAAGGTTCCAAAAAAACTCAGCCCTGTTTTGGGGGAAAGCTCCTGCACATGCTCCAAGAAAGGCAAGAAAAAGAAATCCAAAGTGACAGCTCCTCTCCCAAATTACACCGAGCCGCAGCCAGGCTCCCATTTCAATATTCAGTGCTGAAAAGGCTTTGATTAGAAATACCCCTGGTGCTTCACAAACATCTGGAAGAGTTCAGAGGTGCTTGGGTGGCTGTGGCACTGGGGGAGGTCAAGCCCAGGCTCTGCATTGTTCTGGTGATGTAAAGTTTCCTGCTCGTGGCCACGAAAACAAAAAGTTGTGCGTAAAGCCTGGCTTTGGCTTCGTGCTGCTCCTTATTCTGGGCAGGCAGTCATGCCTGCTGCTTTTGATTTGCTAAAAGTCATCAGGAAAACTCGCTGATTTAACCAGTTGGAACTGAATTGTCCTGGAGAAGAAGGAACTCCTCTCCCTGAAATAACAGCTGTGCCAGAACCTGAATTCCAGCTCCAGACACCTGCGCTGAGCCCTCGGCAGGGAACCCCAGAGCAGCTGTGGGATGGGATGGGATGGGATGGGATGGGATGGGATGGGATGGGATGGGATGGAACAGCAAGGGCAGCAGCAGAGCAGGCAGCCCCAGTCTGGGGCACACATTTCCCCCTCTGGCCCTGCCAGAGCTGCTCCATCTCTCAGGGTGGCTTTGGGAGGATGAAGTAACTTTTCTTGGAGCTGGGGCTCCCCTGGGCAGAGCTACAAATGGAACAACACATTTGGGATGATTTTCTCTTTAGTGCCTGGATAAGAATCTTAAACACCGAGAGCCCTGGGGTAGAGACTGAAGCTGTTTGTTAAAAGTGGGAATAGATCTCACTAAAAGAGAAGGTTGAGGAATGGGGAGGAATGCATTTTCACTGACTCATGTAGTTCATTTCAGAAGGACAAGCTGGAAGTGTCATCTCTGTAACACAGCAGGAAGCAATACATAAACTTTAAGTTAGAACAGCAGAGCACTCTCCAAACATTCTGCTTTACCTCCAAAGATGTTTTCGCTCATGAGTCAGGGCTGATCCCAAGCCAGTGGGAATGTTTCTATTTACTTTGAGATTGTGCCTGCAACTGTAAATCCAACTTATCTATCCTGAGGCACACAAGTGATCTCTTCCAAGGCTTGATTCTTCCCTCCCAGGATTATAAACCCAAACTGCTATGAAATCCAGCTTTGTGCAGAGCTTTGTGCATCCACCAGTGAGCCGAGGATGGGCTGGGATGAGGATAGCAGGGAGCTTGTCCTTCTCCTCCTGAGAGCCCTGGAGGGGCTGCACCAGTGTCTGGTGAAATGTTTCATCCCTAAGCCTCTCCCAGATGTGCTGCGAGGCTTCCTGCCAGTTTGGGGCAAGAAAAAGTGAATCTGTGAGAGCAGCTAAACCTTTCCTGCTTTTCCCCAGGGGCTCAGCAGCCCCTAAGAGCTTCCTCTTCCCTCAGGCTGCACTGCTGGGAGCACAGCAGAGACCCCAACCCTGACAGCCACAGCGGTGACAGAGAAGGACACCAGCAGTGGGACAGCCAGCAAGGCCAGCACTGCTGCCACAGCCTCGGGAGATGCCAGCACTGCCACAACAATACCTGGTAACCTCTCCCTTTGCTCCCCCTGTGATTCCTGGTAGCTTTTGTATGAATAATTAGGTTTATTAAGTGCACAGGCTTGCACCATTAAGGCATGGTTTGTGTTCGCAGAAGGAAAAGAGGCTGAGTATGGTCAAAAGGTTTAATTCCACCCAAAAAATCCAACCTGAGGACACCCAACCCAGCTGAGCCAGGGCTAATGAGAGTTTCTTAGAGAGCCAATAACTCCCTGTTCTGCTGCTGGCTATGACAAATCAATATTGTCCTTCAGTCACCGCAGTGCCAGAGCTCAGAGCATTGACATTTTCTCCTGTCCCCTTTTTTTGTGTCTCTGCCAAGCTGAAGGCTCAGCCAGCTCCGTGGCCACCAGCCCCAGCTCCCCAGGGCCCACTGGGCAGCTGAGGACAAGCCCCCAGCCCAGCCCAGCCTCCACATCCCTGCCAGGCACCTCCCTGGAGCCCCAGCACAGCAGCCCAGGGGTGTCCACCACACAGAGCCCTGGGACACAGCCCAGGGACGGGGCAGGAACCTCAGGATCCCCGTCTGGGAGCAGCTCTGCAGCCACCTCGGAGCATCCTTCTGTGTCACCTGCCACCACCACCCTGCACACGGCCAGGGACAGCCCCCAGGTGAGGATGGGCACCACGGGAGGTTGGGATTGTCCCACACCCCAAACAGGGTACTGACCCCACCCCTGTGTTCTGCCTTCCAGCCCCTGCTCCCTGTCATCGCCTGTCACCAGAGCAGAGACCAGGGTGACACTGGAGCCATCTGCCTGCAGCTCAACAAGTCCCACAGCTGCGTGAGTGTCCTGCGTGTGTCCGAGGGGAGAACGGGCAGGAGGAGGAGGGGGCTGCAAGGGCACTGCAGCTGTGGGGTCACCCAGCAGTGGGGTCACCCAGATATGGGGTCACCCAGCACGCCTGGGATGTCTCTTTGGGGTGGGAGCTCACATCAGTCACCCTCGGGCACAGCAGCTGAGCTGGGGCAGACTGATGTGGGAGGGGATGGTCACAGCTGTCCCAGGAGGATCCCAAAGGGGTGGATCCCCAAGGCATCACAGCAGTTCCGGGGGAAATGCAACCTCCCAATGGAATTAAACCTCCTTTTTTCATGCCTGAGCTCTGGGGTCAGGTCAGCTTCTAAAGCATCTCCCACCGTGTCTAACAGGAAGCTGCCTTTGTTCTTCTTCTTCCTCTTCCCTGTTGGGAACAAAAGTGCCTTTTTTTGTCTTGCCAACTGCCCTAGGAAAGAAAACAGGGCATTGGAAGGAGGTGCTCAGTGTCCCCAGCAACTCCTGAGGGAATCCCAGGCTGGCTGTGACTGTCCTTGGCCTTGAGCACCAAAAATGAAGCATTTATCAGAGCTGAGGGGTCTGTTGTGGGTGGGAGGAAGAAACCTTTCCCTCTGGAGGCACAGCCTGCCCCAGAGGGTGGATGGTGCTGGACCTTGTGAGACAACAATGCCCTGGGTGTGAAATACAGATAAAATACATCGTTTCAGTGCTGTCACTGAGCCATACCTCTGCCACTTAGGACGAGTGAGTCTCACTTGGCTTTGCTCCACAGATCAGTGATTCAATGGCATTTCGGCTCGTTCCTGTTTACAGGGACTGCACTCGAGCAGGAATCCACATGGAAACTCTCGTGGGAGGTGGAGATTCCGATCACAGATGCCATCTAGTGGGCTCTGATCCTTCTGGGCACAGGGTTTATGCATTTCCTGTACAAATGAGTGCATATAGGACATCCAGAGCATCCTACAGAGTCACAGCTCACATAGCCTGAACCTTCCCTCCACCAGGAACAACCCAAACATCCCCAATTCCCACCTGGGCTTTCTGGGAGCTCCCACCCCACAGCAGAGCAGCCCTGGAGTGGGAGCAGGCAGCTCAGGCTGGACCTGGGAACCAGATAGGGAGCAGACAGGAGGGACTGAGTGTCCCCATTTCCTGCTGGCCTTTCCCGAGGCAAATGAGCAATCAGCTGGCACCCGGCGCTGCTAATTGCAAAGGGAAATTCTGACACTCCGATGAGTTCTTTCCAGAGCACAGAAAGGAAAATACACACTTGGGTCTCTTGTTCCATCTTGGCCTCCCTCCCCCCCAAGCCAAGCGCTATAGAAACAGCTGAGAATGATTTGTTTGTTGTTCTCCCGTGGAGGAGTTTCTGCGTCTTTGTGAGCTTGGGGGATGGAGGGATCTGAGCAGTGCTGGGGCAGCTCTGAGCCTGCAGGACAAGGGGGATTCCTCCTTTCACAGCCCCACACTGGTGGGGTTTAGTCCAGGGCAGGAGCAGCACAGGGCTGAGCTGGAGTTGTCTCTCAGGGATGGGCACAGCCACAGCTCAGACATTGTCCCCAGCCTGGACATTGTCCCCAGCCCCAGCTCGGACACTGTCCCTGGCTGGGAGGATGTCAGGGAGGCTGATAAGGGTTTTAGCAGCTCTGGGCTCCCTCTGTCTCCAAGCCTGGCTGGGGCTGAAAATAACCCGAGGAGAAAGCCTATCCTGTCTGACACAGAAATCGGCTCACAAAGGCTGCAGCTCCTCACTCCTCTTCCTCTTCCACCCCAGAGTCAGTTCAGCTCTAAAATGTGAGAAATTAGTGGTTTTTTACCTAGCCTTTGATCAGCAACCTAGCAAAAACATTGAAGACATTTCCTAAACAGGAAGGCTCAATGCTTCTTTGTTATTTCCCTCTTTTCCCAGCCCCTGCCTGGGACTCTGAAACAATAGGGCTCTTCTCTTGTTCCAGCCCAAAAACTGGGGAGACTTGCCATGAGATTCAGATCCTAAATTTAGCCTTGTTTAAATGCTGTTATCAGGAGTTGCTAATATTATCTTCATTTAATTTATTCCCATTAAGACACAAGAAATTAATAGCTCCACCTCCAAGGTGTTGGGGCTCTGGGCAGTGCTGGAGTGGGAGGGGAGGGTGTGACACCCAAATCAGCTTTGCAGGGCACAGAGAAGCCACCAAAACCCAAATGGGAAAGCACAACACCTCCACCTGCATGGCTGAGGCAAAGAATTTCTCTGTTTGGTTCAATTTCTGCTCTTTCCAAACACTTTGCAGGAAGACTTTTTAGAGAGGAAAGGATCAGATTTATGGCAAGCAGTATGTGAAAACAGAACCCACACCATGGACTCCCCCTGCGAGGTCAAACTCACTCCATCCAGCCTGGACAGGAACTGTTTGCTCCTCATCCTCAAAGGAGAGAAAGGTCAGTGGAGGTGATTCCTTGGCTGTGGCCCATGGATTGTGACCCTGATGTGGGCAATGGGGCAGGGAGGAGAAACATCTCTGCAATTCTGCTCTTCTTTCTGGGGGCTTGGAATTGCCTCCAGGAGCAACCTTGGCTGCTCTGTGCACAGAGCTCTTTGGTGTGCCACGAGCTACAGAGTGTGTAATTAAATGTATGGAATAATGTATATCTAATATGTGTAATGTGCATTTTTCATGTGTGTAATGTGCTCTCCTGCTCTAAACCCTGCAGATCCTGACAAACTCCTGAACATGCTCCAGAAGTCTCACTTGGAAAAGGTAAATCCCTTAAGCTAATCCAGCTGTGAAAAGTGGCTGCCCAAGTGGCTCGAGAGATGAGAGTGTGAGATCAGTTGGGCTGGGGGAGATGCTGAAACTTGGATCTGCCTCCAGTTTGGAGGTGCCTGATGAGTGTAGAGATCCTTGGCAGTGTCCAAGGCCAGGCTGGACAGGGCTTGGAGCCACCTGGGACAGTGGGAGGTGTCCCTGTCCATGGCAGAGGTGGCACTGGATGATTTTTAAGGTCCCAACCCAAACTAGTCTGGGATTCTGTGGTTGGAACCAACCAGCAGTGAGGCTGTGATGCACCACAGGAGAACCAGTGCAACCCATGGGGGCAGAAATGGTTCTGTAAAACACTGTTGCATTTCTTTAGAAAAGGTTTGGACCCATCAATAACTCTCAGGATGCACTTGGCACTTGGCTCCTCCAAAGGACCAGGCTGACATTAATTAATTCCTCCTCTCAGCACTCCCCTGAGGCTGAGCTGGTGGGGCTGAGCCTCAGGTATCTCTTGGTGCATAAACAGCAGAGCTGCAGCACACAGAGACACCTCAGTGCGCTCTAAACCCCGGGGTGTGCTCCAGAGGACAAAAATTCCCTGTGCAACAGGAGCCTCCAGGCTGGGAATGAGGACGTGAGGGCTCCCAGGGCTGGGGCAGAGCCGGGGCAGCAAAGCCCAGCTTTGTTTACATGCACTTTCCCAAGGAGGTGAGGAGCAGCATTGTTCAAAGCCTGTGCAGCAGATGCAAATGTTTCCTGTTTGTCCCACTCCCGCCTCTCTTTGGTGTTTCGCTTTTTTTTTCCCCAGTTTGGAATAGAATCCCTTAAAAAGGAGAATGTGAGGAGCCCCCGGGACACTTCCCAGAGGACGCTGATCGCCCTGGTCACATCTGGCCTGCTGCTGGCGTTCCTGGGGCTGGCTGGATACTTCCTGATGAAGAGGCGCAGCTGGAGCCCCGCGGGAGAGAGGCTGGTCAGTGCTTACAGGTGGCAGAGCCGCAGGTAGAGAGGAGCCTGCCAGCACAGGGGGGTCCTGGGGGGAAAAAGGGTGTTCCTCACCCCCTGGGGCTCTCTGTGTGTCCTCAGGGTGTGTCCCCAAGGTTTGGGACAGCCTGGGTAGGGCAAGGGGCAGGGGCAGTGCACAGGGCGAGGGGAAACCTCTCCTGCCTCCCCAAATCCACCCCCAGCTGGTGGCTCCTGCAACAGAACTGCCCCTTGCTCACACCTCCCTCAGGTCTAACACTTGTTTTCGCTCAGCAGTCAGAGCTCATCCAGCAAGACCCCTCCAGAGCCACCGAAACCTTATGAATTTGTCATTAAAAGTGACTCACTTTAACTTCCATTCCTTGTTCGAGTCCCGTGTCTGTACCCATGCTGTAATAAAGGCTATTTCTCCCCACAAGCCATGGTAATAAAACATATCAAGAAAGAAAGAGGCAGAAATTTCCTATTTCCATTCTCCCCTCTCCAGGCAGGCTGACCCTGAGAGCTCCTCCTCAGCAGTGACTTTTAGGGATTTGACCCTGTGTCAAGTGAGGCTGAGCCATGATTTCCCCCATCACTGCCCAGTGGGAGCAGCTGTGTCCTGGGAAGCCATCAGGGTGTTTCCTGGCCAGGAAGGAGATTCCCAGGACACAGAGCTGGGAAATGCCTGTGTCAGAGGCAGGGACACTGTCCCTGTGTCCCTGATGTTGGCATGGAAACCCCTGGCAGTGCCAACCCCAATCCCAGGTGAGACACATCCAGCCCAGCCATGGGAAAGGGGCTGAGGGAACACCAGCCAGCATCCTGCTGGATGCTGCTGAGGAAATTCCAGCTGGGAATTGCCACCTGGGATCACCAGTGCCCATTCCAGGGCCACTAGAAATGTCACAGCACCTGTGGAGTTCTGGTGAGGGCATGGAGGCAGCTCTGGGTGGCCCTGGATCCTCCAGAGGGACCTGCTACTCACACAAACACTGTCAGCCAGGCCTGCAGAGCTGAGCCCTGCACCTCTGCTGGTGCCTGTTGAGAGCTGTGTGCCTCAGGGGAAGGGAAGAGAAAGACAATTTCCATCATTTCCATTCAGTGGTGCTCCTTGCCTGGCCAAAGGGGACAGCAGAGCTTCTGTCCCAAGGTCAGCTCCAAACCCTAGCTAGGAGAAAACTCCAGAACCTGACTAAAAAACCTTCTCTTTCCAGGTGCAGAAGGAAAAACTGCAGTTCCTGGGTGGTTTTCCTGCTCCACATTGGTTCAAGGCCCTGCTCCCCTTCTTGTCAGTGAGAGCAGTGCCCTGACCTGGGGCTGACTGACCCTCCTGCCCTCACACCAGCAGCCCTTTCCCGTCCCTAACCCTGTCCCTTGTGTCCCTGCCAGGCTGAAGATCCCTACTACACGGAGAGTGGCAGCCAGGGGAACACCATGCTGATGACACCTTCCCAGGAGCCAGCAGAGCTGCAGGAGAAGCCAAACCTCCCCAACCTCAACGGGGGAACCCAGGAGAACGGGACGGGCCAGGTGTCCTCCAAGAATGGCCACTCTGGCCGGCAGCACAGCCCTGCTGACACCGAGATGTGACCAGGAGTGACCACGGGAGCCACCAGAGGGACAGGGACAGGGCAGGAGACTTCCAGGGACAGTTAGGGAATTGCAGACCTTCTGAATTGTTGTTGTTGTTTCTGTGAAGAACTTCAAAATCAGCCGAAAGCACACTGAGGGCCAGAGCTGCCAAAGAGCAGCTTCTCTGCCTCCTCCTCCTCCTCTTCCTCCTCCTCCTCCCATTGACCACACAAGACAATTTTTTGCAGCTGTTCTCTGCTTTTGTTGTTAGAAGAACATCAGGAACATCAAGTGCCCTTAGCCCTCCACAGCTTTTCAGCGGAGGCAGAGTTTGACCCCAAGCAGCCCAAATTTCTGGTAGCAATATGTTAGGCTGATTAAAGTAGTTAAACTGGGATTGCAGTGACAAAAACCTCTCAGGTTTCCAATAGTTTTGGTTAACAGAGCTGTTTATAATCTCATCTTTCTGTTTAAGTGCAGGATTTCTTCCTCTTCTAAGACCATCAGGCATTAAACCCCCTTCTTGTGCCTTAGGGCTCCTCTACTCTTTCCTACTCCAGCAGAATTTGCTGAAGCTCTGATGTAAAACTTTCCACATGGAATTGAAGGCTGAAATGTCAATAGGCCTCACCTTGTTTCTTTTTGAACCTTACCAGGGCTGTGTCCTGTTGTTTTAGAGGAAAAGCTTCCCCAGCCTCCTCCTGCCAGGGCTGGGGCTGTGAGGAGGCAGAGCCAGCAACTGATCCCTTGAGTGAGATGGAGAGCTCTGCCTAGGGCTGTGGGGCTCTGGGGGTGTGTGGGGCTGGAACTGTCCCTGCTGGCTCCTGGGGCAGGAATTTGGGAATTAGAGGTGCCAAAGGGCTCCCAGTGGGAGGAGTGGGAGACACAAACCCCAGCTCTGCAGTGGGGCTTCTCTCTGCACCAGCAGCAGATAGATGAACAAAAAGCAGGATTTTCCCTTTGGGAAGCAGCAAATCCCAGGAGCAGGTCTGACCCAGCCCTGCTCTGATCCTGCTCTCCAGGGAAGCACTGCTGGAGCTCAGTGGGACCCAGGGACCCAGGGCAGGGTTGTTCCCCATCCCAAGCATGTTTTTAGGGAGCCAAAGCCCTGCTGGTGCCAGCCCAGGAGAGGTGGTGGCTCAACATGAGCACCAGCAGTGACCTCCACACCCAAAACAAGCCCAAAACCAGCCCTAGAAGCTGCTCTAACCTCTCATGAGTGAATTCATCCCCACCTTTTCTCAGTGCTGAACACCTGAGGGGAAGGGGTTTTTTCTGGTACAGTGCTCAAAGCAAGGACAGCAACGTCCATCACCACCTGGGGCTGGTTTTTGTGGGTGCAAGAGATGCATAAACACAATTAAAATATTCCAGGCTGTTTGCTTTGGTGTGAATCGCTTCTCCCAAGTCTCATTGTAAATATCCCGGTTGGAAAAGGAAAATAATTAAGTATTAAAAACTGGTTTCTCTGTTGTGTCCTTGGAACAGCAGCATGTTTGTCTCACTGGGATGCATGGCTCTGCTGCCAGCGGGATGGGAGGACAACGCCTTACAGAGAGAAAATCTGCTGGATTTCCCAGCAGAAATCCCATGACTAAAGGCTCTGGCTTGCTCTGAGCACATTCCCCCTCTCCCAACAAACACGTCTGCAGGATGAGTGACGTGCAGCACACCATTGCACCTCATCTGTTTGATTATTTTTGATGTTGGAAACACCCAGTTAATTCCTGGGAAAATAGATGAGACTCTGGAGTGATGTGCAGGGCTGGGGGCTGAGGGAAGGTGCACCAGGGGAGGCTCAGGTTGGACATCAGCAGGAATTTGCCCATGGAAAGGGTGGTCAGGCCTTGGCAGGAGCTGCCCAGGGAAGTTTGGAGTGCCCCTCCCTGGAGGTGTCACCTGGATGTGGCACTCAGGGTGGGGACAAGGTGGGCATTAGGTACAGGGTGGACTCGATGATCCTGGAGGGATGTTCCATCCTCAAGGATCAATCATCCCAGCCATGACTCCTGTTCTGCCATGTTTGGGGACAGCCTGACCTCTGGCAGCCTGGCTGAGAGCGGAACAGATGCAGGAAAGCGAAATCACTTTCCCAGGGAAAGCTCTCCTGGAGGCTTGATTAGCTCTGGGATTAGCTGGGGCAGGAGATGGGACAGGAATAGGGACAGGAGGTGGGACAGGAGCTGGACAGGAGCTGGACAGGAGCTGGGGTGGCTTTCCTCTGGCAGATGTTTATCTAATCAGCTCTGTATGGAGAGCTGCAGATCTCATCAAACGTCAGGTGCACTTTTCACAGCTCAGGGGACATCCTACAGCCACTCGGGGACAATAAAGGTACAGTCAACTGCTCTGACCAAACAAAAGGTTCCTCCAGACTGAGGGAAATGCCAGAGCGGGTGGCTGAGCAGGGCTGGTGCTGAGCCAGTGGAAAAGGCTGGAAAAGGCTGGAAAAAAAGGCTGGAAAAGGCTGGAAAAGGCTGCACTTCCAGCTCAGGAAGTTTTTGCCTGTGTGTAAACACAGCCAGGCTCAGCCCTGGCCCAGCTGAAAAGGTTTTGTTATTATTCCTTCCTTATCAGCCCCCTTGCATTCCTTCCTTGCTGCCTCCTCTCACCATCCCCTGCAGCCTCAGAGGTGCTTTTTGGGCCATTTTGGGGGTCTGAACCTATTTCAGCTTCCAACAGCAACCTGAGTGCCCCTAAATGTGGATCCAGGTTGATGCAAGTGCTCCTACCTGGTTCAGGAGCTCATGTTCTGCTCCCACACAGTCTTTAGCTGATGGGGACACTTATATTGAAAGGGACCCTCTAGAGGGAAATAATTGATTAAAACATCCTCTGGAAAAGAATGGTGGCAAATAGAAGGTATTTATACTTACATATATATATTTTTTTTATATATGTAGATATATTTTATATAAAAATAAAAATAAATAAAAATAAATATTATAAATAAAAAAAAAAAAAAAAAAAAAAAAAAAAAAAAAAAAAAAGAAATAATAGAAATAGAAATAAAATAGAAATAAAATAAAATAAATAAAAATAAATATTATAAATAAATATAAATATAAATATAAATGGAAAAGCAGCTCCTGCCTCTGTTTGCTGTTATTAATTTCCCGTTGGGTGAAGTGGAGGGAGGTCAGAGCCCTGTTCTGCACACACCGAGGTTCATGCCCGACTCTGAGGTGGTGGCAGAGGTACATTTCTACTCCAATGCTGCTATCTGCTGGCTGTGCTTTGCCAGAACATTCCGAACTGGGCTCTAGAGGGCAGCTGGAACTCGGGGAATGCTGCCCAGGCAGCCGCAGCTCCCAAAACGATGGTGCTGCCCAGCACAGAGCCCGAGGTGCTGCAATCCAGCCCCGAGCACAGCCAAACCACGGAATTACTGAGGAATAATACAGACAGTGGGATCTGGAGCTCATATTCTATGAATGCAGAAAATCCACAACGGAATTTCTAACGTGGATTTCACATTAATTTCTTTCCTATCTGACTGTTCAGTGTTGGATCCTGCAAAACTCGTGGGAATTCTCCCATTTTTGCTGCTCCATCCCCTGCAAGGCCACGCAGAATTTTGGGTCAGAGCCCGGGGAATGCAGTGGCACAGGAGGGCTCTGGTCCCATCCTGTGTCCCACCTCAGGGGCTGATGGAAAGGAAGCTGTTCAAGCATCAGTGGGACCAGGATATATCCCTGAAATCCAAACCAGGGAGCCAGCAGTGCCCTGGGCTCAGTCCCTCTGAACCCCAGCTTTGAGCAGCCTAAACCTCTGTCACCATCAGGTGGCCATAAAGGCATCTCCCACAGCTGGAAGAGGTGATGATCAAACTCATTTCCTTTTTTTTCTCCTTCTCCAACCGGGCAGTGCTGGGTTAATGGTTGGACTTGATCTTAGAGGTCTTTTCTGGTCTTAATATTTCTGTGATTCCATGATTATGCCTTTGCTTTCAAGGTAAAAGAACAGCATCTGTGTAGGGCTTTTGCATCCCTCAGAAAAAAATAAATTACATTTACAGCTCTTTGCATTACAGGCACTTCCCATGTGTTTGGAGTCTTTAATCTCGGCCTTCAGATCCATTTAATTTGCTGCTGGTTTGATTTGTAGTAACAGACGTAAATGAGATTATCCATCCCTTGAGATCAACTGTCAAAGGCAAACGCTGAGGAATTGGGGTCTAAAAACATTTTAATGTGCTGCAAACCCTGAGATGGAGCCAGAGAGGGGCAGAGGTCAGGGAGAGCCAGGACTGAGGTCCCAAAGGACCTTGGGGTGATGCAGAGCTGTCCCTGTGTCCCCAAACCCCTTAGGGACCCACAGGGGCAGGAGGAAAGGAAACACCTTCACAGCATGCAAAGAGCATTCAAAGTGCTCTGAGGCTGCACAGTTTTCTCTTTTATCATAAAAAAGACAAGGATGGGTGAGCCTGGGATGCTGTTTGTGGTTCAGTGTGGAGTCAGATGCAGGAATTCCTTTGGGGTTTTTTTAAAAGATTTTTCTATTTCTATTCCATTAAGATTTTCCTACTGAAAATTCTTTGTGTTTTTCTTCTGGAAGGAAGAAAAAAAACCCCAAGAACAATTTTGAATAGATTTTCTGTTAATCTTCTAATATCAACTCGTGGTGTGGTGGAAAAGTGGGTTCCACTCCTGGTTCCACTGCTCTGACTGCAGAAAAAAAAAAAATCTGAAAAGTCCTGTCCCTTTTTGTCCTGTGTAGGACACAGATGCCCCAAGGGCTCCTACGTAGGAAATCGTTCTCAAGTTACTTATTTTTTATTCCTATAAATTAAGCAATACATAACCCTTCTGACTCTTATTTATTTGCTATTTCTGGTTCTTTTGATTATTTTTTCTTCATATTTTTTTTTAATCTTCATGTTTGCATCTTCCTTCTTTCCTTATCTCCTGCCTGCCCCAGAGGCTTATTGCTGCTTTGGCAACATGCTAACGTGTTTAGGAATGATAAGACGTCTAATTAATAGTTTAATTAGCAGTACAAGGTCTTAATAGCTTATTAAAGGAAATACATTCAGAAAATTCTTTTCCTCTCCTCACGTTAGTACAATATAATTTACCAGCAAATGATAAAACCGTTTGAAACGTTCCGATTTTGGAGAGGGAAGTGGGGCTGGGTTGGTGATTTCACGGGGGATTTTGCACCACTAATGCCATTATTTTGTTGTTGTTGTTTTAAAACAATTTAAGAGATTAGCAGGAGCGATTGGGAAGGAGCAGGCAGGAGCCTGAGAGAGGAATTAAGCACAACTGCTTTCCCTGCCCGTGCTTACAAACAAGTCCTGGGGAAGGCAAACTTGCACTTTAAGAGGCTCTGGCTGAAATGTCAGGTCGCGGTCGCAGCCGGGGCAGCGCAGCCTCTGCTGCCTCCTCCCGCTCCTTCTCCGCTAAACTCCTTCAAAATCGTTCTTTTAAACCGAGCCATCCCCGGCTGAGAAACTCCAGCAGAGTCTGGTCTACCTCTAAACCCCGTGGCTGCTTTTTCCCTTCGGCAGCGAGGAGCTCAGCGGCGAGAAACCTTGCCGGGATGGAGCCGAGGGAAAGCAGAGCGCCGCCGCAGCTCGGATTCCCCGGGCCGCCGTGTTTTTCCTCTGACCCACACAAAGATTTCTTTCTAAATTTATCGCAGCGTTCATCGGCAGTCCCACTTAGCGCAGATTAGGAGGCTGGGCGGGCAGGGCCCATCGCAATGAGGGCAGGGGAGCCTGGAAAACCGCGCGGAGCTGCGCGGGGAGCGGCGAGGGGCAGGTGCAGCCCCAAATTCCCTGCTCCCCCCAAATTCCCTGCCCCACAGGATCCCTCCCCGAGGCAGGAATGCTGCTCTCCATGGCAGCGCCCCAGCTCCCGGCCGGCTGCAGGGAGGTTTTCCCGGTCCCCGGAGGCCCCGGCGCTGGCACCGCCGGGGAATTTCCACTGGGCTGCGGAATTCTGCCGGCGCTGCGCAGGTCGCGGAGGTGAAGCAGCATTTGGGGAAGGCTGGGGAGGGAGGGGGGGTTAGTGCAGCACCCCCTGAGCATCCTTCCGCCTCCCAGGTGCCCCCCAGTTTGTAGCTGCACATCCTTCCCACGGGTGCGGTGGGCGAACGGGGGACCAGAGCTGTGGGTTTGTCCCCGCGGTGGGGACACAGAGAGGTCCTGCCGTGGGCGCTGGCTGCTTTTAGCTGCACACTTTGCAGAGATGAAGCCCTGCCCAGGGAGTCTGAGCCGTGTTTGGAATCACGCAGGGAAATTATGCAGTTCCAAGGATGGCATAATTGGGAGAACGCTTGACTAGCGCAATTTTCTTGTGTGCCTGTCAGCAAATCACTTAATGTGCGCTGTGCCAAGTTTCCCAGCCGTTAAATGGGGAATGATTATCCCACCACTTCCTAAGAGGGAGTCAGGATAATACCCACTAATGACTGTGGAGGTCCTGGAAGGTGGTCCTGGAGATGTGCAGACACACGCAGGGGCTGCAGCCCTGCAAGGAACACGCAGCACTTTAAACGCGAGCGTCAGGCATTCATTTCTCCTCATGCTGCTTTTTTTTTAACTGAGGAAAATCCCGAAATAGAATGGTGTCTGTTTGTGCCGGATTTTCAAAGCCTTCGCCGTCATCCCCTGGGATGGGACATCCCAGCTCCGATGGGGAAGAAGAGGAAAAGGCCGGGGGAAGGCAGCTCGGGGGCGTCTGGAGCGAACCCCTCACTCCTCCTCCGCTCCCCCCTCGGGATCTCGCAGCCTCCTGGGAGTTGTAGTCGCTGCGGGGTGACCTTGGCCCCGCTGCCGCTTCCTCTGCCAGGATCCCGGCGGGACGGGGGGGCCCTGCAGCCTCCGCCGCCTCCGCCCCGCTCCGCCCCGGCTCGATGCGGCCCCGCGGGACCGGCTCCGGGCGGGGAGCCGCGGGGATGCTGCGCCAGGCGAGTACCGCGGCCGGGAGCGGGGGGAGCGGGGTCGGGCACAGCCCGAGCGCACCCCGCTCACATCCCCGCGTACATTCCCGCTCACATCCCCGCGTACATCCCGCGCGTATCTCGCTCCGTGCCTGCGCACATCCCCGCTCACATCGCGCTGCATACCCCGCACGCCCCGCCGCGTCCCCGGGCACTCCCCGCTGCATCCCCGCGCTGCACATCGCGCTGCACATCGCGCTGCACATCGCGCTGCACATCGCGCTGCACCCCGCGCACGTCGCTCTGCATCCCCGCGCAAACCGCGCGCACATCGCGCTGCCACGCCGCGCACGCCGCGTTCACATCGCGCTGCACCCGCGCCGCCTCCCCGCGCACATCGCGCCGCATCTCCGCGCACATCGCGTTCACATCGCTCTGCATCCCCGCGCACACCGCGCGCACATCGCGCTGCATGCCGGAGTGCACATCGCGCTGCACCCCTGCGCACATCCCCGCGCACACCCAGTGCGCATCCCCGCGCACATCCCCGCGCACATCCCCGCGCACATCCCCGGGCAACCCGCGCACACCCAGTGCGCATCCATCCCCTTCTCATCCCCTGCATCCCCCCGTGCGCACCCCCTGCATCCCCCACGCACATTCCCTGCGCACCCCCAGTCCCATCCGAGCCCCCCGATTGTCCCCCTGCCGCAGCCGGAGGAGAGACTCGAGTGGTACCCTGCACAGCCCTCACTCTCCAGAGGGATGAGGATGATTTAAAACCGTAATAATGTTGATCATTATGATCATTGTTATCAGAGCATCAAGAATAATAATAATAAATAGGAATAATAATAAATAGCAATACTGGTAATAATAATGATAATTATAATGGTGACAATAATGATGATAATGCTGATGATAATGGTAATGATAATAATAGCAATAATAATATGATTATAATTCTGTTACATTCAACTAAAAGGTTCCACATGAGTAATAATAATAATAATAATAATAATAATAATAATGTAATTCTAATGCATTTAAATAAAAGGATCCACGTGAATAAAATCTTAGGCAATCCTCCCTGGTCTCCCTCCTTCGCAGTGGATAAGAGGGAATGACAGCCTGAGACCAAATGGGAACATCAGGTGGAATTTATGGGGTCTCTCACTTCTTCCTGTTTTAACCCAACACCACAGGGGTTGGAAGGAGCTTCTTTACAACTTCATATTTTCTCTGCTTTTCTACTTAGAGATAATTGCTCTACATAGCAATGTAACTTCCATGCCATGGGTTGTTATATTCTTGCTCGTTTTTTTCCCCTCCCATAATATATGATGCAGTTTCTGTTTGTGGACTGTTTTAATAGCAAGGTGGCTGAGACAAAGTTTACTCAATAAACTTGCTTTTCCCCTTGAGCAGCTTTAGCTTAGATAAACGGGCTTTAAAGTCCCGGTCTAGCGTGGGACTCGGACTGTTTACCATTCATCATTGTTAGTTAATTGCTGTTTGCTTAAATATTTAGTTTGGATTAAGCTCTTTTATGCCCTTTTCTTAAAAAATAATAAATAAAGGTGTGTTTAGCCATGGTGGTAAAAGGCTTTTTAGAAGGCTTTTTAAAGACACTGCAGGGGGGAAGCTCCATAAACTTCTTTTCTATATTTTACCTTTAAATTTTCTTATTCGTGGTCTGCTGTGTTGTTATACTTGCAATTAGCCAGGCTGAAGCTGCAAGGACATTTCACTGTTTTCTGTAGTGGCTGCAGACTTGCCTTCATTCTGTTTCATTCCTTATTCCAAAAAGAAAAAAGTCCATAGAATCACAGAACATCCCAAACCGGAAGTGACCAGAGGACCATTAAGTCCCACTCCTGGCTCAATCCCCAAGTTTTCAGCATGATTTAAAGCCACCAAATCCTGCCGGAGGGATTGTGTTCCCTGTAAGAGGACAGAGGGAAAGGCAGTTTGGGAAAGGCACAGAGGAGGGTTTCACAGCCCCGAAGAGGTGTTGATGAGGAGGATGAGGAGCTGAGTGTCAGGTTCAGCCCCAAAGCAGCTCTCAGCTTTCAGGTACCAACTCCTGCTCCCTGCAGAGGTGAATGAGTGGAGGATCTGGTGAGGATCTGGAAGAGGCCTGGCAGAGAGCAGAAGAGCAGTGCCCACTGCAAAGGGCCTTTTTTGGTACAAACTCCCGTGTTCCCCAGCAGCAGCAGTGACCCAGGCGTTACATAAACAAGGGTTTAATTTTGGAACTTTAATATTTAACGGGTTACGTTTCCTTCGCTTGTTCTCACGCAGCGCCCGGCTGACAAAATGCTTCTTCCTCACATCACTGGTCATTAACAACGTGTCCTGTGCTGGATTTGTGGTCCATTTAAATGAGTATTTGGTTTTGGGGTAATTCTCTGTCTTCCCATGGCTCTGTCAGGCTGAGGTTTATAAGGAACCCTGGGTGGCTCCTCTGAGCTCTGCTCTGCCCTGACAGGGAGGATGAGGAACACCAAAGGCTGTTGCCTTTTTTCTGCATCCTGCACAGTGAAGGTACCACAGGTGTCTCCTGGGAGGGGACAGAAGCTCTACCTGTCCCCCACTGCCAAAGCAGAGGTGGTTTCTCACCTGTGGCCCAGCCCTTCAGCCTCGGCTGGTCTGTGCTAAAGCCAGCAGAGAAGTCAGAGGAGCAGAGAGCAAACTGCACTGGAAGTGCTAGGAAGGAAGGAAGGCGTTTCCATGGAGATGGGAAGCAGGGTGGTTTTATTTCAGGTTATTAGGAGGCAGTAGGTCCTTCCCAAACGAACCTGTGTGGTCCTGATAACCACGACTTCTGCCTTCCCTTGTTTCTGAGCTCTGAGGCATCTGCCTGTGGTTTCCTTCCTTCCATGACCGTTCCTTCCTTCCATGACTGTTCTCTCCAGTCATGGAATGTCTGCAGCTCCAGCTTGGAACTATCCCTTGACCACCCTGAGCATCCCCTCCCGATGCCAGTGTGGGATGGATTTCCCTGCCTTGTGTCTGTGAAATGGATTTAGAGTCCCAGAATGGTTTGGGTTGGAAAGGACCTAAAAATTTATTTCATTCCACCCCCTTCCATGGGCAGGAACATTTTCCCCTACCCCAGGTTGCTCCAAGCCCTGTCCAACCTGGCCTAGGACACTTCCATGGATTTACAGAAGGAAGTTCTCTGTCCTGTAGGAATTACTTTGGTATGTAATATTTGCCTTTAAACTACAAAGTAGCATTTCCCTTATGTCCCCAGTATTTGCTTACCTGGGTCCCCAGGGCAGTGCTGCTGCCACAGCATTCCCACCCAGCTGCCATCTCCATAAAGCACTGGGAGGGGGAATAATGCAGACTTTACACCCTTTAAATATGATTTATTGGTGCATTTCTCAGTGCTGGCCACCCTGGGCTGTGCAGTGAGTAGGAGCAGTGTTTGGTACCACCTGAAACTTGTCCTGCTGTGTTTACCTGGCCTCCCACAGGTGCTCTGTGACCATGGCCCGTCACGCTGCCTACCCAGCACACTTTGTCATGTAACTGCACTGATGCAAAAACAGGAATTAGCCCTGCCCTGCCAGGGCTGCACAAATCCATCCTGCCTTTCCCCTGGGCAGCACCCAGGGAGGAGAACCCAGGCATGGCAGGAGGCTGCAATGCTTCCCAAATCCTCACTGGGTACAGGGATACTGCCAAGGCCACCTGGCACATGGAGGGTCTCAGGGACAGAGCAGGGTGTCACTA
The DNA here is from genome assembly GCF_008360975.1 of Lichenostomus cassidix. Classification (NCBI taxonomy): domain Eukaryota; kingdom Metazoa; phylum Chordata; class Aves; order Passeriformes; family Meliphagidae; genus Lichenostomus; species Lichenostomus cassidix. The sequence goes on along the minus strand of NW_028147268.1, from coordinate 781,880 downwards.
CCAGGGGGTGACAGGTCCCAGTTATCTGGGAGATAACTCAGGTTGCCATGGTTACAGGTGGAAAACTGGGCTATGGGTTAGCTCAGGCCAGTGGCACACGGAGCACAGCATCCCGTGGGATTTGGGGACACCTGAGCAGCCACCAGAACCCCCCAAGCCCCCAAATTACAGCCAACAACTTTCCAAAACTTCCCAGGCAGGAATGGCTGTGGGCAGCAGCCTCAGGGATGGTATCAGGTTGGGGCAGAGCAGCTCCTGTGGGGCTCTGGCATGAGTCAGTCCCAGCCCTGGCACCTTTTGTCACTTCTGGGTAATTTTTGGGCACCCCAGATTTTAGATCTGCAGCCAGGCCCAGTGGAAGGTGACCCTACCCACAGAATGAGATGAGCTTTAAGGTCTCTTCCAACCCAAACCATTCCGTGATAATTTATTCTTATTTTCTCATGGGGTTTTTTTTGGAAGGATTAGTATTATATGCTGGCTTAGAGGCTTAACCCCAGTCCTTGCCATTCCTGAAGTGTGGCCCTTCCTGCAGGATGAACAAGAATCCTCAGCTCTCCTTTCCCCTTTAAAGGAGTAGAACAGGCTGGGAAGGAGCTGGTTTATGTGAGGTTTTTTTAAAGAGGAAAATAATTGGCAGGAACATGAGCAAAGCTGAAAGTATTTTCATCTGTTTTGGTTTGTAATGTTTAATGTTTTGTTTTCTACTTTACGAATTGTATAAAGGAATCACTCAAAACAAAGGTCTCCCATTCTGGTAAGGGGGAAAAAAAAATCTACAGTGGGACTAATGTGACTAATGAGAATTAGCCAAACAAGTAAAAATCCAAAATATCTTGAAAAATGACAATATCTATTTTTTCTTAGGCAAAAAAATTTAAAAGTTCATTCTCTAATTGAGATTTGTTTGCAAAATAATTCCAGGCTGGGGACAGTAATCAACTTGTGCATAAAAATACTGTTTTATGATTAATTCATATTTTATTAATGGCAGCTTGGATTTTAGAAGTTACTGGTGGTTCTCAAAAGATTTTTTGCAACAGAAGTACAAAATACCCATCCTAAATTTGTGGACCTTTGTTTTATGAAAGGCTGTGGAGACAAGTGATCAAGAAAAGACATAAAAAAAAAAAACAACCAAAAAATCTTGGCAGTTTGAGGCCAAAACAGCTGTGAAAGGATCCTCTTCTTGCCCCCTCTTTTTCCCGAGCATTTTAAAAGCTAATAGCTTAGAACTCCTTATTTTTAGAAGCCTCTAGAAGGCTGAGACCCAGAGGCCACCGTGGCTCAGCGCTGTACAAGCAAATTATTTAGGCCAGTTTATCCCCGGCCAAAATAATTTACAATCCCAGTTTCCAGGCTGAGACAAGAGGCAGAGAGAAAGCTCTGCCAGCACCAATCCCAGCAGGAACAGCAGAACGCCCCGGTCAGCGCCGGCGCCGGCACAGCCAGCCAAGCTGATGAATATGATAATCCCAAATATGATAATTTTCGGTAATAAAAAGCACTTCAGGAATTTTTTTTTTAATTTTTTTTTTTTCCCCCAGATAAGAATAAAGCATCGGTGGCAGCGAGGCTCTCGTTGCAGGCGTTCCCCTGGCAGCCAGGGCTGCGTCTGGCAGCTCCCGGGCGCCCGTGGGTGCTGAGCTGGGTGGGAGTGGGGACTGCAGATTTGGATGAATCACGGCACAATTCCTGAGCTCTGCTCTGCTGGGAAAAGCAAAGCAGCCACTCCAGGTGTCACTGAAAATTGGGGACAAAATAAAAGCTCTCTAACACTGTATTTGAAGGGGTAGAGGCGTCAGCCCTAGACACGATCCTGCCTCTCAGCACTGTGTCCTGGCATGCATAAGGGTTTTTATTTTTAAATAAAACATTCCACCGGGCTCAGCTGAACATTTAAATGAACTCCATGCTATTCCCCCTGTACCTGTGGGAGTTGTTGCTCAGGTAAATCCAAAATATTGAAGTTTGATTTCAGCCACAGAAACTAAAAGAAAGCCCAGAGCATTCAGTCCTGCTTTCTGATTAAACAAAACGAAGTTGTTACAGCTGAAACAACACATTTTCTGACTAAACATTTAAATCCAGTAATTAATATACATCCTTTATGGTGGGAAAATACTTGTTTGCCAGTTTCCTAGACCGGATGGGACAAACACACTTCCCAGAGTTTGGAAAACAGAGGCTTAAATCTGTTTATTTCACACTAAACATTTTGTAGGAGCAGTCAGCTCCGGGCGTGAACGTTGTCCAGGAGGAAATCAAAGCAGCAGGGATTTCTGGCACAGCCATGGTGAGGGAGGTGCTGGGGGTTCAATCTTTAACCAGGCACCTCAGCCCTGCTCTGCAGAGGTTTGGCTGACGGGCAGAGCAGATTTGCAGCGGGAGCAGAGCTAAGCCGTGCTGGGCAGCTGGAGCTGGGAGCCAAGGCCGGCAGGGGACACTGCTGGGGACAGCCACCCCTCCGAGCGTCCCTGGGTTATGCAAGAGAGGGCACTGAGTGCCCCCAGCCCTGCTGTGCCCCCCCGGGCACCGACCCCTCTCCATTCACTGCCTCCTGTGCCCACGTGGAACGGGAAACCTGGGAAAAGCAGAAGTGTGGCTGTAATTGGGATTAATCTATTTTTAGCACGCTGTCTGCTGCCCTGTCCACGCTCCAGCTGAGATGTTTAATTCTGTCCAGCTCGACTCTTTCTGCAGTGGCACCCTGGACTGGTTTTTCTTTTATTACAAACCCTGAATTTGTTAATTTTTTTGTTTGTTTTAGTTTGGGGGTTTTTGTTTTGTTTTTATAAAAAACCTTTTTCCCCCCACTTACAATAACTGGAAAATCCAGCACTAAAGTAATACAAAGGTTGCTGTATTAAAAAAAAAAAGAAAAAAAAAAGTTATACAACATTTACTATCATTATTATTCATTTTACTATGGAGTTTGGAAACCTCGTCATAGATCAGGAATGTGTTGTACCCTGCGCTGCACAAACAGCACAGAAGGAAAATTGCCTCTTCCAAGCTATATTGGATAAAACCACGCAGTGATACCAGAAGGACTTTTGTTAAACAGCAGCAGGACAAGACGTTAAAGCCATCTCAGAGCACCTCAGCACTGACTGACCCCGCATTTAAATACCTGCCGACCTTATCTTTAACCTTTTATGAGGTGTTTGCGAAGGGAACTTCGAGATTAGCACTTAGGGAACCACCCTAGAACACAGCTGGACCAACATCAAGAGACTCCTCCGGCTCTGCTGCCCAGCCCGGGAATGTTTGCCTTTTCCAACATCCCTGCCCCGTGCCAGAGTGGCCCTGGGGACTCCTGCCCAGGGCAATGGTACCTTTAGGGTACCTTATGGGGCAGCGTGTGGGGCTGTTTGGAGTTTTCCTCCCGTGGGTGGTCCACAACCAGGGGATTGGGAAGATGCTCTGCAGGCAAACCCACGCTCCCCAGCCAAAGGTCGCTGTGCCCCAAAACCCCATCCCAGGGATGGTTTCACTCAGGGCAGGGCGTGTTTGATCCCCGCACAGCCCACCTGTGCCCCCGCCGGCCGGGGTGACTCACGGAGCTGCGGCTATTTCCGTGCTCCCCCTGCAATCCCTGCTCCTCCGGCTGCGCTGTCAGGCACCTCAGCACCCCCGCCGCCGCTATTCTTAGCAGCTAATAGCTGAAATAATTCCTTTTGTCTCCACGCTGGTGGCTCCTCGGATCAGGAGCTGAGCGAAAGCTGTCCCCACAGCCTCTTCCCGTGCTGGGACAGAGGCTGGGGTCTCTCCCGGGGGTCCCGAGAGGAGGGCAGTGTCCCTGTGCCAGCCGGGAATGCTGGGCATCCCAACTACCCCGACCCTGCAGTCAGCACAGGGCGCTGAGCTCTGCTTTGGAGCAGCTGTCAGATGTTCATGTGGTGCCACCTCTTTGAAAAGGATCCTGGCTCTTCCAGCTGGGAGGTTGTTAGGCTTCACTGGATTAAACCCCGGGTTTTCAGAGGTTTTCACCTGCAGGCTCCCATTTCTGTGCCTGCTCTCGGCGTGGGCTGGGTTTGCAGCAAGAATGCAAACGCTCCATGCAAATGCGGCTCCCCAGTGCCAACACAGCCGTGCCAACACATCCCCGACAGCGCCTGGGAACGAACCCACACCTCTGGCACTGCAGGCTTTTGATCTCAGCGCCAGCTGTTCCACACAATTCCCTTGGAACACCTCCCAAAGAGGACTGTGAACCCCCCACCCCATTCTTTGTGGACTGTCAGCTGTGCACACCCAAACAGACGCACTGAATCAGATTTAAAACTGTTTGAGAAGGGGTTTATGCTCTTTATCTGCCTGCTGCTCTTCCTCCTGCTGCTTGGGACATCAGGGAGAGCAGGACAGTGTTCCAAGTGAGGCTGTGGCTGCCCCTGGATCCCTGGAAGTGTCCAAGGCCAGGCTGGACAGTGCTTGGAGCAGCCTGGGACAGTGGATGCTGTCCTTGCCCATGGCAGGGGGTTGGAATGAGGTGACCTTTAATGTCCCTTCTAACCCAAACCACTCTGGGATTCTAAGATTCTGCTGGGCTGGTAAAGAAAGGACTCACTGGCCATTTCTCTGGAATTCACCAAAGAAGCTTGTCTGGAAAACAATAAACCTTTTGGGAAAAAACTTAACCTAAATGTTTGTTGTGACTCTGTACCTCACTGAGGCTGTGTTTTGTAAAGATGAGTTATCACTGACAAATTCAAAAAGAGCTGCCCCACACCAGCACTTGACAAAACGAACTACTCTGCATTTGAAAGCAGCTTTTAGGACTCGGGGCTGGTAAAGTGATGAAACTTTTCCATTGCCCTGTCCACCTTTGCCCGATTCTCTGCTCCTCCCGTTTGTGCCCAGCCACTCCCGAGGGGATGTGCCAAGACTCCCCTTCTGTGGCTCCCGAGGTCGAGGGGTTACAGATTTACAGCTGCCCAGGCTTGCTCCGTCCCGGGCAGGAATTCATTTGGCATCAACGAGGCCTTTAGATTATTTATCTCAGCCTTTCAGTGAAACAGGAACATGCCCTGATTTTAACAATCGTGCTTCCTGCACTGGAGGAAGGTGTGGCCGATGGCATTTAAACCGAAAGCCGAGCCAAGGCTTCCCCAGCAGGAAGTGCAGGCAGGACCACGAGGGTTTCCTTCGGCATTCAAAGCACCACGGGCCTTCCTCAGGTTATTTTATCACCCCAGCAGCAACAATGATGTGCACGAGGGTGAGATCTGGGCAATGTCAGACTCTGTATGTTATTGCTATTGAGGCCATCGTAGCATAACAGCAGAAAATCTCATGGGAGACGCCAGAGAACTGAGGATGAACCTTCAGGTACAGCCTGGCACAGCAGCAGTGCAAGCCCAAACTTCCTCTGAAAGCTGAGGAATCGCTCCCTGATCCTTTCATGGGGCTGAGGGAACTGTCAGTGACAGCCTGGAGGGTCAATCCCCCCCCTCCCTCCCTCCCTCCTCAAAAAATTGTGTTTTTCCCCAAACATCCAGCCCGAACCATCCCAGCTGTAAGTTGTGAAATCTTGTTACGATGTCCAGCACAATAAAAACTCCTTATTTTATTAATCAGCACTGTAAGCATACAGGGCCCAGCTGTGATCAACAATGGGGTCACCCCTGTTTTGGAAGGGATTCCTACCCTACTCCATTCCCACAGTGACACTGATCTCCCCTGCCTCCCTCTGACCACAGCCACGGATTATTCCCATTTCCCAAGCCTGCTTTCTAGCCCAGGACTTTGCACCCTCATAGGCAGTTCTTACAAAACCAAAGCTCTGCCTCCCCTGAAAGCAGCCAGAAAGAGTAATTTGAAATAAATCAAAGTTGTTTTTACCTTCTTAATGCACCACAGGCCCGACAAAAGCGGTGTGAGCTGAAAGCATCAGCGCACTGCCCCATTTCTGAGGCTCCCAGTGTTTTATCTCTTTCTGGTGTTTCATCTCGCTCTGTCATGTTGGGAGCTCCGTGGATCTCGAGGTGGCCTCTGCCTGCCTGCACAGCGTGCCGCAAACCACCAGGGAAAAGTGGGAATGCGGAAAATCCGCCCTGGCCCTGCGTGTTGGGGCTCCTGAGAGGACTGGGGGTAACCGAGAGCAGCACAGGCAGCTCCACATGGCAGCAAACATCGACCTGCTCGGGCGGGGATGACTCATTTCAGGAGCCTGAGCTCTCCCCAGTCATTAAGGAAGGAGTTAATCCCTGCAGCTTTGGCCACAAAGTGGATGTGCAAGGCTTGAAGTCCCATGGGCTCGATTGCATAAGAAACCATGTATTGTGGCATTTAGTTGATCATGCACTACTTCTTCTGGTCACATGGAGGCTTGATTTCCCCTTGCATCAGCTACTACAGACTTTTTACATTTCTCATGCTGGTATGTTCTGTTCATTGGGGTCATCCCCTTCACCCCACAGCAAAGCCTGTGCTGCTCACCTAGTCCCTGATCCATGGGATCTCATTCTATTTTTTGTAGGATCCTATCAGAGGAACCGGGCCACTTGTAATTTTTCTCATTTGTGTCTGTGCGTAACAGGTGTCATTTTCAGTGTAGTACAGACAAATCCCAAAATAGCTCCGGCTCTTCAGACGCTGCGAGGAGAAAAAATTGTGGTTACTTCAGCTTTGGTTGTAGTGAAAAACCCAACGCTCGCAGCCGGCTCTGAAGTCGGAATTAAAATGGCAGACGGAGGTGTGGAGCAGAGATGTCTCTGCATTCCGTGTTTCCTGACGGACTGCTCCTCGCTGCTCTGTGTGTGCACATGAACTCCTTCACACAGTGCTGCCTCCCCATCAGCTTCCCTGATTCTCAGGAGCTGCACCTACCACGGATCCTCCTCCACACTTCCCGGTGCCGGCAGAGCTCTGCTTCCCCTGCCGGAAGCCAGGGCTGGCCGGAGGCACTGGAGTTCATCGAGGGATTTGGGGGGCAGAGGAGAGGAGAGAGTGCAGCTGCAAAAGGTTCCTTGCCTGGTGATGATGCCTGCTGGGCTGAAATGCAGAGCTGCTTGTGGACTGTCTTTGTCAGGGATTATTGGATTCTGGTGACTCCAGGAATGCAGTTATTAGTTCCCCTGCCTACACCGAGCGTTTTGAATCTGTGTGTGTGATAACACTTATTAATGCTGCTCAGATTAAGAAGGTCCTATGGCTTTGCAGCACTTTCAGCACCTTATCTCACACCACGCATCTGCCCAGCAGCTGAACCATGCTCAGATCAATGTCCTGTGGCCAGCAGAGCAGGGCCTCGTGGGGCCAGCAGTAGCCTCAAGCTCAGAAGCCCTGCTTTTATTCACAGCAGCAGCTCCTCTTAAGCTGCCTAGTGCTTCAGGGGATCTGCCTGCTGAGGATTTGCAGGACGTGGGCCTAAAATATTTTATTTCAGGAAGTCAAGCAGTGGCTCCTGTCACCGAAACAGTTAATCAGAAAGCACCAACTCTCTACTGCAACGTGTGTGTGCGTGCGTGTGTTTTTGTTTTTTAGAGCCAGCAAGATTTGCCTGGGTTTTTTTAAAGCAGAAAACACCAAAAAAGTTGGCTGTGGTTTCAGCTGCTATCGCTCGAGATTTGTACTGCTGACTACCAACCCTAAAAGAGTTAACCTGGCAAGTATGACTCAGAAGCAGAGAAGGAGATGCGAGGCTGAGAGCAGGGGAGGAAGCGCAGAAACAGAGGTGAGGAACAGAATAATTGCCAAAAAAAGGTGCAGAGTCCAGGAGCGACGTTCCCTCCGGTCTGCCTGGCCCTGGCACCGCTGGCACGGGCTCCCTGGAAAGCTGCAGTTCCGCTCTTATAACACAAGGAGCAGGCTGGAGAATTTAGAGCTGCGTCACAGAGCTCAGCGAGAGAGTGAGAGAGCAAGCTCCGTCGATAGGTCTACCAGCAACAGCCCTGCTGCAGCAAGAGGGGAGAGAGGCAGCAAGAGAGGCAGAGAGGGCTCCGGGAGGAGAAGTGGCACCAACACCACGGACTGGGCTCCTGCCACCATCCACTGCCATTTGCACCTCGTCCTCGGGCTCGCTCGGTGTGGGAGGCTTCGCCCATTGACGATGCTGGAGACCCGGCGCGCTTAATCCCGCGGGGAGGGAGAGTGGGCAGACGCCGAAAGGGTTAACGGGAAGGAAATTTCTGGAACCTTCTCTTCTGCGGCGCTCCAGAGCGAGCGGAGGGCTGAGGACTGCGCAGATGGTGCACGGGCACGGCTCTTCGGTCCGGTTCGTCTCCCTCACGTACGTACCCCTTGATCAGGATGGGGCTGGAGCTGCAGCCACGTATTCGGATTGTTTGCAGGGCGTCCCTTTCCCCCGGCGTCCCTAAGTTCGGATCCCAAAGTGCCTTTATTATTATTTTGGCTGGGCAGGATTGCTCTGTTCTGCGTCAGAGCTGTTTTCTCAATGGAGCGACGGCACAGGTTGTACTAATGTCACTCTTGCCGGCATTGCTGTACTGCAGAGGAGGGTAGTAGTCGTGGGGGAGAGATGACAACTTTGCAAAGACTGCTGCTTTCCCGGTTTGCTTGGGCTTTCTGTCCCCCCCTGTGTCCCTGAAGGCTGGCATGTCGGCGAGGGGTCGGTGCAGGGGTTAACAGGCGCCCCGCGACTCGGAGCTCGGAGGTTTGTCACTGCGTAGTTCGCAAAGTGGCAAACGGTGACGCAGTGATCATTGCAGGGCACGTCGTCCAGTTTTTAAAAGCACTGGGGACAGGTAGACGGGTGCCTTCCAGACGCTTCCACACCAGCCGAAAGGGGTTAAAGATGAGTCGAGCCGGGAAGCGAGCATTTAGGGATTAAATGTCATCATTTTGGCGTTGGAAAGTTGTTTACCTTGCTCTCTCGGTGTCTCCATGCTGGCAGGCGGCCAGCTCACATGTGATAGTCTTCCCTGGACTGCTGCATCATTAACGAGAGCCAGCGGCGGCTCCCATTGGCCGGGGAGGGCGCAGCGCCGGGGCCGAGCTGCCATTGGGCGCGCCGGGGATGGCAGGTGGAGCGCCTGAGCCCATTGGCCACCGACGGGTGTCAGAGGCAGGAGCGATCCCGGCGCTGCGAGCAGGGCTACGGCTCCTGCCCTGCTGCCTGCTCCCTTTTCCCTATTCCCTGCCTGTTCCCTGCCCTGCTGCCTGTTCCCCTTTCCCTACTGCCTGTCTGCTCCATGCCTGCCTGCCTGCTCCCTATTCCCTGCCTGCTCCCTATTCCCTGCCTGCTCCCTATTCCCTGCAGGATGGCAGGTGAAGCGCCCGAGCCCACTGGCCGTGAGTGTCCGAGGCAGTGAGCGCTGCTCCGATGCTGTGAGCACCAGGAGCTGCCCCTGCCCTCTGCCCACTGCTCCCTGTTCTCTGCCTGCGGGTGTCCAATGTGAGTGTTAACCCAGCGCTGCAAGCACCACCAGCTGCCCCTGCCCTCTGCCCATTTCTCCCTGCCCGTTTCCTGCCTGCTCTTCCCTGTCTGCTTCCTGCCCAGTCCCTGCCTGCTCCCAGCTCCCTGCCCACCATTCCCTGCCTGCCACTCCCTGCCCTGCCGCTTGCTGCCCACCGCTCGCTCCGTGCCCACCTCGGATCCCGGGATGCCAGGCGTCCCTCGGGCAGCAGGCAGGACAGGAGCTGGTCACTGCTCAGTGCTGGGTGCAGCCCTTCGTCCATGGGTGCTCTGGTGAGGTCTCATTTTGCCATCCAGTTGCAATGATGACGTGTCAGAGCTGCAGCCCACGGTGCAGAGGGAAGCACTGGGGTTCAGGGCTTTTCTCCTTGCTTCGTTCTCCCTTGTGAGGTGCTGGAGTGTTGGCAGCACTGTGAACTGCTTGGGGCAGGGATTGCACCTGGAAATTATGTCGTGGGAATAGTTAAAGAAGTGAAAATTACTCTTGCCCAAAGTCAGCTTTTGTTTGCACAAGTCTGAGTTTGCCACAGGCTTGGTAAGATCACGGAGAAATGGCGACTGCCCTAAGTGATGTGTCTGTAAAGGTTTGCAAAGGAATCTCAGCACTAGAAAGCAAGGATGGAAGGACTGGGAAGGACTGGTAGGGATTAATGGGAGACTGAGGGCAGAGAGCTCCAGAGAAAGGATAAGGAAATGAAGGGGAGAACACTTTTCCCTCTTAACCATTTACTATACTATTTTTTCACCTCTCTTCTTAAAGCGACCAGCAATGAAGATGGCAGCTCTGCCTGGAAGTGCTGAGGACACAACCAGCTTTGAGCTTGGTCCTTCTGGCTGAGGAAGTCTCCCGATTATTCAGTGGAGTGGTAACTTTGCTTTCTCATATGACAGGGACCATTATTCCATAGCCTTTCACCATTCCAAGGCTTACCCAAGTTTCAGGATGTGATGGCAGAGGTGTTTCATCTCCGTTAGTCACAGGTTGACATCTCCAGCATCAGGGTTGGCTGTTTAGCAACAACCATCGGGTTCAGCACCAGCTCAGGCACTGCATGGCCACCATCCCCATCGCCTGGGCTGCAGCCTGGCCTCTGCAGGGTGGTCTGGAGACAGGGAGAGAGGGAAGGGCTGGATTTACACCCTGCACGGAATTTGGGTGGTTTTCTCGCGCAGGCCGCAGGCGCTGCGGATTTTTCGCGACTCCGTCCTTTGCGCAGAGCCGCCATTTGCAGCGGCAGTGCGGTGTAGGAACAGGGAGGGAAGAGCCCAACAGACTGCACGTGCCACTCCCCACTTTCTTCCCCTCTTTCCCATCTCCATCCTTCCTCCTTCCCCTCCTTTTCTGCCAGACTCCGGAGGGAATTTCAGCCTCTTACTGCAGTCGTCACAATCCCTCCTGACTCACTGAGCCTTCGCTGGCTGTAGCTGGCTCCCTCGGAGCATCCTTGCCTCCTGCAGCGCCAGATCCGCAGAGCAGGGGAACAACAGGAACAGCAGCCACCACGGTGGTCCCTGCAGCCAGACAGACAGGCATAAATACACACACACACATGAGAACAGTCCCAGGCAGATGTCGAGGGGTTCTATAGGGCCAGGAGCTGGACTAAGGCTTGGTTGTGTGCATGATGGGTGGGTTGAGTCTGTTTTCCCGAGTGTTGGTTGCATGGACAACCCTTTGCGGTTTTCCCCGTCATGGTTGTGGGGTGGAGAACCCCTTAGTTTGTAAAGGCAGTGTTGTTTCATGGCTGTAAAGGAGGTGCCACTGGCAGCTGGTCTGTGTGCTGAGTGTGTTCAGTGTAACGATGTATTTGGTTTAATTCCTTTCGCCACCGTCTTTTGGCCACAGCGATGGTTTAACTGCGACTAAATGCAGGGAGGGTAAGGGGACGGATAAAAGAGGAGTTATTTCAATGTTAAACTACAGCTGTAAATCTCATTACTCAGGAATTGAGGTTACTGTCAGCAGGTAAATCTGTGGGACTGGCAGGAAACAAGGCTAAGAAGGGGACATGGCATATTTCTGTAGGACAGCAGTGACTGTGTGCACAGGGATGGCACTGTCACCGGGAGCTGTACCTGGCTAACTGCTCCGTAATCATTTTCTGCATAGTGCCGCAAAAGGACTGGGGAAAGCTGTGATTTCTTCCTCCCTCTGACACTTTTGTGTGTGACACTGTGTGAGCTGATTCATTTTCCTGTATCTGGGTTTCCCTGCTCTGGGAAGTGGGGTTTGCTCTGCCTCGGCCTTGGTGCAGCACTGTGACGCAGCGTTCACCACCGCACCGACAAAACACACGCAATTTTCTCGGGCGTTCTGACCGCTCTGGGACCACAGGATTTGGGGAAGGAAGGGTAGGATTTCACATGCCCACGATAGAAATCTAAAAGCATTACCTCTTCTTCTCTGCTAGCAAAGGAAGGCTCTGTGAGGGACGAGACAGCCATGATCTCCTCCTGCACTTGTTTTGCCGATGGTCATGTTACATCTGTGACGCAGACGAATTTTGCTGTTGGTTCTTGTCGGTGCTTTAGGGAGTGGAGCTGATGAGGGCACAAGCTTGAATATGGTTAGAAACATTCATTTCATATTGATGTTAAAGTCTGAACCACACCTGAAGGGTCAGGGGTATGGGATCCACCTATCTGACCCCCCAAATGGTGGAGGAATTCGGCTGAGCCACAGCACCCCTGGCCATTTTGCTGCTCGCAGAGCAGGCTCGGAGCCTGCAGCACTGCTGCTGCTGCTGTTCATTTCCATGTTATACAAATACAGCGTTGGGCTCTGTGTCAGGAGCTTTCTGATGCTGTGAGAAGCTTAAAGTCTACAAGCAAATGTTTTTCTTTTATTTGGGAACATTCATTAAAATGTCTAAGTGCCAAGTGTTCTACCCTCTCTCCTCTGACAAATCTCTCCCAGACCTATCCAGAAAATTCAGTGCTGCTGCGTAGGATTTTTAAAACTTTATCATGGTTTTTCTCACAGTTCAATATGGGTGTGGCTGGGGGGAGAGTAAGATTTAATTTGGTTAAGTATCTATAATGCTGATGTTAATGGACAAGGATGTAGGCAAGAGATAGGAGTTATCCATATTCTCTTCATCTCTGTATATAGACAGTCCCAAGCCCAGGCTGTGAGGAACGAGAAGGGAGTGCTCTAGCCCATTCCCACTCACCCAAACATTTCGGTGCAAAGGCAGCAGTAGGAAAAGCCAAGCTGGAATGTCACAAAATGGTTCCACCAGCACTCAGAGATGCCAGTGCCGTTTATCCTGGCACGGCTCCGAGAGCGGCACCGCGAGCTGCCTGCTGCAAGGTCATTCCCCTGACTCATGGTCAGCAACCAGTTGGTTCAGGAACTCCCAATCCACTTCTCTTGCAATTGTGCCCATGTCTGAACCTGGAGGGGAGGCCTGAAAATTAATGTTACTGCAGCAGTGGGGACACTGAACCCAAAACTGTAGCTCCGAAAAAATCCTGTGTCTCTAATAGATTTTAAAATCTGTATCTATAATTTGTTTCTTTGCTAGTTCCAAAAACTTTGCACTAGGTTCCCTCATCCCCTTCTCCCCCAAGGCTCTTGAAACTTTGCACTGGTTCTCTCATCCCCTTTTCCCCCAAGACTTCCTCTGCACTGCCGGAAATCAGGAACAGTGTGTATTTAAGGACTTACACTCTGTTCCAGGAAAAAAACCTTCATGTATATTTGCATTTCTGTAGTTATCAGGTGGACTCTGCAGGCTCCCCAGAGTCTGTCAAGCCAGTGGTGTCTCTCAGCTGCTTTCAGTTTCAGATCCCTCAGCTCGAGAGCTGTCTTGTCCCCCCTCAGGTTTCCCCCTTTTTGCCTGGTGTTCCTGTTTGTCCATGTCACTCCTATTTTCAGTTGAATCAGGACACCATCAGCCATGAATATGCTTGGGGCTGGCTCTGGTTTTCTCAGCCTCACAGGCAGCAGTGCAGTGGTTAATGCCTCTGAGCAAAATAACTTATTTAGTCCCCAAAGTTCAACTTGGGGGCACATTCTGTGAACAGAGAGGGACAGGGGGAGCAGTGCAGGCCACAAGCAGGGCCACAAGCTGCCAGACACCTCCCCAAACCCCCAGCCCTGACCCTGCCCACCATAAGCTTTCAGCCTCATTATTCCCTGGTTTCCAAAGGGACAGAACCTGGCTGCTAATCCCGATGCCAGTGACGACTCCTCGCCTACAGGGAGGCAGATGTGATGGCTTGTCTGCTAAAAACTGAGCCAACACACTGTGATTCAGCCCTCCAGCTTTCCAAGGAAGAGCTATTTCTGAGCGAAGCACATCTCTTCAGCTCCCCCCACAAACACAGAGCTCAGGAGCCCAACAGCAGCCACTGGGTTTGCAGTTGGATATCAAATGCTTTTCAAACATTGACAATGGCTCTTGCATGCACAGTGGCATTTCAGGGATGGAATGATGGAAATCCCAGGAAAAGGTATAAACCAGAAGCTCACACATTTGAGGTGTTTGGTCAGTGCTTTTCTCCTGTTCTGCCAGGTCCTTCTGCTGCAGATAGTGCTAACCTAAAGGCTTGTTTTCAAAGGTCTGGTTTAAAGGCAGGTTATACTTCAGTGAACATCTGGCAGGGTTTGTTTCCTTATGCTCCTCACTGGCACAGGACATTCTTTTGTCTCTTGAATGACACAAAAGAAAAATATGACTTCCCTTGACATTACCTAGAGGAGCTGGAGCAGTGATGTTGGGGGAACACCATGTTCCTGAACTGACTATACAAATCACAACAATCATCTCCCTGTGAGTGCTTTCAAGCCCTGCAATCAGCACTTTACATTCTAAAGTGATGCTTAGGTACAGAAGTCAGGAATAGAAAATGGCCCTTCTGGTTTCAGCTGCTTAGGTGGATCATTTGTTTGAGTGGAGTTACTTTGGCAATGTGCTGCTCACTCAGGCTGTGTAGGACTAAATTTGATGAGTTTTCATTCCTGCTGCTCTTCCCTGATCTCAGCCATGTGAGTGCAATGCTTTTCTTGCCCTGTGAGTTTAGTTTCACCTCGCTATTCCCTGCAAAATCTGAAATCCTCCATAGGATCCAGTGGTTCTGGAGTTCCTGTGCCCCCCAAACAGGCTGGGGGTTTGCCTGGGAACTCATGAGAGCAAAGCTGGAGGGAAACTGGATGAGCCCAGGCAAGTCAAAGCAATTTCCAATGAGCAGAGGGGGTTAACACAATGAGGAACTGCAGCACTAGGATCTAAACACACCTCTAATGGTCACCATGCTGAAACAGACACTGCTGAGTGCTCTGACAGATTGCTCTTAACAGGAATGCAAATTAGGGACTCCAATCAAGAAGGCCCAACTGTCCCATGGTTCAGGGTTAGAAGGGACACAAAAGGCTCCCCAGGCTTTTAGCCCCATCCTGTCCTAGCCCTGTGCTGAGCCTGTCTTGGGGTTTTGGGGGGTTTCAGACACAGAGTGTCTGGCTTTTAACTCCATTTATACTGCAGCTGCAGGGCTGCAACAGTAGCATTAAAGGAATAGGCTACGTTCAATTCAGGATTGTAATGTGGAGTTTTCACTGTGGTCCTAATAAAGAGAAAAAATAATTCCCTTATGCTTTAAACTCAGGAGGGAAGTACCACTTTTTGCTGCCCCTAACAGCAGAAGCATCTCCAGAGCCATTTTCTAGTCACAAACACCAACTTTCCTGAGCAGTGCAGCACCTACTGTGCCTTTCCCCAGCCCAGGGCAGTGCTGCTGACACACCAAGCGCTCCAGACTGAGGGCTGGCTCCAAATGCAAGTCAGAGCACATTTGTCCACGGCTGACCCACGCAGCACCAGACCTGCACAACAATGAGATGCAGTTTCAGGCTCCCCCACGCCAAGGAGGCTTTTTTGAAACCTTAGAAGTTCACTCATTTCCATTCCCCTTACAGGTCACCACTTGTACTGTCACACCCCTTGTCCTGCACCTGGCCTTGGGCTGATTCATTCCTTCACTGGGAGGATGATGCATCGAGCTCAGATTCTCAGCATGTAAAACAGGGATTATTTTCTCATGGGGAGACCAGAGCCTGGTGAACCACGAGTTTCACCCCGTGATGTGAAAATGGAGGAAAGAATTTATGATGCACACTGAGATCTGTTTTTGCTTTCTGTAAAAGCCCCAGAACTGCCTTTCTATAGAAGGTGTAGGTTGAGAAAAATCAGGTCTGTGACATCCAGGCTTGCCTTGTTCCTGCAGACTAAAGGTCTCAGGGTAGAGAGGAAGTTCCCTTTCACAGGGAAGGCAGGGATTCCCTTTTTGTCTTTGTTTCCCATGGAATGTATAAAGCTGTGTGAAGTCCATGAAAGGCTTTGAGATGTTCCTCTAAAAGAAGCTACAGAATAGCACTACCACTAACATCTGAAAAGGAGGGAAACCACAGAATGATATTGTACTTTTCCTACTATTATTTACTGAGAAGTCCAGACCACTGTGACGAATCCAGGGACAGGTGACAGTATTTATTGGTCTCCACACAGCAAATGTTTGAGACAAGCTCTGGCTCATTTTCATTCCTGTGAGGTTTGAGGCTCTGGCACACAGAAGCTGTGGCTCTCCCTGGATCCCTGAAATGTCCCAGGCCAGGCTGGACAGGGCTTGGAGCAGCCTGGGATAGTGGAAGGTGTCCCTGCCATGGCAGGGGTGGCAGTGGATGAGCTTTAATGTCCCTTCCAACCCAAACCCTCCTGTGATCCTGTTTTTCTGCACATGTGCCCATTCCCACCATCCTGAACTGCTCCTTTTCTCCTGCCCAGACACGCTGTGAGCCTTGGAAAGCAGAGCACACACAGATGTACCCTTCCCAAAACGTGCACCTGCGCCTTGGCAAGAAGGGCTGACACCTTCTGGGAGCTTGTAAAGGCAACAGGACAAACTCCAGGTAGCCTGGAGGAGGGGCAGCAGCATCTTAATTATGCTGAAGTGAAACCTGGTTTCTATCAAAACTATAAATAATAAATGAGCCATTGGTCTTTAACTGCTGCATGATATTTCTGGAAAGGCTGGTCTCCTTTGGAGAGGGGAAGATGTGAAGAGGTGTTCAGTCCTTCTCAGTCTCACTCTTTGACAGAAGTTCCCCTTTTCAGCAGCACAAAATTAAGTGACATTTCCTCCAGCTATTTTTCAAAGGGTTTCTTTTTAATGCTTACTCCTGAGGCAAGAAAAAACCAAAGCAAAGCTCACTCTGAGCCTGTTTCTCAGGGATTGCTGATGTGATTGTGTGATCTGTACTGCACCTGCCTCTCCTCAGCAGCAACTCCTAGTCCAGCTTTTCAGGAGTAAATCTCACCTGATAATAGAGAGTACCTCATAAATAACTGTGCCAGCACGACAGGCACTGGGGAGGGAACCTGCTTTCCACTTGTCTTTCACCCTGTTGCCCCAGATAATGGATTTAGAAATGACAGTAAATATCCAGACACAGTAATCTAGTCCAGTTATTTCCCCTTCCTCCACCCCTCTTCCTTGGAAGGACATGCTCTTCTCTCTGAGCTTTTCCTCTGCTGCTTGGGAGTGTGCATTAGGATGGAGCAGATTTTTGGATGTGGTTACAACACCAATACGCAGAGTTGCCAAAAACCAGGGCATCAATAAGTGAAACTGCCGACTCCAGTTGTGCTTTATTCCATTTCACATCGGCCTCTGCACCAGCACAGGTCAGACACTCATCCAAGGGTTGATAGCTCCTGAATTATGCATGTGTGGAGTGGTTCAGAGGCTTCACAACACCCCCTCTATTCCCTCTGCTCTGAGCCATGGCCACTGCAGGTTAAGTGCACTGCTCAGCCCTGCTGCAGTTCCAGGAACCATCAGCCACTCATTTTCACACTCTCCTTCCTTGACAACTTCCACTGAACCATTTACAGCTCAATTTAGGAATGCTCTCTTTTTGTTCTGACCCACACTCCAAGTACTTTCAATCCCATTTATTTTCATTCTGCCTGCAGAATTTAACAGTTGTCTCCCAAAAATCTGCAAGTCCATCCTTATTCAAAGCACAGGGACTGCTGACAGAGGAAGTTCCATCAGCACAGTCACATTTCCTTTCCCTGTCACAAAAAGCACCTGATCTGTCCTGTACTCTCTGATCAGTGAGTGACAGAAAGCCAGAACACCCCCTGTCTTGGACAGAATGAGGTTTATAGCCTGGTTTCATCTGCAGTGAAATGGAAAAAGTGTTCCTGAACAACACAAACTTCCCACACTCAGCCCATCAGCATCGTGCTCTGCCCTGCCAAGAAATAAAACCTTGATCACCGCTTGCTGGGAAGAACTTCAGTGCATTCCACCTGGCTAGGGAAGGAAACAACACTCACTGCCAGCCTGGCAGCTTTGCTCATCACATACCTAATTTCTCCTACACCAGCCTCAATCATTCACAAGATGCCCCAAAAAATTGTATAGCTAAGCCAAAGGTAACTGTCTTGCTATCTAGTAAAATTAAATAAATGAATTTTTCTCTAGGTACGGTGGAGATGAAGGATTTTCTCCCTCAGCCTGCAGCCGTGCACAAGATGTGTCTTCCTCTGGAAGCTGGTTTCACATGGTGGCTTAGATTTTCCCACTTTGTATCTAGCACCATTTGAAATCAGTGTTCTAGGAGCAAGAATTACAGCGTGGGAGGAGACCAAGCACCTGCTCACCTCACCAACAGCCTCTGCTCCTCAAATCAGCCCTTTTCCCAAAGGTCATTTTTTTGCCAGCCATCCACTTTGTATCATCATCTGATTTCTAGACACTTCTCCAACCACTGTATGCACCCTCCCGAGGCAGGGCCACACCAGAACAGCCTCCTGCTCATGTACTTCTGCTTAATAAACAATGGATATGAGTTCAAGTTGTCCAGAGTAAAGTGATCCGGAAGTTGCATGAAAACCATCGTGGTACTTCTTGCATCTTGACAGGTAGAGACCGTTTAATATCCCAAACACCAGGATCAACATTTCATTTACTGCCTCAGAGCAAAAGGATTTCCACTCTCTGCTTGGGGATTCCATCACCATAGGATTCTCATTCCATAGCTCTGCAAACACAGAATTCCCTCCAACAATCTGACCTCTGCAGTTAAACACTGAAGTGCCTTCAGCAAGCACAGAATCCCAGATGGGTTTGGGTTGGATGGGATCTTAAAATTCATCTTATTCCAAACCTCTGCCACGGACAGCATGATGATGCCACACGGCACACACACAGGACTCACTCCTTTTTCCAGAATTGTTTTCCAGCACACACAGGACCCATTCCTTTCTCTAGAATTATTCTTCCAGCACACAGGACGCATTCCTTTTTCTAGAATTATTTTTCAGCACACGCAGAACCCACTCCTTTTCCCAGAACTATTTTCCAGCACACACAGAACCAACTCCTTTTTCTACAATCATTTTTCAGTTTGGTGCTGGTACCTCCTAGCAGTGTTTCCCTTCTCCAGCCCTGCATCCCAACCACTAAAAGGAAGCTGAACTCTTTTTCTGCCCTCCCTGATGTCCAGCGTGTTCCCAGACACGGAAAAGCCGATCCCTGTGCGGATGAAGGTTTGATCAGAGCACTTGGTAGCCATCTCTAAAGAATGCATAGCTGTCATCTACAAGAGGATCCTTCTCAGAGCCAGGAAAACGTCTCTTACACAGGCTGACCGATTTCTCTTGGTGTTCAGAGTCTCAGTTTTTGTCTA
This sequence comes from Lichenostomus cassidix, assembly GCF_008360975.1. NCBI lineage: Eukaryota > Metazoa > Chordata > Aves > Passeriformes > Meliphagidae > Lichenostomus > Lichenostomus cassidix. Next base: position 762,801 of record NW_028147268.1, on the reverse strand, counting down.
GCACCATTTGAAATCGGTTATGATGTAGGGGGAAAAGCAACAGTAAAGGAAAACTTCCTTCCCCCACCCCCCAAGTCACAAACAAACACCATTCTCTGAGCTGGAGTTCCCCCCCAGGTTGAACATCCTGCACAAAAGGAGGACAGTCAGCATCCCCTCAAGTCAGGATGGGATGCTTCCAGACAGACAGAAGCATCTCTTCCAATATAACTCAGATTCTTCAACTCAACAAGACAGGGCCTGGGTGACAGCACAGCCACCCAACCCTCCGACCACTTTACTCCATGTGCTGTTTGTTTGCCTTAACCTGTTATTTACACAGATTTTTTTTTCCTTTTAAATAAAATTGTGTGCTCTATGCTCCTGGGCTCTGTCTCAGGTAGACAGATCACTGTTTCCCTGCTGGACAACACCTAAATGCTGCAAGTCTCTTCATTTCAGCCCCCAGCTCCATTCTCACCACCCTCAAAAGTATTTAGGTTCAGGGAATCAGAATGGTTTGGCTTGGAAGGGACCTTAAATCATCCAGTTCCAACCCTGCCAGGGTTTAATTTACACCAATCACTGACACTTCACATTATTTAACCCTAATCCAGGTAACCTGGGACCTGTTTTGTTACTGCCCCTGTTACCAGTAGATGGCAACAACACATTTTTATTCCATGCAGCCTTTTCCATGTCTCTTTAATTTTCAGTTCCAGACTCCAAAACGAAATAATTCATGCAGCACTGAGTTTTTACAAAAACAGCACAGGACTCATGACAATTAGGAGAAATTAATTTGTAGTGTTCAAGTCAAACTCATAAAATCATAGAGTGGAATCCCAGAATGCTGTGGGTTGGAAGGGACCTTAAAGATCATCCCATTCTACTAAAAACTTTGCTCATCCCATCAATGCTCACTGCAAACCCAAAACTTCATAGTGTAAAGGTTTGCAGTCTGTCATCACTTCTAGTCCCCACCAACTCACTTTGAGTATCACAACCCCAAACTGGAAAAGAAATGCAGCATATGAAGTTATTTTTTCTATTCCACCCTCTGAAGGGCTTTATTCTATCAGGCTGCTGATTCCACACATGGCTTTGCCACAAAAAGTTGAGTACATTTGAAGTGTGAAACTCATACAATTCCTAAATCTATTCTCCTTCACATGTCACTTAAACCCACCAGAGCTGTGCTCCCCAGAGACTGCATTTGTCACACACTGGACAAAAGTGCCAAAACACCCTCTGGGCTTTGCCTCAAGTGCTCCATCAGAACAGCCACAGGATCTTCCTCTTCTCCATCAACTTTTCACCAACTTTTTCAGGAGTCAACACTGTGAAGTTTTGGAGGTTCTGGGAAATCCTCTGCAATTCCAAAAGAAAACCCCAAAAGGCTGCTCAGCAAATTAAAATACACTCCCTGCACTACCACTGAGTAATTCTGGGCACAAACTGCAAACTTCCATCTCAGCAGTTACCACCTCATGTTTGGGACATGAAAAATCATCTGGATAATAATGGGAAAAGAGCTGCTCAGCACATGATGAATGAAAGACAAACACTTACTGCTACATAATTTAACATTTTTATTTGGAATATTACAAATCATCACTAATCTTTACATCCCAAAAAAAGTGTATAAATAAGGCTAATTTTTACAGTGATTTCACTTGCCAAATAAGTGCATTTCATTGTATTTTAGCACATTGCAGATGCAACAAGAAGCAAGCTGAGCTCCTGAACACCACCACACTCGATCCCAGTCACACATCCCAGTGTTTACAAACAGCTCCCAGACCGAGATACCAGCCAGGCCACGAACAGCAAATCCTTCTGTGGAGCCAAAGCCCCTTTTTAATAACCACAGCCTATTATGAACTGCAACAATACGACTGCTGGGATTGTCCCAAAAAGCCCTATAAAGCCCTAAACAGTTCTGTGCCACTGCAGCAATCTGTTGATGACAGGGAGAGCAGTGCCAAGCAGCCACAGACAAGCCAGAGTAGTTCCAATGCTGCCTCAGGCATCTCAAGTGAGGCAGTTTGGGTTTTCTGTGAAAACTGGTTCTTAGAAGCTGCCTGCATGTTGATAGTGAGATTCATGAAACTAAAACCTGCTCCAGCTGGGGTTTGCTAAGGAATTAGAAGTTGCAGTAAGGCTGAACTAATAGCAAACAGTGTGGTTTAAATTAAAATTCTGGAGTCAGAATCTGGACTAAAACACCTGAGGAACAAGCAGCAAACAAGAGACCACCAAATCTACCAGCAAATCTACTCCCACAACTGAACTGCTTTGGTTTTCCTTTCACGTGAAAAGTGAGTGACAGGGAAAAGCTTCTGTTTCTGAACAGGAATGTGATGCTAAATCCAGCCTTTCAGAGCTTGATCTAACATCACAGTGTGCAGACAGAGGTTTGAAATGAGCAATGCACAACTTGGAGTAAAAAAAGCAAGGAAGGTGGATCAGACAGCACCCATTTCTATCCTTAAAAGTAACAGAAGATCTCCAGAACTAAAATCAAGGTTCACTAAAAATCAAGCAGCCTAAGGAATTTCCACTGTGCTCATGACAGGACATGGCCACCACTGAGCTCTAAGCAGCTCCTTTAATCAGACACCTCCTGTCAACAGGCAGAGAAAGCCTTTGCTACAGAATCCTTCAGTTTTCCATGCCAACAAATCCACTGCAGTCTTTGTGGAATTATAGCAAAGAATCAGAAATGGCTTTTTTCCTTCTTAAAAGCAAAGGAAAAGCTCTAAAACTCTGATTTCAAGGCACACTTTAATTCATCATATATACAGCAACCAACTTTGGCAAACAAGGAGGTAGAGTATGTAAGATTTTAACTGTGATAGTTTCAAACAGACACCGCCTTTAACGGCACCAAACTCTTCAGGGAATGAATAACAACATTTCAGAACACTAAAAAACCAACAAAACCATTTACACCACCTCAACTGCAGAAAAGGAGAGGAAGAACAGTCAGGTTTGAGTGAGCAGAACTCTAAAGGACAGAGGAGAGTACTGGACATCTGTAAGCAAAGAGTGGCACTTGCAGCAGCAGGCAGCAGCAGCTGGCACTGGGACAGTGACATTCCAGCACTCCCACAGACTCTCACATGCTACAGGTATTGCCTTTCCCCCAGCTCACATGCACAGAAAGACAATGAGGGGGCAAAGCAGATCTATCTGTATTATCTATATATACACACACACTTTTTATCCTATTAGGCACCTCCTCCTGCAGTTCATCAGCAGAACAAGACAGCACAAGGGACTTATGGACAGCAACTCACTGCAAGGGCAATCATTTTCCAGCTCTGACAGGGATATTCCACTGCAAATTCCCTCCCACCCCACAAAAAGGTCAGTCATGCTTTACACATCTTATATTCGGCAGAACTGGGAGTGCTGTCACGTTTCCTACAAACAAAAAAACAAGTGAAATCAGAGGGTTTACATTTCAATAGGTTTTACATTTACACTGAAAGCACAGCCTTAGTTTTATCATTAAAGCAGCAGGTAAAGTCACAAACTTTATCCTCTCTTTCCCAAGCAACTGCTGCACTGGGGATTTTAGCTTCACTCAGCTGCTGAACTGTTAGGAATGACCCAAGGAGTAGCAGAGCCTTTGACCCAAAGGGATATTACCAAGAACTAACACCAGAACAGTTACAGGTTCCCATAACTGCACCAGCTTCACCCTTAAATTCATTTTAATCACAGAGTGTTGTTTAGTACATATTTTCTAACCCGAAACAAAATATTAGCCTGTGAGGATTTTGATTCTGTAGTCCACTAACAGCAACTTTAACATACTTAAACATAAAAGAATTAAAATTCACAATGACGTTCTTCTATATGTTCCAAGTTCTTGAATAACTCCTGGTTTGCTTTACCAAAACACCCAAATACCAAAGCTCTGTGCTATTAGTCTAAGTCTCTGAGGAGTTCCACATGCCACAGGAAAAACTCCAGAATTAACAGTGTTTTCACACACTAGACCAGTGATTTCTCTTAATATGTGTAAAGGTAAGATTGGAATGAAGAATTCTATTCTCTCCAAAAATAAGCCAAACTAACCCAGAAAACAAATACTATCTTAATTAGAAACATCTTTCTTCAGAGTGAAGATGATATTCCCTAATCTATACATTATTTTGGAAGAAACTTCAAGCTTAATCTTCATATAAAAACTTACAAAAATACTGAAAATTCACTTGTCCTTTGTAAGTCAATAAAATCAAGACTATGCACACATGAAAAGCCTTTTGCATTAAGTTGGAATAAGAGAACCCACCACCTCCTCAGAATTTGTGCAATGGGAAAAAATCAATGAAAAAGAAAAAAAAAGATCCTGGTTTAAAAAATATTTGTTGTTCCAACTCTGTTAAGGTAGCAACAACAAAATACTAGCAAGGAACAGTCAAACTGAGCTGTCCTGTCTGAAAAGTGTTCTGTTCAAACAAGGTTTGAAGAGTCAGATTTTGGAAGAGCTCATTTGACCTTACACAAATGCACGAGCAACCCCAACTATCATCACATGCATCTCACTGCTGCATTGGGCTAAAATACAAGAGAGGACATCAGCTGCAAACAAGCAACTGGATTTTGATGCTTTTTAGGGCTACAGAACTCTGAATTTGAAGAAGAAATCCCCTTTTCATAAGAAGGTTTCGAAAGATCTTGTTAGAACCTTCGTTTATTCTCTTCTAGAAAGCAAAAATGCAGATGAATCAATAATTGTGAGAGATGTGATCTGGTTTTCTCTGAAGGGATGCACAACTACCTTTAGAGTTTTGGTGTCCAAAGGTGGTTTCCAGCTTCTAATTACAAGGAATTAAGCTATTAGCTAAAAAAAGCAACATACAACTGGAATGGGTGCAAACGTTCTACTGAGTATTGCATGTAATACACTACAAATTCTAAGGTAACACCAAGAAATGTGATTTAAAATCACTTGAAGCTATTACTGACAACCCTAAATTATAATTCTTTATATATTATATCCTGTTCTTCCCAAAATGAACAGAAGGTTATGTATGACATGCCTTCCTCTAGGAAGTCAAGGTTCCCAGCTAGCCAGATTCCACACTCCTGAAACTCCAAGTAAACCACAATAAAAAAAAGACACTTAAGCTTCATTGCAAAAAATTCAAATGAATTGGAAAGTGTATACCTTTCAATTAATTCTTTTGTGCAGTTTCTTCCATCTCAGCTGGGAGATTAGTTTTTAAAATACATGTTTCCTTGCAACTCTCATCAACTGTGTACGAGCTGAACAGCAGAAGGGGAGAAAGGTCTAATTGAATGTCCCATCCAAGTGGCATTTGAAACACACAGAAAGAGAGGCCAAGGAAAGATTTGCTGTCATTTGGAGGCTATGAACCAGCAAGGCTCAGGGGCTGGAAGCACAACAGCTCACAAAGGCTCAGCTGCATCAGGAACTCAGAACACTAAACAGGGAGATGGAGGCCTTAATAAAAGGAGATTAGGTCAGGGTTTTCAGACAAGAAAGAGCTTTAACAGTCAGATGTCCACAGAGAGGAAGATAAAGGGAAGCACTGGGCACAATAAGGCTTTTCATGCTGTCAGATATTCAGGAATGTAACATTCTACCATTTTTGATGCTGCTGCTTTAGATCCCTCCTGCTTTCCACACCATGAGAAGTCTCTCCACGGATGAAGGCAGCAAGTGCTGCCCTGAACTGCCCAGAGCTCTTCTTTGGGCCATCCAGGCTGCAGAATATCCAAGTCCTGGATGAAAAGCAGTGGCTGCAAAGCACCAAATTACTCAGCAGCACACTGTGGCCCTTGGATTGACCCTGCACTGCCTATTTAAAAGACACTAAGGCTAAAACCTCACTGGATATAAACCACCTGCAGGGCTCTCCCAAGTACCCTGGGTGTACTTCATCACAAATCCAAACCATAGGAATATTCCCCCTGGTTTACTTCATTTAAAGCATCCCTTCCTTTGTTTCATGTTCTCCAAAAAAAAACCAACAGATTTTGGTAAAAGACAACACAGTTCTGATGAGATGCCTTTCCTACCATTCCACATGTACAACCTAAGCTGCTCTGGACTGTCAGTGTTTTGCACGTTACAAACTATTCCTCTGACAAAAAGGTTTTTTCCAACAGATAAAAATCAGACATTACAGCCAGAAGCAAAGCATTAAGAGGCATTCTTTAAATCTCCTGCCACCCCCCCATGAAAAACCACACATAAACCCCAGCTGTTTTGAAGAAAAGTTTAAAACACCCTATATATCTTGTTAAAAACAGAACTCTAAAGCTCATGCATGATTTTACAGATAAATTTGCAAGTTTTTAACATAGGGACCCCAAAGCTGCTGCTGCAGGAGCAACAGAAAAACCTGAAAACCTTCGAGCAGCACAAGCCCAACACAACCAATACTCCCCCTGGCTTCGGGAGATAAACTGACATGTTTTAAGCAGATGGACAAAAATACTTCCCTTGGCAAGGGGACACTGCCAAACACAAGCTTAAGAACAGGGTTTTTCCTTCCTTGAAATTAGTGCAAGTGTTAATTAGCAGCTTAGCTGAACAGCAGATCCAAAACCAAAGTCAAATACATGGTTAGGCCTCCACCAGCTGCTGGGAGGAGCTGACATAAAATCAGACTTTTGGAAAAGAAAGGATACACAAAGCTCGAGAAACTTAAACATCAGCACGGCTTTTGCTCAGTCATTTGGAAGTTTGCAGTAACATTAATAAAAAAGGGAAGTTACTCACCCATTCTGTGAAAGGTATTTCTTATAGATCCAGAAGGCTGCCAGGAGCACCACAACTATCACGATCACTTCAAGAAGAATTAAAATTAAAAAAAACCCTGAGAGTGATAAAGATCATCTGCAGCTCACAAAAAAGCATAAAAAATTTTGCAGAAATAGCCTTATTTTCATCTACAGCTCTGTACCAACCCTAGCCCCTCAAAAAACCCCACAAACTCAAATTTTTTACAGCATAAGCCATGTAAATTAAATATTTGATGCTTTACTCAAGAGACTGCAAGATAGTTCAGCTCAAAACCAGTGACCACCAAGATGGCCAAACCCCACCAGCTCAGAAATATTAAAACATTACTTTTTACAAGTTTATACAAATCTGGGTAACACAAGATGGACTGAACACTTCTGCTCACCTGCAGAGTTATTAACTCACACCCCCAGTAAACCTAAGCTCTGAAATTTATTGAAGTGGCCAAGTTGCTGCTGGCTCCCTTTGAAATGTGACTTCACCACATGAAAAAATATACATTTTACACTAAACTATAATTACTAAGCCATCTTTTCTTGAATCATGCACCTTTAACCAAAACTCCAGAATCAACCCACTGCAGTCACAGGTGATTGGAATCAAAAATAGACTTCCACATTAAAAAATATAATTAATATAATGTTTTGATAAGGTTTCAGAAAGTACTTACCACAGATGATGGCTATCACATATCCACCTAAAAACAGAGGGAATCAGAATCACAAGAGGAACACATGTGCTTTTAATTCAAACAGTATTAAAAAATATTCACAAAGCTATTTCAAGTCAAGTACTTCTATCAACACAATCTTTGAAGCAGACAAATTTAAATAATAATAACATTTAACTTAGAATATGAATATTTCAATTGATTTTATCAAATCCTATTTTTGTGTTGAAATAAAGAAGGAAAACATATTAAATTATTTCTCCTGAATACATAAGGACTGTTCTGTGAGCTGTATTTTCATCCCAGCAGAAGTTTTTGCAGTCCATACTTACTCAGCTGGCAGCTTGGCACTGCAGGACTCCACTGGTTGTTCCCAATGTACTGAATTCGAGCTTCCCCATGCAAGGTGTACCCTGTGTAACACTCGATGGTGATGAAATCCCCCACGGAGTAGGAAGGTTTTTCTCCAGCAATTACTCTCCCATAATTTATGACAGGGGTGGAACCTGAACCTTCAGACTCACCTGGAAAGAAAAAGGGGAAGAAAAAAAACAATATTGAAAGATGTATTTCTGCATCAGGCATTTGGAACTTGTCACTCTGGCCCTGATTTCAGCAATTTAGAGTTTCACTCACAGGCACAGTGTTGTAAAGCACCCCATGAACTCTGGCCTTGGCAAGTCACTGTCATCTCTGCAGTGCCATCAGGGAAGGAGCAGCCAGCATTGCACCTGATCTGGACAGACTCTCCTTTTTCATAGGCAGGTTTGGCTGGAATCAGGACTCCATCTGGGATCCTCGGGGCAGGACACACATCTGCAGTAACTGATACAGGAGTTTAAAACCAAGTTTAGTGGGAATAAAGTTTATTGCCTAACTCAGTAACTCTCTCCACATGTACACAATCTGCTATAAGCAGAACAGCTCAGTAGTTTAACTTCACCCCTTTTTAAGTACAAATATTTCCCTTAGAAGACTCAAAGAAACATCACTGTAGGTATTCATTAAAGCATCTTGTAATGTGGCAGCTCAGAAATCCATATTGGTTCATTATTTTTCTAAGCTCTAGAATCATTTCCAGGTGCATTACCAGACTCATTCATTATGGAACACCCAAACACACTCATTTCAAAGTGCCTCTCACTCTTGGGAACTCATTATTAAACCATGCACATGAAAAATTCTCTTTCTGTCATCCCTAACAACATTCCCTGTTCTTCTAACACAGGGAGAGAGGAGAAAGGTTCAGAAATACTCCTGTCATGTCCCCAGCCCTGCAAATTAGGCCTGACTTTATCATTTCTGCACTCAAAATCTAATGCTGCACACCCACAGGATGCCTGGAAAGTAGGAGCTGAAGAGCTGCATGAAAAAACCACACACAAAGATTTTAATTGCTCCAGAAGGACACTACAGGTTTCCTCCCAGTGCATACCCCTAATTCTTTTTATCACAATCAGAAACACATCTTTTCTCTTGTATTTCACATCTTTTCTGCTGTCTTTACCCATGAAATCCCTAGAACACCATGATGCCCTATTTCAGCTAAAACACACTTTCACACACAAGGGGAGTCAGAATCTTACAGAAAGTCTTACTTTTCTCACAAGTTGGTTTTGGAGGATCCCAGGCACTGTTTTCTTTACAGGTAATTGCATCTTCTCCAACCATGTAATAACCTTGATTACACCTAAACACAACTGTATCCTTGTAACTGTAGGAAGGGCCATGTCCAGATACTTTTCTCCCATTTTCAACTGTGGGGTTTCCACATTTGACCACTGAAAGAAGCAAAACATTTGTTAACATAAGCATTTGTAACCAAATGAAAACAAAGCTCGGAAACATTAACACAAACATTGCAAAAAAACAACATCCTTTCCCTACTTGGAAATTTCCCCAAGTTGGTTTGGAGAGACTTCGTAAAAACATTGATTTCTGCACTTCCATAGAAGATGTGTTTTAGGAAAAGGATTTTCCTAAAATTTTTAGGCTTTTTACAATTCCTAATCCAGCTCCCATCCTTGCTCTTCACACAATTTTTCTGCAGCTACCCAGGATTTGAGGCCTCTAGGTTCCTTCACTTCAGCCTTGTCACTTCTCACAGGTATTTTTCAAGCTTTACCTTAAATTTTAGTCACATTCTGTGTCATAATCTATCAACACCCACCACACAGACGTAATCTCCACTTAAACTGTACCAAACTTTGTAGCAGAAGATTTGTTCCTTCTTTCCTAGGAAGTCCATTCTCCCCACCCCACTTCCAAAAGAGGGACAGACACTGTAAAAAAGAATTAAAAATGCCAACAACCTCTACATTCTGGAGGTGGTCCACTCCAAACTCCGTTTGAGTGTGCATCAGACATGCAGTAAATTGTGTCTGTGCCAATGAGGGAGAAGGGATCCTGGCCCCCGGGAACACTGTCACAGCTGTAGGTCACCGAGCTCTGGTACACATAGTTGGCCCTTTCCAGGTAGTTCCCGTTGGCTATTTTGGGAGGCGGCTCACAAGGAATTACTGTAAACGAAGCATAAAAATTGATCAAACAGGGTTCTGCTGTGTTAGGTGGTTCATCTCAAAGAGGAAGCATTGGTCTTTCAAGTAATTTCATTGGAAATCTGACACAGCTACTCTAAGTCACACTACAGAATCTCAATTTCAACAAGAGGCTGATTTTGATATAATAAGCACAAAAAGTGGTATTTTTCATTCCTATTTTACCACCATTTTTTGTACAGGAAAAGCTGATGGCACAGCTGTTTTTAAATTAATTACCAACCTCTGAATAGAAAATTAAACACAATTTACTTACTTTCACAATAAGGCAGATTTCCACTCCAGTCAACACCTTCGTTCCTGATAACACAGGTAGTCTCTTCACTACCCCGCAGTCTGTATCTAGAATGGTAAAAATTTTGAAAAAGGTGGAACTTCTATCTTTCATTTCTCCACCAAGCACCTAAAAATTGGTCCTTATAATTGTTCTGTGATTATGGGGAGACAACACCCCAAGGTTATGTACATTAACTTCACCAAAATACTTACCCTTCATTACAAGAAAATGTCAATTTTGAACCAAATGTAAGATCTGTCCCACTAATATAACCATTTTCCAAGTCTCCTGGGTGTTTACAACTTCTTGCTGGGGGAACAAGAAAAAAAGAAGAAAGAAAAAAAACTCTACATTTTCGTAGCTACATACAAAGTCTTTGGCATCTATTGCTCTTACCACCACCACCGTTTTCCACGCTTTGTTTAAAATACCAACTGAAACTGTTAAATATCAGTGGGAAAAAGCAAAGGGGTACAAAAAAATTACCTTTACAGAACACGTCCGTGGGTGACCACTGCAAGTCAGCACCACAGGTCCGGGTCAGTGATTTCCCTGGGATTCTCATGTATCCCGGCCGGCAGGTGAAGGAGACTTTGCTCCCAACAGGAAAACTCTGCATTTCCCTGGAGCTCTCGCTGAGCTCTGCGTACTGCAGCCGCTCTGGGGTGGGACATGAGCCTGGGAGAGGAGGTAAAAAACAACACACAGCCTTAGCAACGAGAAGAGAAACACACCCAGGTGGAACAGCACAGCAGCCAGGACAATTAAAGAGCTTTTAAGGATATAATAAACTCTTTTCCGAATTTTTAATTTAGATTTTAAGTGCATACAATGCTAAGCTCTGCATGTGTGCAAGACACGTTACTTATTGTTTTCCCAAGCTCTTTAGTCATTCTACCCACACAATGCACTTCCTTCCAGGTCCTAATACTTGTCTGTTTGCCTTTATTTTGTAGGTAAATACACGACTTAACTCACTGTACACCCATTCAGTTTGCCGCATGAAAAACAAACAAGTCGCCCCACTGACAGAGCTCATTGTCCTTTCTGAAGGAAAAAGGAAAGCGAATCTAAGGGACATAAAGCGGAGTTTAAAATCAGCTCCAAGGCCAAGCTGGACGGGGCTTGCAGCATCCTGGCTCAGTGGCAGGTGTCCCTGCCCACGGTACGGCAGAACGAGATTGGCTTTAAGGTTCCTCCCAACCCAAACAGTCCCATTATTCTACGATTCGCACCCGCCCCAAACCGCGTGGTTCCACCACCGCCCTGAAACCATTTCCTTCCTGCCTCCCCTCTCCCCCCGAGCAGGCCCCGAGGCCCCCGAGCCCGGCGGGGAGCAGCGCAGGGCACGGTGCACGATGCACGATGCCCATCCCGATCCCGATCCCGATCCTCTGCCTCCTCCCGGCCGCGGCCCCGCGGAGCTCCGCGCCCGCCGCCCCTCCGCGCCCCTTCCCAGCGGCACCCCGCTCACCCTGAGCCCGCGCTCCGCCCAGCCAGCACAGCACCAGCGCGGGCAGCAGCACGGGGAGAAGCACCGGGAGCGGCCCCATGCCCGCGGCGGCACCGGGAACGGCGCCGGGCACAGCAGCGGGCCCGCGGCTGCGGCCGCTCCGCTCCCTCCCGCGGCACAGGAGACGCAGAGCCGCCCCGAGTGCGCATGCCCGGCCCGCCCCGCGCGGCCCGCCCTGCCCTCAGTGCTGTGCCGCCATGGCCGAGCCCCGCTGCCCCTCAGAGCGGGGAGCGCTGACAGCCTGGGGACTGCTCCGGCGTCTCTTTCACCCTCTGCTCGGCGACATTCCCCGGCCGCGCTCCCCGCGCCGCTGTCACACACAGGGACGCGGGCTAAGTTCCTTTCCAAGCCCAGCCGCTCTGTTGTGCTAATTTCCTCCCCAATGACGCAGTCGCAGCTCACTGAGCGCATGCTCGGGGAGGCTCCGCTTGACCCCAAAGTGCGATTTTAGTAGATAATAAACATTGTTAGGACACACGGACCTTGAGGATTGTGCCAAATTAGTGATGTACACATCAGCGCCTTGATTTACTTCATCCTTAAGGCTTCTTCATTCCGGGCTGTCCTTGGCTAAGGGATGCGCTTGCCTGTTCCGCTCATTAGTTATCCTTTTTTATGGAACAGGATTGAAACTACACAAAGATCTTCCACCAAAGAACGCCCTGATTTAAAGCAATCGTGACATCATCCAAATTTTGCAGCACTCTCAGTGCATTACAGCCCTGGGTGTGAGGAGATGGAGTTCTTTCCTGGGCAGCTTGAGGGAAGACGAAAAACTTCCAAGTGTGTTCAGCTGCCATGCTTTGAACAACAAGAAGGATTAATTAAAATAACAGCCAGTTCAGGATGGACAGCCCTGTCCAAGGCTGCTCACCTCAGAGTTAAATCCCGTGTGTTGCGGAGCAGCATTAAAGTAAAACAGCCACAAAAAATTTTTAATAACCAACAGAAAATACTTGGAGTTCTAGGCAGACCTAAAAGATGACACAGAATTGTTATCATTAGCTTTTTTATTAGATTAAGCATTCGTAAAGAAACATTGCACATAAGCATTGCTGGAAGGAAATAAAGACGTAGATTTGTTTTATGGTCAGTGCATTACACATTGTTTCTCCCTACTAAAGCTTGGGCTTATCCAGATTTTTGGGTATAAAGGAAGTATTCTTCATCAGGAGCAGTGCACAGAATTCCCTCCGAGGCAGCATCTGCACCATATGCAGTCTGAGCCTCATTAGAGCCTTCCAGTAACTAATGGGAGCAGAAGTACATTAAAGATTTACAGCAAAATGTCCTTTTCTTCCCCCAGAATTCCAGTCTCAACGTGAGCAGCACTTCCTCCTGCAGGGAAGGAGCCCAATGCCTGCTCAGCAGCAGCACGGATGCCCAGCCTAGGAAAAAATTAATAGCCTGATGTTAGGTTAGAGTTTTCCTGTTTTCACACTGATGTGTAGAGATTCCATCACCACCCACAGAGCGAGGAGGGAATTTCTGGGAAATGCTTTGTTTCAAAGAAATCAACCAAAACAATTGAAAAGAGCTATTGTTTACACTTCCCACTTTGTAGTCAAAGCTCATTAAACTCAAAGCGCTGCTAACAGTGAAAATTGACTGTTGGCTGCATAGAAAGTAGATCCACCTCTAAGTAAAAATAACATTGTAGGAAATGTGAAAGTAATAAAAAACCCAGAAACCAAGGTCAGTGTCCTCTTCAGACTCCATTACTGCTAACGCAGTTTTTCAGAGGCCAAGTTCTCCCATAATTCATACAAATTATAGACAATTTTATCTCAGAAGCAAGGACTGGTGTGGAAGCCTGACCTGTGCTCACCATCAATCCAGATTATGGAAAAGGAAAGACACGCATTGAGGGTGGTGTCAGAAAGAAAATAGGATGTTTTAAAACCCCGATATATTTGAAACATCTTTTATTCAGCAGAAGAAAACATTCTGCCAGAAGATGAAGGGGAAAGAGGTTTCTGCTTGAATTATTATATTATGAAAATAGTCATTCAAGGAGACAATGCAGTCAGCAATATAAACAAATGACAATATAATTATTGCAGCTAAAAGTAATTTTTTATATTAAGGAATGTAAATCCATACCTCATTTGGAAGACATGAGCCTTTCTGTTCAGTTGCTGGGTTCAGGGGCGTTCTGGAATTATAGTTTTCATATGTACGATAATAGCTAGGTGAAAAAGATGAAAACAATGAATTGCTTTGTAAAAGAACACTCAGGTTGGTTTCCTTTAGGGAAGAGAGGCTTGAAATAAAACAACACAACCATACCATGGATTTTGGGTTGTATCATTTGCACACCCTAGCTGAAGGTACAAATTTACAAAGCCCAGGCACACTGAGGCAAATATTTCAAGTGTATCAAGTGTTTAATATTGGGATTTGGCGACAAAGCACATGAGCAAACAGCCAGAAGCTGCCTTACCCTTGCTTCTGCTTGGAAATGATTTTCCAGACAACGCCTGCCCCCAGGAGCAGCAGAACTCCTGCAGCCATGATTCCTGAGGGAGAAGAGCCTGGGTTATTCTCACTGTGCTTTGTAAAGCACACAAAATGCACAACAAGGTGCATCTGCCAAGTAAGCAGAGGAGGCTGTGCTGCTGAGGCCACTGGCCCCAAATGCAAAATGTTTGTAAGCTGCTTACCTAGGCCTACTGACCCAGACTTGGGGGACTTGGGGGACTCTGGAGAGAATGGAAAAAAAAGAAAAATCAGCAATTTACAACCAAAATACAGCGTCCTCAACTCCCCTTAATCACTTTACCAATAAACCTTTTATAATCATGGAATAGTTTGGGTTGAAAGGAGCTTAATTGCCATCCTGTTCCACCTTCCACTATCCCAGGTTGCTCCAAGCCCTGTCCAACCTGGCCTTGGACACTTCCATGGATCCAGGGGCAGCCACAGTTTCTCTGTGCCAGTGTCTCACTGCTAAGACCTACACCACCAGATTTCTTAAAACCACACCCTGACATACTTTTTAAAATACAGAATGAAATTTGCATATTTAAAATGCATTTATGTGTTTCTGTTTGATCTGTGCTTCGTTCCCATTCCACTCACTCAGTTTGCAGGCTGGCACAGGAGGGTCCCAGCTGAAATCCTCTTGGCACTGAGTGTGACTGATGCCTTCCAGCATGTAACCATCATCACATTCAAGAGTGATGTTAGTCCCAGAGCGATAAGTATTTCCTTTAATGGCTTTTTTAACACCTTGGACATCCGGGAATTCACATCTGATCTCTGTAATGGAAGCAGTAAAAAGGGGACATTTAGAGGGAACACAAAATATGAGAAACACAGCTGTGGGTTATTTGGGACATTGCTCTTGAATTCCTTCTGAATGCAGCCAGGAATTAATTCTTATTCCACAGGGTAGTTCCTTTGTTTCTGGCTGCAGAAGTGGGGAAGTGTCTTGAGTCCCAAGTCTCTGAGTTTTGGGATTCCAGACCCACCTTTGCACTGAGGGAGGGGCTGGCTCCAGCTTCCTGACGCTGTGCAGTTGATGAAAGCATTCCCAACAAGGGAATAACCAGGATTGCAGCTGTAGGATACAGCAGCTCCATAGGGAAAAGGGTCAGAGGTGTTGCTTTTGAGCCTCCCGTTGGTGATGTTTGGAGGCTGCAGACACTTCACAACTGGAAAGTCAGGGAGAGACAAACACCAGAGTGGCTTAGGCACTGTCCCTTTGCAGCCTGGACTGTTCCCTTTGAATTTCTTCCCCTGTACTAAACAACCCAGCCCCCTGCAACTCCACCAGGCTTTGGAAAGGCTATGAATTTGAGCTTGTTCTTATCACACATTCTGTACACAGATTTAGACCTTCTACAGACCTTCCCCTAAGGCAAGACTTGTTAAATGTTCTTTGTTCTTAGCTCTCTACGGCCCAAACACACCTTGACAGACGGGAGGAGGATGGCTCCAGGCTCCAGATGGTGTGCAATAAATGGATGCTGTCCCCAGGAGAGAGAAGCCAGGCTCACAGATGTAGTTTACAGATGTTCCGGGAGTAAAAACTGCTTTTGCTGGGCCATGGAAAGACCCGTGGGTGATATCTGCAGGCTTGGAGCAGTGCAGCACTGAAAACAGAGATGTGCAGATCAAAACAGAGCTCAGAGAGGCAAGAGGGAAAACTTTTGAGCAGCTGAAGGCTGAACAGTGTCCCACAGCACTGACTCCAACACACAGAGCCAGCCCTGCCCAACCCTCTGTGAAGTTGCCTCAAAAAAGCAGGACAGGTTGGGAGAAGGAGTTAGTGATTAGTAAATAAAATTTTTCCTCTTCAGATAAGAGACCTACCTGGCTTTGTTCTGGTATCAGGATGGTGATAACGTTCTGCCACTCCATCTAGATGCAGCATTAAGAGTTTAGAAATGTGGTTGAACAAATAAAATGCACAAATTTACCTTCATTTCCCATCATCCTGCTATTACATTTGCAGCAAAAAATTCAATACTTGGAGCAAAGGGGAAAAACAAAGCCAGCTTTGGCTTTGGTGGGTGGGCAGGAAAATCAGAGAAAGCAGAAGGAATTTGCAATCCTGACAAGCCCAAGTGCTGATCCTTACCCTGCTCACACACAGGTACAGGTGGGTGCCACTTTCTGTCACCTCGGCACTGGGATGTGGAGTTGCCTCGCAGGGTGAAGCCTCTGTGACACCTGAAGGTGACAGAGTCCCTGTAGGTGTAGCGGTGCTTAGGGACAGTCACCCTGCCATTCCGGATCTGTGGGACTGGGCACACCACCCCTGCAAGAGAAATTCATCTTTAGGGATACAAAGCCATGTGTGCTGTAGTTAACACAGCCTTGAAGTCCATTCTCAGTGTGCTCCAAGGAGTTTCACTTAGAGACTCAGAAAGGAATAATTTCAAGAACAGAGGGATTTTAGTTCATTTATAGTGTGAATATATTTTAATAAATATGTGAGATGGGGTGGAAACCGGTCATTACTGTCACTCTGATGAATGCTTTACTATCCCAACCTTATGCCTTCCAAAGCAATTCCATGTGAAGGAAAGACTAATTGCAATGATCAACCCCTGCAAAACACCCTTGTGATTTGGATAACAGTATAGGATTTGGAAGATTCCACTTTAATCTTACTCAATATCCTGCTCTTCTACTGCAAAACACATTTATTGCTTGATTTCTTAGTTATCTTTGTGATACAAAAGGGACAAGTCCCTGCAGGCATCTCACAACTCTTCAGTCTGCATTGCTGTGACAGATCAAAAGCTTACATCTGGAAGATTTTTAAAAGAAACCAAATATGCAAGCTTTAAAAAAATTATCCCAGAGGAATATGATGCTTTTAATAGTCTTATTTCTCTAATTCTATTTATTTAAAGGAAATACTTTTTAATTTTAAGGACTTAATTTGCCAGATCTGGCCTGGGTCTAGTGGTGACCTACTTACTCTGACAGATGGGAGGCAGACCAGTCCATGCAACAGCTCGTCCCAAAACCTCACACCTCCTGTGGGACTGTCCAACCAGTCTGTACCTGGAGGTACAGAGAGAGAAACATCAGCTCCTCCCAAGTCCTTCAGTTTGGATTTTGCACTCTCCCCAGAGGTTTCCCTCTGCAGCCTCCTGATTCCAGCTGGTCCTTCTGCTGGTTTGACACATAGGAATGAAGGACACCAAATTCCTTCTTCCTACATCCAAGAAGAGCAACACTGATCCCAAAAACTCTGGGTTTTTTGGGTCAGGTGCTAAACCAGGAGCCAAGTGACTTCCAAAGGGCTGGAGCCTTCTTGCAGCACAGGCTTGCTCCCACTCTCATGGCCATCTGAGAAGGCAAACTGAAACTGAGGTTTGCAAATTAATCTCTTGAGAACAGGAGGAGAAAAATGAAACCCTTCTCCCTTCCTGGAGTAGGCAACCACAGTGAAATTGGAACCAAAATTCGAGTTCTGGCCTGCTGTAAGAGAATGGCAGTGCAGAGGACTGGGCTCTGATCCTTTACCCAACACCAAACCCAGACACAGAGGCAGCAGAGGCAGCGTGGGACTCACCCTTCATCACACGAGTGGTTCACAGTTGACCCAAAAAGGAGATCTGTCAGAACAACAACTCTGCCATTCTTGGGGCTTTCTGGGGTTTTACATTGCTTCCCTGGGAAAGAACAAGGCTGGGTTTAAACTCCTCTCTTTCAGTTGTGTAATACACTATGAGCAGGTATTCTAAGGCTCTGTCCACATTCTGACACCAATAAAGATGGGATTTCTAAAAGGCCCAAAGCGGCCCAGACCATGTGACTAGTAAAGCCATGTACAAATCTTTTTTTTCAATAATTGCTCTAAGAAACCCACAAAACAGACAATTTCCAACAAGCAACACCAAACTGATGGAGCTATTCACTTTTGCAGAACTCTAGGGCTTCAGACCACGTGTTGTTTTGGAGGCAAGTCAGAGTTTGGGACACTCCTGGGCGTCTCGAGTATCCTGGCCGGCAGCTGTAGCGCACAGTGTCCCCAACAGCAAATTCCAGCTGATTTTTGGATTCCTTGGTTAGCTCAGCAAAGCCGAGGTTTGGAGGTGCACCACAGCCACCTATCAGGGAAGAAAACATTCGGAGAAACAGGGATGTCAACTACAAAAGTTGTTACGAAATGCATTTTGAGTATGTACAGATAAAAATTTACGTGCAAAGAGGGTAAAAAAGGGGAAAGGTGAAGGATTCAAAATTTTGGGAAGGGTGAGGATGAGTCCTACAGGCAGAAACTCCCAGACTATCCACAACTTGCAGCTCAGAACCACAGTGTACCTGCACACTGAGGGAGAGGGAGGCTCCAGTTGCCAGAGTCAGTGCAGAAGATGGATGCTTCTCCCAGGAGGCTGTAACCAGGGTCACAGCTGTAGTTCACAACCATCCCGGTGGGGAAAACTTCCAGGTCCTGGATGTTGGGCTTTCCTTTGTCAATGTTTGGAGGTGAAGGGCACTGCAGCACTGAAGAGAGAGAACAAAACAAAACTGAGAAGAGGGCAAGGACACAATGGGGGAACAGGCTGGGGAAGTTGGGGTTGTTCAGCCTGAAGAAGACAAGGGGGGTTGAGATGAGCTGATTTTAAGCTTCTTTAACTCAGCATCATAGAAACAGGATCAGAGGGAGTGGTAAAGGAGAGATTACAAGGCTTCATCACACAACAATTTAAACAAATTAGAAGCATCTGCAAAACTTACATTTGCAAAACTCCTGGGCTTCAGACCAGGTTTGATTTTCTAGACATGTAATAGTTGGTGATATCTGTGGCTGTTCCACATATCCAGGCCGACAAGTGTAGTTCACAGACATCCCAACAGGAAACTCTGTCTGATTTTTATACTCCTCACTCAGCTCAGCAAATAACAATGGTGTTGGTGTGCCACAGCCCACTGCCAAGAAACAAAACAACCATGAGAAATATGTTCCTGCCTGTGAAATGCAGTTAAAGAGAAACAGGTGCACTGATAGGCACTGTTAAACCCCAAGTTATTAATGTATCTTCTACGTGTTCTGACATTTATCTACATAAATGAACACTCAGCATGTATGGGCACAGGCACCTAATTTATATGCTTAAACAAAAAAAACCCAAAATTATAATGACCCAAAAAGTAATTTGGCCAGTGTGGTGCCCTCACACGACTTTGGGCCATAGAGTATGTAAATCTTTAATTTCAATGTATAGAACACCCAAGCCTCTCTCTCCCCACACAACGCAATCCTGCAGGTTTTACCCAGAGGTGGAGAACTTGTACCCCAGCAAAGCCTGGCTCACCTGGTTCTCGTGACTGGCAGGTGGGGACTGCAGGCACCCAGCGGCCATCAGGCTGGCACTTGGCCCCATGGCTGCCCCTCAGCACAAAGCCTGGGTGGCACTGGAAGGTGACATTGTCCCCAGGGTGATACACATCCCTCCGGCCCTCAGCCACCTCGCCGTCCCTGATGCTGGGGCTGCTGCAGATGATCGCTGGGAGGGAAAAGCAGCAGAGGTCGGGCTGGGAAGGAGCTGCCAGAGCTGAGGGGTGCCCATGTGGTTTTGGAGGGCACAGTTCAGGGGGGAGGCCCCTTTTCACTGTGGGTAACAGCATTCCCAGCTCACCTTCACAGAGCGGGTAAGGGATGCTCCAGGATCCTGATGGCAAACAGGAAACTGTGGTTTTCCCAGTGAGGGCATAGCCTGGGTCACAGTGGTACTTCACTGACATTCCAGGGATGAACTCTGTCACACCCTTGCTGTCATGCTGGCCATTTCTGATCTTTGGAGGGGAAGGACACGGCGGCACTACAAGGAGGGGAAAAAGTCCTAACTAGTCAAGAGCTGGCAGCACAAACACCCCTGTAGGATAAGGCAGCCTTTTACCTTTGTTCTCTCCCATTTTTGCCCAACAGCAACAAGGGCTATAAGTGAATGATATTTCCATTCTACCCTCACTTACCTTCCATGCTTTGTGTTTTTCAAGCTTATTGACATTAAAAAAAAGGTCAATTTATCACTGTTTAGGCAACTGCAGTGATTAGTTTCCAAATATCATCTGTGGCCCTAACAGCTTGCTTCTGTGGTTGTGAGTGATATCAGACAGGTAATCCAACCAGCCTGGCTCATTGGATTTTGTGGATTCATTTACTGAGCTGAAAGCCCTACACAAAACAAGTGTCTGAATCAAGGAATCATTTAGGCTGGAAAAGTCCACTAACCACTAACCCCTGGCCCCAAGCGCCACGTCCACATGTATTTTAAATCCCTCCAGGGACCATTCCAGATGATGCCCACACTTCCCTGGGCAGCCATTCAAACATTCCAGGTTTTGAATGGGGATTCTGAGGATGGGAGAACAGATATGTGCATGTTTTTCCTTTCCAGTGCTTGAGAGCAGCCCCTTCACCTCCACACAGTGGTTCAAAAGAAATCAGCCACCACCCTGCCCCTCATTTGAACTTACACTTCTCACAGGTGGGGACAGGAGGGTCCCACTTGCCCCCAAACTGGCACTGAGACTGTTGAGAGCCCTTCAAGGCATAACCCAAATTGCATTCAAAGACAAGGATGGCCTCCAGTCTGTAGGTGGTCTCCAACCCAGACACTTTTCCATTCTCAATCTCTGGCCTGGTGCAACCAATTGCTGGAAGGGAAAAGCACAAGGATGTGAAGAGCTGGGGATGTAAAACCCATCCTGGGTGTGGAGGGACACAGAGCAGGGACAGAACCTGCTGCTGAACCTTGTCACCACTGTCAGGGGCATGTCAACATTCTTGACTCTTATTCTTACACAAAACATCATTATTCAGCTGTTCCTCAGAGTTGTAGGAACAGAAAGGGAAATCCCCAGAGGCAGTTGGAGCTCCTCCTGCCTGTGGCACCTTTGATCTGTGCCTTTTGCTGGAGATTTGGTCTGCAGTGATCAAAGCAAGAGCCAAGAAAGAAGAAAGAGCCTGGGGCCGGGCAGAGCTAGCCAACACAAACCTTCACAGCGGGGCTGGGGCCGGCTCCAGGTTCCCCTGGCAGTGCAGCGGATGGAGGCGTTCCCGACCAGGGAATATCCCTCTTTGCAGGTGTACAGCACTGCCGAGCCTGGGCTGAGCCTGGCCCCGGGGCTGGCATTGTGCTGCCCGTTGGCGATGCTCGGTGGGGAAGGACACCTCACCTCTGCCAGGGGCAAGGAAAGGCAGGTGAGAAATGGGGACAGGGCAAGGAAAACAGCAAAAATCCAACCTTCTAAAAGCAAAGGAGGGAGACACCTCCATTAACTCCTGTGAATGAATGAGCTATCCCCCCACCGGCCCCACCACAGACGGGGTTGTCCCTTCTGCCAGTGCCCAGCAGAGCTCTCTGGAGGGGACACAGCAGAGCTGTACCTTGGCACCGCGGCGCTGCCCCGCTCCAAGTGCCGTGCTGCCCATCTGCAGAGCCGCAGGACAGGGAGGCATTTCCAGCCAGGGAGTGCCCCGAGTCACAGGTGTAGGTGACCACATCCCCGTAGGAGAAGGTGTCCCTGGAGCTGCCGCTGTGTGTCCCGTGGGGGATGGCTGGGGGTGGATCACAGAGGATACCTGTGGGCAGTACCAGGGGGCTTTCAGCGCTGCCCAGGGGCTGCAGGACACTCACACTGCCCAGGAATGGTGACAAAACCACCTCAGCAGTGAGACAATGACCCATATTATCCAGGAACAAACTTTGCATGGAAAAAAATCACATGTTGGAAGGAAAACTTGTGCCCTCCTGTGAGTCACTTCCTTGCTGCCCATGTCTGGGACAATTCTTACCTCCCTTTCCATAACCGTTGGTGACACAGAGAGAGGGACTGGCCACACCATTCCCACACACACCCAGTGAAAAATACTTACCCACGAACAGGGAGTTTAACATACTAATGTTTTTTCCCAATTTGGACCAGAATAAATAAAAGACCTTGCAAAACATTTTCAGAAGCATCCACAACAAAATGAAAAGGGAAAATAAAGATTTTACACATTCAGTGGCTTGAGAAATCCTTTGCAATAAAACCTTTGGCTTGAAAGAAGTTCCACTTTATCTTGCAAACCATCTCCAAGGGCCTGTTGTCTTGGCCTACTTACGCTGGCAGGCAGGAGGATCTCCACTCCACGAGACATGTGTGCCAGAGATCTCACAAGTTCTCTGGGAGCCTCCAACCAACTTGTACCTGGACCACACAGAAGGATTAATTAATTTAACAGTGAGAGACTTGAGGTTTCATTACAATCCTTGCAAGTGGCAGCCAAGAGTTCTGACTTGGGAGGTGGGTTGTGCAAAGCTGAAAATCCACTTAGCTCTCACCTGGCAGCTGAATTCAACTGGGGCAAGACTCACCCTTTGTCACAAGTGTAATTAATTTTGGACTCGAAGAGGAGGTCTGTCAGAACAACAGCTCTGCCATTCACTGGGTTCCCTGGGTTAGGACACTGCATCCCTGGAAGGGAATGGCAGCCTCTGTTAGCCCTCAGCTGTTGCTTACATCCTAGCCAGGGATGTCACCCCAGAGAGCAGGCAGAGAAACCCACAGAGCTGGGAAAACAGGGAAAACAGCCAAGCCTGACACTTCAGGTTTTTCAGTACTTGTAGAACATACTTTTACAGAACTCCAGGGCTGCAGACCATGTCTGGTTCCTGAGGCAGGTGATGGCTGGTGACATCCCCAGGAGCTGGGTGTAGCCAGGCCGGCACACAAATTCCACCCTGCTCCCCTCAGCAAACAGTGTCTGGTTCCTGTAGGGCTCCTTCAGCTCAGCAAACACCAGCCTGGCAGGGGCTCTGCAGCCAGCTGCAGGAGAGAGAACCAACCCAGCTGTTAAAGAGCCAAGAAAATGTGGGTTTCAGAGAGCAGGGGAAGGTTGACACCCTGTTGGGATACTTGCCCTGCTCGCACACTGGCACAGGTGGCTCCCAGGCGTTGCTTGGTTGGCACTGGACCTCTCTGTGGCCACGCAGGGCATAGCCTGGGTCACACTCAAAGGTCACGGTGTCCTTGTGTGCGTAGGCAGACCTGAGACCCACAATCCTCCCATTCTGGATCTGTGGGATGGGACAACTCGCCACTGAAAAAAAGAGGTGCAGGTGCTCAGGCAGAGCTGTGCAGCTGAGAAGCCACCATGGGCTGCAATTTAAAGACACAGGCCTGAAAATAATTTTCCTATACATTATGTTGTGCCTGCACCCAGCAATATCAAACATCTCCAAGGGGAAAGGAGAGGGGATACTGGGGCAGCAGGGTGACCCTCCTGCCTCCCCCACTCTGCCTGCATGTCAGCCCTTGAAAATCCTGGAGCAAGAATTCCAGCTGTCTGGAGTTTCCCAATCTTCCCCAGCACGAAGCAGCAGCGGCAGGAGGGTGGGACACCATCAGCCCCAGCCAGCCCCACCTCCACAGGCCGGCAGGGGCTCGCTCCACACGCCGTTCTTGCCATCCCAGCTGGTGCAGTGGATGGAGGGCTCCCCGTGCAGCGGGAAGCCAGGGTTGCAGGTGTATGTCACAGATGTGCCATAGAGGAATTCAGTCAGCAGCCTTCCCGTGTGCTTCCCGTTGGGAATGTCCGGAGGTGGCTCACAAGGGATACCTGCAGAGGTGCAGAACAAGGCTGCTCAATTCCAAGCCTGATAATTTCCTGCCCACAGAGCAGAGAAATTGCCCGTGAAAGCTTTGATTGGAATGATGTGGCTATCTCTGCTGGGAAATATTTCCCAGATCCATGCAAAGACCCAGAGCTGTGAGCTACTTACGCTGACAGACGGGAACGTCACCACTCCATGCAACACGTCCTCCAGAGAGCTCACAGCGTCTGCTGGATTGTCCAATTAACCTGTACCTGGTGTCAAAAGGATTGGTCATTCGTCCCAAGCCATTGCAGCTGCCTCCTCCCCAACACCTGGGATGTGGGATCAGCCCTGGAGGGGAAGTTCCTCCCTCCATTTCACAGGATTTGTACATATAGACACAACAGAGAGCACCTTACGTGCTCTATAGCTACAGAGCCATTTACTGGGAGTGAAGGAACAGGAGGGAAAAAAAGGGAACATTTACCTAATCCACTTCTAAGCCAGGACTTACCCTTCCTCACAGCTGTAGACCACTGTAGACCCAATCAGGAGATCTGTGATGGAAATAATCTTCCCATTCGTAGGCTCGTTAGGATGACTGCACTGTTTCCCTGAGGGAGAAAAACACTGTTTTAGGCTCCTGTCTCTCTACACAATGGTACAACAAATACAATTCCTCCTCCAGTCACCACCCACATTCCCAGTTACCCCCGACACAGGTTTCCAATTGCAAAGAGTTACATGGCTTTACTAGTCACATATTCAGAATAACATCAAGGTTTTGGCAGCGTGGACAGAACCTAGGACCTATTCCTTCTGCAACAGACACCAAATCAAGGAGCTATTCACTTTTACAGAACTCTAGTGCTTCTGACCACACTCCGCTCTCAAGGCATGTAATAGTAGGTGACATTCCTGGGACTTTAGCATATCCAGGGTGGCAAGTGTACTGCACAGTCTTCCCAACAGAATAATCAATGGCATTTCTATGCTCCTCATTTAGCTCAGCAAAGGGTAACCTTGTGGGCTCATGACAAGCACCTATTGAGAGAGAAAAGAGACATGAGAAGCAGGCAGGACATGGATGTCAGGGGCAAGCACATGCAGAGCACTGTTGGGGTTTGGTTTGCCTAGCAAAAATGTTTATTTTGATTAATACAGCCATTAATAAACAAACACATTTTCCCAAAGGATTGCAGAGAATTAGGTTCTTATTCCCAGGGTAGACTTAGATCTTCTACTCACCAGGTTTAACAACATTTTTTAAGCAGAGTTAAGGACATAAAATAGCAGTGTACCTGAGGCAGTTCTGTCATGATTTACCTGGGGATCTCGTTAAGGATTTCTGGTGAGGCTGTGGTCTGTCACAGACAGGAAGAGCAGGCTGCCAGCTGCCATCCTCCTGGCAGGACACCCTGGCACTGCCCTGCAGGCTGTAGCCATCGTGGCACTGAAATGTCACCGTTTGCCCAGGTGCAGAGAGAAGCCCATGACCACCAACTATCCTTGCATTGGGTATGGCTGGATTGATGCAGACAGTCACTGGAAATGAGGGTGTGAAGCAGGAAGTGGAACAAAGGAAAACAAAAAACCACAGGCTGTTAATGTTGCAGCAACAAAGTCATCATGATGGCCACACAAACTTCCCCAGCCCCTTCACTGTAGAAGGGCTTCACATTAATTCATGCCATGCAACACTTTCCATGGGATTGACCCTCTTGGAGGATCTGATTGCATTGGTGAGAGTATCCCTGTGTTAAAAGCCACACCAAGAGCTTGTTCCCTGAAGGGACAGAGCACAGACTCACCTTCACAGCGAGGGTGGGGCTGGCTCCAGTTCCCTGATGCTCTGCAGAACACAGCAGTTTTTCCAACCAGGTAATAGCCAGGATTGCAGGTGTACCTTACAGACATTCCAGCAGTAAAAAACGCTTTGCCGTGGCCATTGTGATTCCCATTAGGCACCTCCGGAGGCATCGGGCACGGTCGGACTGTGAGAGAGAAATGGGAAATGTAAACTCAGTGAGAGAGCAGCAGCCTGGGGAAGCAGCAGCACCACACTCACCTCTCTGGCAGATGAGCACCGGTGGGTCCCAGGTGCCCCCAGGCTGGCACCGAGCCTCGGCCCTGTCCTCTGCTGCATAACCAGCATTACAGAAAAAGCGAAGAGTCTCTCCAGCCTTGAAGGTGCTCTGCAGGTTGTAGACCTTCCCGTTCTGCACCTCAGGGGTGCTACAGCCGATTGCTGTGGGAACAGTGACAGCATCCTTTGCATTTCCCTTCCTGGACCACACCCTACACACACAGACCTCTCCCCTCTCCTTACTGCCATAAGCTCTGATCCTACAGGACACCCAGCACCCTTCCTGCCACCCCACACACCTTCACAGCGGGGCAGGGACCTGCTCCACACGCCGCTCTCCGTGCAGGTGATGGACACATTCCCAAGCAGCTCATAGCCCTCCCTGCAGCTGTAGGACACGGTCACTCCGATGGAAAACTTGTGTGAGGACTGTCCACTGTGCAATCCATTGGCGATGTTTGGTGGCCGAGGACATGTCACCTCTAAAGAGGGAGGGGAAAAGCTCGTGAGAGTTTGGGAGAGGTGATTTCGGAGAGCCAGCTCAGCCCAAACCTCCTGCATGTCAGACATGGGGAGGGCAGAAGCCTCGACCCCCAGGTACTGCTGGCTCCATCCTGACAGCAGCCTTTGGCTGTCCTGCCTCTCCTCTGATTTTTCTGGACAAAGAGTCTTGAAATGCTTCATATAAACCAAGCTGGTCTCCCCCTAAAAGCTCTGTCCCACCCCATGCCCATGCCTAGTCCCAACACTGTCACCATCCAGCTCCCCATGGAGGTGCTGGAGTGACGCTGTGACCAGTACACAGCAAGGATGGTCCTGGCTCTGGATTGATGGATCTTAGCTTATTCTTTACATATTATAAACCCATATATTTCATTAAAATGGGATTTAGTCCCTCACTGAAGGTCACAGTGGCAATGGTGAGGGTGTCCCCTGTGCTCAAAGCCACACTGTGCGTTTGACCTCTGAAGGGTCAGAGCACAGACTCACCTTCACAGCGAGGGTGGGGCTGGCTCCAGTTCCCTGATGCTCTGCAGAACACAGAAGCTTTTCCAACCAGGTAATAGCCAGGATTGCAGGTGTACCTTACAGACATTCCCATGGTGAAACCTGCTTTGCCCTGGCCATTGTGATTCCCATTAGGCACCTCCGGAGGCATCGGGCATGGTCGGACTGTGAGAGAGAAATGGGAAATGTAAACTCAGTGAGAGAGCAGCAGCCTGGGGAAGCAGCAGCACCACACTCACCTCTCTGGCAGATGAGCACCGGTGGGTCCCAGGTGCCCCCAGGCTGGCACCGAGCCTCGGCGCTGTCCTCTGCTGCATAACCAGCATTACAGTCGAAGTGGAGAGTCTCTCCAGCCTTGTAGGTGCTCTGCAGGTTGTAGATCTTCCCATTCTGCACCTCAGGGGTGCTACAGCCGATTGCTGTGGGAACAGTGACAGCATCCTTTGCACTTCCCTTCCTGGACGACACCCTACACACACAGACCTCTCCCCTCTCCTTACTGCCATAAGCTCTGATCCTACAGGACACCCAGCACCCTTCCTGCCACCCCACACACCTTCACAGCGGGGCAGGGACCTGCTCCACACGCCTCTGTCCGTGCAGGTGATGGACACATTGCCAAGCAGCTCATAGCCCTCCCTGCAGCTGTAGGACACGGTCACTCCGATGGAAAACTTGTGTGAGGACTGTCCACTGTGCAATCCATTGGCGATGTTTGGTGGCCGAGGACATGTCACCTCTGGAGAAGGAAAGAAATTGTCCTATGGATCAGCTGTTTGCTGGTTTTTGTGCTGGTAGGACAGCTTGGGCAATGTCAGGGTGATACCCTGAATTCTGCTCTCTGTTCTGTTTGCTGGACCAAAGCTTTAGCTCGCTAAAGGTGCAGCTGCACCTGGAAGAAATTACTGGCAGTAAGGACAGTCCCGACAGGACAACAGGCACAGCACAGGATTTGGCAGGGATCCACACAGACATGGGAGCAGAAAGAGCAGTGAGAAGTTGTGATTACTTCCCATTCCAGGATCTGCCCAGGAGCAGAGTGACAGAAACCCCCCTGGGATTCAGATTCTGCCATCCCACACAACTGACTTCTCTCATGCCTCTCAGAGCCCCAAATGGGGCACTGCCACCCCCTTGCCCCACCCCAGCATGTTCCTGTCTCACTGCCAGCCAAGTTGGCAGCACTTTCCTTGAAGAGCAGCCAGGACAGGTCCATCCCAGCTTTGCTTTGCCACTGAATTAGAGAGGACACAAGAGGGAGCTTTCCCCGCGGCCATCCCTGCTCACACTCACCCTTTTTGCACTCTGGCAGAGGAGGCTTCCACCTGGAGTCAGCTCCACAGGTGCTGCTGCGGGAGCCCTGCAGGGTGTAGCCCGGGTTGCAGGTGAAGGTCACGGTGTCCCCTGTCCTGTACAAATAGCGACTGGAGGACACTCTCCCATGCTGGACACGTGGGGTTGGGCACTGGGCAGCTGGCAAAGGGAGAGAAAGGAAATGTTTGCCCACACTGCTCCCAGGGGGTGCTCCCAAGGGATGGGGTGTCCATGGGATGGGTGAGCAGTGGGATCCTGTGGAAGCTGCAGGTGGTGTGGGACTCCCTGGGGCTGCAGAATCCTCCTTGTGCTCCTGGGGGACCTCACTGCTGCCTCAGCTGGCAAAAACTGGGTGTCCAGGATCTCATGGCAATCACCCAGCAAGGTCAAGTGCCTTTCCTGTGCTTTCTGCAGGCTCTGAAGCCCACCCTATGGGTCCGTTCAACCCAGGAAAATGCTGGCAGGGTGGTCCAGGACTGACCCAACAGCACTGCAGGGATCTGGGCTGCCAGGAGCCTGTGCCAGAGGGTGCCTGGAATGGGCTGGGGGTGCCATTCCCTGGCCACTCTGTGTGGTTCCAGTGCTGTCCCCAAGGGTCCCTCAGCAGCAGAGGAGCTCGCAGTCTCTGATGCCAAGGTCCACCTGGGACCAGCACAGGGCTCCTATTTTCCTCCCCAGGGAAAAGCCCAGGGATCAAAAAGGAGAGGAGCAGTGACAAGGAAGATGAGGGAGGAAGGCCCCAGAGGAGCAGAGCTGCTGGTCTGCCTTACCTTGAGCCTCGGGTGTGACAGTGAGGAGCAGAGTGGAGCTGCCCAGCAGGCAGAGGGTGAAGGTGGACACCATCCCTGGCACAGCTGGCAGCTCCTGGAGCACGGGCCAGATATGGACAGCCCAGTTCCCCCCACAGCCCCCGTGGGAGGAAGGAGACACTGCTGGGGGACTTCCCAGGACTGTGGGACAGGAACCTGGGGGCTTCCCAGCACCCCGGGGAGGCTGCAGGTGCCTCACACTGCTGCTTGTGCTGCTGGTTTGGGCAGGGGAGGGTGTGGAAAGAGAGCAAAGGGCTGGGTGCAGGCAGAAAGACTGGAGCTGAATTCTGCCCATGGGGCAGAGTGTCCTCCCCTGGGGGAAGTGGCCCAGGCTCTGTCCCTGATCCCCAGGTCGTGGTGGCACCTAAAGGGACACAGCACAGCTCACCTGCCCAGCTGTGGGATGGGCAAGGCAGAGCATTTCCTCCTCCCACGAAAAAAGGACCATTTGTGGATCCAAATGCTCCTGCCCTGACCCTGCCTGCTCGAGTGCTTATCCCTCGCTGCTGGAAGAACAAAACCCTCAGACAGGACTTTGTGCTGGAGCAGCCCCTGCAGCTCCAGTTCTCCACCTCGCTGAGATGACACTTTCTGAGCCTAAAACAAGCAGCGAGACGTGAACTGCTCAAGTCCTTTTATCCCTTTTATTGACAGAGAGCTTCCAGTGTTTACAAAACCAAACATTCACACTTCCGAATTGCACTTGGTTGTTTGCACTCAGATTATAAAGTAAAATTAGGTACAATTCCATTACAAACACAATAAATACACCCTGTCCAATGGTAAATTTTGGCTACCACACCTGTAAAACTTTGTCACAGTGTTCACAGTTCCTTTCATTGAGTTGTGGGGAAATCATACAAAGCTGATCCCCAAATCACATGTTAAAACCATTTGAAAAAAGAAAACCCTTTTGGACTATACAGTAGGACTGAATGTGCTGGGATTAAAATAAAACCAAACACAACTCAAAGCTAGGAGGCTTTAGGCTGTATTTTGTCCATTTAGTGACTCACATGGCTTATGGTAAGAGAAATAAAAATAACCAGCAATGGACAAGTGCTTGTTCTGCAAAGCTGAAAAAAACCAGAATCTGCAGTGCCCCTGTGACAGCTGAACAGGACAGCACTTTCTGGGAAGGGAGAACTTTTGGGTCTCTTTGCAACAAGAGTGACATGTGGATGGAAATGGTTATTTGGGGGTTTCCTTCTTAGTAAAGGCATGTTCCTGTTAGCAGGAACGCACTGGGGAGAAGGGAGAAACAAAAGGGCTGTAGTAGACACATTTTGGATGCTTCCTGTTCCCAAGTGCACATCATGAGAAGCTCACGGATTGGTGATTTACCTCTGCAGGACACAAAACCCCAAACCTCAACAATCTGCTTTATCAGCAGCTAAAAGTCTGAGTGTCTCAGGCTTAAGCAGTCAAAATTCTGACACAGTGCTGTTTCCCTTCTAAACAAGAAACCTTCCAATCATAACTCCATTTTATGGGATGACACCTCTTTAGCTTATTCAGAGATCCTTTAGCCAGGATGAGTTAAAACCAGGAAAAGACACCAAGGCCTCAGTGTGGCCTTGCCATCAGCACACAAATCCAGGGCATTTCTGCCCACATGGTTCCTCCCTCACCTCTCTCCATCTTCACACCCTCAGCACAACAATAACTGGGTCAGGTCAGCCAGGATGAAAACAAAATGCCCAGAAGTTGTGGGGTTGGTGTCCTGGTCCCCACGGAGGAGTTCCTCAGGGATTTGGCTTGCTGTCCATTTGCACCTACTTCAGATCAGAGCAAGAGTTGCCTCCCAGCCCTGCCGTGAGCAGAGCAAGCGCCCAAAATCCTGCTGGACAAGGTGGTGTTTGGTCCAAGGCTGCACCTTGGAGGTCCTTCCCAGCCTTGAGGTGTGTGTGGTTGGTCAATGTTGTCAGTAGTCACAGAAAATACCAGACTCACACCTCCTCTTTGTATCAAACCATGAAAGCACAGATTACTCTCAGCAAGACAATCCCTCCTCATCCTCTCATCAGGGGCTGCACTTTCCACCTCAGGACACTTCAGAGACACCCAAATGCTGACCAGGCCCAGGCCCAGCATGACCTTAGTGGTGCTGGAGAACCCAACCCATGGGGATACCCCACAGCACAAGAATTTCTGGAGCTTCCTCAATTGCAGCATGAAGGTCTTTGGCATCTTTGTGACTTCCCACAGGGATAACTGCCCTTTATTTCTGAGCAGCATTCCAAACAGGGGGCTGGGAGCTTCCCAGGCTGCTCCAGTCCCTCTGTGTCCCACACTACAGTGCAAGGGTTTTCCAGACAAGGGCTGGTGGTTGCTGCTCCAAGGCCACTTTGACAGGAGGGAAAAGCAGAGCTCTGGGATCAAGTCCAAGGTGTCTCCAGGTACTTCTCACTGCACCCATTCCCGAAGTTAGATGTTCATAACCAGCAGTGCCAGGAGGAGGGGGAAGATTCCTACAAGATACAAATAAGGAGTTTCAGTCTTTAAACACAGTTAAATCAGCTGTCTTTTTGCTCCCTGGTCCCTTTTAGCTCCCCCTTCCCTTTCACAGCCTGATTTAAAGCACCAACAGTACCAATATGAGCACAGACTGTAGCTTTCAAGCCTAATTCAAGCAGAACACCCAGGACACAATAACAAAGGCAGACAGGAGCTGGGTAAAGGGCTCAGGAACCCAGAATCTCAGGGTATGTTGAGCTGGAAGGCCCCACAAGGTCAAGTTCCCCTCCTGGCCCTGCATATACATTGTACTCACCAACAATGATCGTGTTCGCTCCACCTGGAAAGGAAGTGAGACAAACATGAAGCTGCACCCATCCAGCACAGCAATTCCTGAACTACACAACGTGCAGGGTCTCAAACTGGAGCCAATGCACGTGGAAAACAATCAGCAACATACAGAACAGGACTCCTGCACAGCCCAGCCCCACAGGTGTTCATCTGTTAGAACCCAGATGGATTTATTGCAGGATCTCACCCCATGGAGTAAGTCACTGAGGTGCCCAGTCAGGGCAGAAGAAATGTTTCACCATACATTGATTTTGTAACACCCAATTTCAGCACTATACCAAACTGAGTGAACAGTTTTAACATCTGATTATCTCTCGCTGGTATCGCAGACAGAACACTTTCCTCTTGTGAAAGGTTTTTCCCCCTAATTTCTGCTCTTCCCTTGCTCCTTTCATTTTGTCAGTATAATTCCTGAATTCTACAAGAATTTTGCAGCTGAAGCTTCACAGAGCGAGTTAGGATTGAAATCCCGATTTTTAAGCTGATTGATTAAGAAGTCCAAGTAGGAGCAGGCCAAGCCCACCAGCAAGGCAGCTCCACCAGAGCATTCCCAGCTGCTATTTAATGACTCTGTGCAGGGTTTTTCCCTCTTACAGTAAGGAGGTGCTGGATCCCAATCGACTCCATCTCCTGCTACCACACATGTCGCAGAAGACTTCTTCAATTTATACCTGAGGAAAGAGAACAACTTTAGTACTTCACAGAAGACAGCCCAGGAGAGTTTTTCCCTGCACTCCCGACCACTGCACACAGGCAAGGGATTAACCAGAATTGTCCCACAATCAAATGGCATCTGGCAACAGCACAGCCATTAAATAAGGGCACTGATGGGAGGCAGGCTGGGGCAGTTCACTGCATCACCCAGCACACACTGGTGCCACACTGAAGATGAAATACAGGGGTTCACTGGACCCTTGCACTGGGAAACCCAGGAGGGATGGTGCTGCTGGTGATCCCAGTCCCCTGACCCCCAAGCTGGTCCCTACTGAGCAGTGATCCACTCACGGAGCATCACAGGTGAATGACACAACTGTTTCATATGGGAAATCCTTGACATCTCCAACCACTTTCCCATGCTCAACTTTGGGAGGAGAGCACTGCTGGCCTAGAGGAAAAGAAAGCAACACGGGAATTACTTTGAGCCTGGAGATGGACATGACCCAAATTTCAGAAGAACATCCCAAGCCTGTCCAGATCCCTCCCACTGTCAGGCAAGGCAAGATGAAGAGGAGATACTCACGGACACAGAATTCTGGGTCTGCAGCAGACCAGGTCTCATCACTCTGACAGGTGATAACAGAGGACTTCCCAGGTGCTTCCTTATAGCCTGGGTTGCAGCGATACCTCACCTCAGTCCCTAATTCAGAGGTGTCATCCACAGCCGTTGTCGGGGTGGCAAAAGGGAATTGTGGGGGATGACCACAGCGGACTAAAGGGAGACAGACACAGGGCTGGTTACCCAAAAGTCTGGATAAACAGTGAACTGCAGCTTTGGAGCATGGAAATAAATGTGTCTGTACTCACTTTGAGCACAGGTTGGAGGAGGTGGGGTCCAGTTGCTGTTTGCATCACACATAATGTCACTGCTCCCTTTCATGGAATAGCCAGGATTGCACTCAAAAGTCACTTTATCTCCATACGTGTGCTCCGTGCCAAAGCCAGATAACCTTCTCCCATTTGGCACTTGTGGAGTTTTACATTTGACCTCTGCAAGTGAGGATAATAAAAATATTTATTACAAGACAAAGCCCTGCGGTGACACCAGAGCTGTGACATGAGAAGCTTGCTAAGACAATCCAGAATAATTTGGGTTGGAAGGAACCTTACGGATCTTCTGGTTCCAACCCCCTGCCATGGGCAGGATGACACCTACTGGATCAGAACTAGCACTGTGAGACAGGCAGGTCCCCAGTGGAGTGAGGGAACAGAGAGACATCATTAAGAAACTGTGAGCACTTCATTTCTCATTTGCAGGGATCCCAGGGCATGGGCAGGAGCTTTCTGTGGGCTGAAGAATCCATCAAACCAAGTCCTGCCTCTGAGCATAACCTGGCAGCCCACTGCTGGGAATTCTTTCAGGGTCACATCCACCTTCTCCTATTTGGCACCAATCAGTAAAGCACATTTAACATTTATTTACCTTTGCATTCAGGGGCCGGACCGCTCCAGACTCCCTGGAAGTCAGGACCCGTGGTACAGATAACTGTGGCCTCTCCAATAAGAGATAAACCTTTGTCACATCTGTAACTTGCAGTCATGCCGAAGGTGAACACTTCATTCTCACTGAGAAGCTGCCCATTCTCAATTGCAGGAGGTGGTGGGCACAGAATAACTGCAGGGGAAGGAAACAGCAAAGAAAAGAAAGAATGTTTCTATCAAATGTGAAATGGAAGTGTGGCTTTGAGAAAGGAATGTACATAAAGCAGTTAAGGTCTGCTTACTCTCACAGGACGGAACAGAATTCCAAGAAACTTCACCATTTCTCAATGTACACTCTGCAGAGGGTGACCCAATGAGTCGATATCTGAGAGAAAGGAAAGTGGAATCTCTTTGAGAAAAGTGAAAAAACCCTGGGGAGATTGAGAAAGTTGAAGAGTTTCTAATTGTATTCTGTGGAGGAGCTGAACGCTGGGGCATAATCAGCTGCCTCTCCTATAAAAAATTATTTTCTCTATACCTAAAGAAATGTAATATATAATGAAATTGAAAGAAAATGAATATTTGAAGTAGGTGGACACAAATGCACAGGACCACCAGCAGGACATCCTCTCACCCTGAGTCTGTTCTGTCTGGTCTGTGCAGCAGTAAATCCAAACAAAAACTTATTTTTTTGAGCAGATTCAGGTGTCACTGCTGTTCCTGAAGGCTCTCCTTCCCTCTCACCCTGCTCCCCGCATTCCCACAGCCCTTTTTTCCCCAAGCCCTTGACTACCACACAGGCAGCGTGACTCACCCCAGACACATCTCTCAATTCCTAATAAGCAGTCACAGGAAATGAGCACAATTATTTGCAAAGCAGATAAAAAACCACCTGCAAAGTCCACACTGAACAGGTGAGCTTTGATGAGAAAATTATTTGGTTGGACAGCAATTCAGGGGAACAGCCCAACACCCATGGTCCCTGATCTGAACACCTGAGTGCCAAGGACCAGCCCCAGCTGTTCAAAGCCTCTGAGTGTCACCTGGCTGCTGTCACCCAGCCTCGACTGAGCAGAGCCCAGGTTGGGACTTACCCAGTGTGACAGCTGAAGGTCACAGTGGCCCCAAAGCGCAGGTCAGTCGTGGTGTGAAAGTTGCCATTCTCAATTTCCGGCTGCCCACACGACTTTCCTGAAAGGACATGTGCTTGTGAGCTTTGTTTTATAGGATCAGAATGCAGATGGCAGCAACTCTTCAGTGTCATTACAGACTAATTGACCTCATTATTAGAGTGCCCTCTGAGCAAATGGCAGCATTTGCAGGAGAGATACAAGATCCACGTTAACTTATGAAGAACTGAAATAAAAACTGGGAAAAAAGATCATAAAATAATAGCTGAGCATCAGCTTCAGCTCCAGAGTCTCTCCAGGGTGTCACATCCACAGCACCAATAAATCTTGGGGTTTTTTGCATCTCTGCCCTTCAGCCTTCCCAGGGCACACAGGGAGTGTTCTCCAGGCTCTCCCCATCCAACAGCACAGATCAAGCTAAGGACAAGTTAAAAAAAGCTGGGGTTTATGTGCTTACACAAGAAAGGAAACAGATAAAGAACACATGGGCTCAGGAATAAGCTCTTGGTCTGTAGGGAAGCAGCAAGAAGGGAATGGGGAGAGGGAGGGACCCACAAATGCATCACCACAAGGACAAGAGACAGCCAACAGGTTCCTCCACACTGTCCCTGGTTTCTGGGGATACATCACAGCACTGACGCTGTAGCACCACACAGAGAAGCAGGAAGGGCAGAGATCATCTCGGTGATTAACGTTTCTAAGGAAAGCGCAACCCCACGCAGGCGCCCAGCAGGGCACTTGTTTTCAGCTGCTCCAAACAGCTCCCAGGGACATAATTCTGAGCCGTGCAGGGATTTGCAGTGCTGCCGGGGGTGTGCCCTCCCCAGTCCCAGAACCCACCAATGCAGAAGGCAGACTTCTCCGACCAGCTGGAGTTGGCGAGACAGGTGACCTCGGGGGAGTCAGCCCCGTGCCTCACGTATCCCGGGCGGCACTTGTAGCTCACCACAGCCCCCTCGGGGTAGGACTGCTGGGGGGGATCGACCGGCTCTGCAAAGGTGAACCGGGGCGGCTGCGAGCACACACCTGCGGGCAGAAGGGTGATGATGGCGGGGCCATGCAGCCACTGCCCCATCCCAATTTCCCCATCCCCGTGCAGCCCCTGTCCCCCCGTGTCCCCGCTCACCCACAGCTCCGGGCAGCGCCAGCAGCAGCACACAGAGGCAGCGCAGGGCCATGGCCGGGGTTGCTCCCGGGGCCAGTCAGATCCGAAGGATGCAGAGTGCGGCTCTTTACTGGACCGCGGCAGGTAAGCTACGCAATTCTCCCACGGCTGCTGCACAGAGGCATTTTTTTCTTCGGCTATTGAAGGAACACAGGGTTTTTGGGTCTGCTGAGCCCCCCCGGGACTGCAGGCACTGTCCCTGGGATAGTCAGAGGGCGCAGCAGCTCCTCCGCCGGCTCCCGCGGCCGTCCCCGCAGCGACTCCGGCAGTTCCCACGGCGCTGCCGCTTTCTGTTTTTCCGGGTAGGGAGTAACACCTCTTAAGAGAGGAACAGCCAACCAGAGGCGGCTGGCACTGGGGTCAGGAGTCCTTCTCCCGGCCCCTCCTGCCACGCCCAGTTCCAGGGAAGGAATTTACCTGGGTGAGTAAGCCAGGAAGTGTGTCAGTTACCGTAAAAAGGGCTGTAAACACGTGGGAGTGCCTGCCCAGGGAACAGTGCCCGTTTGTCATTCTGACCTTTGAAATTCAAGGCAAGGACTGCATGATGGCACCCCAGGTTTCCTTGGAAGAGCAGTTGACCTCCTGCTACAACCAAGAGGGGACAGCGATGGGTGGCAGCCAGGACATGGGGCAGCTCAGGTGGCCCTTGCCTCTCCCTCTCCTCACAGCAGGATCGCACCAGCCACATAATCCCATGGCAATGTGCTGTGCCCCAGTAAAATAACAAATAGAACAGCAGAGTCAGCTAAGTGTTTGGCACTTTTGTTTCCCTCTGGCACTGCTCCTCTTTCCCCAGAAAACCAAAACCCCAACCCAATTTCCCGCAAAAACTGATAAAGCAGAAGAGCAAATGTTTCAGCTTCTGCTTTATCAATATATTTTCCCTGCAGCAAACCAAAGAGGGGAGAACAAGCTGAGAACAGAGCGTGGACTTGAATATTCAAGGTGCAGCCTGGTTTTTTAGGTAGAGAATATGAAACCAGGGCAGAAATATTCAGGTTCAACCCAGGGAAGGTTCTACCTGGGGGAAGCTCACACCTTCCCTGGCACTGCCCAGGTGCTACCCAGGGTGGACACAGGCTCCAATCCAGCAGCGCTGCCCCACCTCCATCATCACAATTCCCAGGAAAGGGCAGGCACTGGACACCAGTGCAACAGAAGCAATTAACTGAATAGAAGCAATTAGTAAACTTGATTACATACAGCAAAGAATAAGACTGCAAAGTCATTTAAGGCACTCTAAGGGAAGGCTCAATTAGTAAATACAAAAAAACCACCAGAGACAGGCTACCAGTATTCCTTATTTCACATTCCTTTTATTTCCAAACCAGTTTTACTGTACGTACTGTAAATATTGCATCTCTATCTGCAACCTAGGAAAAAAACATCAGAATAAAAAAAAAAAAAATTGAAAAATACAAATAAATCTTGGAAGATTGCGCAAAGGGGAAATTACTTTCCCAGCAGAAACATTTACTGACTTTTTGCCATCTCGCTTTAAGAGCTGCAGAAATTGTTTGTTCATAAAAAAAAAACAAAAAGTAGGTATTAAATCAACAAAAAGCCGGTTTTGGAGCAAGCTTAGTTTTTCTGGTTCTTAAACAAGTCATGTGGTGAACTCAGAAACCAGACTTCAGGTCGCTTCATTGCACCAAGAACTCAATCCCAGATGGTACCAGGGATGAGCATGAGAATTCCCTTTGGCTCCGCAGCCACTGGATTTATCCTGAAACAGGAAGAAAATAGTAATCAGGAGAACATTGAACTGGGTAGTTTCTGAAGCACAGCTCGCTCTTGCCTCGCCGCTGCAGCTCTCACCATGCTGACTCTTGAGCTCGCCGTTCTACTCTTGAGCTCGCCGCTGCAGCTCTCGCCTCGCTGGCTCCTACCGACAGACGACGAGACACTCAGCACCAAAAGGCTCCGGCTCCCACACCTGAGGGGAACGGCCACCCAGCAGCCCCACGGGGAGACCCTCCAGCCACCACCCACAGGCCCCAGCCACCACCCACAGGCCCCAGGCCCCAGCCCCCCGCCCCAGCTCCACAAAAGCCCCCGACTGCAGCTTGGCTCACCGTCCCGACGTCCGGCGCAGTCCCATCCGACGCTGGGAGCGAGACCCTCTGGGCAAATGAAGCTGGGCACACACACAGCAGCGGCCAAAGAGGTTGCTAGCCCTGCTTACAGGAGCCTCTGGCCGCTGGCCTGGTCTGTAAAGGGCCTGGGACTCCTGAGCACCGGCTCTGGGCCCCGAGGCCTGCGGAGGGGGCTCCTTCTCCTCTCCGGTTGCAGGGGGCTAACCCCCACCTAGGCTGCCGGCTGAGGGAGCACCGAGGCTCCCAGACACGCAAGCCTGCTTACAGGCCGGTCGACACCCGGGGGGCCACGGAGCTCGGCCTTCCCCCACGGTGACAGGAACGGATACTCGACACTCGACAGTTAAGCCAGTCCAAGAACACGGCCTAAGGCCCAGGGGCCGGGAGCCCAGCCCCGAGGACAGGGAGGGCACACGCCCGGCCCCTTGTCTCCTGGCCCCAGGCCCCTGAAAGGCCGGGGCCAGGGATACCCGCCTGATTACAGGGGGTCCCTCCAACCGCCCGCCGAGGCCCGGGGACGCACGCCACCCCACTTACGGGGCCGTCCCCCGTGGCCCGGCACTCCCAACAAAGCGCCACGGAGCGCTCTCGTTCCCATCGCCTGGCTAAAGCGGCCTCTCCAGCCCTGAGTTACAGGGACCCGGGGCCGCTCCTGGGGGACAAGGGGCTCCACAAAATCGTGACACGTGCCCCGACTACGGGGCCGTGGCGCGCTAGCAGGTCGGTAGCACCTGCAGGACGGGCGGCCTCGCAGCACAGGCAGAGACCCGGGCCCTGGCTACAGGCGGGTCACCGTGCCCACGCTGCCATTAAGCGGCTTGGCACCGTCAGGACTGGCAGCCGCGCAGCGCAGGCAGAGACCCAGGCCCTGGCTACAGGCGGGTCAGCGTGCCCACGCTGCCATTAAGCGGCTCGGTGCCGCCCTCGGCAAGCAGGGCCAAGACACGAGACTTCCTCCCCCCGCCCGGCCGTGGCGACGGTTCCCTCAGCCCAGTGCCTGCACACAGCTCCTCTTTCCCTCCTAGGACGTCTAAGCTGCACTGGCCTATTTCTAAAGGGGGTCTAAAGCACAACCACACTCGCTCACGCACGCCACCTATGCACAGGGGGACACAGGGGAGGGAGGGGAAGGCAGTCCCGGAAGGGGGAGCAAGCTCTGCACAGCCACCAGACCAAAGGAACCGTCCCCACCGCCGACCGGAAGGCGAAAGCCCCGGGCCTCGCCCCTGCTCTTCGGGGACGACACGCAGTGGCCTCGCCACCCCGAGGCTACTCAGGGGTGGCACGGGGACAGAGGCCGTGACGTGCCCCGACTACGGGCCGGTCACGCTGGCCAGGGGCCAGCAGACTAGGCAGAAAGCTGCCGGGCTCGGGGAGAAGCCCTGCGCCCTGCTTACAGGGTGGGCTGGGGGGCCGGGAGAGCTCCGTGTCCCCGACTCGGGTGCGGAGAGAGGGGCTCTGACCCTGCTTACAAGGTGGCCCCTCTCTCCGGGCAGCCAAAGGAGCACAACGTTGGCAAAACACCAACAACAGCAAAGACCTTACCCCTCTCACTTACAGGGGAGGTCACCCAGCACAGAGCTATGGCCTTTGCCCAGAGGGCCTCTCATGCCCCCGTCTTCACCTCCAGGCCGCCGCTACTCTTGACCTCGCCGCTCTAACTCTTGACCTCGCCGCTGCAGCTCTCACCATGCTGACTCTTGAGCTCGCCGTTCTACTCTTGAGCTCGCCGTTCTACTCTTGAGCTCGCCGTTCTACTCTTGAGCTCGCCGCTGCAGCTCTCGCCTCGCTGGCTCCTACCGACAGACGACGAGACACTCAGCACCAAAAGGCTCCGGCTCCCACACCTGAGGGGAACGGCCACCCAGCACCCCCACGGGGAGACCCTCCAGCCACCACCCACAGGCCCCAGCCACCACCCACAGGCCCCAGCCCCCCGCCCCAGCTCCACAAAAGTCCCCGACTGCAGCTTGGCTCACCGTCCCGACGTCCGGCGCAGTCCCATCCGACGCTGGGAGCGAGACCCTCTGGGCAAATGAAGCTGGGCACACACAGCAGCGGCCAAAGAGGCTGCTAGCCCTGCTTACAGGAGCCTCTGGCCGCTGGCCTGGTCTGTAAAGGGCCTGGGACTCCTGAGCACCGGCTCTGGGCCCCGAGGCCTGCGGAGGGGGCTCCTTCTCCTCTCCGGTTGCAGGGGGCTAATCCCCACCTAGGCTGCCGGCTGAGGGAGCACGAGGCTCCCAGACACGCAAGCCTGCTTACAGGCCGGTCGACACCCGGGGGGCCACGGAGCTCGGCCTTCCCCCACGGCGACAGGAACGACACTCAACACTTAACACTTGATACTCGTCACGCCAGTCCAAGCTCACGGCCTAAGGCCCAGGGGCCGGGAGCCCAGCCCCGAGGACAGGGAGGGCACACGCCCGGCCCCTTGTCTCCTGGCCCCAGGCCCCTAAAAGGCCGGGGCCAGGGATACCCGCCTGATTACAGGGGGTCCCTCCAACCGCCCGCCGAGGCCCGGGGACGCACGCCACCCCACTTACGGGGCCGTCCCCCGTGGCCCGGCACTCCCAACAAAGCGCCACGGAGCGCTCTCGTTCCCATCGCCTGGCTAAAGCAGCCTCTCCAGCCCTGAGTTACAGGGACCCGGGGCCGCTCCTGGGGGACAAGGGGCTCCACAAAATCGTGACACGTGCCCCGACTACGGGGCCGTGGCGCGCTAGCAGGTCGGTAGCACCTGCAGGACGGGCGGCCTCGCAGCACAGGCAGAGACCCGGGCCCTGGCTACAGGCGGGTCACCGTGCCCACGCTGCCATTAAGCGGCTTGGCACCGTCAGGACTGGCAGCCGCGCAGCGCAGGCAGAGACCCAGGCCCTGGCTACAGGCGGGTCAGCGTGCCCACGCTGCCATTAAGCGGCTTGGTGCCGCCCTCGGCAAGCAGGGCCAAGACACGAGACTTCCTCCCCCCGCCCGGCCGTGGCGACGGTTCCCTCAGCCCAGTGCCTGCACACAGCTCCTCTTTCCCTCCTAGGACGTCTAAGCTGCACTGGCCTATTTCTAAAGGGGGTCTAAAGCACAACCACACTCGCTCACGCACGCCACCTATGCACAGGGGGACACAGGGGAGGGAGGGGAAGGCAGTCCCGGAAGGGGGAGCAAGCTCTGCACAGCCACCAGACCAAAGGAACCGTCCCCACCGCCGACCGGAAGGCGAAAGCCCCGGGCCTCGCCCCTGCTCTTCGGGGACGACACGCAGTGGCCTCGCCACCCCGAGGCTACTCAGGGGTGGCACGGGGACAGAGGCCGTGACGCGCCCCGACTACGGGCCGGTCACGCTGGCCAGGGGCCAGCAGACTAGGCAGAAAGCTGCCGGGCTCGGGGA
Source organism: Lichenostomus cassidix (assembly GCF_008360975.1). Classification (NCBI taxonomy): domain Eukaryota; kingdom Metazoa; phylum Chordata; class Aves; order Passeriformes; family Meliphagidae; genus Lichenostomus; species Lichenostomus cassidix. Next base: position 721,024 of record NW_028147268.1, on the reverse strand, counting down.
GAAGCCCTGCGCCCTGCTTACAGGGTGGGCTGGGGGGCCGGGAGAGCTCCGTGTCCCCGACTCGGGTGCGGAGAGAGGGGCTCTGACCCTGCTTACAAGGTGGCCCCTCTCTCCGGGCAGCCAAAGGAGCACAACGTTGGCAAAACACCAACAACAGCAAAGACCTTACCCCTCTCACTTACAGGGGAGGTCACCCAGCACAGAGCTATGGCCTTTGCCCAGAGGGCCTCTCATGCTCCCGTCTTCACCTCCAGGCCGTCGCTACTCTTGACCTCGCCGCTCTAACTCTTGACCTCGCCGCTGCAGCTCTCACCATGCTGACTCTTGACCTCGCCGTTCTACTCTTGAGCTCGCCGCTGCAGCTCTCGCCTCGCTGGCTCCTACCGACAGACGACGAGACACTCAGCACCAAAAGGCTCCGGCTCCCACACCTGAGGGGAACGGCCACCCAGCAGCCCCACGGGGAGACCCCCCAGCCACCACCCACAGGCCCCAGCCACCACCCACAGGCCCCAGCCCCCCGCCCCAGCTCCACAAAAGCCCCCGACTGCAGCTTGGCTCACCGTCCCGACGTCCGGCGCAGTCCCATCCGACGCTGGGAGCGAGACCCTCTGGGCAAATGAAGCTGGGCACACACAGCAGCGGCCAAAGAGGCTGCTAGCCCTGCTTACAGGAGCCTCTGGCCGCTGGCCTGGTCTGTAAAGGGCCTGGGACTCCTGAGCACCGGCTCTGGGCCCCGAGGCCTGCGGAGGGGGCTCCTTCTCCTCTCCGGTTGCAGGGGGCTAATCCCCACCTAGGCTGCCAGCTGAGGGAGCACGAGGCTCCCAGACACGCAAGCCTGCTTACAGGCCGGTCGACACCCGGGGGGCCACGGAGCTCGGCCTTCCCCCACGGCGACAGGAACGACACTCAACACTTAACACTTGATACTCGTCACGCCAGTCCAAGCTCACGGCCTAAGGCCCAGGGGCCGGGAGCCCAGCCCCGAGGACAGGGAGGGCACACGCCCGGCCCCTTGTCTCCTGGCCCCAGGCCCCTAAAAGGCCGGGGCCAGGGATACCCGCCTGATTACAGGGGGTCCCTCCAACCGCCCGCCGAGGCCCGGGGACGCACGCCACCCCACTTACGGGGCCGTCCCCCGTGGCCCGGCACTCCCAACAAAGCGCCACGGAGCGCTCTCGTTCCCATCGCCTGGCTAAAGCAGCCTCTCCAGCCCTGAGTTACAGGGACCCGGGGCCGCTCCTGGGGGACAAGGGGCTCCACAAAATCGTGACACGTGCCCCGACTACGGGGCCGTGGCGCGCTAGCAGGTCGGTAGCACCTGCAGGACGGGCGGCCTCGCAGCACAGGCAGAGACCCGGGCCCTGGCTACAGGCGGGTCACCGTGCCCACGCTGCCATTAAGCGGCTTGGCACCGTCAGGACTGGCAGCCGCGCAGCGCAGGCAGAGACCCAGGCCCTGGCTACAGGCGGGTCAGCGTGCCCACGCTGCCATTAAGCGGCTTGGTGCCGCCCTCGGCAAGCAGGGCCAAGACACGAGACTTCCTCCCCCCGCCCGGCCGTGGCGACGGTTCCCTCAGCCCAGTGCCTGCACACAGCTCCTCTTTCCCTCCTAGGACGTCTAAGCTGCACTGGCCTATTTCTAAAGGGGGTCTAAAGCACAACCACACTCGCTCACGCACGCCACCTATGCACAGGGGGACACAGGGGAGGGAGGGGAAGGCAGTCCCGGAAGGGGGAGCAAGCTCTGCACAGCCACCAGACCAAAGGAACCGTCCCCACCGCCGACCGGAAGGCGAAAGCCCCGGGCCTCGCCCCTGCTCTTCGGGGACGACACGCAGTGGCCTCGCCACCCCGAGGCTACTCAGGGGTGGCACGGGGACAGAGGCCGTGACGCGCCCCGACTACGGGCCGGTCACGCTGGCCAGGGGCCAGCAGACTAGGCAGAAAGCTGCCGGGCTCAGGGAGAAGCCCTGCGCCCTGCTTACAGGGTGGGCTGGGGGGCCGGGAGAGCTCCGTGTCCCCGACGCGGGTGCGGAGAGAGGGGCTCTGACCCTGCTTACAAGGTGGCCCCTCTCTCCGGGCAGCCAAAGGAGCACAACGTTGGCAAAACACCAACAACAGCAAAGACCTTGCCCCTCTCACTTACAGGGGAGGTCACCCAGCACGGAGCTATGGCCTTTGCCCAGAGGGCCTCTCGTGCCCCCTTCTTCACCTCCAGGCCGCTGCTGCGCTCGCCTTGCCTCGCCGTTCTACTCTTGACCTCGCCGTTCTACTCTTGACCTCGCCGTTCTAACTCTTGAGCTCGCCGCTGCAGCTCTCGCCGTGCTCGCTCTTGACCTCGCCGTTCTACTCTTGAGCTCGACGCTGCAGCTCTCGCCTCGTCGTCCCACACCGACAGACGACGAGACCTCAGCACCAAAGGCTCCGGCTCCCACACCTGAGGCAGCCTTGCTTAACCCCACGGGAGACCCCAGCCACCACCCCTACAGGCCCCAGCCACCACCCACAGGCCCCCAGCCACCACCCACAGGCCCCAGCCCCCGCCCCAGCTCCACAAGCCCCCACGACTGCAGCTTGGCTCACCGTCCGACGTCCGGCGCAGTCCCATCCGAGCTGGGAGCGAGACCCTCCTGAGCAAATGAAGCTGGGCACACACACAGCAGCGGCCAAAGAGGTTGCTAGCCCTGCTTACAGGGGCCTCCGGCCGCTGCCTGGACTGTAAAGTGCCCGGGACTCCAGAGCACCGGCTCTGGGCCCCGAGGCCTGCGGAGGGGGCTCCTGCTCCTCTCCGCTTCCGGGGGGCTAACCCCCCCCTAGGCTGCCGGCTGAGGGAGCACCGAGGCTCCCAGACACGCAAGCCTGCTTACAGGCCGGTCGACACCCGGGGGCCACGGAGCTCGGCCTTCCCCCACGGCGACAGGAACTGATACTCGACACTCCACACTTGACAGTTAAGCCAGTCCATGAACACGGCCTAAGGCCCAGGGGCCGGGAGCCCAGCCCCGAGGACAGGGAGGGCACACGCCTGGCCCCTGTGACTCCTGGCCCCAGGCCCCTAAAAGGCCGGGGCCAGGGATACCCGCCTGATTACAGGGGGTCCCTCCGACCGCCCGCCGAGGCCCGGGGACGCACACAACCCCACTTACGGGGCCGTCCTCCGTGGCCCGGCACTCCCCACAAAGCGCCACGGAGCGCTCTCGTTCCTGTCACCTGCCTAAAGCAGCCTCTCCAGCCCTGAGTTACAGGGACCCGGGGCCGCTCCTGGGGACAAGGGGCTCCACAAAATCGTGACACGTGCCCCGACTACGGGGCCGTGGCCAGCTAGCAGGTGGTGGCACCTGCAGGACGGGCGGCCTGCTGGCACAGGCCAGAGACCCGGGCTGGCTGGCGGGTCACCGTGCCACGCTGCCATTGGCGGCTTGGCACCGTCAGGACTCAGCAGCCGCGCAGGGCCCGAGACCCGGGCCCTGGCTACACGCGGGTCACCATGCCCACGCTAGCACTTAATGGCTTGATGCCACCCTCAGAAAGCAAGGCCAAGGCCTGAAGCTTTCCCCTCCCGCTCGGCGGTGGCGAGGGTTCCTTCAGCTCAGTGCCTGCACACAGCTCCTCTTTCCCTCCTGGGAAGTCTAAGCTACACTGGCCTATTTTTAAGGGGGTCTAAAGCATAGCCACACTCGCTTATGCACACCAACTACACACAGGGGGACACAGGGGAGGGGGGAACGCAGTCCCAGAAGGGGGAGCAAGCTCTGTGCAGCCACCGGACCAAAGGAACCGTCCCCACAGCCGACCGGAAGGCGACAGCCTCGGGTCTCGCCCCTGCTCTTCGGGGACGACACGCAGGGGCCTCGCCACCCTGAGCCTACTCAGGGGTGGCACGGGGTCAGAGGCCGTGACGCGCCCCGAGTACGGGGGGGTCACGCTGGCCAGGGGCCAGCAGACTAGGCAGAAAGCTACCGGGCTCGGGGAGAAGCCCTGCGCCCTGCTTACAGGGTGGGCTGGGGGGCCGGGAGAGCTCCGTGTCCCCGACGCGGGTGCGGAGAGAGGGGCTCTGACCCTGCTTACAAGGCGGCCCCTCTCTCCAGGCGCCAAAAAGACACAACGTTGGCAAAACACCAACAACAGCAAGAGACCTTACCCCTCTCACTTACTGCAGGGGAGGTCACCCAGCACCTGAGCTGGCCTTTGCCCAGAGGGCCTCTCATGCTCCGTCTTCACCTCCAGGCCGTCGCTACTGCCCGACTCCTTGCTCTAGCTCAGACCTCGCCACTGCAGCTCACCATGCTGACTCTTGGCCTCGCCGTTCTACTCTTGAGCTCGCCGCCTCGCCGCTGCAGCTCTCACCATGCTGACTCTTGAGCTCGCCGTTCTACTCTTGAGCTCGCCGCTGCAGCTCTCGCCTCGCTGGCTCCTACCGACAGACGACGAGACACTCAGCACCAAAAGGCTCCGGCTCCCACACCTGAGGGGAACGGCCACCCAGCAGCCCCACGGGGAGACCCTCCAGCCACCACCCACAGGCCCCAGCCACCACCCACAGGCCCCAGGCCCCAGCCCCCCGCCCCAGCTCCACAAAAGCCCCCGACTGCAGCTTGGCTCACCGTCGCGACGTCCGGCGCAGTCCCATCCGACGCTGGGAGCGAGACCCTCTGGGCAAATGAAGCTGGGCACACACAGCAGCGGCCAAAGAGGCTGCTAGCCCTGCTTACAGGAGCCTCTGGCCGCTGGCCTGGTCTGTAAAGGGCCTGGGACTCCTGAGCACCGGCTCTGGGCCCCGAGGCCTGCGGAGGGGGCTCCTTCTCCTCTCCGGTTGCAGGGGGCTAATCCCCACCTAGGCTGCCGGCTGAGGGAGCACGAGGCTCCCAGACACGCAAGCCTGCTTACAGGCCGGTCGACACCCGGGGGGCCACGGAGCTCGGCCTTCCCCCACGGCGACAGGAACGACACTCAACACTTAACAGTCACGCCAGTCCAAGCTCACGGCCTAAGGCCCAGGGGCCGGGAGCCCAGCCCCGAGGACAGGGAGGGCACACGCCCGGCCCCTTGTCTCCTGGCCCCAGGCCCCTAAAAGGCCGGGGCCAGGGATACCCGCCTGATTACAGGGGGTCCCTCCAACCGCCCGCCGAGGCCCGGGGACGCACGCCACCCCACTTACGGGGCCGTCCCCCGTGGCCCGGCACTCCCAACAAAGCGCCACGGAGCGCTCTCGTTCCCATCGCCTGGCTAAAGCGGCCTCTCCAGCCCTGAGTTACAGGGACCCGGGGCCGCTCCTGGGGGACAAGGGGCTCCACAAAATCGTGACACGTGCCCCGACTACGGGGCCGTGGCGCGCTAGCAGGTCGGTAGCACCTGCAGGACGGGCGGCCTCGCAGCACAGGCAGAGACCCGGGCCCTGGCTACAGGCGGGTCACCGTGCCCACGCTGCCATTAAGCGGCTTGGCACCGTCAGGACTGGCAGCCGCGCAGCGCAGGCAGAGACCCAGGCCCTGGCTACAGGCGGGTCAGCGTGCCCACGCTGCCATTAAGCGGCTCGGTGCCGCCCTCGGCAAGCAGGGCCAAGACACGAGACTTCCTCCCCCCGCCCGGCCGTGGCGACGGTTCCCTCAGCCCAGTGCCTGCACACAGCTCCTCTTTCCCTCCTAGGACGTCTAAGCTGCACTGGCCTATTTCTAAAGGGGGTCTAAAGCACAACCACACTCGCTCACGCACGCCACCTATGCACAGGGGGACACAGGGGAGGGAGGGGAAGGCAGTCCCGGAAGGGGGAGCAAGCTCTGCACAGCCACCAGACCAAAGGAACCGTCCCCACCGCCGACCGGAAGGCGAAAGCCCCGGGCCTCGCCCCTGCTCTTCGGGGACGACACGCAGTGGCCTCGCCACCCCGAGGCTACTCAGGGGTGGCACGGGGACAGAGGCCGTGACGCGCCCCGACTACGGGCCGGTCACGCTGGCCAGGGGCCAGCAGACTAGGCAGAAAGCTGCCGGGCTCGGGGAGAAGCCCTGCGCCCTGCTTACAGGGTGGGCTGGGGGGCCGGGAGAGCTCCGTGTCCCCGACTCGGGTGCGGAGAGAGGGGCTCTGACCCTGCTTACAAGGTGGCCCCTCTCTCCGGGCAGCCAAAGGAGCACAACGTTGGCAAAACACCAACAACAGCAAAGACCTTACCCCTCTCACTTACAGGGGAGGTCACCCAGCACAGAGCTATGGCCTTTGCCCAGAGGGCCTCTCATGCCCCCGTCTTCACCTCCAGGCCGCCGCTACTCTTGACCTCGCCGCTCTAACTCTTGACCTCGCCGCTGCAGCTCTCACCATGCTGACTCTTGAGCTCGCCGTTCTACTCTTGAGCTCGCCGTTCTACTCTTGAGCTCGCCGTTCTACTCTTGAGCTCGCCGCTGCAGCTCTCGCCTCGCTGGCTCCTACCGACAGACGACGAGACACTCAGCACCAAAAGGCTCCGGCTCCCACACCTGAGGGGAACGGCCACCCAGCACCCCCACGGGGAGACCCTCCAGCCACCACCCACAGGCCCCAGCCACCACCCACAGGCCCCAGCCCCCCGCCCCAGCTCCACAAAAGCCCCCGACTGCAGCTTGGCTCACCGTCCCGACGTCCGGCGCAGTCCCATCCGACGCTGGGAGCGAGACCCTCTGGGCAAATGAAGCTGGGCACACACAGCAGCGGCCAAAGAGGCTGCTAGCCCTGCTTACAGGAGCCTCTGGCCGCTGGCCTGGTCTGTAAAGGGCCTGGGACTCCTGAGCACCGGCTCTGGGCCCCGAGGCCTGCGGAGGGGGCTCCTTCTCCTCTCCGGTTGCAGGGGGCTAATCCCCACCTAGGCTGCCGGCTGAGGGAGCACGAGGCTCCCAGACACGCAAGCCTGCTTACAGGCCGGTCGACACCCGGGGGGCCACGGAGCTCGGCCTTCCCCCACGGCGACAGGAACGACACTCAACACTTAACACTTGATACTCGTCACGCCAGTCCAAGCTCACGGCCTAAGGCCCAGGGGCCGGGAGCCCAGCCCCGAGGACAGGGAGGGCACACGCCCGGCCCCTTGTCTCCTGGCCCCAGGCCCCTAAAAGGCCGGGGCCAGGGATACCCGCCTGATTACAGGGGGTCCCTCCAACCGCCCGCCGAGGCCCGGGGACGCACGCCACCCCACTTACGGGGCCGTCCCCCGTGGCCCGGCACTCCCAACAAAGCGCCACGGAGCGCTCTCGTTCCCATCGCCTGGCTAAAGCAGCCTCTCCAGCCCTGAGTTACAGGGACCCGGGGCCGCTCCTGGGGGACAAGGGGCTCCACAAAATCGTGACACGTGCCCCGACTACGGGGCCGTGGCGCGCTAGCAGGTCGGTAGCACCTGCAGGACGGGCGGCCTCGCAGCACAGGCAGAGACCCGGGCCCTGGCTACAGGCGGGTCACCGTGCCCACGCTGCCATTAAGCGGCTTGGCACCGTCAGGACTGGCAGCCGCGCAGCGCAGGCAGAGACCCAGGCCCTGGCTACAGGCGGGTCAGCGTGCCCACGCTGCCATTAAGCGGCTTGGTGCCGCCCTCGGCAAGCAGGGCCAAGACACGAGACTTCCTCCCCCCGCCCGGCCGTGGCGACGGTTCCCTCAGCCCAGTGCCTGCACACAGCTCCTCTTTCCCTCCTAGGACGTCTAAGCTGCACTGGCCTAGTTCTAAAGGGGGTCTAAAGCACAACCACACTCGCTCACGCACGCCACCTATGCACAGGGGGACACAGGGGAGGGAGGGGAAGGCAGTCCCGGAAGGGGGAGCAAGCTCTGCACAGCCACCAGACCAAAGGAACCGTCCCCACCGCCGACCGGAAGGCGAAAGCCCCGGGCCTCGCCCCTGCTCTTCGGGGACGACACGCAGTGGCCTCGCCACCCCGAGGCTACTCAGGGGTGGCACGGGGACAGAGGCCGTGACGCGCCCCGACTACGGGCCGGTCACGCTGGCCAGGGGCCAGCAGACTAGGCAGAAAGCTGCCGGGCTCGGGGAGAAGCCCTGCGCCCTGCTTACAGGGTGGGCTGGGGGGCCGGGAGAGCTCCGTGTCCCCGACTCGGGTGCGGAGAGAGGGGCTCTGACCCTGCTTACAAGGTGGCCCCTCTCTCCGGGCAGCCAAAGGAGCACAACGTTGGCAAAACACCAACAACAGCAAAGACCTTACCCCTCTCACTTACAGGGGAGGTCACCCAGCACAGAGCTATGGCCTTTGCCCAGAGGGCCTCTCATGCCCCCGTCTTCACCTCCAGGCCGCCGCTACTCTTGACCTCGCCGCTCTAACTCTTGACCTCGCCGCTGCAGCTCTCACCATGCTGACTCTTGACCTCGCCGTTCTACTCTTGAGCTCGCCGCTGCAGCTCTC